>NC_071667.1:41607500-42857500 GCF_028554725.1 Zeugodacus cucurbitae
ATGCTTATTACTTTCAAATCCGCCATTACAAAACAAAAGTTTCTGCTAATGTTTGCAATTTGTTGTCTGTGACAGCCATAACTTCTCATCATCATTCCACCATTTGCTAAAGTGTTAGCCCAGCTAAGCTATCACTTTACCCACCACGCATTCGCTGTTAACTACTCACTGCCAGCAGAGAATGTAGAATATAGAGAAGGTCCAATTGCGGACCAGCGTGGGAATTGTCAAAAACTAACAAAATCTTATAAGCGAGTTTTACCACGGCCGGCTCGGAAGGAGTAGTTCATTTTAGTGTTATACGAAATGTATTTTGTACTAGCAGACCCGACCACACGTTTTTGTGGCTAAGGTATACATTAAATTAAGTTGGTCCAATCTTGGCTTCGGCGACGATATTGATTACTCGAGGTTGATTTATGTTACGCAGTATGATTACAACTCACACTACTTTTAATTGCAAAGTACAGGCAATTTGAAATAGTTTGCGAAAATTGGCTACGTCATCCTGGTTTGTAGCTGTGTCAACTCTCTTGGACCGAAATTCGAAATTGTCGCATTAAGATCATCGATATCTTTTTTTTTACCACCAATATAGGTCATTCAATCAGTCATTTATGGTTATCATATTGAGGTTTCATGTCAGCAAAACTTCTCTTTCGAGTCAATGAAGTGACAGAAATCTGTTGGAAATGCTATTAATCCATCGAGGTGTCAACTGCCAACTACATCTACAATCGCAATTTGATATTGTTGCAAAAGCACTCATATGTTAGTTGTTAATTGGCGATTCTTTATGTGTCGCCACAAATTAAATGATTTTAGGCACGCGATTAGCCCGTCAGTAACAGTTGATTCAGGAATAATTGGAAGAGTCTGGCGTAAATCACCTACTAACAGAATCCTGGCTCCAACAAAAACGTTCATCGACAATCAAGATCTTTTAAAGTTCGTTATAGCGCTATTTTTGACGAATTTGCCTACTAGTGTTTCGTTCATTTGCAATTGCCGTATGTTTGCCTACTAACAGGTGCCAAGTTGCCCCTATTCCCGTTAACCTTGGTGGTGAAAATGAGTGAAATTGGTTCTGGAATTACATCAGCCCTCATATACTATATATGATGATTTTCTATTGGACTTTATGTCGGATATATAGGTAAAATTGAGTGTTATCTTAATAAAATTACATCAATAAATTGCGAGAGTATGAAATATTCGGTTGGACCCGACCTTAGCCTTTCCTTATTAGTTACAAATTGTTTTGGGCTGTCGACACAACCTTATACAATTAAACAATAACAAAAATATTTTAACAAAGCAACAATGATAACCTTCAAAATATTATTTTTTTGTTTTCTCTTTTTATATTTTTCTTGTCAAGTCGAATAAAATTCTCTTATTATTATATTCCTCGCAATTTTTCCATATTTACTCACTTTCTAATCTTTTTCTGGCTTTCCACGAATATTTCAAGACTAAAATTAGCCAGATCGGTTTGGCCATTCTCGTTTTTTTGCGGCACAAACGAACAGCAATTCATTTTTATATTATATTATTATCAAGCGACAATTTTTTTTAATTCCGCACAGGACCATTCAGTAGGGAATCGACCGCGCGATTCAAAAAGTTATTTAAATTTTTTGAAGCGATCTTAAATAATAAATCATTTATTTCGATAAGGATTAATACTAAGGTATAAATAAAGAGCCTTTTCAAGTAGTGGTATTTTAATTAATTTTTTTATATAAAATCGCTTATTGTGACAAAACTATAATAGTTAGAGGTATGATGTCCCGACGTTTTTTGTAGATAATGATAAGTTCTACAACATTGTAGTACATCACTTTGTTATATCTTCAATCGTTTTCGCAGCATTCGCGATTAAAGCAAGTTGTTTGGTATTTTTTTACATTATCGGATTTTTGGTAAGGAACCCTATTTTTTTTTAAACTAAATACAGCCTATGTCACTCAGGGATAGTATAGCTTTCCAACGGTGAAAGAATTTTTCAAATCGGTTCAGTAGTTTCGGAGCCTATTCGACACAAACAAACAAAAAAACAAACATTTCCTCTTTATAATATTAGTATAGATAAAAATATAAACAGATTTTTATGAAAGTATGTACATATGTATATTATTATAAAACATTACATAAATATGTGGGTCCGTTTGAATATTTTTTTTACAAATATACCTCTGAAATGGCATAATTTATTTGAAATGTTTTCAATTGTGGATGCATTCATAAATATCCGCAAAACGAATTTCAAATCAATTGTATATAGTAAGCATATAAATGCATCAACATATAAACAAAAAGCTAAACATGCGTCTATAATAGAAATGTATACCTCTGAGCATATTTTTCATTTAATACTCAGCTCTGCTAACGTGTGTCATAGGTGGACCGTTGTCCTCCTAAGGATGGCTTCTTACCGTTCTCGAACTCTTCGTTTATAATTAAAACAGTCTATTTAAATATTAATATAAAAAGTTAACTTTAATTAGATAGACAAAAATAATAGTTTACAAAAGACAACTGAACTTATTGAAAGCGTCGCGGCGAGATATATATTCTCTAGAACTTTTTAGTACCAGTATTCTCGCTTCACTTCACGCAGGGCAGTATTTTTGGTATTCAGCAACCCTGCTTTCAGAGTAGCTATCGTGTGGCGTGACAACTCGGCCATTCCTGACCTAACGAAACTTAGGCTCAAGTTTTCTAGATTCACCTGTACAAGCTGGTTCGTTTTCAATGACTACCAAATCATCTTCAACATATGTTTTGGGGGTTTGATGTCGTTGATCGAATCTCTGCTTCCATTTTTCACGTTCCTGGTATATGTTTTCTGCGGCTTGTTTGCGCTTTTCTTCAGAAGACAGCGTAGAACGATCGTCGTCAATATCATCGTGGACAGCTGCTAGTAATTGATTGGTGACTAGGTCTCGTAACGGAAAGTCGAAAACAAGTTCATTCGGACTAATAAAACCTGTCGTTGAATACGACGAGAATTCATCGTCCATTGGAGATCTTTCAACTTGAGATCCCAATCTTTTGGATTTTCTGTCGTTGTTCGAAGGAATGATAGAATGCTCTGGTTCGCGCGCTCTACTTGGCCATTAGCGCGTGGAGTACGTACAGCGACTTTCGTGTGTTGGATGTTAAGGTTATTACAAAACTCTTCAAAAGCGTTTGAAGTAAAGGATGTACCTCTATCAGTTATTATTTGGGATGGTAGACCAAAATAGGATGATATTTCATTTAGAGTTTTGAGAACGTGACTAGTTTTTGTATCACGTACGGCTTTAACTATTAGATATTTGCTGAAAGAGTCGGATATGGCTAATACGTACGAATTTCCCTGTTTACTGCGTATAAATGGACCCATATGATCCAGATGAATGCGATGAAACGGCTTGATGGAATCGAAATGCATAATACCTTCGCGTTTACCTGAGCGTTGTCTCTGATAACAACACTTAATACATGCCGCTATATAATGTTTGACATATTTTCTCATTTGCGGAAACCAATAGGTCTGTCTGATACGTTGAATAGTCGATTCCAGCGCTGTATGCCCTGCCTGGTCATGACAGAACTGTACAATGCGCCAGCGTACCCCTTTTGGGACCACAAATTTTGGCCCATCGGGCTCTTTTCGATATAAACGATGATTGCGTAGCTGGTACTCAGCCTTTATGGTTTTATCACTTGGCGATGTAACGTTATCTCTTAAAACGTTGATAATCTCGAATAATTTTTCATCTTGGAGTTGCATCGAGAGGAGCCAGTCGAAAGTCGAAACAAGGTTATACTCAAGTAGTTTGAGCCACCAGCGAGCTATTTTAGATTTTAATTCTTTATGCTCTTTTACATGAGCAATTGCAGAACAATCTGTTACGATTTTGAATTGTTTCCCCAGTAAGTAGATGCGAAATCTCTCTAACGTCTCGACGACAGCTAGAACTTTTATTTCATAACTGTGATATCGGCTTTCTGTATCAGTGCAATGGCGACTATAATAGCACACCGGACGCCATGCACTTCCATCAGTTGATTGTAGAAGTACGCCTGCTAAACCACTGCTACTGGCATCAGTATGTACTTCATGTTGCGCATTGACATCGTATAATGTCAGTATCGGTTCGTTGGTTAACGCTTTGATGAGGGTTTCGAAAGAGTGTTGCTGTTCGCTACCCCATACAAATTTGTTTTCATTTGATTTAGTCAGTAAAATAGTAAGAAGTTTCGAAATCAGTGAGTATTCTGGGACAAATTTTCTGAAAAACCCCGTTAGACCTAAAAGTCTTCTAACCTCTGTCGTATTAGTTGGTGTTTTGAAATTCTTTATAGCTGTTACCTTCTGCATACCCGGTGTGATACCGTTTTCGTCGATGATATGCCCGAGATATTCTATTCTTTTTTCGAGAAATCTACATTTATCGGTACGTAAAGTAAGTCCTGCTTCTTTAAGAAGTGCGAGAAATCGTTCAAGGCGTAAAAGTCCTTCGGTTACAGTCTTGCTTGGAATAATTATGTCGTCTAAGTATACTAACACATCACCTGTGTTGATTTTTGACACGATTTTGTTCATTATGGCTTGGAATGTAGCCGGTGCATTCACTAAACCAAAAGGCATACGGTTGAATTCAAAGTGACCATCGGATGTCACGAATGCGGTATATTGTTTCGATGATTCTTCAATTTCGATTTGGTGCTAACCCATCCGAAGGTCAAGAGTAGTAAAATATTTATTACCCGCGAGTTGTGCGAATTGGTCTTCCATGTTCGGCATGGGAAATGGTTGTTTAACCGTGATTCGGTCTGATTATATTATTTTCTAATAACTCACTTACGATTTGCGATACGATAGGTCGTTTTGAAAATGGAACTCGATATGGCTTTAGTTGAATTGGATTATCGTTACTTAAGACAATTTTCATTTTTGAGATTGTACACTTTCCAATATTTTTGATACTGTTGGTGAAAAGTCCACGATATTCACGCATTATATTTTCAAAATGTTCGTTTTCGATTTTATTCAAACTTTCAATAGCATTAATATGACGTATTTGTTCAACATGACATTTACCACTTTCGATTATGAGTCGCATATTCGAATCACATAGTACATCTTTACCGAGAAGTACATTTTCAGAGATAAGGCCATCATTGACTACTACCATGTCTACTTCGATTTTATTATCATCAATTTTTAGCATTGTGTTAATTTTATAGGTAGAGACGTATTCTCCCCCACCAAAACCATGTAGAGCGTTAATTTGGTTTTTAAATTACCGATTTTCTTAGCAAATATTTTGCGTACAAGGGTGCGAGTGCTACCCGGATCGACAAAAGCATTTGTATCATGTCCATTTACACATATAACTTTTACTATACCCTCGTTACCTCGTCCTTTATGTACATTATTTCCATTAGGTTCATATGTATGATTATCCGCGATTTTATTTACTTTCAAGTTTTTCTTTTCGGGACACTCGTCTGTTTTATGCGTCGTACGTTGGCATTTAGTACACCTTGGTTTTTTTTGTGGTTCAGAGCAATTAATCGCGTAATGCCCGAATTTAGCACAATTGTAACATTTTATGTCATTGGACGAACGTTGACTATTGTTATTTGTTGACAATGGAACACTTTTCGTATTTATAGTTTGAGGTTTTACTGTGGACGATACGTTTCTCGATTTAAATGACCAATTAGTATCATTATACACACTATAACTCATGATATCTTTTAATAAGTCTTGGCACCGATTGTATTCATTAGATATTTTACGCTTCAAATCGTTGTCGTTTACACCGTTCACAATATGTCGCGCGATGCTATCTTCTGTCAAACCGCCTTTGTTACCAAGTGCTAGCATTCTATAGAAGTATTCGACCGGTGATTCAGTTTGAGATCGTTTTGTTCGCGATAGTTTAATATGCGTATCTGCTTCGTTTAACATACACGGAAAGTCAGTTAAAAATTTATTCACAAACTGTGGCCAATTTACAAAAATACTTTGTTGCGAATCAATCCACAATTTTGCGGCTCCTCGTAATTTCTGTTGCACCGCACAAATCAATATGTGTTCTTCCCAATTATAGGCACTTTTTAACATTTCGACACGTTTTATAAATTGAATCGAATTTAACGACGTTTCGCTTGTTGGGTTATATTTTGGCAACAACTCGACAATATCTCTCATGTTATAACACGACGAATGAGAGGAATTTCTAATAGGAACATGGTTTCCAATTGGGATACGAGTATTTGATGTAATTGGGATTTCCCATTGTGGCATGAAGTTCTCTCGTGTAGCTGGCGTTGTTGTTGTATATTGAACATTTGTCGCGCTTGTATATAGTGTCCGTTCGGGTGATGACATACACACTGGTTGAAAATTCGACGCGCTCGGAGTATTTTGCACATTATTTTTCTGCGTGTTTGTGTGTGTGTGCATATCTAGCAATCTCTCAATCGTTTTTTCGAGAGCTGTTAAACGTTGCACCATTGTTTCGTTGCAATCATTTTCACTTTCATTCTCGTTATTTAAATGATTTTTCAATCTTTGCGTTAATTGGATTTTGGTGGCAGACGTGGGCAAACCAGCATCCTTACACTTGTTTCTTAGTTCTTTTAACGTTGACATTTTTCGTTTTTTTTGTTTTAATTAGTTGGTTCGTATTAGTCCAATTAGAATGCGAGTAATCGTACGAAAACGAGTAACAACATTGGATGTTACTGATACATAAGCGAATGTAAGAAAACGAAGATGTGCAAATAAAGAAGTAAAAGAAGCAATGATGCGAAACTACAAATTTGAATTCGAACCGTTGAGCAGAGCGACAAAACGTATGTCACCAGCACCGATGTTCGCGGGAGTCTCAACAAATGTGAGGTTATGTATGATGGCTACGTGTTAGCCCAATAGAGTCGTTATCACTTCTTTACTTAGCACTTTTTAATGATCGTAGATCTCAAAGCAACTACATTGCTTAAGAGTTCAAATAACTTCACAAATTCACAACGCGCACGTAAACGTTTATGGATGTGTGGCGCGATTCCACTTCTGAACTGTCATAGGTGGACCGTTGTCCTCCTAAGGATGGCTTCTTACCGTTCTCGAACTCTTCGTTTATAATTAAAACAGTTTATTTAAATATTAATATAAAAAGTTAACTTTAATTAGATAGACAAAAATAATAGTTTACAAAAGACAACTGAACTTATTGAAAGCGTCGCGGCGAGATAAACATAAATAAATTGCATATAACAGTTAATACATCTACTGACCTATCTTCTGTTCACTCTCCTGTACTAATAAAGCTATGTGAACAACCCATATTCGTTGATCCAAATGTGGTTCTAACATCCCATAAAACGACATGAATAAAATATAACCGAGTGGGGTTGCACTCCGGGAGTGCAGGCAGAAGTGAAAACTTGAACTTATGGCGCGTTGGGCACTTTTTTGGGTGAACATTTTTAGGTGCGCTCGCGACATGAAAAATTGTATATAAAAAATCAAGTTTATCAAAGCAATGTAGTGCCCACATTTGAATGGACATGAAGTATAATAATATAGAAACTATATTCGAAGGAAGTGGTTTTATTTAAATCAGTTTTCGGCAAACTTATACAATCAAACAATTTATTTTGTGAGAGTGTATACGTGTTGAGAGCTACTCAACTGACCAAGAGTTCTGTTTACTGGTCCCGGACTTTTTTAGAACTGGTGAAATTAGGACCAATACTGGTTTCCTAACAATAATTTTTATAGTGTACGTCAGCTTAACACATACAATCAATTGTTTTTACTGCGTAGAAATGTGTATGAAAACATTATAAAGCAGTAAACTTTATGTAAATTACATTTTTTGCAAAACAAAAATCGATAGTATCACTTCGAATTAGACACACAATTATTAATTATATTAAAAACATTTTAAATGACGAATGAAGTTGGAAAATTAATCGTTGTGTTTTTATAAACTGACTTGCAAAAATAATAAAAAAATTAATAATCTAAATAGAAATATAATAATATATATAAAAGCATTGTCTTTTGTGTTCATACATGCGTGCGTACAATCCACCATACGTCCTGCTCGCTGTGAAGCATTGTAGAAACCTACAAGTAGATAATCTAAAATACATAGAAAGAAATTGCGATACGAATGCAATAGAATGAAGTAAAACGCTAGACACTTCGCATGGATTTATGTCCATAAATACTACTAAATCGACACTTGGCGCGGGTTGTAGTGCAGATTTTTGTACTATGAACAACAACAACTCAAGGCAATGGACACTTCGCGCGGGTTGCATGGTACTAAAAAAGACCCAAAACTACAATGTCGAGTTGCCGTGTTATACTACAATATTTATTACTTTTAGTAAATTATTAGTAATTTTTTTGTTTGTCGATATTAGTTGGAATTAAATCTGGGTCCGTTTGACTAACTCTCTATATGGGTCGGAATATAATCTGTGTCTGTGGTTTTGCCTTTTTTTTTTGAATTATTGTTCATAATTCAATGTAATTTTCATTTGATTTGATATTTTGAAAGGACGACTTTTTTTGTTAGAATTAGTTTGTACGCTTATTATTGTTTTTTTTTTGTGCTTTTAAACCGTTTCGGGTACCAGGTTTAGAACACTTTTCCCCACCACTATTCTTTTGATAGAGTTTTTTAGTTAAGATTTCGCTGGGTGAATTTGAATATATTGTTATTGCAAAAATATTATTGTAGATTGTTTAGATCGTTATTTCTTGAACTATATATGTGGGATTGGGATACAGTGGCAGCACTAAATACCGAACTCTATTACACAATCTATTACAAAATATCTCTACACACTATAAACAGAACTACCAACCGTTTTAACGAACGACCACTTGATCGAATAGCTTTTTGTAGAACTTAACCGAACGGCAGCGACACATTACAATACGAGTCGTCACCGAGCCAGGTCCTCTTCATTTCAGTTTAATAAAGTTTAAGTTAAATTTAAGCTAATAATTTCCATTTAATAAAGTTGAAAGTTTCCATTTGATAAAGTTGTGTTAAAGTGAATTTATTTATTGCACAAAACCCACAAATTGGTGTCAGGTGTGGGGTGAAGAAATATAATTTACCTGGCCGGTGACGACGATCGACGGCAGAAGGACAGCGCATCAACGCTGAACGTCAAGGGCTGATAAACAACATATTTAACATCAGCGGGAACGCTTCAATCCGATATACAGCAGGTCGGTGCACAACCACACAGTCTCGAAGGGTAACGGTGCAAAGAAATTATAACGGACGCAAAGGCAGAATTGCTAACGCCAACCGACTGCGTTGACATCAGCTGCAACATCAACGCCAACGACTGCGTTGACATCAGCGTCAACATCAAATATCAACGCCGACAACTGTACAAGAAAGACTAGCGCGCACAAGGTTACAGTTACGAGCAGGAGAGGAGGGTGCGTCCAAAAAAATGCAAAGGTACCGTTGACTTTTTTGGAAAACTTTTGTAAATGCAAAATGTAACGTAAGAAACAAATCTTATTTTATTGAACATCAATTTAATTAAATAAGTTTTTATTGTAAAAATTTTATATCGCTAATTCCATGTAATTTTTGCGCATTCCTGGTAATGATAATTTCGACCTTTCTTTATAATCATTTATGTATAATGTAAAGATTTAGCTACGATAAGAATTAAAACTTAAAGTTAGCACAGTTACATTGCAAAATTACGAATGAATCTCGATTTGAATAAATTAAACCGAATTTAAATATTATTTTTGGCAAAAGTATATTCATATTTGTCATTTCGATTGCGTATACTTATACATACTGTACATACGGTACATACGTATTAACGAGTACATATTATCTGTAACAGTAATCTATTTCTTAACTGTATTAATATATACATATAACAATTGTTCTCAAAATTATTAGTATTTTATCCTAAATCGCCGTATATGTAAACTATATTTGAAAATATTTTGTAATAATAACTTATAATATTGTAAGGCCACGGTTGACACTCGTTATGAACAGAAACGAAATTCTTTCTTTATCGGTTACCCAATTAAGGGACAAGTTAAGGGAATTAGAACTACAAACAACGGGACGCAAGGCTACGCTACAGGACAGGTTATGTGAACACTTTGGGCTAATGGTAGATAGTGAAAGTGAGGGGGACAGTACGGATGTAGGAGAAACGGCTTCCCCAGTGTGTAGTGTGGTGCGCCACGGCCTCGTTGAGCGCACACCGTTCACCTTGCGCGACATTCAAGATTCGTTAAGTCTGTTTAGTGGTGTAGGTCAGCCGTCGGTAGAAGAGTGGGTTAAGGAATTTGAAGAAAATGCTTTGGCTGTACAATGGTCGGATATTCAAAAGTATATCTATGCTAAGCAACTCCTCAAAGGTGCAGCAAAGGTGTACATGCGAAGCCAACGTGGCATTAGTAACTGGGTAGCATTCAAAACCGCGTTAATAAAAGAATTTGGGGTAAGGGTATCGGCGATCGAGATACACCGGCAATTGCGTAATCGACGTAAACGGAATCATGAAGACTACCGCGAATATTTATACCAATTGATGGAAAAGGGTAGCTCTATTAACCTCGATGAGCAGAGTCTGATCGAATATTTTGTAGAAGGGATTCCTGATACCAGAGTAGGAAAAACCAATTTATATCAGGCAAAGAATTTAGATCAACTTAAAGAACAAATTGTTATCTACGAGAAAGTTCGTGTGGGTAGGCAGCAACAACAGCAGAGCTACAACTCGGCTGCAGCGAGGCAGGAAGTGAAAGTTGAGTCAACAGTTAAGGAACGTACGGCAGGAGATAAGCGTTGTTATAGGTGCAATGAATTGGGACACCTAGCAAATAGATGCCCAAAAGGGAGGCAATGTTTCAAATGTGGTCGGACGGGGCATCATGCAGCGCGATGTAATGAGCCTCAGGATAAGGTAAAGTCAGAAAGGGCTAACACTCTAGCAAACGAGAAACCGGGCAAATGCGTGATATTTAAAGATTTGTATATAAACAACTTCAAATTCTCGGCGCTGCTCGATACGGGTTGCGATTTATGTTTATTGCGATACGACGTGTTGATGATGTTGGGAAATATAAAGTTGGATAATGATGTCCGACGGTTAACGGGTATAGGGAATAACGTACTCAATACAATGGGTAGTTTCTCTTGTCAGTTAAAAGTGGACAATATTAACATACCAGTGGTGTTTCACGCGGTTAGAGAACGGGATATTTGTTACTCGGCGATAGTAGGAAACAGTGTGCTCAACTCAGTAAACATGGTAATAACAGAAGAAGGAGTTACGTTTGTGGAAAAGCCAGGGGGCACACAAGCAGTACAGGAATCATTTGTGGAAAAGCCAGGGAGCACACAAGCAGTACAGGAATCGTTTGTGGAAAAGCCAGGGAGCACACAAGCAGTACAGGAATCGTTTGTGGAAAAGCCAAGGGGCACACAAGTAGTAGAGGAACATGTTACGTTTGTGGAAAAGCCAGGGAGCACACAAGCAGTACAGGAATCATTTGTGGAAAAGCCAGGGAGCACACAAGCAGTACAGGAATCGTTTGTGGAAAAGCCAAGGGGCACACAAGTAGTAGAGGAACATGTTACGTTTGTGGAAAAGCCAAGGGGCACACAAGCGATAGGTTCAGAACGCGTTGAGAAAGGATTGTGCCAGATCTGGTTGAGTGAGTTTAGAGACATATGTATGTCAGCCGATGTCAAGAATAGCCAAGGTATAGATTGCGAATTGTCGCACCTAGAACGTGAGTACAGGGAGTCAATAGGGGAACTAGTAGAAAGTTATAACCCAAACCAAAAATTTAAGTCACCAATAGAAATGAAAATTTTGTTAACCGACGAGACGCCGGTATATCAAGGACCGAGAAGAATGCCATATGTTGACAAATGTATGGTAGAACAACAGGTCAAAAAGTGGTTAGAGGAGGGGATTATTCGCGTTAGTTATTCCGAATATGCATCGCCAGTGGTGCTAGTGGGGAAAAAAGACGGAAGTAAAAGGCTATGTTGCGACTACCGAAAATTAAACCTCAAAATTTTAAAGGACAATTTTCCGATGCCACTCATAGATGATGTACTAGAAAGATTACAAGGGGCTCAGGTATTTACGACACTCGACTTGAAAAATGGATTCTTCCACGTTCCAGTAGAGGAAGAATCCAGAAAATACACCGCTTTTGTGACCCATAGTGGCCAGTACGAGTTTTCTTTCGTTCCTTTTGGAATATCAAACTCGCCGGCAGTATTCTCCAGATTCATTTTAGTAGTTTTGAGGGACTTGATACAAGATGGCACGTGCATAGCATATATGGATGATCTAATCATCCCTGCCAGGGATAATAACCAAAGTATTCAAAAGTTACGACGGGTATTGGAGAGGGCCGCCGAGTGTAATTTAAAAATAAAGTGGAAAAAATGCCAATTCCTGAGGGAGAAAGTAGATTTTTTAGGATATGTAGTAGAATGGGGGTCCTATTAGGCCGTCAGATACGAAAACCTTAGCCATAAAGAATTTCCCTTTACCTCATGACCCCAAGTCGTTGCAGCGATACTTGGGACTAACTTCGTATTTTAGACGTTTTATCAAAGACTACGCAACGATAGCTCGCCCATTGTCGGGGTTACTAAGACAGAATACCGCGTTTGTCATGGGAGATGAACAAATTGCTGCTTTTCAACAACTGAAGACCGCTTTGATTACCGCACCGGTTCTCAGACTCTATAACCCAAAAGCAGCAATGGAGGTCCATACAGATGCATCCATGTACGGGTATGGAGGAGTCATGCTTCAAAGGGACACCGACGATCAGCTTTTCCATCCCATCCAGTACATGAGTCGCAAGACCACATCATCCGAAGAGAAATATCACTCTTACGAGTTGGAGGTGCTAGCCATTGTAGAGGCTCTGAAAAAATGGCGCGTATACCTGTTAGGCATTCAATTTAAAATCATTACCGACTGCAACGCCTTTACAATGACAATGAGGAAAACGGACGTACCACTTAGGGTTTCGCGTTGGGCACTTTTCTTACAGGATTTCGATTATCAAATCGAACATAGAAGTGGTAGTAAACTAAAACACGTCGATGCGCTCAGTAGGATATCTTGCCTCCTTTTGGAAGATACGTTGTTTTATCGCCTTCAGCAAGCTCAACTAGGAGACGATTGGGTGCGCGCAGTAATGAAAGCGGTAGAATACGGGGCATACGAAGATTATTTTGTTAAACGAGGGGTACTTTATAAGGATCCCATTAAGGATCTCATAGTAGTACCAGCACAGATGGAGGATGAAATTATTCGAATAGCTCATAGACAGGGTCATTTTTCAACCAAGAAGACTCAGGACGCAATCGAAAAAACATTTTATATTCCTAGGCTCACACCCAAAGTAGAGAAAGTGGTTAGGAGCTGTGTAGAATGCATAATTACAGACAAGAAAGCAGGCAGGAAAGAAGGGTTACTAACCCCAATACCAAAAGACAACGAACCTCTCAGCACATATCATATAGACCACGTAGGTCCGATGCAAACAACTAACAAATCTTATAATCACATTTTGGTGGTGGCAGATGCTTTTACGAAATTCGTGTGGTTGTATCCCTCTCGAACTACATGTACCGAAAGCGTAATTACTAGTCTGAAAAAACAATCAGCTATTTTCGGGAACCCAAAGCGAATTATAACCGATAGGAGGACCGCGTTCACATCGCATACTTTCAAAGAATATTGTGAGGAACAAGGAATTCAACACCTTATGACCGCCACTGGGGTTCCAAGGGGTAACGGGCAGGTAGAAAGGATGCACAAAATTATCGTGCCAATGCTGGCAAAACTGTGCGCTAATAGTCCGACATCCTGGTATAAGTACACAGAATGTGTACAGCAAACAATAAATAACACCCCACCGAGAAGCACGAAAGTATCACCATTCCGTTTGCTTACGGGCGTCGAAATGAGGGTCAACACTGTAATGGAATTAAAAGAACTACTAAACGATATGCACATCGAAGAGCTAGACGTAGAACGAGAAGCATTGCGCAAAGAAGCGCAACAGAACATTTTAAAGATTCGCGAAGAAAATAGAAAATCATTTAACAAGACTAGGAAGAAAGAGGATAGTTACAAGATAGATGAACTGGTAGCGATAAAACGAACTCAGTATGGTACAGGGCTCAAGTTGAAAGGAAAATTTTTCGGTCCATACAAAATAATTAAAATTAAGAGACACGGTCGATATGAGGTGGAGAAAGTGGGTGATCACGAAGGTCCGGGGCGCACTACCACTATCGCGGAGAACATGAAAAGATGGGAGCCATCATTCGAGACGAACGATACATCAGGATGACCGAATGTGGGATTGGGATACAGTGGCAGCACTAAATACCGAACTCTATTACACAATCTATTACAAAATATCTCTACACACTATAAACAGAACTACCAACAGTTTTAACGAACGACCACTTGATCGAATAGCTTTTTGTAGAACTTAACCGAACGGCAGCGACACATTACAATACGAGTCGTCACCGAGCCAGGTCCTCTTCATTTCAGTTTAATAAAGTTTAAGTTAAATTTAAGCTAATAATTTCCATTTAATAAAGTTGAAAGTTTCCATTTGATAAAGTTGTGTTAAAGTGAATTTATTTATTGCACAAAACCCACATATATATACTAAAAAAATTGGTAAAGCGCCTATATTGCAACCTCAGAGGTGGTGAGGAAGAGCAATACATACGCAATTAATTATTGTTACGAATGAAATTGTCATTAAAATATTTCCATTTGCAGTACGTTAATTTAAAACTCTGTGTCGAAATACGTAGTAAATCGAACAGGTGATCTCAGCTGTGAAAAATTTCCCGTTATCCAGCTGATTCTTTTGCTACATGCTGTGAAGTCAGCAAGCAACTGACCTGACATCGTGTTTATGGTGTAAAAATTATTGCAAGTGCGTGTGTTTCACACGCACACTCAGTGTGGGCTCAGAGAGCGCTCCGCGGGCAATGGGCTGCCGATCACTGATTTAAATGATTAAATATTAGTAAATAGTAAATACAAAATTTATCAATTCTCATCCATAATTTCAACAACTCTTACATCATCATTATCAGCATTTTCATCATTATTATCAGGATTTTCATCGAATTCTAAAACTGAAACAATAGGTCTATGGTAACTAAAGTATGAAATGAACAATTTTGATTTAAATCTATTTATATATCTTGTGAATACTGCATCAATAGTAGTTTTGTATTTTTTTGTGCTAAGATTGCGATCATTCTTCTTCTTGACTGGCGTAGACACCGCTTACACGGTTATAGCCGAGTCCACAACAGCGTGCCACGTATCCCTCCTTCTGGCAGTTTGGCGCCAATTGGTTATACTAAGCGAAGCCAGGTCCCTCTCCACCTGGTCCTTCCATCGGAGTGGAGGTCTCCCTCTTCCTCGGCTTCCACCAGCGGGTACTGCATCGAATACTTTCAGAGCTGGAGCACTTTCATCCATTCGAACAACATGATCTAGCCAGGTAGCCGCTGTCTTTTTATTCGCTGGACTATGTCTATGTCGTGGAATAACACATACAGCTCATCGTTCCATCGTCTGCGGTATTCACGGTCGGGCAATTGAACATCTGCTCCATCGTCGTCGATTGGGGAATCGGGTTCGCCATCCCCTGGTGCTGAACTTTCACTGCCATTCAGCTGGCTGGAGAAGTGTTCCCTCCACAAACTCAGTATACTCTGGTCATCAATAACTAGATCACCTCTGGGGGCCTACAGAAGTGTGCTCCGGTCTTGAAACCTTCAGTTAATCGCCGGATCTTTTCGTAAAATTTTCGAGCATTACCCCTGTCAGCCAGCTTGTCAAGCTCTTCAGACTCACGCATTTCGGCCTCTTTCTTTTTATACCCTGAACAGGGTATATTAAGTTTGTCACGAAGTTTGTAACACCCAGAAGGAAGCGTATATAAATGATCAGTATGTTGAACTGAGTCGATTTAGCCATTTCCGTCTGTCTGTCCGTCTGTCTGTATATATACGAACTAGTCCTTCAGTTTTTAAGATATCGTTTTATATACAAACAAACTGAACGATCGGAATCAAGGGCTTGTATGGAAAACTTCCGCATTTTACTACTTCATCTTCACGAAATTTGGTGTGAGTTATTGCTCATAGAAATAATTTAATCTCCGAAAAAATTGTTCAGGTCGGTTCACTATAGCATATAGCTGCCATACAAACCGAACGATCGGAATCAATGTCTTGTATGGAAAATTTTCCCATTTGACGTGGTATCTTCACGAAATTTGACATGGATTACTGCTTAAGGTAATAATATAATCTCCGAAGAAATTGTTCAGATTGGTTAACTATATAACCTGAATGTTTCTAGCAAACAACCCGGCTAAAAAGAATTAGTAAAATGTTTTCTTTTTATTTACTTACTTTTTCTTACGACTTTAGATTTGCTTAAACACATAGTTACTAAAACAAATGCACCTGTGAAGGGTATATTAGCTTCGGTACAGCCGAAGTTAACGTTTTTTCTTGTTTTGTCTGCAAATGCGTCTCGCTTCCCTCTTCAGCTCTCGGTATCTTTCCCATCCTGCTCGTGTTGCGGTCGATCGCAACATTGCGAGGTAGGCAGTGTGTTTTCTCTCCACAATCCTCATCATACCAGCTGTTTTTTTTTACTTTTCCGAAAGCCAATGGTTTCGGTTGCAGCTGTACGTAAGGAGTTTGATATGCCATCCCACAGTTCCCTTATACTGAGATGCTGATGAGTGCTCTCAGAGAGCAGGAGTGCAAGTCGAGTAGAAAATCGTTCGGCTGTCGGTTGTGATTGCAGCTTCTCGATGTCGAACCTTCCTTGTGTTTGTTGACGTGTGCGCTTTTCTACACAGAGGCGGGTGCGTATTTTAGCGGCTACAAGATAGTGGTCCGAGTCGATGTTGGGACCACGAAGCGTACGCACATGAAAAACACTGGAGACATGTCGTCCATCTATCACAACATGATCGATCAGGAGTGAATGCCAGGTCTCGACGACGGAGTCTCTCTCCCACCACGAATCCCACGCCGAATTTGCGCTCCTTTATATGGCCGCTGTAGTAGATGTCACAAGGACCCACCTTCTTCCGTCCTTGTCCCGTCCATCGCATTTCTTGGATTGCGGTGATGTCAGCCTTTACTCTTACGAGGACATCAACCAGCTGGACAGAGGCACCTTCCCAATTAAGGGTCCGGACATTATAGGTGCATGCCCTTTATTCGTAGTCTTTAAACGTTTGCAGTGGTCGTCATCAAAATTGGAGTCTCTCATCCGAGTCTGTTTCTTCCTTTTCATTGGGGGGGTGTTTTTATGTGGTGGGTCCCAAACCTTACGCACAACCGCATAAGCGGGTTTCGCCTTCTCACTTTAGCTCGCCTCCATACGGATGTCTGTTGGCTACCCAGAGGATACTTGGTCTAAGACCGGAAGTCGTGAGCTACTTGAGCCACATGTAAAAGAATCGTTCCTGGCCACTCCCAAGTGAATGACAGTCAGAAACTTTCCTCACTTACGTGAACTTCTACATATGACTCCATCCGATTACGATCACACGTATATATTTCTTGAAAGTGTTTTAGTTCTACACAAATTATTTGGATTATTTGAACTTCTTCTCCAAAATAACTACATCGAAATAAGCCCCTTCATACAATCCTTTGTACCAAATTTTACTTCGATAGCTTTATTTATGGCTTAGTTATGGCTCTTTATGTGTTTTCGGTTTTCGCCATTTTGTGGGCGTGGCAGTGGTCCGATTACGCCCTTTTTTAAACTTAACCTTCTTGTGGTGCAAAGAAATAGGTCTTCCAAGTTTCATCAATTTTCCAAGTTATCTCAATTTTTACTCAAGTTACAGCTTGCACGGACGGACAGACAGACATCCGGATTAGAACTTTACTCACACTGGATCCGGATTAGAACTCGTCACACTGATCTTTTTATACTCTCGCAACCTGTTGCACAGAGTATCATAGTTTTGTTCACATAACGGTTGTTTGTGTCACCAAGAAATATAAGAGTTAGATATGGGGTTATATATACATAAATGATCAGGATGACGAGTAGATTTGAAATCCGGATGTCTGTCCGTCCGTCTGTCCGTCTGTCCGTGCAAGCGATAACTTGAGTAAAAATTAAGATATCTTAATGAAACTTGGAACACATGTTCCTTGGCACCCTGAGGAGGTTGCTTTCGAAAATGGGCAAAACCGGTCCACTGCCACGCCCACAAAATGGAGGAAACCGAAAACCTATACAGTGTCATAACTAAGCCATAAATAAAGTTATGAAAATGAAATTTGGAACATAGGATCCCATTAGGGAGGGGCACATTTGGATGTAATTTTTTTGGGAAAGTGGGTGTGACCCCGCCCTCAAATAAGTTTTTTTGTATATAACTCGCAAACCAATAAAGCTATATAAGCCAAACTTTCTGCAGTCGTTTCTTTTAGCCATTTCCTTATACAGTCCAAAAATGAAAGAAATCGGATAATAACCACGCCCACCTCCCATACAAAAGTTAGGTTGAAAATTACGAAAAGTGGGTTAACTCCCTAACGTCGCCCACTTATGGGTCAAAAACCATATCTCAAGAACTATTCGACCGATTTCAATGAAATTCGGTATATAACACTTTCTTGACACCCTGATGACACGGGTGGAATATGGGCGAAATCGGTTCACAACTACGTCTACTTCCCATATAACCCAATTTTGAATTCCATCTGATTCGTTCACTTTATAATGTATTCATAAGGAACCAATGAAGCTAGCGGAATAAAACTTTACACAAATACTGTATTTGAGCTGTGACATCACTTGTGGAAAAATTGTCAAAATCGGACCATGACTTTTCAAGGCCCCTGATATCAAACATGAAGAACTCAGTGCCTAAGGTTAATTTTTCACCGAAAATATAGGTAAATCCCTCAGATATTTTAATGTAATTCATTCCCTCTGAATTTTTTTCTTATAACAGTTTCTCTCTGTACCTGAAATGGTAAAAATCGGGTCATAACTTCCCCCAGATCCTATATACCTAATTATAAGTAATATTAAATTAAGTGATCGTATAGTCTTCGATACATTGTATCTTGGTGGTGAAAACGAGTGAAATCGGTTTAGGAATTACCTCAGTCCCCATATACTATTTATGATGATTTTCGTTATTCTATTGAACTTTATGCCGAATATATGGGTCGAATTGTGTTGTCTTTATAAAATTACATCAATAAATTGCGAGAGTATAAAATGTTCGGTTACACCCGAACTTAGCCCTTCCTTACTTGTTTATGGCTTAGTTATGAAACTTTATGTGTTTTTGGTTTTCGCCATTTTGTGAGCGTGGACCATTTTCGAAAGCAACCTTCTCACGGTCCCAAGGAACATGTGTTCCAAATTTCATTAAGGTATCTCAATTTTTACTCAAGTTATCGCTTGCACAGGCAGACTGACGAACAGACATCCGGATTTCAACTCCACTCGTCATTCTGATCATTTATATATATATAACCGTATATCTAACTCTTTTATTTCTTGGTAACACAAACAATCGTTATGTGAACAAAACTATAGTACTCTCTTTAGCAACTTTGTTGCGAGAGTATAATAGTGAGAAATGATTGGTTCAGGAAAATATGAATCAAACTGTGTTTTATAAGGTGAACAAAAGACTTAATATTTTAGGCGTTTAAGAAATCAAGAAAGTAAAAAAATTAATGTAAGGGTAATTTAAAAGAAGTAGAAAGAATCGGCAAAGAATCTGCCAAATATGGCCGAAACCAAAGCCGATGGAGATGGCTGATACTGGTCGATGACACTTGCCAAGGCCGATTCTAAAATCGGCCGGACTCTAAAAATAAGTGTATTATAAGATGAATTTATTGTCTGCTAATATATTAATATTAACATATCATAATTATAAAAAGTGTCGCGTGGCAGCCCTCAGATTAACTCCATTCAGAATTCACTTCGAGTATAATATTTGCCGTTTATGCTTATAGCATTTATTGCTTAAATTTTTCTGAAATGAAACATAAGGGAACAAAAAACATGACGTTAATTTAAATTTAATAGGAAAATAGATTTGAATTAATTTATTCGTCGTATAATTGTTCAAGATAATACAATACATATGTAGGTGACAGACGGCAGCAAAGCGAATTATACACTCCCCTAATAAGTTGATTGGCAATAATATTTTATTTTGGTTAATATAAAATTTTATAAATAACTCCCGATTAAAGCAGTAAATCCGGATTACCGCCGCCGTCTGTCAGGGATATTAGGCACTGAGTTCTTCATGTTCGATATCCTTGAAAAGTTGTTGTCCGATTTTGACAATTGTTTTCTAATGTATTGTACCGAAAACGGCACCAGAACAAACTAGAATTGACAATCGAAATCGATAACTTGCCAGATCTATCTAGACATCGATATTCGCAGTTGCCAGAATGTTCGAGTGACGATAACATGCTAGCAATCGACTATATAAGGGCTGCCGGGCTGGCAGCAAGACACAGTTCTGAGAAGAGAGTTGTCGAGTGAGGACAATTTTAAGGAGAGAGAGTTGTCGAGCAAAGTGTAAACAAGTTATAAGTTAGAGTTGTAAAGTAGAGTATTGAGTACTAAAGTGTTAAGTTATAAGGAATTAGAAATAAAGATTAGTGTATAGCCATTAAAGTGTGACTTTTATTTGACAATCCAGTGATCGAACTCAGGGTAGATTTTTGGGTAAACGACAGATTTTGGAAATACGTTACAATTGGTGTCAGAAGTGAGATTGACAAATAAAATTCGATAGGAGATAATGGTTAAGTTCAACGAATTAAGGATACCACAACTCAAAAGGGAGTTGGAACAACGAGGCTTAGCAACGAATGGTTTGAAATCCGAATTACAAGCCCGGTTAAGAGAGACAATGGAAGAAGAAAACATCAACGTGGACGAATATGTTTTCAAATCAACGTGGGAGGAATGGCTAATGGATTTAGAAGAAATAAGAAGAACAGAAAATCTCTCAAAAGCTGTAGACACGAACACGTTTATGTCCCTAATGTCGCAGATGATAGAAGCGTTTGAAGACCAATTTAAGAGGACGTGCCACCGGAAATTACATTACAGTCAAAAGAGCAGGAGGAAAGTCCATCGAATAAGGAGGAACTTAAATCAATGGATGAGACTTCAAATAAAGCGGATGTGTCAACACAGCTGGAAAAGCATGAAGACATTGTGTTAACACAGACCGAAGCGAATGATCCGCGTATGCCAAAGCCTTTGGAAGCGCATGGGCAGGTTTTGTCAACACAGTTGGAGTCGAATGGGGTGAAAGAGGAGGATGAGTCAATGGATGTGGCCTCAAATAGAGCAGAGGTGTCAACACAACTGGAAGTACATGGAGAGAATATGTCCACACAGTTGGAAGCGAATCAGACGTATATGTTAAGACCTTTAGAAGCGCATGAAGAGATTTTGTTATCACAATTGGAAGTGAATGGGGTGTCCTCACAGCTGAAAGAGGAGGAGTCGATGGAGGTGATCTTACAAATATAAGAGGTGCCAACACAGCTGGAAGTGCATGGAGAGTGTATACCATCACAGGTTTCGGCACAGGTGTTGACGCAGTTAAAGGAACAGGAGGTGCATAAATCGACGCAGGTGATCCCAGAGAAGACAGACGTGTCATGGACAAAAGATTGTGATATGAAGGAACAAGAACCTCAAGATGAAGCTCCAGTTGTGAAACATCCAAAGAATGAAGAAATGTCTGCAGAACCTCTATCCTCAAAGGCACAGCGGAAAAGTTTTAAGTTGGTGGCTGGTTGCCTATATCGAGTGTGGAAAGGAGGATACTGCTCCCGATCTCTCGTTGTTGTTCGAAACGAAAGATCACCTAAAGTTTGCTACGAGATGCACAAAGGTCCAAGTGAAGGGCACATAAGAATCACGGAAACCTTGGGAAGGTTGAGGAATCAGTTTTGTTGGGTTGGTTGTCGTCAATCAATGAGAGATTGCATTGCAAATGAGATGTCGAGTTCCAAGAGACATGGTCAGATGAAGCAGTACAGTTCGGGAACGCCATTGGAGCAATTTGCCATGGTTGTAGCTGGTCCATTACCTACCAGCAGATCGGGAAACAGGAGTGGTTTGATGGCTAGGATGAAGAAAGAGAGAAGGAGAGATTGACGAGATGGTGGACGTGGACAACAACAGTTGGGAAATGTGTCAGAAGCTATGTGTCCGGAAAATATTTGAAGCTGCATCACATCCACGATCCGATATCATGGTGGAAAGATTCATCCGAAATTTGGAAGAGCATTTTAGAAAGCTGGTGGACAAGATACCACCACAAGTACAGAGGATGCCCATATTTCCATGTTCCTTATCGACCTGGTGTCCAGGAATCAACGGCGTAGACGACTGCGAGTATAATTTTTGGGTACTGAATGATTTAAGGTTTAGAATTAAGGCCAATGGAGAAAAACATGCTAAGGAGGACGACAGTGTCCTGTCCAGTGTAACGAAAATGGCACCACAACAAACTCGAATTGACAATCGAAATCGATAACCGTTATGTGAACAAAACTATTGTGACGAACATGTATGCTAGAATAAACTAGAATCAACAACGAAATCGATAACTTGCCAGATGTATCTAGACATCGATATTCGTAGTAGCCAGAATGTTCGGGTGACGATAACTTGCTAGCAATCGACTATATAAGGGCTGCTGGATTGGCAGTAAGACACAGTTCAAATTACGTCATACGAATTTAAGGACCCTGCCCCTTGTCACACAATGTCACTTCTGAATGATACCCTCGCCCCCTTCAAGGTGTGACGTAATTTATGGATGGCCCCTAAGAGAGTTGTCGAGTGAGGACAATTCTAAGGAGAGAGTTGTTGAGATAAGTGGAATCAAGTTATAAGTTAGAGTTGTAAAGTAGAGTATTGAGTAATAAAGTGGCAAGTTATAAGGAATTAAAAATAAAGATTAGATTATAGCCATTAACCATCGAACTCAGGATAGAGTTTTAGAGTAAACGACAGATTTTGGAAATCTGTGACAGTATTATATTAGAAATTGAACGATAAGATGGATTTAGTACAGACAGACTTCCGGATTTCAAATCTACTCGTCACCCTGATCACTTTGGTATATATAAGTCTATATCTAAATCTTTTAGTTTTATTTGTTACAACAACCGTTTTGTGAACAAAGCTATAATACTCTCTACAACATGTTGCGAGAGTATAAATCTCTTAAAATGTGGAAAATCTTATTATGATGTGTCAGATTTAAAGATGATATGATATCAAGAGTGATAGAATACAAGATTACGACATCCGTTTAGTGTTAGCTTTTTTGGGTTTCCTGTACCATGGCGTTACACTGTCCAGAAACACGCAAGCAAAACAAACATACGAAAGAAAAACTGGCGAATAGCACGGTAGTACAGATCAATAAAACAAAAGCTAAAGGCGGAAGTGAGCGGTAGTGCTTTAATAAAGTACTTTTCCAAACGGATCAAATGGATCCTTTTATAGATGATGATTTTAAGCATCTCGTTCATTGTGATATTTTCTCTGCCCATTATTCATTTTGGTTCATTATGTTTTACATTACCGTTTTCCATTGCCAATTCTACATGTTGCCTATTCCCATTCTGGAGAGGATGACATCAATATGATACTTGATATGATACAAACCTCTCTAATTTTCCTCCGAACCGAATGTCCTAACTTATCAATTAAAATTGGTAGCAATGCCAAATCAGAACTAGAGATGGGCAAAGTGATTTTTCAGTATCGGTGAAAAGAGTGACGGCGACTTTTAAATCACAGTTATTTTTAATAGCGACCAGCGATCACTACTTGGCTTAGTAATATGAATATTTAAAACAGTTTTAACATATAAAAATCAGCTTTAATTGTTTTTAATGTTACACCGTACATTTCTGGTTCGTTGTTTTATTCCAAATATTTAAAATTTTGTATGAATTTCACTCTTTGGTTCGAAAAGTTGCAACAATTCTCTTCTTTTTTATTAAAAGCCATATTCGAAATTTTATATAATAATAATAATATATATAATTTTATCACGCGATGCACGAAATCAAACTTCGTATTTGAAGAATTGGTTTTTAATTGAACCGTTGAATTCTATTCAAAAGAATTTATTTATAATCAACAACCAAATATCACAAAATCATTATATCTAGCTCGAACACCAAAAAATCACCGTATACAACATCTGTTAACTAGTTCGTACCAGTGATAAATTTCATTCACAGTAAAATAGTGGCTTGTAGAAAAATCAGCAATCACTGATATTACGGCCTAGCAGTCAAGTGTTGAACACAAAGACGACGACACGACGCGACGTAGCGACGGCTGATCAAAAATGTCGTTTTGAAGCCAGCGTCTAGAACATTTTGAAGACGGCAGCGTCATATCAGAAAGCAATTTCATTATTGCCGTACTAAAATCTTTCACTTCAATAAAATTTCCATATTTAGTTTAAAGTGAAATTATATGTGCAAAAAATGTAAAAATATGTCGATTTATTTGTTTTAAATAATCTATTGTTATTGTAAATGATATATCAAAGCTATTTT
The DNA here is from genome assembly GCF_028554725.1 of Zeugodacus cucurbitae. NCBI lineage: Eukaryota > Metazoa > Arthropoda > Insecta > Diptera > Tephritidae > Zeugodacus > Zeugodacus cucurbitae. The sequence continues at coordinate 41,632,247 of NC_071667.1, forward strand.
ACGTTTATACTGGCAAAATAACGTCATACTTGTGAGAACTTTAAATAATTTTACATTTCACATATTAGTGGCAGCTCTACAGCGGCCATTGTCGTCGGCACAATTAGAAGCATTTCTAATTTGGCGACAGCGAAGTATTCAACCCTTTTGTCTTGAAGTCGTGTTGTTGTCTAAAAGTCTGTGCCCATAAGAACGCGTGTATTTTAATATTTGACAGATGTCGCTCGTCGCTTGTCGTCGTCTATGTGTTCAGCACTTCACTGTCGCTATAAGTGATTTTCCAGTCACAGCGATAAAATCACCGGTAGTGAAATATTACTCATCACTACAGGGAACAGTTCATTACTGACATTATCAATGTAGGATAGCCCTTCCAAATAAACGCACTTGGTTTAACTTTATAATTATAATACACTTTTATTTAAAATAAATGTTAAATGTTAATGTACAAATTGAATGTGTGAAGTCCGTCCGTGTGACCGTCCTATATGTATGATGACTGTGTTCTTGTCCTGTTTGTTAAGTTGGTCGTGCCCTATCAGTGCTGCCTATTGTCATAGGTCAGTGTTGCCCTTTGTAAGTGAGGTGAGTATGCGTAAGTATTAATAGGTGTGTCCACTACGTGTTGTCCTGTCACCGCTTCCCACAATCGGCCATCCTGCACTTTCATTCGACCCGAATGAAGGATAAAATTTTTTCATGAATTCCGCGACGTTAGTACTGCGTCCGGGTCCTTCGTGATCTCCAACTTTCACAACTTCGTATCTGCCATGTTTCAACTGCTTAATGATCTTGTACGGTCCAAGATATTTTGGCTTCAGCTTCAGCCCAGATCCATACTGTGTACGTTTGATTGTTACCAGTTCATTAATTTTGTAGTCAACCTCAGCTTTACGACGAACATTATAGGTCTTGCGATTTTCTTCTTGTAAACGAACTATGTTCTCTTTCGCTTGAAGACGGCTTTTCTCACGCTCTGAGTCGACTTCTTCTGTTGCAAAGTTTTCTAAAAGCTCTTCCAGATTTGCCATTTCAGCCACTCGCATTTCTAATCCAGTTAGTATCTTAAACGGCGATATTTTTGTACTACGAGGTGGAGTGTTGTTTATAGTCTGTTGTACGCGTTCTACATGTTTGTACCACACACCAGGACTTTCGTGGCATAATTTCGATATCATAGGTATCACGATTTTGTGAATTCGCTCAACCTGTCCGTTTCTCCTTGGAACACCCGTGGCAATTGTTAGATGCTGAATACCTTCTTTCATACAGTACTCTTTGAAAAGAGTTGACGTAAATGCGGAACCTCTGTCGCTGATTATGCGCTTTGGATTTCCAAATACCGATGACTGCTTCCTAAGTCTGTCAACTACTGCCTCTGCTCCCGTGTTTTTTGTTGGATAAAGCCAAACAAATTTGGAAAATGCGTCGACGACCACAAGTAAATAATTATAAGATTTCTTCGACATTTCCATAGGTCCAACGTGGTCGACGTGGTATGTACCTTAAGGACAGTCCTCCTTGTTAATTGGATTAAGCCAGCCTTCCTTTTTCCATGCTTTATTTTCGTTTACCAAACATTCGATACAGCTTTCTACTACGCGAGATGCTTTTGCTTTCAACTGTGGAATATAATATGTTTTCTCCACTATGTCTTGGGTTTTCTTACTGGAGAAGTGACCTTGTTTATGTGCAATCCTTATAACTTCCTCCTCCATGAGTGAAGGTACTACTATCAACTCTTTGATGGGGTCCTTGTGTAATATGCCGTATTTCATATAGTAATCCTCGTATTCGTCCTTTTCTAAAATCTTCCGCACAGCTCTAACCCAATTGTCCTCTTCTTGAGCTTGCTTTAACCGGTGTCGCAAAGAATCTTCCATGAGTAGACAGGAAACTCTGCTCAACTCGTCTACGTGCCTCATTTTAGTGCCACTCTGATGCTGTATTTCGTAATCAAAATCTTGTAAATACATTGCCCATCGCGAAACTCTTAACGGCACGTCTCGTTTCTTCATCGTCATGGCGAACGCATTACAATCGGTTACTATTCGAAATTTAATACCTATCAGATATACACGCCATTTCTTGAGTGCTTCGATGATGACTAAGACTTCGAGTTCGTACGAATGGTAAAACTCCTCACACGGTTTCGTCTTCCGACTCATATACTGGACTGGATGAAAGTTCTGATCGTCCCTATTCCTCTGCAATAGTACTGCCCCATATCCGAACTTCGATGCGTTTGTATGCACCTCTGTTACTGCTCGCGGATCGTATAACGTTAAAACTGACGCAGTGATTAGTGCCGCTTTTAGTTGCTGAAATGCTGTTACCGGCTCTTAGTCTTTCATTACAATTTTCATCTCGACAGGCGACTTCACGTTCTTCGCTGGTCGATACTCGGTTATCAACTTATCTATCATCACCGCATGTGTGTGACTGAGATGCTGCTGATCGATATGTGATGCTACACTCATATCAGAAGCCAAAAAAATGTCTCCAAACTCGTCAATCAATTCATCAATCCGATTCTCATCTTGTTCCGTACTGTTCCCCTTCACAGCGCATACATGGGCACTTCCGTATAATGACGTTGATGCCTCGCCACGCTTCATACTATCAGCTCCTTGGGCTCGCTTATTAGTTGTTCCACTCGACCCTCGTCCATGTTTGCGAAGTCCACTATCTTCTTCCACGTGCTTCTCTGACTCTGATTCTCCTCCGTACCTCTTGATGGCACCATCCGACACCTTGCTGTGTCCACGCAGTTCGCTGACTGCCCTCCCGTACTCTCCAGTACCACCATTCTCTGTTATATCGTGCCTTCTATCGCACATCACGTGTTCCTTTGAAACACCCTTCGACACCTCACAGCGTCCACGCAGTTCATCAACCACGTCCACGTGCCCCTTGGCAACAACTTCTTCTCCACACGCCTCAGATGAAACTTCTTCGGTACAAACACTTCTGCCGGTCTTCTGCTGCACTCCCTTTATCTGCTTCGACCCTTTCTTGCAAAATTTAACGTCTTCCTCAGTCACGATCAAATCTACTTGCTTCAGGATATCATTCCCTATCACGACATAATAACTTAAATCACGCTCATTTGCGACATGAAACTTAACTTCCAAAGGTATATTGTCTATAACCATTGACATCGTAAAACTGCCCATGGTTACCAATTCCCTGTTGCCAATGCCAACTAAATACTTCTTTTCGTTACTTAATTCAACATCAAACCGTAGCATCAACAATGCATCATTCCGAATTAGACACAAATCGGAACCAGTATCAATTAACGCAGACATCGTTTGGGGCATCCTATTAGGTGCCGTAAAAATCAAATCATTGAATAATAAATTGCTGTTCCTGCTTATCTTCCTCATTGTATTCATACTCCCTTTCGCACCCCTTTCTGGCTTGTTGACTTTGACGGAAGTTTTACATTCGGATGCTTTATGTCCTTCTCTTCCGCAACTGTAGCAGGTGAATCTGCCCCGTGGGCAATCTCTGGCCATGTGTGAACTTTCTCCGCATCTAAAACACTTCCTATCTCCGGGATTGAAATTCGATGTTACTCTGTTTGACGACGATGATTTGAACGGATTTGCAAATTGGAATGGAGGCTTTCCAGCGTTGAATCGTTCGTAAATTTTGATCTGTTCCTTGAGATCACCGATAGACCTTGCTTGGTATAAATTGGATTTGTTTACTTTAGAATCCGGAATACCATCGACGAAGTACTCTATAAGGCTATGGCCATCTAAGTTTATAGGTTTCCCGATTTCCATCAGACAATATAAGTATTCACGCATATTTTCGTTCTGTCGTTTACGTCGGTTCCTCAATGTGCGATGTACGTCAATTGCTGATACGGTGGTACCAAACTCGCTCTCCAATGCTGATTTCAACGAATTCCAACTACAAATACCAGCTTGACCACGTACGAACATCTTTGCAGCTCCCTTCAGTAATTGCTTGGCATAAATATATTTCTGTAGCTCACTCCAATGTACTGCTTCCGCATTATCTTCTAAGTCTTGCAGCCATTGTTCAAAATTAGGCTGTCCTGAACCGCTAAATGGAGTCATGGAATCTTCCACATCACGAAGTGTAAACATCGATCGCTCTACAATCGGTGTATTCACGCTACGTCTACTACCGGCGTCATCGTCCCCAACCTCGCTTGCATTCAGGCCGAAGTGTTCCAGCAATCTGTCCTGCAGTACGGTTTTCCGTCCACTAGCTACTAATCCCAACCTTTCCAAATTTTCCCAAAGTCCGTCCACAGTCAATGCTAAAATCTGTTCGCGGTCCATTGTCTTACAATGCTCTTACAAATTCAATTACAAAATCAATATCAACCAATTATGGAAAAAATGAAATTTTACAAATTTTAAATTTCATATACATACGTATTAAAAATATAAAATTCCGAAAAGTCTTATAAAATTTTACAATATGTTACAAAATTAATATGGTTACACAGTTTATTAAAATTATTTTGAACCATAAAATTGGAATAATGTTTGTAAAATGAAAGTGAATTACAAAATTTATTAAATTGAATTGAATTATAATATTAGAAAAATTAATATAAAATTATATGGCCTTACTTTATTCGCCTCAACTGTACTTGCTTGAATTGTTTACAGTTGTCCTCTTTTGGTTACCGCTACTGTATTTGTTCACTTCTCTGCTACTATACTGCTACCAACGCTTTGCTGCTGCCTTCTCTGCTACGAACGCCTTGTTGCTGCCTTGCCTTCTCTGCTTTGCACCGCTACGGATGCCTTGTTGCTGCCTTCTCTGCTTTTACCGCTACGAACGCCTTGTTGCTGCCTTCTCTGCTTTTACCGCTACGGACCCCGCATACTCTTGCGTTCCTGACGCTCGCCTTAACACTCTGTTTCTTTATATTCTTACCCTTTACTGCTTTACTTTTTTGCTGCTTCTGGATCTTACTTGTTGCTGACTTGATGGTCTCGTACAAAAATTTACGCTGCTTAGAATTTGCTGCTTATCCGCTTCTCTGCTTCTAATCACTGCATTCACCGCTACATTCTAGGCGTCCGTTATTCGTTTATATGTTTGTTAAGACAGTTACTTTTGCTTTTATACGTAAGTATGTATATTTTGCAAAAGTACAGTTCTGTTCACTTCTCTGCTACTATACTGCTACCAACGCTTTGCTGCTGCCTTCTCTGCTACGAACGCCTTGTTGCTGCCTTGCCTTCTCTGCTTTGCACCGCTACGGATGCCTTGTTGCTGCCTTCTCTGCTTTTACCGCTACGAACGCCTTGTTGCTGCCTTCTCTGCTTTTACCGCTACGGACCCCGCATACTCTTGCGTTCCTGACGCTCGCCTTAACACTCTGTTTCTTTATATTCTTACCCTTTACTGCTTTACTTTTTTGCTGCTTCTGGATCTTACTTGTTGCTGACTTGATGGTCTCGTACAAAAATTTACGCTGCTTAGAATTTGCTGCTTATCCGCTTCTCTGCTTCTAATCACTGCATTCACCGCTACATTCTAGGCGTCCGTTATTCGTTTATATGTTTGTTAAGACAGTTACTTTTGCTTTTATACGTAAGTATGTATATTTTGCAAAAGTACAGTTCTTTTTGCACGTTTTATATTTTTAATTAAAAGTTAAAATTTACACATTGACGGAAACGTTTTTATTTATCTCATAACTTTACGCGAACTTCACATTTGAAATTGAAAATGTACTTAAAAGTTTTTTCGCGGGGCTACCATCTCACTCTGACACCATATTTGTAGGATAGCCCTTCCAAATAAACGCACTTGGTTTAACTTTATAATTATAATACACTTTTATTTAAAATAAATGTTAAATGTTAATGTACAAATTGAATGTGTGAAGTGCGTCCGTGTGACCGTCCGTCCTATATGTATGATCATTGTATAGAGAAGTAGAGAAACTCCAAAAACCCACCTCCAGAAACTACTTTTGACATTTAAGCCAAGATGGCCGCCTATGTTGAGCTAATTCATATTCCCCAAATAGGGTTTCACATAATCAAAAATTTGTGTATTATTGTTTATTACCATTCGAATTTTTGGTAGTATTATGTTGTTATTTAGTATTACGAAATTAAATTATATTAATTCTGATAGGGATGAATACCCAACATAATTATTTGTAATGCGGTATGGTACGAAAAGTTGGCAGTAATTTAAATAGTATTTTAATTTAATTATTTTAAAGTATTTATAGACAAAATTGGGAATGGAAAATACAATTTATACATAAGTAAATATGCATGTGTATATTTTTATTGTAAATACAAATCGATTTTATGCGCTTTCATCAATGAATAAACATGAGAGAGATCATGCAGTTATTAAAATAACACTTCTTATAATAATGATATAAATTTGTTACATTATCAATTTTATGTATTTGTCTATATTTATACCTAAGACAGACATATGGTTTTCATACTATTACATGTACTACAATAAAAGCTCTAGAAACCATGAACCAGCATAGTAACACACATGTAGTATATTGTACTAAGTTTACATTCATCAGCTGATACAAATAAATTCAAGCAAATTGTAATTATGAATAACAGGCAGGAAAATTTATCCTGACTTAGTTATAACTTCAAGCAATCTTAAAATATTATTGTTCAATATAATTATTACATATTACATATTATTACAAACATATTACATATTTTTCACATTTTTTTCAAATTTTGTTTTTTGATATCAATTAATTTTGAATTTAATTTATTTTCTACATGTCAAAATGTCAAAAAACATATGATTGTGGCAGAAGAGCTTAAAGCTTAAGTGTGTTCAATGCAATCCATTGTAGTACATTTCACAACACCACAAAATTTCAATGGTTTCTAGAACTCTATTGTAGTACGGAACACCATTTGCTTTCAAACAAAATTCGGAAAACCGGTGATACACATATGGTTTCTGAAGCATACTACAATGTACACTACATGTCTGTCTCAGGTATTAGACAATACATTAGACCTATATACGAAGTTAAGGTTTTTTTCAAATTGTGTAAATATTTTTCATTTTTAAACAGCTAACGCTAAATCATATAAATCAAAAAAATTTACACTATATTTACATATGAGTACAATACCTTATATATTACCTATATTAAATTAAATTCTGTTCGTTGTGCCCTTTTCCATAATTAATACGGATGTACTGCCTTTTTATAACTTGTTCGTTTTATTCTTTTGCTACCCTTTTCCAATAAAGCTTTAATTATGAAAAGCAAAAACAACAACTAGAGAAACTGTCAAATAACTTACATGGTTGCTCAATTCTTGCTACCATATTTCTGTGGTGAATAATTATGCCACCACATTCGATAAAATGAAGCCCAAATAAATGCTTTCATTATTCTTAAACTTGGAAGTAAAAACGACTACTGTAATATTCAGTGTAAAGAGAAACCCTTTTTATATCGATAAAATATTAAATGCTTTCATGTAATCTGTATTTTTTTACAACTTTTCATTAAATTTCGCAAAAATTCTACAATGCAACCATTTTCCGGTAAAAAGTCGGCCATCTTGGACGCCCAAAGAAACCTACCCCCGAGGACTACTTGACAGTTCTCCATGAACGTCTCTCAGCTGTGGATTGTTTACGTTTTATCAGCTGATAGTTTCTCTACTTCTCTATACAATGTGTATGATGACTGTTTAACGACTGTGTTCTTGTCCTGTTTGTTAAGTTGGTCGTGCCCTTTCAGTGCTGCCTATTGTCATAGGTCAGTGTTGCCCTTTGTAAGTGAGGTGAGTATGCGTAAGTATTAATAGGTGTGTCCACTACGTGTTGTCCTGTCACCGCTTCCCACATCAATACGGAGTAAAATTTCAACCTTCTTCTTGACTGGCGTAGACACCGCTTACGCGGTTATAGCCGAGTCCAAAACAGCGCGTCACGTATTCCTCCTTCTGGCAGTTTGGCGCCAATTGGTTATACCAAGCGAAACCATGTCCCTCTCCACCTGGTCCTTCTATCGGAGTGGAGGTCTCCCTCTTCCTCGGCTTCCACCAGCGGGTACTGCATCGAATACTTTCAGAGCTGGAGCACTTTCATCCATTCGAACAACATGACCTAGCCAGCGTAGCCGCTGTTTTTTTATTCGCTGGACTATGTCTATGTCGTGGAATAACACATACAGCTCATCGTTCCATCGTCTGCGGTATTCGCCATTGCCAATGTTTAAGGGATCATAAATCTTCCGCAACACCTTTCTCTCGAAAACTCCTAGTGCCGTCTCATCGGATGTTGACATCGTCCACGCTTCTGCACCGTAAAGTAGGACGGGAATGATGAGAGACTTATAGAGTTTGTTTTTTGCTCGTCGAGAGAGGACTTTACTTTTGAATTGCCTACTTAGTCCATAGTAGCACCTGTTGGCAAGAGTGATTATGCGTTGAATTTCCAGGCTGACATTGTTATTGCTGTTAATGCTGGTTCCCAGGTAGACGAAACTATCTACAACCTCAATGTTATGACTGTCAACAGTGACATGGGAGCCAAGACGCGAATGCGCTGACTGTTTGTTTGATGACAGATGAACTAAAGGCGCGGGTGTTGTTTCCAATGATATCGATATCATCGGCGTACGCCAGTAGCTGTGCACTCTTATAGAAGATTGTACCTTCTCTATTTAGCTCTGCAGCTCGTATTATTTTCTCCAGCATCAGGTTAAAGAAATCACACCAGAGTGAGTCACCTTGTCTGAAACCTCGTCTGGTATCGAACGGCTCGGAGAGGTCCATCCCGATCCTGACCGAGCTTTTGGTGTTGCTCAACGTCAGCTTACACAGCCGTATTAGTTTTGCGGGGATACCAAATTCAGACATCGCGGCGTAAAGGCAGCTCCTTTTCGTGCTGTCGAAAGCAGCTTTAAAGTCGACAAAGAGATGGTGTGTGTCGATCCTATCTTCACGTGTCTTCTCCAAAATTTGGCGCATGGTGAATATCTGGTCTGTTGTTGATTTTCCAGGTCTAAAGCCACACTGATAAGGTCCAATCAGTTTGTTGACGGTGGGCTTTAGTCTTTCACACAATATGCTCGACAGAACCTTATACGCGATGTTGAGGAGGCTTATCCCACGGTAATTGGCGCAAATTGTGGGGTCTCCCTTTTTGTGGATTGGGCAGAGTACACTGAGATTCCAATCGTCAGGCAAGCTTTCTTGCGACCATATTCTGCAAAGAAGCTGATGCATGCACCTTATCAGCTCTTCGCCGCTGTATTTGAATAGCTCGGCCGGTAATCCATCGGCCCCCGCCGCCTTATTGTTCTTCAAGCGGGTAATTGCTATTCGAATTTCTTCACGGTCGGGCAATGGAACATCTGCTCCATCGTCGTCGATTGGGGAATCGGGTTCGCCATCTCCTGGTGTTGTACTTTCACTGCCATTCAGCAGGCTGGTTCCCTCCACAAACTCAGTATACTCTGGTCATCAATAACTAGATCACCTCTGATGGTCCTACAGGAGTGTGCTCCGGTCTTGAAACCTTAAGTTAGTCGCCGGATCTTGTTCGTAAAATTTTCGAGCATTACCCCTGTCGGCCAGCTTGTCAAGCTCTTCATACTCACGCAATTCGGCCTCTTTCTTTTTTTGTCTGCAAATGCGTCTCGCTTCCCTCTTCAGCTCTCGGTATCTTTCCCATCCCGCTCGTGTTGCGGTCGATCGCAACATTGCGAGGTAGGCAGTCCGTTTTCTCTCCACTGCGAGACGACAATCCCCACCGTACCAGATGTATTGTTTTTGACTTTTCCGAAAACCAATGGTTTCGGTTGCAGCTGTACGTAAGGAGTTTGATATGCCGTCCCACAGCTCCCTTATACCGAGATGCTGATGAGTGCTCTCAGAGAGCAGGAGTGCAAGTCGAGTAGAAAATCGTTCGGCTGTCGGTTGTGATTGCAGCTTCTCGATGCCGAACCTTCCTTGTGTTTGTTGACGTGTGCGCTTTTCTACACAGAGGCGGGTGCGTATCTTAGCTGTTACAAGATAGTGGTCCGAGTCGATTTTGGGACCACGAAGCGTACGCACATCAAAAACAGTGGAGACATGTCGTCCATCTATCACAACATGATCCATCTGGTTGCGAGTGATTCGATGCAGGGACATCCAAGTAGCTTGATGGATTTTCTTATGCTGGAATCTAGTACTACATACGACCATATTTCGGGCCCCGGCGAAGTCGAACAGCCTCAGACCGTTTGGTGATGTTTCGTCATGGAGGCTGAATTTTCCGACTGTTGTGCCAAAGACACCTCCTTTACCCACCCTGGCGTTAAAATCGCCAAGTACGATTTTGACATCGTGGCGCGGGCAGCGCTCATAGGTACGTTTAGGCGCTCATAGAAGGTATCTTTGATCACTTCGTCCTTCTCTTCCGTCGGGGTGTGGGCGCAAATCAGCGATATGTTGAAGAACCTCGCTTTGATGCGGATAGTGGTTAGACGTTCATCCACCGGAGTGAATGCCAGGACTCGACGACGGAGTCTCTCTCCCACCACGAATCCCACACCGAATTTGCGCTCCTTTATATGGCCGCTGTAGTAGATGTCACAAGGACCCACCTTCTTCCGTCCTTGTCCCGTCCATCGCATTTCTTGGATTGCGGTGATGTCAGCCTTTACTCTTACGAGGACATCAACCAGCCGGGCAGAGGCACCTTCCCAATTAAGGGTTATTTTATCAATTCACATATATCTCAAAGTAAAACTACAAAAATATATATTTGTATTGTCATTATACTCTCCCAAAAAAGTTGCTAGAGAGAGTATTATAGTTTTGTTCACAAAATGGTTGGTTGTAAGTACTAAAACTAAACGAGTTAGATGTAGGGTTATATATATCAAAATGAACATGGTGACGAATTAAGTTCAAATATGGAAGAAGGGGCATATTTGGATTTAATTTTTTTTTGGGAAGTGATCGTGGACCCGTTCCTAATAAGTTTTTTGTACATATCTCGTGAACTACTAAAGCTATATCAAGGAATATTTCTAGAGTCGTTTCTTTTAGGTACTATCTTATATAGTCCAAAAATGGAGCAAAGCGGGTTATAACCACGCCCAGCTCCCATGCAAAAGTAATGTTGAAAACAACTAAAAATGCTTTAGTTCAGTAAGAAAAACCACCAGAAACCTTGAAATTCATTTTAAAGATGGTACAGAAGTGCTGCACTCAAAATGGTGTACACAATTTTAAATGGGCGTGGTTCCGCCCACTTATGGGTCAAAGACCATATCCTCGAAACTGGTCAACTAATTTCAATTAATTTCGGTTCATAATATCTTCCATGCTTTCCAAGGATATGTTATGAAAGTACTCCAATTCGGATCACAACCACGCCTATTTCCCTTATACCAGAACTTTAAAGTCGATCTGAATCGTTTACTTTACAATATATAAAGTACGGAATAGTGAAGATATCGGAACAGAACTAGGCACAAATTCTGCACTTATAGTGTGGCATCGCCCTTCTAAAAATCGACGAAATCGGACCAGAAGTATTCATATATCAAACATGAGGGCCTCAGGGTTCCGAATTAAATTTTTACCGAAAATATAAGTTAGTATTTAGCCATTCCTTATTTGTTTTTGTCTAAAATGTGCCATTTGAGTCGTTTTTATACTCTCGCAACAAAAGTTGCTAAAGAGAGTATTATAGTTTTGTTCACATAACGGTTGTTTGTAACACCCAAAACTAAACGAGTTAGATATAGGGTTATATATACCAAAGTGATCAGGGTGAAGAGTGGAGTTCATTCCGAATGTCTGTCTGTCCGTCCGTCCGTCCGTCCGTCTGTGCAAGCTGTAACTTGAATAAAAATTAAGATATCTTGATGAAACTTGGCACACTTATTTCTTGACACAATAGGAAGGTTGCTTTCGAAAATGAGCAAAATCGGACCACTGCCACGCCCACAAAATGGCGAAAATCGAAAACACATAAAGTGACATAACTAAGCCATAAATAAAGCTATGGAAATAAAATTTGGTACGAAGGATCGCACTATGAAGGGGCATATTTGGGTGCAATTTTTTTGGGGAAGTGGGCGTAGTCCGCCCCCTACTAAGTTTTTTGTACATATCCCACAAACCAATAGAGCTATATAAACCAAACTTTCTGCAGTCGTTTTTTTTAGCCACTTCCTAATACAGTCCAAAAATGAAAGAAATCGGATAATAACCACGCCCACCTTCTATACAAAAGTTAGGTTGAAAATTATTAAAAGTGGGTTAACTCATTAACGAAAAACGTCAGAAACACTAAATTTCACATAAGAAATATAAGAAAGCTGCACTCAGATTTTTTTACAAAATTGAAAATGGGCGTGGCGTCGCCCACTTATGGGGCAAAAACCATCTCTCAAGAACTACTCGACCGATTTCAATGAAACTTCTTTTGTAATAGTTTCCTTACATCCCAATGATATGTTGTGAAAATAAGCCAAATCGCTTCACAACCACGCCTACTTCCTATATATCAGAACTTTGAAGACGTTCTGAATCGTTTACTTTACAATATGTAAAGTAAGTACTAGTGAAGATATCGGTGCAGAACTTTGCACAAATACTATAAGTTTTTAAGGCCCCATATATCGAACACGAGGACCTCGGTGCTTCTAACCTAATATTATGGTTTCCAACTTTCAATGGACTTTATACAATATATATGACGAATATGTGGGTCAAATTGTGTATTATATAATATGAATAAAGTTTAATAAATAAATTGCGAGAGTATAAAATGTTTGGTTACACCCGAACTTAGCCCTTCCTTACTTGTTACCATTGTGAATAGTCTACACATATGAAATAAAATTTGCCAGCACTCTGCAAGCGGCGATAGATTTTTTAAGGACGTATCTGCATACTCTCCTGTACGAATTCAACTAGATAACTTTGTTCATGTAACATGAACCGTGAACGGTGCGAGATATCAATTTTTTGTTCGTTGTCAAACTCGCTAATCAAATGTGTATATGTGTATCACCATGTATCACAGCTTTTAACGAATTCAAATGCGTATTTATGGAGCTTCAGCTTTAATTCACGCTCACTCTGAACTCTTTCAATTGTTGATCGAATAATCGTTAAATGTCTAAATAGTCGATTACAACAATGACCTAACAAATGGTTTGTGTTTGTTTATGTGAAAAATATATTAGTTGAGTTTCTTCTTTCATGTTGATTGGACAAAAGTGGAATACTTTTGGAACAAATTTACATATACTTTAATTCAAAATGTGCAAGTGTTTGGCAGGGAATGTAGCATGCTGGTGAGTTGACTAATTAAGAAAGCAAATTATAGTATCACTTCGCAAAACATTTAAGAAGAATGCACCATGTAAAAAACAATATGTATACATATATATGTTTTTGGGAAAGTTATCATAGCACAACTGAAAACAAAAACTCGAGGCAACAAGATTTTTATTAATTCAATTTTTACTTGGGTTTGAATTAAATAAAAAAAATCACTTGGAGCCATATATTTGCAATTAGGGTTTATATAAGTTAAATTTGTGCTGCTTTATGATATAGAATAAAAAAAAAACAATTTAGATACGTTTTAATGAATATACAGTAAGTATACTCTCGAAAAGTAAATCGATTGGTGTTTTGGTAATTTACTTTTTCGAATAATATACTTTTCCAAATATATACATAAATTATCTGTTTTTATAATATTAAATGCATTTTTAAACTTAAAAAAATCATTCATTTATTTGCTTCAATAAAACATATGGATTTACATGAAAAACATATTTACATTTACATACATACATATGTATTTACTATGAAGAGAAAAAATCTTGAATATTCTTTTGTTTTTTTCTTTTGCAATAAATATTCTGACCATTTTTGTACGACAATTCAAAAAGTCTGACACCTGATTTGCATCGTTTTCATTTTTAAACCAGTGGATCAAGTAGGAGAGTTTATTTCCGAAAAAGATGCCATAAACAAGAGAGTAAGTGTTTTTGCAAAATCGTAAAAAACGCTGCTTGCTTCGTTTCGAATTTTTTATCACACTCTCTGAAAAGTAAATTAAAAAATTTACATTTTCGAGGTGCATGTGTAATCTTAAAGGTGATTAACTTTTCCGCGATTATTTCTTTCTGAGAATTTACTTTTCGAGAGTATACTGTACAATACAACTTTCCACATCCACCTCTTAGATATATATCTGTTGGCTCGACCAGGGTTATTTTTTTGAAGCGCGGCCAAAGGCCGCTAATGCAGAAAGTTGGAAAGTCCTCCCGATTAAAAACTAGATAGGGTTATAGCAATTTCACACACTTAAACACATTTTCACTTCAAATATTTGAAATTACATTACTAACATTCAATAAAATTCAAATTTTACTTATATTTAAAATTTTTAAAACAAAAATTACTTATTTTAAAAATCACTTTTCACTTTAAGATTTATGTGTTTAAAATTATGCGGAAAACTAGCTCTGCCACATTGTAGATACCATATATAAATTCATCCATAAATTCCTCTTTTTTTGCCAAACTTTTTGCACAATTCTGTTTATTTGTACAATAACAAAAGGGTTGCAAGATGACAGAACATTTAAACATGAATATTCCTCCTCCTCCTCCTCTCCTCTTTCACCCGATACCCCATTTATACCGATTGGAGATGTCAAACCCCCTCCGCCAAAGTAATCGGAATCGTGCCTACTCGTGCAAAAAAAAAAATCAAATGTGTATATAAAACTCACTATTAGAACCAATAAAAAATCGTGCAAAAAATAGAACACGTATAAAAAATATCTAATTTTACATGAAAATCATATATTCCTACAGTCAGTTGTAGACTTTTCTGGTATTATATGTATGTATGTATGTATATGTACATATTACTGTGAGAAGGAACAAACAACAACTATTCTGGGAATGGTTAAAAAATACATTTCAAAGATCGGCATTAATTGCTGTGTCTTCTCTTTCCTTACTTCTTCATACAGCTCTATTTATTTGCAACCTTTTCCCCGGGATTCAAATCTAAAATTTGAATTTTTTTAGTTTAAACCTATATTTAGAATTTATTTCATTCTATTAAATGCAATGTATTTGTGAGTGTTTAAAGGAAACCATTGCATACATCGATTTTATCATTTTAATCTAGGTACGATGTAAGGCAAAGTCAAATCTCAAATTATTTATGATAAAATTCTGTGCTTGCAAGTTCTGAATACAAAGCTTAATATTTCTTCTTATGGTTGTTGCATTTGCTTTTATTTTAATTATATATTCGGCTTTGTACCTATCAACAATGACTAATTTAATTTCTGTTTATTTATTGTAGCTGAACTAAGATCATGTACGATTAACTACTGATGTTACTTTGAATATATGTAAATAACAGTTTTTCTTACATACAATGCTTTTGTCTCCCCATTCCGATATTTATAAAATTAGGAAATACACTGCGCGTCATCAGGTTAGCACACCTCTGGATCAAGTTTTAGATAATTTCTATCAAAACTAAAGAAGGAACAATTTTCATTTTATCTCTCTTCAATATTTTGTTACGAAATCTATAGAATAGAATAGATTTTAATTTGATCATCAGGTTAGCACATATCCGTTTTTTTTTGCAATAATTGTTTAACATTTTCTGCCAAGATCATATTTTTGAATTTTGTATTAAATAATTTCAGGAAATTAATAACCAAGTCTTTTTAATGAGTTGAATTTGTTCTTATTTGGTGGAATATTGCCTGCGAGACTCGTAAACTATCTTAACCATTGATATCCACACGTTTTCTGAGTAAGGCGGCCATTGCGTTAAAACACCATTATGTCCATTAATTCAAGACTAAATACTCTACCACTTTTAATATGTGCATTATTATGATGGAAATACAGTATACTCTCGAAAAGTAAATCGATTGGTGTTTAGGGTAATTTACTTTTTCGAATAATTTACTTTTCCAAATATATACAAAAATTATCTGTTTTTATAATATTAAATGCATTTTTAAACTTAAAAAATTAATTCATTTATTTGCTTCAATAAAACATATGGATTTACATGAAAAACATATTTACATTTACATACATATGTACATATGTATTTACTATGAAGAGAAAACATCTTGAATATTTTTTTGTTTTTTTTTTTCTTTTGCAATATATTTTCTGATCATTTTTGTACGACAATTCAAAAAGTCTGACACCTGATTTGCATCGTTTTCATTTTTAAACCAGTGGATCAAGAGAGTAAGTGTTTTTGCAACATCGTAAAAAACGCTGCTTGCTTCGTTTCGAATTTTGTATCAAACTCTCTGAAAAGTAAATTAAAAAATTTACTTTTTCGAGGGGCATGTGTAATCTTAAAGGTGATTAACTTTTCCGCGATTATTTACTTTCTGAGAATTTACTTTTCGAGAGTATACTGTACCATCAGTATCGGTCATCGTTAAGGGGCAATTTTTTATTTAGTTACGTATTTACGTATTTTTACGTATGGAGCATACTTTATAACCCATTAAACAGGAGATAAGTTCGCTTTAGCTCCACTATTAGCTCTGATCCTGACGGTAAATTGAGGAAAATTGGATGCTTTTCTTGAAATTGCTCAACTATCAACAACGGCAAATACTTTATTATTTTAGCAGTACAAAATTTCTTTAACCTAAAAAATTCCATCTAACTTTTTGACTTCTGACGATTTATTTTTGGTATATCAGTTATCGAAAGCTGCAACTCTTCTAAGCTTTGGGTAGTAATTTCTATTCAACTTTTACCCATATTAAATAAAATAGAACATTTGAGCAGTACAAAAAATTTGTGCAAACTCCGAAGAAAAATAGAAAACAACTTGAGTGGGCTATCCTGATAACCAAAAATAATAGAAAAAAGTTATATAACGGGACATTTTTATGGCTTGCTCTTTTAACCAGAAACTTTTGATACATAAAAGACAAAATTAAAAAAAAGCAAAGAATCTTTTAATGAAAAAGTAAAAAAATTAGAAGAAATATTATATGTCTAAATTTTTCTAAATTACTAAACTTATCACTTCTTTTCATTAAAAGAAATCGCATCAATTTAATACGATGGTTTCGCTAATCCTATGTTCGGACCGACATTGAAATCATCTTGAAAACAAAATTTGTCGATTGTGGAACCAAAGCTGTGTTGACCGACATCGTGTGTATTCGATGCGTTTTGATTGCATTGCATCGTTTTCATTCACAAATTTATTTGTTTGTTTACATTTAAGCATTTGTATACTCGGGCACATGTTGCTAAGAAAGTATAACAGTTTTGTTCACATAACTGTTGTTTGTAAGTCATAGACGAGTGAGATATAGGTTGGGAGTTGAAATCCGTCTGTATGTCCGTCTGTCCGTACAAGCGATAACTTGAGTAAAACTTATGATATCTTAATGAAACTTCAGGAATTCTTCTTCAAGAATTACCCCAACTTTCGTTTCCTATATATAATGATTTTGTTTTCTAGTGGATTTTGTGCCGAATATATGGGTTGAATTGCGTGTTATAGCAGTGACAGATAAGCAAAATTAATGCGACTTAAGAAGTGCTAAAGCGCATTGAAATTTTATGGCGACAGATTGCAAATTTTGTGCATTTAGACAGCTGATTGAGAAATCTGCCTGTTAATTAAAAAAAAAAAGTAAACAAATGTATCAGCACATCTTTGTCGCTGGTTGTCAGCATTAACAACAGCAAAAATCGGTCAATTTTGGGCAGCGTTGTCAACTCAAATTTGGTAAAATCAGCTAAATGCACAGAATTTTTCTACATTCTTAATTTGCTTTAAAATGGATAAATGCGCGAGTTAAAGCAAATCAACGCCGCTAATGCAAATTAGCGCTGTCGTCTGTCTAGGCTATTATCTTAACAAAATTGCATCAATAAATTAGAAAAGCTTGTAAATGAGAAAAGGCAAGCGAGACGTGAATGGCAGTTAAGTCGTTCCCCTTCAACTCTGCGTCAACTGAAATCGGCTGCACGTAAGTTAAAAAAAGCACTTAAACGCGATGAAGAATACAATACTGAAAATTATATAAAGCACCTGTGTCCAAATTCAAGCAAGAAAAACTCCCTTTGGAAAGCCCAAAAGTATTTTAAGCCTCCAGTAGATTCCAAGACGCCTATAAGACAGTCGAATGGTAATTGGGCGCGCAGTAATGAGGAAAAGGCAAATTGCTTTGCAAATCACCTTGAAAAGGTATTTCAACCCAATGTACCAAAAAACAACTTTAAGTTGCCAACTTTGCCCAATATTGCAAACGAGTCAAGCGTGTCTATTAGGACGTCTACTTATGAAATTATCAAGATCCTAAAAGAGCTAAATCCGAAAAAGTCTTCAGGACACGATAATATTACTCCAAAAATGTTAATTGAGTTGCCAAATATTGCTATATCAGTGCTCTCTTTGCTCTTTAATGCAATTCTTGGTTTCGGGTACTATCCAATTTCGTGGAAAAAGTCGCAGATCATCATGATAGATAAACCTGGAAAAGACTTAACACAACCATCTTCCTACAGACCAATAAGTCTCTTACCATGTCTTTCCAAAATATTCGAAAAAGTTTTACTATCAAAAATGTCTCCTTTCCTCCACGAAAATAATATAATACCAACCCATCAATTCGGGTTTCGTGCTAAACATGGCACAGTAGAGCAAGTGAATAGAATTACAAACGAAATCAGGAAAGCATTCGAGCACAGAGAGTACTGTTCAGCTATTTTTCTCGATGTAGCTCAGGCGTTCGATAAGGTCTGGCATGAAGGCCTTTTATGGAAAATCAAAAACGTTTTACCTTACGAATTGCATAAAACATTGGAGTCATATTTAAGAAATAGGAAATTTACGGTTAAAGTAGCAGATTTTATATCAGAAGAACGAGCAATAAGGGCCGGTGTACCTCAGGGCAGTGTATTAGGCCCCACTCTGTACATAATATATACAGCAAACCTTCCAATAGCTAACAACGTATTGACATCCACTTTTGCGGATGACACAGCCATAGTAAGCCGAAACAAATGCCCCATTAGAGCATCAAGAGTATTAGAGGAGCACTTAACTTGTGTCGAAGAATGGCTAGCCAACTGGCGTATAAAAATTAATGAGCAAAAATGCAAGCATGTTACATTTTCTCTAAGGCCAGAAACATGTCGGACAATTAAAATAAACAATGTATTAGTACCCCAAGCGAATGAAGTAACTTATCTTGGGATTCACCTGGATCGAAGGCTTACGTGGCGGAAACATATAGCGAGTAAAGTAACTTGCATGAAGTTAAGAGCAGCAAATTTAAATTGGCTTCTAAACAAAAATTCTAAACTTAGCCTAGACAACAAAGTCCTGTTATACAATGCAATCATAAAACCGATTTGGATGTATGGTATTCAACTGTGGGGTACGACCTGTGCAACCAACATTGATATAATTCAGAGATTCCAATCTAAAATGCTTAGAACAATAACGGGTTCACCATGGTACATGCGTAATGAAAATATCCATAAGGATCTTGATATTCCTATGGTAAAGAAGGAAATAGAGGACAGCAGAAAGAAATATATTTCTAAACTTCGTGAACATCCAAACCCATTGGCAAACGCCTTGGTACATTCCAATCAAACTCGTTTAAAAAGAAGAGATCTACCTGCCTACTAAAGAGCAACGTTCTGCCAAAAAGCTCAAACACATTCTTGAGCTTACTTAGTTGTAAATAGATTTAAGATTTTAATACTTATTGTTAGGCTTTAAACAAAGCAGATTCAATAAATAAAGAAATATTGAAAAAAAAAAAAATAAATAAATTGCGAGAGTATAAATCGTTCGGTTGCACCCGAACTTAGCCTTCCTTTCTTGCTTGTATTTCTGTTTCTTCATTATTTTGACAATGTAATATAATTTGTTTACAATATCAAGTGACAATTTATAGCTGGCAAAATATGTCTTCCAATAATATCGACTAAACTAGAGCATGCACCGATTATAATGAGTGGAATGTAAGTTTTCAAGTAGTTTTCAGCGAAGTCGGTTTTCAATGTGATTTCGTTTGACAGATTTTGAAACACACAAGTTTTAGGATGAAAACCAATTTTTTTCTATGAAAACATGATT
Source organism: Zeugodacus cucurbitae (assembly GCF_028554725.1). Lineage (NCBI taxonomy): Eukaryota > Metazoa > Arthropoda > Insecta > Diptera > Tephritidae > Zeugodacus > Zeugodacus cucurbitae. The sequence goes on from NC_071667.1 coordinate 41,652,419, forward strand.
TCAATGTCGGTTTGAACATAGCATAATATTAAAAGGATAAATAAAAGGCTGTCGTAAGTACTATAGGATTAAATCAAACGTTACAATTGAGACCATCAATGTAATAATGTAATGTAATAGGATGAAATAGGGTTGTTTTTTACGTGTATATATGTATAAACTATTTTACTGAAATTGGTTAGATACGTACATATGTATATACATATGTTCATATGTATTTTTGTACATAAATTTATTTCGTGACAATGTGCTGTACTTCTTTTGGTATTATTATGGGAATTGTGGCCTAATTTCATAAACATCTTTGGCGCCAACAGTACTGTCAGATGACGCCATAGCATTACTAGGAATACGATTTCGTAAAACATATACATATGTACATTCATACTATATGTATACATAATTTTGTCTCTCACCCATTTTTACAAATGTGTTTACATATTTACGAAAGTATATATATGCATAAGTCTATTAAAAAACTTCCTTCTTATAATGGTATGGCGTCATTTATGGTATTAAAAATGGCAAACATTATTACTTTTATAAGACTATATCCATATTCTATACATAAAAGTGCAAAGTAATATTTCCCCTCAAATATTAGTGCTAACTTTGTAGTTTTTTAAATTGAATTACATTTTTAAAGTTTTTGTAGAGTTTTACTCATCTGTGGATTTGGAAAGATGGTGTTAGACCTACAGTGAATCAAAAAAGTTTATATACACCTAGTTCTATTTATCTAGAACACGTTTATTTGTTTTAAAATTAATATATCTTTTGGTTTTTTAATACCAATTTCAAAAGATGTATATTTAGCAGTAAATATGGCTCATCAAAATAATTTTTTTGCATAAATGAAAAGAAAGCACACAAAAATAAAAAATGCGCTTAATTCATATCAAAAAAGTTAACATACAGTAGTGATAATTTATATATGTATATCAAAAGTAATTAGTATAGTTTTAGATATACTTAGTATTTTGTTGGCCCTCCTTTTGCTGCAATGATTCGACGCATACTTTTCACTAAATTTCTAGTGTCATTTTCAGATATTTTGCCCCGCTCAGTTGATAGGGCAGCTTTTAGCGACTCTTTTGATGAAATTCGATGTTTTCGTACACGCTTTTCCAATAAGTCCCAGATATGTTCAATAGGGTTAATGTCTGATGATTGTGGGGGAGTATGAAGTTGTTTGCAATTATATAACAACCATTCACGTACAAGATACGACGTCTGTTTTGGGTCGTTATCATGTTGGAAATAGAAATTACTGCTATTAAAATTCTCCCTGTCAAATGACCAAGAGCAATGGGACCGGATTCCTCCTTGCGGGGTTCCACAAGTGATCTGGTGAGAGATTTTTATTCCGTCCCCATCGTAAACGGCTCGCATATTACTGAGCACATGACTCAACCAAGCCAGTATGTTCTGGTTGATGTCGAATGAAGCAACAGACGCGATCAATGCAGCAGTTTTGCTGATATTAAAGGTCCTTCCACGTCTATAAATGCCGCGAGGGTGATCTCTTTCTTATCCAAAGATCTCTCGATAGTCCCGACTACTTCGAGTAGAGTATCAACCGATTTACCTCTGACATACGCATGCTGCTTGAAGGCCAAACGCTTGGGTGGAATTTATTGTTTAATTAAATCGTCACAGATTCTTTCCATACTTTTTAGTAGGAAGGAGGTTAGACTGATCAGCCTATACGATTTTGGCAAGGAATAGTTTGCTTTTCCCGGTTTGGGGATGAAGATAACCTTGGCTTCCTGCCATTTACATGGGGTGTACACTAGACGGACACAGGTGGTGTATATTTTAGCCATGCGGATTGATAGTAAGTCTGCCCCGTATTGTAAAAAGGCAGTAAATATACCATCAGTGCCAGCTGCTTTGAAAGGTTTGAAACTCCTAAAGGATCACTATCCCCGGAGTGAACACGAGGTCGTCTACCTGAGTAGATTGTACAAAAGGTTGCGGACTGCCCGTCCTATTAAATAATTTTTGTTTTAATTTTTGCTGCGCCGCTTACACCATCGATTTGTTCACAGAACAAGCGTCACGAGTAACGTTATGCTGGCCTGTCAATTTTGGGCAGCGTTGCCAACTCAAATATGGTAAAATCTACCAAATGCACAGAATTTTTGTGCATTACTAATTTGCTTTAAAATGGCTAAATGCGCGAGTTAAAGCAAATCAACGCCGCTAATGCAAATTAGCGCTGTCGTCTGTCTAGGCTATTATTTGAATAAATTGCGAGAGTATAAAACGTTCGGTTGCTCCCGAACTTAGCCTTCCTTTCTTGTTTGTATTTCTGTTTCTTCATTATTTTGACAATGTAATATAATTTGTTTACAATATCAAGTGACAATTTATAGCTGGCAAAATATGTCTTCCAATAATATCGACTAAACTAGAGCATGCACCGATTATAATGAGTGGAATGTAAGTTTTCAAGTAGTTTTCAGCGAAGTCGGTTTTCAATGTGATTTCGTTTGACAGATTTTGAAAACACAAGTGTTAGAATGAAAACCAATTTTTTTCTATGAAAACATGATTTCAATGTCGGTCCGAACATAGTATAATATTAAAAGGATAAATAAAAGGCTGTCGTAAGTACTATAGGATTAAATCCAACGTTACAATTGAGACCATCAATGTAATAGGATAAAATAGGGTTGTTTTTTACGTGTATATATGTATAAACTATTTTACTAAAATTGGTTAGATACGTACATATATACATATCGCTCATTTACTTGAATAGTGTCACAACTCAAAAAAGTCGATTTTTCAGGAGAGCGATTTAAAGTTTTCAATTGTCTCTTAATTAGCAAATATAGAAAAATTCCATCAGTTTATTGACAAATCTAGTAGCCAGTAATATATTAAATACAATGTAGAGCATAAATGAACCAAATAGAGTGTACTAATGTTTTTTCTTGGGCATAAATGTGACCTACTTTGATTTTGACGTTATTTGTGAAAAATATAAATCAGTTTCGCCGACATAAGTCAAATATGTCGTTTTTGCTGAAAAAAACAATATGAAAACTTTAATTAATTTTTCACCAATATCGTTGTAATACAAAATGTGTCGTTCTTTTTGAAAAGAAAATCAAATTCACCTTATGACAATATGTGTTGGAAGGCAAAATATGTCGTTGTTTCGTTAAAAAAAATATAACTAATTCTGGCACAACTGAGAAGTGTCGTTATTGTGGTTAAAAACTAATGCAACATAACAAGTTTAAGAACGGCACATTCTTATTTCACGGTTTATTTTCCTACGCATCGGAATGAAATTTTTATACAATATGAACGATGAAATTGCGCACATTTCTGCATACTCGACTAAAAAATCGTGTTTTTTGAGTTATGACACTATTCAAGTAAATGAGCGATATGTTCATATGTATTTTTGTACATAAATTTATTTCGTGACAATGTGCTGTACTTCTTTTGGTATTATTATGGGAATTGTGGCCTAATTTCATAAACATCTTTGGCGCCAACAGTACTGTCTGATGACGCCATAGCATTACTAGGAATACGATTTCGTAAAACATATATGTACATTCATACTATATGTATACATAATTTTGTCTTTCACCCATTTTTATACTCTCGCAACAAAAGTTGCTAAAGAGAGTATTATAGTTTTGTTCACATAACGGTTGTTTGTAACACCTAAAACTAAAAGAGTTAGATATAGAGTCATATATACCAAAGTGATCAGGGTGACGAGTAGATTTGAAATCCGGATGTCTGTCCGTCCGTCCGTCTGTCCGTCTGTGCAAGCTGTAACTTGAGTAAAAATTAAGATATCTTGACGAAACTTGGCACAAATATTTCTTGGCACTATAAGAAGATCAAGCTCGAAAATGGGCAGAATCGGACCATTGCCACGCCCACAAAATGGCGAAAACCGAAAACCTATACAGTGTCATAACTAAGCCATAAATAAAGTTATAAAAATAAAATTTGGAACATAGGATCGCATTAGGGAGGGGCACATTTAAATGTAATTTTTTTTTAAGTGGGCGTGACCCCGCCCCCAAATAGGTTTTTTGTATATAACTCGCAAACCAATAAAGCTATATAAACCAAACTTTCTGTAGTCGATTCTCTTACGTACCCCACCACACCCCATGAAAATAGTTGAAATCGGATAATAACCACGCTCACCTCCCATACCAAGGTTAGGTTGAAAATTACTAAAAGTGTGTTAACTCACTAACGAAAAACGTCAGAAACACTGAATTGCACATAAAAAATGGCAGATGGAAGCTGCACTCAGATTTTTTTTTTAGTACTCAGGAACTACTCGACCGATTTGAATGAAACTTGCTTTGTAATAGTTTCCTTACATCCCAATGATATGTTGTGAAAATAAGCCAAATCGCTTCACAACCACGCCTACTTCCTATATATCAGAACTTTGAAGACGTTCTGAATCGTTTACTTTACAATATGTAAAGTAAGTACTAGTGAAGATATCGGTGCAGAACTTTGCACAAATACTATAAGTTTTTAAGGCCCCATATATCGAACACGAGGACCTCGGTGCTTCTAACCTAATATTATGGTTTCCAACTTTCAATGGACTTTATACAATATATATGACGAATATGTGGGTCAAATTGTGTATTATATAATATGAATAAAGTTTAATAAATAAATTGCGAGAGTATAAAATGTTTGGTTACACCCGAACTTAGCCCTTCCTTACTTGTTACCATTGTGAATAGTCTACACATATGAAATAAAATTTGCCAGCACTCTGCAAGCGGCGATAGATTTTTTAAGGACGTATCTGCATACTCTCCTGTACGAATTCAACTAGATAACTTTGTTCATGTAACATGAACCGTGAACGGTGCGAGATATCAATTTTTTGTTCGTTGTCAAACTCGCTAATCAAATGTGTATATGTGTATCACCATGTATCACAGCTTTTAACGAATTCAAATGCGTATTTATGGAGCTTCAGCTTTAATTCACGCTCACTCTGAACTCTTTCAATTGTTGATCGAATAATCGTTAAATGTCTAAATAGTCGATTACAACAATGACCTAACAAATGGTTTGTATTTGTTTATGTGAAAAATATATTAGTTGAGTTTCTTCTTTCATGTTGATTGGACAAAAGTGGAATACTTTTGGAACAAATTTACATATACTTTAATTCAAAATGTGCAAGTGTTTGGCAGGGAATGTAGCATGCTGGTGAGTTGACTAATTAAGAAAGCAAATTATAGTATCACTTCGCAAAACATTTAAGAAGAATGCACCATGTAAAAAACAATATGTATACATATATATGTTTTTGGGAAAGTTATCATAGCACAACTGAAAACAAAAACTCGAGGCAACAAGATTTTTATTAATTCAATTTTTACTTGGGTTTGAATTAAATAAAAAAAATCACTTGGAGCCATATATTTGCAATTAGGGTTTATATAAGTTAAATTTGTGCTGCTTTATGATATAGAATAAAAAAAAAAACAATTTAGATACGTTTTAATGAATATACAGTAAGTATACTCTCGAAAAGTAAATCGATTGGTGTTTTGGTAATTTACTTTTTCGAATAATATACTTTTCCAAATATATACATAAATTATCTGTTTTTATAATATTAAATGCATTTTTAAACTTAAAAAAATCATTCATTTATTTGCTTCAATAAAACATATGGATTTACATGAAAAACATATTTACATTTACATACATACATATGTATTTACTATGAAGAGAAAAAATCTTGAATATTCTTTTGTTTTTTTCTTTTGCAATAAATATTCTGACCATTTTTGTACGACAATTCAAAAAGTCTGACACCTGATTTGCATCGTTTTCATTTTTAAACCAGTGGATCAAGTAGGAGAGTTTATTTCCGAAAAAGATGCCATAAACAAGAGAGTAAGTGTTTTTGCAAAATCGTAAAAAACGCTGCTTGCTTCGTTTCGAATTTTTTATCACACTCTCTGAAAAGTAAATTAAAAAATTTACATTTTCGAGGTGCATGTGTAATCTTAAAGGTGATTAACTTTTCCGCGATTATTTCTTTCTGAGAATTTACTTTTCGAGAGTATACTGTACAATACAACTTTCCACATCCACCTCTTAGATAAAGGGTGATTTTTTTGAGGTTAGGATTTTCATGCATTAGTATTTGACAGATCACGTGGGATTTCAGACATGGTGTCAAAGAGAAAGATGCTCAGTATGCTTTGACATTTCATCATGAATAGACTTACTAACGAGCAACGCTTGCAAATCATTGAATTTTATTACCAAAATCAGTGTTCGGTTCGAAATGTGAAATCCGCTTTTTTATCGACAAATTTTGTTCAGCGATGAGGCTCATTTCTGGTTGAATGGCTACGTAAATAAGCAAAATTGCCGCATTTGGGGTGAAGAGCAACCAGAAGCCGTTCAAGAACTGCCCATGCATCCCGAAAAATGCACTGTTTGGTGTGGTTTGTACGCTGGTGGAATCATTGGACCGTATTTTTTCAAAGATGCTGTTGGACGCAACGTTACGGTGAATGGCGATCGCTATCGTTCGATGCTAACAAACTTTTTGTTGCCAAAAATGGAAGAACTGAACTTGGTTGACATGTGGTTTCAACAAGATGGCGCTACATGCCACACAGCTCGCGATTCTATGGCCATTTTGAGGGAAAACTTCGGAGAACAATTCATCTCAAGAAATGGACCCGTAAGTTGGCCACCAAGATCATGCGATTTAACGCCTTTAGACTATTTTTTGTGGGGCTACGTCAAGTCTAAAGTCTACAGAAATAAGCCAGCAACTATTCCAGCTTTGGAAGACAACATTTCCGAAGAAATTCGGGCTATTCCGGCCGAAATGCTCGAAAAAGTTGCCCAAAATTGGACTTTCCGAATGGACCACCTAAGACGCAGCCGCGGTCAACATTTAAATGAAATTATCTTCAAAAAGTAAATGTCATGAACCAATCTAACGTTTCAAATAAAGAACCGATGAGATTTTGCAAATTTTATGCGTTTTTTTTTTTTAAAAAGTTATCAAGCTCTTAAAAAATCACCCTTTATATCTGTTGGCTCGACCAGGGTTATTTTTTTGAAGCGCGGCCAAAGGCCGCTAATGCAGAAAGTTGGAAAGTCCTCCCGATTAAAAACTAGATAGGGTTATAGCAATTTCACACACTTAAACACATTTTCACTTCAAATATTTGAAATTACATTACTAACATTCAATAAAATTCAAATTTTACTTATATTTAAAATTTTTAAAACAAAAATTACTTATTTTAAAAATCACTTTTCACTTTAAGATTTATGTGTTTAAAATTATGCGGAAAACTAGCTCTGCCACATTGTAGATACCATATATAAATTCATCCATAAATTCCTCTTTTTTTGCCAAACTTTTTGCACAATTCTGTTTATTTGTACAATAACAAAAGGGTTGCAAGATGACAGAACATTTAAACATGAATATTCCTCCTCCTCCTCCTCTCCTCTTTCACCCGATACCCCATTTATACCGATTGGAGATGTCAAACCCCCTCCGCCAAAGTAATCGGAATCGTGCCTACTCGTGCAAAAAAAAAAATCAAATGTGTATATAAAACTCACTATTAGAACCAATAAAAAATCGTGCAAAAAATAGAACACGTATAAAAAATATCTAATTTTACATGAAAATCATATATTCCTACAGTCAGTTGTAGACTTTTCTGGTATTATATGTATGTATGTATGTATATGTACATATTACTGTGAGAAGGAACAAACAACAACTATTCTGGGAATGGTTAAAAAATACATTTCAAAGATCGGCATTAATTGCTGTGTCTTCTCTTTCCTTACTTCTTCATACAGCTCTATTTATTTGCAACCTTTTCCCCGGGATTCAAATCTAAAATTTGAATTTTTTTAGTTTAAACCTATATTTAGAATTTATTTCATTCTATTAAATGCAATGTATTTGTGAGTGTTTAAAGGAAACCATTGCATACATCGATTTTATCATTTTAATCTAGGTACGATGTAAGGCAAAGTCAAATCTCAAATTATTTATGATAAAATTCTGTGCTTGCAAGTTCTGAATACAAAGCTTAATATTTCTTCTTATGGTTGTTGCATTTGCTTTTATTTTAATTATATATTCGGCTTTGTACCTATCAACAATGACTAATTTAATTTCTGTTTATTTATTGTAGCTGAACTAAGATCATGTACGATTAACTACTGATGTTACTTTGAATATATGTAAATAACAGTTTTTCTTACATACAATGCTTTTGTCTCCCCATTCCGATATTTATAAAATTAGGAAATACACTGCGCGTCATCAGGTTAGCACACCTCTGGATCAAGTTTTAGATAATTTCTATCAAAACTAAAGAAGGAACAATTTTCATTTTATCTCTCTTCAATATTTTGTTACGAAATCTATAGAATAGAATAGATTTTAATTTGATCATCAGGTTAGCACATATCCGTTTTTTTTTGCAATAATTGTTTAACATTTTCTGCCAAGATCATATTTTTGAATTTTGTATTAAATAATTTCAGGAAATTAATAACCAAGTCTTTTTAATGATTTGAATTTGTTCTTATTTGGTGGAATATTGCCTGCGAGACTCGTAAACTATCTTAACCATTGATATCCACACGTTTTCTGAGTAAGGCGGCCATTGCGTTAAAACACCATTATGTCCATTAATTCAAGACTAAATACTCTACCACTTTTAATATGTGCATTATTATGATGGAAATACAGTATACTCTCGAAAAGTAAATCGATTGGTGTTTAGGGTAATTTACTTTTTCGAATAATTTACTTTTCCAAATATATACAAAAATTATCTGTTTTTATAATATTAAATGCATTTTTAAACTTAAAAAATTAATTCATTTATTTGCTTCAATAAAACATATGGATTTACATGAAAAACATATTTACATTTACATACATATGTACATATGTATTTACTATGAAGAGAAAACATCTTGAATATTTTTTTGTTTTTTTTTTTCTTTTGCAATATATTTTCTGATCATTTTTGTACGACAATTCAAAAAGTCTGACACCTGATTTGCATCGTTTTCATTTTTAAACCAGTGGATCAAGAGAGTAAGTGTTTTTGCAACATCGTAAAAAACGCTGCTTGCTTCGTTTCGAATTTTGTATCAAACTCTCTGAAAAGTAAATTAAAAAATTTACTTTTTCGAGGGGCATGTGTAATCTTAAAGGTGATTAACTTTTCCGCGATTATTTACTTTCTGAGAATTTACTTTTCGAGAGTATACTGTACCATCAGTATCGGTCATCGTTAAGGGGCAATTTTTTATTTAGTTACGTATTTACGTATTTTTACGTATGGAGCATACTTTATAACCCATTAAACAGGAGATAAGTTCGCTTTAGCTCCACTATTAGCTCTGATCCTGACGGTAAATTGAGGAAAATTGGATGCTTTTCTTGAAATTGCTCAACTATCAACAACGGCAAATACTTTATTATTTTAGCAGTACAAAATTTCTTTAACCTAAAAAATTCCATCTAACTTTTTGACTTCTGACGATTTATTTTTGGTATATCAGTTATCGAAAGCTGCAACTCTTCTAAGCTTTGGGTAGTAATTTCTATTCAACTTTTACCCATATTAAATAAAATAGAACATTTGAGCAGTACAAAAAATTTGTGCAAACTCCGAAGAAAAATAGAAAACAACTTGAGTGGGCTATCCTGATAACCAAAAATAATAGAAAAAAGTTATATAACGGGACATTTTTATGGCTTGCTCTTTTAACCAGAAACTTTTGATACATAAAAGACAAAATTAAAAAAAAGCAAAGAATCTTTTAATGAAAAAGTAAAAAAATTAGAAGAAATATTATATGTCTAAATTTTTCTAAATTACTAAACTTATCACTTCTTTTCATTAAAAGAAATCGCATCAATTTAATACGATGGTTTCGCTAATCCTATGTTCGGACCGACATTGCAATCATCTTGAAAACAAAATTTGTCGATTGTGGAACCAAAGCTGTGTTGACCGACATCGTGTGTATTCGATGCGTTTTGATTGCATTGCATCGTTTTCATTCACAAATTTATTTGTTTGTTTACATTTAAGCATTTGTATACTCGGGCACATGTTGCTAAGAAAGTATAACAGTTTTGTTCACATAACTGTTGTTTGTAAGTCATAGACGAGTGAGATATAGGTTGGGAGTTGAAATCCGTCTGTATGTCCGTCTGTCCGTACAAGCGATAACTTGAGTAAAACTTATGATATCTTAATGAAACTTCAGGAATTCTTCTTCAAGAATTACCCCAACTTTCGTTTCCTATATATAATGATTTTGTTTTCTAGTGGATTTTGTGCCGAATATATGGGTTGAATTGCGTGTTATAGCAGTGACAGATAAGCAAAATTAATGCGACTTAAGAAGTGCTAAAGCGCATTGAAATTTTATGGCGACAGATTGCAAATTTTGTGCATTTAGACAGCTGATTGAGAAATCTGCCTGTTAATTAAAAAAAAAAAGTAAACAAATGTATCAGCACATCTTTGTCGCTGGTTGTCAGCATTAACAACAGCAAAAATCGGTCAATTTTGGGCAGCGTTGTCAACTCAAATTTGGTAAAATCAGCTAAATGCACAGAATTTTTCTACATTCTTAATTTGCTTTAAAATGGATAAATGCGCGAGTTAAAGCAAATCAACGCCGCTAATGCAAATTAGCGCTGTCGTCTGTCTAGGCTATTATCTTAACAAAATTGCATCAATAAATTAGAAAAGCTTGTAAATGAGAAAAGGCAAGCGAGACGTGAATGGCAGTTAAGTCGTTCCCCTTCAACTCTGCGTCAACTGAAATCGGCTGCACGTAAGTTAAAAAAAGCACTTAAACGCGATGAAGAATACAATACTGAAAATTATATAAAGCACCTGTGTCCAAATTCAAGCAAGAAAAACTCCCTTTGGAAAGCCCAAAAGTATTTTAAGCCTCCAGTAGATTCCAAGACGCCTATAAGACAGTCGAATGGTAATTGGGCGCGCAGTAATGAGGAAAAGGCAAATTGCTTTGCAAATCACCTTGAAAAGGTATTTCAACCCAATGTACCAAAAAACAACTTTAAGTTGCCAACTTTGCCCAATATTGCAAACGAGTCAAGCGTGTCTATTAGGACGTCTACTTATGAAATTATCAAGATCCTAAAAGAGCTAAATCCGAAAAAGTCTTCAGGACACGATAATATTACTCCAAAAATGTTAATTGAGTTGCCAAATATTGCTATATCAGTGCTCTCTTTGCTCTTTAATGCAATTCTTGGTTTCGGGTACTATCCAATTTCGTGGAAAAAGTCGCAGATCATCATGATAGATAAACCTGGAAAAGACTTAACACAACCATCTTCCTACAGACCAATAAGTCTCTTACCATGTCTTTCCAAAATATTCGAAAAAGTTTTACTATCAAAAATGTCTCCTTTCCTCCACGAAAATAATATAATACCAACCCATCAATTCGGGTTTCGTGCTAAACATGGCACAGTAGAGCAAGTGAATAGAATTACAAACGAAATCAGGAAAGCATTCGAGCACAGAGAGTACTGTTCAGCTATTTTTCTCGATGTAGCTCAGGCGTTCGATAAGGTCTGGCATGAAGGCCTTTTATGGAAAATCAAAAACGTTTTACCTTACGAATTGCATAAAACATTGGAGTCATATTTAAGAAATAGGAAATTTACGGTTAAAGTAGCAGATTTTATATCAGAAGAACGAGCAATAAGGGCCGGTGTACCTCAGGGCAGTGTATTAGGCCCCACTCTGTACATAATATATACAGCAGACCTTCCAATAGCTAACAACGTATTGACATCCACTTTTGCGGATGACACAGCCATAGTAAGCCGAAACAAATGCCCCATTAGAGCATCAAGAGTATTAGAGGAGCACTTAACTTGTGTCGAAGAATGGCTAGCCAACTGGCGTATAAAAATTAATGAGCAAAAATGCAAGCATGTTACATTTTCTCTAAGGCCAGAAACATGTCGGACAATTAAAATAAACAATGTATTAGTACCCCAAGCGAATGAAGTAACTTATCTTGGGATTCACCTGGATCGAAGGCTTACGTGGCGGAAACATATAGCGAGTAAAGTAACTTGCATGAAGTTAAGAGCAGCAAATTTAAATTGGCTTCTAAACAAAAATTCTAAACTTAGCCTAGACAACAAAGTCCTGTTATACAATGCAATCATAAAACCGATTTGGATGTATGGTATTCAACTGTGGGGTACGACCTGTGCAACCAACATTGATATAATTCAGAGATTCCAATCTAAAATGCTTAGAACAATAACGGGTTCACCATGGTACATGCGTAATGAAAATATCCATAAGGATCTTGATATTCCTATGGTAAAGAAGGAAATAGAGGACAGCAGAAAGAAATATATTTCTAAACTTCGTGAACATCCAAACCCATTGGCAAACGCCTTGGTACATTCCAATCAAACTCGTTTAAAAAGAAGAGATCTACCTGCCTACTAAAGAGCAACGTTCTGCCAAAAAGCTCAAACACATTCTTGAGCTTACTTAGTTGTAAATAGATTTAAGATTTTAATACTTATTGTTAGGCTTTAAACAAAGCAGATTCAATAAATAAAGAAATATTGAAAAAAAAAAAAATAAATAAATTGCGAGAGTATAAATCGTTCGGTTGCACCCGAACTTAGCCTTCCTTTCTTGCTTGTATTTCTGTTTCTTCATTATTTTGACAATGTAATATAATTTGTTTACAATATCAAGTGACAATTTATAGCTGGCAAAATATGTCTTCCAATAATATCGACTAAACTAGAGCATGCACCGATTATAATGAGTGGAATGTAAGTTTTCAAGTAGTTTTCAGCGAAGTCGGTTTTCAATGTGATTTCGTTTGACAGATTTTGAAACACACAAGTTTTAGGATGAAAACCAATTTTTTTCTATGAAAACATGATTTCAATGTCGGTTTGAACATAGCATAATATTAAAAGGATAAATAAAAGGCTGTCGTAAGTACTATAGGATTAAATCAAACGTTACAATTGAGACCATCAATGTAATAATGTAATGTAATAGGATGAAATAGGGTTGTTTTTTACGTGTATATATGTATAAACTATTTTACTGAAATTGGTTAGATACGTACATATGTATATACATATGTTCATATGTATTTTTGTACATAAATTTATTTCGTGACAATGTGCTGTACTTCTTTTGGTATTATTATGGGAATTGTGGCCTAATTTCATAAACATCTTTGGCGCCAACAGTACTGTCAGATGACGCCATAGCATTACTAGGAATACGATTTCGTAAAACATATACATATGTACATTCATACTATATGTATACATAATTTTGTCTCTCACCCATTTTTACAAATGTGTTTACATATTTACGAAAGTATATATATGCATAAGTCTATTAAAAAACTTCCTTCTTATAATGGTATGGCGTCATTTATGGTATTAAAAATGGCAAACATTATTACTTTTATAAGACTATATCCATATTCTATACATAAAAGTGCAAAGTAATATTTCCCCTCAAATATTAGTGCTAACTTTGTAGTTTTTTAAATTGAATTACATTTTTAAAGTTTTTGTAGAGTTTTACTCATCTGTGGATTTGGAAAGATGGTGTTAGACCTACAGTGAATCAAAAAAGTTTATATACACCTAGTTCTATTTATCTAGAACACGTTTATTTGTTTTAAAATTAATATATCTTTTGGTTTTTTAATACCAATTTCAAAAGATGTATATTTAGCAGTAAATATGGCTCATCAAAATAATTTTTTTGCATAAATGAAAAGAAAGCACACAAAAATAAAAAATGCGCTTAATTCATATCAAAAAAGTTAACATACAGTAGTGATAATTTATATATGTATATCAAAAGTAATTAGTATAGTTTTAGATATACTTAGTATTTTGTTGGCCCTCCTTTTGCTGCAATGATTCGACGCATACTTTTCACTAAATTTCTAGTGTCATTTTCAGATATTTTGCCCCGCTCAGTTGATAGGGCAGCTTTTAGCGACTCTTTTGATGAAATTCGATGTTTTCGTACACGCTTTTCCAATAAGTCCCAGATATGTTCAATAGGGTTAATGTCTGATGATTGTGGGGGAGTATGAAGTTGTTTGCAATTATATAACAACCATTCACGTACAAGATACGACGTCTGTTTTGGGTCGTTATCATGTTGGAAATAGAAATTACTGCTATTAAAATTCTCCCTGTCAAATGACCAAGAGCAATGGGACCGGATTCCTCCTTGCGGGGTTCCACAAGTGATCTGGTGAGAGATTTTTATTCCGTCCCCATCGTAAACGGCTCGCATATTACTGAGCACATGACTCAACCAAGCCAGTATGTTCTGGTTGATGTCGAATGAAGCAACAGACGCGATCAATGCAGCAGTTTTGCTGATATTAAAGGTCCTTCCACGTCTATAAATGCCGCGAGGGTGATCTCTTTCTTATCCAAAGATCTCTCGATAGTCCCGACTACTTCGAGTAGAGTATCAACCGATTTACCTCTGACATACGCATGCTGCTTGAAGGCCAAACGCTTGGGTGGAATTTATTGTTTAATTAAATCGTCACAGATTCTTTCCATACTTTTTAGTAGGAAGGAGGTTAGACTGATCAGCCTATACGATTTTGGCAAGGAATAGTTTGCTTTTCCCGGTTTGGGGATGAAGATAACCTTGGCTTCCTGCCATTTACATGGGGTGTACACTAGACGGACACAGGTGGTGTATATTTTAGCCATGCGGATTGATAGTAAGTCTGCCCCGTATTGTAAAAAGGCAGTAAATATACCATCAGTGCCAGCTGCTTTGAAAGGTTTGAAACTCCTAAAGGATCACTATCCCCGGAGTGAACACGAGGTCGTCTACCTGAGTAGATTGTACAAAAGGTTGCGGACTGCCCGTCCTATTAAATAATTTTTGTTTTAATTTTTGCTGCGCCGCTTACACCATCGATTTGTTCACAGAACAAGCGTCACGAGTAACGTTATGCTGGCCTGTCAATTTTGGGCAGCGTTGCCAACTCAAATATGGTAAAATCTACCAAATGCACAGAATTTTTGTGCATTACTAATTTGCTTTAAAATGGCTAAATGCGCGAGTTAAAGCAAATCAACGCCGCTAATGCAAATTAGCGCTGTCGTCTGTCTAGGCTATTATTTGAATAAATTGCGAGAGTATAAAACGTTCGGTTGCTCCCGAACTTAGCCTTCCTTTCTTGTTTGTATTTCTGTTTCTTCATTATTTTGACAATGTAATATAATTTGTTTACAATATCAAGTGACAATTTATAGCTGGCAAAATATGTCTTCCAATAATATCGACTAAACTAGAGCATGCACCGATTATAATGAGTGGAATGTAAGTTTTCAAGTAGTTTTCAGCGAAGTCGGTTTTCAATGTGATTTCGTTTGACAGATTTTGAAAACACAAGTGTTAGAATGAAAACCAATTTTTTTCTATGAAAACATGATTTCAATGTCGGTCCGAACATAGTATAATATTAAAAGGATAAATAAAAGGCTGTCGTAAGTACTATAGGATTAAATCCAACGTTACAATTGAGACCATCAATGTAATAGGATAAAATAGGGTTGTTTTTTACGTGTATATATGTATAAACTATTTTACTAAAATTGGTTAGATACGTACATATATACATATCGCTCATTTACTTGAATAGTGTCACAACTCAAAAAAGTCGATTTTTCAGGAGAGCGATTTAAAGTTTTCAATTGTCTCTTAATTAGCAAATATAGAAAAATTCCATCAGTTTATTGACAAATCTAGTAGCCAGTAATATATTAAATACAATGTAGAGCATAAATGAACCAAATAGAGTGTACTAATGTTTTTTCTTGGGCATAAATGTGACCTACTTTGATTTTGACGTTATTTGTGAAAAATATAAATCAGTTTCGCCGACATAAGTCAAATATGTCGTTTTTGCTGAAAAAAACAATATGAAAACTTTAATTAATTTTTCACCAATATCGTTGTAATACAAAATGTGTCGTTCTTTTTGAAAAGAAAATCAAATTCACCTTATGACAATATGTGTTGGAAGGCAAAATATGTCGTTGTTTCGTTAAAAAAAATATAACTAATTCTGGCACAACTGAGAAGTGTCGTTATTGTGGTTAAAAACTAATGCAACATAACAAGTTTAAGAACGGCACATTCTTATTTCACGGTTTATTTTCCTACGCATCGGAATGAAATTTTTATACAATATGAACGATGAAATTGCGCACATTTCTGCATACTCGACTAAAAAATCGTGTTTTTTGAGTTATGACACTATTCAAGTAAATGAGCGATATGTTCATATGTATTTTTGTACATAAATTTATTTCGTGACAATGTGCTGTACTTCTTTTGGTATTATTATGGGAATTGTGGCCTAATTTCATAAACATCTTTGGCGCCAACAGTACTGTCTGATGACGCCATAGCATTACTAGGAATACGATTTCGTAAAACATATATGTACATTCATACTATATGTATACATAATTTTGTCTTTCACCCATTTTTATACTCTCGCAACAAAAGTTGCTAAAGAGAGTATTATAGTTTTGTTCACATAACGGTTGTTTGTAACACCTAAAACTAAAAGAGTTAGATATAGAGTCATATATACCAAAGTGATCAGGGTGACGAGTAGATTTGAAATCCGGATGTCTGTCCGTCCGTCCGTCTGTCCGTCTGTGCAAGCTGTAACTTGAGTAAAAATTAAGATATCTTGACGAAACTTGGCACAAATATTTCTTGGCACTATAAGAAGATCAAGCTCGAAAATGGGCAGAATCGGACCATTGCCACGCCCACAAAATGGCGAAAACCGAAAACCTATACAGTGTCATAACTAAGCCATAAATAAAGTTATAAAAATAAAATTTGGAACATAGGATCGCATTAGGGAGGGGCACATTTAAATGTAATTTTTTTTTAAGTGGGCGTGACCCCGCCCCCAAATAGGTTTTTTGTATATAACTCGCAAACCAATAAAGCTATATAAACCAAACTTTCTGTAGTCGATTCTCTTACGTACCCCACCACACCCCATGAAAATAGTTGAAATCGGATAATAACCACGCCCACCTCCCATACCAAGGTTAGGTTGAAAATTACTAAAAGTGTGTTAACTCACTAACGAAAAACGTCAGAAACACTGAATTGCACATAAAAAATGGCAGATGGAAGCTGCACTCAGATTTTTTTTTTAGTACTCAGGAACTACTCGACCGATTTGAATGAAACTTGCTTTGTAATAGTTTCCTTACATCCCAATGATATGTTGTGAAAATAAGCCAAATCGCTTCACAACCACGCCTACTTCCTATATATCAGAACTTTGAAGACGTTCTGAATCGTTTACTTTACAATATGTAAAGTAAGTACTAGTGAAGATATCGGTGCAGAACTTTGCACAAATACTATAAGTTTTTAAGGCCCCATATATCGAACACGAGGACCTCGGTGCTTCTAACCTAATATTATGGTTTCCAACTTTCAATGGACTTTATACAATATATATGACGAATATGTGGGTCAAATTGTGTATTATATAATATGAATAAAGTTTAATAAATAAATTGCGAGAGTATAAAATGTTTGGTTACACCCGAACTTAGCCCTTCCTTACTTGTTACCATTGTGAATAGTCTACACATATGAAATAAAATTTGCCAGCACTCTGCAAGCGGCGATAGATTTTTTAAGGACGTATCTGCATACTCTCCTGTACGAATTCAACTAGATAACTTTGTTCATGTAACATGAACCGTGAACGGTGCGAGATATCAATTTTTTGTTCGTTGTCAAACTCGCTAATCAAATGTGTATATGTGTATCACCATGTATCACAGCTTTTAACGAATTCAAATGCGTATTTATGGAGCTTCAGCTTTAATTCACGCTCACTCTGAACTCTTTCAATTGTTGATCGAATAATCGTTAAATGTCTAAATAGTCGATTACAACAATGACCTAACAAATGGTTTGTATTTGTTTATGTGAAAAATATATTAGTTGAGTTTCTTCTTTCATGTTGATTGGACAAAAGTGGAATACTTTTGGAACAAATTTACATATACTTTAATTCAAAATGTGCAAGTGTTTGGCAGGGAATGTAGCATGCTGGTGAGTTGACTAATTAAGAAAGCAAATTATAGTATCACTTCGCAAAACATTTAAGAAGAATGCACCATGTAAAAAACAATATGTATACATATATATGTTTTTGGGAAAGTTATCATAGCACAACTGAAAACAAAAACTCGAGGCAACAAGATTTTTATTAATTCAATTTTTACTTGGGTTTGAATTAAATAAAAAAAATCACTTGGAGCCATATATTTGCAATTAGGGTTTATATAAGTTAAATTTGTGCTGCTTTATGATATAGAATAAAAAAAAAAAAACAATTTAGATACGTTTTAATGAATATACAGTAAGTATACTCTCGAAAAGTAAATCGATTGGTGTTTTGGTAATTTACTTTTTCGAATAATATACTTTTCCAAATATATACATAAATTATCTGTTTTTATAATATTAAATGCATTTTTAAACTTAAAAAAATCATTCATTTATTTGCTTCAATAAAACATATGGATTTACATGAAAAACATATTTACATTTACATACATACAGTGAATCAATTAAGTTTAGGTACAAAGAAATTTTCCCTAATAAATCAGATCAGATACAGATAATATTTTATAATTTTAATACTTTGTGGGTCCACCTTTAGCTTTAATTATTGCTTGCAAACGTCGATGCATACTTTTTACTAGCACATTAGTGTCAATCTTTGTAATTTTGGCCCATTCAATCTATATAGCCGCTTTTAAAGTGTCCTTGGACGAAATATTATGTTTTCGAATCCTTTTTTTCAACAAATCCCATATGTGCTCTATGGGATTAATGTCCGGTGATTGTGGTGGCGTTTGAAGTTGCTTACAGTTATATAGAAGCCATTCACGGACTAGATACGACGTGTGTTTTGGGTCGTTATCTTCTTGAAAAAGAAATCGGCTGCTGTCGAGACCCAGTTTTTGTACGCTTGGACGCAGATTTTTCTTCAGAATGTTCAGATACATATATTTGTCCATTTTATCTGTAATAAACTCCAAATTACCCACACCAGATGCAGCCATACACCCCCAAACCATGATGTTTCCACCACCATGTTTAACTGTAGGTATTAAGTTATTTTCTTGCATCTCTGCATTGGCACGTCTCCACACCTTAATTACTCCGTCTGAACCAAAAATGTTAAATTTTGATTCGTCGGTTAATACAACATTCTCCCAAAACGAATCCGGTTTATTTAAATATTCTTTAGCAAATTTTAATCTTTTTTTCTTATTTGCTATTGATATGAATGGTTTACGTCGCGCAGTTCGTCCGTAATAACCAGCTTTGTGCAGCACATTTCTCACAGTCTGGGGATTTATATTTTTTTTGAATTCGACATTTATATTATTCGTTATCTTTACTGCCGAAATGCGCGGGTTACGCTTGACGGCAACTATGGCATTGCGTTCTTCGTAGGGAGTCAAAGCTTTAGGTCTGCCCGACCTGTGTTTTATATTTAGATCACCATTATTTGTATAAGATTTTATAATGTTATAAACACTAGAATGACGTTTCCCTACCTCCTTGCCAATTTCCCGCAAAGTTTTATTTTCCAAATATAATTTTAATATTAATTTTCTTATTTCGAGCGAAATTTGTACACCACGGCCCATTTTTTATTTTATTTAAACAACTAATTACACTAAACTCTTGCTTTTCCGCTTGATTATGTAGTTCTCTGTCCGGCTTAACGAAATAACTAAAAAAAATTTGATCAAACGCAACAAAAACCAAAATTACACGACACACTGAATGAAGTGTACTTAAACTTTTTTGACGACTTTTTGGCTGCTTTCTGAAAACTCAACGTCTCAGTGTCACCACAAGAAAGATAACGGTACAGAATCACTCAATAACGATGAGCATAATGCTGTTCTTAAAATAAGCTTAACGGATTTTTTTAAATTTCTATGGAAATTTGTTGTTTGAACGATTTTTTCTGTAAATTTTTACTGTACCTAAACTTAATTGATTCACTGTACATATGTATTTACTATGAACAGAAAAAATCTTGAATATTCTTTTGTTTTTTTCTTTTGCAGTAAATATTCTGACCATTTTTGTACGACAATTCAAAAAGTCTGACACCTGATTTGCATCGTTTTCATTTTTAAACCAGTGGATCAAGTAGGAGAGTTTATTTCCGAAAAAGATGCCATAAACAAGAGAGTAAGTGTTTTTGCAAAATCGTAAAAAACGCTGCTTGCTTCGTTTCGAATTTTTTATCACACTCTCTGAAAAGTAAATTAAAAAATTTACTTTTTCGAGGTGCATGTGTAATCTTAAAGGTGATTAACTTTTCCGCGATTATTTCTTTCTGAGAATTTACTTTTCGAGAGTATACTGTACAATACAACTTTCCACATCCACCTCTTAGATATATCTGTTGGCTCGACCAGGGTTATTTTTTTGAAGCGCGGCCAAAGGCCGCTAATGCAGAAAGTTGGAAAGTCCTCCCGATTAAAAACTAGATAGGGTTATAGCAATTTCACACACTTAAACACATTTTCACTTCAAATATTTGAAATTACATTACTAACATTCAATAAAATTCAAATTTTACTTACATTTAAAATTTTTAAAACAAAAATTACTTATTTTAAAAATCACTTTTCACTCTAAGATTTATGTGTTTACAATTATGCGGAAAACTAGTTCTGCCACATTGTAGATACCATATATAAATTCATCCATAAATTCCTCTTTTTTTGCCAAACTTTTTGCACAATTCTGTTTATTTGTACAATAACAAAAGGGTTGCAAGATGACAGAACATTTAAACATGAATATTCCTCCTCCTCCTCCTCTCCTCTTTCACCCGATACCCCATTTATACCGATTGGAGATGTCAAACCCCCTCCGCCAAAGTAATCGGAATCGTGCCTACTCGTGCAAAAAAAAAAATCAAATGTGTATATAAAACTCACTATTAGAACCAATAAAAAATCGTGCAAAAAATAGAACACGTATAAAAAATATCTAATTTTACATGAAAATCATATATTCCTACAGTCAGTTGTAGACTTTTCTGGTATTATATGTATGTATGTATGTATATGTACATATTACTGTGAGAAGGAACAAACAACAACTATTCTGGGAATGGTTAAAAAATACATTTCAAAGATCGGCATTAATTGCTGTGTCTTCTCTTTCCTTACTTCTTCATACAGCTCTATTTATTTGCAACCTTTTCCCCGGGATTCAAATCTAAAATTTGAATTTTTTAGTTTAAACCTATATTTAGAATTTATGTCATTCTATTAAATGCAATGTATTTGTGAGTGTTTAAAGGAAACCATTGCATACATCGATTTTATCATTTTAATCTAGGTACGATGTAAGGCAAAGTCAAATCTCAAATTATTTATGATAAAATTCTGTGCTTGCAAGTTCTGAATATAAAGCTTAATATTTCTTCTTATGGTTGTTGCATTTGCTTTTATTTTAATTATATATTCGGCTTTGTACCTATCAACAATGACTAATTTAATTTCTGTTTATTTATTGTAGCTGAACTAAGATCATGTACGATTAACTACTGATGTTACTTTGAATATATGTAAATAACAGTTTTTCTTACATACAATGCTTTTGTCTCCCCATTCCGATATTTATAAAATTAGGAAATACACTGCGCGTCATCAGGTTAGCACACCTCTGGATCAAGTTTTAGATAATTTCTATCAAAACTAAAGAAGGAACAATTTTCATTTTATCTCTCTTCAATATTTTGTTACGAAATCTATAGAATAGAATAGATTTTAATTTGATCATCAGGTTAGCACATATCCGTTTTTTTTTTCAATAATTGTTTAACATTTTCTGCCAAGATCATATTTTTGAATTTTGTATTAAATAATTTCAGGAAATTAATAACCCAGTCTTTTTAATGATTTGAATTTGTGCTTATTTGGTGGAATATTGCCTGCGAGACTCGTAAACTATCTTAACCATTGATATCCACACGTTTTCTGAGTAAGGCGGCCATTGCGTTAAAACACCATTATGTCCATTAATTCAAGACTAAATACTCTACCACTTTTAATATGTGCATTATTATGATGGAAATACAGTATACTCTCGAAAAGTAAATCGATTGGTGTTTAGGGTAATTTACTTTTTCGAATAATTTACTTTTCCAAATATATACAAAAATTATCTGTTTTTATAATATTAAATGCATTTTTAAACTTAAAAAATTAATTCATTTATTTGCTTCAATAAAACATATGGATTTACATGAAAAACATATTTACATTTACATACATATGTACATATGTATTTACTATGAAGAGAAAACATCTTGAATATTTTTTTGTTTTTTTTTTTCTTTTGCAATATATTTTCTGATCATTTTTGTACGACAATTCAAAAAGTCTGACACCTGATTTGCATCGTTTTCATTTTTAAACCAGTGGATCAAGAGAGTAAGTGTTTTTGCAACATCGTAAAAAACGCTGCTTGCTTCGTTTCGAATTTTGTATCAAACTCTATGAAAAGTAAATTAAAAAATTTACTTTTTCGAGGGGCATGTGTAATCTTAAAGGTGATTAACTTTTCCGCGATTATTTACTTTCTGAGAATTTACTTTTCGAGAGTATACTGTACCATCAGTATCGGTCATCGTTAAGGGGCAATTTTTTATTTAGTTACGTATTTACGTATTTTTACGTATGGAGCATACTTTATAACCCATTAAACAGGAGATAAGTTCGCTTTAGCTCCACTATTAGCTCTGATCCTGACGGTAAATTGAGGAAAATTGGATGCTTTTCTTGAAATTGCTCAACTATCAACAACGGCAAATACTTTATTATTTTAGCCGTACAAAATTTCTTTAACCTAAAAAATTCCATCTAACTTTTTGACTTCTGACGATTTATTTTTGGTATATCAGTTATCGAAAGCTGCAACTCTTCTAAGCTTTGGGTAGTAATTTCTATTCAACTTTTACCCATATTAAATAAAATAGAACATTTGAGCAGTACAAAAAATTTGTGCAAACTCCGAAGAAAAATAGAAAACAACTTGAGTGGGCTATCCTGATAACCAAAAATAATAGAAAAAAGTTATATAACGGGACATTTTTATGGCTTGCTCTTTTAACCAGAAACTTTTCATACATAAAAGACAAAATTAAAAAAAAGCAAAGAATCTTTTAATGAAAAATTAAAAAAATTAGAAGAAATATTATATGTCTAAGTTTTTCTAAATTACTAAACTTATCACTTCTTTTCATTAAAAGAAATCGCATCAATTTAATACGCTGTTTTCGCTAATCCTATGTTCGGACCGACATTGCAATCATCTTGAAAACAAAATTTGTCGATTGTGGAACCAAAGCTGTGTTGACCGACATCGTGTGTATTCGATGCGTTTTGATTGCATTGCATCGTTTTCATTCACAAATTTATTTGTTTGTTTACATTTAAGCATTTGTATACTCGGGCACATGTTGCTAAGAAAGTATAACAGTTTTGTTCACATAACTGTTGTTTGTAAGTCATAGACGAGTGAGATATAGGTTGGGAGTTGAAATCCGTTTGTATGTCCGTCTGTCCGTACAAGCGATAACTTGAGTAAAAATTATGATATCTTAATGAAACTTCAGGAATTCTTCTTCAAGAATTACCCCAACTTTCGTTTCCTATATATAATGATTTTGTTTTCTAGTGGATTTTGTGCCGAATATATGGGTTGAATTGCGTGTTATAGCAGTGACAGATAAGCAAAATTAATGCGACTTAAGAAGTGCTAAAGCGCATTGAAATTTTATGGCGACAGAATGCAAATTTTGTGCATTTAGACAGCTGATTGAGAAATCTGCCTGTTAATTAAAAAAAAAAAGTAAACAAATGTATCAGCACATCTTTGTCGCTGGTTGTCAGCATTAACAACAGCAAAAATCGGTCAATTTTGGGCAGCGTTGTCAACTCAAATTTGGTAAAATCAGCTAAATGCACAGAATTTTTCTACATTCTTAATTTGCTTTAAAATGGATAAATGCGCGAGTTAAAGCAAATCAACGCCGCTAATGCAAATTAGCGCTGTCGTCTGTCTAGGCTATTATCTTAACAAAATTGCATCAATAAATTGCGAGAGTATAAATCGTTCGGTTGCAGCCGAACTTAGCCTTCCTTTCTTGCTTGTATTTCTGTTTCTTCATTATTTTGACAATGTAATATAATTTGTTTACAATATCAAGTGACAATTTATAGCTGGCAAAATATGTCTTCCAATAATATCGACTAAACTAGAGCATGCACCGATTATAATGAGTGGAATGTAAGTTTTCAAGTAGTTTTCAGCGAAGTCGGTTTTCAATGTGATTTCGTTTGACAGATTTTGAAACACACAAGTTTTAGGATGAAAACCAATTTTTTTCTATGAAAACATGATTTCAATGTCGGTCCGAACATAGCATAATATTAAAAGGATAAATAAAAGGCTGTCGTAAGTACTATAGGATTAAATCAAACGTTACAATTGAGACCATCAATGTAATAGGATGAAATAGGGTTGTTTTTTACGTGTATATATGTATAAACTATTTTACTGAAATTGGTTAGATACGTACATATGTATATACATATGTTCATATGTATTTTTGTACATAAATTTATTTCGTGACAATGTGCTGTACTTCTTTTGGTATTATTATGGGAATTGTGGCCTAATTTCATAAACATCTTTGGCGCCAACAGTACTGTCAGATGACGCCATAGCATTACTAGGAATACGATTTCGTAAAACATATACATATGTACATTCATACTATATGTATACATAATTTTGTCTCTCACCCATTTTTACAAATGTGTTTACATATTTACGAAAGTATATATATGCATAAGTCTATTAAAAAACTTCCTTCTTATAATGGTATGGCGTCATTTATGGTATTAAAAATGGCAAACATTATTACTTTTATAAGACTATATCCATATTCTATACATAAAAGTGCAAAGTAATATTTCCCCTCAAATATTAGTGCTAACTTTGTAGTTTTTTAAATTGAATTACATTTTTAAAGTTTTTGTAGAGTTTTACTCATCTGTGGATTTGGAAAGATGGTGTTAGACCTACAGTGAATCAAAAAAGTTTATATACACCTAGTTCTATTTATCTAGAACACGTTTATTTGTTTTAAAATTAATATATCTTTTGGTTTTTTATACCAATTTCAAAAGATGTATATTTAGCAGTAAATATGGCTCATCAAAATAATTTTTTTGCATAAATGAAAAGAAAGCACACAAAAATAAAAAATGCGCTTAATTCATATCAAAAAAGTTAACATACAGTAGTGATAATTTATATATGTATATCAAAAGTAATTAGTATAGTTTTAGATATACTTAGTATTTTGTTGGCCCTCCTTTTGCTGCAATGATTCGACGCATACTTTTCACTAAATTTCTAGTGTCATTTTCAGATATTTTGCCCCGCTCAGTTGATAGGGCAGCTTTTAGCGACTCTTTTGATGAAATTCGATGTTTTCGTACACGCTTTTCCAATAAGTCCCAGATATGTTCAATAGGGTTAATGTCTGATGATTGTGGGGGAGTATGAAGTTGTTTGCAATTATATAACAACCATTCACGTACAAGAGGAAGGAGGTTAGACTGATCAGCCTATACGATTTTGGCAAGGAATAGTTTGCTTTTCCCGGTTTGGGGATGAAGATAACCTTGGCTTCCTGCCATTTACATGGGGTGTACACTAGACGGACACAGGTGGTGTATATTTTAGCCATGCGGATTGATAGTAAGTCTGCCCCGTATTGTAAAAAGGCAGTAAATATACCATCAGTGCCAGCTGCTTTGAAAGGTTTGAAACTCCTAAAGGATCACTATCCCCGGAGTGAACACGAGGTCGTCAACCTGAGTAGATTGTACAAAAGGTTGCGGACTGCCCGTCCTTTTAAATAATTTTTGTTTTAATTTTTGCTGCGCCGCTTACACCATCGATTTGTTATGCTGGCCTGTCAATTTTGGGCAGCGTTGCCAACTCAAATATGGTAAAATCTACCAAATGCACAGAATTTTTGTGCATTACTAATTTGCTTTAAAATGGCTAAATGCGCGAGTTAAAGCAAATCAACGCCGCTAATGCAAATTAGCGCTGTCGTCTGTCTAGGCTATTATTTGAATAAATTGCGAGAGTGTAAAACGTTCGGTTGCTCCCGAACTTAGCCTTCCTTTCTTGTTTGTATTTCTGTTTCTTCATTATTTTGACAATGTAATATAATTTGTTTACAATATCAAGTAACATATTTGGGCTGGCAAATTATCGACCAAACTAGAGCATGCACCGATTATAATGAGTGGAATGTAAGTTTTCAAGTAGTTTTCAGCGAAGTCGGTTTTCAATGTGATTTCGTTTGACAGATTTTGAAACACACAAGTTTTAGGATGAAAACCAATTTTTTTCTATGAAAACATGATTTCAATGCCGGTCCGAACATCGCATAATATTAAAAGGATAAATAAAAGGCTGTCGTAAGTACTATAGGATTAAATCAAACGTTACAATTGAGACCATCAATGTAATAGGATGAAATAGGGTTGTTTTTTACGTGTATATATGTATAAACTATTTTACTGAAATTGGTTAGATACGTACATATGTATATACATATGTTCATATGTATTTTTGTACATAAATTTATTTCGTGACAATGTGCTGTACTTCTTTTGGTATTATTATGGGAATTGTGGCCTAATTTCATAATCATCTTTGGCGCCAACAGTACTGTCTGATGACGCCATAGCATTACTAGGAATACGATTTCGTAAAACATATATGTACATTCATACTATATGTATACATAATTTTGTCTTTCACCCATTTTTATACTCTCGCAACAAAAGTTGCTAAAGAGAGTATTATAGTTTTGTTCACATAACGGTTGTTTGTAACACCTAAAACTAAAAGAGTTAGATATAGAGTCATATATACCAAAGTGATCAGGGTGACGAGTAGATTTGAAATCCGGATGTCTGTCCGTCCGTCCGTCTGTCCGTCTGTGCAAGCTGTAACTTGAGTAAAAATTAAGATATCTTGACGAAACTTGGCACAAATATTTCTTGGCACCATAAGAAGATCAAGCTCGAAAATGCGCAGAATCGGACCATTGCCACGCCCACAAAATGGCGAAAACCGAAAACCTATACAGTGTCATAACTAAGCCATAAATAAAGTTATGAAAATAAAATTTGGAACATAGGATCGCATTAGGGAGGGGCACATTTGAATGTAATTTTTTTTTAAGTGGGCGTGACCCCGCCCCCAAATAGGTTTTTGTATATAACTCGCAAACCAATAAAGCTATATAAACCAAACTTTCTGTAGTCGATTCTCTTACGTACCTCACCACACCCCATGAAAATAGTTGAAATCGGATAATAACCACGCCCACCTCCCATACAAGGGTTAGGTTGAAAATTACTAAAAGTGTGTTAACTCACTAACGAAAAACGTCAGAAACACTGAATTGCACATAAAAAATGGCAGATGGAAGCTGCACTCAGATTTTTTTTACAAAATGGAAAATGGGCGTGGCGTCGACCACTTATGGGTCAAAAACCATATCTCAGGAACTACTCGACCGATTTGAATGAAACTTGCTTTGTAATAGTTTCCTTACCACACAATAATATGTTGTGAAAATAAGCCAAAGCGCTTCACAACCACGCCTACTTCCTATATACCAGAACTCTGAATTGTTTACTTTACAATATATAAAGTAAGCACTAGTGAAGATATCGCTGCAGAACTTTGCACAAATACTATGTTTATAGTGTGGCAGCCCCATTCTAAAAATCGCCATAGGTTTTCAAGGCCCCATATAACGAACATGAAGACCTCGGTGCTTCTAACCTAATATTATGGTTTCCAACTTTCAATGGACTTTATACAATATATATGACGAATATGTGGGATTGTATATTATATAATATTAATTAAGTTATATAAATAAATTGCGAGGGTATAAAATGTTCGGTTACACCCGAACTTAGCCCTGCCTTACTTGTTTAAATTGAATTACATTTTTTAAGTTTTTGTAGAGTTTTACTCATCTGTGGATTTTGAAAGATGGTGTTAGACCTACAGTGAATCAAAAAAGTTTATATACACCTAGTTCTATGAATCTAGAACAAGTTTATTTGTTTTAAAATTAATATATCATACCTATTTCAAAAGATGTATATTTAGCAGTAAATATGGCTCACCAAAATATTTTTTTTACATAAATGAAAAGAAAACACACACAAAAACAAAAAATGCGCTTAATTCATATAAAAAAAGTTGACATACAGTAGTTATAATTTATATATATCAAAAGTTATTAGTATAGTTTTAGATATATTTAGTATTTTGTTGGCCCTCCTTTTGCTGCAATAATTGCCTCCAGACGTCGACACATACTTTTCACTAAATTTCTAGTGTCATTTTCAGATATTTTGCCCCACTTAGTCGATAAGGCAGCTTTTGGAGACTTGTTTGATGAAACTCGATGTTTCCGTATACGCTTTTCCAATAAGTCCCAGATATGTTCAATAGGGTTAATGTCTGATGATTGGGGGGTGTATGGAGTTGTTTGCAATTATATAAAAACCATTCACGTACAAGATACGACGTCTGTAAACTCCTCATTGACCTTTCTCCACACTTTTCGTGTCCCATCCGAACCAAATATATTAAATTTGGATTCGTCGCTGAACACAATATTTTCCCAAAACGAATAGGGCTTGTCTAAATGTTGTTTAGCAAACGACAACCTCTTCTTTAAGGGGGGGTAAGGTTTGTTTCATCGAAAAAATACCTTTTTTCATGAATTTTTTTAGAAAAAAATTATTGCTGTAGGTTTATTTTACTTATTATTATATGAAAGTACAACATTTGAAGGATACTTTAAAAAAGTTTTATCGAAAAATAGCGAGGAATAACGGATTTCTCGTCGATCTCTGCAGGCACCTCGAAAAGAAGTTGTTGTGCGGTGACCAGCCTACAGCATCACTGGATCATCCGAAACCAAAAAATCAAAATGCTTTCTTTAGTTATTAGTTTATCTTAATTTTAAATTTTTGGTACCATTTCCAAGCCAAAATGACGATTTTAGACGAAAAAATCGACCTATTTGTTATTGTAAAATTGTTAGTAAACTCGACGTCATTCGAGTTTCAAAATTGCAAAACGATCGATGCAGTAGTTTTTTCTGTAGGCTGGTCACCGACTTTAAAAATGACATATTCGGGAAAATCGATTTAAAGTTAAGTAAGATTGAAATCGGTCTAGTAGTTCTTGAGATATGGTTTTTGACCCATAAGTGGACGATGCCACGCCCATTTTCCATTTTGTAAAAAAACAGTGCAGCTTCCATCTGCCATTTTTTATGTGAAATTCAGTGTTTCTGACGTTTTTCGTTAGTGAGTTATCCCTCTTTTAGTAATTTTCAACATAACCTTTGTATGGCAACCTTCCAAGAAATAAGTGTGCCAAGTTTCATCAAGATATCTTTATTTTTACTCAAGTTACAGCTTGCACTGACGGACGGACGGACAGACAGACATTCGGATTTGAACTCCACTTTTCACCCTGATCACTTTGGTATATATATATATCTAACTCGTTTAGTTTTGGGAGAGTATAAAAATTAAATTACCTATGACCAATGTCGTTGTATTTATTTCTTTCTGAAAAAAAACCATGCCCAATTCTGGCACAGCTGAGATTTGTCGCTGTTGTGGTTAAAAAATAATGCAACATAACAAGTTTAATAACGGCACATTCTTAATTAACGGTTTATTTTTCTACGCATCGGAATTGAAATTGAGCACATTTTTCCATACTTAACTCAAAAATCGTTTTTTTTTTTTATACTCTCGCAACCTGTTGCTCAAACTATTACAGTTTTGTTCACATAGCGGTGGTTTGTGTCACCAAGAAATAAAAGTGTTAGATATGGGGTTATATATATATAAATTATCAGGATGACGAGTGGAATTGAAATCCGGATGTCTGTCCGTCCGTCTGTCTGTGCAAGCGATAACTTGAGTAAAAATTAAAATATCTTAATGAAACTTGGAACACATATTCCTTGGCACCCTAAAGAGGGTGGTCCAAAATCGGTACATTGCCGAAAACTTTTACAGTGGGCATGGGCAAAGTCTTAGAAGGTGCTAAAAGAGCGTAAGTGATCGTATGTGTACGTATACCGATTGTCACTAACACGCACAAGCGAAGAGCGTAAAACGAGCATCTACGATGGGACAATACGATAAATAAACGACGATAAAATCAGTCTGCAATCAGCAGTTGACTGTGCAGGTCGATGCGGACGAAGTTATATATTTTACGTATGAAATGAAAACAATTTTTTCATTATAAAATAGCACTAAATTACTTTTTTAAATTATTATATTACCCAATTGTACTATAATTTATATTAAATATAAATTATTATTAATTTTTACATTCACTAGCACGTGCATATATTCGTATTGTGCAATCGTACGGCGTAGACCTGCTCGCTCAACCTCTGCAAGCAGACTGAATATTTTTGATTGCTGATTCGTTTGGTACCACAGTAAGCGCACTAACACAATCTCATTTTGTGATGCTCGTTTGATTGTGGTGGTGCCCATCCCTGGTCATAACTAAGCCATAAATAAAGTTATGTAAATTAAATTTGGAACATAGGATCGCATTAGGGAAGGTCACATTTGGATGTAATCTTTTTGGAAAAGTGGGTCAAAGGTTAGGTTGAAAATGACTAAAAGTGGGTTAACTCACTAACGAGAAACGTCAGAAACACCAAATTTTACATAAGATATGGCAGAAGGAATCTGCACTGAGATTTTTTTACAAAATGGAAAATGGGCGTGGCATCGCCCACTTATGGGTCAAAAACCATATCTCAAGAACTACTAGACCGATTTCAATGAAATTCGGTATATAACACTTTCTTGACACCCTCATGACACGGGTGAAATATGGGCGAAATCAGTTCACAACTACGCCTACTTCCTACATAACTCAATTTTGAATTCCATCTGATTCCTTCAATTATATATACATAAGGAATCAATGAAGATAGAAGAATAAAATTTCACACAAATATTGTATTTGAGCTGTGACATCAGTTGTGGAAAAATTGTCAAAATCGGACCATGACTTTTCAAGGCCCCTGATATAGAACATGAAGAGCTCAGGGCCTAAGGGTAATTTTTCACCGAAAATGTAGGTAAATCTCTCAGATATTTTAATGTAATTCATTCCCTCTGATTTTTTTTCTTATAACAGTTTGTCTACAAAAAATGGTTAAAATCGGGTCATAACTTCCCCCAGATCCCATATACCTAAGTAATGTAAAATTAAGTGACCGTTTAGTCTTTGATATATTGTATCTTGGTGGTGAAAACGAGAGAAATCGGTTTAGGAATTACCTCAGCTCCCATATACTATTTATGATGATTTTCGTTATTCTATTGAACTTTATGCCGAATATATGGGTCGAATACTAAGCCTTTTCTTACTCTTTTAGTTATGACACTATTCATGTAAATGAGCGATATGTTTTTCGATACTTTAATTTGTATATTTTTTTTCAGCTGCTTCAGTTGTGCGCTAAATGTCTTAATTTCAATAGTAAGCGCATTTTTCGTGATTTTTCTAATCGTCGGCATATTGGTGTATTTTATTTACTACCATGAAAACGAAAATGACACGGCAAACAAAATAAAAGATGACCTAAAGAGCGGGCTGGAAAGTGGACTGGAAAAAATTAAAGGCGCATTGTCAAATAAATAGGTAAGTGAGCTTAATATACATACATATGTATATAATAGCGTTTTTAGACAGAATCAAATTGATCAATTTACCGGCATCTGCACGATATAAACGCTTATTGATATCGATTTACCATACAAAATAAAATCTCCATTTATTTTAAATTCAATTTAAATCGACTTGAAAATCAAAAGCAACTCTGCGACAAGAACGTACGATATACGTTCTTTGTCTGTGATTGGCTGAATTTTTTGATAAAATAGCAGTAATACTACTAGACGGTAGATTGCGCTGCTGAAAAATAGCTGCTGAAAAATAATAATCAGCTGATGAAATTACCAACTTATGAAAAGCAAAAACAAAAATGTATAACAGCTGATCGTAAATCGAGTAACCGGCAGTATAAACGGCAAAATGGGTTCCTCGATTTAAATTTAAATTGATAAATTTATTTGGCTGTTTAAAAACGCTATAAATGAATGAGTACAAGATACGGTATTCTACCAACATTAAAATACAGTTGAACTTTTCTAACTCGAATCAGCATAATCCACTATAAAACTTCGAGTTATAGAATTTTTATTAAAGCATACAATTAATTTTTCAAAGAGCTGTAAAATATAGATTTATACACAGTTTTATTTATTTACTTCGCTGTATCCCATGCCTTTGTTACATGATTTAGGTTGGTTTAACGGTTGTCTATTTTTTGTTTGGCGGAAGGAGGGCTAAATAATCTCATCTAACAGGATACCTAGCCATTCAGACAAGATATGATTCTACGCTACCGTAATTGTTTTGCTGTTATTTGACGATCTAACCCTATTTGGATAATGTAATGTAAATTTTACCCCTTTGCGTTGGTTTGAGGATGCATAGTGGTGTTTATCATACTAGGACTCACTACATACAGGACATATGGTAGTTGTGTTGAGGGTAGTCTAGATATGTAAATAGGTTTTTAACCTTTTTTTCTTTGGCAATATTTACTATTATAGCTATTAAGTATCATATGTAGTCTGAATTACATATTCCAGTTGTCCACAAAAAATAAAACGAATTATTAAATTTTCAATAACAAAAACTTTTTTGTTTCCAAATGTTTCACAATATAATCACTGATGATGTATTATATTGCCATAGTCCAGATATTGCAGTTGAACGTAAATAAAGTTTTATGTCGCAGATTATGTGCAGGAAACTAAAAAACCAGTTACACAAAAATATATAAATTTTGAATCAAAATATAAGCTTTATAGAATAGTAAAAGAATTAATAATTCATGGAATAGTTTCTATTTTTTAACAGAGGTCAACCCCTCCGGAACTTAGAGTCTATAAGATTCTGGCAACGTTTAAAGTGTCGCCCTTCACAAACCTCTTTCATTACACACGATAAATCTCTTAAATTGGTGGGTTTCCTTTAAACAACAAATTTTTTTTGATATTGTTGGTATGTTTTGTGTAATTATCAGGTTGACGTACCTACATATCGTCGGCTTAACGTGCAAAGGTGCTAAGTGCCATTTTTGAATTATTAAATAAAACAAAAAAAACTGAATAAAAATTGAAGTTCAAATTTTTTTTTTATTTTTCTAACGCAGTTTTGTCAACTGTGATATTTCATTTAAGTACAAAAACAAAATATAATAAAAAAATTTAATGAGCGCCTTTATATAGACCTTTTCTGGAGTTATTTGCACTTGGATGTATTGGACTTACCACATTTTCGAAAAAGAAATATTGCAGTTTTTTTTGCAAATGGCGTATTTTATTATCACAAAAAAATATTATACAGTCTTACTTCGTTGCTGTCGTTTAAAGGAATACATAAGTACTTAAATGGAAAATCTTTGTTTAAGCCTTAAACTTTAAGGTATCACAAAAAGTTAATATTTCAGTTCAGCCTTAATTCATTGCTGTTTGGAAATTAAGCAAAACAAAAAAATATATTAAAATATAAGAAGATATCACTCATGTGGCAGGTCGTCATAATATTGATGGTAGTCTCTTGGCAAAGAAGTTTTTAAATATTGCAAATCTGCGTATTTTCTTGCTGTTAATTTTCTTCTTTCTTGGTGAAGCTGTGGAAAATTTGACGAATCCGTTGGCACAACACTTCTGTCCACTCTTTGTTGTAAATAGCTCCATGGCTCGGGAAAACGCAATTTATAAAATATTTCCCTTTCCGGTGTGTATTTAATCGCACGAATATCGGTGACTTTTGATTCACCCTTTCCGCGACCAGGACGAATTGTTTTTAAAAATTGTATACCCTTGAAACATTTGAAAAAAGTATGATCCAAATACTCTACCATATAAGGTGTAGGTTTCTTTCGAGCATTCTGACATATTTGAATATACTCTGCTGGTACATTAACAATTCGGTGTTTAATAACACGCCCGATAACTGAATGTACGCTGTCAGCTTCCATTTGGGTGTGCCCCGTTTCTAGTATTTTTTGCTCAATTATTACGCCATGTTTAATAGATGTATTGAGCAAAGCCTTACTTATAGAAACATTCCTATTCTGGTACGTACATCCATCACTATAAATAATAATTTTCGTAGCAGCTGCATTCTCGGTAAGATTTGTAATTATTTTATTATCGATGAAGTACACCCAAATGCTAGCAAATTCTTCGGCAGATAATCCACATTCTACTTCGTTCCATATGAAGCAATAAGCATCATGATTTATCAAATTGTAAAACACCAAATTGTGGACTTGCAACTTCGTGCGGTAATAAAGGCTGCTTACTTGGGATTTTGGTGCCATTAAGACCGCTTGCAGATCAATAGTAAACACGAAGGTTTCTTCGATTTTGTCCTTTTGTTTCTCTTCCCTAGCTTCATGTTTTTGTGCCTGGTGAAGATTGTAGATGTCATCCAAAATATCTCCCACAGTATGTCGCGCACAAATTTCACACTGATCTTTTTTAGGGAAGAATAGACCAAGCTTTTGATCTGCAAAGGCGTTACAAAATGCTGAAATAGAGAGTGGGGGTTTTCCATGTGCATTACACCAATCCTCTACGTAAAATTCGAAGAGCTGTTTTTTTGACGACCATTCTGGCAAAAGATATTTTTTTTGAGTTGTTGCACGGCAGTAATGTGATTCCATGGTTGGCAGAGAATTGAAAAACGAATTTAGAGATTCACGTGCAATGCTACAATTTTGTTGTGGTGCGTTCTGTGTAGTGTTTCTTGAAATCGTAGGCTGCTTAACCCAATTTAGCACCGTACGTCTGCCAATGCTAAGAGTGTTCAAGAAGAATTTTCTGCAAACTTTGACACTTTTTTGCTCGACTCTTACATGGTATTGAAATGTTCGACTCCTTCTGCTCTTGTGTTTATCTTTGCGATTTCGCATTCTTGCAGGAGTTGTTACTTGAATCAATGTATTTACATAAATCTTTTTCTCTTTCCAGTCCATTTGCCAGAATTGTTTAAACAATGCTTGTCTTTGGTCTTTAGTAATTTTTGCACAGTGGAGAGCAGCAGAACTAGTGGCTTTTTTACAGCTACATCGCTCTCCAATGACTATTGCATTTCTAACTCTTCGATGATTCCACAGGCCATTCTCTTTCTTTTTCCCCAGAAAAAGTTTCCCATTTTCTCTCTGTTTTTTATTTTTTGCTGCGAACCAAGCTGGATTAACCATTTTTCCTCTTCTTTTGCGCGTTTGTGACTTAGAAGGAAGGTCAAGTGATTCATCCGAATCGCTATTAAAGCCATAAGACACCAGTCCTAAAACTCCATCATCTGCGTCATTGCCATATGCTCGTTACTGCTTTTATCACTATCCATTGAATTGAAATTCATCCTAAAAATAAAAAATAAATGGTTTTTATTGAAATTATTTGAATAAATACTTTAGCACTTTATAATTATAACTATTTCACTTACGTAAATCTTAAGCTTGTTCGTCGCGCTTATATACTTTTTTTCTAACCAATTTTTCTAGTCGTTCGGGATCACGATTGCCGCTTCGTCAACCCCAAGTATCACAAAAAAACATCTAAGCGAAGTGTCGAATAACACAGCAGCTATGCCGTGTTACCTAGCAAAAAAGACAAAGCACACTTTAGGTAGCAATCACATTGTCTTGTGGACTTAGCCCGCGCGATTTGACAGTTGCGGACTTGGCACTTTTGCACACCACTTTTATATTTATCTATCGAATCTCTTCAAAATATCAATTTTGACCATAAGTGGACTTAGCACCTTTGCACGTTAAGCCGACGATATATCAATGGCATATCGTAGCATTACTTTTCTGATGATGATGATGTTTGACAGTATTTGTTGAAAATCGGGGATGTTATTTCGTATTAGGTGGAACAATGTTTCTTGAACCGTAGTACAGGTTACAACACAAATAATTAAATTTTGGATGGAATTGAACATAATATGTGGCGCTATTTAGTCACGAGTTGACTCATATCTTTTTATACTCTCGCAACAAAAGTTGCTAAAGAGAGTATTATAGTTTTGTTCACATAACGGTTGTTTGTAACACCCAAAACTAAACGAGTTAGATATAGGGTTATATATACCAAAGTGATCAGGGTGAAGAGTGGAGTTCAAATCCGAATGTCTGTCTGTCCGTCCGTCCGTCCGTCTGTGCAAGCTGTAACTTGAGTAAAAATTAAGATATCACACACTTATTTCTTGGCACCATGAAATGAGCAAAATCGGATCACTGCCACGCCCACAAAATGGCGAAAACCGAAAACACATAAAGTGCCATAACTAAGCCATAAATAAAGCTATGGAAATAAAATTTGGTATGAAGGTTCGCACTATGAAGGGGCATATTTGGATGTCATTTTTTTGGGGAAGTGGGCGAGGCCCCGCCCCCAAATAAGTTTTTTGTATATATCTCGCAAACCAATAGAGCTATATAAACCAAACTTTTTGCAGTCGTTTTTTTAGCCATTTCCGTATACAGTCCAAAAATGACAGAAATCGGATAATAACCACGCCCACCTCCCATACAAAAGTTCGGTTGAAAATTACTAAAAGTGGGTTAACTCACTAACGAAAAACGTCAGAAACACTAAATTTCACATAAGAAATGGCGGATAGAAGCTACACTCAGATTTTGTTTACAATATGGAAAATGGGCGTGGCGTCGCCCACTTATGGGTCAAAAATCATATCTCAGGAACTACTCGACCGATTTCAATGAAACTTGGTTTGTAATTGTTTACTTACATCCAAATGATATGTTGTGAAAATAGGCCACATCGCTTCACAACCACGCCTTCTTCCTACATACCAGAACTTTGAAGACGATCTGAATCGTTTACTGTACAATATATAAAGTAAGCACTAGTGAAGATATCGATGCAGAACTTTGCATAAATACTGCATTTATAGTGTGGCAGCCCCATTCTAAAAACGAAATCAGACCATAGGTTTTCAAGGCCCCATTAATCGAACATGCGGACCTCGGGGCTTTTAACCTAATATTATGGTTTGCAACTTTCAATGGACTTTATACAATATATATGACGAATATGTGGGTCAAATTGTATATTATATAATATAAATAAAGTTAAATAAATAAATAAATATGGAAAATGGGCGTGGCGTCGCCCACTTATGGGTCAAAAATCATATCTCAGGAACTACTCGACCGATTTCAATGAAACTTGGTTTGTAATTGTTTACTTACATCCAAATGATATGTTGTGAAAATAGGCCACATCGCTTCACAACCACGCCTTCTTCCTACATACCAGAACTTTGAAGACGATCTGAATCGTTTACTGTACAATATATAAAGTAAGCACTAGTGAAGATATCGATGCAGAACTTTGCATAAATACTGCATTTATAGTGTGGCAGCCCCATTCTAAAAACGAAATCAGACCATAGGTTTTCAAGGCCCCATTAATCGAACATGCGGACCTCGGGGCTTTTAACCTAATATTATGGTTTGCAACTTTCAATGGACTTTATACAATATATATGACGAATATGTGGGTCAAATTGTGTATTATATAATATAAATAAAGTTAAATAAATAAATTGCGAGAGTATAAAATGTTCGGTTACACCCAAACTTAGCCCTTCCTTACTTGTTGCAAATTGTATTCTTCATTCGGCGTGTTTCTGTTTTATTATTCGTAGCGGTACTTTTCTTGGATTTATATCATTTTCCCCACCTTTCATCTTAGCAAATTACCCGAATTTAAATTGTTCCGTGCCATTAATCTAACCTTTTTTTAATTTTGCATTATTTTGCACTTATGATACATACAACAACATACAAAATGTACATATATACAGTGGAACTTCTCTAACTCCAATCACCATAATCCACAAAAAAACTTCGAGTTAGAGAGACTTCGAGTTATCGAATTTCCATTAAAACATACAAAATTGAAAAAAAAACTGTGAAATATAGATTTATACACAGTTTTATTTTTATGAAATTTGACTTCTATTGCCAATTCAAAAGTTCGAATTATGGCGATCTTCGAGTTATGGATCCACTGTATATATATATATATAACATTACAAATGTGTATATAGATTACTTCATTTTAGGTCGTCCACCTCATAAACTTTAGTGAACAATGGACAAATATTAATGTTTATCTGGATACATGTAATTTTAATCGTTTTCGGACATCACTCATAAATAATATAAACTACACCAATGAAAACTACAATAAAATAATTATCTAAAGTGGGTAACAAGAATTAATTCTGATAAAAATTTATAAAATAATTTTCCTCTTTCTAGAATAAGATGGGATTTATTCCAGCCTTAAGGAAAAATAACCTATTATACTAAAATATATATCCTTATAAGCCGAACATGGAAGACACAAGTATTGAAATAAAGTGCATTTATATACATATATATGTTCCTTTTTAAATTTTATATTATTGTATTGCCAATCTATATTACTAATAAATTTTATCGTTGTAATACGTTAAACAATATTTGAATTACATAATGATTGAAGTGCAAGTTAACGACAGCCTCCACACAGCCACTTGAACATAACTGTAAACAATATTGAATCTTTACACTTTGTACTTGTGCGGGATCGTAAATTAAAATCTTTGCTTATTTAAGAATTCGATATACTTTTTCCGTTCGCATTAGAATAATCCATTCTTATACAAACAATATTTGTAGACCTCACAAGAAGGCATAATAAAATTAAAACAGAACACTTAACGTTCTGCCTAAAAATGCTGAATATGATATTAATGTAAATTGACACTTTCTTTGTTTCCAACTCAGCTTCAATATGTAATAACCCTAAGTAAATAATAAGAAAATGTATAAATATTAGTAACTTGAAAATAAAGGATAGATTTTGTCTCCGGCAATCGTACCGATATGACGTATTTTATTTCTCTGCGCGTTTGCAGATAGAAAATTATATTTTTTTATAAATTCCCGCGATACGGGAAATAATTGGCGCCCAACGTGGGGCCACGAAAAACAAAATATCCTTAGGAAAGGATACGTGATCGTGGTCATTAAATTGAACTCACACATAAAAGATCCTTATAAAGGACAAATAACGAAAAAATAAAATCCTTGTGAGAAAAGTAATAAATATGCAAAAAAAAGCATAACAATAAAAGTGAGAAAAATTAAAAATTAAAAAGTTAAAACCAAAACGTGCTATATCACGTAAACTAACTAAATCTGTAATATAACACGGGTCGTGCCGCGTAAACAAAAAATAATAATTAATGTTAAAATAAAATATATTTTAAATAAAAAGTACCGATAAAAAAAAAAAAAAAAAAAAAAAAAAAACACTAAAAACAACGTGAGAAGTGCAGGACAACATTGGAGAAAACAATTATACTCAGAAGACAACATTGAAGAAAACAATTATACTCAGAGGACAACATTGGAGAAAAGACAACGTGGGAAGTTCCGGAAAATTTATAGAAAACAGTAAGATTAATAACATTAAAATTATATATATATATATTTATGGGGAACACCCAAATTAAACCTAAGTATATTAGATTATACTACTGCAAAAATTGCGGTGGGGATCACAAAGAGAAAAAGTGCCCCAGAAAAAAATAAAACATAATTTATGGTTTGTACAACCAATAATAAAATAAAATAAAGCTGCGATTCACCACCTTCGGGGGGACCCTCCAGCTTATAACAAATAAAAAACTCTGCGATTCACCACCTTCGGGGGGACCCTCCAGAGAATCATAAAAATGTTTAAAGTCTATACGACTAATTATATAAAATTTGTTTTAAAGAAATGACTGACTCGGACGCCCTACCCGATCATCTGAATTACGACTTAATAAACAAAATAGTAGACAATTTAAACGATTACGGAAATAAAGAGAATTCAGAAGGTTTTGTTTTTAATTATTACTATCAACAAAAACAAAAGATAGATTGCATGAACAAAGTGTTCTCTTATATAGGGAAAAAGCCAAACGCCACATTAGAAGATTATTATAATAGGGATACGAGAGAAACTGAAACTATAGCTATGATACAGAGATCAAAAAGACCGCAATGATATAAAATTATATAAAAAATAAGTAAAAATATAAATTAAGGCTCGACCAGCCATATAACAAATTTAAAAGACCCTCATAACTTAGCTCAATTCTGCGAATCCTACAAAAAAGGACCCTCCAGAATAGAAGAGCATCTCTTCCTAGAAGAGATTATACAAATATAAAATAATAATAAAATTCTTTCTCTAAACTTTAGAAAAAATAATATTAATTAATCATGGCTAATGAGGCAGGATTAACGGTAGATCTAATTACGCGCCTGATTGCGGAAAGTAATATTACATTAAGGCAAGAAATAGACAGATTAAAAACTCAGGTTGAAATTGAATCACACAGAGTAACAGATTTTCAGACAGAAATAATAAATGACAATATTCAGTGTCACGAGTCACTGGATGTTATAAAATCCTTACCAGAATTTGCGGGAAGGATAAACGCTTATGTTAGCTGGCGAGAAGCAGCACATAACGCTATGAGCCTATATATAAGAGGTAGCCGAAAGTACTTCGCAGCCCTTACGATTATGCGTAACAAAATTACACTAGAAGCAAATGACACATTAACCAACCATGGTACTGTGTTAAATTTTGACGCAATAATCGCGCGTCTCGACTTTGCATATTCGGACAAACGTCCAATACATATCATAGAACAGGAAATGAGTGTTCTACGACAAGGCTCAATGACAGTCATTGAATATTATAATTTAGTCAACAAAAAACTAACGTTGATGACTAATAAAACCATTATGACTTATGGAGGGGCCGC
Organism: Zeugodacus cucurbitae; assembly: GCF_028554725.1. NCBI lineage: Eukaryota > Metazoa > Arthropoda > Insecta > Diptera > Tephritidae > Zeugodacus > Zeugodacus cucurbitae. The sequence continues at coordinate 41,693,770 of NC_071667.1, forward strand.
ACCAATAACAAAAGAATTGAATAAAAAGAATAGAGACCAGGCTCTTAGAATCTTTATAACTGGACTTAACGCTCCATTAAGAGATATTATATTTTCCCTCTGTCCGGAAGATTTGCCAGATGCATTGGCCAAAGCTCAGGAATTAGAGTCCAATAATCAGAGAGCTCGATTTGCACAAAATTTTGCAAATGAAAGGACAAGAGTAAAACAGTTATATCCAAGTAATAATTTACGATTTCCTCAAAGGAACAACATGCCAAAACCAGAACCAATGGACATAGATCCATCTATGTCTAGATTATACCGAAGGGAAACTTACCAAAAGCCCCAACAAAGCAATAACCATAAATACCAAAATTTTGGAAAACCATTAGCCAGTACAAGCCATCAAGCCAATATGGACCAATCAAACAGGTATATTTCAAATAAAAACAACCAAGGAATAAAACGACCAAGGGAAAGCAATTATAGCTTTCGCCCACAAGAAAAAACCCAAAAAATAAACAACATGAATGAGAGTCATTTTTTAGACAAGGAGGGGATGAACTCCCCTATCTAAAACTCTACGACTCAAAAATAAAGAAAAGTTTAAAAGCTCTAGTCGATACAGGAGCAACCTCTTGCTACATTAAGCCTGGGGTTTATAATAACAAAAACGAACTAGCCATTTATAAACGGATAAAAACCGTGAACGGCTATTCCATAATAAAGTATTGTCATATAATAACCATATTTGGGGTCGAAGGAATTTTCTACGAAATAGAAGGTTTAGAATCGGATCTCCTTTTGGGATACAATTTCCTTAAAAAAATTGAGGCACTTATCGATGTGCCCAATGGGAAAATAAATTATATGGAAAAAAATAATAATAAAAATGAAGCAAACAGTATGAACATCTATTTTGAAAATAAAAATGGAGAAAATATAAAAGTCAAGGAACAAAAAGTTTCCGCTCAACCAACCGATAAAAATATTGGTATAAATAAAAAAGGTAAGGAACATAAAGATTCCGTAAAACTAGCCGAAACAATTACCGGCAATATTATATTAAAAAAATTTTTTTTGGGACAAAAAGATCCTAAAACGCCAGCTGAAGATTTATACCAGCAGAATGAAAATAATAAATATACAAAAAATATTGTGGAACGAAGAAGTTCTACAACGCCAGTCGATGTATTTACCGACAATATAGAAAAGGAAAACTATCTAAACAAAATTATTTTAGAGGAAAAATTCTCTAAAGCGCCAGCCGATGAATTTACCGGCAACATGAACGATAACTATTCAATATTGGGTGAAAGTGGCTCAGAAATGAATGGTGATAATGACAATTATTATTCGGAAAATAATTCCGAAAGTTCAAACAATGAAAATCAAGATGAAGAATTGAGAGATCTTAAAACACATATAAAAGAAAAAATTGCTCACATGCATTCAAGAATTAATACAAACTTTCCCTTTATGACAAAAGTAAAAGCGGAAATAAGAATGAAGAATGAGGATCCGATATGGAGCAGACAATATCCATATCCCTTATCTGTAAATTCATTTATTAATGAAGAAATAAAAAAATTGATTAATGAAAATATCATAAGACCGAGTAAAAGTCCGTATAATTCACCTATTTGGGTGGTACCAAAAAAGGGTACAAATGAGAATGGAACACCAAAACTTAGAATGGTAATTGATTACAAAAAGCTAAATGAGCATACAATTTCCGATCGTTATCCTATTCCGGATACTAACGTAATATTGTCTAATTTAGGCAAAGCAAAATATTTTTCAAGCATCGATCTAGAATCAGGATTTCATCAAATTTTAATGTCAAAGAATGATATTGAGAAAACAGCCTTTTCCGTTAATAATGGGAAATATGAATTTTTGAGAATGCCTTTTGGTTTAAAAAATGCTCCTAGAATTTTTCAGAGAGCAATGGATGACATATTGCGAGAACATATTGGAAAAATTTGTCACGTTTATATGGATGATATAATTATTTTTTCAAAAAATATAACTCAACACTTAAAGGATTTGGAAACAATTACAGAAATTTTAAAAAATGCTAATATGAAAATTTCATTAGAAAAATCAAAATTTTTCGCGAAAGAAATAGAGTTTTTGGGTTATGTAGTAGCTAAAAATGTTATCAAAACAGACCCAAATAAAATAAAATTAATATTAAATTATCCAATACCAAGAAACTTGCGGGAATTAAGGGGTTTCTTAGGGCTTGCAGGATATTATCGTAAATTTGTTAAAGACTATGCAGCGATAGCCAAACCTTTGACAAAATACCTATCGGGAGAAAATGGTAGGATTTCTAAAAATAAATCAAAAAAATTTGAAATAACTCTAGATGACGAAGGAATATCTGCATTAAATAAATTAAAGAATCATTTGGCTTCAGAAATGGAATTAACACAACCTGATTACTCAAAAATATTTGTATTAACTACCGATGCATCTAACTTTGCAATGGGTGCGGTACTATCACAAGGAGGTAAACCAATTACCTTCATCTCAAAAACTCTTAATAAAACTGAAAGAAATTACGCAACTAATGAGAAGGAGCTTTATGCCATTGTTTGGGCACTAAAAAATCTACGAAATTACCTCTACGGTGTAACCAATTTGGAAATACATACTGATCATCAACCATTAACATTTGCTTTATCACCCCGTAACCCGAATCCAAAAATGAAAAGATGGCACGCAATTATAGAAGAATTCTCTCCTAAATTTGTATACCAACACGGTAAAACCAATGTAGTAGCAGACGCACTTTCCCGTCTTCAATTAAACCACTTAACAAACGAATCGGAAGATTCAGAACACTCAGCACAGAGTAGTGAAAACAATCAAATAAAGGAAACACAAAAACCATTAAATCAGTTTAAACAGCAAATTGTACTAAGTAAAAATAGGTTCACGATTCATGAGTTAATCGAAACATTTGGGAATAAAAGGCATTTAATAGAGTATGATACAATAGAAAATTTAATGACGATTTTGAAAGAATATATTCAACCAAAGTTAGTGACGGCGATTCACTGCTCTGTTGAAGACTTGCACGAAATCCAAGAAGCTCTAAAACAAACCTTTCAAAACAAATTTGTATTTACCAAACTTTTTCCAATGGATATTATTAATAGAGAAGATCAGTCCGGATTAATCGAACAAACCCATAATAGAGCTCATCGAAGCTATAATGAAAATCTTAAACAAATAGAGAAATTGTATTATTGGCCCGAAATGAGGAAAAGAATGAAAGAATACATTCGAAATTGTATGATATGCAATAAAAATAAATATGATCGCCATCCTAAGAAAATACCAATAGGTAAAGCCCCAATTCCAGAGAAAGAAGGAGAACAGCTTCACTTAGACATTTTTTACGCACAAAAACTAAAATTTATCACATGTGTAGACGCCTATTCAAAATTTTTAATATTGAAGCATATAGAAGACAAGTCAAATATCGAAGAAAAGGTTTTAGAATTACTACAAACCTTCACAGATGTAAAACAAATTACTTTAGATAATGAACCAAGCTTTACCACACCAACATTTAAATCCTTAATGCAAAGGTTAAATATTGAAATTTACTTTTGTGATCCACGTCATAGCACAACTAATGGACAAGTTGAAAGAGTTCATTCAACTATAATTGAAATAGCCAGATGTATAAAAGAAGAATACAATATTGTCAGTAATTTAGAAACAGTACTTAGAGCAGCGCAACAATACAATAAAACAATACATTCAGTAACGAAATTTAAACCAAATGGAGTACTTTATAATAAGGTAAGCCATGAAAATTTACCAACCACTTTAAAGCAAGCACAAGAAAAAATGCTAATGTCTCATAATAAATATAGGACAGATAAGCAATATCATCCTGGACAAATTATTTATGAAAAAATAATAGGAGAAAGAAATAAATTAGAACCTAGGTATAAGAAACAACAAGTTAAAGAAAACTTGGGAAATAAGATAATAATAAATAATAGGAATAGAATTATACATAAAGATAACATAAAATCATAATTATTTATAGGTTTTCAAAATGATCCTTTCAATTTTCACATTATTAATTGGCTTAACGACAGCTGATATCATAGATTATACCCGACAGGACTACGTACTTATTGAAAATGGAGACGTTTCCATTTATGAAGAATATGGAGATATATTTCACATCATTAATTTAACAATCTTTGAAAATATAATAGCAGAGGAAAAAAGAAGTTTTTATAACAATATGAAGTATAGAATAGATAATAATGATAATTTAGAAATTACCACTCAAGAAACAGAATCAGAAATATTGTTAATTGAAACTTTATTAGGACAGTTAAAACAAAACCATATTAGACAAAAAAGAGGAATAAATGAATTAGGTACACTTTGGAAATGGATAGCAGGAACTCCAGACCATGACGATTTCATAAAAATAAATGATAGATTAAATGATCTAACAATAAATAACAATAAACAATTTACTACAAATTCAGAAATTTTTAAAGTAATAACAGAATTAACTGATACAATAAATAATATTAAAGGTGATAACACAGCCAGAAAAATCAAAAGAAGAAGAAATCAATACATTATACATGAACTACAAAATATAATAAATACAATAACATTTGGGAAAATAGGAATTTTAAATCCAACAATTTTACATTTTGATGAATTAAAAAATATAACATATTACCAACATGGTACAATGACCATTACAGACTTAATGGACATTTCAAAATTTAAAATAGCACAAAAAGGAGATATAATTATACTTTATATCAAATACCCTAAAATAGAATTAACATGTAAATACTATGATGTAAGAGCCATAGCTCAATTAGATGGTAAGCTTATAATTGATCAGAACATAACGTATTGTAATAATAATTTTTTTAATATACAAAATTGTAAAACTGAAATTACAAAAACATATTGCAAATTAAATAAAAAAAGTACATGTTTAAATATTAAATAAAAAACAAGGAAAATGTAAAAAATTAAAAGAGAAAAATTTGAAAATAGAAGAAATAAAACCAGGAGCAATATTAATCTCAGGAAAAAATATTGTAGACAATCAAACATTAAATGGAACATATTTAATAACATTTGAAAATAATACAGTGATTAATAATCAAACTTATGAAAATATAGAAACAAAAATCTGGAATTATTTTAAAAACAACCATATCAATAATTTTGAAATTTTAGAATATATTGAAACAACTAATAAACTGTTAAAATTAGATAATATAAACATTTTAGCAGAACGGAATAAGGATATCAAAGTCTATTCATATTTTTGGTACATCATTTTAATCTTGGGAATACTTTTCATAATTTACATAATATTAAAATTAAAAAAATCTCGCGAAATTCCCAAACCAATAGAAAATGTGCAACTACAAGAAGTCACATATAATGCTCTTTTAGATCAAATATATAAACTAACTCAAAATAATAGTGAATCGGGGACGATTCATCTTAGGAAGGGGGGAGTTAACGACAGCCTCCACACAGCCACTTGAACATAACTGTAAACAATATTGAATCTTTACACTTTGTACTTGTGCGGGATCGTAAATTAAAATCTTTGCCTATTTAAGAATTCGATATACTTTTTCCGTTCGCATTAGAATAATCCATTCTTATACAAACAATATTTGTAGACCTCACAAGAAGGCATAATAAAATTAAAACAGAACACTTAACGTTCTGCCTAAAAATGCTGAATATGATATTAATGTAAATTGACACTTTCTTTGTTTCCAACTCAGCTTCAATATGTAATAACCCTAAGTAAATAATAAGAAAATGTATAAATATTAGTAACTTGAAAATAAAGGATAGATTTTGTCTCCGGCAATCGTACCGATATGACGTATTTTATTTCTCTGCGCGTTTGCAGATAGAAAATTATATTTTTTTATAAATTCCCGCGATACGGGAAATAATTTGCATTACTTACTAAAATTAGTACGCGCCTATAGGAATCTCAGGTATTAAATATGTATACACTAAAAACTTGTTTGGCGTCTTGCGGATATTCAGATACACATTTATGCATATATGTATGTACCAGAGGACTGCATGAGTGCCTAATTTCCGTACTTAGAGTAAACTTGCTTCAAAAGCGATGGCGGTGTCCACTCACACTCATAGACATGCATTGTGAGCTAACATCTACTCAAAGAACTATGAGTGGAGAAGCTACTGAGCCAGTCGTATACTTGCTATTGCATATTAATTGTATTTGTTTTACACATTTTTCTTTTTAATTTTCACTGACAAGTGGTGATCATACTCAAGACCAGCAAAGGAAAAAGCAAGACACACTCATCACCAGTAGCGCGTGTACTTGAGTGTTTACTATTGTATTGTTGTTCGTGTATTCTTTTTTTGGCGTGCGTCAGTGTTTTGTGCGTTGCTTATTAAGAACTGCAAACTTTTTTGTTGTTTTATGTTTTACGCAAGTGTGTCATTCGTTGTGGAACATTCCCTGCAAGAACAATGTCAACCTTTTGACTGTTCGTACGATAATTAGAATTAAAAAAATATTTAGCATGTAAAATTTAAATATTTATATCCCTTTTTAATATAGTCAAAGTTTGCTTTTGGAAAAAAGCGATTATTATTTCTTGTCCATGCATATACACACTAATTATTGTTTTGTTGATCATTTGACCTTCAGCTGTTTCTTACAGGGGTTTCGCACATGGATGACAAGTAGACAGCGTCTTCGGCTGCTCGATCTGCCACTTGTGTAAATCACATACAAAACACACGAAACGAACGTATAAAGAACAGCAAAGTATTAAATGAACTCAATACTCAGAGAGTTGCTAAAATTTGAGAATGTCATTTACTCAAACCGCTTTTTTTGTGTTGTCGCTCAGCTTAAGTAATAACATGAATAAGCAGAAGAGAGTTAAGTGTTTTAACTAATAATTAATAATTAACTAAAATGTTTTTTTTTTTTAATTTGACAGTAGGATTTTTTAATAGCTCTTTATTAGCCCTACATTTAGTGTTAACCCGGTACTGCCCAGAACTTTTTCCGTTTCAGATTTTGGTGAAATTAAGTACACTTATGTACTTTCACCTCCTGAGCACGACAATGAAGTCCGTTTTACTATTCATTATATAACTTTTTCAAAAAATGGGAAAAACTAGCGTTACCATATGGTAACTGTGGGTTGCCTAGGGTACTGGGTTTTTGCTATTCTTTTTTGAAATAATATCACCGAGAAATACTGTTTTAGGCATTTTTATAGGAATTTTAGGTAAAAAAAATAAATTTAATGACAATAATGACCGCTAACGATCTTTGGCACTCTTGCCTGTCAAATGATTGGAGAGGGATGGAGCTGGCAGAACAGATAGACGATTCGACATTCTGCACAATGAATGACGAAGCCCCTACCAGAATTATGAGCACTTGCAGCAGCACGCCAGACATCACCATTGCTAGCGGTGGTCTGGTAAACTGCATAACCTGGCGACCTATGCTAACTCTTGCATCAGACCATCTGACCATTTGGTAAACAACTATAAATGGACGAAATGGGTGGAGCACTTGAAGTCTTGTAATCTTTCCACTGGTGTGAACAAGCTCTGGTCAACCGTCAAATCCCTATCAAACCCGAGGAGGCATGACGACCGGGTTGAAATTCAATTCGGTAGCCATGCCTCCTCGGACCCGGAGAGGTGTGCGAGCTATTTTATCCGACAATTTATACTGCACCCCCCGGTTGACAAGGCTAAAAGACGTGCTGCGTAAAATGCGAAACAACGACCGCCACTTGTTTTCGCCGGTGGGGAGGTTCAGGAGGTCATCAGAAGACCAAGTCCTCCAAAGCCATCGGCCCTGACGGAATAAATTCTTTAATGTTAAAACACCTAGGTTTAACGGGAGTAGAATATCTCGCCAAGTTATTTAATTTGTCGCTAACCACTCTTATACCCGAGTAGGGATGGCAACGATTAATCATTCGATTAAATTAATCGATTATTTTCATTCAATGTACGATTTAATTGCATCGAAACACCTTTTCTAATTACTCGACTATTACTCGAGTAATTGCAAAATAATCGCAAACAGCATTTTGAAATTTAATACATTTTATGTTCATCTAAGTTAGCTACAAGGGTCGAAATTGCAAACGGTGTAAACATAGTAAATTCTAATATGTCAACGTAGTTTAATATCAACAAATGAATGTCTGGTAACACTGCATTTACAGTTAAGTCAAACGCATTTTACGTTCAGTTGTTTGAAGAGCAATGGCGCCAGTTAAAAGCGAAGTGTGGACATTTTTTTAATAAAATAAGCAATAACTACGTTAAATGTCAACTTTGCTGCAAAAATTTAAAATTTTCTATTAACACTTCAAATATGTTGCAGCATTTAAAATTAAAGCATGCAACTGTAGCCTGCAAATTGGTGGTAAGTCGGAGCAATCGGTATTACATTTTAAATTTCTTCTAGTTATATATAAATATATGTGTACAAATTAGACTCTGCAATCTTGGAGTAAAGACAATGTTTCCCTATGTGATGATGACACTGACACCATTTTGTGCACTCTAGTGCACACAAGAAGGAGGAAGGACAACGATTTTACATCTCCACAAGATGAATTGAGCTTTTATTTGAATTGTCAGGTATTAGAACTAAGTCGAAACACTATTTATGCTTGGGAAGAAATGAAAACCGTTTACCCAAACTGTACGGACTTTCAAAAAAGTATTGTCCTCTACTTGGTACCTCAGTACCAGCTGAGCGGCTTTTCTCAAAAGCGGGTGCAACTGCGACCGAAAAACGCAATCGTTTGACAACAAAAAGTTTATCGAAATTGCTTTTTCTTCAAACTTGGTTGAACAGACTTCTAAATTTTCTGAATATATTCAATGAATATATTTTCCTTTATGCTAAGACAAATGAATTTTTAATAAGATATTTTAATTTTATTTCCGTTTTTGTTTTTGTGTATATACGAACACAATTTGAATGTCTGGAATAAGAATGTAGTCTCCTATATTTTATTGGTTTTATTTTTACGCAAAGTTGCAAACATTGGAATTAATCGATTAATCGATTTTTTTACATTAATTGCAATTAATTACAATTATTTTTGTATATATTGCAATTAATCATTTGATTATTTAATCGATTAAAAAAAATTTTTTGCCATCCCTATACCCGAGACACACATGTAGTAACAATACCATGATAAAAGTATTATGGTATTGTGTTTACTACGTACATTGACACACATCGATTTGTAGTAAACTGAAATACCAACTTTGTTTCACAGACATTAGATATTTCAAAAAATGTAAACAATAAATATTTACATATGTGTTATGGAGAAAGCAATTTCTAAAATTACAAAAAAATGCCAAAAATATGTATTTTCTGCACAAAAAACAGAAGTAGTTGAAATGTATCTTAAAAGCCCGTCGCTTACGGCCATCAAAATAGGGTGATACATGACCCTGGCGTTGTGAAAATATTTATTTATTTATTTTTGAAAAGTCAATTTGACAAAATATTTTAAAAAGCTTTTGTATATAAGCTCTCTTCCAGGTTTCTTACCTCTTTTTAGCTGTGTTTAGTGAAATACCACAAAAAAATGCTGATATTGTTACCAGCAAAATACTACATTGCTCACATGGTAAAGTGCTAGTATTTGGTGACACACATCTGGTATATGTACGAACAATAGTATTGTTACTACATGTGTGTCTCGGGTATTAAAATGCCCGATATGTGGAAAATCGGAAGAGTAGTTCCACTACTGAAACCTGGGAACCCGCCAACCAAGGGGAGTCTTATCGCCCGATAACTCTCCTTTCCCCAGTAGTGAAGACACTTGAGGCCTTACTGCTCCCGACACTCACGTACCACCTGAACCTAGCAGAACATCAACATGGTTTCCCTAAAGTGCACAGCACCACCACAGCACTTAGCGTCATAAACGCCCAGATAGTTCATGGTCTTAATCAAGAACCACCCTGTAAGAGAACCGCCCTAGTAGCGTTGGACCTGCCAAAAAGTTTTGACACGGTCAACTTAACAACGCTACTAGAAGACATCGAGCAAACAACACTTTCTCCGGGGCTGAAGAGATGGATTATGAACTACCTGAGCGGTCGGCAATCATCTGTATTATTTCGAGGTAAAACATCGAAACTCAGAAAAATTAAACAAGGGGTTCCACAGGGCGATGTCCTCCCCCCGTTACTGTTTAATTTCTATATCTCTAAACTCCCTCAACCACCAAAGGGAATTTCAGTTACCTCCTACGCAGATGATTGTACGATAATGACGTCGGGCACTGGCATCTATGACATGTGTTCGAAAGTGAACGGCTACCTCCCTGAACTTTCTCGCTTCTTCTCTGCGAGGAGCCTGGCACTCGCACCCACTAAATCCACGGCGACGCTTTTTACCAACTGGACGAAGGAGTACAGACTAAGTCTTAATATTCACGTCGATGGCACACCAATTCCGACTGTGAACAATCCCAAAATTTTGGGAGTTACATTTGACAGTCTGCACTATTTCACACCACACACGACCGCGATAGTCACTAAAGTACAGAGCCGCTACAAAATCCCAAGTCGCTATCCGGTAGCACTTGGAGAAAGGACAAAGAAACGTTGCTGGCCACTTACAAGGCTATCGGCCGGCCAGTCGTAAATTACACAGCACCGGTATGGCACCTGGATGCAGTGACACGCAGCAGAAGAAGCTACAGACGTGTCAAAACAGCGCACTCCGAACAGCTACAGGCTGTCTCTTGATGTCACCCAGCCGCTAACGCTGCATTTTCACCCGCACAACATCTACGATTTGTTGGCACTACTTGTGCCCAGCTTGATCGTATCGGAGAATGTGTTTTACATGTCCTAGTTGCTGTGCATATCTGTGAGAAATCATGGGACCATACGATTTGGATTTTGTATCATAATGTCTGCAATAGAATACGGCCAGTTGTCGTCGAAATTCAAGTTGCGAAAGTTGTCGAAATTAAAATCCATATTTTAATGATCAGTTGCTTCAATATTAGGAGCTAAAGAATCCAAGATAGTTATTGTAATGTATAAAGCATTAGTCTTTTCAAACATGCCTCCAATTACATCTTCATAAAAATTTTCTAGATGTATTCCACTAGCCATTATTACTTCACATCCGCTTTTAAGTTGAGCGGGACAAACATTCGACCTTTATCGAAATTAAATTGATAGTCTAAGAGCTAGCAACGTTTTTGAGCAAGAATTTCAGGTAGGCCAGTTTTTAGATATGCTATCTCTCTAACTCCCCCGGACATCATACAGGCTATCTGGCTGGCGGTAGCGGTTGCGTTCATCAGTGCGCATCGTTTTAATATCATTTTAAGAAGTTTTTTTTTTAATATTTTTATTAAACAATTCTCAACAAAAACTTATTATTGCCAGATATTTTTGATGTTATTTAAACGGTGCCAAACGCCTATTTTTTATTAAACGACAACAGCTGCTTGTAGTCAATAAAAATTATTTCAAACAAGTAAGGAAAGGCTAAGTTTGGGTGCAACCGAACATTTTATACTCTCGCAATTTATTGAAGAAATTTAACCAATACATACATATATACGGAATAAAGCTCACCGTATTTTTGAAAAACCTACAATGAGGTATATGGAAATGTTATGACCCGATTTTAATAATTTTTGGAACAGAGACACACTATTAGAAGAAAACAATTTCCTCTGAATTAAATTGAGATATCTGAGAGATTTACCCATATTTTCGGTTAAAATTTATCCTTAGGCGCTGAGTTCAACATGTTCGATATCTGGGGCCTTGAAAAGTTATGGTCCGTTTTCGACAATTTTTTCACAAGTGAAGCCAAGGATAATATGCACTATTTGTGTAAAGTTTTATTCCGTTATCTTCATTGGTTCCTTATGTTTACATTATAAAGTTAAGGAATAAGGTGGAATTCAAAATTGAGATATAAGGAAATTAGTAGTGGGTGTGAACCGATTTCGCCCATTTTTTGTCGGTGTTATCAGGGTGTCAAGAAAATATTATATACCGAATTTCATTCGAATCGGTCGAGTAGTTCCTGAGATATGGTTTTTGACCCATAAGTGGGCGATGCCACGCCCATTTTCCATTTTGTAAAAAAATCAGAGAACAGCTCCCTTCTGCTATTTCTTCTGCAAAATTTAGTGTTTCTGACGTTTTTCGTTAGTTAGTTAACCCACTTTTAGTAATTTTCAACCTAACCTAGGCGTTTGGCACCGTTTAAACAACATCAAAAACATCTGGCAATAATAAGTTTTTGTTGAGAATTGTTTAATAAAAATATTAAAAAAAAAAACTTCTTAAAATGATTTGAAATTATAATATTTTACCTGTATAGGTACGATGCGCACTGATGGACGCAACCGCTACCGCCAGCCAGATAGCCTGTATGATGTCCGGGGGTGTGAGAGAGATAGCATATCTAAAAACTGGCCTACCTGAAATTCTTGTTTTTTTGACGTTGCTAGCTCTCGTACTATGAGATTCCCCAATTTGAAACGACATAGAAACAGTCGTTTTTTATAATTGTGAGCGACATAGAAACGACGCGGTTGTTTGAAGGAATATTTGAAGTGAAGATGAAAATTACAAATCGGAAACAGTTTGAAATTTTAATTTCTGAAATGGAAAAATATCCTGCATATGCCAAGGACTTCAGAAAAGGGATAAATCCTTTAAATTTCGATTTTTTGGGAGGGATATTTTTTTTCTCAAAAAAAAACTAAATCCATTCCACCGCCATTTTTATATCTAAGAGTATATTTAAGATATGAAAGGTCTTAAAATTCAAAACGAAAAAAAATAGTACTCCAAGACGGAGGAGTTAATAAACAGATACCCATGTCTCCTTTGGCTGGACCACTAGGTAGAGTAGTCGGATTAGCCAGGCGCAAGGAGCATTAGACGCTGGAAGTATAACATATTTTAGAAGAAAGTTTGAAGGACGCAAATAAAGATGAAATACTAACATTGTTGGACGTAAGTACAATAAATACAGTGATAACGTTGTTTAGAGTCAATATAGAATAGCATAAAATCCATTAAGGACTGTTTAAAAATGTGTCTCGTTACATAAGAAAGAAATTTTTATATGGGAAAAGAACGCCTTAAAGTATACTATATAAAATATGTAGACAAATTTCGATAACTTTTCTTAGGCGTTACGATATACTTCAAGAATACCAATTTAGGAGGGAAAGGACGATAAGAACGATGACGACAACGGGAATAGGGCCGATTATCTCCCAAATTCGTCTTCCGCATAATCTTCGCCAGATATAATGCCATCCACTGGAGGCTCAATATAAATTGTGGTTGGTACATCATCTAGCTCATCTTCTTCGCCAAGATCTTAAATATAAGCAAGCATTTGTTGCAAAGATAAATCTCTATAAAAAATATTTATACGAACAAAAATATTCATATATTTGTTCAAAAAAAGTGTACAAATACTTCGTAAGCGATTCAAAATGCAACGAAAGGTATAAAAAATTAGATTAAACGCGACCAAAAAATCACTACCCTGGACGACCCACGGTTACCATATGGTAACGCCTAAGAGAAATTGTAAAAAAATAGTAAAAGAAAACTATTTTTCGACAAAATTTAATTCAGCTTGTTTAATTTTCTATCGATTGGTGTTATTAATTTCAAAATCGGTTGAAGAATAAGCATTATATAAAAGTACATGTCGCACGGGACATTTTTTCCATCATAATATTTATGTTGATTTTGTTGTTGTAATTCGGAATTATTTAACAACAACAAGTCTAATAAAATCGTGTAAAAAAGTAGTAAAGGTATTTATTTTTAAATAACATCAAACGAGAAACGCAACAAAATTTTTCTATAGTATTTAATGAAAATAGTATTATGAATAAGAAGCAGCTTTTACTTCTTGACCATCGCAACAGAATAAATGTAACTGCGATATACCAGGAATGCATTTAACCATTTTTCAACCATCTAAATTTTATAATAAGGAATGATTTTCAATCTGATGGCATTCATTTTAACTCCATATGTACTATTTTGTACACAAAATGCAAATGCATAAACAAATTTTTGGATTTCGTTATATGCTTTTCCTTGTGATAACTGCCCCACTTCATAGATTAATTCCAATGAAGAGCATTTTAATTATTTTACAAAACCAACCAGGCTTATGATATAAATTTGTTTTTAAACTTAAACAGTTACCAGCAAATATTTTAGAAAAGCAACTAAAGGATTTCCTAAATTTAGTTAAGAGCAAACGATTTGTAAGCCTATAATTTTCACCAAAATCTATTTGAATATTCAATTTTTAAATTCGTTGTCGCACGTAACCAACTTTAAGTAGTTACCAGAATCACAAATCTTCTGATTTTTGAACAAGGTTTTTTTTATTTTAATTGTATAAAAATTAAATGTTTATACCCAAAATTTTGCGAACTTTCTGCTTATACTTCCGATGCAGTGGTAACAAGTGTTACTTTTTGATGTCGCACGGGACATTAAAATATAGGATAATAAGGGAGCAAAAACTTACTGTTATTTGCAATCGCATTCTTTATTATGCATTTGATTTTGCTCTTTATACCCTTATAAAGGCTTTACACAGATCAAAAGTTAATGCATAATATGTTTCCTTAACATTAAAAAAAAATGCAGTAGAAATATCAATATTACCTCCAAATATATATATTACCTCCACCATACTTTACGGTAGGTTTTAAAGTTTGCGTTTGATATGCTTTACGCCACATTTTTGCATGGCCATCGTTTCAGAGTATCTTGAATTTGAATTCAACAGTAATCAGGACTCTTCTCCAAAAGAATTGATCCTTATCTTTGTATTTGTTCGCAAATTCAAGTCCAAGTTGCTTCTATATGAGAGTTTTGGTGCGTGAAACTCTGGTTCGAAAGCTATTTTCCCGTAAAGCTCGTGCTATAGTTTGTGGGTATACAATTTTGCCATTGCTCGCTGCAATCTCCTATCGGCTATCTTTGTAGCACTTATTTTCGGATTTTTTGTCACTTCCTTGATGATAAACTAACCTCTCGCCAAGAAAGCTCTCTTAGACGCCTAGTTTTTGGCCTACTTTCTTTCGGATTTGAGCGTTTTATATTTTCGTACACTAACTTCACTCTCTCACAAGATAGATTTTAAATTTTCCTTATATCTCGGTAAGATTTTCCTTTATAAAATGTTGGTTTATAAAATTTTTAACATGATATGTGGCCACCACACTCTATCCGTTTTCCTTTTCCAATTTTTTTAAATTTTGGGTTCACAAAGAAGAAATCGTGCCCAATGCCGAATAAAAATCTGCTAAAATCGAATATAACGGCAATTTTTTCTAAAAAAAAACGCAAGAAACATGCGTATTTTCAGTGGCTGTATTTAAACTTTTGTCCCGCGCAATTTTATGTTTTTTTATGAATTTACCGTTATCTACGTAACAATCATTTTTTTTTGGATTCCTTTGTTGATTAATTATCTTTTATAAATATATTAAAACACTTTATTTCAATAAAAAATGAAATTTTATCTGTGTATTTAAACTTTTGTCTTTGACTGTATATTATTTATATATACATACATACATGACATGGAATAAATACATTCCGAATAAAGTTTGTAGGGAGTATTGGAATTGTTACGTGTACATATCTGGTACACGGAACATTTTGTGACAGTACTAAATGGAAATTAATCTATGTATTTTACTTTTTTCTCAATTGGGAAAATTATTAATTTTCTTTGCACTGTTTACTTTTGAAGACCTATGCATAAGCGTTTATTTTTGTAGTATCGCGTAAAATTATTAATAATTTCCAGAACCACATTTAAAAAAGGCTTTTGGCGGTGATCTCCATATCGGGAGTATGGGTTCATATGTAGAAAATCACGGGTTTCTGATAGCCATTCACTTGGGAGTGGCCAGGAACCATTATTTTGCATATGACTCAAGCAGCTCACGACTTCCGGTTTTACACCAAGTATCCTCTGGGTAGCCAGCAGACATCCGTTTGAAGGCGAAGACCGCTGCTGCGGTTGGGCGTAGGGTTTGAGACCCACCACATAAAAAAACCTCTCCAATGAAAGACCAAACAGAGCCTCGGAAGGGAAACCTCGCTTTTTATGATGAGCCCCACAAACGTTTTAGGGATCGCGATTGGAGAGCAAGCACCTGAAATGTCCGGACCCTTAATTGGGAAGGTGCCTCTACCTAGCTGGTTAATGTCCTCATACAACTAAAGGCTGACATCACCGCCATCCAAGAATTGTGATGGACGGGACAAAGACGGAGGAAGGCGATTTTAACGCTAGGGTGGGTAAAGAAGGTATCTTTGGCACAACAGTCGGAAAATTCAGCCTCCATGACGAAACATTGCCAAACGGCCTGAGGCTGATCGACTTCGCTGGGGCCTGTAATATGATTGTCTGCAGTACCAGATTGCAACACAAGAAAATTCATCAAGCTACGTGGCTGTCCCCTGATCGAAATACGCGCAATCAAATCGAACACGTTGCGATTGCACACAACACGTTCGGGTAAGATAGATATCGAGAGCTGAAGAAGGAAGCGAGACGCATTCACAGACGTAAAAAGAAAGAGGCCGAAATGCGTGAGTATGAAAAGCAGGCCGACTGCTCGAAAATTTTGTGAAAAGATGAGGCGATTTACAGGTTTCAAGACCGGAGCATTATCATGTAGGAACCGAGGAGGTAATCTGATAACGGATGTCCAGATTTTGGGTTCTCCGATTATTACGTACTTGAATCTTGAATCCAAAAAAAGAAACAAAACAAAAAAATTAAAAATTAGAAAAATACAAAAAAAATAAAAAAAAAATATTAAAAAACAAAAAAAGGGAATAAATGTCTGCTACATCCACGTCGTTAATCCTGGGTTACGCTAAATGCAGATAATAATAGTGCATAAATCAATGATTTTTCATCATGTTCTGAGTTGTTTTTTTATTTGTAGCTCATACAAATATTGATGTCCCGAAATTCCCTTTGGGGGGTAAAAAGGTGATGATTTTAAGATATTTTCGAAAAAAATCGAAAGGGGCGTAAAGGGTTAAAAATCCAAAAAAAAAAATTTCATTTTTTGCTATGAAATATTAATTTTAAAAGTTTTTACGATACACAGTTTTAAAGTTTGAGAAATTCTGTACAAAAAAGTCACATGGTGTTTTAAAATCTGTTCATTAGTTTTAAAGTTATGGCGGTTCGAAAAATTTTTTACAAAAAAACTTGGCCCCTTACAGTATGGCAACCCCGCGTTACACAGACCTAACACCATATGTTTTATTTTAGGCTTTACATATACTATAAGATATATCAGTGTCAAAGAAAATAAAGAACTTTTTTTCAAATGGCTTTTTTCCAAAGAATGCCTCATACGTATAATAAAGTTTTAAAGCCAATTTGGGTTCATGGAGTTCAACTTGGGGGTTGGAGCACATCATGGGGTTAGATCTGCTGATTTTTACCGTGATCTTGACGTGAATTCAGTGGTAAAAGTGGAAGATCTCACAATTTCACTCTATAGAATAATTGTAGTTTAACATAGTACTTTATAATTTATCACAAAACGGTATTGGAACAAAAGGGGTGCAAACGCTGGAGAGAACAAGAGAGAAAGTTAACACTACCCGGTTGTGGGTGCTTTGCATCTGCTAAGAAATAATTGTCTAAATTGCAAAGGCTGAACGTAAATGAGTCATTAGTGCAATATTAATTTATTCAACTTCTGCATTAGATCGAGTCATTATCTGTGATCGTCAAGCGGAGCCCGCAGTTTTATACAAAATCAGTTCGTTATTGGTACTGGAATGCATATAAAAATATAATAAGATAGCTTCGAGGAAGAGTGTTATATTATCATGGATTGTTGGACATAAGGTCAGAGAGGGCAACGGGGCTGGCTGAACATTGGGCAAAAGTAGCGGCCTCAACTAAGCCACGGTCATACATAAGTCATTTGCGGTAGGCACCCCATCAGAGAAGTTTTATGGAAAAAGAGAAGCGCATTAGGGATCGGCACTGGCTTAGCTGGTTTGTTGGTTGAAAAGGGTGGCAAAGTGAGCCTGACCGCAAGCGGCCGCACTTAGGCATCGTTAGGCTGCCCAATTTCTCTTAGGTTAGAGTATTGGGAGACGTGGAATGGGTCCCTTCTTAACCGATGGAAAGCTGGGCATTCTCAAAGATAAGCGCACTACCCAGCAAGTCATGGGTACTGAAACTCCAACACATTCAAAGAAATTTTAATAACACCGCTACATACATACATATGCAACAAAGGGCAAAATGTGCGTAAACTTTTACCTCAACTCTTCTCTCGTACAGCACCCTGAATGTCAGTGTCAGCCTAATTAAAGCTTAAATTATTGAAGCACGCATTTTTAAATAACTAAAACGTAAAACAAAAGTTTTTTAAAGCCAAAATATGGAATTGAAGAGGGTGATACAGTAATACTTCATCGCACTGTCAATTTGAAGCACGCAATAGAAGCTATGCCAACATCAAGGGCGAAACCATTGAATACGTAAATAATTGTTGAATATAATAATATTATCTTGTCTTAAATTCTAATTAATTTTCCATACAGATATTTCAAACCTCATACGGCGTTAAAGGTACGCACCCTAATTGGTATCACTTATGGTAGCAGCGAAGAACTCACGAAGGGATAGGAATATGTGCTGCAAGCGAATCTAGGACGCAAACGCTGCTACATCGAAGACAAACCATTTACGCACTAGATATTAGTATGATAGTCTTTCAATTTGAAATTCGTCCTGGTTCAGTTATATGTAGTTGAATCGGAAATAGTTCAGGTGCAATGCCACATTTTTTATATGCAATTAAACCATATGGCCATCTACATATGTACATACACTTGACCAGTGGCGGATCCACAGGTGGGGTTTTTGGCCTTAAAACACCCCCTAAACTCAGAGAAAAATATATGGGTGTTGATATGGGTTTGGAATGAGGTTATTGATCAAAAAAATCACATCAAATTTTAAGGAATTATAATAAGCTACAAGATTTTTGATGTTATTCATATAATTTGAACTTTCTCTAGATTTGTAAAAGCAGTATCGCTGAAGTTCCGTGATTAATTGAGGATTACACGGGATCTCACATTCCATATTATATTGTCCTTGGTTTTTGAAAGAATTCTTCTAGTATTTCATCAACTGACAGATCAATATCCCTATGAATATCCATTGATGCTAGACCATTAAGCCTATCTTGAACTATCGTATTTCGTGAATAGGTTTTAATTCTCTTTAAACTTGAAAGTGCAACAAGCACATGGTTTAGGTGATTTTGTAACCGTTTATCATCACGACGTGCGTCAACTCGATTTTGCCAATGAGCTAGAGGGCAAAGCAGATACAGTATTTTTGGACTTACCAGCACCTCAGTTGGCCCTACCAGTAGCTGAAACATAGAAGTTAGAGGATAAATTTAAGTGAATGTTTGTGATCATAGAAATTTAAAAACTTCTTGTATGTTCAATTAGGAGGACTTTTTTGATTCATTTTCACCTTGTATTGAGAAATCACAACGTTGTTGTATCGCTTTACAAGGACATGGATTCACCGAAATTAGTTCAATGGAAATACTACAGCAAGATCATGGATGTTTAGACTAGAAAGTTGTCCGTGCAAGTTTTTGAATTTCTGAAACATAAGGTAATTATTATCAATCTGAATCTAGTACTAGTGAAATTAATGAAAGAACAAATCGTACGAAATTAAAAGAGTCCTCACATAATGTGCGCGGCTTACACTTCCAGGCCGCACGGGGTTTTTGATATTCGCCATTTTTCCTTCAGCCTTTGCCCGATAACAAAAATTGTTCAACTATTCAATACGGTATACATATGTATTTAGTGTAGTGCGATAATACATGTATAAAGTATTTATAATAATAACACCTAAATAACTTGATATTTTCAAAAAATATGTAATATAATTAATTATATTGTTATTAAATTCTCATTTCGGGTTTTAGTAGAACTAACCGAAAATAGCGAGTATAGTTTCAAGGCTTTTGTAGGTCGCAGTACTGAAAGTGCACGTGGAATTTTCGTTCGCAGTTTTGTGTCTTTCATCCGTGATTGCATCAAGAACAGAACTGAAAGTGCACATGTAGTTTTGGTTCGCAGTTTTGGACCTTTCTTCCGTGATTGTACCAAGATCATTCCCCGAATTGTGCAAGAGATATATATAAATTGCTAAATGAAGAATGTAATGTGCAAAAAAGGGATTAACGATCACATGTACATAATAGTTTCGGGTACTTTTGTTAATTCATCATTAAGAATCGCATAGAAACTTTCATTGAATGTGCTAGTAGCGCTCCCTGGCTTTTCACCGAAGAATTCACCGGTACCTGTCTTGCCGGGTAATAGCTAAAAAGATTTCTGTGTTTACAATTATGTGGAAACCGATCGTTGCCACATCTTACAAACTATATGTGATTGATTTTGGAATACTTCGTTTTATTTATTTGCATATTGTAACGAAAATGGCACCAGAACAAACAAGAAACAATCGATAACTTGCCATATGTATCTAGACATCGATATTCGTAATAGCCAGAATGTTAGAGTGGCGATGTATCGCTTACAATCGACTATATAAGGGTTGTCGGACTGGCAGCAACACACAGTTCTGATAAGAGAATTGTCGAGCAAAGTGCAGACAAGCTATAAGTTACAGTTGTAAAGTAAAGTATTGAGTAATAAAGTGTTAGTTATAAGGAATTATGTATAAAAATAAATTAGTGTGTAGCCATTAAAGTGTGACTTTTATTTGACAATCCAGTGATCGAACTCAGGGTTGAGTTTCAACGTAAACGAATTATTTTGGAAATCCGATACAGTTGGTGTCAGAAGTGGGATTGACAAATTAAATTCCATAAGAGATAATGGCCAATTTCAACGAATTAAGGATACCACAACTCAAAAGAGAGTTGTAACAACGAGGCTTAGCAACGGTTTGAAATCCGAATTGCAAGCCCGGTTAAGAGAGGCAATGGAAGAAGAAAACATCAACGTGGACGAAACACATTGAAACACAAGGTGAGATTTTGTCAACACAGTTGGAATCGAATGGGGTGTCCTCACAGTCGAAGGAGGACGAGTCTATGGATGTGACCTTAAATAGAAGTGTTAACACAGCGGGAAGTGCATGGAGAGTGTATACCATCGCAGGTTTCAGCCCAGGTGTCTACACAATTGAAGCAGCAGGAGGCACATACAGTATGTCAACTATTTGATCACACTTGGATACCAGAAAAATATATATGATTGCAACTTTTTTATTTGTAATAAGAATCCAATAATATTTTATATTGAAAACTATTAAAGGTAATGAATTAAAACTGATAAATTGTTGTTTCAAGCATATGTTTCATTTCGAAGAATTTTTTAAAATGGCTCCGCTGGACATTTGATCAATTGGTTGACATTAACGATTTTTTTTAATAAATATTTAATATGATCCCCTTTTAGTTTGATTACTGCCTCAATTTGTTTAGGCATTGACTTGACCACCTTTATGAAGATATCTCCACTTATTTTTTCCCAGGAATTTGGAGCCTTTTCCATATATCGTTAAGATTCTGACACTCACATGGCTTATCAGAAATCGCAAGCCTGACCTCAACTCAAGCATATTCGACTCGAGTGAGATCTGACTATTGACGGTGCCAATCGAGTATATCAAAGTAGTTGTTTTGAAGCCAAGCTTTAGCTACACGAGAAGTGTGTTTCGGATCATTATCTTACTGGAAGACTCATTCCGACACATTCATGTCACACACTTCTAGACTCCTGTACAAACCTTGTTGAAGAATATCAACATATTCGTTGCTATCCATTCGCCCGGCAACCCCTACGCACCCTTCTACCCCCTCCATTCTCATACGCCACATCACTACATATCCCCACCAAACTTCACTCTTGGTTGAACAATACGGCTCGTCAAAGGTGCGCGAGGTTTTCGTCAAATCCATTGGAGCCCATTTTTTGCAAGACGGTTTATTTTTATTTCGTCGGACCATATGACCCACAGGATGGAGTCATATGTAGAAGTTCACGTAAATGAGGAAAGTTTCTGACTGTCATTCACTTGGGAGTGGCCAGGAACGATTCTTTTATATGTGGCTCAAGCAGCTCACGACTTCCGGTCTTAGATCAAGTATCCTCTGAGTAGCCAACAGACATCCGTTTGAAGGCGAGCTAAAGTGTGAAGGCGAAGCCCGCTTATGCGGTTGTGCGTAGGGTTTGGCACCCACGACATAAAAACACCCCCCAATGAAAAGAAAAAAACAGCCTCGGATGAGAGACCCCAATTTGGATGACGACCACTGCAAACGTTTAAAGGACTACGAATTAAGGGTATGCACCTGGAATGTCCGGACCCTTAATTGGGAAGGTGCCTCTGCCCAGCTGGTTGATGTCCTCGTAAGAGTAAAGGCTGACATCACCGCAATCCAAGAAATGCGATTAACGGGACAAGGACGGAAGAAGGTGGGTCCTTGTGACATGTGTGAAATGCGTGAGTATGAAGAGCTTGACAAGCTGGCCGACAGGGGTAATGCTCGAAAATTTTACGAAAAGATCCGGCGACTAACTGAAGGTTTCAAGACCGGAGCACACTCCTGTAGGACCCCCAGAGGTGATCTAGTTATTGATGACCAGAGTATATTGAGTTTGTGGAGAAAACACTTCTCCAGCCTGCTGAATGGCAGTGAAAGTACAACACTAGGAGATGGCGAACCCGATTCCCCAATCGACGACGATGGAGCAGATGTTCCATTCCCCGATCGTGAAGAAATTCGAATAGCAATTACACGCTTGAAGAACAATAAGGCGGCAGGGGCCGATGGGTTACCGGCCGAGCTATTCAAATACGGCGGCGAAGAGCTGATAAGGTGCATGCATCAGCTTCTTTGCAGAATATGGTCGGATGAAAGCATGCCTGACGATTGGATTCTCAGTGTACTCTGCCCAATGCCCCAAATGCCCCAAAAATGGAGACCCCACAATTTGCGCCAATTACCGTGGGATAAGCCTCCTCAACATCGCGTATAAGGTTCTGTCGAGCGCATTGTGTGAAAGACTAAAGCCCACCGTCAACAAACTGATTGGAGCTTATCAGTGTGGCTTTAGACCTGGAAAATCAACAACAGACCAGATATTCACCATGCGCCAAATTTTGGAGAAGACCCGTGAAGATAGGATCGATACACACCATCTCTTTGTCGACTTTAAAGCTGCTTTCGACAGCACGAAATGGAGTTGCCTTAACGCCGCGATGTCTGAATTTGGTATCCCCGCAAAACTAATACGGCTATGTAAGCTGACGTTGATCAAAACCAAAAGCTTGGTCATGATCGGGAAGGACCTCTTCGAGCCGTTCGATACCCGACGAGGTTTCAGACAACAAGCAACACCCGCGCCGTTAGTTCTGCTTTTTCCAGACTGGATAAGGAAGCGAAGCGTATGGGGACAAGACGAAATATCTCCTGTCGTCAAGCAAACAGTCAGCGCATTCGCGTATTGGCTCCCACGTCACTGTTGACAGTCATAACTTTGAAGTTGTAAATAATTTAATCTACCTGGGAACCAGCATTAACAGCAATAACAATCACTCTTGCCAACAGGTGCTACCATGGACTAAGTAAGCAATTGAAAAGTAAAGTCCTCTCTCGACGAACAAAAACCAAACTATACAAGTCTCTCATCATTCCCGTCCTACTTTACGGTGCAGAAGCGTGGACGATGTCAACATCCGATGTGACGGCACTAGGAGTTTTCGAGAGAAAGAGATTTATGGTCCCTTAAATATTGGCAACGGCGAATACCGCAGACGATGGAACGATGAGCTGTATGTGTTATTCGACGACATAGACATAGTCCAGCGAATAAAAAAACAGCGGCTACGCTGGCTAGGTCATGTTGTTCGAATGGATGAAAGTGCTCCAGCTCTGAAAGTATTCGATGCAGCCGCTGGTGGAAGCCGAGGAAGAGGGAGACCTCCACTCCGATGGAAGGACCAGGTGGAGAGGGACCTGGCTTCACTTGGTATAACCAATTGGCGCGCTGTTTTGGATTCGGTTATAACCGCGTAAGCGGTGTCTACGCCAGTCAAGAAGAAGAATATGACCCGCATTCAGTCATTTTGGGTATAGTTTTTATATTTTTTTGCAAATTGGAGCCTCAATTTATGGTGTCGATTTGATTAAATAAATAAACCATTTAATATTTTCCATTATTTTTTCATTAGTTTTTTTTATCTATAGTAATGCCAAATTTAAGGAAATAACAAAAAAGAAGAATAGAAAATACCCAAATTTTACTAAAAACTTGACTCTACCGATTCCACCACTATTAATTACAGAATAAAGAACAAAATATGTTGTATTTTGGAAAGTATGTGATCAAATAGTTGACATACTGTATATTGACGCAGGTGATCCCTGAGAAGACAGACGTGTCATGGACAAAAGATTGTGATATGAAGGAACAAAAACCTCAAGATGAAGCTCCAGTTGTGAAACGTCCAAAGAAAGAAGAAATGTCCGTAGAACCTCTAGTCGCAAAGGCACAGTGGAACAGTTATAAGTTGGTGGCTGGTTGCATATATAGAGTGTGGAAAGGCAAAAGAGGATACTGCTCCCGATCTCTCATGGTTGCTCGAAACGAAAAATCGCCTAAAGTTCGCTACGAGATGCACAAAGGTCCAAGTGTAGGGCACATAAGAATCACGAAACCCTTGGAAAATTAAAGCAAAGATTTTATTGGATTGGTTGTCGTCAATCACTCACTTCGTGGAAGGCTAATAGTGCTCAGTGCATTGAAGCTAAGGGGACGATCCTCTTTACGTTGGTCGCCTTGTCGTGGCGAAGGGGCTTAAGTAAGAGTAATGCGCGCATCTCAAATGGGAACACGCACTCACTTTTACGAACTAAGAGGGATACCTAACAATTCACACAATGGGGATACAGATGAATAAACCTACGGTTTTACCTCTATATCCTATTGTGGAATTGTGAGGACACCCGCACCAACACCACCCTAAGCCAAGGTGTTGAGGCACCCGTGCCGATGGCTGAATGGTCAGCGGGCGGTAAGGTGTAGCTGATCGCGAACGGTCCCCTCCGATGCCCGGGCGAGGTCGGAGGTATCGAAATGCCTTCTCTGCGCATACCGGCTCTGCGTACGAGTGACCAACCCCTTCCGGCTTACTCGTGGGACCAGCAATGAATTTAACAACTACAACAGCAACAACAACAACTAACTTGACGACCAATGCCATGACCACCGGAACTGCCAATACATATCGGAATCCTATAACGGAATCCGATGAAGACGAGTTACTAGCCTCCAGCCAGGAGACGAGTAAGAGTACTACCGGGAGTACCAGCCACAGTACACCGGTAGTGACAGCAGTGGAGGAGTATGAAAGCTTCCTGAAAAGGAAGCAATCAGAACCACTAGTAGAAAACGTGAAGGCGAGCAGTTACCTGAAAAGAAATCGCTCCCTCAATGAACCGCAAGGAACCCAGCCCAAGAAACCCAGGCAGGGGGAAAGCGAGAAAAATATTACAAGCGCTGCAAGACACTTCAGCGATGTAGCCAGGGACTGCCTACAGGTAGCCATTATAGATGAAAATTCCTCCTCGCCAAACACTATACATAATAGATGTATGGAGATCGACGTCAGATTGTCGAGTTTAGTGTTAAGCTATGTGCTCGACAATCCTGCGGGTCCTCATCCAGAGTTTGACTCTTCCGAAACCCTGAGAGGTTACAGGGTGATCAAATGTATGAACCAGTCCTCTCTGGATTTCCTGACGAGGGAGGATGGAGTCATATGTAGAAGTTCACGTAAGTGAGGAAAGTTTCTGACTGTCATTCACTTGGGAGTAGCCAGGAACGATTCTTTTACATGTGGCTCAAGCAGCTCACGACTTCCGATCTTAGACCAAGTATCCTCCGGGTAGCCAACAGACATCTCGGATGAGAGACCCCAACTTTGATGACGACCACTGCAAACGTTTAAAGGACTACGAAATAAGGGCATGCACCTGGAATGTCCGGTCCCTTAATTGGGAAGGTGCCTCTGCCCAGCTGGTTGATGTCCTCGTAAGAGTAAAGGCTGACATCACCGCAATCCAAGAAATGCGATGGACGGGACAAGGACGGAAGAAGGTGGGTCCTTGTGACATCTACTACAGCGGCCATATAAAGGAGCGCAAATTCGGTGTGGGATTCGTGGTGGGAGAGAGACTCCGTCGTCGAGTCCTGCCATTCACTCCGGTGGATGAACGTCTAGCCACAATCCGCATCAAAGCGAGGTTCTTCAACATATCGCTGATATGCGCCCACGTCCCGACGGAAGAGAAGGACGAAGTGATCAAAGATACCTTCTATGAGCGCCTAGAACGTACCTATGAGCGCTGTCCCCGCCACGATGTCAAAATCGTGCTTGGCGATTTCAACGCTAGGGTGGGTAAAGAAGGTGTCTTTGGCACAACAGTCTGAAAATTCAGCCTCCATGACGAAACATCACCAAACGGTCTGAGGCTGATCGACTTCGCCGGGGCCCGAAATATGGTCGTCTGTAGTACTAGATTCCAGCATAAAAAAATACATCAAGCTACTTGGCTGTCCCCGGATCGAATCACTCGCAACCATATCGATCATGTTGTGATAGATGGACGACATGTCTCCACTGTTTTTGATGTGCGTACGCTTCGTGGTCCCAACATCGACTCGGACCACTATCTTGTAGCAGCTAGGATACGCACCCGCCTCTGTGTAGAAAAGCGCACACGTCAACAAACACAAGGAAGGTTCGACATCGAGAAGCTGCAATCACAACCGACAGCCGAACGATTTTCTACTCGACTTGCACTCCTGCTCTCTGAGAGCACTCATCAGCATCTCGGTATAAGGGAGCATATCAAACTCGTTACGTACAGCTGCAACCGAAACCATTGGTTTTCGGAAAAGTCAAAAAAACAGCTGGTATGATGAGGATTGTCGTCTCGCAGTGGAGAGAAAACAGACTGCCTACCTCGCAATGTTGCGATCGCCCGCAACACGAGCGGGATGGGGAAGATACCGAAAGCTGAAGAGGGAAGCGAGACGCATTTGCAGACAAAAAAAGAAAGAGGCCGAAATGCGTGAGTATGAAGAGCTTGACAAGCTGGCCGACAGGGGTAATGCTCGAAAATTTTACGAAAAGATCCGGCGACTAACTGAAGGTTTCAAGACCGGAGCACACTCCTGTAGGACCCCCAGAGGTGATCTAGTTATTGATGACCAGAGTATACTGAGTTTGTGGAGGGAACACTTCTCCAGCCTGCTGAATGGCAGTGAAAGTACAACACCAGGAGATGGCGAACCCGATTCCCCAATCGACGACGATGGAGCAGATGTTCCATTGCCCGACCGTGAAGAAATTCGAATAGCAATTACCCGCTTGAAGAACAATAAGGCGGCGGATGCCGATGGATTACCGGCCGAGCTATTCAAATACGGCGGCGAAGAGCTGATAAGGTGCTTGCATCAGCTTTTTTGCAGAATATGGTCGGAAGAAAGCATGCCTGACGATTGGAATCTCAGTGTACTCTGCCCAATACACAAAAAGGGAGACCCCACAATTTGCGCCAATTACCGTGGGATAAGCCTCCTCAACATCGCGTATAAGGTTCTGTCGAGCGTATTGTGTGAAAGACTAAAGCCCACCGTCAACAAACTGATTGGACCTTATCAGTGTGGCTTTAGACCTGGAAAATCAACAACGGACCAGATATTCACCATGCGCCAAATTTTGGAGAAGACCCAACAGCACGAAAAGGAGTTGCCTTTATGCCGCGATGTCTGAATTTGGTATCCCCGCAAAACTAATACGGCTGTGTAAGCTGACGTTGAGCAACACCAAAAGCTCCGTCAGGATCGGGAAGGACCTCTCCGAGCCGTTCGATACCAGACGAGGTTTCAGACAAGGTGACTCACTCTCGTGTGATTTCTTTAACCTGATACTGGAGAAAATAATACGAGCTGCAGAGCTAAACAGAGAAGGTACAATCTTCTATGAGTGTACAGCTACTGGCGTACGCCGATGATATCGATATCATTGGAAACAACACCCGCGCCGTTAGTTCTGCTTTTTCCAGACTGGATAAGAAAGCGAAGCGTATGGGTTTGGTGGTGAACGAGGACAAGACGAAACATCTCCTGTCGTCAAACAAACAGTCAGCGCATTCACACTGTTGACAGTCATAACTTTGAAGTTGTAGATAATTTCGTCTACCTGGGAACCAGCATTAACAGCAATAACAATGTCAGCCTGGAAATCCAACGCAGAATCACTCTTGCCAACAGGTGCTACTATGGACTAAGTAGGCAATTGAAAAGTAAAGTCCTCTCTCGACGAACAAAAACCAAACTCTACAAGTCTCTCATCATTCCCGTCCTACTTTACGGTGCAGAAGCGTGGACGATGTCAACATCCGATGAGACGGCACTCTGAGTTTTCGAGAGAAAGGTTTTGCGGAAGATTTATGGTCCCTTAAGAATTGGCAACGGCGAATACCGCAGACGATGGAACGATGAGCTGTATGTGTTATTCGACGACATTGACATAGTCCAGCGAATAAAAAAACAGCGGCTACGCTGGCTAGGACATGTTGTTCGAATGGATGAAGGTGCTCCAGCTCTGAAAGTATTCGATGCAGTACCCGCTGGTGGAAGCAGAGGAAGAGGGAGACCTCCACTCCGATGGAAGGACCAGGTGGAGAGGGACCTGGCTTCGCTTTGAATAACCAATTAGCGCCAAACTGGCAGAAGGAGAGATGCGTGGCGCGCTGTTTTGGACTCGGCTATAACCGCGTAAGCGGTGTCTACGCCAGTCAAGAAGAAGAAGAAGTGTAGCTAAGATTAGCCACGCCTTTGAAAGCCTCCAATTAAGGCTTATACCCGCCAGCGAAATTCCAAAGAGGCCTCGTGCACGCATTTGGTTACCCCCTTTGGAGGAGCCAGGCGAAGAACTCCTGAGGTGCATCAAGCTGCAGAATAAATCTATACCAGGTGTAGACGAGTGGCATCTGATAAAGGAGGAAAAGCCAAATAAAACCAGCAGGGCAATATTAGTGGCCATTTGCGAGGAGTCCTTAGAGGCTCTGGGAAAAGCTGACAACAAAATCAGCTTCGGAATTCGCAAGGCCAGGATGAAAATATTCCAAGGCGACAAGACGGCGGAAGAGGTCGACGACGCCAGCCAGTTGCTAAGGAATGTGGACATCGGAGAGAGCAAGAATGACCAACAGTCTTAGATGCGTGCAGATAAACCTGCAGCACTCAAAGAGTGCTACAGCAAATCTGAATACCCTCATAAGTGAGAGGAACATCGACACCAGCCTTATACAGGAGCCCTGGGTCAAGGAAGACACAATCAAAGGGCTAAACAGCAGCAAACTTCAATCTTTTCTACATGCGTAATGAAGGGAAACCAAGGGCATGCATTCTTATCAATAAAAGTATAAATGCATTCCTTTGTCCCAATTACAGCATAGCAGATACTACAGTGGTAAAGGTGGAGCAAAAAGAAAAATATTTCTTAATTGTCTCAACCTACATGGCTCATTATGAGGATGTACCACCCGCAGCTCTCAGAAAAGTAACTGAAAACAACAATAAAGAAGATATCATAATAGGGTGTGACGCCAACGCCAGGCACACCCTATGGGGCAGCTCCTGTACAAATACCAGAGGTGAGTCGCTCTTACATTATATTTTAAATAGCACTTTAAGTAAATGCAACAAGGGCAACAAGCCGACTTTTATTTTCCCAAGCTCGGACAGGTTTTCGGGTTGGGAGGAAGTGCTGGATCTCACGCTATTAACAGACTCAGATAGTCTAGTTGTAGATGACTGGACGGTATCCGATGAACCTTCCATGTCGGATCACTCATGGATACTCTTCAGCATCCGTGAGAAATGCAGTGCTCCTCGACAATATCGAAACCCTAGACGAACGGATTGGGAAAAATTTACTAAAATAGCAATTAAGAGCATGGAAAAAACAAGCAATAACATTATTAGCACTTCGCAAAAACTAGATACCGAAGTAGAGAAGATAGAAAAAATTGTATCAACCTCGTTCAATAAATCCACACCGATGACAGTTTTGAAAAAATCGAAGTTTCCTCCTTGGTGGAACGGTGATCTTAAAAACCTGAGAACACAACTAAGGAAAGCCTTCAACGAAAGTTTCAGAACTAAAGTCTGGCAGCCATATAAAGACTGTATGAAAAAATACAAAAAAGCAGTTAAAAAAGCTAAAACAGAATCATGGCGATCCTTTTGTACTTCAATAGAAAGTTACAAAGAATCTGCCAGGCTGAGTAAGATACTATCAAAAGAACACACCAGTACTGCTTACATAAAGACGGGGGGGAATGTGTGGACCTCCTCTACGGAAGAAACACTGGAGGTACTCATAAGCACACATTTCCCTGGGTGTCAACAAACAGCAGTAACGGAGGTCCAACCAGTAACACAAACGAACGTACAGGATAATTCTAGTCACATAGTAGACAAAAGGAAAATTATATACGCAATAAACAGTTTCTCGCCGTTTAAAGTGGCAGGACCAGATGGTATAATACCTATAATGCTACAGAAGCTGAAAGAACCAATAGTTCAAAGGCTCAGCAATATCTACAAAGCAAGCATTCAACTATCTTATATCCCAAGAAGTTGGAAAAGAATCAAAGTGGTATTTCTTCCAAAACCAGGCAGAAGAACGCACGATAATGCTAAGGACTTCAGACCTATAAGCCTAACATCCTTCATGTTGAAGGTACTAGAAAGGCTAATAGATATACATATAAGATATAAGAAACTGCCCTTCATGATATGATAAATGTAATTGAAAAATCACTACATCACAAACAGTACACAATGGCTGCATTTCTTGATATAGAAGGAGCCTTTAATAATATAGAAATAAGCACAATTTTTAATTCACTGGCACATGGCGGTATAAACGAAATGGTGTGCAGATGGATACAGTCGATGCTTATTAACAGAAGGATAATAGCTTCAAACGGCGCTGCTACACGAAAGAGTTATGTGAGCAGGAGGACACCTCAAGGAGGAGTCCTCTCGCCACTCTTATGGGTGGTAGCGTTGAACGAAGTACTACTCCAACTCAATGAAGGAGGAGTAAAAACAATAGCATACGCGGACGACATAGTGCTGATGGTATCAGGCATGTTTCCTTCTACAGTCAGCGAGATTATGGAAAGAGCCTTGAGAAGGTTAAACCTATGGGCCATGAATAAAGGTCTAGGTGTTAACCCCAACAAAACAGAACTGATGCTATTTACAAACGGAACTAAAATACCCCAATTTCATCTACCGTAGCTCAATGGTACCCCTCTCTCTCTGTCACCTACAGCAAAATACTTAGGGATTGAGATAGACACCAAATTGAACTGGAAAATGAATATAGAAAAAAGAACAAATAAAGCATACATATATGGCCTACCACACCTGCAAGAGAATCGTCAGCAGGAACTGGGGCCTTAGACCAAATATAATCATGTGGATGTATACTGCTGTCATCAGACCAATGCTCACATATGGAGCTTTGGTTTGGTGGCCTGCGTTAAAGAAACAATATAATATTAGAAAATTAAATGGACTACAAAGAGCTGCCTGCGAAAGGATTCACAGATGCTATAAGGTCCTGCCCGACCGAGGCACTTAATGTGGGCATTGCGTTGCATGGTTGCCATGGCAAATCAGGAAACCGGAGTGGTTTGATGGCTAGGATGAAGAAATACCCAATTCTAAGCCAAGAGACTGACGAGATGGGGGACGTGGACATCAAAAGTTGGGAGATGTGCCAGAAGCTATGTGTTCGGTCCGATCCGATATCATGGTGGAAAGATTCTTCCGAAATTTGGAAGAGCATTTTAGAAAATTGGTGGATAGGTACCACCACAGGTGCAGAGGATATATATCCATGTTCTTGGGTTATCAGCCTGTTGTCCAGGAAACAACGGCGTAGACGTTCAGGGTAGAGTTTCAGTTATAGGTACCGCAGACGCCTAGTGTTCGAGATATTCCGCTTTAAAGATCAAAAAATCAAAATTTTCAACAAACAATTTCTCACACTTTAACACATTTTACGCTCTTTTTTCTCTTCAAATATTTGAAATTACATTACTAACATTCAATAAAATTCAAATTTTACATTTATTTAAAGTTTTTTAAACAAAAATTACTTATTTTAAAAATCACTTTTCACTCTAAGATTTATGTGTTTACAATTATGCGGAAAACGAGCGCTGCAACATTGTAGATATCATATATAAGTTCGTCCATAAATTCCTCTTTTGCGAAAATTCCTCTTCTTTTGCCAAAATTCATCTTCTTTTTCGTAACAAAATAAATGTTAAAAAATCATATCGAGGACAGTCTCTTATTTTGCTAACACTTGTTTTGGCTCGACCAGGGTAATTTTTTTTAAGCAGCAGGCTGATAATCCAGGAACATGGATATATGGATGTCCTCTGTACCTGTGGTGATACCTATCCACCAATTTTCTAAAATGCTCTTCCAAATTTCGGAAGAATCTTTCCACCATGATATCGGATCGGACCGAACACATAGCTTCTGGCACATCTCCCAACTTTTGATATCCACGTCCACCATCTCGTGAGTCTCTTGGCTTAGAATTGGGTATTTCTTCATCCAAGGAGTTCTACACGAAAAAAACTTCGGACATCCCTGGAAAGATTTTTTATATACATACTTGATGCAGAAGAAAGTTCCTTTCTGCTGGGTGGCCTCGGCAGCCCTTTAAAAAAATAACCCTGGTCGAGCCAATACCAGGGGTGTTCGAATTCTTTTACGCGTAGAACTCCTTTCTGACGCTTTTGAAAAATAACACTGGTAGAACTAACACAAGTGTTCGCAACATAAAGTTAATTATCCTCGATGTGATTTATTTAAATTTATTTTGTTAAATAAAATAAGAGGAATTATGGCAAAAAAAGTGGAAATTCCTCTTTTTGCGAAATTCCTCATATATCATATGTACAATGTGGCAGCGTTCGTTTTCCGCATAATTGTAAACACATAAATGTTGGGAAACATTAGAGTAAAAAGTGATTTTAAATTTCTATGTTTACAATTACAAGTAATTTTTGTTTAAAAACCTTAAATAAATATTAAATTTGACTCAGCTTATCAACTTCTTCTTTATAACTTTATAACTCGATCGCTTACACATTTTTCGACAATGTCGTACTGCAATTAGGGCAGCCCTTATATAGTAGACCGATTGCAATAAAACGTTATTCCAACATTTTGGCAACAACGAATTCGGTCTCTTGCCCAGCAAGTCATGGTCACATTTAAAGAAATTTGAATATCACCACTAGATACACACGTATGCAACAAAGGGCAAAATGTCCCAACAAACACTGGAATTGAAATTCTCAAACGTTGGAGAAAATATTAATTTTCAATTTGAAGTTCAACATTTATGCAATTTGAAAGACAACATTTTCTCAAACGTTTCTCAAAGTCTATTTCTCAAATCTGTTTCCAACATTTTACAATTTGAAAGCCAACATTTTCTCAAAGGTTATTTCTCAAATTTGTTTCCAACATTTTACAATTTGATAAAAATCATTTTCTCAAATATATGGCATGCCGTTTCGTTCCGTTCAATAATCAATCAATCATCTGTCAAAAAGTATTCATAATTAAAAAAACGTAATCGTGATGTGCAGTAATTTTGAAGAATAAAAGTGAGAGGAAGTATAATATTATAAATATTTGTTATAATTGTGATATTTCGAACAGAAAATGCATACTACAAAGAAAATAAAAAGTGAAGTGAGGCAGATATTTGACTTGCTCACAGATAGTGATGGAGTAGGGAAAAATAAAAGCCTGGAGATCCCAGGTGTAGATGCGGCTATGGAGGAAAGTCCTTCTACTTCCAATAGGGTGGAATATGAGTTTAGTGATATAGAAAGTGAAGATTCCGTATATGAGGAATCCAACCTAAACGTGACAAACACTTCAGTTAGGAAAGAGCTAGCGGAGTGGGCGGTCAAATTTAATATTTCCACCGTTGCAACTAGTAGTCTGTTAGGAATTCTACAAAAATATATTAGAGATATTCCAAAGGATGCACGAACTTTAAAGTGTACTCCTAAGATTCCACCCGTGGAGAAAATGGGAACAGGAGAAATGGGAACTACGGCATAGATGACTCCCTGACAGATTTTTTATTGAGGAAATCATTTGATTCCACCGAAATTCACCTCAACATTAATATTGATGGCCTTCCACTCGCAAAAAGTTCAAATTTACAAGCTTGGCCCATTTTAATAAATGTAAATGGGGAACCAATTGTCATGGTTGTGGGAGCATATTGCGGAAATAGTAAGGCACTCTGCCCGAACATCTTCTTGAAAAGATTTGTGGATGAGTTGTTGTACTTATTAGAACATGGTTTAAACTTCAATGGTAAACATTTTTCAATTTATTGCCGGTCTTTTATTTGTGATGCTCCAGCAAGATCCTATGGATTAGGTGTTAAAGGACATACTGGCTTTTTTTGTTGCTTAAAATGCACTCAAAAAGGTGAATCTGTAGGACATCGGATAATTTTCCGTAGTGAAATCTATCCTAACAGAACAGATGCAGATTTTCGCTCACGAAATAATGTAAATCATCATAAAATATTGGACCAAATAGCTATTGAAAAGTTACCAATCGACATTGTGAAGTCATTTCCATATGACTATATGCATGTGGTGTGTTTAGGTGTCATGAAAAGCTTACTTCTTGGCTGGATTAGGCACAAAAATAGATTGTATTCTTTAAAACCAGCCCAAATTAATTCATTAAATTCTAAAATACTCTTTTTAAGTAATCAAGTTCCCAAGGAATTTGCACGACATCCACGTTCCCTACAAGAAATTGAGAGGTTTAAGGCTACAGAACTAAGGCAGTTTCTATTATATACCGGAATTGTTTTACTAGCTGATATTTTAGACGCTGAAAGGTGTTTGCTACTTAGTTTGGGTATGCGAATTTTATTAAATGAAACCTCTTGCATCGAAAATAATGAGTGTGCGAAAATTCTTTTAAATGAATTCGTCAAAAACATATCTAGACTTTATGACGATTCATTCTTAACTTTTAACTTCCACTGTCTTACTCATTTACATTCTGATGCATTAAATTATGGAGGATTAGAATCTATTAGCGCATTTAAGTTCGAGAACTTTTTGTCCAAGCTTAAACGTAAATGTAATAGTAAAACTCATATTGCTGCTAAAATTTATAATCGTTTAGTTGGGGAAAGTTTGTTCAGTAATGATAATTTTGAGGTTGCAAATGTAAAGCACAATCAGCCAATGAAATCAATAAACACAAATTCATTTTATTTATCCTTAAAAATGCCAGATAATTTTTACAACATAAAAAATAAGATTTTTAAAGTCATACATTTTTCACAGGAAAATGGTGTATCAAAAATTTCATCCGTGGAAGTTATCAATTTGAATGACTTCTTTATTACACCAATAAAATCATCAAACTTTAATATAAGATATTGCTCTGCTTTACAATTTTCAAGTTGCGTCTATCAGCATTTAGCGGAAGAAATATCACAAAAAATGATCTTGCTTAGTAATTTTGAATGTAGTCAATATGTATTTATTCCTCTTATTCACAATTAGATGGATTTCAATAGCTCGTTTATATCGATTGGATGTGAGCAAACCACTAAATCCAGTAAGTAGTTAATACAATATCGTTTTTTTGAAGTGGTTTTAACATTTTAATTAAATCGTAGATTTTGACGACTTAAATAGCAAACTGGATAGTCTGGATAAGAAGGTAGAAGATTTGTTAAAAGGTACATACATATATTTATATAGTTATTGTACATATGCATATGATAATTTCGATAATTTCAGAACATCATACAACTCAAAAGCTTCTGAAGAGAGTATTGGAAGAAGTTAAATCGACCTCACATAATGCTACAAAAAAAAGAAATAAAATTTTGCCACAAAAACCTTTTGCAGAAGCGCATGATTTCGCTACTTTTGAAGACAAAATTCAATCTTCCGAAACAAAATTTAACGATTTGGTAAATTCTCATTTATATTATTACATCAATAATTTGTCTATATATTTTTATAGATGGCTGAATTGCAAATGATAATAGCATCCAATTCGAACAAATTTGTTAAAATGGCTTGGCGAAAAGTTTTTACGGACGATGTTGCCCAGATATACTGCTGGAAACGAAGACGAAAAAACCGGCAAGAGCACTTAGTGTGACGACAGCATTAAGGCGTAATATTTATTTTATTTCTTTATTCTTATTTGTAATTTTTTTCTATTATAGAGGCATACCATCAAAAATTCCCTGCCGCTGCCACGGATATGGAATTCGAGCGGACTACATTGAATTTTTTCCAACACGCCAGCAACAGAATAAAAAAAGAATTGAATACGAAAACAAAAAGAATATGTCATCGGTAATCGTAAATTAATTAGTTCTTATATTATTGCGCTGCAATTTTAATTTTAATTTTATAAGTTGTAATTGGATTATTTTTAAGTTTTGTACTGAAATTAACTTTTTCGTTTGTTTCCTTATCTTAAGGATGTACATTATTTTCGTTAATTTAAATTAAAAAATGAATTTTTGTTACGTTACCATGTTATTTATTGTTTAATAAAATTTATGTATATATGTATATGTACTGCGTACAATATACCTCTATAACTTCTTATATAAATAAAAATTAATTTAAAACTTAATTTCAACCAGTTCTTATTTTTAAATCAGTGGCAACTTCAATTAATGTAATTGGAATTCGTTCCATTCCTCTCGTTTCATATTTGAGACAATGCAGAGAACGTGTAATATAGAGAAGGTCCAATTGCGGACCAGCGTGTGAATTGTCAAAACCTAACAAAACACGATGAGCGTGTTTCACCTCAGCCAGCTCGGAAGGAGAAATTTTAACAGCGTCACGTTAACATTGCTGAGCATTAAATGAAAAATATGCTCAGAGATTTACATTTCTATTATATCGGAATGTTAGCCCGTTTGCTTATATATTGGTACATTTATATGCAATCATATGTGCTAATATGATATTTATTTATGACTGCATGCAAAATTTATTCAATTCAAATAAATTATGCGATTTCAGAGGCATATTTGTCGGCATGTTTAAACGGACCCACATATGTATGTAATGTTTTAAAATAATATACCTATTTTCATAAAAAATGTTTTTATTTTTATATTAAATGCATTTCTTACAATACTAAAATTAACTACATATTTCATTATATGAGACTTGTATATACATATGTACATGTGTATACCTAGATATATACAAAAGCGCTTACGTACATACATACATATGTAGATGCATATGTATGGACATCTTCCAAAATTCGTATTGTCTCGTTATCACTTATCAGTGAAGGTCATATGCACACATTGTTACATATGCATATACATAAATATGTTTGTATGTCATTGACGAACAAGTAATGCATACACAAACTTACATTCGCATATGCGTACACGTAAGTTTGTCACCATCACAAAAAATCAAAAGTATTTTCTACAAAAACAACAAGCGCCTCAAACGCATAAGCAGCATCACAAGTCAATATGGCAGCCAATCAACGAAGCCAAATTTTGTAGTACATACAACAAAACCATTTTCATTCATGAACGCAAGCGCACATTCACTTGGCAAAGTTGCTTCATTCATAAAAGCAACGCCATACACACCTCCCTGCGCATGCCATGTCTACAAACGGCTTTTCGCGACGATGACAAAAATCATAAATTGAAGATTTTTCTAATGTTCCCTCCAGAAGGAAAATTTACAACATCGCAAAAACCTAGGTACAAAAATGGCAACATAGCCTTTTAAAATATTTTTCAGCAAAAATTCTGATTTGAGACTCGCAAAAATTTATGTCGATATGTTTGCATGCTCATACATATTCATACATATTTACGACAAGCCGATTTTCTACCAACAACGCAATGTTGCGTCGTTTTGACGTCGCGCAGGCGGCCATCAAACCTTCGACACATCGAGCTTTACAGAGGCGTTTCAAGTGATCCCTCCCTAATTATAAATGCGTTAATTATGTATTGTATAGTATTGACCTACAATTAGCAAATACAAATAATTAAATGTATTTAAATATTCTACCAATGTATTATGCCATATTTCAATGTACTACGACTGATTTCTGTAAGAATCAAGACATAAAAATTCAAACGATAACATGAGTTGGGGACCTGGACCCCTTCCCTTCGAACGTGCGACACTGCTTTGACTTGAGAACAAAAAATCACAATTTGCGGCCATTCGTTGTCTGTGGCAACGAAGATTTTACAACAAACCATGAGGCCCATATTTACGCACATATGCATGTAAACAAATTTACAAACATTATGCGTATGGTTCTTTCGATTTTGTTTACATGCACACATAATTACAAATTATGCGCCAACTTTTATTCTTTTGGTATATTATCGAAACTTTTAATAACCAAAGAAAATAAATATTCATATGTATGCAGTATATAATTATATTATATTTTAACATATGTATATAAAATAATTATTTCATTATATACTTCAAAGCATTTTCTGGAATAAATCATAAAGTTTTGCATATATACGTATGTATTTTGATATTAAATGTAAATGAAATTATATAGCGAGTCGTTTGCGCACTGTATATAAGCGAATCTGTAAGCGTACAGTTATTAACATTCAAATTAACACAATTTTTCTCATTTAACACTGAAACCGCTCAATTCTGCTATTTTCGAGTGCGCTGATGTTAAACCTGTGGTGAAACACGCTAATAATTTTCTGTGGTGAAACACGCTCATCTTGGTGAGTACCCCTGCGAAAAGAGGACCACTTTGACAATCGGCACACCATGAACCTTCTCTATATTATACGTTCTCTGGACAATGTTGGAGATTTTGACATTCTCAAATTGAGAACAAAGGAAAATTTCATATTAAAAATGTGCCTTTTTGTTTGAGAATGGCTTTGTTTTCAAATTGAAATGACTTAGAGAACAAACGTTTGAGATTTGAAATTAAGGTTGATTCTCAAACGCATCTCATTTTGAGAATCAACAAAAATGTTCATTGGGGTGCATAAATATTTATCTCAACTCTTCTCTCGTACAGCACCCTG
Source organism: Zeugodacus cucurbitae (assembly GCF_028554725.1). Classification (NCBI taxonomy): domain Eukaryota; kingdom Metazoa; phylum Arthropoda; class Insecta; order Diptera; family Tephritidae; genus Zeugodacus; species Zeugodacus cucurbitae. The sequence continues at coordinate 41,733,206 of NC_071667.1, forward strand.
AATGATAGAAAGAAACAACCAAAGTTCTCGTGTGTTTGAACAAGTTTTGTTTTGAGCTATATCATGGCTGCTTGTGAAGTATTATTTTGCGAATACGTAAATAATTGTTGAATATAATAATATTATCTTGCCTTAAATTCTAATTAATTTTCCATACAGATATTTCAAACCTCATACGGTTAATGGTACGCAACCTAATTGGTGTCACTTATGGTAGCAGCGTAGAACTTTCGAAGCGATGGAAAATGTGCTGCAAGCAAATCCAGAACTATGGATGCAAACGCTGCTACATCAAACACTAATCATTTACACGCCAGATATTAGGTTTAATGTCACTTTTTTTACGTTCAATTAAACCTTTTGGTCAACACAAGTACGTGAAGAATTGGAACGACATGGTTTGGGTGCTTTTGTAACCGTTTATAATCGCGACGTGTGTCAATTGAGTTTTGCCGATGATCTAGAGGGCAAAGCAGTTGCAGTATTTTTGGACTCACAGCCACCTCAGTTGGTCGTGCCATTAGCAGCTAAAACACAGAAATTAAAGAGTAAATTTAAGTGAATGTTTGTGATTATAGAAATTTAAAAACTTCTTGTATGTTTAATTAGGAGGACTTTTTTGATTCATTTTCTGCTTGTATTGAGGAATCATATCGTTGTTGTATCGCTTTACAAGAACATGGATTCACCGAAATTAGTTCAATGGAAATACTACAGCAAGATCATGGATGTTAAGACTAGAACGTTGCCCGTGCTAGATTTAGAATTCCTGAAACATAAGGTAATTATTACCAACTTTTATGTTGTAAAAATTCAAAATTTACTTTATACTTTATAGAATCCCTCCTCCCACAAATTGAATGAATCTAGTACTAGTGAAATTATTGAAAGAACAATTCTTACGAAATTAAAATAGTCCTCACATAATGTGCGCAGCTTACACTTTCAGGCCGCACGGGGTATTTGACATTTGCCACTCTTCTTCTAGCCTTTGTCCGATAGCAAAAATTTTTCAACTATTCAATACTTAATACATATGTATATAGTACGATATTACATGTCTAAAGTAATGTGCTGAACACATAGAAGACGACAAGCGACGAGCGACATCTGTCAAATATTAAAATACACGCGTTCTTATGGGCACAGATTTTTTGGCAACAGCACGACTTCACCACAAAAGGGTTGAAGTCTTCGCTGTCGCCAAATTAGAAATGTTTCTAATTTTGCCGACGACAATGGCCGCTGTAGAGCTGCCACTAACATGTGAAATGTAAAATTATTCAAAGTTCTCACAAGTATGACGTTATTTTGCCAGCAGAAACGTAAAATAGCTTTAATATATCATTTATAATAACAATCGATTATTTAAAACAAATAAATCGACCACTTTTACATTTTTTACGTAAATAATTTCACTTTAAACTAAATATGTAAATTTTATTGAAGTGATAGATGTTAGTACGGCAACAATGAAATTGCTTTTTGATATGTCGCTGCCGTCTTCAAAATGTACAAGACGCTGGCTTCAAAACGACATTTGTGATTAGCCGTCGCTACGTCGTGTCGTGTCGTCGTCTTTGTGTTCAGCACTTAAATATAATAATAAACACCTAAATGGCACGATATTTTCAATAAATGTGTAATATAATTCATGATTTTGTTATTAAATTCTCATTTCGGGTTTTGGTATTACTAACCGAAAATAGTGGATATAGTTTCACGACATTTGTAGGTCTCAGTACTGAAAGTGCACGTGGAGTTTTCATTCGCAGTTTTGTGTCTTTCATCCGTGATTGTACCAAGAACAGTACTGAAAGTGCGCATGTACCCTGCAAGACGAGTAGAGTTACTTATCTTATATGTATTGGTTGCCAGAAAAAGAAAAGCTCTTATTATTTTATTGGTCTCTCTTATTCTAGCAGCAGGAAAAAAGTTACCATTTCTCCTCTTTTACGGCAAGTCGGTGTGATTATCTTGCTCGCTCTCTCTCTCATTGATTTTGGTTAAATTTTTTTTATATCATTTTCAGGGTCACCTGTTAGTCACAGGTATTGGTCATTTGTTGGGTCACCGTTTTGTTACTCAAATTTGGTTCATTGGTCTTCATTCTATGGGTCACCTACTTTTTCGTTTAAAAATTAAAAATTTAAATTTTTTTCTGATATATTTTGATTTATTTAATTGTAGGAGGTATTTACATTTATAAAATAGTATGGTATTTTACATTTTTAATAATTATTATAGATTAATTTTTAATTATTAGTAGTTGAGTAGAAAGTAAACTTTCATTTTTACAAACGCTTTTTCGGCTATCATTTATACATTGACAAATTTTACATATTTTACATATAAAGTTAGTATTAATTATTAAATTTTTATAATTAACAATTTATCAAAAGTTTTAAGTATTGTTTTTTTGTGTTGTTATACAATAAAAATTAAATTTCACGACTATTACGTTTGTTACAAATATTCGTACATTCATTTGTATATATGTAGATGCTAATTGAACAATATTTCACATTTAGGTTAATAAATTTAGTGCTATTGCGAACGTTCAAAATTTATAAATTAACCATCATAACATTGAAAATGATAACAGAGAACTTATATATAGAGAAGGTTCAATTGCGGACAAGCGTGTGAATTGTCAAAACCTATCAAGATTCTATAAGCTTGTTTCACCACGGCCGGCTGGGAAGGAGAAATATTAACAGTGCCTTGTAACAGAGATGAGTATTAATTGAAAAATATGCTCAGAAGTTTACATTTCTATTATAGACACATGTTAGGCGTTGTGTTTATATGTTGATGCATTTATATGCCTTCTATATACAATTGATGTGAAATTCGTTTTGCGGATATTTATGAATGCATCCACAATTGAAAACATTTCAAATGAATTATACGTTTTATAATAATAAATATATATGTTTTATAATAATATACATACATATGTATGTACATACTTGTACATGTTTATATTAAATACATTTCGTATAATACTAAAATAAACAACGTATTTCATAACTTAACTCAAGACGCATAACCAGCATCACAAGTAATATGGCAGCCAATCGACATAGCCAAATATTGTAGTAAACACAACAAAAACATTTTCATTCATGAACGCAGGCGCACATTCACTTGGCAAAGTTGCTTCATTCATGAAAGCAGCGCCATACACATCTCCCACATGCCTTGACGACAAACGCCTTTTCGCGACGATGACAAAAAGCATAAATTGAAGATTTTTCTAATGTTCCTTCCAGAAAGAAAAATTGCAACGCCGCAAAATCTAAAATTTAATTTAAATTTTAAATTCTAAAAAATTTATGTCGATATGTTTGCATGCTCATACTTATTCATACGTATTTACGACAAGCCGATTTTCTACCAACAACGCTATGTTGCGTCGCTTTGTCAGTGCGCAGGCGGCCATCAATTTTTCGACACATCGAGCTTTACAGAGGCGTTTCAAGTGATCCCACCCTAATTATAAATGCGTTAATTATGTATTGTATAGTACTGACCTACAATTAGCAAATACAAATAATTAAATTTATTTAAATATTCTACCAATGTATTATGCCAAAATTCAATGTACTACGATTGATTTCTGTAAGGATCAAGGCATAAAAATATAAACGATAATATGACTTGGGGACCTGATCCGCTTCCCTTCGAACGTGCGACACTGCATTGACTTGAAAACAAAAAATCACAATTTGCGGCCATTCGTTGTCCGTGGCAACGAAGATTTTACAACAAACCATGAGGCACATATGTACATATTTACGCACATATGCATGTAAACAAATTTACAAACATTATGCGTATGGTTCTTTTGTTTTTGTTTACAATTTCAAATTATGCGCGAAAGTTTATTCTTTTGGTATATTATAGATCCAAAGAAAATAAATATACATTTGTACATATATAGTATATAATTACATTGTATTTTAGCATATGAATAAAATAATTAATTTATTAGATACTTCAAAGCATTTTAAATAATAATTCATGCTTTTTTGCATATGTACGTATATATTTTGATATCAAATATAAACGAAATCATATACAGAGTCGTTTGCGCATTGTATATAGGCGAAACTGTAAGCGAAACATTGAAATTAACATAATTTTTCTCATTTAACACTGAAAACGCTCAAATCTGTTATTTTTGAGCCCTCTGATGTTAAGCTGTGGTGAAACACGCTTATAGAAACGAGTACCCCTTCGAAAAGCGGACCAGTGTGACAATTGGCACACCATGAACCTTCTCTATATTTGACATTCTCTGATGATAAATTGGAAGTTCAGCATAGTCAAATCAGAAGCAGGATAAACAACTTCTGCGTTTTTTGATTTTTCAAGCTCTGTTATTATGTTAACTATCCATTGTGTAGATCCAAGGGCAATATATTTAAAGTTTTTTAAACAAAAATTACTTATTTTAAAAATCACTTTTCACTCTAAGATTTATGTGTTTACAATTATGCGGAAAACGAGCGCTGCAACATTGTAGATACCATATATAAGTTCGTCCATAAATTCCTCTTTTGCGAAAATTCCTCTTCTTTTGCCAAAATTCATCTTCTTTTTCGTAACAAAATAAATGTTAAAAAATCATATCGAGGACAGTCTCTTATTTTGCTAACACTTGTATTGGCTTGACCAGAAAAGAGTTCTACGCGAAAAAACTTCGAACACACCTGGTTTTGGCTCGTCCAGGGTAATTTTTTTTAAGCAGCAGGCTGATAATCCAGGAACATGGATATATGGATATTCTCTGTACCTGTGGTGGTACCTATCCACCAATCGGATCGGACCGAACACATAGCTTCTGGCACATCTCCCAACTTTTGATATCCACGTCCACCATCTCGTGAGTCTCTTGGCTTAGAATTGGGTATTTCTTCATCCAAGGAGTTCTACACGAAAAAAAACTTCGGACATCCCTGGAAAGATTTTTATATACATACTTGATGCAGAAGAAAGTTCCTTTCTGCTGGGTGGCCTCGGCAGCCCTTTAAAAAAATAACCCTGGTCGAGCCAATTCCAGGGGTGTTCGAATTCTTTTTCGCGTAGAACTCCTTTCTGACGCTTTTGAAAAATAACACTGGTAGAACTAACACAAGTGTTTGCAACATAAAGTTAATTATCCTCGATGTGATTTATTTAAATTTATTTTGTTAAATAAAATAAGAGGAATTATGGCAAAAAAAATGGCAGCGTTCGTTTTCCGCATAATTGTAAACACATAAATGTTGGGAAACATTAGAGTTTTTAGAATATAAGAGACTCTGTGTTTAGCACGTCGAAAATAAGTAGTGAAACTGCTACTCCAAAAGTCCGATGTAATTTGTTGTACATCATCCGATGCCTGATGATAAATAATTAAAATATCTGTATTCGTAGAACATACCTTGTTATTTGCCGGTTTCGTTGTGCGATTTTGACTTTTGTTGTGAATTTGAATATGTATTATTTCTTGTTGCTGCTACACTTGTTACACCATGTGGCGATTATCCACCAATATTATAAGCATGGAAATATTAATACCAACACTGTTAAATAATAAGAATATCAAAATTATTGTTTTGTTTTTGTTTTGCAATTAAATTCGTTTTCTGTTGTTGTAGCATATTTTGGGTTGTATTTCTAGGTGTATGACTTTTGTTATTTCCTGCCACAAAGGGCTACGAGTCCTGCTTCCATCATATGTCGAATTCTAATTCGAATTTGTATTGAACGATTGATCAGCGATTGCCGTTGTATGTCTTGAAGAACTCCTGGTAGGATTTCCCGCACCCATACCAAGTATAGCTAACTTCCTATATTGCAAATACATATAGAAATATGCATAATATAATTAAAATGTGCTACAAAATTGAGAATAACGATAAAAATTAGTTAATGAAATATTTTTTTTTGCTTTGAAACGATGCGTACAAGAAGTTGAGAAAATTATATAAAAGAGAATGACAGAAAAACACGAACAGAGTTGTCGAACAAGAATTGCTCGTGTGAACGCAAGGGGCGACAGCAAAAGAGAATCGCCCGAGAATTAGCAACAGAATTTGCCTGTGTGAAAGTGGACAAAGTGGCATAATCCTTATTCTACTTCTCTTTTTAGTTTGCATGTACGCACAAGATGTGCGTTGCAGCTCGCTTTGCCTTCCGACACGATTTTCTGCAGTTATATTCGTTTAAAATACGCTGCAGCACCCAGTCAAACAAAGTACCGCTCTGTAAAGTGAAAATTTACTAGAAATATAAAATAAATTATTAATAGGCACTTACATCCATTCACTTCATATTTTCTATTCATATGAATGGCGGCCATGACGGAGATTTTGATCGGTTCATTGTAGTGCATTCATCTCTCTCTTATTCATACAAAAATTAGGGTTAATGAAAGTTGCCACTCTAGCTACCGAGATTGTCATTTAACTACAAAAAGTTACTACTGTGTATGTGTTGGTAAAAGCTGAAAAACTTTGCATGTGTAGTGGTGTATGATTTAGCTCCGTTTTGTAGGGTAGTTTTGGTTCGCAGTTTTCAGTCTTTCATCACTGATTGTTCCAAGATCATTCCCCGAATTGTGCAAGAGGTATATATAATGTGCTAAATGATGAATGTAATGTGCAAGAAATGGATGAACGCAGAGAACGTATAATATAGAGAAGGTCCAATTGCGGACCAGCGTGTGAATTGTCAAAATCTAACAAAACACGATGAGCGTGTTTCACCTCAGCCAGCTCGGAAGGAGAAATTTTAACAGCGTCACGTTAACATTGCTGAGCATTAAATGAAAAATATGCTCAGAGATTTACATTTCTATTATATCGGAATGTTAGCCCGTTTGCCAATATATTGATACATTTATATGCAATCATATGTGCTAATATGATATTTATTTATGACTGCATGTAAAATTTATTCAATTCAAATAAATTATGCGATTTCAGAGGCATATTTGTCGGCATGTTTAAACGGACCTACATATGAATGTATTGTTTTAAAATAATATACCTACTTTCATAAAAAATGTTTTTATTTTTATATTAAATGCATTTCTTACAATACTAAAATTAACTACATATTTCATTATATGAGACTTGTATATACATACATGTGTATACCTAGATATATACAAAAGCGCTTACGTACATACATACATATGTAGATGCATATGTATGGACATCTTCCAAAATTCGTATTGTCTCGTTATCACTTATCAGTGAAGGTCATATGCACACATTGTTACATATGCATATACATAAATATGTTTGTATGTCATTGACGAACAAGTAATGCATACACAAACTTACATTCGCATATGCGTACACGTAAGTTTGTCACCATCACAAAAAATCAAAAGTATTTTCTACAAAAACAACAAGCGCCTCAAACGCATAAGCAGCATCACAAGTCAATATGGCAGCCAATCAACGAAGCCAAATTTTGTAGTACATACAACAAAACCATTTTCATTCATGAACGCAAGCGCACATTCACTTGGCAAAGTTGCTTCATTCATAAAAGCAACGCCATACACACCTCCCTGCGCATGCCATGTCTACAAACGGCTTTTCGCGACGATGACAAAAATCATAAATTGAAGATTTTTCTAATGTTCCCTCCAGAAGGAAAATTTACAACATCGCAAAAACCTAGGTACAAAAATGGCAACATAGCCTTTTAAAATATTTTTCAGCAAAAATTCTGATTTGAGGCTCGCAAAAATTTATGTCGATATGTTTGCATGCTCATACATATTCATACATATTTACGACAAGCCGATTTTCTACCAACAACGCAATGTTGCGTCGTTTTGACGTCGCGCAGGCGGCCATCAAACCTTCGACACATCGAGCTTTACAGAGGCGTTTCAAGTGATCCCTCCCTAATTATAAATGCGCTAATTATGTATTGTATAGTAGTGACCTACAATTAGCAAATACAAATAATTAAATGTATTTAAATATTCTACCAATGTATTATGCCATATTTCAATGTACTACGACTGATTTCTGTAAGAATCAAGACATAAAAATTCAAACGATAACATGAGTTGGGGACCTGGACCCCTTCCCTTCGAACGTGCGACACTGCTTTGACTTGAGAACAAAAAATCACAATTTGCGGCCATTCGTTGTCTGTGGCAACGAAGATTTTACAACAAACCATGAGGCTCATATTTACGCACATATGCATGTAAACAAATTTACAAACATTATGCGTATGGTTCTTTCGATTTTGTTTACATGCACACATAATTACAAATTATGCGCCAACTTTTATTCTTTTGGTATATTATCGAAACTTTTAATAACCAAAGAAAATAAATATTCATATGTATGCAGTATATAATTATATTATATTTTAACATATGTATATAAAATAATTATTTCATTATATACTTCAAAGCATTTTATGGAATAAATCATAAAGTTTTGCATATATACGTATGTATTTTGATATTAAATGTAAATGAAATTATATAGCGAGTCGTTTGCGCACTGTATATAAGCGAATCTGTAAGCGTACAGTTATTAACATTCAAATTAACACAATTTTTCTCATTTAACACTGAAACCGCTCAATTCTGCTATTTTCGAGTGCGCTGATGTTAAACCTGTGGTGAAACACGCTAATAATTTTCTGTGGTGAAACACGCTCATCTTGGCGAGTACCCCTGCGAAAAGAGGACCACTTTGACAATCGGCACACCATGAACCTTCTCTATATTTAACGTTCTCTGATGAACGTTTACACGTACACCAGAGTTTCGGGTACTTTTATCTATTCGCCCTTACGAATTGCATAGAAACTTTCATAGAAAGTGATAGTACCGCTCCCTGGCTTTTCACTGAAGAATTCGCCGGTACCTGTCTTGCAGGGTGATAAATCTAGCGAGTTATCGATTCCGATTGTCGGTTTCGTTTAGTTTTGTTATCTGTTGTACATTTTCCTTACAATATTATTATAAAATGTCGGAACACAAAAGTAGTTTAAATATATCTGATTTCTATGAACATGAAGATGTTTCCTTGGAATATATTATGGAAAATGTTCTTTACGTTGAAAAGAAAGACGACGACGATAGTGAGTTCCAACATCTAGAAAGGGAATATAATTCCATACTTTTGAATGGGTGTGATTGCAATTCAGAGAAAATTAATTGTATCAAATGCCTTCATGGAAGGAATTATAAATGGCTCTCAGAAGCAACGGAACTTGTTTTAGATGTAGACAAATGTGAAGATCTTATTTACGAATGTAGTTCTGCATGTAAATGTGATCCTTCAAAGTGTAGCAATCGTCTTGTTCAAAATGGTCCCAGAGCTGGTCTGAAGGTAGTGCATTCCAATATATTTAAATCCAAAGGCTTGATTTCAAGTGAGCTAATCCCTAGAGGAGGATTTATTTGTGAATATGCCGGAGAAATACTTTCATTTAAAGAAGCTTCTAAACGCTTAAAGAAATATGAGCAAATTCTTGACAAAAATTACATTTTGTTTATGAAAGAGTGGAATAAGAACCAAGTTCTTAAAAACCCTATCACAACAATTATTGACCCAACCCAAAAAGGAAATATTGGACGGTACATAAATCATAGCTGCGATCCGAATTGTGAAATACGATGTGTACGGATTGATTGCCCCATCCCGAAAATTGGTAAATTTTATTGTAATTATATATTTTTGAGAACTGATATGGTTAAAAATAATTAACAGCCGTATTTGCGAAACGAGATATAAAAGCTGGAGTGGAACTATGTTTTCATTATAATGGGGGAGACGAAATTTTGTTAAAAGTACAACGGCGACTTTGTCTGTGTAGATCTGCTAATTGTTCAGGATATATGCCTTATGCTAATATTGAACTACCTTAAGTTATGTCAGACACATATACAAATTCGATTTGAGGTTATTGAAGGAGCCTACTAAACATTTTTATTGTGAATAACAAACTTTCTATAACAAAATGGTTTTTACTTAAAATATCATATAGTGCGTTGTAATGCAAAGATACGAAGACAAGAAAGAGGACAAAATAATTTTACAAATGTATATGTGTATATATTTAAATAAAACAATAACAAATTTTAAACCTTGTTTTTAAACTACAACATGGAATAATATGCCTACAGCTTATTTTGAATTTCAGCTAATGTTGGCACTTTTTTTAAAATCCAGTCGCGAATATCCAAAATTTGCTGTTTTTTTAGTTCATGCAAGGCGTTATCAAGGGTAGTAAAATTTCCATTCACACCAAGTTTCGATAGTTTTTCATATGTTTCTTTTCCCCAATCCAAAGGAACAAGCGTGTCTCTAGCACCATGATACATCCGCAACTCGGAAAAATTACTATCACTAGCTAACCTTTGCCCTAGCGATTCGTATACTATTGAATCACGGTTCAAAAAAGAGGAACAAGCAAATACGCCTCCTAAATCATTACGTAAATGATAACCGGTATGTAAGGCTAACGCACCTCCCATAGAAAAGCCGCCAACAATAATTCTGCTAGGAGCTATACCAAGATCCACTTCATTTTGAATGAGATTGTTAATTGTTTCATACATTTTCGACAAACTCTTTCTATTTTCTGGAGCCTTAACCGAAATAGAACGACGATCAAACCAAACGTTGGAAAGTTCTCCTGATAAAGGAGTATACGATTGCACCGGCGCTGTAGGATATATTATTTTGATATGTTCAAACTCCATATCATGTCCTAGTAAGAAGCGCACCCATTCCGCAAGATTTGAACCAGTATCTCCTGAGATGTTTTGTGAAAAAAGTAACATTTTATTTGCTAAGACAAAAAAGTAGTAATATACCTGAACCATGTAAAAAAATTACTGTACCGCTATGGGTTTTTGTTTTAGGATAAGTATTTCTCAAAATAATATTCATTTCAATATAAACAATCTCAGAAAGTTATATTTTCATAATATCTAAAGTTTTTAGCTATTACACAGAAACCAACAGCAAAATGTAATCCATTTGATAACTTCAAAGAATCGATATATTCTGTTCATTATTATTTAATCTGCGTCTACACACGGAGTTCGTGTCCCAGCAACGAGTTGCTTGAGCAAAGGTGAAAAAAACACGCCAAGTTGGATCAGTTTTTCAACTGCAGGAAATCGCTGAACACGCAAATAAAGGTTCGGCTTTAGTATACTATCTAGTAAATGGGTATGGTTGGAAAGAGGACATTATTCAGATTAAGAATATAATATATTCTTAATGTATATTATACACATATAGCTGCAGCTATTTGTGAGATATTCGCACTTAAAGTTCTAAAATTTTAAACTTTTAACACGTTATTTATCACTGTATATTGAATTTTTCACATAAATAATTTGTGTCTACATATTTATTTTGCATTATTTGGTACGAAATTTGCTCGAAATAAGCATTTTTATTTTTATTCAATTCTATCAATTCACACAATAACAAAAGGGATGCATGCGGATAAAAAATAATTGTTGCTATATTCATATTTTACAGAAGAATCAAACTAAATAAAAAGAAGGATTTTAACCCAAATACAGAAACCGCAATCGTCTGAAAGGTAATGAAAAATAGTCTTTGTCTTTGCTTTGGTTGGCTCGACTAGCGCGGCCGAAGCATCCAATGCAGAAAGTAGTACTACGCGATAGAACTTGCCATTTCCATAGCTTTCATAATCCCCGGTGTTGACTCGGGTTCCATGTTGACAGATAACAAGTGTTGTTATATCTACATATTTTACAAACGAATCAAAGTGAATAAAGAAGGACATTGTACCATAAATATATGAATCATAATCATTTCATTCCTTTCTCTTAATAAACCATGTTGTCGTATCGACCAGGACCAGAAGGCCGCCATTGCAGAAAGAAGTAATACCCGAAAGTACTAAGGACGACCTTGGTGTTGGATCGATCAGGCTTATTTTTTTGAAGCGCATCCGAAGGTCGCCAATGCGGAAACAGGGTATTTGTTTCCTGCCTTGGAGTTAATTTTTTATTGTTTTCATTCGTTTGGATATGGTAACACTTGTTATATGTCAACATGGAACTCATTTTGCACATAAACAAAATTATGTACAAATTAAAATGCTTATTTAAAGCAAATATTATAAGAATTAATATAAAATAAATATGTAAAAACAATGTAGTGAAGTGTTAGTGTACGACGAGAATTTTTAAATGAGGGACGCCACACTTCAACAGCAGAATTTAGGCAATATGCAGTATTCACTGGTACTTGATTTATATACATACATACATACATATACAGCCCTATTCTGTGCACTTTACAAATTTCTCATTTAGAAAAATTTTAAATTTATCGAGCACTAGCTGGCCCAGCAGAGAAGTTTCTTCCGCCTTACAGGCGATAAATGAGCATATTTTTGATTTTATTGAGTTCATTTTCATGCATTGATTATGATAATAAAAAAATTAAGTATTTTAATGATTCTTTATTAGCTATGTATTTTGGTGCATGGGTGGCACTCTTCAGTGAAGCACCTTGTAATTTACAATCAGACGTTTTTCATTTTATAATCAGGCAAGAACAAATTACGGAGATGGTCGTCTGTCCCGTGAACATGCCACATAAACATAATTGACCATTTGAAAAACATGCATTTTCTAAATTCAGGCCACATATTTCAAGGAGTAGCCTTCTCATCTGTTAACAGTCATAGAGAATGTAAGACAGATCGCAAATTAAAGTCGTTTAAACTCCAATGGCAAATCGGTTGCTATCACCGGAATTCTCGGAATGAGAACTTCTTCACCTTCGAACTTTCCATTGAGTATCATGGCATAGATCACATTGTTCATAAATTTTCTTTACCACTAAACGCGTTCAGTTAGCCAGTTTTATTTGGTTTAAGTTTCGAAGCATGACTACTACGGAGCCAATAGTCGCAAATTGTGCGATGGCAAGCCAGGCACGTCCAAGAATTTAAAAATATCAATTGGATCACAGTTAGTGACTTTTATTACACAATTAATAGATTTGAATGAATGAAGTGCACCAATTATCTCATTCTGAATTATGTATTTTAGGTTAATTTTTATTCTTAGACTTGCTTCATTATTTTTGTGTAGTATAAAATATATTACTACTCTCCAACGAAAATTAATAAATAGCATGAAAGCCTAATCGATCATCTTCTAATAATGGTTTGAATTGTAATTTTTTAATACATGAGTCACGTCCAGTTCTATGAGTTCTTATCTATTTATAATAATAATTATAGAGAATGGAATACTTAACATTTTTCTCCATGAATCAAACATTTAATTTTATTATTTCTTTTATAATAAATTATCAGACAATTACAAACTAATTGGTCTTTCAGAAGTTGGTCTAAAAATTATGCTTTCGCTACAATTAAAGGGTAAGGAATGTTCGGTCAATGGATACAAAATGTTGACTGATTACATTTAGGATGACTTGGACCGATTATCTACTACAACAGTTTTATTTGGTGTCTTTAAACACGTATTTGCAATTTCTTTTGAACTGTAGTTTAGTTTTCTTCAATCGTTGATGTTTGAAATCTATTACGGTGAATAAAGAGATCAGCATCTCAATATATGTAACTGAATAAGATAATTAAAAAGCGGTTCCAAGGTTTTTACACAAACATTTAATTTCAGCGAACTATTTTCTATTCACGTATTTTTAATTAAAATTTATAATTTTTTTTTGTCATTTGCGCTTATTTTCATTTTCATCATGATATAAATTTTTTTGTTTATTTTTGTTCCTTTTTTTATTTATCAGATTGATGTTGTGATTGAACATTTTTTTGTTTTTCAGTTTTGTTTTCATTTTTATGAAAAGAAAGCCTAATCAGATGTTTTGAACAATAAATTTTGTTTTATATGGAATGTCAATTGCGTTTTTTATTCCACAGTTTATTCACGTTCTCGTCAAGAGAAATGTATAAAATGTATCCTATGTCCTGCCCCCGGTGCTAAGCTACCTCCAAACCAAATTTAAGCCAAATCGGTTCAGCCGTTCTTCAGTTATAAAGACTTGAACTAACACGACTTTCTTTTATATATATAGATTTCGTATTCTGTCTCTAAAATAAAAAGCTTTTTCCTTGATGAATTGTTAAAAAGTAAAATGCTTTTTACAAACAAAATATCTCGATACTGCGTTCGGACCGACATTGAAAACATGTTTTCATTGAAAAAATGGGTTTTCGTTCGAAAACTTGTGTTTTCATCCACGCAAAATCTGTCAAACGAAATCACAGTTTTCGCTGAAAACTTCTTAAAAACTTACATTCCAATCATTATAATCGATGTCTGCTCTAGTTTAGTCGATATTATTGGAAGACATATTTTGCCAGCTCTAAATTGTCATTTGATATTGTATACAAATTCCACTACTTTGTCAAAATAATGGAGAAACAGAAATAAAAATAAAAGAGTGCGTAGAGTCCCTACGCGCGGAAGAAGTTATACTGCTTAGTGATATTCCAAGAAATGCATATAATTTTGTATGAAAGAAAACTAGCAAGAGACACTTTCTTAAATTCACATTTTATAAATTTATTATACACATTTTATAAACCAAAGTCCAAATCAATTATCATTTCTGGGTTCTGACGGATTAATATCTATAATATTTACAATTGGATTATGATAACTAAAATACGATATGAAATGTCTTACATCTATTTTATCTATATTTCTCGCGAATACCGTATCAATAGTCGTACCTCCTTTTGTCGTAGGATCATTTCTTCCATTGATCATTTGAAATACAATCATACATATGCGTACACATTTTTCCGAAGTCGTACAAGAAGTATAACTTCAAAAAAAATTAATTTTATTGAAATAAAAAATTTACTGCCCCGAGTGAGGCTCGAACCCACAACCTTAAGAAATTTTAAAAATTTAATTTTATTGAAATAAATAAAAAATTTAATGCTCCGGGTGAGGCTCGAACCCACAACCTTAAGAAATTTGAAAAATTTAATTTTATTGAAATAAATTAAAAATTTAATGTCCCGGGTGGGGCTCGAACCCACAACCTTAAGAAATTTTAAAAATTTAATTTTATTGATATAAATAAAAAATTTAATGCCCCGGGTGAGGCTCGAACCCACAAACTTAAGAAATTTGAAAAATTTGAATTTATTGAAATAAATAAAAAATTTAATGCCCCGGGTGAGGCTCGAACCCACAACCTTAAGATTAAGATTATTATGTAGTACATACACATATGAATATGGTTATACATACACATGTGAATATGTCACCAACCAAAAGTAATACTTTCGATTTGCAAAGAAAGTAAATGAAGACTGACTACAGGAAATGATCCTGTGAAGCATAGTCTTAACTTTTCAACGGCAAACGCAGAGAATTTCAACCAAAAGTCACATAAACTAGTTGAGAATTCGCAGAAATGAAACAGAAACGGAAGAAAAAAAATCAAAAGAACCATACGCATAATATTCGCAAATTTGTTTACATGCATATGTGTGTAAATATGTGCACTCGTAGCACATTTCTTGTAAAATCTTCGTTGCCACGGACAACGAATGACCGCAAATAGTAATTTTTTTGTCACAGACTTGTAATCAGTGTCGCGTTTTCGCAGGCAAAGAGGTCCACGTCCCCAACTCATATTATTATGGATTGTTTTATGTCTTGATTTTTACTAAAATCAATTGTAGTACATTAATATTTGGCATCATATATTAGTAGAATATTTAAATACATTTAATTATTTATATTTGCTAATAGTAAGTCAATACTGTCCAAAACATATTTTGCGCATTTATAATTACGGAGGGATCACTTGAAACGACTCTGTAAAGCTCGATGTGTCGAAAAATTGATGGCCGCCCGCGCAATGCCAAAGCGACGCAACATTGCGCTGTTGGTAGAAAATCGGCTTGTCGTAAATATGAATATGTATATGTATGTATGAATATGTATGAGCATGCAATCATATCGACATAAATTTTTGGCGCTTGTTGTTTTTGTAGAATATTGCTTTTGATTTTTGGTGGTTGACAAACTTACGCACGCATATACAAATGTAAGATTGTGTGTTTGTTCAATGACATATAAACATGGACATATGTATGTTTATGCATAATGTTGCTGTTGCGCAACAATTATCGCAACTTTTCCGAACTCGTATAAGAAGGGCTAAGTTCGCGTGTGACCGAACATTTTATACTCTCGCAATTTATTTGTTTAATGTTATTAAGCGTGTTTTTTTTCCTTTCTCGAATGGTGACTTTTTATGTATCAACATTATACGCATGCTGCATTACCTTTTTGAATGTGTTCCATTTTTTACATGATTAAAGAACAAAAAGATATCACCCTATTATGCTGGTCTTCTCTCACTGACAATTTGATAACTACCCAGCAAGTCATGGGTACTGAAACTCCAACACATTCAAAGAAATTTCAATAACACCACTACATACACATATATGCAACAAAGGGCAAAATGTGCATAAACATTTACTTCAACTTTTCTCTCGTACAGCACCCTGAATGATAGAAAGAAACAACCAAAGTTCTCGTGTTTAAACAAGTTTTGTTTTAAGCTATATCATGGCTGCTTGTGAAGTATTATTTCGCGCGTTTTATTTAAATCAGTGATCTGCAGCCTAATTAAAGTTTAAATTATTAAAGCACGCATTTTTAAATAAGTAAAACGTAAAATAAAAGTTTTCTAAAGCCAAAATATGGAATTGAAGAGGGTGATACAGTAATACTTCATCGCACTGTCAATTCGAAGCACGCAATAGAAGCTACGCCAACAATGGTCAGCATCAAGGACGAAACCATTGAATACGTAAATAATTGTTGAATATAATAATATTATCTTGCCTTAAATTCTAATTAATTTTCCATACTGATATTTCAAACCTCATACGGCCCGTTAAAGGTACGCAACCTAATTGGTGTCACTAATGGTAGCAGCGTAGAACTTTCTAAGCGATGGAATATGCGCTGCAAGCAAATCCAGACCTATGGATGCAATCGCTGCTACATCGAACACAAATCTTTTACACACCAGATATTAGGTTTAAAGTCACATTTTTTACGTGCAATTAAACCTTTTGGTCAACACAAGCACGTGAAGAATTGGAACGACATGGTTTAGGTGCGTTTGCAACCGTTTATCATCGCGACGTGTGTCAACTGGGTTTTGCCAATGAGCTAGAGGGCAAAGCAGTTGCAGTACTTTTGGACTTACCGGCACCTCAGTTGGCCGTGCCATTAGCAGCTGAAACATAGAAGTTAAAGGGTAAATTTAAGTGAATGTTTGTTGTTTACATGACTTAGTAACATGCAACAACATCTCACAAACGTAATCACATCATTACATCACAATGCAGCAGGTTACAACCCACGCCACTACACACGCACGCATCATACACAGCGTCTAACATCATCGCAAAACACAACAACCACACGATCATCAACGTATTGTGTCCGATATTCACCACCAAAGTCATTAAAACGGATAGATCCCAACGGGATCTGCCTCATTCGATTCTATCCGTGAACCAGAACGCTCGCTATCATCCCGGTTTAATATCGTTACCAGTAAGGAATCTCATTCCGTCCGTCCATTCCAGTCAGGATACGGACATCCGTTCTAGTGCGCTGTGTGTGTGTGCGGTGACTCATCGTATCTAAACTAAGTTATTAAAGATAAACCAAATTGTTTTCGACGAAAGTCAATATACCAACATATGTTCATATTAGAATAAATTAAGTCGAAAATTTAATAATAAATAATTATAACGTTTAACGAGTCTTGAGTGTTTCCGATTTCACTTTCGATTCATACTTTCCGCACGTAAATATACCAGTGTCATACGTATACAAATGGTCCTTCGAGCCGGAAGTCACACATTCGTTTCAAATCAAAATAATCAACGGCAATCATTGTGTGAGCTCTGTACTGAAGGTCATAAGTTAAGATCTTGCGAGAGATTCAAAAACTTACCCGCTTCAGATAGAAACAATCTTGTTTCTGCAACACAAACTTTGCAAAAACTGTCTGTCAAACTATCATATGACAAGAGACTATGAAAGCAAATTCAATTGTGTATATTGCCAACGAAGACATCACTCATTGCTTCATATTAACAATTTTCAAAATATGAAGCAAAATCAATTTCAAAAAACCACGGGGTTAGTCGCTACGACCACATCAAATAATCCCGAAACATCAAATCCTGAAAAAATGGAAGAACAACCATGTTGCTCTAAAGCAGCAAATATTCAAACGCTTCATTCAGAAAATGAAATTCTTTTACCCACTGCGGTCATCACCATTGAACATAAGGGTGATTTATTCAAATTAAGAGCACTAATAGATCAAGGCTCTCAAAGATCCTTTATATTTTCAAAGGGTCAAAATCGGCTCAAACTGCCAATAAAACATTCTAACTTTCAAATCTCGGGAATGGGTGGAAGAATTATTCAAAATTCCAACAAAATATGCTCAAGCACCATAGTATCTCCAAGTGCGGATATTAGAATAGATGCACAAGCAATCGTTCTACCGCAACTTACAAATCTGCTTCCAAGCTATGAAGTCAATAAAAAACACTGGGAAAAATGCTCACATCTGAAGTTAGCAGATCCCAACTGTCATACCCCATCGCAAATCGACATATAATTAGGCAGTGACTTAATACCTCAAATAATTCTTGAAGGTATTGAGAAAATCTCCAATAAATTGTTAGCTCAAAATACAATCTTTGGATGGATTATAAGTGGCCAAGTCACTGAAAAAATCAATTCTTTCACCACTCAAGTGGAAAATATCTCAAATGAGTATCTAAATAATGAACTTAAAAAATTCTGGGAAGTAGATGAATTACCTCAGACTATCCAACCTTCAGAAGAAGACCATGCATGCGAAGCCTTCTACAAGTCCACAACAACATGAAACGGACATGGTCGTTATGTTGTGCGACTACCATTCAAACCAACTTTTCCAGAAACCATAGCTCTAGTCCACTCTAGAATATCAGCAGTCCAGCAATTTCTAAGTCTGGAAAAGAGCCTGATAAAGCGAGCTTTAATAAGTATGTGATGGACGAATATCTCGATCTCAATCATATGGAAGAGACTGTACCATATGAAAAAGTATTATATGTCACATCACGGGGTAATTAGACCAGATAAAATTACAACAAAAGTACGAGTAGTTTTCAATGCCTCGAAGAATACTAGCTCAGGCAAATCACTCAATGATGTACTATACACAGGGCCAACGTTACAACCTGATCTCATATACGTGGACGATATACTTTCAGGTAGCCACAGTATTCCAATAGCATGCGAATCATTATCGCAAGTGATCGTAGCACTGAAATCGGCAGGTTTTCCCTTAAAGAAAATCACATCAAATCACCCCGAAATAATAAAAGATATAAAAAAGGAAGACTTATTAGATACAGACTTTCTTAAATTTGAAAAGGCTAGCACAACCAAAACTCTAGGGATTCAATGGAATGCGATAACAGATCAATTCTCATATACAATTGAGTCAATATCTGTAATGTCCGTCATTACAAAACGCCAAATACTTTCCTCGGTGGCAAAACTTTTCGACCCCGCAGGATGGCTTTCGCCAATAATGATTCAAACAAAAATCTCATCCAAGAATTGTGGCAAGATGGCACTGAATGGGATGAACAGGTAAAACCTGTACGTTTAACTAAATGGGTTCAATTTGCTAACAACTTACACACCATATCGGAAAGTCGAATCCCTCGATGGGTCAACTTCACCCCTGACATTAATGTAGAACTACACGGTTTCTGTGACGCCTCTGAAAAGGCATATTGCGCAACGGTCTACGTACGAACTCACATATCTTGGTAGCCAAAGCCAAAGTTGCACCTTTGAAGACACTAAGCCTGCCACGGCTCGAACTTAATGGTGCTCTTCTGTTAGCAAAATTAATTTCAATAGTTCAAACCCATCTCAAATTAAACGATCACAAAATGTATCTTTGGTCAGACTCAGAAATAGTTTTAGCATGGTTAGAAAAACCACCATATACATGGAAGACCTATGTCTCTAATTGCATATCACAAATCTTAGATTTAGTTGGCCCAGCCAAATGGCAACATGTTGCGAGTGCAGATAACCCAGCGGATCTTGGGACAAGGGGACACTTCACCTCACCAGCACTACAGTCTGGTGGAACGGTCCTACATGGCTAACAGAATCACAAGAGTTCTGGCCAAATCTCCTGCTCGGAATATAATACCGCCAGAGAGTCGGAGAATTGAAAATTTCCATATCACTCCCGAAGAGGACGATATTCTCCATCGATTTTCATCATTTCCTAAATCGCTAAGGGTAGTCGCTTACATGCACAAATTTACCCAAAGACTTAGAAAAAAATTAAAGGAATACCAAATGACCCTTTCGTGCAACTAACGCATTCCTACTTGCAACATGCCAAAGTTAGTATCATCACATACACCCAAACTTGCTATCTCAATAGAGAAAAATGTAAGTTGCTAGATAGACATCCTCTCGAAAAGGGAAGCTCCTCTTCTCGCCATACCTGAGACGGAAGGAGACTCACTCTCTTTAATAAATCGATGGGAAAGAATAAAGATTCTCTATCACGAATTCAGCCACAGATGGAAGGTGGATTATCTCAAAGATCTCCATAAGAGATATCGATGAAAAACAACCCAAAAGGAACCCAATGCCGGAGAATGCGTCATCATACAGGACGAATGCCTTCCTCCAACGGAATGGCGACTAGGCCACATCGAAAAGGTTCATCGAAGATCAGATGGTCATATAAGAGTAGTCGATGTACGAACACAAACTGGAATATTAACTCGACCAGTCGTAAAATTGTGCTTTCTTCCAAACAGCGAAGACCACCAACCAAAACCGCAAACTAAATCGCAAAATTAATCAAAAATAAATAATCAATACCGCAAATTCGCAAAAAAATCCGAAATTCAATCTTTTAAAATTCGTAGACACAAAACCAATCCTAACAAACGCGATTAGATCAATTATATGTGTATATCGATATGTATATGTACCCCATAACCAAAAATAATCGGCCCTATTCCCGTTGTCGTTGTCGTTTTAATA
Source organism: Zeugodacus cucurbitae (assembly GCF_028554725.1). Taxonomy (NCBI): domain Eukaryota; kingdom Metazoa; phylum Arthropoda; class Insecta; order Diptera; family Tephritidae; genus Zeugodacus; species Zeugodacus cucurbitae. The sequence continues at coordinate 41,754,378 of NC_071667.1, forward strand.
GTCGTTTCTAAGTAGTCGTCGTTCTTATCGTCGTTTCGTTCCTAAATTGGTATTCTTGAAGTATATCGTAACGCCTAAGAAAAGTTATCGAAATTTTTCTACATATTTTATATAGTATACTTTAAGGAGCTCTTTTCCCATATAAAAATTCTTATGTAACGAGACACATTTTTAAAGCAGTCCTTTAAACAGCGTTATCACTGTAATTATTGTACTTACGTACAACAATGTTAGTCTTCCATCTTTATTTGATTTTTTAAAAGAAATAGTGGTGACATCTGCGTACTCCAATCTTTCTTCTAAAATATGTTATACTTCCATCGTCTCATGCTCCTTGCTTCTGGCTAATCCGACTACTCTACCGAACACAGCCAAAGGAGACATGGGTATCTGTTTATTAACTCCTCGTCTTGTTGGAGTACTATTTTTTTCTTCGTTTTGAATTTTAAGACCTTTCATATCTTAAATATACTCTTAGATATAAAAATGCAATTTTATTAATGCCAACAATTTCCGACGCGAGATGGCGGTGGAATGGATGTAGGTTTTTTTTAGAAAAAAAAATACCTCTCCCAAAAAATCGAAATTTAAAGGATTTATCCCTTTTCTAAAGTCATTGGCATATGCAGGATATTTTTCCATTTCAGAAATTAAATTTTCAAACTGTTTCCGATTTGGAATTTTCATCTTCATTTTAAGTATTCCTTCAAACAACCGCGTCGTTTCTATGTCGCTCACAATTATAGCAACGACCAAAAACGACTGTTTCTATGTCGTCTCTATAGTCGTTTCAAATTGGGGAATCTCAATTTATTTTCGATAAATGTCGTTAACGCCAACAGGAATGCCAAATAGGCGTTCTTAAGTCGTTTTAAAACGATAACGACAACGGGAATAGGGACGAATATTGTTCCAAATTAAGAGCCAAATCATGTTAATATGTATTCCTATTCCCATAGAAATGGACGTAGAATACGTACAAATTATCACCAAGACATTAAGGTCCGAAATAGCTACACCCATAGCGCCAGCTGCACCCGTTGCCGCGCCAAGAACCACGGTTATGCGATCATCATCTGCCGCAGCAGTCAGGGAGACAAGGGAAGAGCAGCTATTAGAAGATCAAGGGCCTCCTCGATATCGTCTGTGCCATCGCCCACACGCCCTGAAGAGATGCCCGATATTTTTGAGCATGAAGCCTGCTCAACACCAACAAATTGCGAGAGCCCACGGGCACTGCATAATGTGCTTGGCAGATGATCACGCAACCAACGATTGCTGGGCCGACCAATCATGTAGACACTGCCACAGACCACATCACACGCTGTTTCACTGTTTTGCGAGACGACCCAATCCGACACCAACTCGCACTCGTCAAAGACCACACCGCGATCCGGTCCAGCGCCGAAGAGGCAAACGAACTGAAGCAACCAGATTAGCACGGTCACGGCCGTTCTCGCCACGTCATGAGTATCATCGTCAACATCGCCGCCAAACCGGATTAAGCGCCGTAGTCAGCACGCTCCAACAACTCCAGAGACTTCTAGGCAATTAATTCGCCTAGGGGGGCCGGGATGTTTACATGACTTAGTAACATGCAACAACATCTCTCAAATGTCATCACATCATTACATCTCAATGCAGCAGGTTACAACCCACGCCACTACACACGCACGCATCATACACAGCGTCTAACATCGCTCATCGTAAAACACAACAACCACACGATCATCAACGTATTGAGTCCGATATTCACCACCAAAGTCATTAAAACGGATAGATCCCAACGGGATCTGCCTCATTCGATTCTATCCATGAACCAGAACGCTCGCTATCAACCCGGTTTAATATCGTTACCAGTAAGGAATCTCATTCCGTCCGTCCATTCCATTCAGGATACGGACATCCGTTCTAGTGAGCTGTGTGTGTGTGCGGTGACTCATCGTATCTTAACTAAGTTATTAAAGATAAACCAAATTGTTTTGACGAAAGTCAATATACCAACATATGTTCATATTAGAATAAATTAAGTCGAAAATTTAATAATAAATAATGATACCGTTTAACGAATCTTGAGTGTATGCGCTTTCACATTCGATTCATACTTTCCGCACGTAAGTATACCAGTGTCATACGTATACATTTGTGATAATAGAATTTTAAAAACTTCTTGTATATTCAATTAGGAGGACGTTTTTGATTATATTTCACCTTGTATTGAGGAATCATAACGTTGTTGTATCGCTTTACAAGGACATGGATTCGCCGAAATTAGTACAATGGAAATAGATTTGAAATTCTTGAAGTATAATGTAATTATTATCATCATTTATGTTGTGGAAATTAAATATTTACTTTATATTTTGTAGAAACCCTCCTCACAGAAATTGGATGAATCTAGTACTAGTGAAATTAATGAAAGAACAGATCTTACAAAAACTCCTAAATAAACCAAAAGAGACCTCACATAATGTGCACAGCTTACACTTCCAGGCCGCTCGGGGTATTTGACATTTGCCACTCTCCCTCCAGCCTTTGTCAGATAGCAAAAATTGTTCAACTATTCAATACGTTTTACAAATGTATATAGTGTAGTACGATAATACATTTATAAAGTAATTATAATAATAAACACCTAAATGGCATGCTATTTTAAATAAATATGAAATATAATTAATGATTTTGTTATTGAATTCTCATTTGGGATTTTGGTAGAACTAACCGTAAAGAGCGGGTATAGTTTCAGGTCTTTTGTGGGTCGCAGTACTGAAAGAGCACGTGGAGTTTTCCTTCGCAGTTTTGGGTATTTCATCCGTAATAGTACCAAGAACAGTACTGAAAGTACACATGTAGGTTTCGTTCGCAGTTTTGGGTCTTTCATCCGTGATTGTACCAAGATCATTCCCCGAATTGTGCAAGAGATATATATAAATTGCTAAATGAAGAATGTAATGTGCAAAAAAGGGATGAACGATCACACTACTACTACTACTCTACCGAACACAGCCAAAGGAGACATGGGTATCTGTTTATTAACTCCTCGTCTTGTTGGAGTACTATTTTTTTCTTCGTTTTGAATTTTTAGATCTTTCATATCTTAAATATACTCTTATACTGTTTCTATGTCGTTTCTATAGTCGTTTCAAATTGGGGAATCTCAATTTATTTTCGATAAATGTCGTTAACGCCAACAGGAATGCCAAATAGGCGTTCTTAAGTCGTTTTAAAACGATAACGACAACGGGAATAGGGGCGAATAGTTAAATAGCAAACGTTAAGGTTGACTTGGGTCTATTTAACTATATTAGTTATCTCCTACAAACAATATTTTCAAACATGTTCTTGCTATAATATGGCCTTTTAACTTTCTTATAATTGGATTCATCAGTTTTCTGCCGTGTATTTGAAATTAATTCGCTGTCACATTGGTCTTTGTCATCCTGGACCATCGACTTTTGAATCTTTGAATCTTTGAACTGTATATTTCTTTGAATCTTTGAACTATATATTAGTTTTTCTGCAATCGTACATGTTTTAAATTCATTAAGTCAAATAAAGAGATGAGCGTCTCGATATATGCAATTGAATAAGAATAATACCGAATTTCTTTGAACTATATATTAGTTTTTCTGCAATCGTACATGTTTTAAATTCATTAAGTCAAATAAAGAGATGAGCGTCTCGATATATGCAATTGAATAAGAATAATACCGAAGCGGTTAAAAGATTTTTTACTAAAACATTTAATTTTATCAAACAATTTTTCCGTTTGCGCAATGTAAAAATCAAATGTAAAAAAAAAAAATCGAAAAAATAAAAGATAAAAACGAAACAGTATTGCTTACCCCTTGTATTGGTAAATATCTGCTGCTGTTTATACATTTTTGAACAATTTGGATAGATTTTCAAAAACACATTATTGTTTTGCTAACGCAGAAGGGGTGTCAAAAAAGTTTGAGAAAGCTGTTTACTTATCAAACCTTTTATAATTGAATCATGGTTATAGATAGTTGTGAAAGTGAATTTATTGTAATGGAGATATTTAACTTTTGTCCTTATTTTTATACAAAGAGGAAAAATATGAACATGTTGATGGCTCGCGTTATTGAGCCGTTTTTATATTAAGAAGTTTATTTTACCCTTTTTTGTAAAAAAAAATTAAGATAATGAAGGTAACTTTGAGGAAATTGTTTTCTGTGTATTCCATGCGATTAAAACATGTTTGGTTAGGGAGGCTAACGAGGCTCTGGCGACCGAGTAAAGGCAGTATAACCTTATCATCTATGTAGAGTAAATGGCGTTGTAAAACCAAACCAAATACTTTGTATCAGGTCTGGGAGGTTGCAGTCGATATCTCTACATCAGATAGGGTGATAGGAACCGGTCAATCATAAACCAAACTTATCAACGAAGTCACAATGAAGAATGCTCGGTTAAAACAAACACTCCTTTTGCATGAAAAATAGGGCCACATTCGGCGCATGGAATATTTGCGCACTCTCAGAAACTTCACGTCTAGACCAAGAACGAAGGATTTATTCTGAAATTGAAGTTAAATTATTAACTATTTTGCAACCAATATTGAAATGCATGTGAAAACGTAAGTTATAGAATAATTCAAATAATGTTTTCAATTGAGTTCAATATAATTGGACAGAAATCAGCTGTTTCTGTTTACATTATTTTGTTTCCCACATGTGTGGGGAAAAGCTATACGTACTTAAGCTTTTTATTTTATCAAAATTGTCAAGAATACCAAAAAATTTCTTACTTGATAAAAATATGAAAAAAATTTAAATTTTTCTGTTATTTTGTCAAGTGCACGGAATAGGCCTGATAGTCTAGTAACCGATTTTTTATACCAATCCGAATGGAGCCCTTCAGTACCATCTTTACCACAAAATTTTGTAATCTTTTTAGTGTTAATACATTTTTACTCAAAAGTTTTTAACCTCAATCCAGATAAAAACATACAAAAAAATCCGTTGCCAGAACAGAATCAACGATAACTTTCCAGATCCTCAAGACAGCGAAATTATTTACGAAGTTTTAGCCGTGACAGATCAAATTAGAGTGTCACAAAGTGTCTTAAAGTATAAGTAAGATGGGTAATAAAGTGTTAAATGAAATTTTTTGAATTATAAATAAAGATAACTATTAAATTGTGTTTTATATTTGACAATCCAGGGATCGTACTCAAAATAGCATTTCAATGTAGGAGATACATTACACCTCTTTGGCATATCTATAGTAGACCGAGTTGACCAAAAAAAAAACATTACGAGAAGCCAATAGGATAGGGAACTGAGTCTCCAGTCGCTGTTTTTTTTAATACAATATTTGTGTACAATCTATATTTTAGTATAATGCGAATGTTTCCAATAGAATAATTTACTTGAATAGTTTATTAATGTACAAATTTTATTAAACTAATAATTTTAATAACGGTGCTTTCTGATAAATTGATAGTAAAGGTCCTTTAAAATTGCCAATAATAATCAACTTGAACAATCGATACACTTAATGCACAGAAATCTAGTAATTTCACGACAAACGTACAAATAATTTAGTTCAAATATAACTAAACAACGATTTTTTATTTAATTAAACGTCATTATTTACCATATCTTTATGTTATATCATGTCTCACGAACTCTTGTTGAACCAGGTCATTTATACTGGCGACTATAGTCTTACAAAATTCTTTTACAACGTTAAAAGAAACCAAACATTTGTGTCAGATCATACTATTCACTGCCAATCATTATGGTACATTTGTCATATAATAAAATCTTCCGAAAAATTAAAAAAACCCGCTTGAGACAGGTACAATCTCGTCCGAAAAGATACACTTTGCATTAACTATACTCGTATATTTAACACTCATGGGACAAATGTCTTGGAATTAAAATTTTACGACTTTAATCATTGCTTCATATCACTAATTTTCAATCCCCACAACAGCGGGTTCTACGTTACACCGTGATTGACTCTGATTTTCGGATCCGACCATGGGCTGTTAATTCTTTTGATCCGCGCTGACGTTGAGCCAAACCCGGGCCCAAGGGAATATTTCTGCTGCGTATGCGCCAAAAGTCTCCACCCAAACTCCATCTCGGTTAGGTGTAACACATGCAATGGATGGAGCCATCTTAAGAGCTGTTCTGGCCTTAAGACCTACAGGGAGTGGACTACAAGTTATGTGGCCCCATGCTGCCAACGCACAACCGCTTCTACGCCACTGCGTCGCCACCAATGGCAAGTGGCCAAGATAGGTCTTCAACGGTCTTCCGGAGCTCCAGGCAGCATGAATCCCAGTCTGATCAGACCCATCATCAACCTTCATCGGTTAAGTGCAATTCTTGCTCTGGCTGGTGTCATTTTCCGACGTTTTCCGGCCTGCGCACCACACGTGCGTGGAGTGAGTCATTCGTTGTCCCATGCTGCAGGAGTCTGCCCCGCAACAATCTCAAACGGAGTCGCCAAACAACACCCGAGTGCGACAGTTGAGATAGTTGAGCTAATGAGTCGGGAAGGCGTATTGATAACTGCGGTCCAAGAAACCAAGCTAAATGACCGCTTAGATTTTCTGAGCTGTGCCGGTTTCAACGTTATACGTAAGGATCGCGAGCGAGACAATGATGGTGGTTTGATATTCCTTTTGTATAACACAGTGCAGTATCGTTTAATCGCTGGAGACATCGACCACAGGGATACTACCCTAGAATGTCAGGGCATAGCTATCCAGTCAGGCGGTGACGAGCTCGAAATATTTAATATTCACCCCCCGGTTACATGTTGCACAACAGGATATCACCTGAACATCGGTGCGCTGCTTCGTGGTGAACGATCTTTGGCATTCTTGTCTGTCAAATGATCGTCGGGGGATGGAGCTGGCAGAACAGATTGACGATTCGACATTCTGCACAATGAATGACGAAGCCCCCACCAGAATTTTGGGCACCTGTAATAGCTCGCCTGATATTACAATCGCTAGCGGTGGTCTGATAAATAGCATAACCTGGCGACCTATGCTAACTGTCGCATCAGGCCATCTGCCTATAATTGTCTCGATCGAAAAACCTCCTGACTTTATTTCTGTGGACAACCGCACCTTCGTTAACTTCAAAAAAGCTAACTGAGTCGGCTTCACAGAATTTCCCGAGAGCACCTTCAACGCATTGCCCATTCCTACGGACATATACGTTGGCGAACGTAAACTCCGCAAGGCGATCGCAGCTGGTACTTCTTGCTTCATTCCGACTGGACGCATTGCGGATATCCGTTCTAACTTCCCAGTGGAAGCAGCAGTTTTAGCCAACGAGCGCGATGCCTTACGCCGTGTCGATCCCTGTGATCCCCGTATAAGGGATATAAATTTGGAGATTCGATGAACGGTAAATCAATATAAGCGGACGAAATGGCCAAAGCACCTGAAGTCTGGTAATCTTTTCACTGGTGTAAGTAAGCTCTGGACTACTGTCAAATGCCTATCTAACCCTAGAAGACATGATGACCGGGTTGAAATTCAATTCGCTCGTAAATTATTATTTTTAAATCGATTGTTTGTTTGCAATATTTTCTTCCAGCGGCTGCACTGAGTTTTACTTACTTCATCAATTGTGAGTAATAAAATTTTATAACTAATACATTTTTATTAGAATACTAGCAAACCCGGCCACACCTTTCTGTGGCTAAAGCATACATTAAATTAATAAGTTTTTCAATTTAGTGAAAAAATTCTTACGCTTAAAGACGAAAAAGTTATAGCCGGTAAATTTTAAAATGATTGATGCAAATCAACACAGTTTGCTGTTTTTAAATGCAAAATGAAATGGTGATAGACCAGGCAAATCCAATGATTATAAAAATATTTTGGGATAGCTGACAACGTCATTGATGACATCTTTGTTTTTTGCTACCAATATTGGTTGTTCCCTCAGCCAAATATTATTATTTTATTGTTTTTTTTATGTCCGGAAATCCACGTGTCTAAATATATTGAGATATGGGTCGTTACCTATTAATTTTGCATGTTACATGTTCAATAATTATCGTGATAGGTGATCGCCATCCCAATAACACCATTCCCAATCTTTCGTACTTCTTCTATATGCGCTCACCAACTTATTGAATTGTGATAAATTCCTGAATACTGACTTTATATGCATGTTAATTTAACATGGCTTAAAATGTATTTTACTTTTCCATGATAAATATGAATATCTGTAAATTTCCCGAAACGTCGATTTGCTAAGCGTTATAGAGAAGCCAAAAGAACGCTCTATTCTGTTAATCAAACAGACAGGCAGCATTTATGGTGCAAGCCTGCGCAATAATGTCCTCTTAATCATGCGCAATAGTGCTGAAGCATTATCTTAGGTGGAAAAATACTTTAATCTGCACAACAATATTTGTTTATCCCTTTGTTTAGAGCTGCGTCTATGTATGTATGTATGTGATTGGCGTTGAACCGTTTATAGCCGAATCGATGAGAGCGCGCCACTCCTCTCTTTCCTTCGCAGTTCGGCGCCAGTTGGATATTCCAAGTGGGACCAGGTCGCTTTCCACCTGGTCCCTCCAACGGAGTGGAGGCCTTCCCCTTCCTCGGCTTCCTCCGGCGGGTACTGCATCGAACACTTTCAGAGCTGGAGTGTTTTCGTCCATTCGGACAACATGACTTAGCCAGCGTAGCCGCTGTCTTTTTATTCGCTGAACTATGTCAATGTCGTCGTATAACTCGTACAGCTCATCGTTCCATCGTCTGCGGTATTCGCCGTTGCCAATGTTCTGAGGACCATAAATCTTAAGCAAAATTTTCCTCTCGAAAACTCCTAGTGTCGTCTCATCTGATGTTGACATCGTCCAAGCTTCTGCACTATAAAGCAGGACGGGAATGATAAGCGGCCTGTAGAGTTTGATTATGGTTCGCCGAGAGCGGACTTAACCTTACAATCGCCAACACAGTCCAAAAAAGCACTTGTTGGTAAAAGTGATTCTGCGCTGGATTTCGAGGCTGACATTGTTGATGTTTTTGATACTGGTTCCGAGATATACGAAATTATTACGACTTCGAAGTTATGACTGTCAACAGTGACGTGTGAGCCAAGACGCGAATGCGTTGACTGTTTGCTTGATGACAGGAGATATTTCGTCTTGTCCTCATTCACCTCCAGACCCATTCGCTTTCACATGTAGAACTTTTGACTGGCTAGCAGCGCCCAAAGATAGCGAGCAGAGAAGTGACCAATCGATTACAGCTAATATTTTTAGTGTGAATTATATTGTAACGGATTTCCAAAATCTGTCTTTTACTCTAAAACTCTACCCTGAGTTTGATCACTTGATTGTCAAATAAAAGTCACACATTAATGGCTATACACTAATCTTTATTTTTAATTCCATATAACTTAACACTTTATTACTCAATACTCTACTTTACAACTCTAACTTATAACTTGATTACACTTATCTCGACAACTCTGTACTTAGAATTGTACTTACTCGACAACTCTCTTATCAGAACTATGTGTTGCTGCCAGTCCGGCAGCCCTTATATAAACAATTAAACATACAAGAAGTTTTTAAAATTTTACAAGCAGCCATGATATAGCTCAAAACAAAACTTGTTTAAACACGAGAACTTTGGTTGTTTCTTTCTATCATTCAGGTTGCTGTACGAAAGAAGAGTTGAGGTAAATGTTTATGCACATTGCGCAATTTGTTGCATATGTGTGTATGTGGTGGTGTTATTAAAATTTCTTTAAAAGTGTTGGAATTTCAGTACCCATGACTTGCTGGGTTTATTCTGGTACCAATTTCGTTACAACACTTAAGCACTGAATACACTTGCAGACTTGTCTGTACTACATGTTGTGCAAAACACATAAAAGACGACAAGCGACGAGCGACATCTGTCAAATACTAAAATACACGCGGTCTTATTGGCACAGATTTTTTGACAACAGCACAACTACGCGACAACAGGCTTGTAGTTGTCGTTGTCGCTAAATTAAAAACGTTTCTAATTTTGGCGACGACAATGGGCAGCTGTAGAGTTACCACTAATATGCGAATTGTAAAATTATTAAAAGTTATAACAAATATGACGTTATTTCGCCAGCAGAAACGGAAATAGCTTTGATATACATATAATTTATAATAACAATCGATTATTTAAAAGAAATAAATCGCTAAATTTTACATTTTTTGCACAAATCATTTCACTTTAAACTAAATATGTAAATTTTATTGAAGTGAAAGATTTTAATACGGCAACAATGAAATTGCTGTTTGATATGTCGCTGTCTGCACTCGCAAGTCTGTGTCTCTGTCGCAAGTCAGTTCACTGTACACTTATGCGACAAGTTGTTCATACATCATTTCGTTGCAATCTTTGAAGTGAGCGGACGTTATGGCATCGGATGATGCAATTGTGGCGCTGCTTGTAATTTCGGGATGCGCTGAAAATGAAAAGCAAAAAAACGAAAACAATGCTTTTGGTGCGAACATATTTGTAAAGATTTTACTGAATTCTCTCCTGTAGGAGTTTCATAAGCCTTTAAGGGTTGTTTTATTTAAATTTTTATTGAAAAATTTCAAAAACTCAGCCGTTGGTACTTCATCTCCGATCATGTGTCCAAAAAAGGCTCTTGCCGTGGACATTATAACTCATTATTAAAATTAAAAACCAAAAATATTTCGACAGTAAAAGGAAGATTCTAGTTAATGATCGAAGGAAAAAAATTATATTAAAATTTAAAATTTTTACAGATTTTTAAAAAAAAAAAAAACTAAAATTTTCGGCATATTTTGGCTAAAAAAAATCTTTGTAATAAAAAAATATATATAATCCTTAATTCATTAACTACATAATTTTATTGCAAAGAAATGTGCAAAATTTGAACAAAATCGCTTCATAAATTTTCGAAATATCATGTCGCGCCATGATGCGTACACAACCTTCCACTGCAAAAATGAAGCAAGAATGAGATCGGTCTGCGTATCACACAATACACTTTGCTACCGGTCGCAACGACGAGCAGAAAAATTGAAACAATTCAATTTTGTGCATACTTGCATGCAGACCTAAAATTTGGTGTACAGACCAGGCTTTACACGATGCGACGGTATGCCATTCATGACATGTAGTACAGACAAGTCTGCAAGTGTATTTACCGCTATACACGTATGAAAAAAATTGAAATGTTTAAATTTTTCTGTTGGTTGTTGCTACATGTATGTCCGCTTATTGTACGCAATGCAGACAGAACCTCATACTTCGAAAGAATTCAGAGCGATAGGTAGTGCGCGCACAATGGCTTTAACAGATAATGAGTTTTGGCGCGATTTTATCGAAGTGTTTAGAAATGAAAAAATGTTATGGGAAGTAAAACATAACAACTACAAAAATAAATTAAAGCGTTTACAAAGCTGGGAAATTCTTTTAACAAAGTATAAAGAATTTGATTAAAGTGCTTCTATAGATGTTGTGAAAAAACGTATTAATGGCATGAGTAATTGTTATAGGCGTGAGCTCTCCAAATTAAAAAAAATCGACGAGGCCTGGCGCTGGCTATGAAGATATTTATGAGCCGACATTATGGTATTTTTACCAATTAGATTTTCTACGAGATCAAGAAATGCAAGCGAGTAGAATAAATACTTTCGAGGAAAATGATGTTAAAAACGTGGTGAGTAATGTTCATTAATTAGAATATATTTATTATCATATAATATTTTATTGGATATTACAAAATTTTATTTTGCCAATGAACTGATCCAACTGTGTTGAAATACTCTTTGTATTTATTACGTACACTTTTTGCCGCATTTGCCCCTTGAAGTGGTCTTAATTTTGAAAGTTCACAAGAGCTTTTCTGAGATACGTTTTGAGTTTGTGTTGTGGTAACATTTTCTATATCGAAACTCTTATTCATATATTGCTGTAAATTTTTCCGTGTTAAGAAATTCTGAAGCTAACAACAAGCCAAAACTATTTTCGATGCTTTTTGGACTCAAATTTATCCTATTTGCAAGAATGTGAAATCGGCTGCACAAAATTCCGAACGTGTTTTTAACCGCGTCTAGCTCTCGATAATCTGTAATTGAAAATAATTTCCTCTGCGTTTAGTTGAGTATGACTATATGGCTTTATTAAATTCTCCGTAAGTGGAAATGCATCATCTTCAATAAAAACAAAGGGAAAGTCTTCCTCACTCATGGGGACTATTGCCGCTTGCGGAATATACAATTCATTGTTATTAAATTTCTCTTTAAATTTGCTATGACCGAATATTCCAGCATCAGATACTCTTCCATTTGCACCAACTTCAACGGCTATGAACTTGTATATTTCGCATTAACGATTGCCATCATAACAATAGAGTAGGATTTTTTATAATTGTAATAATATGAGCCCGTTCCAGGTGGTTTCATAATTTCGACATGCTTGCCGTCTATTGCTCCAATGCAGTTGGGGAAGTTCCACATGGTATAGAAGTCATCAGCAATAAATTCCGACTCATTTTCGTTTTTTGGAGTCTGAAAGAAAAGTTGAACTAATTTTAGTTTCCTTTCTATTTTTAGATGGATTCTGAAAGCACATGAAAACGAAAGAAAACAGACAACAATTCAGAATTTCTTGAAAAGGCCATACAACATCTAGACCAAATCAAGAATTCAAAAAATAACGTGATGATTCTGACGTATTTGCTGAATCTTGGGCAATTTTATTTAGAAAATTGTCCGCGGAGCAGCAAATATTTACAAAACGAAGTATTGAGGACAATTAGGTAACCTCAACATGAATTCAGTTCAAATAAAAGCCGTTCAAAGAAAATCAAGAATCTGCAGAATATCCCGCGCCTCGAACCCACACACTTCATCGTCGTCTACTCCAGAACCTTTCCCTACAGTGATTACTCAAATAACACATCTAAGTGTTTTTGAGAATGCATATTCGCAGCCAGTATTTGCAGAATCAGAATATGTTCTGTCACAAAATTCTGAAAATTCCACCTCGGCGTAGTCTTTTGGCCGTTCTTTATAAAAATTTTCACACCAAAATTGATCTTTTCGCTTTTTTGCCTTGCTTTTCTTTTCGTTATCAGTGTACACTGAAAATATAAGCAGCGCCACAATTTCATCGTCGGATGCCATAACGTCCCAAGAATGATAGAAGGCAAGATTACGACAGGGGTTTACAGATAACTCTTTTGGGTTTTGAGTTCCTGTTAATTGACAACTTTCACGACCCCGAACACGCGAGCAAAACAAAATTGCACAGTGGTACAAAACAATAAAACCAAAACAAAAAGCTGAAGTCAAGGCTAGTGCTTAATTATTATTTAAAATTCTAAGTGAAAAATGTATTAACTTGAAAAAGAAGTCTGCAATGGCGGAATTAAACAACAATAGTACAAAAAAATCGTCTATAAAGATTTTTTTTTTCACTTTTCCAACCAACAAAAAAGTTGGCTAAATGGCGAACTTTTTGTAACAAAACATATAATTTTAATTATAAATATGCATTATTATATTGGATCATTTTATAAATGAAGATTTTAAGAATTACGTTCATTGTGATATTTTATCTGCACATTATTCAATTTGGTTCACTATGTTTCACATTTCCGTTTTCCATTTGACAATTCTTCTGTTGCCTATTCCCATTCGTGGGTCGTGAACGCTTCAGCCTGTCGTAATCTTGTCTTCTATCATTCTTGATAACGTCCGCTCACTTCAAAGATTGAAACGAAATGAAGTATGAGCAACTTGTCGCATAAGTGTGCAGTGAACTGACCTGCGACCCGGTATGCATAAAAGTCTGCAAGTATATTCACTGCTTAACACAAGCATAAAAATTGACAGTGTAACCTTCTAATAATATAGCAAAGCATGAAATAGAAGATATAAGTACATAATCAAATATATTCCAAAACATATTTGTAGATTAAACATTCCAAACGTATCTTACTTTTTTAACGTTTATTGAGTTTTATATCAATTATTTAGTTTTTGGGTTCATAGTGAACAATTTTGGTAAGTATTAGGATTACAACAGGCTTAAATTACCATGTGAGGTACAATATTTGATTTTCTGTTATACTTTGCACATTTGTTAACGTTATCTGTATGTTGATACAAATTTCAGCTGTGTGGAAAGTGTTTTGCATATAACATGCATGTATAAAAATTAGAAATATATAATACTTACAGTAAGCGTTGAAATGTTTCGAACATACGCATATCGGGAAAACTTTAGTATACCGTCCCACGATTTCGGGGTGAATATGGGCGGATAGAGGAGGATCTCCAGATTACGAATATATATAATTATTGCCGCCGCAAACTTATAGTTTCTGAGATATTTGCAATTAAAGATTTAAAATTAACAATTTTCAACACGTTATTTCTCACTGTATATTGAATTTTTCACATATATTTTTCACTTTAAATATATTTACGCTTCACTAATTTGTTTTTACATATTTATTTTTAACAATATATATCAAAATTTGCTGTAAATAAACATTTAACTTTTTGCACAATTCTGTTTATTTGTACAATAACAAAAGGGTTGCAAGATGACAGAACAGTGGCTAGAATAGCTAGAAATATGGCGGACAAATAAACAAATGAACTGAATACTCGCAGTAGTCAAAAGTTTTTACACACAACTTGAACTCTATTATTCTGTTATTTTTTAATGATTTTTTTTAATCTTAATGTTTATTCAAAGTTACTATTTTAAGGAGGTAAATTCATAATTGGTTACATCGCATTTGCATCAATAACAGCCTGCTTTATGGTCCGAATTGATTCAACGGCACAATTCCGATTATTATGGCGCCGCGATTTGAGGGCCGTTGGAAAGAGGACGTCCTCCCGATTAAAAAATATATATGGTTATAGGTACCGCAGAGGCCTAGTTTTCGAGATATTCCGCTTTAAAGATCAAAAATTCAAAATTTTCAACAAGCAATTTCACACATTTTAACACATTTTACGCTCTTTTTTCACTTCAAATATTTGACATTCAATAAAATGCAAATTTTAAATTTAAAGTTACTTATTTTAGAAATCACTTCACTCTAAAATTTATGTGTTTACAATTATGCGGAAAACGAGCGCTGCCACATTGTAGATACCATATATAAATTCATCCATAAATTCATCTTTTTGCGAAAATTCCTCTTTTTTTGCCGAAATTCCTCTTCTTTTATTTAATAAAATAAATGTTAACAAGTAAGGGAGGGCTAAGTTCGGGTGTAACCGATCATTTTTAACTCGCAATTTATTTATTTAATTTTATTAATATTATATAATACACAATTTGACCACATATTCGTCATATATATTGTATAAAGTCCATTGAAAGTTAGAAACCCTAATATTAGGTTCGAAGCACCGAAGTCCTCATGTTTGATATATGGGGCCTTGAAAACCTATGGTCCGATTTCGGCGATTTTTAGAATGGGGCTGTCACATTATAAACTTAGTATTGTGCAAAGTTCTGCCTCGGTATCTTCACTAGTGCTTGCTTTATATATTGCAAAGTAAACGATTCAGATCGTTTTCAAAGTTCTGGTATATAGGAAGTAGGCGTGGTTGTGAAGCGATTTGGCCTATTTTCACAACATATCATTGGGATATAAGGAAACTATTACA
This sequence comes from Zeugodacus cucurbitae, assembly GCF_028554725.1. Taxonomy (NCBI): domain Eukaryota; kingdom Metazoa; phylum Arthropoda; class Insecta; order Diptera; family Tephritidae; genus Zeugodacus; species Zeugodacus cucurbitae. The sequence goes on from NC_071667.1 coordinate 41,770,050, forward strand.
AACCAAGTTTCATTGAAATCGGTCGAGTAGTTCCTGAGATATCGTTTTTGACCCATAAGTGGGCGACGCCACGCCCATTTTCCATTTTGTAAAAAAATCTGAGTGCAGCTTCCATCTTCCATTTCTTATGTGAAATTTAGTTTTTCTGACGTTTTTCGTTAGTGAGATAACCCACTTTTAGTAATTTTCAACCTAACCTTTGTATGGGAGGCCTTCATAGTGCGATCCGTCATACCAAATTTTATTTCCATAGCTTTATTTATGGCTTAGTTATGGCACTTCATGTGTTTTCGGTTTTCGCCATTTTGTGGGCGTGGCAGTGGTCCGATTACGCCCATTTTCGAACTTAACCTTCTTATGGTGCTCAGAAATACGTCTTCCAAGTTTCATTAAGATATCTCAATTTTTACTCACGTTACAGCTTGCACGGACGGACGGACAGACAGACATCCGGATTTGAACTTTTCTCGTCAAACTGATCATTTTGATATATATAACCCTATATCTAACTCGTTTAGTTTTAGGACTTACAACCAACCGTTATGTGGACAAAACTATAATACTCTCGTAGCAACTTTGTTGCGAGAGTATAAAAATCATATCGAGGACAGTGTCTTATTTTGCTAACACTTGTATTGGCTTGACCAGAAGACGCGAAAAAACTTCGAACACACCTGGTTTTGGCTCGACCAGGGTAATTTTTTTGAAACGCGGCCGAAGGCTGCCAGTACAGAAAGTAGTTCTACGCGAAAAACTTCGGACACCCCCGGTTTTGGCTCGACCAGGGTAATTTTTTTGAAGCGCGGCCGAAGGCCGCCAGTACAGAAAGGGGTTCTACGCGAAAAAAAACTTTGGACACCCCGGTTTTGGCTCGTCCAGGGTTATTTTTTTAAAGCGCGGCCGAAGGCCGCCAGTGCAGAAAGGAATTGTACACGAAAAAAACTTCGGACATCCCTGGAAAGATTTTTTATATACATACTTGATGCAGAAGAAAGTTCTACGACAAAAAACTATGATATGCAAATAAATAAAACACAGTCATTAAAAAATCTATCATCTATGGTATCTAACATGAGGCAACGCTCGGTTTCTACATAATTGTAAACACGGAAACCTTTTCAGCTATTAGTGTGCTAAGTGATTTTTAAAATAAGTAATTTTTGCATTAAAGACCTTAAATAAATCTATATTTTGAATTAAATTGAATGTTAATAGTGTAATTTTGAATATGTGAAGTGAAATATGTGAAAAAAATAACGTTACATTGTGTGAAATACCATGTGTTATTTATAGAAAAAATTGGACTTTTAAACATGAATATTTCAAAAACTATTAGTCCAATAAAGAATATTTATATATATTCCTGCTCTGAGCCTCCTCTTTCACCCGATACCCCATTTATACCGATCGGAGTCAAACCACGACCGCCAAAGTAATCGGAATCGTGCCGATTCAACACAATTGTGCCCTGAGTTAATTGTTAATTTAGAACAAATGTCGGTAATTTCGTCGTTTTCGTTTATATCAATTGTGCTCTGATATTTAACGAAACCCCAAAAATTTTCAATAAAGTTTAAGTCGTGATCTGCGCAGGTCAACTTGATTCGCTTCACTTAAAAGTTTTGTTAGTAACGATACTTTATGAAATGGACCATTGTCCTGTTGTAAAATGTGGTCACTAGTTGAAGGATATATCCGGATGATTTAGGGTCCCTAAATTAGTACCAGTAAGTAAGGACAACTTCCCCAAAAAATCATAATAAAACCTCCGATTCTATTTAGCGTCTAAACTGCATTATTTTTCTTCCCTCGTGGTAGAATGCATCCACTACAGGCTTTAGGATGTAATTTAAGGCAAATGATAGGCATATCGCTTTTTTGGTTTCGGAAATATTCTGAACAGTATAGCATCAGTGACTGTTCATGCGGTTTGCTAATTCGATAGTGCTGTCATATTAAGATTTTTAATGACATTTACTACTAATCTTCTACATTATCTTTGACTTACCACAGGTTTCTGCCCAGTTCTCTTTAAAGTATCCTTGCAATTGTTCGTCTCCTTTTTAATAACATTATAAACAGTATTCCTTCAAATCCTATAAATTTTTACGAACTCCGAAGCCGAAACACCAGTCTTAAACTTAGTAACAATCTCCGTTCTAGTTATAATCCACAATTCCTTTGGTTTCGTCATTTTATTTACCAAGTTTTATATTTTAAGGCTTTGTTAGTTAGAATAAAGGCTAAATCGGGGTGTGTAAATACTTTTGACGCAAAAAAATGTATGTAAATACTTTTGACTACTGCGAGTCTTCCGTTCATTTGCTTATTTATCCGCCATATTTCTAGCCAAACTAACTTCATTCGCTCAGGAATAGATATCAAGGTTTACAACAACAGAGCATTTTGTTACCCTGCGACAACAACAAAAACAAGCAAAAGCTTTTTGTGTGAAATTTGTAAAAAAAACGTTCGCTATGTAAATAATTTTGACTACCTCTGTGTTTTGTTTATAGTTGAGAAGCAACTTGTGATATTTAAAAAGTCTTGTTAAAGAAAAAAACTTTATGGAAAAAAACGAATGGTACTGTCACGGTTTAGAACCAAGCAGTTGAAGTTCCGAGATTCAATTCTATCCGTTACAAAAAATTGCACTTGTAGCTTTATCGAACTGATTTTCTGACTTTACCGTTTACAATATTGTGCCAATGCGGTTAACGGTAATAGGAATAATGTACAACTATGTAGCAGATAGAAGTTGTAGTCGGGCAGTTGATTTAAAGAAATTTTAACACAAATCGGAAGGCGTATAATATAACACATTAAATAATGAAACATTAAACTGAAGGACAAATTTCCGAAGCAATTCGGAAGTTACAAAAATCAAACTGAAAATTCCCGGTATAAAAATGTCGATGCTAAAACACCTTGTCTCGGCGAAATTAAACTACCTCGCCAAGGTCCTCAATTTATTGATGAGCACTCTCATCATTTCCGACACTTGGAAAACCGAAAGTGGTAAATCTAACTGGTAAAGTGAACCTATGTGTTCACGTATGTATATGCACCAGATACTTACGTTAATGTAAAGGGCACTGATAACGCACTGTAAAAAAGGGGAAAGGAAAACGCACGGATTTTAAGATCGTTATAATTTTAATTTTAATTCCGAGTTAATTAAACAATATTAAATTTTGAAAAAAAATATAATTGTAAATGTAAATGTTGAGTGCACACACACAAAACCACTTTTCCGGTCGCGGACGGCTATTGATCTTACGGTGATCGGATATCGAACCACTAAGGTCGCTGGCAAAAACGAAAAGAAGAATGATCCCGTTCGGATCTATCCCTTTTGTTAACTTGGGTGGTGAATAAATGGGATGAATGTTGGTGATTGTGTGGTTGTGGTGTTGCATGCTGTGTTTTGTTGTGTGCTGAGTGATTTGTTAAGCTGTGGTGTATGTTGTGCGAGTTGTGTATAGTGATGTGTGTTATCTGTTACGTATGTGATGACTGATGTGATAGGCGGGTGATGTCACAAGATGCGATGTCATGTGAACATTCCGACCCCCCTAGGCGGATTAATCGCCTAGAACCCGCTGAAGCTGTTGTAGCGTGCTAACTACTGCCCTCAATCCAGTTGAGCGTCGTTGCTGATGCTGATGAGTTCGGCGTGGTGGAGAAGTTTGCAAATGTGGACGCAAACGTGGTCGCGAACGTGCGGTTTGGACATATTCGTTGCGATGTTCTCTTCTGCGTTTGGCCAGATCGCGTTGTGGACGGCGACGAATGCGAGTGGTATCTTCTGTACCGGTTCGTTTGGGAAACCGGTGGAACATCGTTTGATGTGGTCGGTGGCAGTATTGGCACATACTGTCGGCCCAACAGTCGTTGGTGGCATGGTCGTCTGCCAAGCAGGTCATACAATGCCCATGAGCTCTTGCGATTTGGCGGCATTGTGCTGGCTTCATGCTCTGGAAGATGGGGCATCTCTTAAGAGCGTGTGGGCGATGGCACAGACTGCAGCGTGGAGGCCCCTGATCGTCAATCGGCTGCTCTTCAACTCTATCCCTGGCTGTTGCGGCGGATGGTGGTCCCATAACCCTTTGCGTCCTCGGAGCTGGGACAGGTGTCACTATCTCGGGCCTCACTGTCTTGAAGGTTGTCTGGTTCTCGTCTATATCCATTTCTATGGGAATATGAAATTTTATTAAAATTTACTTATAATTTGGTGAAAAATATTGTGGATGCGTATATGTGTATATATACATGTATATCTTAATATATAAAAATCACGTGTCACGTTGTTTGTTTTCGATGGACTCCTAAACTACTGAACCGATTTTAATGAAATTTTTAACACTGTGTACAGTTTGGTCCAACTTGAAAGATAGGATAGTTTATAACTCTCCTTATAGTCGCATTATTTCTTTATTGCAAATTATTTGTTTATTATAAGCAAAGATCTATCCACCAGTTGGTGGCGCTAAGTGCGCTATGTTACAGTAGATGGCGCTACATTCATTTCTAAATTTTCATGGATTTAGGCTGTCATAACAAAAGCTGCCACTTGCTAAAAACATTAAATGAAAATGCGTTGTTTGAAGTTTATATTATTTGTGGTAAAGTTATACGAATCTATGACTTCCAATATTCTAAATTTAAGAAAAAATCACATACAATCCGTGAAATAAATAAAGTTATGTACATATGTATGGTCAGACAAATAAGCAATGCTGCCACTCTTTTCCAGTAAATCTTCCTCGAATTTGGGAGATTTCAGAGGAATTTAGGAAAACGCAGAGTTGATTTCTGCATGTATTTCCTAAATGCAAAAAAAAAATTTCATTTATTTGCATTTAGGTATAGAATTTTGTGTGGCTAATGCCCGGCTTCACAGTCCATACTTAAGTTGTGCCTAAATAAAATCTAAGCTAAGTATTGTTGCAAACTGAGTAGTCGTTTGCGTTTCACAGTCAATGCTTAATTTCTATAAAATTTTATTGTGATATATGGCAACGTTATGGGCAACATATGTTTTACAAATGTCATTCATAAAAATATGTTTGAAATATTTAAATTATAACAGACAATACATAAATTTATATCAAAAATTGATGAAAACAACAAAAGAACCCCAAATTTCATCACTAGCGAGTCGGAGCACCTATGGGAACTGAAGGAAAAGTATAAGCAGTTATTGAGTGCAAACGAACGGACACTTGCCCTATGCTACGAAAGATGTCGCTGAAAATTCAAAGCAAATTCAAAACAAAAATCAGCTGTTATTGAAGCATTGCTTAAGCCTCCCATTTTCAGTGCTTAAGCATAAACTAAGTATGAACACGCAAAGCATTAAACTGCCAAACAATTTCTGCACTGTTGTTCACACAAAAATTTAATTGACTCAAAGTATTTTCCCGGATATACAAAATAATTATTTAGATCATAACTGGCTCAGTGGGCGGGCTATTTTGGCAGCCAAAAATGTTGATGTTGACGAAATTAACTTCCAGATACAACAGTTGTTGCCAGGCGATCTGATGTCTTTTAAATCAATCGATACTGTTGTTGATGAAAATGAAAGTGTAAATTTTCCAACTGAATTTTTAAACTCTCAAGATATATCCGGAATGCCACCACGTATTCTTCGGTTGAAGATTGGTTCAATTATTATTCTTCTGCGTAATTTGAATCCCCCTCGGTTATGCAACGGTACACGTTTGGTCATCAAAAAGTTAACAGGGAATATTCTTGAAGCAACCATTTTGACTGGAAAGTTTAAAGGAGAAGTGGTCCTGTTGCCCCGTATTCCAATGATACCGTCAGAATCTACGATACCATTCAGAAGACTACAGTTTCCTATTCGTTTAGCTTTTGCCATGTCCATTAATAAGTCTCAAGGCCAAACAATGTCCATTTGTGGGTTAGATTTGGATAATCCATGTTTTTCCCATGGGCAATTATATGTTGCATGCTCACGTGTGGGAAAACCATCAAATCTATTTGTGTTAGCTCGAGACAGGTTAACCAAAAATATTGTGCACCAATTAGTGCTAAGTTAAATTAAAATGTTTATAATTCAAAAAAATAAATACTACTATTAAAAATTAAGAATTATCTATCTTAAGATTATAAAATTAAATGTTACATGTTATCAACTAACAATTTTGTAATTAACTTATTTGTTAAAAACTTGAATATTTATTCAAAAATGAACTATTTTATGAAAATTTGTGCTTATTATAAACTCTACGAAAATTTTCATCAATAATTTTAAAAATTTTGACCTCAAGTTCAAATCTCAATCCCGTGGATTTTTATACCAGATATATACTAAGGTTTCCGTCTTTATTCATAAATAATAATTTCACTGTAGTGAATAGTTTACTACAACACAGCAAATGTAAAAGTGAGGAATGTTCATTCTGAGAATTCGAATGATTCAAACCGATTTATCGTTTAAGTTCAAAATTTTACAGTTTCATATGTACATACATACATAGGTATGTATGTGTCATGTTAGCGTGTTGGAGAGCCATCTTCTTTATTTGTTTACACGCTACACAACAAAACAAAGAACGAACTTCGCCAAAAATATTTAAATTGATCAGAGACGTTATTCCCTGAATATATTAACATTCCATACAAATAAATGTCCTTGAACAGAGTTCAAAAAGCGTTTTAACTATTTCAAATAAAAATTGGGCGGGGCGAAGTTCGCCGGGTCAGCTAGTGTATATATAGATATATGTATATATATATATTTGCTTAATTCTAATCGCGCTTGTTTGAATTTCTGTTTTTATTTGTGGCTTTAGTCGCGGTATATAATATTCTTGTCGGACCATTTGTTGCATCAAGCGATGCTCACCATGCAGTGTAAGCTGGTGGATATATATTAGAAATAAATAAGTAAACCGGGAATAATGATGGGATGCCGTTCATTGTAACTAAGGCTGGAGTTCGCTAGTTTTCCATTTGCCCTGAGTAATCCCTTAGCGTCCAAGGATGGGTTTAAGACGAGAAGTGAGCTTCTCTTTTCGAGAGGTCGTTTTTCAAGCAACTTTGACTTCTCTGAATTGAAGTAGCGAGTTTGTGTGTATGTAATAAGACTAACTTTAGCATGTTGCAAGTCGGAATGCGTTAGTTGCACGAAAGGGTCATTTGGTATTCCTTTTATTTTTTTTCCAAGTCTTTGGGTAAATTTGTGCATATAAGCGACTACTCTTAGTGCTCTGATGAAAATCGGTGGAGAATATCATCCTCTTCGGGAGTGATATGGAAATTTTCAATTCTCCGACTCTCTGGCGGTATTATATTCCGAGCAGGAGATTTGGCCAGAACTCTTGTGATTCTGTTAGCCATGTAGGACCGTTCCACCAGAGTGTAGTGCTGGTGAGGTGAAGTGTCCCCTTGTCCCAAGATCCGCTGGGTTATCTGCACTCGCAACATTTTGCCATTTGGCTGGGCCAACTAAATCTAAGATTTGTGATATGCAATTAGAGACATAGGTCTTCCATTGTATATGGTGGTTTTTCTAACCATGCTAAAACTATTTCTGAGACTGACCAAAGATACATTTTGTGATCGTTTAATTTGAGATGGGTTTGAACTATTGAAATTAATTTTGCTAACAGAAGAGCACCATTCAGTTCAGTTCGAGCCGTGGCAGGCTTAGTGTCTTCAAAGGTGCAACTTTGGCTTTGGCTTCCCAGAGATGTGAAGATATTTTGCTATCGTACTGAGTTCGTACGTAGACCGTTGCGCAATATGCCTTTTTAGAGGCGTCACAGAAACCGTGTAATTCTACATTAATGTCACGGGTGAAGTTAACCCATCGAGGGATTCGAATTTCTGATATGGTGTGTAAGTTGTTAGCAAATTGAACCCATTTAGTTAACGTACAGGTTTTACCTGTTCATCCCATCAGTGCCATCTTGCCACAATTCCTGAATGAGGATTTTTGCTTGAATCATTATTGGCGAAAGCCATCCTGCGGGGTCGAAAAGTTTTGCCACCGAGGAAAGTATTTGGCGTTTTGTAATGGCGGACATTGCAGATATTGACTCAATTGTATATGAAAAATATGAGAATAATTTTCTTTAAGGGAAAACCTGCTGAATTAAGTGCTTTGATCACTTGAGATAGTGATTTGCACGCTAACGGGATACTGTGGCTACCTGATAGTATATCGTCCACGTATATTTGTGTTTGCAACACAGAAGATGCTAAAGGCAAGATTGGTTCACATGTTTTTGCAACTTCATGTAACGTTCTAATGGCCAAATAGAGTGCGCAATTGATGCCAAAGGTGACTGTTTTGAGTTTGTAGTCGTTAATTGGACTATTGTTTGATTTGCGGAAGACTATGCGTTGGAAATCTCGGTCATCTTCATGTACAAGAATTTGTCTTTACATTTTTTCTACATCCCCATTGAAAACGTATTGAAACATGCGCCAATTTAGAATTAGCAACATGAGATCAGGTTGTGTATAGTACATCATTGAGTGATTTGCCTGAGCTAGTACTCTTCGAGGCATTGCAAACTACTCGTACTTTTGTTGTAATTTTATCTGGTCTAATTACCCCGTGATGTGGCAGATAAAAAGATAGATATCTTTAGATACTTTTTCATATGGTACAGTCTCTTCCATCGAGATCGAGATATTCGTCCATCACATTGTGAAATGCTGATTTAAGCTCGCTTTTCTTTATCAGGCTTTTTTCCAGGCTTAGAAATTGCTGGACTGCTGATATTCTAGAGTGGCCTAGAGCTGTGGTTTCTGGAAAAGTTGGTTTGAATGGTAGTCGCACAACATAACGACCATGTTCGTTTCTTGTTGTTGTGGACTTGTAGTAGGCTTCGCATGGCTGGTCTTCTTCTGAAGGTTGGATAGTCTGAGGTAATTCATCTACTTCCCAGAATTTTTTAAGTTGATTATTAAGATACTCGTTTGAGATATTTTTCACTTAAGTGGTGAAAGAATTGATGTTTTCATTGACTTGGCCACTTATAATCCATCCAAAGATTGTATTTTGAGCTAACAATTTATTGGAGATTTTCTCAATACCTTCAAGAATTATTTGAGGTATTAAGTCACTGCCTAATAATATGTCGATTTGCGATGGGGTATGACAGTTGGGATCTGCTAACTTCAGATGTGAGCATTTTTCCCAGTGTTTTTTATTGACTTCATAGCTTGGAAGCAGATGTGTAAGTTGCGGTAGAACGATTGCTTGTGCATCTATTCTAATATCCGCACTTGAGGATACTATGGTGATTGGGCATATTTTGTTGGAATTTTGAATAATTCTTCCGCCAATTCCAGAAATTTGGAAATTTGAATTTTTTTTGGCAGTTTGAGCCGATTTTGAGCCTTTGAAGATATAAAGGATCTTTGATAGCCTTGATCTATTAGTGCTCTTAGTTTGAATAAATCACCTTTATGTTCAATGGTGATGACCGCAGTGGGTAAAATAATTTTGCTTTCACTTTTTGAATGAAGCGCTTGAATTTTTGTTGTTTTAGAGCAACATGGTTGTACTTCCCTTTTCTTGGGATTTGATATTTCGGGATTATTTGATGTGGTCGTAGCGACTAACCCCGTGGTTTTTTGAAATTGATTTTGCTTCATATTTTGAAAATTGTTAATATGAAGCAATGAGTGATGTCTTCTTTGGCAATATACACAATTGAATTTCCTTTCACAGTCTTTTGTCATATGATAGTTTGACAGACAGTTTTTGCAAAGTTTGTGTTGCAGAAACAAGATTGTTTCTATCTGAAGCGGGTAATTTTTTGAATCTCTCGCAAGATTTTATCTTATGACCTCCCTTACAGAGTTCACACAATGATTGCCGTTGAGTATTTTGATTTGAAACGAATGTGTGACTTTTATTGGCGTGTCTATTATATTGCATATTATTGCTGGCTTGAGGCTTAAACGAGGTTTTACTCGACTCATTTTGATGACTTGATATATTCATATTTTGGCTGCCCATTCGCTCAGCTATCTCGTACTGAGCAGCGAGGATTTTTTCATTTGCTCCCATGTGGGCATTACTCTTCTATCGTCATGTGATTGTTCACATCGTAGTAACGCAGCCTCAGGGAGTTTTTCTGCACAAATAGTTACTATCATATGGTCCCAATATTCTACGGGGGAATTTTGTGTTTTTAACACTGACAGACAATTAGTCACTGTCGAGTAGAATTTTTGAAATTTCTGGCTGGTTTCTTGGGTTTTCTATCATTACTCTTTTATTTTCATATCTTTGGACTAGTGCTTCCCAAGCCTAGTGGTTTTCGCCATTTAAATCGAATTGCTTGACGATAATGCCTGCTTCCCCTTGTATTTTGTACCTTAGCTGGAATAGCTTTTGTGCTTCTGCAAGTCTAGGATGGTTTATGTAAAGGGCTGTGAACATGTCCCGGAAGGACGGCCATTGGTCATAACATCCAGTAAAAACTTCAGTATCACAAGTTGTTACATTTAGATACATGCCTTTATCTAGGTCTTCTTTTGTTGTTGTGACTACTCTGGGACGGGGAGTAGTGGCGCTATTTGGCCTTAATACATTTAATTGTTCGCTTATCATTCCCTTTATTATTTCGTTCAGACCACGGCAATTATTTAATTTGGCTGTCGCCGAAGCTTTTATGTTTTCTGGGAGTTCAGCGTCGTCAGTGTCAATTACTGTATCGTATGCTGCCAGAAGGCGTGCCCATATTTCGTGGTTACTTTCGAGTTTTACTTTTAAAACCGATTCCGTGATGTCAGCAATAGGGGAAGCTTTGAATTCTGTGCAATAACTTATAAAAGTATCACTTTCAGTGATGAATCTTGTTAATAAATGATCTTTTGATCTATTTTGTTTTATACTCTGCTTTGAGCGTGTAGCTTCTGCAGGTGGGCCTTGCGGCTTATCTTCATCAGCAATTTTAGGAATTTCTTATGATATAGGAGTTTTTGGTTTTACCTTTTTTGTTTTATCAGATTGCATTTAATTTGTATCGGATGTGAAGCTTTTAGCTTAAAATTGAATTATTTATTGAAATCGAATTGAATTGAAAATTCTTGTTGTAATAAAAAGTATAAGTAATTGAATTGAATACAATTAAAGATTATTGAAATTTGTGAATTTTTTTATAATTTTTCTGATCACAGATTTTATTTGCTGTATTTTATATTTCAGACTTTTAAATTAGTGTATATAAATTTCCGCATAAACCGCATAAATAATAATAAGAATAAAACAAATTTATTTTTTTTTTTTAATATGAAAAAAAAAATGTTTACAGTGTACCAAATTATTGTATCTTTTGTTCTTCTTCTTCTTCTTGACTGGCGTAGACACCGCTTACGCGTTTATAGCCGAGTCCGAAATGCATATATTAATATATATATGTATGTATGTAAATATATACATACATATATATGAGCAAGCATGAATATGTTTATGTGGTGTGGTGTGGAAGAGAGTCATATGTGTACATACATAAATGAAATTAGAGTTTTAATATTGTTATTTCCTTTTATTCTTTCCTTCTGCCTTTGCTTGAATTTTGTAAGCGATCCAGCATGTGCTTTACAGCCCAAGGGGTATCGCAGGAGAATTTGCAAGTAGTGAATACTTGTCTTATCTAAATTGTTTTTTTTTTTTTTTGTTTTCTTTTGGTGTGTTTGGTGACACGAAGTCAACATTCAGGCAGGTGATCTAATTCACTTGTTCATTTGTGTATGTACCAGAGAACTGCAAAAATCACTATTTTCTTGATTTACTCATACGCGACCTTTTTCATTCAACTCAACTCACTGAAAAAAACAGAGTGATGAGTAAAAATCAACTCAATTTGCCGTACACATCATTCTTTGGATTTTGAGTCCTCGGTTCAAAATTTCTCACTCAATTCAACTCACTGAACAAAAGTCAGCGTTCAATAAAATGAGCCTGTGTTGACGAAAGCATCATTCGGTTCAATTTGAGTTGATCGATTATGAGTAAACAATTAGCGGCAAGACGACACGATGTGAGCGTTACGACTGCATGTACCGTAACAATTTATATGCAGTTTGTTGTTGTAGCTTGTCTTGTTCTTCTTCTCACATTTCATCTGTGTAGAAAAAGTGCCGCTTGCTGCGCGCATGAGTAAAATCATACGAGTTGATTTTTGCGAGTTGAGTGTTGTTCTTGTTCAAAACAATGATTGTTGAACCGAATGAGCAAGCGCCCGAAATCATTATATTGAACACGAGCCGAACAAACTCGGAGTGAAACAAAAAATCGCACACACACGAGTGAATTTAAAATCAACAACGAAAATGTGAGCTCAGGCAAGTTTGATCGGCTGATCCGAACAGTGTGATTATTCGGCTGTTGAGCGCGTACGAATGTTTTTCATTCAGCAAATGCCGTTCTCTGGTATGTACCATACGTTATGTATATAAATAGGTATATAATTTGCCAATATGTATATTAGGGTGGCCCTTATTTTCCAAAGTATTCCGATTCTCGATCGCACCCCCTAGAAATATGAGAATAGCCAAAAAACTTGTGTATATAAAGTTTTAGGACAATCAAAAAAGGTTTAGAGGTTGCGCAAGGAGCTTGAAATCCTGAAAAATTAAGAATTTTTGCCATTTTTATGTCTCAGACTTCCATACTACAAAGCCACACTATCCCTTACTGGTTTTCCATACCGTAATAAGATAATAAGAATAACATTAGAATCGTTATAACGGTATATCACGAGCATGCGACGCTTGAGAATGCACATGCAACACATTTAATTTACTTTCATATTTGTATTTCTGTAACTCTATCATCAATCGACCGATCTTTAAGATTGTGGTAATTTTGGAAAGGTAATAAAATGCAGATCTTATTACGGTATAGAAACGAGATAGTGTGGCTTTGAAATATGGAAGTCTGAGACATAAAAATGGCAAAAATTCTTAATTTTTCAGGATTTCAAGCTCCTTGCGCAACCTCTAAACCTTTTTTGATTGACCCAAAACTTTGTATATACTAGTTTTTGGGCTCTTCGCATATTTCTAGGGGGTGCGATCGAGAATCCAGAAACTTTTTTTATCCTCCATACAACTAAGGGCTACCCTAATGTATATATATTGGTTTCGCGTTGTTTGAATATGATCATACATATGTACCTCAGTCAAATAATTATATGTGCATGAACTTTTTGCAAAAAAAATTGAAGATTACAAAATTGCAAAATATTTCTGAGTATGCAGGTTTGTTATTATTAATGTATACGATATAAAAAACAAAGAATTAACAAATTTCAAAATATTTTTTAAACTATAAAACAAAATTGAAGTTTAGGCTAATGGTAAATATTTATATGTGCATTTCACTATTTTTACCAGTAAAGCCTATAAATTTGAGTTTAACTGAAAGGAATGTTTATTTTAATAGTCAGTAGAATTTTCCTTATATTTTAAAACTAAATTAAGCCGCTTAATCAGAGAATTAACTACTGACTGTAGAATATTATGTAAATATTGGCAAATTCTTGCTTTATGGCTAATTTAAGGTAACGTACTGTCTCAAACTGCTTTCCGTTTTGGAAAACAGGAGCAGAGAGGTTCCCCCAGAGATCCTCAATAGGATTTAGGTTCGAACTCAATGCTGCACATTGTAATACCGGAATTTTCCGGTCATTTAAGATGTTCTTCGTGTGGATTAAAGCGTTATCCTTTCGATATGTCCAGTTATATGCCATAAATATTGCCAGCAAATTTTATTAACTCGCTGTCCAAAGGATCTACATTGATATTAGCATTCATTTGAGTGAATTTAAACATGTAGATAGCTTTCCACAGCAGCAAAATGCAGCCCCTGAAATCAAGGTACCGCTTCCAAAACATCGCTTGTAGTAGGACCATCGTTTGTGGTGCGAATCTCTCCAATATTTCTTGCAATGACCTGGGCCGACCAAATTTTATTTTTTTTCGTCACTAAATACTGTATTCTATCACTCATCGGCACAGAATTGGTATTTATTTGCAAACCTCAAATGTGCTTTATTGTGTCTTTCTTTAGCGTTGGTTAGGTGCCATGGAGGTGTGTTACAGAACCTGATTTTTATGTATAATTGGAAAAATTATATTTATTGTGATTTTCTGTCTTAACTAGGTCCATATTTGATCGCTGCTTATCAAGTCCGCAACTACTAGCCGTCGAATCATCCTTTCCCACCGCTCATCAATGTTGTTTCTCGTCCACTGCGTCGCACTATACCATAATTAGTGGGGTTTTTAAGAAATTTTGAGATACAGTTCCGATGTCGCTTTGGTCTAGAATCATTTTGGAACCGCTTGTATGCATTCCTATGATTATTTACTTGACTACTTGTTCCTCGTCTGATAAACTAGTACCACGAGGCATTTTAGGCTTAAAGTTAAATAAATGTACTAAAATTTTTAATAATTCATTAAATTAATGCAACTACAATAATTTTGAAAACAAATTTTTGCAAAAAAAGTTTTTGCTGCGACACTATCAGTAAGAAAGATCCGCTAAACTGATTTTGCACATATAAATATTTTCTATGCAATACCCAATTCACAAGCACATTCTTAATGTAACTGTACAACGAACGAGAAAAGTATGAAACAATTTTCGTTGCATAGTAACGGTAACATATCAACGTTTTATTCCACATTTACCGAAATCCAAAAAATAACAGTGAATAAGAAATATAAACAAAAGCAGAAATGCACATAACTATAATTATTTGACTGGGGTATGTAAGTACGTTTTTTCTTTTTTGCTTTGCTTGTTATGAGCGATCCTGCTTGTTGCCAGTTTTTTAGCCCAAGGGGTGTCGCAAGAAAGTTGCAAGTATGTAATACTTGACTTAAAAAAAAAAATCGTAAGGCGTTATTTGAGAGATCATACTAATCCCCTGTATGAATCGGATTGTACGTGAGTTTTGCTAAAAAATTTCTACTTGTCGACTTGAGATGATTTCTTTTTGTTTCAGGTTTGTTTCCAGATGTCGTTTAAGTAAGCATGCATTTTCAGAAATACTTACCTAATCATACCTTTACCTTACCGAAATCATACCTTTAAGAAAATAAACGTCCACGCCTAATTTAATAAAATTGGCGGCAAGTTTAGGTTTTTCGCTGAAGGTTCATATCAACGTTGAGCCGAAGTGATTAATATTTTAGAAAATATTTTGTGTCCGAAGTGGATTTAACTTCAAATGTCTGAAGTGGATTTCAGTAGAGCAAAACTTAATTTTGTGCAAAAATTTAGCATACCAAGAGTGATAGGATGCATTGATGGCACTCATGAAAACGAACATCTTTTTTTAACATGTAGTGGGTTTGCTGCTCTTGGGGTAACCACGGTTTCCCTGCTTGTCTGTGGACGTTCTTCCACCGATACACTAACTTTCTATAACAAAACTTCGAAGATCTTAAATGCCCTAAACGGGACCGAACGAGGTTTTAGACAAGGTGGCTCGCCATCGTGACTTCTTTAACCAGATGCTAAACAGAGAAGGTACAATTTTTTATAATTATATATATAATTATACCAACATCAAACTCTACAAGTCGCTTATCATTCCCGTCCTGCTTTATGGTGCAGAAGCTTGGAGATGTCAACATCAGATGAGACGACACTAGGAGTTTTCGAGAGGAAAATTTTGCGCAATTTCAATCCGATGGAACGATGAGCTGTATGATTTATACGACGACATCGACATAGTTCAGGGAATATAAAGACAGCGGCTATATTGGCTAGGTCATGTTGTCCGAATGAACGAAAACACTCCAGCTCTGAAAGTTTTCGATGCCCGCCGCAGGAAGCCGAGGAAGGGAAAGGCCTCCGCTCCATTGGAGGGACCAGGTGGAGAGCGACCTGGTTACACTTGGAATCTCCAACTGGCGCCGAACTGCGAAGGAAAGAGAGGAGTGGCGCGCTCTCATCGATTCGGCTATAACCGGCTAAATGGTCAACGCCAATCACATACATAAATAAAGGCGCTTTTATAGCGGTGGTATTTAAATATATTTCATTATGAAAAAAAACAACACTTATTGTGACATAACTATAATAGTTAGACATATGCTGTTTGTAGATATTGATATGTTATTTAATATTGTAGAACATACTTTTGTTCCATCATCAATAGTTTCCGCAGCGCATGCAACGAAAGACGTTTTAGAGCACTTTTTTACTCCTTGGATTACCTTAGTTTAGTTTTAATAAGTATCCCCAATCTTTTCTAGCAATAAAAGTAGCCTATGTTACTCAGGGTGAATGTAGATTTCCAATGGTGAAAGAATTTTTGAAATCGTAGTTTTCGAGTTTATTCATTATTAACATACATACAAATATTTCCTCTTTATAATAGTAGTATAGATTATTAAGACTTACGTATATTATTTATTTTTCAGATTTTAAGATGAGCAACTTCAGTAAATCTCTGAATAATTGCCCAAATTCTGATTTTATATTCCGAAAGCCTTGTTCATATAGTTCACCTGTAACGGAAACGGAAGATGTGGATGACCGGGATGATGATATGACGTTTTGCATGTCAAATTATGCCAAAGAAGTTTTAAAGATGATGTTTATGATGAGATCGCACAATATGCTTACAGATGTTGTATTAGAAGTGAAACAAGAGTTATTTCCAGCACATAAAGTAATTTTGTCGGCTGCATCACCTTATTTTAAAGCTATGTTTACCGGGGGTTTGAAGGAATCAGAAATGTCACGCGTTCAATTGCAAGGGGTATGATTACGACTGTTCATATTATACAAGAAATAATCCGTATAATTTAAAATTATCATACGTATGATAGGTCTGTCCCACCGCCATGGGTCGAATAATTTATTTCATGTATACGGGGCATATACGTGTAACAGAAGTGACAGTCTGTCAGTTGCTACCTGCGGCAACAATGTTTCAAGTGCCCAACGTTATAAATGCATGCTGCGCATTCTTAGAGAGACAATTGGATCCAACGAATGCTATTGGTATAGCGAGTTTCGCAGAACAGCATGGATGTTCAGATCTTCAGAAGAAAGCTAACTATTTTATAGAGAGGCATTTTACACAGGTAATTTATTAGAGAACAGTTTTTTATTTTGAATTCCCAAATTAATTTTCGTTTAAAAATTTAAATTATCACTATGTACCTAACTATGTCATTAGTGCACGTTTGATTTCACAGCTGCTATATATAAATTTTTGAGTATTACATATATATGCTGCTTTTAAAACAGATTCCCATACCACGCCAAGCGAACCAACGATCAAAAATATTCGGTGCCGCACGATTACAAAATACGATATGTTCGTGCTAATAAATTTAAAAAATTAATGGTATTTTATATTTAGTAGAAATTGTATTAAACTAGGGTAATATTATAATTTAAAACAAGCATTTTCTGATATTTTCCAATGAAATAATTGTCAACTGCTGATTGCAGACTGATTTCATCGTCGTTTATTTATCGTATTGTCCCATCGTAGATGCTCGTTTTACGCTCTTCGCTTGTGCGTGTTAGTGACAATCTCTGCGTGTACGTATACGATCACTTACGCTCTTTTAGCACCTGCTAAGACTCTGCTCATGGCTGATTATATCCATGCTTTACCAAAATATGCAATGCATTTATATGACGTTTATGATTGGCCCAGTGCACTGCCTTAAACACCTGCTAAAAGTTAAATCTTTTTGTGCTACTAAATTATTTTTTGAATGGATAATTTGTTATTAAATCCGTTAGAAAATTCTTTGTTTGGAATAAACTTCAATAAACTTCCACTTTTTATCTATAATAAGTCGAGAATACCTGAACCGATTTCGCTAATTCTTTTTTTTAGAATCTTCCTTGAAGGACAAGAATGGTTCTCAAAATTAAAAAAAAATTGCCCGTAAAAGTCTAAAATCTACACTTTTCTAAACTCACATACAAACAATTTGTAATCTATAGATATAAAAAAGACCACACCGATCTGGCTAATTTTACTCTTGAAATATTTGTAGAAGGCCAGAAAAGTATTAGAAAGTTAGTAAATATGGAAAAATTGTGAGGAAGATAATTATAAGAGTATTTTATATTAGTTGACAACAAAAATATAAAAGAAACGAAAACAAAAAATAATAATATTTTGGGGGTTGTTATTGTTGCTTTGTTAAAATATTTTTGACATTGTTCAATTAAATAAGGTTGTGTCGATAGCCCCAAAGTGTATTAAACAAAGTGAACTAAGTATTTGACATACCCTTCTTCGGAGAAGTGGGCGTGCGTAACACGGATAAAAAATGTGCGAAATCGGTGCACAACCACGACTACTTTCCTTATAACTCAATTTTGAATTCCATCTGATTCCTTCACCTTATAATGTATACATAAGAAACCAATGAAGATGGCGGAATAAAACTTTACACAAATAGTGCATATGATTTCTGGCTTCACTTGTGAAAAATTGTCGAAAACGGACTATAACATTTCTAGGCCCCAGATATCAACATGTTGAACTCAGCGCAAAAGGGTAAATTTTAACCGAAATCTCTCAGATAATTTAATGTAATTCAGAGGAAATTGTTTTCTTCTAAAGTGTGTCTCTGTTCCAAAAATTATTAAAATCGGGTCATAACATCTCTTAGCTACCATATACCTAGTTATAGGTTTTTCAAAAATGCGGGTGGCTTTATTCCACATATATGTATTGGTTAAGTCCTCAGTCCTCATATCTATATATGACGATTTTCGTTATTTAATAAATTGCGAGAGTATAAAATGTTTGGTTTCACCCGAACTTATCCTTTCGTTACTTGTTTATCTTAAACAAAATAATATATATTGTTAAAATTTGTTGCAATTTGTCAATTGGATCACTAAACATTGGTACATTGCTTCCATGAGTTGTTTCGCACAAGTAGAAAGTATTCCGCATTTTCTTTTATTCATTTAAAAAAAATTTTTTTTTTTTGGTTTGCAATTTGCTTCTTTTGAATTTCAAAATTTCAATTTTGGAATAAATGTAAGGGTTAAATCAATGGCAACATACATGTCAAATTCGGGTAAAGAAAAATTAAATGTCAGTTCAGTTCACTTTGTTGAATACACTTTGGATAGCCCAAAAAAAGTAAGGAAAGGCAATCGAACATTTTATACTCTCGCAATTTTTTTTATGTAATTTTATTAAGATAGCACTACTTAACCCATTTGTTCGGCATAAAGTCCTATATAATAACGAAAATCGTCATATATAGTATATATGAGGTAATTCCTGAACCGATTTAACTCATTTTCACCAACAAGGTATAACGGGAATAGGGGCCACTTGGCACCTGTTAGTTGGCAGAAAAACGGCACATTCGGCCTTGAAATTACTCCTAAATTGCAAATCAACGAACAACAGTCTGCAAAATCGTAAAAAAGGCGCTATAGCGAAAATTTTCCAGATAAGCATTGGAGGCATTACACCATTACCAGTTTTGGTGAAGCCATGATTTTGTTGAATAAAACTTTACACAAATAGTGCATATGATCTCTGGCTTCATTTGTGAAAAATTGTCGAAACGGACTATAAATTTTCTAGGCCCCAGATATCAACATGTTGAACTCAGCCCCAAAGGGTAAATTTTAACCGAAATCTCTCAGATAATTTAATGAAATTCAGAGGAAATTGTTTTCTTCTAATAGTGTGTCTCTGTTCCAAAAATTATTAAAATCGGGTCATAACATCTCCTAGCAACCATATGCCTAATTATAGGTTTTTCAAAAATACGGGTGGCTTTATTCCACATATAAGTATTGGTTAAGATGTGAGATATCTTAGCATAATTAAGTGAGCGTATAGTCTTTCAGTCTCATATCTATATATGACGATTTTCGTTATTCAATAAATTGCGAGAGTATAAAATGTTTGGTTTCACCCGAACTTATCCTTTCGTTACTTGTTTATCTTAAACAAAATAATATATATTGTTAAAATTTGTTGCAATTTGTCAATTGGATCACTAAACATTGGTACATTGCTTCCATGAGTTGTTTCGCACAAGTAGAAAGTATTCCGCATTTTCTTTTATTCATTTAAAAAATATTTTTTTTTTTTGGTTTGCAATTTGCTTCTTTTGAATTTCAAAATTTCAATTTTGGAATAAATGTAAGGGTTAAATCAATGGCAACATACATGTCAAATTCGGGTAAAGAAAAATTAAATGTCAGTTCAGTTCACTTTGTTGAATACACTTTGGATAGCCCAAAAAAAGGAAGGAAAGGCAATCGAACATTTTATACTCTCGCAATTTACGGGAATAGGGGCAACTTGGCACCTGTTAGTAGGCAGAAAAACGGCACATTCGGTCTTGAAATTACTCCTAAATTGCAAATCAACGAACAACAGTCTGCAAAATCGTAAAAAAAGCGCTATTGCGAAAATTTTCCGGATAAGCATTGGAGGCATTACACAGGACTAAAAGATTTACGCGACAACGAAACCAGTTTTGGTGAAGCCATGATTTTGTTGGCAGGTTATTCCTGGATTAACTGCTGTTGACGAACTAACCGCTTGCCTAGAATCAACTCATTTGTGGCGACACATGTGAGTTGTCATCATGCTGTGTAACATAAATCAACCTCGACTTTGCAATAGAACAAGACTGGCTGTGAAGAAGGTAATCAATATCGTCACCGAAGCCAAGATTGAGCCAACTTTGAAATTTGCTGTTTTGTTACATACTTCAATATACGATTAAAACAATTTAAACTTTAACAAATAATGATGATTTACGCTTAATACAGATCTAAAATAATGTCTATAAGTCATTTTCAAATTTACCGGCTATAACGTTTTCTTTACGCGTAAGAATTTTTTCACTGTATTGAAGAATTTACTAATTTAATGTATACCTTAGCCACAAAAACATATTGGAATAACATTTAAATTTTAACAATTAATTTTTGAATTAACATATTTTAATAATATATTAATATTAATCGCCGAAACCCCAATTTTGATTACTATTTCCTTTTTTCTGTTTTATTTATTTCATTCGTTTCTTTTTACAATGCATCTAAAACTAATGCACAATTTGGCAACTCTTCTTCTTCTTGACTGGCGTAGACACCGCTTACGCGGTTATAGCCGAGTCCACAACAGCGTGTTCACCACCAAACTCATTCGCTTCGCTTCCTTATTCAGGCGGGAAAAAAAACAGAACTAACGGCGCGGGTGTTGTTTCCAATGATATCGATATCATCGGCGTACGCCAGTAGCTGTACACTCTTATAAAAAATTGTACCTTCTCTGTTTAGCTCTGCGGCTCGAACCATTTTTTCCAGCATCAGGTTAAAGAACTTGAAACCTCGTTTGGTATCGAACGGCTCGGTGAGGTCCTTCCCCTTTTGGTGGATTGGGCAGAGTACACTGAGATTCCAATCGTCGAGCATGCTTTCTTCCGACCATATTCCGCAAAGAAGCTGATGCATGCACCTTATCAGCTCTTCGCCGCCGTATTTGAATAGCTCGGCCTGCAATCCAACGGCCCCCGCCGCCTTGTTCTTCAAGCGGGTAATTGCTATTCTAATTTTTTCACGGCCGGGCAATGGAACATCTGTTCCAGCTGTTTTTTTTTTACTTTTCCGAAGGCCAATGGTTTCGGTTGCAGCTGTACGTAAGGAGTTTGATATGCCATCCCACAGTTCCCTTATACCGAGATGCAGATGAGTGCTCTCCGAGAGCAGGAGTGTAAGTCGAGTAGAAAATCGTTCGGCTGTCGGTTGTGATTGCAGCTTCTCGATGTCGAACCATCCCTGTGTTTGTTGACGTGTGCGCTTTTCTACACAGAGGCGGGTGCGTATCTTAGCTGCTACAAGATAGTCGTCCGAGTCGATGTTGGGACCACGAAGCGTACGCACATCAAAAACACTAGAGACATGTCGTCCATCTATCACAACATGATCGATCTGGTTGCGAGTGATTCGATCTGGGGACAGCCAAGTAGCTTGATGGATTTTCTAATGCTGGAATCTAGTACTACAGACGACCATATTTCGGGCCCTTTCGAAGTCGATCAGCCTCAGACCGTTTCGCGATGCTTCGTCATGGAGGCTGAATTTTCCGACTGTTGTGCCAAAGACACCTTCTTTACCCACCCTGGCGTTAAAATCGCCAAGCACGACTTTTACATCGTGGCGCGTTCTAGGCGCTTATAGAAAGCATCTTTGGTCACATCGTTCTCTTCCGTTGGGGCGTGGGCGCAAATCAGCGAAATGTTGAAGAACCTCGCTTTGATGCGGATTGTGGCTAGACGTTCATCCACCGGAGTGAATGCCAGGACTCGACGACAGAGTCTCTCTCCCACCACGAATCCCACACCGAATTTGCGCTCCTTTATATGGCCGCAATAGTAGATGTCACAAGGACCCACCTTATTCTGTTCTTGTCCCGTCCATCGCATTTCTTGGATTGCGGTGATGTCGGCCTTTACTCTTACGAGGACATCAACCAGCTGGACAGAGGCACCTTCCCGATTAAGGGTCCGGACATTCCAGGTGCATGCCCTTAAATCATAGTCCTTTATACGTTTGCTGTGGTCGTCATCAAAAGGGGGGTGTCTCATCCGAGGCTGTTGCTTCTTATTCATTGGTTATTCATTTTTATATGGTGGGTCCCAAACCCTACAACAACCGCATAAGCGGGATTCGCCTTCTCACTTTAGCTCGCCTCCAAACGGATGTCTGTTGGCTACCCAGAGGATACTTGGTCTAATACCGAAAGTCGTGAGCTGCTTGAGCGACATGCAAAAGAATCGTTCCTGGCCATTCTCAAGTGAATGACAGTCAGAAACTTTCCTCACTTACGTGAACTTCTACATATGACTCCATCTATTTGACAACTCATGCGCATGAAATAGGGCTGTTATGAATTTAAGAATATAAAACTTTGCCTAAAATAAGGTATTTATGAATATTGTGCATTGCATATTGCGTTTACGAAAGCAGCCTTATATTATTTATTTTATTCGTTTCCTTTTACTGCAATGGATGTATAATGAAACTCATGCACAATTTGACAACTCATGCGAATGAAATAGGGCTGTTATGGATTTATGGATTCAATACTTTGTCTAATATAATGCAATGGCTGTTCGATTTGCATAATGCGTTTACGAAAGCCATATGCTTATTTCGGAATTTACTAGGAATTATACGGTTATGTAAACTGCCTTTGAGCAACACCAAAATCTCAGGATCGGGAAGGACCTCTCCGAGCCGCTGGAGAAAGCCGCAAAAGAGGACGACCTCCACTCCGTTGTAAAGAGGAGGCTTTACTTGGTGTTTCCAGTTGGCGTCAAAAGGAGGAATGAGTGGCGCGCTCTAGTGGATTCTGCTATAATCGCTTAAAGCGGTTCCTACGCCAAATATATATAAATTAAGCTGATAGCTTATTTTATTTAGCAGATGTAGCCAACAATTATATTAGCTTGTCATATCTTATACATAAATTAAACTAGAGGCGTTGCCACTTCATCGCTATTTCATTCACAATAGTTAGGTTTAAAAAAAAAAAAGTATTGGCAGTAGAGAGAAACCTTATTTTGAAGTATAAAATGTAAACAAACCATAATTATAAATCTGGTAGATGTACAAAATGGCAAATATTGAAATTTAAAAATTGTATCCATAGTTATCTCTACCATTTCGAATCTAATCATAATTGCAGATTCCCAGAAGGGTCAGAATATTGTAGAAAAGTTGGGCCTCATGGTATGATGGTGTTTGATTTGGAGGAACATTGGTCCGTTAGACAAAGTCTCTCGAATTATGAAAAAATAAGACTACGTGAAAATTTTACTGTCAAATTTGTCAGATTTTATGGACAAGTGTCTTAAACATAAATAGGAAGAGATCATTCGGGATAAATATCCGAAGGACAATACCGGAATTTTTACTCGCTGACTCCAATGTTAATGATTTCAACTCATCCAATGGTCAGCAGAAAGTTCTGACCTTAATCCGATTGAGGATTTGTGGGCTATCCTATAGAGGAGATTGTGCAATTATCGAACAGAAAAGTCCATAAACGGAACTTTTTGAACAGGACATAATACAAAATTTAAAATTTGACTATCGAGGTTAAACGAGTCCCTTTATATCGTATGGAGGAGCATAAAAAATATGATATTACACTCATGGATTGCATAAATTATGTAACAAAGGGATGGTATACAGACTTAAATATAAAACTTGAGAAGTAAATGAATAAAACTTTAAAAGTCTATATTTTACTGTTTTTTTTTTAATGTATGTTTTAATGAAAATTCTATAACTCGAAGTTTTTTTGTGGAGTATGGTGATTCGAGTTAGAGAAGTTCCACTGTATATTTAAAATGAAAAAACTCGAACCAATTTAACTTCGAAATTTCAAATGAAATTGGACATAGGATATTACAGAGTTGGTGCGCATAAGTGGCTGCTTTGTTAGTGAAGATTATGATTAAGGAAACCACAAAAATTAAAGCCTATTTGTGCCTAATATAATACTGACATCCTAAAATATTTAAATTTGTATTCTCAGGTTTGTCAAGAAGAAGAGTTTTTACAATTGTCCGCTTATCAACTGATTGCCCTAATTCGGCGTGACGAATTAAATGTTCAAGAAGAACGGGAAGTATATAATGCCGTACTTAAATGGGTTAAATACGATGAAGAGAATCGTTACCCGAAAATGGAACATATACTTTATGCAGTTCGTTGTCAGTTTTTGACACCCAATTTCCTTAAAGAGCAGATGAGAAACTGCGATGTGTTACGGAAAGTGCCCGCATGCCGGGAATATTTAGCAAAGATATTTAAAGATTTGACTTTACACAAACGACCAATTGTGAAGGAGCGAACACCAAATACGACTCGAATGATTTTTGTAGCGGGAGGATTTTTTCGACAATCATTAGATATTCTAGAAGCATATAATGTGGATGATAAAACATGGACAGTATTGCCAAACTTGAGGATTCCTCGATCTGGCCTTGGTGCTGCATTCTTGAAAGGCACTTTCTATGCTGTCGGCGGGCGAAACAATTCAATTGGCTCTTCATATGATTCTGATTGGGTAGATCGATATAATACTTCGACAGAACAATGGCGCCCGTGTGCTCCAATGACAGTACCACGACACCGAGTAGGCGTGGCCGTAATGGACGAATTGATGTATGCAGTTGGCGGATCCGCAGGTTCGGAATATCACAGTTCAGTTGAATAGTATGTAATATATAGGGATAAGATAGATCAATAGACATGATGTTTTTTATATTATTAGTTATGATCCGGATCAAGATCGCTGGACACTGGTGCAACCTATGCATGAGAAACGTTTAGGTGTAGGAGTGGTTGTTGTAAATCGCTTATTGTATGCAATTGGAGGTTTTAACGGTACCGATCGCTTAACAACAGTTGAATGCTACCATCCTGAGAATAACGAATGGACCTTTGTGCAACCGATGCAGTATGAACGAAGTGGTGCCGGTAAATTTTAAAGTATTGTTTTTAAATATTTTAGTGTAGAGGAAAAAGAAACAAATTGCCTTTAAGCTATGGCGCATAAATAACCGAAATTACAATTATTTATAACCGATTAATTTGGCCATGGGGCATTCAGTAATCACTTGCAAGTTTTTCTTTAGGTAACATGGTCTGTAGTAGATTACACCCAATTCGTCTCTGAACGGCTATTTAGATCCATTTAAACAGAAATATTGGTGTAATATCAAAAATAAAATTTAAATACATAAGCATTGTTCGTTCAATCACTTCACTCTTTCGTTCGTGTTTGATCAAATCGCTTCAAAATAGACAATATAGCACCCCAATTGTGTAAGGATACTGGCGAATAGTCGCCAGTGCAGTTGCCTTGGCTACTCAGACTAGTTTTCATATTACGATAAGCTATCAGGCTCAGTGGCCTAGAATACGCATATAACATCCCTTAGTTTACATATTTGACAATTATTTTGAAAGTACTGCCAGTTCAAATGTGAGTGACAATTTGTGCAGTTAAAAATACAAATACGTGAACAAAAATAATTTATTTGAATTAAAATAAAAAAAAGAAATTTTGAGTAATTACAATGTGATAGTCAAAAAAAAAGACAAGACTAAATTCGACGGTTTCCCCCTATTTCGGGTCCTACGAATCGAACTGCATCATTACTTTTTTGAGTTACAATCATGGTTTCATACAAAAATTTTTGTTGAAGTTTTTCATCAAAGTTACCCATTGTAAGAGAAAGGCACATTTTTCTTCGGTCTCTAATTTTTTTAATGTTGACTTTTTTGGTAAACTTTCTTTGGCAAAGCTTCTCAGAATAAGTCCGTCTTTAAGTTCTTAGATGACTGTAAACCCCAAAATCAATGTTTTTTGTGTCCTTATAGCCAATATGTCGAAAAAACTGAAATTTAATCCATTTTTTTTAATGTTTTTTCCCTTTATCTCTATTCTCTGTAATCTATACTTAAATTTTGACTCTTAGGCAAGCATTTAACGTTTCTTTCAAACGTTACTTGTTGTTATTTCTTATCAGTGCAGTGGTTAAAAGCTTGACTTTAAGGACACAAAAAGCATTGATTTTGGGGCTTACTGTCATCTAAGAACTTAAAGACGGACTTATTCTGAGAAGCTTTGCCAAAGAAAGTTTACCAAAAAAGTCGACATTAAAAAAGTTAGAGACCGAAGAAAAATGTGCCTTTCTCTTACAATGGACCACTTTGATGAAAAACTTCAACAACAATTTTTGTATGAAACCATGATTGTAACTCAAAAAAGTAATGATGCAGTTCGATTCGAAGGACCCGAAATAGGGAGAAACCGTCGAATTTGGTCTTGTCTTTTTTTTTTTTTTAAAACTATCACAGTGTTATGAATTATTTTTCATGGGTTGGGAGGAAAGCTTGAATGTTGCATTATTTCGATGGCTAATTAGAGATTGTTCCAACCCTTTGGATCTTCCACATGTGAAGTACGCAAAAATTAAAATTTTGTGATTTGTTATGTTTGTGGCCGCATTTTAAATCCATCAACCGATCAACTGCTGTCCTCCCAATTTTGAAGAATTGCACAGCGCTACGATTCTTTGCTGAAGGTAGCTGTCAGAAAGGCCAAGGGATTGACTTCGGAATTACACAACTTGAATGTAATGTTCTTACAGAAGTGACCACATTTATATTTACAACAGAAAATATGCCCAAAACATATAAAATTTAACATAAGTGTAGAAGAGCAAAATACTACAAAAATAATTAATAATATGCAATCAAACTGAATTTCTTGGTGTAATACGATGTATGAATGGAACACATGTGCACATTTCAGCACCAAAAAAAGAGCTGCAACATCTGTATATTAATATCTATATCTACAGAAGTAGTTCAAATCTTACAAATTGGTTAAAAATATAGTATTATTAAAATATTAGCCTGTGCCATTATTTTCCAGTCTTATGTGGTGACCTGAATCTATTTATTTAATCCATTTAATTGTATCTCCGTATGGTTTTGCATTTATTTTAAATAATATTTAAAAAACAACTCTTTCATTTATATATTAATGTAAATTCATTTTTTATTTGATTTTACAATTTCTTTGCCATCTCAATATATATACTGCTTTACTCAAAACTACAATCTATAATGAAGAAACTTGTCTTGTCAGTAGTATTAGCATATCTACTATAATGAGAGTTGATAGTAATAGATAATATGCAAAAAATGGTGTCTGGCGATCAATAGCCTCTCCTAATGTATTTTTCGGGCTACGGTAGCCTGAAGGCTACTGGACTCAGGATATTTTAGATACATAATATGGGTGTAAGTCTCGTCAAATCTACCTGTTTGAACCTTATCAACTCTAATAACTATACTTAATTCAGGTAAATCCAGTTTAGTTTTTAATTATTTACTTATTTATTTTATGGTTTAGTAAGATTTCCGCTGATAATTGAATTTAGTTTTTTTGCATTGACCAAAATAGTACTCTCTGTAACCCTCTGAATTGAAGCACCTCCATTATACATACATATGTATATGAAGGTAATAACGTTACTCCAGAAATAAGAGAGAGGTCATTATACCAAAGTATGAGAAATAGAAATACAACAAGCCAAATAGTAAATTATGCTAGTATAATATGATATATATACATATATGTAATACAATGTTTAATAAAACTTACAGGTGTTGCTGCTATAAATCAATATATTTATGTTGTTGGAGGATTTGACGGAACGCGCCAACTTTCTACGGTGGAACGGTATGATACCGAAAATCATGTTTGGGAACTAGTAGCACCAGTGCGAATTGCTCGGAGTGCTCTGTCACTTACTTCCTTAGATGGAAAATTATATGCTATTGGAGGATTTGATGGTACAAACTTTCTTTCTATTGTCGAGGTATATGATCCAAAAACTAACACATGGGAACAAGGTACCCCTCTTAATTCGGGACGTTCCGGCCACGCTTCCGCCGTCATATATCAACCGTCTTGTGCTACAAATTTTATGGATTGTATAGATATTGGAACATCTAAGCGGGATGGCAGTGATCCTTGTCATGATGAAACATCAGGAAGTAGTAGTAATAACCAAACAGGATTTGATAGTGCCAAAAATGGAGGTTCTTGCTTCCACTTTCATACAACTTTTGGTGGAAGTAGCTGCAAAAATTGTGACCCTAGAGAAGATATTAAAAATGAAAGTTGTAATGAATATAACACTAGTTTATTATCTTTTTTAGAAAATTTTTTGTATATGTATATACTAAAAAAATCCTTCAATTCGATATCATCGTTGGGCTTCTCGGTGCTTGTTTCGAAGCAAAATTGTAATTATAGTGAATATTGTTATCATTTACCTGTTTTGCTAAGATATGTAAAAACAAAAGTTAGTGACCATGAGTTTTATCGGTATTTTCATGAACTACGGGAAAGGCATTGTAAAAAACATATTATAATATGAGGCATATGTGGACTTTCTAAATTTTGCTGAGTGTATGTAATAATTACGTTATGAATGTGTAGTAGGTAAAACGTATTTATATGTGATAATCTTTTTTTCAACATATGATAATTGTGTGGTTGAATCTTTATTAATAAAAAAATGTAATACACAATCTTTATTCTTTTTTATTTACATATCTCTTAAAAAATTTAATAAATGTCAGTCAACTCATTCTAGAGGCATGACTAGTCCTCATTAACTACGTGACCGCACTCCATCTGGTATCGCAACCTATACTAGAGGAAGATTTCTGTCAATGGGAGGATCATTGGTGGTTTTAATAAGCGGGCCGAAAATGTGATTTCACCCTCTGTTGTGTGATGTGGCCTCCACAGATCATTTGGGTTTCACAGAGATGTATATTTATAAAATTATTTAAAAATATGCGACATTGTACCGTACACGTCTCTTAACTATAGAATCTGAATCCGTCAAAACCACCTCATCTCGTCAACTATCAAAGTTTAGGTGGTTTTGAAGTTTAATATTGCGCTTCCAGTGAGATGAGAGATGTACATCTCCTTATCTTTGATAAAACAGAGAAATACTGTTTTACAATTCAAACTTAAGTTGTACTTAAGTACTGAAAATGGGAGACTTAAGCAGTGCTTAAATAACAGCTGATTTTTTATTTGAATTTTAAATTATTCATCAAAAGAATTAGAAATAACGTGTTTACGGAAAAAGTATGTATATGTCATTGTATATACCTACAAGTAGCAAAAGAATCAGCTGGATAACGGGAAATTTTTCACAGCTGAGATCACCTGTTCGATTTACTACGTATTTCGACACAGAGTTTTAAATAAACGTACTGCAAATGGAAATATTTTAATGAAAAATTTCATTCGTAACAATAATTAATTGCGTATGTATTGCTCTTCCTCACCACCTCTGAGGTTGCAATATAGGCGCGTTACCAATTTTTTTAGTGTATATATAGTTCAAGAAATAACGATCTAACAATCTACAATAATATTTTTGCAATAACAATATATACAAAAGTCACCCACAGCCAAATCTTAACTAAAAAACCATATTAAAAGAATAGTGGTGGAAAAAAGTGTTCTAAACCTAGTACCCGAAACGGTTTAAAAGCACAAAAAAACAATAATAAGCGTACAAACTAATTCTAACAAAAAAAGTCGTCCTTTCAAAATATCAAATCAAATGAAAATTACATTGAATTATTAACAAAAATTAAAAAAAAAGACAAAACCACAGACACAGATTATACTCCGACCCATATAGACAGTTAGACAAGCGGACCCAGATTTAATTCCGTTTGGCGATGTTTCGTCATGGAGGCTGAATTTTCCCGACTGTTGTTCCAAAGGCACCTTCTTTCCCACCCTGGCGTTAAAATCGCCAAGCACGATTTTGACATCGTGGCGGGGGCAGCGCTCGTAGGTACGTTCTAGGCGCTCATAGAAAGCATCTTTGGTCACATCGTCCTTCTCTTCCGTTGGGGCGTGGGCGCAAATAAGCGATATGTTGAAGAACCACGCTTTTATGCGGATTGTGGCTAGACGTTCATCCACCGGGGTGAATGCCAGGACTCGGCGACGGAGTCTCTCTCCCACCACAAATCCAACACCAAATTTGCGCTCCCTTATATGGCCGCTGTAGTAGTTGTCACAAGCACCCACCTTCTTCCGTCCTTGTCCCGTCCATCGCACTTCTTGGATGGCGGTGATGTCAGCCTTTGGTCGTATGAGGACATCAACCAGCTGGGCAGAGGCACCTTTTAAATTAAGGGTCCGGACATTCCAGGTGCATGCCCTTAAATCCTTATCCTTAAAACGTTGCAGGGGTCGTCATCAAAAGGGGGGTGTCTCATCCGAGGCTTTCGATTTTTCATTGGTACTTCGTTTTTATGTGTAGGGTCCCAAACCCTACGCACAACCGCAGGAGCGGGTTCGCCTTCTCACTTTAGCTCGCCTTCAAACGGATGTTTGTTAGCTACCCAGAGGATACTTGATCTAAAACCGGAAGTCGTGAGCTGCTTGAATCATGTGGAGAACAATCGCAAGTGAATGACAATCAAAAACTTTCCTCACTTACGTGAACTATTACACATGATCCCATTCTTCTTAATACAGTCCAAAAATGAAAGAAATCAGATAATAACCACGCTCACCTCCCATACAAAGGTTAGGTTAAAAATTACTAAAAGTGGGTTAACTGACTTAATAAAAACGTCAGAAACACATATCGCTTCACAACCACGCCTACTTCCTGTATACTAGAACTTTGAAGACGATCTGAATCGTTTACTTTACAATATATAAAGTATGCACTAGTGAAGATATCGGTGCAGAACTTTGCACAAATACTATGTTTATAGTGTGGCAGCCCCATTCTAAAAATCGCCGAAATCGGACCAGAGGTTTTTAAAGCCCCATACATCGAACACGAGGACCTCGGTGCTTCTAACCTAATTTTTTGGTTTCCAACTTTCAATGGACTTTATACATATGTGACGAATATGTGGGTCAAATTGTGTATTATATAATATAGATAAAGTTAAATAAATAAATTGCGAGGGTATAAAATGTTCGGTTACACCCGACCTTAGCCCTTCCTCTCTTGTTTACAAATTGTTTTGGGCTATCGACACAACCTTATATGATTGAACAATGATTAAAATGTCTTAACGAAGCAACTATGACCACATACAAAATATTTTTTGTTTTCTTTTTTATACTCTCGCAACAAAAGTTATAGTTTTGTTCACATAACGGTTGTTTGTAAGACATAAAACTAAACGAGTTAGATATAGGGTTATGTATATCAAAATGATCAGGATGACGAGACGAGTTGAAATCCGGATGTGAGATATCCTAACGAAACTTGGAACATGTATTCCGTGCCACCCTAGGGAGGTTGCTTTTGAAGATGGGCAAAATCTAACCATTTCCACGCCCACAAAATGGCGAAAAGCAAAACCCTATAAAGTGTCATAAATAAAGTTATAAAAGTAAAATTTGGAATAAAGGATCGCACTAAGGGGCATATTTGGATAGAATTTTTTTGGGAAGGTGGGCGTGGCCCCGCCCCCAAACTTTCTGAAATCGGATAATAACCACGCCCACCTCTCATACAACGGTTAAGTTGAAAATTACTAAAAGTGGGTTAACTCACTAACGAAAAATGTCAGAAACACTAAATTTTAAAGACGAAATAGCAGAAGGAAGCTTCACTCAGATTTTTTTACAAAATTAAAAATGTACGTGGCATCGCCCACTTATGGGTCAAAAACCATATCTCAGGAACTACTCGACAGATTTCAATGGAATTCGGTATGTAATATTTTCTTAACACCCTGATAACACGGATAAAAAATGGGCGAAATCAGTTCACAACCACGACTACTTTCCTTATAACTCAATTTAGAATTCCATATGATTCCTTCACATTATAATGGAAACAATGAAGATAGCGGAATAAAACTTAACACAAATACTGCATATCATCTCTGGCTTCACTTGTGAATAAATGGTTGAAATAGGACCATAACTTTTCAAGGCCCTAGAAATCGAACATGTTGCACTCAACGCCAAAGAGTAAATTTTAACCGAAAATATGAGTAAATCTCTTAGATAATTTAATGTAATTCAGAAGAAATTGTTTTCTTCAAATTTCCAAAAATTATTAAAATCGGGTCATAACATCTCCTAGCTGCCATATACCAAATTATAGGTTTTTCAAAAATACGGTGGGCTTTATTCCACACATATGTATGCATTGGTCAATATGTGAGATATCTTAGCAAAATTAAGTGAGCGTATAGTCTTGGATATAGTGTACCTTGCTGGTGAAAATGAATGAAATCGGTTCAGGAATTACCTCAGCCCTCATATACTATATATGACGATTTTCGTTATTCTATTAAACTTTATGTCGAATTTATGGGTTAATTTGTGTGTTATCTTAATAATAGTCTTTCAATAAATTGCGAGAGTATAATATGTTCGGTTGCACCCGAACTTAGTCTTTCCTTACTTGTTTTTAATATTTATTGTCAACTCAAATAAAATTCTATTATTATTATCTTCCTCGCAATTTTTTCATATTCACTTACTTTCTTGGCCCTTCACGAATATTTCAATACTAAAATTAGACTGATCGGTTTGGCCGTTCTCGACTTTTTGCGAGACTAACGAACAGGAATTAATTTTTATATGTACATATCTATAGATTACAAATTGTTTGTATGGGAGATTAGAAAAGAGTGAATTTTAGACTTTTTCAGATAATTTTTTTGCAATTTTTTGTAAGAACCATCCTTGCACTTTAAGGAATATTCAAAAAATGGATTAGCGAAATCGGTTCAGCTGTTCTCGAGTTATATGCTTAGCAACACATTTAGCGATTCATTTTTATATTACAGATTAATTAAAAAAATAGTTACCAATCCAAATATTTATTTATGAATAAGGAACATTTTTAAATTTTTTTGTTTTACAAACTTCTTTGCTTTCTGGCACGAGGGGGATTCCAAGATACAAGCGTTGAATCAGTAATGGAAACAATATTAAGACCTCCCATTTGCAAACCTTTAATAGCAGACTGTAATTAAACCAGTTTAATAAACATTCCAAGTATATAATAACACTGTTTTACCATACGGCCAGGTCCCAATCCACGTACCTTTACCCGGACGGTCTTCCAACCTAATTCTATTGCTTTCTGTAAATAAATAAGATGTTATACCTACATGTTTCACAACTTCATTTTATTTACCTCGCTAATAGTTATTGCTGTAGCTTGAGCTGCAATATTTGTACCTTTTCGAGTATTTTTAAAACCTTCGATACCGCAAGATCGGATTAGCCTAGGTACACCCTTAAAATCCGTAACGCTTATTATAGTGTTGTTAGGAGATACTCGTATATTACAAACTGGCAATTCAGCAAAAGGAATCCCATTAAATAATTGATGACTTGTTTGGATATCTGGGAAGAACATTTCTTTTCTGTCAAATAAAATATATTGTAAAAATTAATATCTTCGAAAAAAAACAAATTTCACACAATGTGCATTTTTTGCAAATGTACACTTTTTTAAATGTTCAGTATGAACTTCTTTCCCAATTTTAATTTAAAAAACTAAGGTTACTTTACTTCGGAACGCTCTGTCAAAATTTAGGTATGCGCCATACAAATTATATAGGCATGAGAATTTTTCGACAATAATTTGCCGCTGCCGCTTTAGGGAAGGCAGTTACTCGACTAGCTCGGAGTGAATCTAGCTTTCCAATAGGTGAAAGAATTTTTGAAATCGGCACAGTAGTTTTTGAGTTTATTCATTACAAACATACATACAAATATTTCCTCTTTATAATAGTAGTATAGGTTCCCTGTGAAAATTAATTAAAGAATTCAGTTCATGAAACTGAAAAGATAATGGTAAGTATACATTTTCATATATTTCATATTTTTGACAGCATTAATCAACTCGAGTAGTAGATACATAAAAAGCACAGGAATCTGGTAATTTCACTACCATTTTAAATTCATTAAATCTCATCCATGTTTTGTTTCATTTCAAGAATTCATTCACAAATATGTACAATGCCTAAACTGCTTCTCTAAAATGTAAACTGCCAGAATGGCATCAGCAACCAAACTGCGATCTATACACGTGCATCTTTATACAATTGGAATGGTTGTTGAATAAGTTAAATTGAGTGAATTCAAAACAGTATTTAAGTTGGAATGGAAAAACTGCAGTACAACTGTCAAGTTCGAATATGACGTTAAATCATCGTTCACCTTCACGAATGAATTATATGTCCAAAATGCTCAAGGTTCAGCCAATACCGGAAGAATGAGAGTGTTCCAAACTGATCAGATTATAAAAATTATTAAAAAATGTCAATACCTCGCATTCGACAACATTCTGAGATCCATTGAAAAAAACTTTTGGCTGGGCTTTAATATATCATCACACATATTAGAGGTTACAATAGTTATCGCCATACATTATTATTATATTATACATATTCTTAATATGGATACCTTCTCTTTCCGACAATACCTATTTTATTAACGAAATTTTTACTATTGTATAAAAATAACATAAAACGCTAATTTATAATGCAACGGGAGCACACTTGCCCTATTCTAAAATACTAATTTTGGCAATTTTATTTATTAACTGATAGTGAAGATGTGCTCGAAGCTAAGCAGACATTGATTATGGTAGCACAATTGAAACTGAATCTTGTCAAGCCTGAAATAATACACATATCTCTCTTACTTCTGGATTAGCGTATCTATATCAATTGATTTCTCTCCACTTGTTCCTTCATCTTTCTCGGGCATAGAAGCCATCATGCCCTTGCGGTCTTCTACTTTTCGCATAACAACTGAGGTATGCAGCTTACAAGCCTCTTTAATATAAAGAGATCTAGGGCAACACAACTCAAAAACAGTAGCTAACGACCGTATCATCATGAATCTTACACTTAAAATAAAAACAATTCCACAAAAATGTTACGTCAAATTAAAATGCATCACATAGATATAGAGACCATCGATTAAAAACAATTAGCTTAACCGATATGTACCAACATTATATATGGTCGATGAGTAATTCCCATCTCCACAGGCTGTTTTTTTTTATTTTCCTACATGTTAAGCAACCGGTCTACAGTGAAATCCAAAAAAACACTACCAGAAGGGCTAAAAGATAAAGGGTACCCCAACAATGATAGAAGACAGGATTACGACAGGCGTTTACAGTTAGCTTTTTTGGGTTTTAAGTTCCTGTTGAGTGACAACTTTCACGACCCCGAACACGCGAGCAAAACAAAATTGCACGGTGGTACAGAACAATAAAACCAAAACAAATTGCTGAAGTCAAGGCTAGTGCTTAATTATTATTTAACATTCTAAGTGAAAAATGTATTAACTTGAAAAAGAAGTCCGCAATGGCGGAATTAAACAACAATAGTACAAAAAAGTCGTCTATAAAGAATTTTTTTCACTTTTCCAACCAACAAAAAAGTTGGCAACTTTTTGTAACAAAACATATAATTTTAATTATAAATGTGCATGATTATATGGGATCATTTTATAAATGAAGATTTTAAGAATTACGTTCATTGTGATATTTTATCTGCACATTATTCAATTTGGTTCACTATGTTTCACATTTCCGTTTTCCATTTGACAATTCTTCTGTTGCCTATTCCCATTCGTGGGTCGTGAACGCTTCAGCCTGTCGTAACCCAGCAAGTCATGGGTACTGAAACTCCAACACATTCAAAGAAATTTTAATAACACCAGTACGTACACACATACACAACAAAGGGTAAAATGTACATAAACATTTAACTCAACTCTTCTCTCATACACAATGATAGAAAGAAACAACCAAAGTTCTCGTGTTTGAACAAGTTTTGTTTTGAGCTATATCATGGTTGCTTGTGAAGTATTATTTTGCGTGTTTTATTTAATTCAGTGATCTGCAGCCTAATTAAAGTTTAAATTTTTGAAGCACGCATATTTAAATAAGTAAAACGTAAAATAAAGGTTTTCCAAAGCCAAAATATGGAATTGAAGAGGGTGATACAGAAATAGTTCTTTGCACTGTCAATTCGAAGCACGCAATAGAAGCTACGCCAACAATGGTTAACATCAATGGCGAAACCATTGAATACGTAAATAATTGTTGAATATAATAATATTATCTTGCCTTAAATTCTAATTAATTTCCACACAGATATTTCAAACCTCATATGGCGCGTTAAAGGTACGCAAATTTATTGGTGTCACTTATTGTAGCAGCGTAGAACTTTCGAAGCGATGGAATATGTGCTGCAAGCAAATCCAAAACTATGGACGCAAACGCTGCTACATGGAACACAAATCATTCACACACCAGACATTACGTTTAATGTCACTTTTTTGCGTGCAATTAAACCTTTTGGTCAACACAAGCACGAGAATTGGAACGACATGGCGTGTTTCAACTGGGTTTTGCCAATGAGCTAGAGGGCAAAGCAGTTTCAGTATCTTTGAGCTTACCGGCACTTGGCCGTGCCATTAGCAGCTAAAACACAGAAATTAAAGGGTAAATTTAAGTGAATGTTTGTGCTCATAGAAATTTAAAAACTTTTTGTATGTTTAATTAGGAGGACTTTTTTGATTCATTTTCACCTTGTATTGAGGAACCATAACGTTGTTGTATCGCTTTACAAGGACATAAATTCACCGAAATTAGTTCATTGGAAATACTACAGCAAGAGCATGGATGTTAGGACTTGAACGGTGCCG
Organism: Zeugodacus cucurbitae; assembly: GCF_028554725.1. NCBI lineage: Eukaryota > Metazoa > Arthropoda > Insecta > Diptera > Tephritidae > Zeugodacus > Zeugodacus cucurbitae. The sequence goes on from NC_071667.1 coordinate 41,807,393, forward strand.
TGTTAGATTTAGAATTCCAGAAACATAAGGTAATTATTAGCAACTTTTATTACAAACTTTATAAAAATTATAATTTTATTTTATATTTTATAGAAACCCTCCTCCCAGATGAATCTAGTACTAGTGAAATTAATGAAAGAACAGATCTTATAAAAACTCCGAAAGAAACCAAAAGAGTCCTCACATAATGTGCGCAGCTTACACTTCCAGACCGCATGGGGTATTTGACATTTTCCACTCTTCCTCCAGCCTTTGTCCGATAGCAAAAATTGTTCAAATATTCATTTTCACCTACTTTATACATATATATATAGTGTAGTACGATAATATATTTATAAAGTAAATATAATAATAAACAACTAAATGGCATGATATTTTAAATAAATATGTAATATAATTAATGATTTTGTTATTAAATTCTCATTTGGGATTTTGGTAGAACTAACCGAAAACAGAGGTTATGGTGTCTGGGCTTTTGTGCGTCGCAGTACTGAAAGTACACGGGGAGTTTTGGTTCGCAGTATTGGGTCTTTCATCCGTGATTGTACCAATACCATTCCCCAAATTGTGCAAGAGGTATATATACATTGCTAAATCATGAATGTAATATGCAAGAAAGGGATGAACGATCACACGTACACAATAGTTTTCGGTACTTTTGTCAATTCGTCCTTAAGAATGGCATAGAAACTGTCATTGAAACTGCGGGTACCGCTCCCTGGCATATCACTGGAGAATTCGCCGGTACCTGTCCTGCCGGGAATCTTGTCTTCTATCCCTGCAAGACGGAGGTAACAAACTGCACAAACACAATCAAACTTTTTTCAGCTGTTTACACATACAATTACCCCTGCAAGACGGAGGTAACAAACTGCACAAACACAATCAAACTTTTTTCAGCTGTTTACACATACAATTACAACACTTACATTTGTTTACAATTGGAATTGAATTGGAGAAAGCTTTAGTTAGAACGAGAAAAAATATTGCCACTGTAAGCATATTGATATAATAACATGCTAAAAGAAGACATATATTACATTAAAATAAAAGAAAAACTGAAATTGAAGCGGCAATTTGGCCATTTTATAAAAAATTTGGGCTTGAAGAGGTAAGGTTACTTTTTGGTTAAATTTTATTGTTAATATTAATTGATTTGTTTTTTATAGAGGAGATATATAAAAGAATTAATTTTAAAAGGTAAGTGTGGGGGAAACTTTAGTATACTATCCCAGGCTTTCGGTAATAAAATGGGTATCGTTAGAAAGAGGAGGTTCTCCAGATTAAGAATATATATACATATAGCTGCAGCTGACTTATAGTTTTCGAGATATTCGCACTTAAAGTTGAAAAAAGTGCTACTTTTATCTTGAATTTTCACAATATATACTGAATATTTTATTAATATTCTGCACTTATTTTACACTTACACTTCACCACATTGTTTCTGCATATTTATTTTTTAAAATTTATCACGAAAATAGCTGTAAATAAGTATTTAACATTTTACACAAATCTCTTAATTTCAACAATAACAAAAAGGGTTGCAGCTTGACAAGTAATAAGTGTTGCCATATCAGATATTTTGCAAACGAATGAGAAGAACTAAAATAAATAAATACCCAAAATGCAGAAAACAAATGCCCTATAAAAAGATTATATAAAGATAATATAAGAAAGTTTATGATATTCGCTCTATGCACTATAAGTACTTTCTGCATTGGCGGCCTTCGGCCGCGCTTCAAAAAAATAACCCTGGTCGGGCATTCACCGGGTGTTATCAAAGAAAAGGTAATACCGAAAGACTTTGCATTAGTCATAACACCATTATGGTTTGGTTTGGGTTATAATCCTTCTTTTTTCTGTTTATTTTTATTCTTTTGATTTTTGCGAAATATTTGATGTGGCAACACTGATTACTTGTCAACCTGCAACCCTTTTTGCTATTTTTTAAACGAAGATTTGTGTAAAATGTTAAATATTTATTTACAGCCATTTTCGTCATAATTTTTATAAAATAAATATGCAGAAACAATGTGGTGAAGTGTAAGTGTAAAATAAGTGCAGAATATTAATAAAATATTCAGTATATATTGTGAAAATTCAAGATAAAAGTAGCATATTTTTCAACTTTAAGTGCGAATATCTCGAAAACTATAAGTCAGCTGCAGCTATATGTATATATATTTTTAATCTGGAGAACCTCCTCTTTCCAACGATACCCATTTTATTACCGAAAGCCTGGGATAGTATACTAAAGCCGACATTAAGTGTGATTTGTGTTTATCTAATAATTTGTGTGTTTTTACTAATAAAGTTTTAATAAAATTGCAGGCAAAATCAAAGCAAAGACAACGACCGGGACTTCATTTTATACAAAAGAAAATGTAAGTTATTTTAATATTATCGTAATTAATTAGCTTTATATATAAGGTGTGTAGGTAAAAAGCGAAAAAAAGAAATGAATTGGATATACAAGCGGTTGGTACTCAACGCATTTAAATATGTGCGTTTGATTGTCAGCATATATGCTCGTTTGCAGAATGCTGAACATATTAACCTCAATGGTTAAATATAAAATAATAATATGCAAAAATTCAAGTGCTAAATTAAATAAATTAAATAATCATAATATTAAAAGAAAAGTGCTAAATATAAGAAGAACAAGTAAGGAAAGGCTAAGTTCGGGAGCAACCGAACATTTTATACTCTCGAAATTTATTTAGAGATTTACCTATATTTTCGCTTCCCTGTAGATAAAGTATATGTATTTTGAAATCTCTTCTGAAAGTGTATAAATCCCAATGTCCTTCCGTGCTGTGAATAAATGTTGCAAGTATTATTTTTTACTTAAGTTTCTTTTTTATTTTTTTGTATTTGTGCGGTTTTGCCAATCTATAATAGAATCTGATATTGCGAATAGTAGCGTGTACGAAGTTTTATTTGGGCATCAAGATTTCAATTCAAATTATCGCATGACCGAATGGACAGTCGGATGACCATTGCGCCTAAAATTTGAAATATAATCTATACCATCTTTTAAGTTGAACCAAAACAGTCGTGTGCCTTCATATCATAATTGATATTTATGGTTACAATTGATAGTTATATTTAATAACATTTTATACTAATATTTTCGTTTATGCAATATAATACAATAATCCACATAATCTATTAAGCATATTATGTAGATATTATGGAGATAATTAATTGCATATATAAATCAGCTAATACTTTTCTTATTTTCCAGGCAACAATATATATATTATATTTGTTCCTGCTATTCCTGCAAGGACCACAGGACGACAGGGCTTTATTTCGCCAACAATGTTAAAATACATACATATATGTAGATTAAGAATAAAATAAGATTATATATCATTTGAATTGTTAAATTAGAACATAAATTGCATAATTATAATAATTTATATATAAATATAATTTTAATGTTAATAACTTGCAAATGTAAAAAATTAATAATAGCTTAAACTGTTTAAGTTTATAAGATTGTACTATCTACATACTTGATTTTGTAATGATTGAAAATGTAATAAAATAAATTAAAAAACAAAAAAAAAAAATGAATTGTTTTTACCTGTTAGCGGAAAGATATAACAAATATAGGTAACAAACCGCTAACCAAAACAATGACCCGTTCGTCAACAAATACATCTGTTCTGAATAACATAGGGGTAACATATGTGCTAACATATGCTTCAGCAGAGGTAACATATATATAACATGCCAAACATGAAAATATATGATGCCATTAACAGACGGTAAGTTGTCAAAACTTGACCAATAGGAGGCAAGTGTTATCGTAGAACGGGACCACATATGCAAAATGTAATTGGATAGAGTGAGAAGACCATTGAACGAGTAGGGGCATAGTGTTACTTCTTTCCCACGCTTCGAACAAAAGTAACAGACAAATTAATTTTTGCTAATGTTTAGAGTAACACAGCTGTAACATGTTAGCTGAAAAATACCCGTCTTGCAGGGTATTGTGATATTAGGATCGCGACCTATATTGATGGATTGCGGGTGAATACTTTGCGACTGTTAGACATTCAATAGTGGTACTCATTTAACGTCGTAAACGTATGGCAACATCACAAAATTACAATATCGTAAAACAGCTGTTAATTTTTACATGCATTTCATTTTACGACAATCTTGCAAATATGCGAGACCTTTTTCAGTGGCATTCATGGCATGCTTACAATTAATTCACAATAAGCTGATATTACCACAATATTGCCAAAGAGCGCTCATTTAACCTTTGTTGCCATATTGCAAATTTACTATATTTATATCATTGCAACGTTAAATGAGTACCACTAATGAATATTCCGTCAATATTTATACGATGCTAGTTGTGTTTTCACAAGAAAAACTATTTTAAAAATGTATTTGTTGATTTGGGTGGGCTTTAGAATACCGTCCCACTATTTTGGGGTTAAAACATATATTTTGCACTTTAAATATATTTACACTTCATAAATTTGTTTCTACATATTTATTTTTAACAAATTATATTAAAATTTGCTGTAAATAAACATTTAACTTTTTGCACATTTTTTTTGGACACGATTCCGATTACTTTGGCGGTCGGGGTTTGACAACTCCGATTGGTATAAATGGGGTATCGGGTGAAAGAGGAGGCTCTCCAGAACAGGAATAGATATAAAATATTATTGATCAGAGTTATAGGCGTAACACACACACAATTTTTTCACATTTTTCACTTCATATATGTATTGAAAAGTACGCTATTCACATTCAATTTAATTCAAATTCTAAATTTATTTAAGGTTTTTTAAGCAAAAATTACTTCTTTTAAAAATCACTTCGCACACTAATAGCCAGGGATAAAGGGATGTCTAACTTATTCCAGTGTGAGAGCGCCTCAACATTTTGCATTATTACCAGATAAGACAAAATACTAATTTTTGGGCATTTAAATAAAAATACCCAACATTTATTATGAATAAAAATTATTATATACTGAATGTTTAATATAAAATAACTTATTTCAATTTCATTTAGCGATAAATTGGTATATTAAAATTTCCACATTTCCGGTTTTCGAAGTTTCAGTAATAAATATGGTCAATTATTAAGTGTCAACTGAAAATAAATCAATTTCTTTTATAATTTTCCATGAACAATTATTTTCTCGATACTGCAATTCATAAAAATATTTTTAAACCACTTTTAAATTACGCGTTTTCATTGATATTTATTGTTTTAAGTTCTTATTAGTGATCTTGCAAGGCGGCTGAAAATGTCTCCATCGCATTATTTTTTTGGCAACATTTCAATCTGGCCTTTCCAGTTTCCCAATTGCGAAACGTCAAAACCTCCTCATCTCGACAAACTGTCAAAGTTTAGGAGGTTTTGACGTTTACAATTGCGCTCTCATTTCCAGTGATATGAGAGTTGTACATCTCTTTATCTCTGCTAATAGCTGAAAAGGATTCTGTGCTTACAATTATGTGGAAACAGAACGTTGCCACATGGTAGAAACCACAGATAATGGATTTTTCAATGACTGCGTGTTATTTATTTGCATATCACAACTTTTTGTCGTAGAACTTTCTTCTGCATCAAGTATGTATATAAAAAAACTTTGCAGGGATGTCTGAATTTGTTTTTTCGCGTAGAACTCCTTACATCATTGGGGGCCTTCGTCCGCGCTTAAAAAAATTACCCTGGTGGAGCCAAAACCGGGGTGTCCGAAGTTTTTTTTTGTGTAGAACTTCTTTCTGTACTAGCGGCCTTCGGCCGCGCTTAAAAAAAATTACCCTGGTCGAGCCAAAACCAGGGGTGTCCGAATTTTTTTCGCGTAGAATTCCTTTTTGCACTGGCGGCTTTCGGCCGCGCTTCAAAAAAATTACCCTCGTCAAGCCAAAACCGGGGGTGTCCGAAGTTTTTTTTGTGTAGAACTCCTTTCTGCACAGGGGACCTTCGGCCGCGCTTCAAAAAAATAACCTTGGTCGAGCCAACACAAGTGTTAACAACATAAGAGACTGTTATCGATATTATATTTTTAAATTTATTTGGTTAAATAAAATAAGAGGAATTTTGGAAAAAAAGAGGAATTTTCGCAAAAAGAGGAATTTATGGATGAATTTATATATGGTATCTACAATGTGGCAGCGCTCGTTTTCCGCATAATTGTACACATAAATCTTAGAGTGAAAAGTGATTTTTAAAATAAGTAATTTTTGTTTAAAAAACTTTAAATAAATGTAAAATTTGAATTTTATTGAATGTTAGTAATGTAATTTCAAATATTTGAAGTGAAAAAAGAGCGTAAAATGTGTTAAAGTGTTAAATTGTTTGGCGAAATTTTTTATTTTTTGATCTTTAAAGCGGAGTATCTCGAAATCTAGGCGTCTGCGGTACCTATAATCCTATATATTTTTTAATCGGGAGGACGTCCTCCAATGGTGCCCTCAGATCGCGGCGCCATAGTAATCGGAATTGTGCCCTTACCGTGAACAGCATAATTATAATTCATTTTCATTTTATTAGAATAAAGCTGATTTAAAAACTTTGGCGCTGTTGTCTTTCACCAATTCGGACTTGTAAATCACAAAATATGCTACACGTGCAATAATTATCACGCGGTCCACGATCCGCGATATCGATTTCAATATATTTAAATATTTAGTGACATGGATCAGGATCCATCAATATTGCATGCTAAACGATCAATAAATATCACGATAAATACTGAATGTGTAGCAGGCGCCATAGCGACAGTGATTGCTGGGCCGTAATATCAGTGATTGTTGATTTTTCTTGGAACGATTTAGTTAACAGATGTGTTGTAGCGGTAATTTTTTGGTGTTTGAACTAGATATAGTGAATTTATAAGAATGGGTTGTTCATTGTGAATATATTCATTTGAATACTATTCAACGGTTGATTTAAAAAAAATGTTGAAATACGTAGTTTGATTTCGTGAATCGCGTGATTAAATTATAAATATATTATTGTTATAATGTAAAAGTGCGAAGATAGCTTTTAATAAAAAAAGAAGTGAATGGTGGCAATTTTTTCGACCCAATAAGTGAAACTCATGCAAAATTTAAAATTTGAAATGCTTAATAAACATATTATACTAGTGGGCGGGCCACGCTTTGCTGTGGATAAGGTATATGTATGTTAAATCCTATTCTGGTTAACTATTTGATAAAGTGAAATTATTAGGGAGCAACTAATTATATAAAAATGTAGACAAAAATGTTATACCTTTTGCTGTATCTTGAAGTTAATGTTGTCAACACTAAAATCTTTTGCTGCAAAGGTATCGGGACAACTAAATCAGTTATTTTTTTACTTGCATCTCAATTAATTAATTTTTGTCGTGAACAATAAGTCATAAATTGTCTGGCAGATTAATATTGTAATGGATTTCCAAAACCTGTCGTTAACGCTGAAACTCTACCCTGAGTTTGATCACAGGATTGCAAATAAAAGTCACACTTTAATGGCTATACACTAAACATTACTTTTTTATTACTTATTACTCTTCTTTACAACTCTAACTTATAGCTTGTTTATACTTTACTCGACAACTCTTTCCTTTGACAGTTCAACTCTCTTATTAGAACTGTGTGCTGCCGCCAGTCCGGCAACCCTTATATAGTCGATTGTAAGCGATACATCGGCACTCGAACATTCTGGCAACTACGAATATCGATGTCTAGATATATCTAGCAAATTATCGATTTCGATTGTCAATTTGAGTTTGTTCTGGTGCCATTTTCGTTACAATGCCCTCCACTTATGTCTGATCGTCCGATACAACGGCACTCGAACATTCTGGCAACTACGAATATCGATGTCTAGATACATCTGGCAAATTATCGATTTCGATTGTCAATTCGAGTTTGTTCTGGTGTCATTTTCGTTACACTGCCCTCCACTTATGTCTGATCGTCCCGACAAGACATACTTCCAGAACCAAACGCTTAGCATTTCTTCCCCTAATTCGTCTTCTAGGACACTGTCGTCCTCCTTAACATTCCTTTCTCCATTGGCAGTATTCCTAAACCTTAAATCAATCAGTAACCAAAAATTAAACTCGCAGTCGTCTACGCCGTTGATTCCTGGACAGCAGGCCAATTAGCCAGGAACATGGATATATGGACATTCTCTGTACCTGTGGTGATACCTGTCCACCAGCTTTCTAAAATGCTCTGCCAAATTTCGGGTGAATCTTTCCACCATGTTATCGGATCGTGGATGTGATGCAGCTTCAAATATTTTCCGGACACATAGCTTCTGGCACATCTCCTAACTTTTAATGTCCACGTCCACCATCTCTTCAGTATCTTGGCTTAGAATTGAGTATTTCTCCGTCCTAGCCATCTAACCACTCCTGTTTCCCGATCTGCAGGTAGGTAATGGACCAGCTACAACGATGGCAATTTGCTCAAATGGCATTCCCGAACTGTACTGCTTCACCTGACCATGTCTCTTGGAACTCGACTCATTTGCAATGCAATCTCTAATTGATTGACGACAACCAACCAAATAAAACTGACACCGTGATTCTTATTTGCACTTCACTTGGACCTTTGTGCATCTCGTAGCGAACTTTAGGTGATCTTTCGTTTCGAACAACCATGAGAGCGCGGGAGCAGTATCCTCCTTTGCCTTTCCACACTCGATATAAGCAACCAGCCACCAACTTAAAACTGTTCCACTGTGCCTTTGCGACTAGAGGTTCTGCAGACACCTCTTCTTTCTTTGAACGTTTCACAACTGGAGCTTCATCTTGAGATTGTTGTACATTCCTATCACAATCTTTTGTCCATGACACGTCTGTTTTCTCTGGGGTACCCACATCAATATATGTGCCTCCTGCTCCCTCAATTGTGTGAACACCTGTTCTGGAACCTGCGATGGTATACACTCTCCATGCACTTCCAGCTTTGTTGACAACTCTTCTCTTTTTAAGGCACCTCCATCGACTCCTCTTCTTTCAACTTTGAGGACTCCCCATTCACTTCCAATTGTGTTAACAAAATCTCTCCATGCGCTACCAAAGTTCTTGATATACAAGTCTCATTCGCTTTCAAATATGTGAACATATTCTCCTCATGCATTTCCAGCTGTGCTAACATGTCTGCTTTATTCGAGGTCAGCGAATGGGTTGAAAGTTGAGTTACAAGCCCGTTTGCGAGATGCCATGGAAGAAGAAAACTTCAACGTGGACGATTTTTATTTTTGAATCGCTGTTAGAGGAATCGACAACGAAAATTGAGAAAAAGGAAGATACTCCATGTTCATCAGGAGTACTGGACATGAACAAACTTTTGTCTGCAATATCGTCACAGCTGGTCAACGCGATTGGAAGAACAGGACACACGCTTACCAACAAAGACCAACAAATAACAGAGCAGATATCAGCTCAAGTATCAGTACAGTTGAAAGATCACAAGTGACCTCACAAATACAGGAACTCAAACGCAGATTTCAGAAGAGCAAGATAAAGTTAAAGCTGATGTGGAAGAACTGAAAGATCGTCTCCGTGACCTGCAACTAAATTGACTAATGGTGTCAACAAGTTCTGTCAAAGTCAAGACCCCATCATTTTACGGCACAACTCCGTTCCAGTTTTTCAAACTCCAATTTGAAAAGACAGCTACGAAGCGTCAATGGGTGCTGTAGAAAGACAGTATGGAAGTGAGCAACGGAGACAAATTTTAAAAATCGAACTGCAAAATCGCAAACAGAAAGCTAGTGAGCCTCTGCAAGAATGGATATAAAAATCCACAGTTTCGTTAATGGTATAAGAGACGAGAATAGGCGCTATTCTGCACTCGCATGCCCAAAATTGACATTTGCATAAACAGTGTCCTTTGCTCTAACGCACGAAACTGCTCCTTACTTAGCAACATAACATTTAAAGCTCATCGTGTAGAAATAGAAGAGCCTGCCTGGACGCAGAAATTTTTTGAAGAAATGCATAAAATGCTGGAGAAATCTGACGAAGTCATAATTGGAGTAGACTTTCTAGCCAGTAAGGAAGTCAAATTTGACATGGAAAACAAAATTATGACTTATATCAATATGGAAGTGCTCTTATGTTTGGTTATGATAACAAATGCAACGTTCGACGAGTGTTAATAACAGAAAATCAGAAGATTCCACCAAAATCAGAAGCAATTATTTGGGCAGAAATATATGGAGACTATGGGACAAACACGTTGTGGGTTGTTGAAGAGGCAAACGAATTTACACCAAATTTACTTACAGGAAAAACCCTGGCTATGACACGACAAGACAAAAGAGTTCCTGTAAGAGGCCTTAATGAGTGTAAGCCACCAATCACAGTCTCCAAAGTAGCTATATTAGGGCAGTGTCAGGAGATTGAGGCCGTAATAAACTGCGAAACACGTATTAAAGGAAATTCTGTGAGTTAAAACGATATTTCGAACGAGATTAACGCTTGGACTAATGAACTAGAGGTAGACCGTAAAAAGAAGGCTAAACAACTTCTTCTCAAATACTCCACCATATTTGATAAAGATGAATCCAAACCAATCCGCCAGGCTCCTCGCAGCGTTCCATTAGCCAAACGTGAAGTTGTAAGCCAAACCATACGTGAAATGAGCGATAGCGGCATAATTGAGTCCATCATCGAGTCCATGGAGTTCACCTGTAGTACTTGTGAAGAAGAAAGATGGCAACATGAGGTTCTGCGTGGACTATAGAAAGTTGAATGATGTCACGCAGAAAGACAGCTATCCATTACCTAGAATAGATGACACTCTAGACCCGCTATCAGGCACGAATTGGTTCTCAACACTCGATTTGAAAAGTGGATATTGGCAAGTAGAGGTAAACGAAGAAGACAAAGAAAAGATGGCTTTCAGCGTTGGAGATGGTCTATGGTAATTCACTGTAATGCCCTTTGGCTTATGTAACACTCCTTCCACTTTGGAGAGACTTATGGACCAAGTGTTAAAAGGATTGCACTGAAAGGCATGCTTGGTGTACCTAGACGATATCATCGTGTTGGGTAAAAGCTTTGATGAGCATCTCAAAAATTTGGAAGAGGTTTTCCAACGCATAGCTAGCGCTGGATTAAAACTGAGCCCAAAGAATTGTTCTCTGTTCATGAAGGAAGTGAGCTATTTAGGACACAAGGTGATACCGAAAGATATTTGCACAGCTCAAGAAAAGATAGAGGCAGTGAAAGATTGGCCTAGACCTGAAAATTTACACGAGTTGCGGAGTTTCCTTGGACTGTGTGCCTATTACCGACGATTCGTTCCAAATTTCGCCAGTGTAGCTAGTAGCCTCCATGAACTCACGAAGGAGAACAAGGCCTTTGAGTGGAATAACAGAAATTGGCCTTCCAAACTCTGAAGGAGAGATTATGTACTGCGCCAATGTTAGCATATCCAGTTCCAGGGTCAACGTTTATCTTGGACATGGATGCTAGTGGCTATGCAATAGGGGGCGTTCTATCACAAGAGATTGACGGGAATGAGAAAGTGGTCGCCTACTCCAGCCAGACGATAAGTAAGCCAGAGCAGAATTATTGCGTAACGCGAAGAGAATTACTGGTATTGGTGAAGTCCATCAAACATTTCCACAAGTACCTTTATGTCCAGCGATTTCGAGTACGGACAGATCATGCACCATTAAAATGGTTTCTGCAATTCAAGAATCCAGAAGGACAGTTGGCACGATGGATTGAGAGACTCAAAAGTTATGACTGCTCTATAAAGCATCGCAAAGATAGCCTTTATGGCCAGCGATTTCGAGTACGGACAGATCACGCACCATTAAAATGGCTTTTGCAATTCAAGCATCCAGAAGGACAATTGTCACGATGGATTGAGAGACTCCAAAGTTATGACTTCTCTATAGAGTGAACTGGCAATGCATGGAGTGGAGCTGAACAAGCGTCCAACGAGAGAAGAAATAGCTGCAGATAGTCCAGTTGCAAAGGCATATTGGGCACAGTGGAACAGTTAAAAGTTAGTATCTGGCTGCTTGCATCGAGTATGGCAAAGCGAAGATGGACAAAGTTCCCGAGCTCTTATAATCGTTCCGAAAATAAAAATTCCTGATTTTCTCAAGGAGATGCATAACGGTCATGGAATCACATGTACCATGGGAATTACCAAAACCTTGGAAAAACTAAAGGAAAGATTTTATTGGGTTGGTTGTCGGCAATTAGTAACGGAGTGGATTGCTAATTGTGCTGAGTGCATTACAGCTAAAGGGTCGAAAACCAGAAGTCACGGGCAGATGAGTAGTACAATTCTGGCGCTCCATTTGACCGAATTGCCATGGAAGTAGCTGGTCCGTTTCCTACCAGTAAATTAAACAAATATGTTTTGGTAGTTATGGATTACTTCAGCAAATGGCCAGAGGTGTACCCAATTACTAATCAAGAAGCTGAAGAACATCTAAAGAAAGTGGCAGACAAATATCAAAAGGATTGGGATACCCACATAGCATTGTTCCTGATGGATTATCGGTCTGCCGTTTATGAAACAACGGGGCAGACTTCAGCAAAGATAATCTTTGGTATTCATCTTCGGTTACCGATTGATTTAAAGCTTGGAATGAACGCAAATGGAGGAAAGACTGTTAAGGAAGCCAACAGTGTCCTAGAAGACGAGATGAGAAAAATCCATGCTATGGTGAGACAGCGCACACAAATCATGAGTGATAAAATGAAGACAAAATACGACAAGGCAATGAACTCTAAAGGATTTGTGGATGGAGATTGGGTGTTGTTATATAACCAACAACGGAAGAAAGGATTGTATCCCATATTTCAATGCAGTTGAGAAGGACCATACCAGGTTGTTCAACGGATAAGTGATGTGATGTTTCGCATACAAACAAAAGGAGGTCTGGAAGACCTAGGAATAAATTGAAGGTGGTTCATCCAGAACTTGCAGCATTTGGTTCTGGAAGTATCTCTAATCGAGCCGATCAGACTTAAGTGGAGGGCAGTGTGACGAACATGTATGCTAGAATAAACTAGAATCGACAATCGAAATCGATAACTTGCCAGATTTATCCTGACATCGATATTCAAAACAGACAGTGCATGGGTTTGCCAATGTTAGTCGCGTTTCCGTATATACAATCGATTTCAGTGTTGCCAGTTTGTATGGAAATTTAGAAAGTTTGTTCGATAGCACTCAACAAGCGACGATAGAAATTTTAATGAGGTATTCGCATACTCTCCAGCACGAATTCAACTAGATATCTTTGTTGTTGCTTTCACATGTAAAATTTTTGACAGGCGAGCAGCGCCCAAAGATAGCGAGCAGAGAAGTGACCAATCGATGACAGCTAATATTATCTTGCCTTAAATTCTAATTCATTTGCCATACAGATACAGAGAATGTAAAATATAGAGAAGGTTCACGGCGGGCTAATGGCCACACTGGTTTGCTTTTCGAAGGGGTACTCGTTTCTATAAGCGAGTTTCACCACAGAATTCTATAAGGAAGTTTCACCACTGTTTAACATCAGAGGGCTAGAAAATAGCAGAATTGAGCGTTTGCAGTGTTAAATGAGAAAAAGTGTGTTAATTTCTATGTTAGGAAATGTACGCTTACATATTTGCCTATATACAATGCGCATATGACTTTTTTGTATATAATTTATAGATATTTTGTTGATAATTGATATGAAGGCACATGCGCACATACATATGTAATGCTTTACAATATATAATAACCTAAATTATTTTATATTCTTATTTAAATGTAACATAATAATACTACATTTATTTACTTTAGTCATTAAAACGTCACATAATATCATAAATATGTATATTATCACAAAATGATAAACGTACGCGCATTCGTAATTACATGTGTGCACATGTAAACAAATATCAAAAGAACCATTCGAATTGTGTCTATATGTCAATTTGTCAACATTCAATATATGTATGTAAATAAATATGTTTACTCATGGCTTCATATAAGATCTTCGTTGCCACGGACAACGACGAATGGCCGTAGCTTATGATTTTTTTGTGTTCATGTCAAAGAGCTGTAAGGAATGTGGAGCGTACGCAGGCAAAGAGGCCCAGATGTCCAACATAAAATGTCTTTAAGTTTTATGCTTTGTTTCTTTAAAAGATCAATAGTAATTATTCTAAACATGATTTAATATGTTGGCAGATATTAAAATGCATTTAATTATATAGACAACCAATTAATACTTCAATATTTGTACATACATATTAAGCGCAAATATTATTACGGTGGGATCACTTGAAGCGGCCCTGTAAAACTCGATGTGTCGAAAAATTGATGGCCGCCTGCGCAATGCCAAAGCGACGCAACATTGTGTTGTTGGTAGAAAATCGGCTTGTCGTAAATATGTATGGATATGTATGAGCATGCAAACATATCGACATAAATTTTTGCCAGCCAAAGAATTTTTGTTGAAAAATATTTAAAATCGACTCAAGGGCTATGTTGCCATTTTTGTACCTAGGTTTTTGCGATGTTGCAAATTTTCCTTCTGGATGGATCATTAGAAAAATCTTCAATTTATGATTTTTGTCATCGTCGCGAAAAGACGTTTGTGGACATGCGTATGCGCGGGGAGATGTGTATGGCGTTGCTTTTATGAATGAAGCAACTTTGCCAAGTGAATGTGCGCTTGCGTTCATGAATGAAAATGTTTTTGTTGTATTTACTACAAAATTTGGCTTCGTTGATTGGCTGCCATATTGACTTGTGATGCTGCTTATGCGTTTGAGGCGCTCGTTGTTTTTGTAGAACAATGCTTTTGATTTTTTGTGATGGTTGGCAGATTTACGTGCACGCATATGCAAATGTAAGTATGTGTGTTTGTTCAGTGACATACAAACATATGTGTGTATATGCATACAGAGCAATGCGCGCACAGGTGATATGACCTTCACTGATAAGTGATAATGATACTATTCGAATTTTTGAAGACATACCTATATATGTATGCACATACGTAAATGCTTAATATACATATGTATATGTAAATTTAAGTTACGAAATATGTATTTCATTTTAATGTTATACGAAATGTATTTAGTATAAAAATATAAACATATAAAGTGCATATGTACGTATGTATATTGTTATAAAACATTACACAAATATGTGGGTCCGTTTGAATATCATTTTTACAAATATGCCTCTGAAATGGCATAACTAATTTGAAATGTTTTCAATTGTGGATGCATTCATAAATATCCGCAAACCGAATTTCATATCAATTGTATATAGCAAGCATATAAATGCATCAACATATAAACAAAAAACCTAACATGCGTCCATAATAGAAATGTAAACCTCTGAGCATATTTTTCATTTAATACTCAGCTCTGCTAACGTGTCACTGTTAATATTTCTCCTTCCGAGCCAGCCGTGATGAAACTCGCTTATAGGATTTTGTTAGTTTTTGACAATTCACACGCTGGTCCGCAATTGAACCTTCTCTATATTTTACATTCTCTGACAGATATTTCAAATCTCATACGGACCTAATTGGTGTCACTTATGGTAGCAGCGTAGAACTCTTGAAGGTATAGGAAAATTTTCAATATAAATGATTGTACCAAAAACAGAATGTGCGCATGTAATTTTGGTTCGCTGTTTTGGGTCTTTCATCCGTGATTGTATCAAGATCATTCCCCGAATTGTGCAAAAAATATATATACATTGCTAAATCATCAATGTAATGTGCAAGAAAGGTATGCATGATCACACGTGCACAAGAGCTTCGGGTGCTTTTATTAATTCGCACTTCAGAATCGCATGGAAACCTTCATTGAAACTGCTAGTACCGCTCGCTGGCTTTTCCGAAGAATTCGCCTGACTTGCAGAGATGTTCGTCACAATATGTTATGCGTCGACAATATATTGGTAATCGAACGCTCTGGCAATTTCGTTGTCTGGATAAATTTTATTCGTTATCGATTTTTTCTTGTATCCATTTTTGAGTATATATAGGATTGCAGATATAATCTTTATACTCGAATTTTTGTGGAACTTTTCATATTATTAGCAATACAATTTTTTTTTACAACTGAGCTAAGCTTTTAAAATACTTGAAATTCGTGGGTCGACTTTAGAATACTATCCCAGGCTATCGGGGGGATAAAATAGATATGGTTGGAATGAGGAGGTTCTACAGATTAAGATTGTATACAAAAGTTTAAAAAATGACAACTTAAGTTTAATTTCTATAATTTAAATTAAAATTTGCGGTAAATACACATTTAACTTTTTCCACAACTTTTGCTTTCTGCAGAATGCATTTTTACGCGAAAGAACTTTCCTTTTTTTTAATATATGTATATATATTCTTAATCTGGAGAATTTTTCTCTTTCCAACCATACACATTTTATCCCCGAAATCCTGGGATAGTATACTAAAGTTTCTCCGAATTCGTAAAGATATCAAAATTTGTTTAATCTTGTTGTACATGTTTCACGATTTTTAAGTTTCTGCGATTTTCCAAACCCAATTTATTCTACATTTTGTAACTTCTTAATGTTGCGATAATAACTATTTTAAATATTGTGTTTTTAGATCTGGCATCTTTGGATATATTCACGTGGAGAAGATCATTAGCAAAGTTTACCATATTATATTGACAATGGCTCTGAAAAGATTGAAAAGTATGTATTTTAAATAAACTTTAAGATTTATTATTTTATAAAATTAATTTCATATTAGCCAAAAAGTCAAAGCGACAATCTGGACGACTAAAACATAAAATTGAAAAGAAAGTGCGCGAACACAATCGAAAAATGCGTCGTGAGACGAAGAAAAACCCTAAAAAAGGAGGCAAAAAGCAAAAGCTAATACAAATACCGAACATTTGTCCATTTAAAGAAGAGATTTTAAAAGACGTAGAGGAGTCGAAAAAACGTAATGAAGAGGAAAGAAATCGACGACGTGAGGCATTTAAACAACAAAAAAAGGAAAATAAATTCAAAAACCTTCAAGATTTAGTTGTGGATGCGACTAATCGGGAGGACGTTCATTCTTCTACTCACGTGGACAATGCTGATGAGGTTTGTTAATGAATTCGCAAATGTAACAATTTACACGTATGTATATATGTATATTTTGGGCGCTAACATATTTTTACTGATTTATTTCATTAAAATTTAGTCAGAATAGTTTTAGTTTAGTTTTTATTTATTATTTTTTGGAAGTATTTCAACAGTATGATGGTATGAGCCAATTTATATATATTTTAACAGAAGGAGTATAGGCCATCTATCAGCAAGGAACAATCTCTTAAGCAGTACTTCAAGGAATTCAATAAAGTTATTCAGAATGCTGATGTAGTTTTAGAGGTGGTAGATGCACGTGATCCACTGGGAACTCGATGCAATGAAGTTGAAAGGGCTGTGCGCTCTGCATCGGGTAATAAACGTTTAGTATTAATATTAAACAAAGCTGATTTGGTACCGCGTGAAAATCTAAACAATTGGATTCGGTATTTTCGTCGGTTTGGTCCAGTTACTGCTTTCAAAGCATCAACTCAAGATCAGACATCAAAATTGGGTCGACGAAAATTTAATCAAACCAAAACTGAAAAGGCTCTGCAAGGATCTGTATGTGTAGGAGCTGAATTGTTAATGTCGATGCTTGGAAATTATTGCCGCAATAAAGGCATTAAAACATCAATCCGTGTGGGGGTTGTGGGAATACCAAACGTTGGAAAGAGTTCTATAATAAATTCTTTAACTCGTGGCAAAACGTGCTCTGTTGGTTGCACTCCCGGAATAACAAAGTAAGTTTCATCAATTATATTTGAATTAAAACTTCATTTTATATTTCTCCGCGTTTTTAGAGTCATGCAGGAAGTTGAACTTGATTCTAAAATAAAGCTTATTGATTGCCCGGGCATTGTTTTTACTAATGCAGGAAAAGAAAGTTCTGAGGCAGTTGTATTAAAAAATGTCCAACGTGTGGGCGACGTTAAAGATCCTTTTACTATCGCCGAAAGTGTGTTAAAGCGTGCGAGTAAGCAGTACTTCTGTAATCTTTATGATATTACAGAGTATGATAGTTTCGAAGAATTTTTTGCTAAAAAGGCAGCGAGAATGGGTAAGTTGAAATAATAAGCTTAAATATACGAATATAATGTACTTAAAATTTTTCATATATTTATTATTATAGGTAAATTTTTAAGAAAAGGTGTACCTGATGTTGTTGCAGCCGCCCGCAGTGTCCTTAATGATTGGAATAGTGGTAAAATTAAATACTGTACACAACCTCCTGAAACAGAGCGAAGAGAAGATATCCATGTTAGTGCCTCAATAGTACAATCTGATGCTCGCGAATTTGAAGTCGAAAATTTTGAAGCTATGGAGAGTGAAATACTTAACAATTGTTTTGTTAAAAGTGAAGAAGTAATGGAAGTCACTTCAAATGGACCTGTGGAAATGAAAATGTCTCTTGACGACACTGAAACGAAAAAGTCTATACATCCCGTAGTGAATGAAAGCGAAATTCCAAATAAAAAGAAAAGGAAAATAATGGATACAAATGATACATCTACAGTAGATTCCGTAATGAATTTAGAAGGTAATAGATACATTAAAATTGAATTTAATAGTAGATATGTTGCAAAATAATATATCATAATAATGCTCCTCAATGTGTAATTTTTTGAATTTTTAGGATCTTTATCATTTCCTTTGCAATATCTTATTCAACAATAGTATTGCTACTTTACTCCTTCGAAGGATTTCAGTGTATTGTTTATAGTTACACCCTAATTGTGTAAGGCTACTGCAAAATAGTCGCCAGTGTATTTGCCCTGGCTACTCAAACTAGATTTCATATTACGACAGGTTTTTTATCTCAGTATCCTAGAATATGTAGATAACAGCCCTGAGTTTACATTTATGACAATTATTTTGAAAGTACTTGGCAGCATTGTTCAAATATGAGTGACAATTTGTGCAGTTAAAAACACAAATAGGTGAACAAAAGTAATTTATTTGAATTAAAATGTGAAAAGAACTAAATTGAATAGTTATGAATTGTTATGCAAAAATTCGAAGTCTAATTAGAGATCATTCCAACCCTTTGGATTTGCCACTTGTGAAGTGCGCTAAAAATTAAAATGTTTCAAATAAATTTGAAAGATATTTCGGTTTATCAAACAAAGCATTTGCATACTTATTGGCCACATTTTAAATCCATCAAAAATTTAACAGTGTAGAAGAGCAAAATGCTAATAAAATAATAAGCAATCAAACAGAATTTCCTGGTGTACTACGATGTATGAATGGAACACATGTGCACATTTCACCACCTAAAAAAGAACTACATCATCTGTATATCAATATACATACCTACTGATGTAAATCGAGTCTTACAAATTGCTTCAAAATATAGTATCATCAAAATAGTCCTATAGTTTCTTTCTAGTCCTATATGGTGGCCTGAAACTATTTATTTCGACTGTTAAGCCGTTCTATTGTAACTACAAAGCCGTTTCATTGTATATAAATAGTTTAGCATTGTTCGCTATTTGTTACTTAAAATAATATTAAAACAACTCATTTAATTATATATTAATAACACACGAATAACACATACAGCTCATCATTCCATCATCTGCGGTATTTATTTGCTTTCAGTACACATGGTTTACGAATCACACTACGATATGTACTACATGTCTGTCTATGGTATAACACAATTTTGGATTGCATCTTATTCGTTCACTTTACAAACTTCGGAAATACAGTGGTGGCCTCGCTCGCCTGTCGAATCGGTCGTTAAATTTTCACGGCCCCAGGTATCGAATATGAGGACTATAGTGCCTTTGGGTAATTATTTACCGAAGGTATGAGTAAAACTCTCAGATATTCTATAAAAATCCTTTTTTTCTAATAATGTGTCTTATTTGGGTAAAGTTTAAATCAGATATCTTCATTGGATTCTTGATGTATATATTATAAAGTAAACAAATCAGATGGAATTCAAAATTGTATTATATGATTAGGAGGCGTGATTTTTAACCAATTTTACCCAGTTTTCATCGGTGTCGTCAGGGTGTCAAGATCAAAATATTATATACCGAATTTCATTGGAATCTGTCGAGTAGTTTCTGAGATATGGTTTTTGATCCATAAGAGGGCGGCGCCGCGCCCATCGTAAATTTTTAATACCCATATCCATATTTATCAAAAATAGTGGGTAAATGAATATGTTATGAAATAGGATCTTAACCCTTTAATGCCCAATGTTGCCTTACCGGTTTCTAATTACCGTTATTTAAATTTTTTTGACCAGCAGTTTTTTTTGCAATTATGTAGACTTATGTGTTGTTGTTGTTGTAGCGGTTATCTATCCCTGCCTGAAAAGAAAACCCATAAGAGGGCGGCGCCGCGCCCATCGTAAGAAGATGCCTGAAAAGAAGAGCATAAATCTAGTTGTCGTCGAAATCATCTAACGGGAGGCCCAGGAAACGTGCTGTTTCGACAGGGTTGGACCAAATGGAAAGGGGTGTTAGATGAGTAGGGTTCGTTGGGCATGCAAAGAGGTGGTTAGAATCATGCGGGGACTCGTTGCATGGGGGACATGTATTTTGTATGTCGGGGTTCAGTCTGGATAAGTAGGAGTTTAACCTGCTACAATATCCAGATCGAAGTTGCGCAAGGGTCACTCTGGTTTCACGTGGCAACTCGAGCTCTTCGTCTGCTATAGGTGGTAGTTTGGTTCCAAGGACGCCATTCACTGGAAGGGAGTCAATGAAGGTGTTGATAGCTCCACTGTGAATGGAGCTTAGAGCGTGTCTAAAACTGTCTCAGTCCGCATCTGGTCGGTATATGGATTGCGTTCGTCGACGTGTTGTAGGAATGATCTCTTGATGCACCTAGGGGGCGGTTCTGATTCCAGCAAGTGACTACATGGGTGATTTCTATGAAAACATCCAATAAAAACTGCTTGGTAAGCAGATCGTTATGCTTCTTAATAGGCAGCATAATGACCTCACTGTGAAGGTGTGTCATTGGTGACATCAAGAGACATCCTGTTGCTGTTCGGAGTGCGGTGTTTTGGCACGTCTGTAGCTTCCTCTGCTGCGTGTCACTGCATCCAGGCGACCATACCGGTGCTGCGTAATTTACGACCGGCCGGCCGATAGCCTTGTAAGTGGCCAGCAACGTTTCTTTGTCCTTTCCCCAAGTGCTACCGTCTAGCGACTTGAGGATTTTGTTGCGGCTCTGTACTTTAGTGACTATCGCAGTCGTGTGTGGAGTGAAGGAGTGCAGACTGTCAAATGTAACTCCCAAAATCTTGGGGTTGTTTACTGTCGGAATTGGTGTGCCATCGACGTGAATGTTAAGACTTAGTCTGTACTTCTTCGTCCAATTGGTAAAAAGGGTCGCCGTGGATTTAGTGGGTGCGAGTGCCAGGCTCCTCGCAGAGAAGAAGCGTGAAAGTTCGGGGAGGTTATGTGTTGTGCAAGCTTACAGTTAATTTTTCTATTATGAGTTGTGCACGTGTTCATTCAGTAGGCGTTCTCCGTTGATTGAAATTGTCAAGATCGTTTCGAGAAAAAAGTTATACAAAAAGTGTTCAAAAACATAAAAACAATTGTTTTATTTTAAAACAACGTGAACTATATAAGTAAATAAAGATAAGAGAGTTATTTAAAATAAATCAGTCATAAGAAAAATGTTTAGTTTATTTATAATAATTTAATTGTTGTCTATAGGCAACATCCTGTAACTAATGAACCAGGATACAAATGTCTTTGATATTTTTATCACTTCATATTTAAGTTAAGGCTAATATTTATCTGTCCTATTAAATCTGTCCTATGTTAAATTAAATAGTAAATGTATTAATTATAATTTTATTTTTCTCTATATTGAACATATAATCATTTCAGTAATAATAATAAAATTGTATTTCTTGTATTCTTATTTAGGTAATCAGGCTTTGAATAAAAACATGAAGGATATAGTTAAAAAGCGAAAGAAGCAGAATGCACGCAACGAAAAGAAAATTTCTCAAATAACTAATGTTCTTGATGGGTTCAGCCTGGAGGCGAGTACTGATGACAAATATGATTTCAACAAAGACTACGAAATTTAATAAACTAAGTAGATATCTTATAATATGTAGATACAATGAGGATTAATTCATGATAAGCTGCAAGGAATACCAGCTAAACTTGATCTTCTGAAAGAAAAGAAAATTTTAATCTTTTTTTTTTAGTTGGCGCTTAAATTTGTTGCTACAGCTCAGTTATGCATTCAATCAAGTTTTATCAGTAAGCCCTTGTAACCACAGAAATATTTTTTGTATCATATATTTTTGTACATAGCAAAGCTATCTATGTTATGTACTGTTGAAAATATATTAAAAAATATTGTACATACATACATATGTGTCATAAAAAATGTTTTATTTTATAAGAGAATTTTATTTACTGTTTGCTCAAAAATGTCGTCCAATAATCTGCATTTTGTTAAGCCACAACGTTGAAAATTGGAAATGCACAAGAAAGATTTGCAGTTGTTTTGTCGGTTTTCTAGTGGCGACTGTATTATGGCTGTTACTTCTGCTGAATTTCCAGTTTTCTTGGAAAACTGAAATGGTGATATTGGCGATAATCGTTGCTTTTGTTGGTAAGAAGGTAAAATATAATGGTTCTAAATTCGATATATGTTATTATCTACACGATAGGGCTCGGGTTTTTATTTACTTCGAGTATAAAATGTATTAGTTTTCTAATATTTATTGGAATGGCAGGAAAATCTGGACGGAGTTATTTGCGAGCTCTCAGTTTCGCATACATAATTACAGGTAAATAAAACCGTGTTATTTTTTTGAATAATGCCCTTGTTAAATTTAGGTCCTATTACTAATTTGGCTGCAAATGGTGGAGAGGTTGTCCAACTGTTTGCATGTGCCACAACGCTTACATACAATTTGACTAAGACCCGATTAGATCTTATGACAAAACCATTTCAAAAAACATTAACGTCGATGGAAGATGATGTAATTGATGTAGAAAAGTCATTTGAAAAAATGAATAAAGTCCTTTTTCCAATTCACATCGAGGTTGAGAGAACCGATTACGATTCATATTTTAATAAATCTCTTCGTAATGCGGAAATTATGGGTAATGCAGAACATGTACATAAGGCATATACAAAAAAATTTGAAATCCGTTGCAAAAGACAGTTAGTAAAAGGCGAAAAACGCTGCCGTGAAGCATTTTTCAAGGCTCAGGTTGAATGTGAGAAAACATTTCCCCGCATAGTTCGAACTTTACTGTGTTGGCCTTTTCAAGTCGATTTCATATGCCACATGAATTTATTAGGAAATCCGGACAATCTTTGTAAACCAAATGATGTTCTGCCTGTCAATTTTGGAGATAGTTATACTCAACTGAATAATACACAGCATATACTTTATAGAAATAATTCACAAATAGAGGTGCATTATAGAGTAAAAGCACCAATTCCAAATGTGTCTTCCAGAAGTGCTAATAATATATCTGACATAGTAGTGGAAGAATTTAATGCCAAAAAGAAAATATTTTATATAATAATGCGGATTACTCAGATTTTCTTATCATTGCTTTTTTTTAAGGTTATAATGGGTAAATTAATGTTTGTCCAAATCTTTATTTTATTATAAGTTGAATTTACTTTTAGATGCGATAGTTTACCATAAAAAGTACTCAGGCCAAATAGATTTTGATAATGTATATATAACAGAGTACTTTCGGCAAGTTGATGATCGGCGAGGACGAAATAAAAAATCAACAATTTTACCATTAACAAAGGTAACGGTAAATACAATTGATAAGGATAAAAATAAGTATATTTCGTTTAATTAGTTCGAGAAAAAGGATGTGGTGGACCTGGAGCGTGCATGCCAACATACTGAAAATGAATCGAGGACAATGTTTTTCTATTTCCTTCAATTCTCGTTGGAGATTCTAACCGCATGCTTCTTCTTAATGCTTGACCATTTTATCGTTACTTTACTTAATATAATACGATTCAAATCATTAATAACTTATGCTCAAGAAGGAGAACACATAGTTAATTTTCAGGTAAATTACACATACTATTAATTACAAATTATTCCAAATTTACAGCTATAGATTCAGTCAAAACAACATCATACCCTTCATTTACATAAGTGTGGTGAAAAAAACACATTTGCAAAGCGGATTAGTTTTGCGATTTCATTCGTTGCTGGTACGATAGAGCAATGCCGACCACTGATTTAAAGCCACTTTCACAGTGATTGATTAACAATTAGTTGTTCCTTAACTAAAGAATTATACTTCCCAGTTATGTTAGGTTAGGCTAAAAGGCAGATCTCTGCATTTGCAGAAGATCTCACTTGACAGTCACAAACACTGTCCTTTATGGTACCAAAACAAATCCTAATGGATCATAAAGACCCTCACTGTTCGACAAAGCGCTTGGAAACTACAAATTTCTTGAGTCGGCTAATGTTAAATCCTGCCAATTCATTAGGTACGCCGAAAGTGTGTCTACCAAGGTGTTTCAACCTCAGTCGGGCATATGCAGGGCATTGGAGGAAACAGTGCTTAGATGATTCCACCTCGCCTTCCTCCAAACAGCTTGCATCTGCCAGGATCCCTAGTCTTATGTGTACAGTGTCCAGAGAGCACACCTATGATAAAGCCGATATGAATCTTGTTAAGCGAAAGCAGTTCAGAGCACTTGATAAGGAAGTTTCACACACCTTAACCAGCCTGAAGCGCATTGCCAGAATGAATCCAAACCTCTTTGTTTCCCGTTTGGGACCCTTCCTTCATGTACCCAGCGTCTATAAGTCTGATAGCGACCTTTGCCGGATTTTTATTTTACTTACAGTAGGTATGTTGTGATTTTATCAGCTTGTTCCATGGAATTCTCTTCCTTATTTACAGATCTATGAGCCTCTCCATCACTTTCAACAGAAACTAGACAAGGCTGATGTCATATTAGAGAGAGAGAGCTGAGATTATATTAGCAACAGGTAAATAACTCATTGTAAATGCGTAAAGCAAAGCGTAGAAAAGCATTTACCATGAGGAAACATGTTGGATATTTGGACCTATGGGCTGCAATACTTTTCGGGCAGCATATTTGCACACGCGAGAACGGACTCTAAAATCCTTATTACCATAATGTCGAAAGAAATCTAACTGTTCTCGATTACCACTCTTAGCAGCTCTTCGTAATTTTCATTACTGTCGCTATACATCGAGTATTGATCGCTATTACAAACAACTATGTGATGTTGGTTGGACCGTGATCGGATCCAGATTCTGAATAGTAGTAGTACCCTCATTTAAAAAAAAAATACATTTAACATACATAAGTACATATGTATATTTTATGATTTACATTTATAAAATATCGTTATTAAATGATTTGGAGAGTATTAGATAAGTAAATGTTGAAAATATGTTACCTTATCCCTTATATTTTTCACGCAGGTTCAAGGCTCTGGACTAATGGCAAGATTACTTCGTAGAACTCTGAAGAACTTCAATATTAATGAAAAGATTTCAACATATCTCACTAATGAGTCTTGCTTGCCAAATCCTTATATTTTGCCGAAAAAGTCTGGCATCTTTATATAATTTTGAAATGATATTTTAAACTTCTTGTTTTCCGCAGGTTTTATTTGAAGCTAGCAGCGACAAATGCAGTAATTATCGTACTTATATACAAATGCTACTACTTTATGCGTATAAGACGGACTATTTGTAGTTACTTTTACCGGAAACGCGAGAAGCAGCGTATATTATATTTATACAATAGGTTGCTACGAAAGAGAAAAACCGTTCTCGAGGTAATGCGCAAGACTGCAGAATCGAATGTGTATAAGCGACAGATACGTCGTCAACTCAATCTTATATTGGTAAAAATGGGTTATGTTATGTTAATATGTTTTGACTACCAATTATTTACTTTGCTATTTTAGCGCATTCGGTTAAAATGCCCAAATTATTGCAGTTGGTTTAAATTCTGTGCTGCCGGCCGCCTTAAATGCTTAATTTGCAATGGATTGGAAGGTAACGTATTGATAATGATTTACATAAACTGATGGTGTTATCTTGTGTTTTTCAAATGGTTTCGTATATGTCAACCGGACGTCCCGTATCCGTGCCCACAATTTATTATTAAACAAGTTAATGATGACGACAATTGTTTACAATTACAAATTGTATAAGAGAGTTATACATAAAATCATAAAAAAATTTGCGATCATGTTAAAATTTTCCTTTTCAAAACTTTTTAAAATAGAACACAACCGTACCGGCGGATACTGCATTGAATACTTTCAAAGCTGGAATGCTTTCATCCATTCGAACAATATGACCTAGCTAGTTTAGTTGCTGTTTTTTTATTCACTAAACTATGACGCCTCATAACTCATACAACTCATCATTCCATCATCTGTGGTATGTTCCATTACTAATGTTTAAAGGACCATAAATCTTTCGCAATACCTCTTTCTCGAAAACTCCTAGTGCCATCTCATCAGATATCATCATTGTCCGTGCTTCTGCACCACATAACAAGACGGTAATAATGGGCATCTGGTAGAGATTGGGTTTAGTTCAGTCGAGAGACAACTTTACTGTTCAATATTCTACTTAGTCCAAAGTTTAACCTGTGGCATTCTGTGTTTTATTTCAAGACTAACATAACAAGTCGTTATTCCGTCTGATTATGCAAGTCATAACTTAAATAAAAATTGATCTTAATGAAATTACTGTAAGGTGGTTGGCATTGCAGATAATTTAAACTCGTTCAAATATGATATGGGTGGCCCGCTGTGTTCATATATTATTTTCGTACGAATAGGATCTTTTGTGATACAAATAATTTTCAAAATGACTCGGGAAATAATTAAATTGTGTGAAAACAATCAACGCATATTATTCGTCCGCACCGTAATATTCATATAACAGTTATGTTAGGTTAGGTTGAGGGGTAGATCTCCGCAGATGCAGAGAATCTGCACATGGATCAGAGACAAATCCATTGTGACAACCGGAAAACTCCTAACGGATCACTAAGACCGTTATGTTGCGACGAAGCGCTTGGACTCTTTAATAAAGTTCGTAAGTCGGTTAATTATGTTAAGTAGTTTTATAAAAAAAATCATAATTTAATTGGTACGTTTGAAAATGTGCAACTTATGTAATAATAATAAGTAAATAATCTTTTTAACAGATAACGATTTCATTATTTGCAAAAATACCAGTTGTAGAATGGCATATTGTCACGCGTGTTGGAGAGACCTTGGCGTACTGTGCATATCCTGCAAAACCGATATAAAAACAATTGAAATACTAGATTTAAATATATTTTTTGAACTTGTTAAACCATTGTAATGTTTTTGTAAATACAAAAACAGTAAACATATTTAGTTTTAAAATCAGTACATGGAAATGTGACTAAGTAACAAGGATACATAATATTTACCAACATTTGTAACTTCATAATTAATCTAAAGCAGTGTTAGAAGATATTTAAATACATGTTAACATATAGTAATCTCTATCGCAATCAAATGCTGATTTAGCAGTATGAATAGAACATAATTCTTACGCTATATCAGAGTTAAGTTGAACAGTTTCTAGAGGACGTTAACACTCAGCGTTTACAACAAACAAATGTTAAGGAATCAGACATTTAGCTGCAGCCAGCGAATTAATTATATGTATTAACTCATTTGTCATAATCGGTTGCCTTTGGCTTGGACATACAAAATTTTCAAAATATATCGCTAATGTTTAATTGGCACAAATTGGGGACACATTAATGAAAATACAAGTAAAGTGAAAAATATAATACAATAGCAAAGGTAAAGTATTATTGGACTGAGAAAAATTTTCTTATAAAAATACAAATTTTTATAGAATATAAATATTTGTAAATATTTTGGAGGATGGAGTCATATGTAGAAGTTCACGTAAGTGAGGAAAGTTACTGATTGTCATTCACTTGGGAGTGGCCAGGAACGATTCTTTTACATGTGGCTCAAGCAGCTCACGACTTCCGGTCTTAGACCAAGTATCCTCTGGGTAGCTAACAGACAACCGTTTGGAGGCGAGCTAAAGTGAGAAGGCGAAACCCGCCTATGCGGTTGTGCGTAGGGTTTGGGACCCACCACATAAAAACACCCCCCAATGAAAAGAACAAAACAGCCTAGGATGAGAGACCCCAATTTTGATGATGACCACTGCAAACGTTTAAAGGACTACGAAATAAGGGCATGCACCTGGAATGTCCGGACCCTTAATTTAAAAGGTGCCTCTGCCCAGCTGGTTGATGTCCTCGTAAGAGTAAAGGCTGACATCACCGCAATCCAAGAAATGCGATGGACGGGACAAGGACGGAAGAAGGTGGGTCCTTGTGACATCTACTACAGCGGCCATATAAAGGAGCGCAAATTCGGTGTGGGATTTGTGGTGGGAGAGAGACTCCGTCGTCGAGTCCTGGCATTCACTCCGGTGGATGAACGTCTAGCCACAATCCGCATCAAAGCGAGGTTCTTCAACATATCGCTGATTTGCGCCCACACCCCGACGGAAGAGAAGGACGAAGTGACCAAAGATACCTTCTATGAGCGCCTAGAACGTACCTATGAGCGCTGCCCCCGCCACGATGTAAAAATCGTGCTTGGCGATTTCAACGCTAGGGTGGGTAAAGAAGGTGTCTTTGGCACAACAGTCGGAAAATTCAGCCTCCATGACGAAACATCACCAAACGGTCTGAGGCTGATCGACTTCGCCGGGGCCCGAAATATGGTCGTCTGTAGTACTAGATTCCAGCATAAGAAAATCCATCAAGCTACTTGGCTGTCCCCGGATCGAATCACTCGCAACCAGATCGATCATGTTGTGATAGATGGACGACATGTCTCTAGTGTTTTTGATGTGCGTACGCTTCGTGGTCCCAACATCGACTCGGACCACTATCTTGTAGCAGCTAAGATACGCACCCGCCTCTGTGAAGAAAAGCGCACACGTCAACAAACACAAGGAAGGTTCGACATCGAGAAGCTGCAATCACAACCGACAGCCGAGCGATTTTCTACTCGACTTGCACTCCTGCTCTCTGAGAGCACTCATCAGCATCTCGGTATAAGGGAGCTGTGGGACGGCATATCAAACTCCTTACGTACAGCTGCAACCGAAACCATTGGTTTTCGGAAAAGCCAAAAAAACAGCTGGTATGACGTGGATTGTCGTCTCGCAGTGGAGAGAAAACAGACTACCTACCTCGCAATGTTGCGATCGACCGCAACACGAGCGGGATGGGAAAGATACCGAGAGCTGAAGAGGGAAGTGAGACGCATTTGCAGACAAAAAAAAGAAAGAGGCCGAAATGCGTGAGTATGAAGAGCTTGACAAGCTGGCCGACAGGGGTAATGCTCGAAAATTTTACGAAAAGATCCGGCGACTAACTGAAGGTTTCAAGACCGGAGCGCACTCCTGTAGGACCCCCAGAGGTGATCTAGTTATTGATGACCAGAATATACTGAGTTTGTGGAGGGAACACTTCTCCAGCCTGCTGAATGGCAGTGAAAGTACAACACCAGGAGATGGCGAACCCGATTCCCCAATCGACGACGATGGAATAGATATTCCATTACCCGACTGTGAAGAAATTCGAATAGCAATTACCCGCTTGAAGAACAATAAGGCGGCGGGTGCCGATGGATTACCGGCCGAGCTATTCAAATACGGCGGCGAAGAGCTGATAAGGTGCTTGCATCAGCTTCTTTGCAGAATATGGTCGGAAGAAAGCATGCCTGACGATTGGAATCTCAGTGTACTCTGCCCAATACACAAAAAGGGAGACCCCACAATTTACGCCAATTACCGTGGGATAAGCCTCCTCAACATCGCGTATAAGGTTCTGTCGAGCGTATTGTGTGAAAGACTAAAGCCCACCGTCAACAAACTGATTGGACCTTATCAGTGTGGCTTTAGACCTGGAAAATCAACAACAGACCAGATATTCACCATGCGCCAAATTTTGGAGAAGACCCGTGAAAATAGGATCGACACACACCATCTCTTTGTCGACTTTAAAGCTGCTTTCGACAGCACGAAAAGGAGCTGCCTTTATGCCGCGATGTCTGAATTCGGTATCCCCGCAAAACTAATACGACTGTGTAAGCTGACGTTGAGCAACACCAAAAGCTCCGTCAGCATCGGGAAGGACCTCTCCGAGCCGTTCGATACCAGACGAGGTTTCAGACAAGGTGTCTCACTCTCGTGTGATTTCTTTAACTTGATGCTGGAGAAAATAATACGAGCTGCAGAGCTAAATCGAGAAGGTACAATCTTCTATAAGAGTGTACAGCTACTGGCGTACGCCGATTATATCGATATCATTGGAAACAACACCCGCGCCGTTAGTTCTGCTTTTTCCAGACTGGATAAGGAAGCGAAGCGTATGGGTCTGGTGGTGAACGAGGACAAGACGAAATATCTCCTGTCGTCGAACAAACAGTCAGCGCATTCGCGTCTTGGCTCCCACGTCACTGTTGACAGTCATAACTTTGAAGTTGTAGATAATTTCGTCTACCTGGGAACCAGCATTAACACCAATAACAATGTCAGCCTGGAAATCCAACGCAGAATCACTCTTGCCAACAGGTGCTACTATGGACTAAGTAGGCAATTGAAAAGTAAAGTCCTCTCTCGACGAACAAAAACCAAACTCTACAAGACTCTCATCATTCCCGTCATACTTTACGGTGCAGAAGCGTGGACGATGTCAACATCCGATGAGACGGCACTAGTTTTCGAGAGAAAGGTTTTGCGGAAGATTTATGGTCCCTTAAGAATTGGCAACGGCGAATACCGCAGACGATGGAACGATGAGCTGTATGTGTTATTCGACGACATAGACATAGTCCAGCGAATAAAAAAACAGCGGCTACGCTGGCTAGGTCATGTTGTCCGAATGGATGAAAGTGCTCCAGCTCTGAAAGTATTCGATGCAGTACCCTCTGGTGGAAGCAGAGGAAGAGGGAGACCTCCACTCCGATGGAAGGACCAGGTGGAGAGGGACCTGGCTTCGCTTGGAACAATTGGCGCCAAACTGCCAGAAGGAGGGATGCGTGGCGCGCTGTTTTGGACTCGGCTATAACCGCGTAAGCGTTGTCTACGCCATTCAAGAAGAAGAAGAAGAACCTATTTTTTTATTTTTTTTTAAATATTTGTAATTGCAATTTATTGGAATTTGAATTGAAATTTATAAACCAAGGTCAAATACTGAGTAACTTTAATATAAATATTAACTTATTTATTATATAGAAGCATTCAAGGTGTACGGACGTGCTTTTTAATTCGCTCCGTGAAATCTGTTGTTTTTTCTTGTTACAAAAGCAAACAAATATCAACATAAATAGCATCGATTAAATTGTCAACAGACAATCAAATCAAAATACAGTGCACACAAATTTACATAAAAAACATAAACAAATAGTGCACAAAACAAAAATATAAAAACAATAATAATAATAATAAACAAACAATAATGAGTGCTGCGCAGCCTCACCAGCAAAGCCGTAGGCATTCCTTAAATGCCTACTTCAGTTTTGTGGAACCAACAAAAACAACTCCTGCCAACAAAAAAAGCAACGGCGGTGATGAGTCATCGCAGCGATCAGCTAAATTGGAATCGATGCAAAGGACGCAGAAGCAGAAGTAAACAGCAATCGCGCAACAACAAAATGCGCTGATAGCGACAAGTATACAGGTACCAACAAGCACTCGGTTAACGAAGGAAAACAAAAAAGAAGGTGAGAATGTACAATGCAAGAAAGGACCATCTATTCAGACTGGTATTGACCGCTAAATAAACACAAAAAGGAAATCTAGTCCAATTAAATCAGCGGTCAATAACAAAAAATTTCA
Organism: Zeugodacus cucurbitae; assembly: GCF_028554725.1. NCBI lineage: Eukaryota > Metazoa > Arthropoda > Insecta > Diptera > Tephritidae > Zeugodacus > Zeugodacus cucurbitae. The sequence goes on from NC_071667.1 coordinate 41,839,362, forward strand.
AGCAGGCACGCCAAATGGTAAAAAGCCAGACATTTTAATTGGCAATAGATTTGCCTTACTGAGCAAAGAACCTAACGACGATGCGAAGGGTACTACTGCAGCAGTGAATGCCAAACCTCCTCCAATCTATTTGCGTGACGTAGCTCAAATGCGCTTGTCTCCAAATTGAGCAATTTAATAGGCACGAACAATTTTCACATAGTGCCTTTAAAAAAAGGTAACATAGATGAAACGAAAATACAAACGTACATTGAAAAAAGTTTCATGGATGTAGTGAAATTCTTATCAAATAATAACAAGAATTACTACTCGTACCAATTGAAAAGCTCTAAAGGTCTAGTGGTAGTTATAAAAGGTATAGAGTCGTCGGTAGACTCTAACGACGTTAAAGAAGCTCTTGAAGAAGGTGGTTTTAGTATTAAATCAGTAGTAAATATATTTAACAGAAACAAAGTACCTCAGCCAATGTTCAAAATAGAATTGATGCCAAATAATGAACAACTAAAGAAAAACGAAACACATCCAATTTACAAGTTAAAATATTTGCTCCATCACAGAATCACCGTCGAGGAACCACATAAAGGAAATGGTCCGGTCCAATGCACCAACTGCCAAGAGTATGGGCACACGAAAGCATATTGCACTCTACGCAGTGTCTGTGTGGTGTGTGGTGATCTGCATCCTACATCAAAATGTACTCTTAAAAAAGAGGATTTAAATAAAAAATGTAGTAATTGTGGTGGAAATCACACTGCAAACTATAGGGGTTGCCCGGTATACAAAGACTTAAAAACTAAATTGACTGTTGGAATTCAATCACGCCGTAATCAAATGATAAATATTCCTTCCAACGAAATTATTGAAAACCCTGTCCATATTTCAAAACAATGTATTCTTAAAAATAATGCTGTACAAGGGAGCTATGCAAACGTGGTAAAAGGCAACACAACACAAATGCAATTGCCCCAAAGCCAACCAAATGGAAGCATTGAAACAATGATTTTAAACCTTACCCAATGTATGACACAATTTATGTCAACAATGCAAAATATGATTCAAGAGGTAATTAAAGCCCAAAACCAAATGTTGCAAACTTTTTTAAGAAAAAAATGAGCGTACTTAACATTTGTATATGGAATGCTAATGGTGTTAACCAACATAAATTGGAGCTTATTAGATTTCTGAATGAAAATAATGTAGATGTAATGCTGTTGTCAGAAACCCATCTTACGAATAAAAATAATTTCTTTATACCGGAGTATAGACTCTATGTTACAAATCACCCAGATGGAAAGGCACATGGTGGAACAGCAGTGTTAGTTAGAAAACGATTAAGCCACCACGCATTAGAATCTCATGCTACAGCGCAGTTACAAGCTACAACAATATCTATAAAAAATCGTTGCGGAGACTTAAACCTGACGGCTATATACTGTCCACCTCTTTTTAAAATTACAGAGAGTGAATTTAAAGACTTTTTTGAAACGCTAGGTCATAGATTTCTAGCAGGTGGAGATTACAATGCAAAACATATGTATTGGGGCTCACGACTTATTAGTCCGAAAGGACGACAGCTGTATCATACTATTATAAATAGGCGCAATAACCTTGATATAATATCCCCGGGTAAGCCGACATATTGGCCTACTGATCGTAAAAAAAAACCAGATTTAATTGATTTTGCAGTAATCAAAAATATAGATAAATCGCACATAACAGTAGATACATGTACTGACCTATCTTCTGATCACTCTCCTATACTTATAAAGTTATGTGAACAACCCATATTTATTGAAAAGAAAGTGGGCCTAACATCTCACAAAACGAACTGGCTAAAATACAAAAAATACGTGAGTAGCCACATTAATATTGAATACAAAATAAATAAAGAAGGAGATATTGACGAAACTATAAGGGAACTCAATGATATAATTATTAACGCAGCGGTCTTAGCAACACCAAAGAAAAGCTATAAGCCACTTGGTCTCAGGAAAATCAGTAATAGAGAAATAGAACAGCTTGTAAATGAAAAAGGCGTGCTAGACGAGAATGGCAGATAAATCGCTCCCCTTCCACTCAGCTTCAATTGAAATCAGCTGTACGCAAATTAAAAAAAGCGCTTAAACGCGAGGAAGAACTCAACAATGAAATATATATAAAGAAGCTGTGTCCAAACTCAAGCAAGCAAAATTCACTTTGGAAAGCCCAAAAGTTCATGAAGCCACCAGTCGACTCCAACATGCCTATACGAGACTTGGGGGGAAATTGGGCTCGAAGTGACGAGGAAAAGGCTACTTGTTTTGCAAATCACCTAGAAAAGGTATTTCAACCAAATTGCCCAAAGAATAACTTTAAATTGTCAATCTTACCTAACACAGCAAATGAGTCGCCCGAGTCCTTTAAGTCTTCACCTTCTGAAATTATTGGCATCATAAAAGAACTTAATCCAAAAAAGTCGCCAGGACATGATAATATCACCCCAAAATTGCTAATTGAGTTACCAAATATTGCTGTAGAGGTGCTCTCTTTGCTCTTCAATGCAATTCTAAGTTTCGGATACTATCCAATTTCGTGGAAAAAGTCGCAGATTATCCTGATAGAGAAACCTGGGAAAGACTTGACACAGCCGTCTTCATACAGACCAATCAGTCTTCTACCCTGCCTTTCGAAAATATTTGAAAAGGTGCTGTTATCAAAGATGTCTCCTTTCCTCCACGAAAATAATGTAATACCAACGCACCAATTCGGGTTTCGTGCAAAACACAATACAATAGAACAAGTAAATAGAATAACTAACGAAATAAGAAAAGCATTCGAGCACAGTGAGTACTGTTCAGCTATATTTCTAGACGTAGCTCAGGCATTTGATAAGGTGTGGCATGAAGGGCTTTTATATAAGATTAAAAACATTCTACCTTTAGAATTGTATAAAATATTGGAGTCTTATTTAAAAAATAGACAATTTACGGTTAAAGTGGGAGACTTCATATCTAATGAACGACAAATAAGGGCTGGTGTACCACAAGGCAGTGTTTTAGGCCCAACTCTGTACATCATATATACTGCTGATCTTCCAACAGCTAATAATGTTTTGACATCAACTTTCGCGGATGACACAGCTTTAGTGAGCCGTAACAAATGCCACATAATAGCATCAAGAATATTATCGGAGCACTTAAGATCTGTCGAAGAATGGCTAGCCAACTGGCGTATAAATGTGAATGAACAAAAGTGTAAGCACGTTACATTTTCGCTAAGACCAAAAATGTGCCCGGCAGTAAAAATGAACAATATTCTAGTGCCTCAAGTGAATGAAGTTACCTATCTTGGTATTCACCTAGATAGAAGGCTTACATGGAGAAAACATATATCTAGTAAAATAACGTGCATGAAGATAAGAGCTGCAAATTTAAATTGGCTTTTAAATAAAAACTCTAAACTTAGCCTAGACAACAAAGTGCTTTTATACAATGCGGTCATAAAGCCGATTTGGATGTATGGCATTCAACTGTGGGGTACGACCTGTGCAACTAATATTGATATAATACAAAGGTTCCAATCGAAAATGCTTAGATCAATCACGTGCTCACCATGGTACATTCGCAATGAAAATATCCATAAAGATCTTGGTATCCCTATGGTGAAGAAAGCTGTAGAGGACAGCAGATTGAAATATATATCTAAACTCTGTGATCACCCAAACCCATTGGCTAATGCCTTAGTACATTCCTGCGATCAAACACGCCTAAAAAGAAGGGATATGCCTTTGTACTAAAGAGCAACGTTTCACCAATACAGCTCAATCACTTGTTTGAGCTTGTCTAGTTTTTTAAATAGTTTTAAGATTTTATAACTTATTGTTAGGCTTAAAGTAAAAGCAGATTCAATAAATAAAGAAATATTGAAACAAAAAATCTATTATATTTTTTTAACAATTTTTTTTGCGCAAATTTAACTGTTTCTTCACCAAAGAAAATGGTACAACACCATTGCACATCCTTCCCTCTGGGGGTCCTACAGGAGTGTGCTAGGTCTTGAAACCTTCAGTTAGTCGCCGGATCTTTTCGTAAAATTTTCGAGCATTACCCCTATGGGTCAGCTTGTTAAGCTCTTCATACTCACGCATTTCGGCCTCTTTCTTTTTTTGTCTGCAAATGCGTCTCGCTTCCCTCTTCAGCTCTCGGTATCTTTCCCATCCCGCTCGTGTTGCGGTCGATCGCAACATTGCAAGGTAGGCAGTCTATTTTCTCTCCACTGCGAGACGGCACTCCTCATCGTACCAGCTTGTTTTTTTTACTTTTCCAAAAGCCAATGGTTGCAGCTGTACGTAAGGAGTTTGATATGCCATCCCACAGTTCCCTTATATCGAGATGCTGATGAGTGCTCTCAGAGAGCAGGAGTGCAAGTCGAGTAGAAAATCGTTCGACTGTCGGTTGTGATTGCAGCTTCTCGATGTCGAACCTTCCTTGTGTTTGGTGACGTGTGCGCTTTTCTATACAGAGGCGGGTGCGTATCTTAGCTGCTACAAGATAGTGGTCCGAGTCGATGTTGGGACCACGAAGCGTACGCACATCAAAAACACTGAAGATATGTCGTCCATCTATCACAACATGATCGATCTGGTTGCGAGTGATTCGATCCGGGGACAGCCAAGTAGCTTGATGGATTTTCTTATGCTGGAATCTAGTACTACAGACGACCATATTTCGGGCCCCGGCGAAGTCGATCAGCCTCAGACCGTTTGGTGATGTTTCGTCATGGAGGCTGAATTTTCCGACTGTTGTGCCAAAGACACCTTCTTTACCCACCCTAGCGTTGAAATCGCCAAGCACGATTTTGACATCGTGGCGGGGGCAGCGCTCATAGGTACGTTCTAGGCGCTCATAGAAGGTATCTTTGATCACATCGTCCTTCTCTTCCGTCGGTGTGTGGGCGCAAATCAGCGATATGTTGAAGAACCTCGCTTTGATGCGGATTGTGGCTAGACGTTCATCCACCGGAGTGAATGCCAGGACTCGACGACGGAGTCTTTCTCCCACAACGAATGTAGTTGATGTCACAAGGACCCACCTTCTTCCGTCCTTGTCCCGTCCATCGCATTTCTTGGATTGCGGTGATGTCAGCCTTTACTCTTACGAGGACATCAACCAGAGGATACTTGGTCTAAGGCCGGAAGTCGTGAGCTGCTTGAGCCACATGTAAAAGAATCGTTCCTGGCCACTCCCAAGTGAATGACAGTCAGAAACTTTACTCACTTACGTGAACTTCTACATATGACTCCATCCTCCATCCGCATACTGCAAACCGAATAATATTATTTGAATAATGCCCTATCTGGTTAATTCAGTTAGTCGATTAGTATTTATAACAATTATTTATACTGCAGAATTTATATGAGTGAATATTTATTATAAGTACGACCTTTGAAGTGGAGTAATTTCGAGATATTTTATTGAACTACTGCTGTTGTTGTAGTTGCTTCGGTGATTTCACTTTCGAAACAGAGGGACTTAAAAATTAGGTTCGTACCTTAAAGTTTTCGGTTGCCGCCATTTTGTGGGAGTGGTAATGATCCGACTTAGTTCATCAACTATACCAACTCCCGCAGGGCGCCAAGAAAAAAATATCTTAATTTTAGTAAAGTTATCACTTGCACGGACAGAGAGATAAATAGTCTACCGGATTTCAACTCATCCCTCATCATATGTATATTCCATAAATCAGAAAAGACAGAAACATCTGTTGATAGAAAATATATCAAGCTGTTCACATATATAAGTGAAGTACATATATTGACCACTCGTAAATTGGATAGCATATGTGTACATACATATACAGTAGAACATGAATCGAATTTTTCGACCAGGATATAATACAAAATCTAAAATTTCATTATCGAGGCAGCATTTTAAAAAAGTCTATCTATATCATATGGAGGGGAACAAAAAATTTGATATAACACTTATGGATTGCATAAACCATGTAACAAAGACATGGGATACAGACGTCAAGAGTAAATAAATAAGACTATGTATAAATATACATTTTACAGCTTCTAGAAAAATTGTATATTTTAATGAAAATTATATAACTTGAAGTTTTGTGGATTATGGTGATACGAGTTAGAGAAGTTCCACTGTATATGTACATGTCTTATCATGTATCTTTTATACATTTCATAAAGGTAAAATTGCATAGCGAAATAGTTTTAAAAATAAATATAAGAGAAAAGTAAATTTAGATTTTCTCACGAGAGGCACAATGTAGCGAATTCGATTTATTTACGATATACATTGTACATAGATGTGTGTATTAGATATTTTCAATGCCTTAGTATTTCTCAGTATTCACAAAAACGTTATTTAATATACTAGTGGTTACTGCTTGTGCTTATGGTTTTTAATTACTAAATAATAAAATGAATGATATCGAAGCATTTGGATCACCATTGGAAACATGCGAAAAAGTGGCAGACGTATATAAAAGTGCGTCTATAACAAGAGATTTCAGTTTGGAAAACGAAGACTCGGAAAATATTCCATATCATGCCAGAGAAACTGCACAGCCTTTCACATATGGCGGTTTAACTGAGGGATTTTCACGGAGTCAACTTAATCACGTTGAGTGCATTTTTGATGAACCAGAAGTTGAAAATTTTAAACAATCTTTTTCAAAGGGAGACGCCAATTTGAACAATTTGGAAGCGACAACAAATATTCAAGTTATACCATTGGTAAAAGATAAAAAAAAAAAATCCAACAAAGGAAAGTTTCAACAAACCGATGACTATGTAATTAATAAAATAAAGCAGAAAGATAAACATGCGCTTCTCACAAAGAAACTAAGAAATGATCAATGTGAAAATTATACTCGTAATATATCGAAAAACATAAATAATAAAATAATTTTGGGAGGAAACGAAATAACCGACGAACGTGAAGTAATGAATATTTTGGATAATAATTTGAATGGTAATACAGGCAATTCAACAGTTCAACCTCTCCCAGCATCAAACGAACTACAAAGGTGTGAAACACCTAGCTTCCCCTTTGAAGAAACTATAAACTTCTCACATCGTTCGTCTAGTCCTTATCCAACGTTGAATCCACAAAATTGTAGCCCAAGCGTAAAAAATAAAAATGAAAGGGAAATAATAAAGAAAAATAATACAAAAGCTCAACCGATTGATAAAAATTTTGTTAAATTTGCTAAAGATACATCAAAATTATGGTATAAACCTCATATTACAAGAGAAGAAGCATTAATAATTCTGCGTAATGCTACGCCTGGATCATTCATCATACGTGATTCCACCACATATAAAAATTCTTTCGGACTAGTGCTTCGTGTTTCAAGGCCTCCAGTGAATTATGTAGCTACAAATAGTAATGGTGAGTTAGTGCGTCATTATTTATTAGAACCAACTGATTGCGGCGTGCGCTTGAAGGGTTATCATAATGAACCGGCTTTCACGTCTCTCTCAGCTTTCGTTTATCAACATTCCGTCGATGAATTAGCATTACCATGTAAATTAATTATTCCAAACACGGATTTGTCTTTATCATCTGGGCAAGCTGATTTAGTTATAGCTCAAGAACAATTGTTAGCACAGGGAGCAGCTTGTAACGTTCTTTATTTATTTAGTTATAACACTGAATCTCTTACTGGAGATGAAGCTATACGCAAAGCATCAAAAGAAATATTCATCCAATTTAATAATATAAAACCCATTGAGGTACATTTTAAAGTGTCTAAATATGGAGTTACGTTAACGGATAATAAACGCTTATTATTTTTCCGTCGCCACTACTCTGCGCAAAATATTTCTTATTTCGGTATTGAGCCAGATAACAGACTGTGGAAGATTTCGAATAAGGATGATGGCAACGAAGAAGTGCTAAAAACTATTTTTGCTTTTGTAGCACGTCCATTGGCTGGCGGTAATGACAATCAATGTCATATTTTCTGCGATCTTTCTGTAAAACAGCCAGCTTCAGCAATCATTTCATTCACGCAGAAGGTCTTACCACAGGCTGTAATTGGTAAAAAAATAATATAGATAGTAAATAAATGCATTTTATAATTCGAATATGTAATTTATTTATATTTATATGGCAATATACATAATTAATAATACATAATACATTGTAAAAATATATTTATTAAAATAAACGTAAAAAATCTTGTTCAAACTATAAATAATATAAAATAAAAATTAAATAGACAAGTAATATTATTAATTATATTTAATTTTAAATTCAAATAAAAAACGAATATACATATGTATGTATATCCGATGTTTTTCTCATTAATTTAATTTTTATAACCGACATGTTGCATTGTTTAGTGTTGTTTACCTAATGGTTGTTTGTAACTAAAACTAATCGAGATAGATATTGTAACGGATTTCCAAAATCTGTCGTTAACTCTAAAACTCTACCCTCAGTTCGATCACTGGATTGTCTAATAAAAGTCACACTTTAATGGCTATACACTAAACTTTATTTCTAATTCCTTATAACGTAACACTTTATTACTTATTACATTACTTTACAACTACAACTTATAGATTGTTTACACTTTACTCGACAACTCTCTCCTTAGAATTGTCCTCACTCGACAACTCTCTTATTAGAACTGTGTGTTGCTGCCAGTCCCGCAGCCCTTATATAGTCGATTGTAAGCGATACATCGCACTCGAACATTCTGGCAATTACTAATATCTAGATACATCTGGCAAGTTATCGATTTCGATTGTCAATTCTAGTTTGTTTTGGTGTCATTTTCGTTACAATATACAATTATATATATGTCAAGAATGATAGAAGACAAGATTGTCAAATGAAAAACGGAAATGTGAAACATAGTGAACCAAATTGAATAATGTGTAGATAAAATATCACAATGAACGTAGTTCTTAAAATCTTCATTTATAAAATGATCCAATATAATCATGCATATTTATAATTAAAATTATATGTTTTGTTACAAAAAGTTCGCCATTTTGCCAACTTTTTTGTTGGTTGGAAAAGTGAAAAAAATTCTTTATAGACGACTTTTTTGTACTATTGTTGTTTAATTCCGCCATTGCGGACTTCTTTTTCAAGTTAATACATTTTTCACTTAGAATTTTCAATAATAATTAAGCACTAGCCTTGACTTCAGCTCTTTGTTTTGGTTTTATTGTTTTGTACCACCGTACAATTTTGTTTTGCTCGCGTGTTCGGGGTCGTGAAAGAAATCACTCAACAGGAACTTAAAACCCAAAAAAGCTAACTGTAAACGCCTGTCGTATTCTTGTCTTCTATCATTCTTGTATATATGTATGATCAGGACGAGAGGAGTTGAATTATGGATGTCCGTCTGTCTGGTAGCGATAATTTGAGTAAAAATTTAGATTTCTTAATGAAACTTGGTACATGTGTTCCAAGGCAAGGTTGGTATTGTAGATCTAAGCCATATTAAGTTTAGGCTTTAGTTTTGACACAAATTATAAAAGTATAATTTTGTACAGAGGATCACACTAGGGAGGGGATATTTGGTTGAATTTTGTTTAGTTATCTCATCAACTACTAAAGCTATATTGGTATAAAAAATGAAGTATGTGCGATGCGGCGCCCACATATGTGTCTAAAGCCAGATCTGATGAAATTATACCTTTTTTAATAAGCTTTTATAAGCTTCACTTGTATCTATGGTTGTTTGTTTGTTTGTATGTTTGTAACTTTTTCCACTGCAAGAAGGCGATCAAAAGTGTGGGTAACTTAGCAAAAAGGGGCGCTTAAAAGTATGCAACATATGTAATGAAAATATACTTTTATAGAAAAGCTGTGCTTACTTATATAGCGGGGAATTTAAAATGAAAAGACGCACTTAACAAAAATGTGTGATAGCATAAATGTAAAAATAAAACCACACCAAGAGAAATAATATGAAATTATACATAACCATTGGCTTTCAGGTAATAAAATTTAGTTTTGTAATTGCAAAGCTAAGCTTATAATAGGAAGAACTTTTGGTGGTCATCAATACAAGACCTGCATTAAACACTTCCGAAAAGCAACTGTAATAGAAAACTCGTTTCAATATGCTTTTCCACCTGTATCTTTAAATGGTTGTATCTTTTTTTTAGTGGTACTTAAAATATTTGGGCGACACTGTAAGGAAGTGCCCTAAAAGTATGTAACGCCTACCTATAAGTTATTTGAATAACAAACAGTTGAATGCTATGCCCAAAAAATAAGGTGACATTTGAACTTAAACTGCGCGCGTCGAAGGATTTGGAGAATTTGTTGCAAGAATTTGCATTCAATTTTGTTTACGGAATCAATTTTCTGCTGCGGATACGTTGAGGATGGTGCAGAAAGCCTTTGGAGATGAGGCTATGTCTAAAAAAAAGTTTACAAGTGGTATAGTGAGTTCCAAGCCGGCCGTGAACGTGTCGAAGACGAAGAGCATCCAGGACGACCATCAACCTCAACCGACGAAGCTCACGTTCAACAAATCAAAGATTTGGTGTTGAAAAACCGTCGACTAACAATTAGAGACCTTGCTGATGAAGTTGGCATATCAAAAGACCATTTTGAAGGATATTTTGGGGCTCAAGCGCGTCAAATCTCGACTGGTACCGAAAACATTGAATTTTTTGGAAAAAAGGCGCCAAAAACTCAACCCATATCGTTCCGCAACCACCGTACTCACCTGATCTGGCGCCGTGCGACTTCTGGCTGTTCACCAAGCTCAAAAGACCGCTCCGGGGACACCATTCTTATACGATAGAGGAGATTCAAGCCGCAGCGAAGACGGAACTGAAGGCCATCCCGGAAAATGACTACAACTAGTGTTTCGAAGATTGGAAAATCGAATGACATAAGTGCATTGCATCGGGAGGGCATTACTTTGAAGGGGATGAAATCGATTTGGAAGAATAAATAAAGAATTTTCAAAATAAATACAATGTCAACTTATTTTTTGGGCACAGAGTATGTTCATATGTACAAAAATATCTCTATAAAAGCCAATTAGTAACAGGAAGGTTTTGCTACCTAATTATCGATTTTGAGATTTCCCCTTTTAGCAGAACCGTTTACAGCGTAAGATCAAACTAAAAAGTAACAAATAAATATAGTTTAAATACTAAAAAACACGCTTTAAACCCCCCCATCAAACTAAAAAAATAAAAATAATTCTTAATATATGCTGACAAAAATAATTAACGAAACATGTTTGTATTTTTAGTTTAAAAGTATGGGTGTTTTGTATTATATTTTTCTCATATTGAGCAACTCACGATTTTTAACCTAAAATACAACATCGCCAAACGGCCTGAGGCTGATCGACTTCGCTGGGGCCCGAAATATGGTCGTCTGTAGTACCAGATTCCAGCATAAGAAAATACATCAAGCTACTTGGCTGTCTCCTGATCGAAACACGCGGAACCAAATCGATCACGTTGTGATAGACGGAAGACATGTCTCCTGTGTTTTAGACGTGCGTACGCTCCGAGGACCAAATATAGACTCGGACCATTATCTGGTCGCAGCGAAGATACGCACCCGCCTCTGTGCAGCAAAGAATGCCCGTCAACAAACACAAGGAAGGTTCGACGTCGAAAAGCTGCAATCGCAACAGACAGCCACGAAATACTCTACTCGACTTGCACTCCTGCTCTCTGAGAGCACTCATCAGCATCTCGGTATAAGGGAACTGTGGAACGGCATCTCAAACTCACTGCGTACCGCTGCAGCCGAAACAATTGGTTTTCGGCAACGACAAAAAACAAGCTGGTACGATGAGGAGTGCCGTCTCGCAGCGGAGAGAAAACAGACTGCCTACCTCGCAACATTGCAAACGACCACAACACGTGCGGGATGGGATAGATACCGAGAGCTGAAGAGGGAAGCGAGACGCATTTGCAGACAAAAAAAGAAAGAGGCCGAAATGCGTGAGTACGAAGAGCTTGAGAAGCTGGCAGACAGAGGGAATGCTCGAAAATTTTATGAAAAAATGAAGCGACTTAACGAAGGTTTCAAGACCGGAGCATCCTCATGTAGAGACCAAGGTGGTAATCTGGTAACCGATGTCCAGGGCATACTGGGATTATGGAGGGAACACTTCTCCGACCTGCTGAATGGCAGTGAGAGTACAACACCAGGAGATGGCGAACCCGATCCAACAATCGATGACGATGGAACAGATGTTCCATTACCCGACCATGAAGAAATTCGAATAGCAATTACCCGCTTGAAGAACAACAAAGCAGCGGGGGCCGATAGATTACCGGCAGAACTATTCAAATACGGCGGCGAAGAACTGATAAGGTGCATGCATCAGCTTCTTTGCAGAATATGGTCGGAAGAAAGCATGCCTGACGATTGGAATCTCAGTGTGCTCTGCCCAATCCATAAAAAGGGAGATCCCACAATCTGCGCCAATTACCGTGGGATCAGCCTCCTAAATATCGCATACAAGGTTCTATCGAGCGTATTGTGTGAAAGACTAAAGCCCACCGTCAACAAACTGATTGGACCTTATCAGTGTGGCTTTAGACCTGGAAAATCGACAACTGACCAGATATTCACCATGCGCCAAATCTTGGAAAAGACCCGAGAAAAGAGGATCGACACACACCACCTTTTTGTCGATTTTAAAGCTGCTTTCGACAGCACGAAAAGGAGTTGCCTTTACGCCGCGATGTCTGAATTTGGTATCCCCGCAAAACTAATACGGCTGTGTAAATTGACGTTGAGCAACACCAAAAGCTCCGTCATGATTGGGAAGGACCTCTCCGAGCCGTTCGATACCAAACGAGGTTTCAGACAAGGTGACTCACTATCGTGCGACTTCTTTAACCTGATGCTGGAAAAAATAATACGAGCTGCAGAACTAAATAGAGAGGGTACAATCTTCTACAAGAGTGTACAGCTCCTGGCGTACGCCGATGATATTGATATCATCGGAAGCAACAACCGCGCCGTTTGTTCTGCTTTTTCCCGCATGGATAAGGAGGCGAAGCGAATGGGTCTGGAGGTGAATGAGGACAAGACGAAATATCTCCTGTCATCAAACAAACAGTCGGCGCATTCGCGTCTTGGCTCCCACGTCACTGTTGACAGTCATAACTTCGAGGTCGTAGATAATTTCGTATACCTGGGAACCAGCATCAACAACACGAACAATGTCAGCCTCGAAATCCAGCGCAGAATAACTCTTGCCAACAGGTGCTACTTTGGACTGAGTAGGCAATTGAACAGTAAAGTCCTCTCTCGACGAACCAAAATCAAGCTCTACAAGTCGCTTATCATTCCCGTCCTGCTTTACGGTGCAGAAGCTTGGACGATGTCAACATCAGATGAGACGACACTAGGAGTTTTCGAGAGGAAAATTTTGCGCAAGATTTATGGTCCTCAGAACATTGGCAACGGCGAATACCGCAGACGATGGAACGATGAGCTGTACGAGTTATACGACGACATTGACATAGTTCAGCGAATAAAAAGACAGCGGCTACGCTGGCTAGGTCATGTTGTCCGAATGGACGAAAACACTCCAGCCCTGAAAGTGTTCGATGCAGTACCCGCCGGAGGAAGCCGAGGAAGGGGAAGGCCTCCACTCCGTTGGAGGGACCAGGTGGAGAGCGACCTGGTTACACTTGGGATCTCCAACTGGCGCCGAACTGCGAAGGAGAGAGACAGGTGGCGCACTATCGTCGATTCGGCTATAACCGGCTAAACGGTTGCAACGCCAATCACATACATACATATATTAAGAATTATTTTTAATTTTTTAGTTAGATGTTGTTTAAAAGCTTGATTTTTAGTTTTTTAAACTATATTTATTGACATAACAATGGTAGAGTTTGAAAATGAACGAAATTGGGTCACAACCACGCCTACATTCCTTATTCGACCATAAACCTTCTATTGTATTTATCAAACACCCGGTGGGCTATATACATTTGGAACAATTAAGATAGCGGAGTAAAACTTTACATAAATAATGTATTTGAGCTGTGACATCTTCTTCTTCTTGACTGGCGTAGACACCGCTTACGCGGTTATAGCCGAGTCCAAAACAGCGCGCCACGTATCCCTCCTTCTGGCAGTTTGGCGCCAATTGGTTATACCAAGCGAAGCCAGGTCCCTCTCCACCTGGTCCTTCCATCGGAGTGGAGGTCTCCCTCTTCCTCGGCTTCCACCAGCAGGTACTGCATCGAATACTTTCAGAGCAGGAGCACTTTCATCCATTCGAACAACATGACCTATCCAGCGTAGCCGCTGTTTTTTTATTCGCTGGACTATGTCTATGTCGTCGAATAACACATACAGCTCATCGTTCCATCGTCTGCGGTATTCGCCGTTGCCAATGTTTAAGGGACCATAAATCTTCCGCAAAACCTTTCTCTCGAAAACTCCTAGTGTCGTCTCATCGGATGTTGACATCGTCCACGCCTCTGCACCATAAAGTAGGACGGGAATGATGAGAGACTTGTAGAGTTTGGTTTTTGTTCGTCGAGAGAGGACTTTATTTTTCATGGGAGCCAAGACGCGAATGCGCTGACTGTTTGTTTGACGACAGGAGATATTTCGTCTTGTCCTCGTTCACCACCAGATCCATTCGCTTCGCTTCCTTATCCAGACGGGAAAAAGCAGAACTGACGGCGCGGGTGTTGTTTCCAATGATAACAATATCATCGTCGTACGCCAGTAGCTCTTATAGTACACTCTTATAAAAAATTGTACCTTCTCTGTTTAGCTCTGCGGCTCGAACTATTTATTCCAGCACCAGGTTAAAGAAGTCACACGATAGCGAGTTACCTTGTCTGAAACCTCGTTTGGTATCGAACGGCACAGAGAGGTCCTTCCCGATCCTGACGGAGCTTTTGGTGTTGCTCAACGTCAGCTTACACAGCCATATTAGTTTTGCGGGGATACCAAATTCAGACATCGCGGCATAAAGGCAGCTTCTTTTCGTACTGTCGAAAGCAGCTTTAAAGTCGACAAAGAGATGGTGTGTGTCAATCCTATTTTCACGGGTCCTTTCCAAAATTTGGCGCATGGTGAATATCTGGTCTGTTGTTGATTTTCCAGGTCTAAAGCCACACTGATAAGGTCCAATTAGTTTGCTGACGGTGGGCTTTAGTCTTTCACGCAATACGCTCGACAGAACCTTATACGCGATGTTGAGGAGGCTTATCCCACGGTAATTGGCGTAAATTGTGGGGTCTCCCTTTTTGTGTATTGGGCAGAGTACACTGAGATTCCAATCGTCAGGCATGCTTTTTTCCGACCATATTCTACAAAGAAGCTGATGCAAGCACCTTATCAGCTCTTCTCCGCCGTATTTGAATAGCTCGGCCGGTAATCCATCGGCCCCCACCGCCTTATTAATCTTCAAACGGGTAACTTCAATTCGAATTTCTTCACGGTCGGGCAACGGAACATCTGCTCCATCGTCGTCGATTGGGGAATCGGGTTCGCCATCTCCTGGTGTTGTACTTTCACTGCCATTTAGCAGACTGGAGAAGTGTTCCCTCCACAAATTCAGTATACTCTGGTCATCAATAACTAGATCACCTTTGGGGGTCCTACAGGAGTGTGCTCCGGTCTTGAAACCTTCAGTTAGTCGCCGGATCTATTCGTAAAATTTTCGAGCACTACCCCTGTCGGCCAGCTTGTCAAGCTCTTCATACTCACGCATTTCGGCCTCTTTCTTTTTTTGTCTGCAAATGCGTCTCGCTTCCCTCTTCAGCTCTCGGTATCTTTCCCATCCCGCTCGTGTTGCGGTCGATCGCAACATTGCGAGGTAGGAGGTCTGTTTTCTCTCCACTGCGAGACGACAATCCTCATCATACCAGCTGTTTTTTTGACTTTTGACTTTTCCGAAAACCAATGGACGTAAGGAGTTTGATATGCCATCCCACAGTTCCCTTATACCGAGATGCTGATGAGTGCTCTCGGAAAGCAGGAGTGCAAGTCGAGTAGAAAATCGTTCGGCTGTCTGTTGTGATTGCAGCTTCTCGATGTCGAACCTTCCATGTGTTTGTTGACGTGTGCGCTTTTCTACACAGAGGCGGGTGTGTTTCTTAGCTGCTACAAGATAGTGGTCCGAGTCGATGTTAGGACCACGAAGCGTACGCACATCGAAAACACTGGAGACATGTCATCCATCTATCACAACATGATCGATCTGGTTGCGAGTGATTCGATCTGCGGACAGATTGTTTGTCTCTGTACCAAAAATGGTAAAAATCGGGTCATAACTTCTCCTAGATCCAATATACCTAATTATAGGTTTTTCAAAAATACGGTGGGCTCATTCCGCATATATCGGTTAATATGTGAGATATCTTAGCAAAGTTAAGTGAACGTATAGTCTTGAGTATTATGTATCTTGGTGGTGAAAATTAGTGAAATAGGTTCAGGACTTAGCCCTTCCTTACTTGTTTTAATTTAGGGAGAACCAAGGACTTTGTGAATATTTGCCTTATAGCCTTGACAGACGGCAGCATTAATCCCGATCAATTGAGCATTTAATCTGATCCAAATTTGTAGGTGCAGACGGCAGCGAAGCGAGATAAAAACTCTATTAAACAATTTATTAGCAATAATATTTTCAATTTGGTAGAATGAAATTGGGTAGAAGGCAAATATTGGGGTTGCTAGCCACACAATTCGCACCTGTGGATATCGCCGGTAGATGCACTGCGGCAAAGGTCGCTGTCAGACTCAGAGACGCTGGGTACATGATCGGTCCCAAGCAGGGGCATTCTGAAATTCTCCGTCGGTTCGATTGCATCCCTGACTCCTTGGACCACTGTACCGCGGAACCGTCCCGGAGAGGTTTCTTCGCTGCACATGTACCTACGAGGGATATATGGGAAGGAAGAAGTCAATGGAGGAGAAGTGCAGTCAGCTTTTTCACGGATGGATCGAGGCTAAGGGGAAAGGTGGGTGGGGGAGTTTTCTGCAGAAAGCTCTCTATCAATACCAGCTTTAGGCTACCTGACTACTGTAGTGTCTTCCAAGCAGAGGGTACTGCGATTAAAATGGCAGTGGACGCACTGCTCCGTATGATGACCTCTTTTAGAGAGGTATGTATTCACTCCGACAGCAGGGCGGCAATACTGGCATTGGATTCGATGACAGTACGCTCTGTGCTAGTTAAGGAGTGTCTTAAATCCTTATCAATAGCTTCTAGCTATTTTGAGATCCGACTAGTGTGGGTACCCGGAAACCGCGGGATCGTTGGTAACTGTATAGCGGACAAGCTTGCAGGGGTACCCTATCTACATTGACGTCGGAATGGGAGCATATTGGTAGTCCATAGTCCACCTGCGCAAGAGCGCTGGACATGCAGACTACGCATGAGGTCGTCAAACGCTGGTCAACTACCAGTACTTGTGCAGTGGCGAGGTCCTTTTAGCCCTCTGTGGAACGTAAGCGGTCCTTTCCACTGCTTTCTCTGGACAGGGTCCATCTTAGCGTCATCATGGGTGTGCTTACTGGACATTATCCAATGGGTACCCATGCGGTGAGACTAGGGATCGTGACAGATGAAAGTTGCCAAAGCTGTATGGAGGAAGGCGAGATGGAATCGTCTAAGCATTTCCTTTTTCATTGTCCAGCTTTTGCCAGACTGAGGTTGAAACACCTCGGAAGGCGCTTTTTCGGCGATCCCAGCGAATTGGCAAGAATCGATATTAGCCGTCTTAAGAAATTTGTAGCGGATTCCAAGCGTTTTGCTGAATCCTAAAGGTCTTTGATCCACAGGGAGTTTTATTGGTACCACAATGGACAGCGCCAAGGCTGTCTAAGTGAGATCTTCTGTTTTTACAGAGATCTGCCTACAAACCTAACCTAACCTAGCCACACAATTAGTACAAAACCACTAATTATTAAAATAAATATGCATAAATACGTTATTATTAGTATAAATCTTCTTCTTCTTCAATAGCATAGACACCGCTTACGCGGTTATAGCCGAGTCCACAACAACGCGCCACGCATCTCTCCTTTTGGAAGTTAAGCGCCAATTGGTAATACCAATTCCAATTGGTAATTCCTTCTCCACCTGGTCCTTCCATCGGAGTGGAGGCCTCCCTCTTCCTCGGCTTCCACCAGCGGTACTGCATCAGAACTCGTAAATTCAAACAGCATGACCTAGCCAACGTAGCCACTGTCTTTTTATTCACTGGACTATGTCTATGTCGTCGAATAATACTTACAGCTCTCCGTTCCATCGTCTGCGGTATTGGCCGTTGCCAATGTTTAAGGGACCATAAATCTTCCGCAAAACCTTTCTCTCGAAAACTCCTAGTGCCGTCTCATCGGATGTTGACATCGTCCACGCTTCTGCACCATAAAGTAGGACGGGAATGATGAGGGACTTGTGGAGTTTAGTTTTTCTTCGTCGAGAGAGGACTTTACTTTTCAATTACCTACTCTGTTCATAGTAGCACCTGTTGGCAAGAGTGATTCTACACAAAGGCGGGTGAATATCTTAGCTGCTACAAGATAGTGGTCCGACTCGATGTTATGACATCAAAAACACTGGAGACATGACGTCTATCTATCACAATATGATCGATCTGGTTGCGAGTATATATATATATGTAATATAAGAATTGCGAATGAAATGAAAACGATTTAAAGAAAACTTTCGCCTCAACAAAGAAACCTTTCAAAAATACTTACAGTGCAACATGATTCAATTATAAAAGGTTTGGTAAGTAGTGACTGCAAAGTTTTGACACTGCGTTACAAAAGGTTGAATTTGCAAAGGAAAGAAAAAATGCAAAAATGTATTCGCTTTTTTGTGAACGTAGTTAAAAACATGTTCTATATGAATAAAATATACACTATTATCCAACCATAATGAATAAGTAGCATTAAAATGAGTCCGATTTTTTGTTAATCATGGTTTTGAATGTTGGAGTCAAGTCCAGGGCAGGGAGTTAATATCTATTTAATATTAATAATCATAGAGAATAGAATATCTAACATTAAGGTTGGCTTGGATCTATTTAACTATATTAGTTATCTACTACAGACACATAAACAATTCAGTTTGTTTCCATTTGCGCAATATAAATATCAAATGTCAATAAAAACATATAACACAATATTTGATCCATATATTTGACATAAAGTCCAATAGAATGACGAAAATCATTATATATATATAGTATATAAGGGCTGAGGGCCGACTTCAACTATTTTCATGGTGTGTGCGATGGAGTACCTAAGGGAAACGACCGCGGAAAGTTTGGAATATGAGTACCAAATTTCATAAATATATCTAAATATTTTCTCAAGTTTTCGCTTGCACGGACAGACATCCGACCTCTACTCGTCATCCTGATCATTTTGATATATAACCCTATATCTAACTCTTTTATTTCTGGGTGACACAAACAACCGTTATGTGAACAAAACTATTATACTCTTCCTTTAGCAACTTTGTTGCGAGAGTATAAAAATTCGAAAAAAACATAAAAATAAAGCAGTAGGGGTAGGCAATCTGCATATATACAACTTTTTCAACAATGAATGAATTTGAAACATATTCGTGCTGTAACAACACCTTATATAAATACAACTGTGTGAAAAGTATAGTTCTTTTCATTATATGTAATTTTTTTTGGGAAAAATTATTTGAATATGATCATTTCTTTCAAAAATTTTAATAATTGTCGATGCACTAATGAATCATAATGAGTTTTAAGGGTAATTGGGATACCAAATCAATAAATCATTACAAAACAGTGGAACGGATTAGAACGCAGCTGCGTCGAGGGAATTCGGCATATTTGTGTAACCATCCAGAGGTGTGCATATAGTTGAGAAAAATAAATGTGTATTTAAATATCAATATATTTCCAGATCAGAGCTATAATACGTGTACTCATTCATGAGGTCATTAATGAAAAACCAGAAAATTTTCCTCAATTTGTTGCTAATTTATTTAGCTGCGCAAACACGCCCCGTTTGACGTTAATGGTGAGTGATACTGTTATTAGAGGCTGCTAAGTTCATTCATATCATGTAACAAATATATAAAAATATAATGTAACTAAACGAAGTCATCTATCTATAATATATTGACAATAAATATAATTATAACCGTAGGAGACTTTTATGAATTGTATAAATGAACTAGAATCGTATGTACTTAGCACCTCTTAAGTTTAGTTCAGACGTATATGTATATAATTAATTTAAATTATTATTTTTAGATTAATAAGCAAATTAAAATCGTAAATAAAGAGCTTAAGAAAAGTCGTTATGGCGGATTCGATCCCGAGGTTATACTTAAAGAAAGAGAGTCAGCACAATCTTTGGTGTCTAAGACATCCATACCTGATAATACCAATTCAATTTTAAAATATGCCCTTGTATTACCTTAGAACTAAAAATAAAATTTAGTTAAATTGCTTGTGTAAATAAAAAAAATCAAATACCATTAATTAACTGACCCGGCGGTGAAGTTCTTTTGGCCTTAGAGGCAATCAATGAAGATATTTTATTGAGTTCATTTATTGAGTTCATTCATGCCACATACCTACATATATGTAATTACCATGGAAAAACGGAACATCAACAAAAATACGTATACACAACTAGACAGCGAAAGGACAGCGGAAGGTATAGGAGGGTCGGAGTCGATACTCAGCTCCTTATCCGCTCCGGGTGGGCGAGTAGCACCCAAGGTGAAGAAATCGTCACCCTCCAAGGGCGCCAAAAAGCTCGGTGAGGCCTCTGTTTCAGGGGCAGTTACGGACAGACGGACGGGGGTAGCTGGCGGAAACCCGCCGGCTGACAACTCCAACAAAGTGGTCGTACGCGGCGGAATCGCCAGTACTAGCAAGGGAACCTCTGCTCGAGTTATGGGAGCCACAACGACCTCGAGAGGTACCAACAAACCCCCGAAAAATCCGGCTAGAAACCTAAAGTCGGATCGGCGTTTAGCAGTTAAAATTATGGAGCGCTACGGCGGAAAGAAGGATGGGCAGACATCGGAGCAACACGCCAGCACTCTCAAGTGGGCCGAAAAGGTGCTGAGCGAGAGAGTGGACCCAGTTTCGACCAGACAGGGTGCAGCCGGGCCGGTCAAGCGACAAAGGTCGCTGAAGGGTGAATCTGAGAACGGGAGCTGCCGTATTCTTGAAGGTGATCAGGGGAAACCCTGGGCCACCTCCGAATTGCGAAAGTGCTGGATGGCACTACGGGCTTCATAATCTGATTAGGTGTGCGGATGGACGATCAGCAGTGCTCTATAAAGAGGCGGTCTCTCTCATGGGAGAAGTTTGGGAAGGGGCCTGATTGGGGGCCAAGTATTGTAATCCCTCGCTGCCAGCACACGACTGGAAGGTGATGCGGCTCGAGAAAACCGAAGAACCCCATCGTCAAGCGCTGATATTGCTTAATGCAGAGTCCATCGGTCCTGTCAACGAGTTGAAGGGGTCTATTAGTTATGGCTTTGAGAAGGTGGTCCTGAGAGTTCTCTCTACCGAAGCTAAGAGGACAGCACGCAGCCTGCGACGTTTCAAACAGAAGCGGATGTTCAAATGACCATGGAAGCTTTATTCCAAAAGGCTCCAATTTGCTCTCCAAGAAGCATCGGAGGAGAAATCCTTGCTTACAACTGACGCGGTGGAGAATTACGTAGAAATCTTTAGCTCCGCGTGCAACTATGGCCTGGAGAGCTCGTGTCCATTAACGAGGCCGAAGGGCAGAGGAAAACCGATCTGGTGGACTTTGGAGCTCTCTGAAATAAGGGCATTTGTCAGAAGACTTTTCAACAAAGCTCGTAGAAGCGGGTCAGCTAATGACTGGACGTTGTACAAGGTGGGACTCGCCGTGTACAAGTCCGAGATAAGGAGGGCTAAGAGGTCGTCCTGGAAAACTTTCTGCGAAATAGTAGAGGATGTCAAGAAGCGTCTAGATTTAGACACATTCTCGCAAAGAGACCCACGTTCTCGGGATACCTCAAGGATGTGAATGGAAATTGGACACTGAGCAGTGAGGAAACCTTCAAATTGCTCCTGGACACTCACTTTCCGAGCAATCCTTCCCCTGGAGGAGTGCAACATGGAGCACTCCAGACAGACTGTGTGGCCTTCCCGGACCTTCTGAACGAGAGACTTCTGGTATGGGCGATCAATTCATTCAAAAAGTTAAAGTCCACTGGACCGGATGGTATCATACCAGCGCAGCTGCAGCGGGCCCTTAGCCTTTCTTGTAATTGGTTGTTACCCATATATGCAAACTGCATTAGACTTGGTCACATTCCGGGGCATTGGAGGCAGGTCAGAGTGACGTTTATACCCAAGGCCGGAAAGAGCTCGCACGTCGCGGCCAAAGACTTCAGGCCTATCAGTCTCTTTTCTACTGAAAACTCTGGAGAGTCTGATCGATCGATATATAAGGGGAAGAATTCCAGAAATCGTCTCTCTAATGCGCAGCACGCTTATTGTAAAGTCAGGTCAGTGGAAACAGCCTTACACATGGTTGTCTCATGGATAGAGAAAGCTATCGGACATAAGGAATATGTGGTGGGAACCTTCCTCGACATTGAGGGGGCTTTCAACAACGTACTGCCGGAAGCGGTAGTAAGGGCCCTGAATAGATTCGAGGTTGAGTCCAACCTCAAGTATCTTATTTTCACTCTTCTCTGCGACAGAACGATTGTGGCAGAATTAGGCACCATACGGGTGCGACTGGAGGTAAATAGGGGTACTCCGCAGGGAGGAGTCCTCTCACCTATCCTCTGGTTCAAGGTCGTAGACGACCTTCTGGGAAAGCTTAATGAAATCGGATGCCGGGTGACTGCCTATGCAGACGACGTGGTTCTCATGGTTGAAGGTAAATTTCTGGATACCGTATATGATTTGACTAAAAGTTACCTTGATGTCGTAACGAGTTGGGCTTTGGACAACGGTCTTTCTGTAAATCCTAGCAAGACTGAGCTAGTTCTTTTCACCAGGAGATACAAAATACCGGATGCGCCTCTGCCGTCTATGGGAGGAGTTTGTCTTCACCCCGCCGACAGCGTAAAGTACCTAGGTGTTGCATTGGATAGAAAGCTTTCTTGGAAAGCAAACATTGAGGAAAGAGCAAAAAAGGCATCGGTTGCCCTGTATTTTTGTAGAGGAGCCATTGGTAGTAGATGGCGCCTCTCACCAAAAGTAGTTCTTTGGCTATATGAAACTATAGTCAAGCCTATAATGTTTTACGCGATCCACGTGTGGTGGGAGGCGCTTGAAAAGACTTCACAAGCTAAGAAGCTAGTGAGTGTGCAACGGGCGGCTCTCATAGGCATGTGCGGTGCGCTACGGACCACACCGACTTTGGCACTGAATTCCCTACATTATATAGCACCCGTGGACATAGCTGGAAGGTGTATGGCCGCGAAAACCGCTATCAGGCTGAGGGAGGCTGGGGGAGAGAGTGCGCGCCTGGGCACTCTAGTATCTTCGGGCGCTTCGACTTCATTCCGAGGCTACTGGACTACCATCATGTCGACGAGCCCTACCCTGGCGGTCTATTCTCTGCTCTTATACCTTCAAGAGAAGGTTGGGTGTGTAGGAGTCGCTGGAGGAGAGGCGCGGTATGCTTCTTTACGGATGGGTCGAAGTTAGCGGGGCAAGTGGGGGGGTGGAGTTTATTGTCCGGAACTTCTCATCAACTTTAGCTTCAGGCTTCCGGATCATTGTAGCGTGTTTCAAGCGGAAGTGGAGGCCATAAAGGTTGCAGTGGATTCACTGCTGCGGAGTGCAGCAGCTTTCAGAAAGGTGACGATCCACTCTGATAGTAGGGCGGCAATATTAGCCTTAAGCTCAATGACTGTGCGCTCCAGGCTGGTAAAGGATTGCCAGTCCTCGCTATCAGTTGCATCAGAGCTCTTTGCTATCATACTAATTTGGGTGCCCGGGCACAGCGGAATTGCAGGAAACTGCAAGACTGACGAGCTTGCTAGGCTAGGCACTTCTGTCGCACTTACAGTGGAATGGGAACATATAGGAGCGCCGCTGTCCTCTTACAACTTGCTTCTGGATGAATGGGTCTCAGCTGAACTGAGCAGGCGCTGGACAGTCACTCGCACCTGTTCTGTCACAAGATCATTCTAGCCCAAAGTAAATCACAAGAGGTCAAGGGAACTCTTTGCCCTAAACAAGGTCAATCTTTCTCAAGTTGTAGATGTTCTAACTGGCCATTGTCCCATCGGGACTCACGCGGTCAAATTAAAAATTTTACCGGATGCTAGCTGCAAAAGCTGCCTAGAAGAAGGTGAGGTAGAAACCTCCCAGCATTTCCGCCTTTGCGAGATCTAGACTTTTTTGGGCACCCCCGCGAAATAGCGAATACAGAAATTAAAAACCTCTGTATATTTGTGGTAGGTTCTAAGCGCTTTGTCGATTCATAAATAAGTGAGAGGGTTGAATTTTACAGCATCACAAAGGACTGCTCTCGATAGTTTAAGTGGGTTTCCCCTGTATAGGGAAACAGCCTTCGTACCTAACCTAACCTAAGTCTTTTTTTTCAAAAAATATTCTGTTTTACATAAATGTTACATTGTTCGAAGAGCGAAAAATACAAAATTAACAAGTAAGGAAAGGCTAAGTTCGGGTGCGACAGAACATTTTATACTCTCGCATTTTATTGATGTAATTTTATTAAGATAACACACAATTTGACCCATATATTCGGCATAAAGTCCAATAGAATAACGAAAATCATCATATATGGTATTTGAGGGCTGATGTAATTCCTAAACCGATTTCCCTAATTTTCCCCACCAAGCTACACTATATACAAGACTATATGCTCACTTAATTTTGCTAAGATATCTCACATATTAACCGATATATGCAGAATAAAGCCCACATATTAAAAAAATTACCCTTAGACACTGAGTTCTTTATGTAGATATCAGGGGCCTTGAAAAGTTATAGTCCGATTTCGAAAAAGTTTTCATAAGTGAAGCCACATATGATATACAGTATTTGTGTCAAGTTTTATTCCACTATCTTCATCGGTTCCTTATATATATATTATAAAGTGAACGAATCAGATGGAATTCAGAATTTAGTTATCAAGTTGGCTTGCTTGTGAACCGAATATTATATACCGAATTTCATTGAAATTGGTCGAGTAGTTCCTGAGATATGGTTTTTGACCCATAAATGGGCGACGTAATCTGTAATTTGTAAAAAAATCTGAGTGCAGCTTCCATCTGCTATTTCTCATGTAAAATTTAGTGTTTCTGACGCTTTTCGTTAGTGAGTAAACTCACTTTTAATAATTTGCAACGTGGGCGTGGTTCGATTTCTTTCATTTTTGGACTGTAAAATAATAGCCACGACCACTTGAAAAAAAATTACACCCAAATACGCCCCTTTCTAATGTGATCCTCTATTCCAAATTTTACTTCCGTAACTTTATTTATGGCTTAGTTATGACACTTTATTTGTTTTCGGTTTTCGCCATTTTGTGGGCGTGGCAGGGGACCGATTTTTCCCATCTTCGAATCTCGCGCCAAGGAATATGTGTTTCAAGTTTCATTAAGATTTTTACTCAAGTTATAGCTTGCACGGACAGACGGACATACAGACGGACAGACATCCGGATTTCAACTTCACTTGTCATCCTGATCATTTATATATATAACCCCATATCTAATAGAGATGGCAAATATTTGAGTACCTCTGACTTTGTCACTGCTATTTAAAAATCACTGGTCACAGCTGTGACAAGTTTCCTAAAGTAGCAGTAACAGGAATTAACGAACAAAGTAGCAGTCACAGTATCACATGAAAAATTGCGACTGTGACAAAATAGCATTCACCGTGGAATATATAAAATTGCGACTGTTGCAAAACACATACACAAAACACATTGTAACATAAAAATTGCGGCTGTGATGAATTCATATTCATTAGAGCTATGAATTCTCTTCAAGTTTAGATAAGTAAAAATTGGTTAACATATTAAAAGTTAATTTAGCTTTAAACGGGTAATACTTATGTACAAATTAAATTGATTACAAAAACCTCAATGCGGTAGTTAAGCCAATTATAAAACTTTTACAGCCGGTTTCACGAAATTTTTTAATTGAAAATTAAGTTCCATTTAAATTTAATTTTAATTTTTATTTAACTTTGCACTTAAGATTCCTGCGTTTCACCATTATTGACATTTGGCATTCAAAAAATTAAAAGGCAGCGATGTTAGTAAGAAAAACAGCTGATTTATGTAAACAAATAAATTGTATTTCTTTGTCAAAATGTTAACAAATGGGAATTCAGCTGATAGAAAAGCGTAACCATGGTTATATATGACAGTATTTAAATAATATATAAATGGCAAAGCGTGACCATTTAAATAAAAATTAAGTCAAATGGTGAAACTTAAATTAATTATTTTTCACTAAATTTGTTTCGTGAAACCGCCTGTTAATCTTAAAATTGCATCAATTTATTTAGTAATTAAAAAAAAAAAAAAACTTATTAAAATATTTTAACTTATAAAACTTATAACTTATAAAAAGTATTTTATAAGTAACGAAATATTTTTAAAGGTATGTTTTCGTTTACTTTAAATAGTTTCTATTGAGTATCCTTATATTGAAAAAACCTTCAGAGAATATATTTATTGTGACTTTAAAAATGTGTGTCTTAAAAAATAAAAAAAGATCATTTACATTAATTTTTGTACGAAACGGTTACAAATCAGTTTGCTTATACTTAATAAACATTAAAGATGTCTGTGTCAAAAAGAACCAAAACCAGTTATGTGTGGCAATATTTTAAAGAGGTGAGGTAAATCCAAAATATCATATAAAACGTCAAAATCAAATTTAAAAAAACATATGGAACGGAGGCATCCTACTGTTCGATTGCAAATGGTAATATAATTTTGAAGTTATTATCAAATTGGTATTGTGAAAATGTTTTTGCAGTCGGAAACCACGCCAGCGCCGCAAAATGCGCCTGTTACTTTTGAAGAGGATATTCCATCAACTTCGACTGCTTTACCAAAGCCTTTAACACAAACTAAGATTTTAAATGTCGCGCGGCTAAAATCAAAAAGTGAAATAACAAGCAAGTTATTGCAACTCTTTACGGTGGATTTGCATTCCTAGCAGACGTGTGATTTCAAAATCAACGATTCCTGCATTGTATGAGGAATGTAAACATAAGGGGCCTCATGCATAAAAACGAGTAAAAGCGCTGAGTTGAGGAATGTGAGCAATTGCTCGTAAGTCGAGTTCGCTCAAACAGAAACAGAGTTCAAATGAGTTCAAACCAATTGCAATTACTTGAGCAAAGGGATATCAAACATCTATGCCCGGTTTTACAGTTCGTACTTAAGTTGTGCCCAAATAAAATCTTAGCTAAGCATTGTTGTTGACTGAGTAGTCATTTGCGTTTCACAGTTGATGCTTATTTTCTATAAAATTCTATTATGATATATGGCAGCACAATGAAAAACATTTGTTTACAAATACCATCTGACAAATTAAAATTATTGTTGATGAAAAATAACTTTGCGACGAATAAATTTAGAATCTGGGAAATGAATGGAAACAATAAATATAGCAACTCGCAGGAGATCATATAACCGTCATTGAATGCAAGCAATTCCAAAAATGTTTTCAGCAAATAATTTTTATTTTATTTTTTTGACAAATAAGTCAATATTCAAAACAAAAATCAGCTGTTACTTAAGCACTGCTTAAGTCTCCCATTTTCAGTAATTAAGCAGAACTTAAGTATGAACTGTAAAACGCAATATTTCTGTTTTATCTTAAGCACAACCTAAGCACTGACTGTCAAACCTAATGTTATAGAAGTGAAAACGTGTCGTCAAGTGAAAGTAAAGTCCCTGCAAGACAGGTACCGGCGAATTCTTCGGTGAAATGCCAGGGAGCGGTACTAGCAGTTTCAATGAAAGTTTCTATGCCATTCTTAAGGGCGAATTGACAAAAGTACCCGAAACTATTGTGTACGTGTGATCGTTCATCCCTTTCTTGCACATTACATTCATCATTTAGCAATTTATATATACCTCTTGCACAATTCTGTGAATGATCTTGGTACAATCACGGATGAAAGACCCAAAACTGCGAACCAAAACTCCACGCGCACTTTCAGTACTGTGACCCACAAAAGCCCAGGAACTATATTCGGTTAGTTCTACCAAAATCCCAAATGAGGATTTAATAACAAAATCATTAATTATATTACATATTTATTGAAAATATCATGACATTTAGGTGTTTATTATTATATTTGCGTTATACATATATTATCGTAAACACTATATACATATGCATAAAGAATTGAATAGTTGAACAATTTTTGCTATCGGACAAAGGCAAAACTAATACGGCTATGTAAGCTGACGTTGAGCATCACCAAAAGCTCCGTCAGAATCGGGAAGGACCTCTCCGAGCCGTTCGATACCAAACGAGGCTTCAGACAGGGTGACTCACTATCGAGCGACTTCTTCAATCTATTGCTGGAAAAAATAATACGAGCTGCAGAGCTAAATAGAGAGGGTACAATCTTCTACAAGAGTGTACTGCTCCTGGGGTACGCCGATGATATAGATATCATCGGAAGCAACAACCGCGCCGTTTGTTCTGCGTTTTCCAGACTGGATAAAGAAGCGAAGCGTATGGGTCTGGTGGTGAATGAGGACAAGACGAAATATCTCCTGTCATCAAACAAACAGTCAGCGCACTCGCGTCTTGGCTCCCATGTCACTGTTGACAGTCATAACTTTGAAGTTGTAGATAATTTTGTTTATCTGGGAACCAGCATTAACAACACCAACAATGTGAGCCTTGAAATCCAACGCAGAATCACTCTTGCCAACAGGTGCTACTTTGGACTGAGTAGGCAATTGAAAAGTAAGCTCTCGACGAACCAAAATCAAACTCTATAAGTCGCTCATTATTCCCGTCCTGATGTATGGCGCTGAAGCGTGGACGATGACAACATCCGATGAGACGACTCTTGGGGTTTTCGAGAGAAAGGTTTTGCGCAAGATTTATGGTCCTCTAAACATTGGCAACGGCGAATACCGCAGACGATGGAACGATGAGCTGTACGATTTATACGACGACATTGACATAGTTCAGCGAATAAAAAGACAGCGGCTACGCTGGCTAGGTCATGTTGTACGGATGGATGAAAACACTCCAGCTCTGAAAGTGTTTGATGCAGTACCCGCTGGAGGAAGCCGCGGACGACCTCCACTCTGATGGAAGGATCAAGTGGAAAGTGACTTGGCTTCACTTGGTGTTTCCAGTTGGCGCCAAAAAGCAAAAAGGAAGAATGAGTGGCGCGCTCTGGTGGATTCGGCTATAATCGCTTAAAGCGGTTCCTACGCCAAATATATATATATATATGTGTATGTATTGGTAAAGCTGAAAAAATTTGAATGTATAGTGGTGTATGAGTTAGCTCCGTCTTGTAGGGTTGGTTGTTTATTTCTATTATTCAGGGTGCTGTATGAGAGAAGAGTTGAGTTAAATGTTTATGCACATTTTACCCTTTGTTGCGTATGTGTGTATGTAGTGGTGTTATTAAAAATTCTTTGAATGTGTTGGAGTTTCAGTACCCATGACTTGCTGGGGTAGAAGTAGGATCAAATTTTTTTTTTTCAATATTTGTTTATTTATTGAATCTGCTCTTTGAAGGCTAACAATAAGCTATAAAATCTTAATTCAAATTAAAACTATACAAGCTCAACCAAGGTATTGAGTTGTTTTGGGGAAACGTTGCTCTTCAGTGTGCTGGGATATCTTTTTTTAGATGTGATTGATTACAAAAATTTACTAAAGAATTAGCCAATGGGTTTGGGTGATCTCGGAGTTTGGCTAAATATTTGTTTCTGCTGTTCTCTACTTCTTTCTTTACCATGAGAATACCAAGATCTTTATGGATATTTTCATTACGCATGTACCATGGTGAGCACGTGATTGTTCTAAGTATTTTTGATTGGAACCTCTGAATTATATCGATATTGGTAGCACAGGTCGTACCCCACAGTTGAATGCCGTACATCCAAATCGGCTTTATGACCGCGTTATATAACAGAACTTTGCTGTCCAGGCTAAGTTTTGAATTTTTGTTTAAAAGCCAATTTTAGTTTGCAGCTATTATCTTCATGCAGGTTATTTTGCTCGATATGTGTTTTCTCCACGTGAGTCTTCTATCCAAGTGAATACCAAGATATGTTACTTCAGTCGCTTCTTCTTCTTGACTGGCGTAGAAACCGTTTACGCGGTTATAGCCGAGTCCAGAACAGCGCGCCACGCATCTCTCCTTCTGGCAGTTTGGCGCCAATTGGTAATACCAAGTGAAGACAGGTCCTTCTCCACCTGGTCCTTCCATCGGAGTGGAGGTCTCCCTCTTACTCGGATTCAACCATCTTCTGCGGTATTCGGCGTTGCCAATGTTTAAGGGACCATAAATCTTCCGCAAAACCTTTCTCTCGAAAATTCCTAGAGCTGTTTCATCGGATGTTGACACCGTCCACGCTTCTGCACCATAAAGTAGGACGGGAAAGAAGCTGATGCATGCACCTTATCAGCTCTTCGCCGCCGTATTTGAATAGCTCGGCCGGCAATCCATCGGCCCCCGCCGGCTTTTTTACCCCTGTCGCCCAGCTTGTCAAGCTCTTCATACTCACGTATTTTGGCTTCTTTCTTTTTTTGTCTGCAAATGCGTCTCGCTTCCCTCTTCAGCTCTCGGTATCTTTCCCATCCCGCTCGTGTTGCGGTCGATCGCAACATTGCGAGGTAGGCACTCTGCTTTCTCTCCACTGCGGGACGACAATCCTCATCATACCAGCTGTTTTTTTGACTATTCCGAAAGCCAATGGTTTCGGTTGCAGTTGTACGTAAGGAGTTTGATATGCGGGACAGCTTATACCGAGATGCTGATGAGTGCTCTCAGAGAGCAGGAGTGCAAGTCGAGTAGAAAATCGTTCGACTGTCTGTTGTGATAGCAGCTTCTCGATGTCGAACCTTGTGTTTGTTGACGTGTGCGCTTTTCTACACAGAGGCGGGAGCGTATCTTAGGTGCTACAAGATAGTGGCCCGAGTCGATGTTTGGACCACGAAACATACGCACATCAAAAACACTGGAGACATGTCGTCCATCTATCACAACATGATCGATCTGGTCGCGAGTGGGGCTGTCGATCCGGGGACAGCCAAGCAGCTTGATTGATTTTCTTATGCTCGAATTTTGTACTACAGACGACCATATTTCGGGCCCCGGCTAGGTCGATCAGCCTTAGACCGTGTGGCGATGTTTTGTGATGGAGGCTGAATTTTCCGACTGTTGTGCCAAAGACACCTTCTTTACCCACCCTAACGTTGAAATCGCCAAGCACGATTTTGACAACGTGGCGGGGGCAGCACTCATAAGTACGTTCTAGACGCTCATAGAAAGCAATTTTGATCACTTTGTTCTTCTCTTTCGTCGGTGAGTGGGCGCAAATCAGCGATATGTTGAAGAACCTCGCTTTGATGCGGATTGTGGCTAGACGTTCATCCACCGGAGTGAATGCCAGGACTCGACGACGGAGTCTCTCTCCCACACTGAATTTGCGCTCCTTTATATGGCCGCTGTAGTAGATGTCACAAGGACCCACCTTCTTCCGTCATTGTCCCGTCCATCACATTTCTTGGATTGCGGTGATGTCAGCCTTAACTTTTACGAGGACATCAACTAGCTGGGCAGATGCACCTTCCCAATTAAGGGTACGGACATTCCAGGTGCATGCCCTTAAATCATAGTCCTTTATACGTTTGCAGTGGTCGTCATCAAAAGGGGGGTGTCTCATCCGAGGCTGTTGCTTTTTATTCATTGGTTATCCGGTTTTATGTGGTGGGTCACAAACCCTATGCACAACCGCATAAGCGGGATTCGCCTTCTCACTTTAGCTCGCTTCCAGACGGATGTCTGTTGGCTACCCAGAGGATACTTGGTCTAAGACCGGAAGTCGTGAGCTGCTTGAGCCACATGCAAAAGAATCGTTCCTGGCCACTCCCAAGTGAATGGCAGTCAGAAACTTTCCTCACTTACGTGAACTCCTACATATGACTCCATCCTCCTGTGTCAAGTCTTTACTTCAGTCGCTTGGGGTACTAAAATATTGTTCATTTTAACTGCCGGGCACATTTTTGGTCGTAGGGAAAATGTATCATGCTTGCACTTTTGTTCATTTACATTTATACTAGCTCTTATTGGTCGTTCTTCAGATATGAAGTGCTACTTTGACAGTAAACTTTCTATTTTTTAAATAAGACTCCAAGGTTTTATCCATTTCGAGTGGTAAGCTTTTTTTAATCTTATATAAAAGCCCGTCATGCCACACTTTATCGAACGCCTGAGCCACATCTAGAAATATAGCAGAACAGTACTCTCTATACTCGAACGCCCTTCTGATTTCGTTAGTAATTCTATTTACTTGTTCTACAGTGCCATGGTTTGCACGAGAACCGAATTGGTGCGTTGCTATTACATTATTTTCATGGAGGAAAGGAGATATCTTTGATAGTAATACCTTTTCAAATATTTTAGAAAGACGGGGTAGAAGACTGATTGGTCTGTATGAAGACGGATGTGTCAAGTTTTTACCTGGTTTGTCTATCATGGTGATCTGCGACTTTTTCCATGAAATTGGATAGTACCCGAATCTGAGAATAGCGTTAAAGAGCAAGGAGAGCACTGTTAAAGCAATATTAGGTAACTCAATTAGCATTTTTGGAGTAATTTTATCGTGTCCTGCCGACTCTTTTGGATTCAGCTTTTTTATGATATTAATAATTTCAAAAGATGACGTTTGAATAGACTCAAGCGACTCGTTAGCGCTATTGGAGATGATTGGCAGCTTATAGCTGTACTTTGGGCAATTAGGTTGAAATACCTTTTCTAGGTGATTTGCAAAACAATTTGACTTATCTTCGTCACTTCGTACCCAGTTTCCACCCAAGCCTCTTATAGGCAAGTTGGAGTCGACTGGAGGCTTCATTGACTTTTGGGCTTTCCATAGAGAATTTTGTTTGTTTGAATTTGGTCATAGTTTCTTTATATAATTGTGAGTGTGGTATTCTTCCTCACGTTTAAGCGCTTTTTAGTTTTCGTACAGCATATTTTAGTTGCAGCTGAGTAGAAGGGGAGTGGCCACAAACGATTCTTCTCCACATGGTTCAAGCAGCTCACGACTTCCGGTTTTAGACCAAGTATCCTCTGGGTAGCCAACAGACATCCGTTTGAAGGCGAGCTAAAGTGAGAAGGCGAAGCTCGCTTATGCGGTTGTGCGTAGGGTCTGGGACCCACCACATAAAAACACCCCCCAATGAAAACTGTACGAAAACCTCGGATGAGACACCCCCCTTTTGATGACGACCCCTGCAAACGTTTTAAGGATAGTGATATAAGGGCATGCACCTGGAATATCCGGACCCTTAATTGCGAAGGTGCCTCTGCCCAGCTGGTTGATGTCCTCGTAAGGGTAAAGGCTGACATCACCGCCATCCAAGAAGTGCGATGGACGGGACAAGGACGGAAGAAGGTGGGTCCTTGTGACATCTACTACAGCGGCCATATAAAGGAGCGCAAATTCGGTGTTGGATTTGTGGTGGGAGAGAGACTCCGTCGCCGAGTCCTGGCATTCACCCCGGTGGATGAACGTCTAGCCACAATCCGCATAAAAGCGAGGTTCTTCAACATATCGCTTATTTGCGCCCACGCCCCAACGGAAGAGAAGGACGATGTGACCAAAGATGCTTTCTATGAGCGCCTAGACGTACCTATGAGCGCTGCCCCCGCCACGATGTAAAAGTCGTGCATGGCGATTTTAACGCCAGGGTGGGTAAAGGTGTCTTTGGCACAACAGTCGGAAAATTCAGCCTACATGACGAAACATCGCCAAACGGCCTGAGGCTGATCGACTTCGCTGGGGCC
Organism: Zeugodacus cucurbitae; assembly: GCF_028554725.1. NCBI lineage: Eukaryota > Metazoa > Arthropoda > Insecta > Diptera > Tephritidae > Zeugodacus > Zeugodacus cucurbitae. The sequence goes on from NC_071667.1 coordinate 41,873,353, forward strand.
CGAAATATGGTCGTCTGTAGCATAAGAAAATACATCAAGCTACTTGGCTGTCTCCTGATCGAAACACGCGGAACCAAATCGATCACGTTGTGATAGACGGAAGACATGCCTCCTGTGTTTTAGACGTGCGTACGCTCCGAGGATCAAATATAGACTCGGACCATTATCTGGTCGCAGCGAAGATACGCACCCGCCTCTGTGCAGCAAAGAACGCCCGTCAACAAACACAAGGAAGGTTCGACGTCGAAAAGCTGCAATCGCAACAGACAGCCACGAAATACTCTACTCGACTTGCACTCCTGCTCTCTGAGAGCACTCATCAGCATCTCGGTATAAGGGAACTGTGGAACGGCATCTCAAACTCACTGCGTACCGCTGCAGCCGAAACAATTGGTTTTCGGCAACGACAAAAAACAAGCTGGTACGATGAGGAGTGCCGTCTCGCAGCGGAGAGAAAACAGACTGCCTACCTCGCAACGTTGCAAACGACCACAACACGTGCGGGATGGGATAGATACCGAGAGCTGAAGAGGGAAGCGAGACGCATCTGCAGACAAAAAAAGAAAGAGGCCGAAATGCGTGAGTACGAAGAGCTTGAGAAGCTGGCAGACAGACGGAATGCTCGAAAATTTTATGAAAAAATGAAGCGACTTAACGAAGGTTTCAAGACCGGAGCATCCTCATGTAGAGACCAAGATGGTAATCTGGTAACCGATGTCCAGGGCATACTGGGATTATGGAGGGAACACTTCTCCGACCTGCTGAATGGCAGTGAGAGTACAACACCAAGAGATGGCGAACCCGATCCCCCAATCGATGACGATGGAACAGATGTTCCATTACCCAACCATGAAGAAATTCGAATAGCAATTACCCGCTTGAAGAACAACAAAGCAGCGGGGACCGATAGATTACCGGCAGAACTATTCAAATACGGCGGCGAAGAACTGATAAGGTGCATGCATCAGCTTCTTTGCAGAATATGGTCGGAAGAAAGCATGCCTGACGATTGGAATCTCAGTGTGCTCTGCCCAATCCATAAAAAGGGAGATCCCACAATCTGCGCGAATTACCGTGGGATCAGCCTCCTAAATATCGCATACAAGGTTCTATCGAGCGTACTGTGTGAAAGACTAAAGCCCACCGTCAACAAACTGATTGGACCTTATCAGTGTGGCTTTAGACCTGGGAAATCGACAACTGACCAGATATTCACCATGCGCCAAATCTTGGAGAAGACCCGTGAAAAGAGGATCGACACACACCACCTTTTTGTCGATTTTAAAGCTGTTTTCGACAGCACGAAAACGACGCCGCGATGTCTGAATTTGGTATCCCCGCAAAACTAATACGGCTGTGTAAGTTGACGTTGAGCAACACCAAAAGCTCCGCCATGATTGGGAAGGACCTCTCCGAGCCGTTCGATACCAAACGAGGTTTCAGACAAGGTGACTCACTATCGTGCGACTTCTTTAACTTGATGTTGGAAAAAATAATACGAGCTGCAGAGCTAAATAGAGGAGGTACAATTTCTACAAGAGTGTACAGCTCCTGGCGTACGCCGATGATATTGATATAATCGGAAGCAACAACCGCGCCGTTTGTTCTGCTTTTTCCCGCATGGATAAAGATGCGAAGCGAATGGGTCTGGAGGTGAATGAGGACAAGACGAAATATCTCCTGTCATCAAGCAAACAGTCGGCGCATTCGCGACATGGCTCCCTCGTCACTGTTGACAGTCATAACTTCGAGGTCGTAGATAATTTCGTATACCTGGGAACCAGCATCAACAACACCAACAATGTCAGCCTCGAAATCCAGCGCAGAATCATTCTTGCCAACAGGTGCTACTTTGGACTGAGTAGGCAATTGAACAGTAAAGTCCTCTCTCGACGAACCAAAATCAAACTCTACAAGTCGCTTATCATTCCCGTCCTGCTTTATGGTGCAGAAGCTTGGACGATGTCAACATCAGATGAGACGACACTAGGAGTTTTCGAGAGGAAAATTTTGCGCAAGATTTATGGTCCTCATAACATTGGCAACGGCGAATACCGCAGACGATGGAACGATGAGCTGTACGAGTTATACGACGACATTGACATAGTTCAGCCATTAAAGAGACAGCGGCTACGCTGGCTAGGTCATGTTGTCCGAATGGACGAAAACACTCCAGCCCTGAAAGTGTTCGATGCAGTACCCGCCGGAGGAAGCCGAGGAAGGGGAAGGCCTCCACTCCGTTGGAGGGACCAGGTGGAGAGTGACCTGGTTACACTTGGAATCTCCATCTGGCGCCGAACTTCGAAGGAAAGAGAAGAGTGGCGCGCTCTCATCGATTCGGCTATAACCGGCTAAACGGTTGCAACGCCAATCACATACACAATTGGTTTATTATTTCTGTTTGGTGTTGCTACGATGGCTGCATTTGATATTACATCATTAAATTCTCTTACACTTTCATCAATATCTCTTTCTGTATCTATTTTTAAATCAATATTAATGTGGCCACTCACATACTTTTTATATTTTAACCAGTTCGTTTTGTGAGATGTTAGACCCACTTTTGGCTCAAGGAATATGGGTTGTTCACACAACTTTATTAGTACAGGTGAATGATCAGAAGATAAGTCTTTACATGTATCAACTCTCGCAAGCGATCTATCTATATTTTTGGTTACAGCGAAATCAATTAAACCTGATATTTTGTTGCGATTACTGGGCCAGTATGTTCCAAAAAAGTCTTTAAATTCGCTATCTGTAATTTTAAAACGAGGTGGGCAGTATATAGCCGTTAGATTTAAATCACAATTCCGATTTTTAAAGGATATTGTTGTAGCTTGTAATTGGGCTGTATAATGAGATTCCCCAGCATAGTGGTTTAATCTATTTCTAACCAACACTGCCGTTCCGCCATGTGCTTTTCCATCTATGTTTTTTTAGACATAAATCTAATAAGCTCCAATTTATGTTGGTTAATACCGTTAGCATTCCATATACTGATATTTAGTACGCTCATTTTTTAGTTAATAAAGTTTACAGCATTTGGTTTTGTGATTTGATTAAATATTGTATCATATTTTCCATAGTAGACATAAATTGCGTCATACATTGCGTAAGATTTATAATCATGGTTTCAATACCACCATTTGGGGGATTATGCGGTGGTTCCATTTGTACATTGCTGCCTTTTACAACATTGACATGGAAGCTAGCAGAAGTTATGACTCGACTTTACCCATTTTTGTCACGGAGACATAATATTAGAAGAAAAATTTTCCTATAAATTTTAAACTTATGGTCCATTTTCGGTTTTTAGAAGGGCGATGCCAAACTATAAATGCAGTATTTGTGCAAAGTTCTGTTTCGATATCTTCACTAGTGCTTACTTTATGTATTGTATAAAGTAAACGATTCAGATCGACTTCACAGTTCTGGTTATAGGAAGTAGGCGTTGTTATGAACCGATTTGGCCTATTTTCACAACATATTATTGGGATGGCTGGAATATATTATGAACCGAATTTCATTGAAATTGGTGGATTAGTTTCTGTCGTATGGGTTTGGACCCACAAGTGGAAGGAGCCAATTTGAAATTTTATATTCCAAATTGAGTGCAGCATTTATGTACCATCTTTATAACGAAATTTCAGGTTTCTGGGGTTTTCCCTAATTGAATTAAAGAATTTTTAGTAGTTTTCAACATAACCTTTGCATGAGAGGTGGGCGTGGTTATAATCCGATTAAAAGAAATGGTTTTAGAGAGTTTGGTTGATACAGCTTTAGTAGTTTACGAGATATGCACAAAAATTACATCGAAATATGCCCCTTTGCAGTGCGATCCTTTGTACCTAATCACAAAAGAAAGCAAAAGCTTGTTTTTTTGCATATGAAAATGAGCATCATCTAACTTCGTTCAAACCGAGCAAGATGAGATCAAACGGAAAAACTTAAAAAAAAAAGATCAAACGGAAGCAGCGAGTAAAAGCAAACTCATCAAATTTTATTATGCATACGATAAGCACCTTTTACTCAAAAAATCGAGTCTGAGCTCAAGCTCACGTTTTATGCATGTGACCCAAGGTGCGAGAAATGATTAGGAGCGAGGAAAAATTTTGCATCACCACTGATTGTTGGACATCGCGGAGCACGTCTAGTTTCATTGCTGTAACGGCACATTATGTCTCCGAAAATTTTGAACTAACGTCAATACTTTTATCATCATCCCAACTAAAACAAAATCATACAGCTGAAAACTTAGATGAGGCGATACTACAAATCATAAGTGATTGGAAAATTAACAACAAAATATTGCTAGCTGTTTCGGATAATGCTAGTAATATAAAAAGTGCTATAATTAATAAGTTAGGTTGGAAGCATTTTGGATGTATGGCTCACAAAATTAATTTAATTGTAAAAGAAGGATTGCGCATTCCTGAAGTAGAACAAGTAACTGATAAAGTTAAAATAATAGTTGCTCACTTCAAGAAAAGTACTTCAGCGAATGAAGCGTTTGAAAATTACCAGCGCAACAGCGGTAAAGAACCTCTAAAATTAAATCAACAAGTTGGAACGAGGTGGAACTCCACACTGGCAATGTTGGAGCGTTTTTTGGAGTTGGAGGAATCGGTGAAATATACTTTGGTAATTATAAACAAAAATAACAAACTGGTAATACCAGTCGCAAATGGTCTAGTAGATGTGTATAGACACTTGCGAACTGAAGTATTTTCAAACACCATACAAAAAGTGATTGAAATATTTTTCTTCTAATAGTGTGTCTCTGTACTAGAAATGGTTAAAATCGTGTCATAACTTCCCCTAGCTAGTCCTAATTATAGGATTTTCAAATTGGGTCAAAAATGTGTGTTATCTTAATTAAAATATATCAATAAATTGCGAGAGTATAAAATGTTCGGGTGCACCCGAACTTAGCCTTTCCTTACTTGTTAAATAATTTATACATATTGTGAATAACAATCCAAATTCACTAAAAATCGTATCTGTTAAAAAACGAACTATTTCGGCGTTTATTTCAGCGTCATCTTTTCAGTAGCCCATGATCTCGTTGTTGATCATGGGCTCTCTCAACAAGCAAAGAAGAAGAGTTACGTATCATGTTATCAGTGGCCCTAGCACTTTCTTCGTACTGCACACTTAATGACAGAAAGAAAAAATCATGTTTCAGTTTAAAGTAATCATGCCTGCGCATTTTGAATTTCGTCTTTCCTCCCTCACCACCAGATCAATTCGCTTCGCTTCAGAACTAAGGACATGTTATCAATATCATCGGCGTACGCCTGCAGCTGTACTCTCTTATAGAAGATCGTTTAGTATTGAACGAGGGGGTCCTTCCCAATCCAAACGGAGCTTTTGTGTTCCTTACATAAACCCCAGTATGGCCTGGACATCAGTGCCCAGATTTGGATTTATATGTCGATTACATACTGATCGAAACCTAATGTATATTGTGTATGGCGACTTTAAATGAAACTGTGACATGTTTTGATAACCTATTCCACACAACGATGATTGAAAAGCCGAGTTTTTCACTGCGTATTTTCCGTTTTACGTACCGTACCGCTACTGGGTGCTTCTTAATGACCACTTGAAATCAATGTTACCACTCGAAAAAATATTTCCGTACAAAAATGTCTACCGAATCTCCTTGGCGTTTTATTGAACATCACTATATATATAACAAAACTTATCTTAAATAATTATCACTCAACCCAAATAACTTCCATTGAGTTATTATCTTATCGGGATCACAGAACTAAATTTTTTTAATTTTGAATTAATGGTTGTATTTCTATATTTTTTTCCAAAAGAAAATTACTTGGAGTTATAATATTTAAAAACTGCAAATCTTCCCGGTAAAAATCAAATCTCGATTTGATTTGGTCTAAAGCTCAATATAAAATTCAAGAAAGTTAGTTTGATTCTCACTTATTTCGTTATCGCTAGTTTTACTTTTAATATATTTTTCACAGTTGTCCCAACAAATATTTTTAATATATGAATATGATTTTTTGTATCTTTATATTTAATAAATATATTGTTTGAAATTATGTTGCCAATGATATTACTTAAAATATAAATAAATATTTACTTAATATTAGAATAATACAAGTAAGGAAAGACTAAGTTCGGGTGCAACCGAACATTTTATACTCTCGCAATTTATTTAGAGATTTACCTATAATTTCGGTGAAAAATTACCCTTAGGCACTGAGTTCTTCATGTTTGATATCAGGGGCCTTGAAAAGTCATGGTTCGATTTTGACAATTTTTCCACAAGTGATGTCACAGCTCAAATACAGTATTTGTGTAAAGTTTTATTTCGCTACCTTTATCGGTTCCTTATGCATGCATTATAAAGAGAACGAATCAGAAGGATTCAAAATTGAGTTATATGGGAAGTAGGCGTAGTTGTGAACCGATTTCGCCCATATTCCACCAGTGTCATCAGGGTGTCAAGAAAATATTATATACCGAATTTCATTGAAATCTGTCGAGTAGTTCTTGAGATATGGTTTTTGACCCTTAAGTGTACGATGCCACGCCCATTTTCCATTTTGTAAAAAAATCTGAGTGCAGCTTTTATCTGCCATTGCTTATGTGAAATTTAGTGTTTCTGACGTTTTTTCTTAGCGAGTTAACCCACTTTTATGCCCGGTTTCGCAGTTCGTACTTAAGTTGTGCCCAAATAAAATCTTAGCTAAGCATTGTTGTTGACTGAGTAGTCATTTGCGTTTCACAGTCGATGCTTATTTTCTATAAAATTCTATTATGATATATGGCAGCACAATGAAAAACATTTGTTTACAAACACCATCTGACAAATTAAAATTATTGTTAATGAAAAATAACTTTGCGACGAATAAATTTAGAATCTGGGAAATGGATGGAAACAATAAAAGGACACCGAATTTCACCGCAAGCGAGTTGGGCACCTATTGCAACTCGCAGGAAAGCATATAACCGTCATTGAAACAAGAAATTCCAAAAAAATTTTCAGCAAGTAATTTTTATTTTATTTTTTTGACAAATAAGTCAATATTCAAAACAAAAATCAGCTGTTACTTAAGCACTGCTTAAGTCTCCCATTTTCAGTACTTAAGCAGAACTTAAGTATGAACTGTAAAACGCAATATTTCTGTTTTATCTTAAGCACAACCTAAGCACTGACTGTGAAACCAGGCATTAGTAATTTTCAACCTAACCTTTGTATGGGAGGTGGGCGTGGTTATTATCCGATTTCTTTCATTTTGGACTGTATAAGGAAACGGCTAAAAGAGACGGCTGCAGAAAGTTTGGTTTATATAGCTTTATTGGTTTGCAAGATATACAGTATACTCTCGAAAAGTAAATCGATTGGTATTTTGGGTAATTTACTTTTTCAAATAATTTACTTTTCAAAATATATACATAAATTATATGTTTTTATAATATTAATGCCCGGTTTCACAGTTCGTACTTAAGTTGTGCCCAAATAAAATCTTAGCTAAGCATTGTTGTTGACTGAGTAGTCATTTGCGTTTCACAGTCGATGCTTATTTTCTATAAAATTCTATTATGATATATGGCAGCACAATGAAAAACATTTGTTTACAAATACCATCTGACAAATTATAATTATTGTTGATGAAAAATAACTGCGACGAATAAATTTAGAATCTGGGAAATGGATGGAAACAATAAAAGAACACCGAATTTCACCTCAAGCGAGTGGGGGCACCTATTGCAACTCGCAGGAAAGCATATAACCGTCATTGAATGCAAGAAATTCCAAAAATTGTTTCAGCAAATAATTTTTATTTTATTTTTTTGACAAATAAGTCAATATTCAAAACAAAAATCAGCTGTTACTTAAGCACTGCTTAAGTCTCCCATTTTCAGTACTTAAGCAGAACTTAAGTATGAACTGTAAAACGCAATATTTCTGTTTTATCTTAAGCACAACCTAAGCACTGACTGTGAAACCGGGCATAAATGCATTTTTAAACTTAAAAAATTCATTCATTTATTTGCTTCAATAAAATATATGGATTTACATGAAAAACATATTTACATTTACATACATACATATGTATTTACTATGAAGAGAAAAAAATCTTGAATATTCTTTTGTTTTTTTTCTTTTGCAATATATTTTCTTACCATTTTTGTACGACAATTCAAAAAGTCTGACACCTGATTTGCATCGTTTTAATTTTTAAACCAGTGGATCAAGTAGGAGAGTTTATTTACTAAAAAGACGCGATAAACAAGAGAGTAAGTGTTTTTGCAACATCGTAAAAAACGCTGCTTGCTTCGTTTCGAATTATTTATCACACTCTCTGAAAAGTAAATTAAAAAATTTACTTTTTCGAGGTGCATGTGTAATCTTAAAGGTGATTAACTTTTCCGCGATTATTTACTTTCTGAGAATTTACTTTTCGAGAGTATACTGTATACAAAAAACCTATTTGGGGGCGGGGTCACGTCCACTTTTCTAAAAAAAATACATTCAAATGTGCCTCTCCCTAATGCGATCCTATGTTCCAAATTTTATTTTCATAACTTTATTTATGGCTTAGTTATAGCTCTTTATGTATTTTTGGTTATCGCCATTTTGTGGGCGTGGCAGTGGTCCGATTCCGAAGTTCTTCGAACTTAACCTTCTTATGGTGCCAAGAAACACGTGTTCCAAGTTTCATTAAGATATCTCAATTTTTACTCAAGTTACAGCTTGCACGGACGGACAGACAGACATCCGGATTTGAACTTTACTCGTCACCCTGATCACTTTGGTATATATAACCTTATATCTAACTCGTTTAGTTTTAGGACTTACAAACAACCGTTATGTGGACAAAACTATAATACTCTATTAGCAACTTTTGTTGCGAGAGTATAAATATGACAACCGACAACTCTCCGACTAAAATTCCTTATTCAAAATATTAATAATTGGGAGTACAAACATACGTTAAAAACAAAAAAGAGGCTCACATTATTGAGTTCATAGTGTTTGCTAAATCTTGTGAAATAGCAAGCATTATTTTGAGTTTTACTGAACAGTATTCGTGAAATTCTCTTTAAAAAAAAAGGATGCAATATTAAGCGAACCAATTTTAAGATTACAATTTTTGTAGATACATTAGTTTTCCGAAATAACGAATATTCGTTTTAACGAAAACCACTTATAACGAACAAGCAAATTTGTTACATTGAGTACCGTAAATAACGAACATCGAGAATTTGTAAGTACTCAATTTAACGAACAACATGAAGAAGACAAGGAAAGAGGAAAAAATCAAATAACATAGGACCAGAATTAAAAATAAAACTGGAAGAAATTCAAAAGAAATGTGCAAATTAAAAAAATGTTGAATTTTATAAAAAAGCTTAAAATTATTGATCAGCTCCAAATAGAAGTATGAGCGTTAGAATTGGTCCATTTTGGAAGAATTTATTGGATTTGAATTGTTTTGTTATGGTTTTTCATTTTTTAACAAATAATTAATAAAACAATTTATTAAACTGCAATTTACGGATATATAACTCATTTTTATTGATAAAAATACCTCTAAGTGAGTACTCGAATTAACGAAAAATTCGATATAGCGAACAGGCCTGACAATTAATGTTTTCGTTATTTCGGAAAACTACTGTATGTACATTTAATAAAAAATGTTGCCTACCAAAACCTTTAACGTACTAACCAAACTACCAAAGGCACATGAAAAAACCAATTTTGGTCCGTTCGGTCCAAAATGGCAACGCTGCTTGAAATGCCCGAAAATATTTTATTCAAAGCTGAAAGCTAATAGTTTGACGTTGTTACAGGTCGAATCACTATGCTAGCTTGCTAACAATACTAAAATATAGTTAATTTAATTGACTATTAAATCTATTAAAATTCCTTTAATTTTGCATAAACATACATATGTAATTCCGGCAATTGTGAAATTTACATTGAATAAACAAAAATATATTTTTTTTATTGTTATTATTTATCTGATATATCCGAATCCGTATTTGCTGTCGTTATCGTGTATGAGCTACTGAAAATTCTACAACGAACAGTCTCACAAGCAGCTATTATACAGTGTCCGACAAAATTATGTATACCCTATGAATGTAAGCACAAAAATTATGATCTTTTAAGCAGTGGAATTTATCGCTTTGATTGTTTTTCTATTTCGTCAATCTTCTTGGCTGCCTTTCGTATTTTGTAATTTAAATTTACTCTCGAGTCTGCATTGAACCGCGCAACGATCAACATCTAAGTGTTTGAAACTAATAGTGTGTTAATAGTTTACTAAAACTCAACCTGAAACGGTAAAATCGCGAGAAGTACAGTACTTTTCGCTTAATTGCACATCAAAATTTTCGTTCAATTAACCGGGGAATCAATTAACAATTTGTTCAATAAAAAGAATCCCGTTTAAATTAACAGTTTGTTCAATTACAGGAATCACGCTTATTTGGACCATTTGTTGAAAGTAGGAAAGTAGGAAGTAAAAGTAGGAAATCGATATGATTAAAATTTCAAGAATGTAAAACTTTAAACGGATTTATCTCAAAACACGAATTTTGAAGTCAGTGGACACGATTTCTTGAAAAGTTATGAAGCGATTCTGTTGAAAAATTTCCACACATCAAATAAAAAAAAAAACAGTCTCATCGGCGGATTCTTTTGTTCTGCATCCGACACAGTAAGCTCTCGAGTGTTGCAATATACTAATATAAGCTAAAAGAAAACACAGTAGTTAAAACTTACCTCCTCCAAAAAATTTTACGTAACTGGTCGCATGGGGTCGCTCTAGAGAGCAGCGATAAGTGCGTACGCGATACGATAAGTGCGTACACTGTAAAACCATTTTTTTTTTTAATTTCAAGTGGCCCTGACCCATGCGCTTAATTAAGGGTTAAAGCAGACTGCATACTTGTGTTCATATGTATGCGCACTTAAAGTTTTTAATTGTATGTATGTTATTGGCGTTCAACCGTTTAGCCGGTTATAGCCGAATCGATGAGAGCGCGCCACTCTTCTCTTTCCTTCGAAGTTCGGCGCCAGATGGAACTTCCAAGTGTAACCAGGTCGCTCTCCACCTGGTCCCTCCAACGGAGTGGAGGCCTTCCCCTTCCTCGGCTTCCTCCGGCGGGTACTGCATCGAACACTTTCAGGGCTGGAGTGTTTTCGTCCATTCGGACAACATGACCTAGCCAGCGTAGCCGCTGTCTCTTTAATGGCTGAACTATGTCAATGTCGTCGTATAACTCGTACAGCTCATCGTTCCATCGTCTGCGGTATTCGCCGTTGCCAATGTTATGAGGACCATAAATCTTGCGCAAAATTTTCCTCTCGAAAACTCCTAGTGTCGTCTCATCTGATGTTGACATCGTCCAAGCTTCTGCACCATAAAGCAGGACGGGAATGATAAGCGACTTGTAGAGTTTGATTTTGGTTCGTCGAGAGAGGACTTTACTGTTCAATTGCCTACTCAGTCCAAAGTAGCACCTGTTGGCAAGAACGATTCTGCGCTGGATTTCGAGGCTGACATTGTTGGTGTTGTTGATACTGGTTCCCAGGTATACGAAATTATCTACAACTTCAAAGTTATGACTGTCAACAATGACGTGGGAGCCAAGACGCGAGTGCGCTGACTGTTTGCTTGATGACAGGAGATATTTCGTCTTGTCCTCATTCACCACCAGACCCATTCGCTTCGCCTCCTTATCCATGCGGGAAAAAGCAGAACAAACGGCGCGGTTGTTGCTTCCGATGATATCAATAGGAGCTGTACACTCTTGTAGAAGATTGTACCTTCTATTTAGCTCTGCAGCTCGTATTATTTTTTCCAACATCAAGTTAAAGAAGTCGCACGATAGTGAGTCACCTTGTCAGAAACCTCGTTTGGTATCGAACGGCTCAGAGAGGTCCTTCCCAATCATGGCGGAGCTTTTGGTGTTGCTCAACGTCAACTTACACAGCCGTATTAGTTTTGCGGGGATACCAAATTCAGACATCGCGGCATAAAGGCACCTCCTTTTCGTGCTGTCGAAAGCAGCTTTAAAATCGACAAAAAGGTGGTGTGTGTCGACCCTATTTTCACGGGTCTTTTCCAAGATTTGGCGCATGGTGAATATCCAGGTCTAAAGTCACACTGATAAGGTCCAATCAGTTTGTTCACGGTGGGCTTTAGTCTTTCACACAGTACGCTCGATAGAACCTTATAGGCGATATTTAGGAGGCTTATCCCACGGTAATTGGCACAGTTTGTGGGATCTCCCTTTTTATGGATTGGGCAGAGCACACTGAGATTCCAATCGTCGGGTATGCTTTCTTCCGACCATATTTTGCAAAGAAGCTGATGCATGCACCTTACCAGTTCTTCGCCGCCGTATTTGAATAGCTCAGCCGGTAATCTATCGGCCCCTGCCGCTTTGTTGTTCTTCAGGCGGGTAATTGCTATTCGAATTTCTTCACAGTCGGGTAATGGAATATCTATTCCATCGTCATCGATTGGGGAATCGGGTTTGCCATCTCCTGGTGTTGTACTTTCACTGTCATTCAGCAGGTCGAAGAAGTGTTCCCTCCATAATCCCAGTATGCCCTTGACATCGGTTACCAGATTACCATCTTGGTCTCTACATGAGGATGCTCCGGTCTTGAAACCTTCGTTAAGTCGCTTCATTTTTTCGTAAAATTTTCGAGCATTACCTCTGTCTGCCAGCTTCTCAAGCTCTTCGTACTCACGCATTTCGGCCTCTTTCTTTTTTTGTCTGCAGATGCGACGCGCTTCCCTCTTCAGCTGTCGGTATCTATCCCATCCCGCACGTGTCGTGGTTGTTTGCAACGTTGCGAGGTAGGCAGTCTGTTTTCTCTCCGCTGCGAGACGGCATTCCTCATCGTACCAGCTTGTTTTTTGTCGTCGCCGAAATCCAATTGTTTCGGCTGCAGCGGTATGCAGTGAGTTTGAGATGCCGTTCCACAGTTAACTTATACCGAGATGCTGATGAGTGCTCTCAGAGAGCAGGAGTGCAAGTCGAGTAGAGTATTTCGTGGCTGTCTGTTGCGATTGCAGCTTTTCGACGTCGAACCTTCCTTGTGTTTGTTGATGGGCGTTCTTTGCTGCACAGAGGCGGGTGCGTATCTTCGCTGCAACCAGATAATGGTCCGAGTCTATATTTGGTCCTCGGAGCGTACGCACGTCTAAAACATTGGAGACATGTCTTCCGTCTCACAACGTGATCGATTTGGTTACGCGTGTTTCGATCAGGAGACAGCCAAGTAGCTTAGTGTATTTTCTTATGCTGGAATCTGGTACTACAGACGACCATATTTCGGGCCCCAGCGAAGTCGATCAGCCTCAGGCCGTTTGGCGATGTTTCGTCATGTAGGCTGAATTTTCCGACTGTTGTGCCAAAGACACCTTCTTTACCCACCCTGGCGTTAAAATCGACAAGCACGATTTTGACATCGTGGCGGGGGCAGCGCTCGTAGGCACGTCTAGGCGCTCATAGAAAGCATCTTTGGTCACATCGTCCTTCTCTTCCGTTGGGGCGTGGGCGCAAATAAGCGATATGTTGAAGAACCTCGCTTTTATGCGGATTGTGGCTAGACGTTCATCCACCGGGGTGAATGCCAGGACTCGGCGACGGAGTCTCTCTCCCACCACAAATCCAACACCAAATTTGCGCTCCTTTATATGGCCGCTGTAGTAGATGTCACAACCACCCACCTTCTTCCGTCCTTGTCCCGTCCATCGCACTTCTTGGATGGCGGTGATGTCAGCCTTTGGTCGTATGAGGACATCAACCAGCTGGGCAGAGGCACCTTCCCAATTAAGGGTCCGGACATTCCAGGTGCATGCCCTTAAATCCTTATCCTTAAAACGTTTGCAGGGGTCGTCATCAAAAGGGGGGTGTCTCATCCGAGGCTTTCGTCGATTTTTCATTGGTACTTCGTTTTTATGTGGTGGGTCCCAAACCCTACGCACAACCGCGGGAGCGGGTTCGCCTTCTCACTTTAGATCGCCTTCAAACGGGTGTGTGTTAGCTACCCAGAGGATACTTGGTCTAAAACCGGAGTCGTGAGCTGCTTGAATCATGTGGAGAAGAATCGTTTCTGGCCACTCCCAAGTGAATGACAATCAAAAACTTTCCTCACTTACGTGAACTTCTACACATGATCCCATCCTCCAATTATTAATTATTTGGATAAAATGCAATAACAATTTTATGTACTTACATACATAGGGATCTATGAATCTATTTATGTACATATGTATATATATATATATATTTGTTATTCAAATTTATTATTGAAAAATTATACAGTGTTGATTAGAAGATTCGTTTTTTTCAACAATATTATTTGGTGGAATTAACCGGGGAAATTTAAAAGGAAAATTAGTTTTGATGGCATATATTTTGAACCAACTAAGCGAAAAATCAATTAACCGAGTCAAATTATCCGAGAAAATTTACATGTGCTTTCGTATGCCATATTTTTTGCCCGATAACACCGTTATAACCAATTACCATAGGGTCAATTAAACAAAAAGTACTGTATACCAAAAAAAAAACTCTAAATCTACAAATAAAAACTAAATATAATAACAATAAAAGATCAGAGCACTGGGAGACACTTGTTGGTTGCCTCTCAATGTACCTGACAATCAACAAGCTATGGAATCGACTATGGAAACAACAGCAGTTAGTGTAGAGAATGAAGTGGAATAGCAGACTGTATCAACACGTACTTCTGCTGCTAAGAGAAGCAATCACTCCTCTCCCAAACTCATCAAGAAGAAAATACAAGTATTAAACGTCGACGCAGGTATGTTATCAAACGTCAAAAGGTTTGCTGAATCAGAGGCTGGGAGCAATGAGCAAGAAGAATGTGATGAGACAACCTCTTTAAGAGAATAAGCCATAAAGCCAAGCGCTTTTTGTGCCAGATGTTAATGACATGAATAAAATGATAAAAATGTTTAGCTCAGTAATTCCTCATGCGGATTTTAATTAAAAAGCAACAGCAGATGGACAAGTTAGGATAATGGTTAAAATGTAAATTCTTATAGACTTCTAGTAAAACACATGAAAACTAAGAATATTAGTTTCCACACATATCAACTAAAACAAGAAAGGGCTTATAGAGTAGTTATTAAAAATTTCATTCTACTGATATTAGTGATATAAAATCTGAACTAGAAATATTGGGTCATAACGTTAGAAATATTGTCAAAATTCGAAGTCGCTATACAAAATAACCACTGCCAATGTTTTTATTGATATTGAACCAAATAATAACAACAAAACAATATAAGATTTGAAACATATTAATAATGCGATGGTAGTTGTTGAGCCACCTATAAAATCAAGACATCGTACAATGTTATCGCTGACAAAAATTTGGACATACAAGATTGATTGTCTTCAAAATCATCCAGCCAATTATAAAGGCTGTAATGTGTATCAAAAACTTGTCCAACAGAAAAATTTAAATCTAAGCAATAGACAAAAAAATCAGTCAAAAACCGAAAATTCTTTTACTCAACTAAATCAAAAAACTGATTATAGCGCAACAAGAGGAAATTCCACATTCGCTGAAGTACTGAAAGCTAATCCTGAGCAAAATAAATGCAACACTTTACAAAAAATTTAAATTCTACTTAATAAACATTTAGAAATGACTAATAATTTAATAAGTATGATGATAATGCCAATTAATGAACTATGCAAATAAATCTACAGCTTGCGCTATGGAATGCAAATGGTTTATTAAACCATATCCGTGAACTGGAAATATTTCTTTCCAAATATAATATTGACGCTATATTTACCTCACATTTTACACCACGTTCTTATTTCAAGATTAGAGGCTACGATCTCATTTGCAGCGATCATTCTGATGGCAAAGCTCATGGAGGAACTGCTATCTTAATAAAATATAAAATTGAAGAAGGAATATTAAGTCCCCAACTTCAAGCAACATGCATCAAAGTTAGATGCGGTTTTTACAATATAGTTCTTTGTGCAATATATATTCCGCCACGATTTACTATGAAACAATTAGAATTTCACAACTTCTTCGACAAACTAGGTCCTATCTTCATTGTAGGCGGAGACTTTAATGCCAAGCATCCTTGGCGGGGCTCGAGACTAACTAATCCAAAAGGAAATGAGTTGAACAAATGTATAAGAAATGATCGTTTGTCTGTTTTATCTACAGGTGCGCCAACATATTGCCCTTCTGATCCCAGAAAAGTTCCCGATCTTTTGGACTTCGCTGTAAACAAAGGAATTCCTAGGCATATCCTTTCTATTTCAGAAAATTTTTATCTGAGCTCTGATCATTCGCCAATTCTTGTGGGTATAAGAAGACAAAAGTTAATAACTGCGCAAACTGACATCGATTATTTTCATCAATATTTAGATGCTCGTATAGATTTGAATACACCGATTAAAAACGAATTTAAGCTAGACAGTGCAATAGAGTCACTCACTCAACTTATTTATGAGTCAGCATCTCAAGCTAATCCAATTAATGAAGTGCATGTTCCTAACAAAACTCTCATTCCATCTCAAATAAGAGATATGATAAAAAAGAAACGTAAAATAAGGACAACTTGGCAAAATAGACGACTAACAAACGATAAAAAGAAATATAATCAAGCCACTAAAAATCTCAAAGTAGTTTTAAGCGATTATAAAAACTTGACAGTATCAGTTTTTTTCAAAATATTGATGTTGATAAAAACAACGAGAAATATTTAAAACGCCCAAATAGAAGAAGTGTTGCTATAAGAAACTGTAATGGTTTTTGGTGTAAATCTGACTCAAGTAAAACTCAAGCGTTTTGTGAATACCTCAAAGATATTTTCAAACCGCTTCCACTTAACAGCCATTCAGATGAGGAAGAAGTAATGGGATCCCTAGATGTTGACAGCCAAATGGACCTTCCAATAAAACGTATCTCACAGTTAGAAGTTGAGGAAGAAATAGAAACACTAAAAACTCGAAAGCACCAGGATATGATGGTATCGATGCAAAAACTATTAAAGCGCTTTCAGAAAAATGTATGCAATATTTAACGTTGTTATTCAATACAATTCTTCGTCTTTATCACTTTCCAACCCAGTGGAAATGAGCGGAGATAATAATAAATCAGAAAATGATATTAAGTCATATAGACCAATTAGTTTGCTGGTGACATTTTCCAAAATATTTGAAAGAATATTTCTGAGAAGAATGCTATCAGTTTTTGAAATAAACAATTCCGTACCTGACCATCAATTTGGATTTCGGAAAAACCACGGAACTTTTGAACAATGTCACCGAGTTGTCAACATTATAACTGACGCGCTAGAAAATAAAAAGTACTGCTCATGAGTCTTTTTAGATATTCAGCAGGCTTTTGATCGGGTGTGGCACCCAGGATTGCTTTATAAAATAAAAAAAAACATTTCCTTCGCCATTTTATCTAATGTTGAAATCGTATTTGTGTGGTCGCAGTTTCTATGTAAAACATAGAAATGATCATTAAGATATTCTTTCAATTGAAGCTGGAGTGCCGCAAGGTAGTGTACTTGGACCTGTCATCTATACCATATTCATCTGATTTCCCACCAACCGAAGAGGTTCTAATTGTGACATTTGCAGCTTTAGTAACAGTGGGCGAAAACCCATCTAGTGCTAATTCAATTATTCAACTTGAATTGGAGAGATTAGAAACATGGCTGAAAAAATGTAATGTTAAAGTGAATACTGACAAATCAGTTCACGTCACATTTACTAATAGAAAAGAAAGTTGTCCTCATGTATATATAAATGGCACCCATATACCTCAAAAAAATTCTGTAAAATACCTTGGAATGTATCTTGACCGTCGACTTACGTGGAAAGACCATATAAAAGCTAAGAGACAGCAACTTAAAATTAAAACAAACAAAATGTATTGGCTCCTCGGCTTGAAGTCTGAACTCAGTCTTGAGAATAAAATTAAATTATACAAAACGATCTTAAAACCAGTGTGGACATATGGTATTCAGCTGTGGGGTACGGCTTCCAAAACAAATATTGAAATTTTACAACGCTATCAGTCAAAAACACTAAAAACGATTGTAAATGCGCCATGGCTTATAACAAATGAAAATATACATAAAAATTTACAAATTCGTTACGTAAAAGAGGAAGTAAATAGACTATCCGATAAATATCTTAACCATAAACTAAGTAATCACAATAATACCTTGGCAATATGCTTACTAGATGATACTCAAGAAACTCAAAGACTGAAAAGATATCATGTCCTAGACTTGCCCTTTAGAAAATAAGTACACAAGTATACTAAGTAATAAATTAAGATATATTGTAATAAATGAAATAATGTTTTAATTTTCTATACTGTTATTTATAATAAGATAATCACTTTTGCTGAATGTTAATAGGACAGATTGCAAATAAAAGACTGTTAATGCAAAAAAATAAAATGTATTCCCATTACTCCAAATTAGTATTTCCCCAATGCTCGGAGGCATTTGATAACACTTTTTGGCAAATTCAAATCATGCCTTCAAGTTCGTATTACTGATGAAAGGCTTTTGAATCTTGTAGGGGCTGCTCGAATTTCCGCTGACTTGTTCACGCAGAAACATTGATCGGAAAGTTTTCTGAAAAAATCGGTCTGAAACAGTCGGGTCTTTCTTCGTTTCTATGATTTTTTTGGTCTCTTTGTTGTTGTAGCGATTGTTTATCCCTGCCGGAACGGAAAGCATAAGTCTAGTTGTCGTCGAGGTCTTCTAACGGGAGGCCCAGGAAACATGCTGTTTCGAAAGGGTTGCACCAAAGGGGGAAAGGGGTGTTAGATGAGTAGGGTTTGTTGGGCATGCACAAAGGTGGTTAGTGTCATGCGGGGACTCGTTGCATGCAGGACATGTATTTTATATGTACGGGGTTAAGTCTGGATAAGTAGGAGTTGAACCTGGAGTCAAGGAAGGTGTTAATAGCTCCACTGTGAATGGCATCTATAGTGTCTGAAACTGTCTGCATCCAATTTGGAGGACTTAGCCTTCCTGATGACATCCCGAACCTTCCCGCTGGTGAAAAGAAGTGACGCGCAGTTGTTTGGCATTTTGCGTAGCTCGCGCACCTCTCCGGGTCCGAGGAGGCATGGCTACGGAATTGAATTTCAACCCGGTCGTCATGTCTCCTGTGGGTTGACAAGGCTTTGACGGTTGACCAGAGCTTGCTCTCACCAGTGGAAAGATTACAGGACTTCAAGTGCTCTATCTCCAAACTGAAATCCCTTATGCGGGGATCACAGGGATCGACCTGCTGCTAAGAGAAGCAATCACTCCTCTCCCAAACTCATCAAGAAGAAAATACAAGTATTAAACGTCGACGCAGGTATGTCATCAAACGTCAAAAGGTTTGCTGAATCAGAGGCTGGGAGCAATGAGCAAGCTGAATGTGATGAGACAACCTCTTTAAGAGAACAAGCCATAAAGCCAAGCAATTTTTGTGCCAGATATTAATGACATGAATAAAATGATAAAAATGTTTAGCTCAGTAATTCCTCATGCGGATTTTAATTATAAAGCAACAGCAGATGGACAAGTTAGGATAATGGTTAAAAATGTAAATTCTTATAGACTTCTAGTAAAACACATGAAAACTAAGAATATTAGTTTCCACACATATCAACTAAAACAAGAAAGGGCTTATAGAGTAGTTATTAAAAATTTCATTCTACTGATATTAGTGATATAAAATCTGAACTAGAAATATTGGGTCATAACGTTAGAAATATTGTCAATATTCGAAGTCGCTATACAAAATAACCACTGCCAATGTTTTTTATTGATATTGAACCAAATAGTAACAACAAAACAATATAAGATTTGAAACATATTAATAATGCGATGGTAGTTGTTGAGCCACCTATAAAATCAAGACATCGTACAATGTTATCGCTGACAAAAATTTGGACATACAAGGACTTATTGCACAAAACCATTTAACTGCGTTAAGTGTGGACTTAACCATCCTAGTTCTCAAAATGTATTAATTGTCTTCAAAATCATCCAGCCAATTATAAAGGCTGTAATGTGTATCAAAAACTTTTTCAACAGAAAAATTTAAATCTAAGCAATAGACAAAAAAATCAGTCAAAAACCGAAAATTCTTTTACTCAACTAAATCAAAAAACTGATTATAGCGCAACAAGAGGAAATTCCACATTCGCTGAAGTACTGAAAGCTAATCCTGAGCAAAATAAATGCAACACTTTACAAAAAATTTAAATTCTACTTAATAAACATTTAGAAATGACTAATAATTTAATAAGTATGATGATAATGCCAATTAATGAACTATGCAAATAAATCTACAGCTTGCGCTATGGAATGCAAAAGGTTTATTAAACCATATCCGTGAACTGGAAATATTTCTTTCCAAATATAATATTGACGCTATATTTACCTCACATTTTACATCACGTTCTTATTTGAAGATTAGAGGCTACGATCTCATTTGCAGCGATCATTCTGATGGCAAAGCTCATGGAGGCCCTGCTATCTTAATAAAATATAAAATTGAAGAAGGAATATTAAGTCCTCAACTTCAAGCAACATGCATCAAAGTTAGATGCGGTTTTTACAATATAGTTCTTTGTGCAATATATATTCCGCCACGATTTACTATGAAACAATTAGAATTTCACAACTTCTTCGACAAACTAGGTCCTATCTTCATTGTAGGCGGAGACTTTAATGCCAAGCATCCTTGGCGGGGCTCGAGACTAACTAATCCAAAAGGAAATGAGTTGAACAAATGTATAACAAATGATCGTTTGTCTGTTTTATCTACAGGTGCGCCAACATATTGCCCTTCTGATCCCAGAAAAGTTACCGATCTTTTGGACTTCGCTGTAAACAAAGGAATTCCTAGGCATATCCTTTCTATTTCAGAAAATTTTTATCTGAGCTCTGATCATTCGCCAATTCTTGTGGGTATAAGAAGACAAAAGTTAATAACTGCGCAAACTGACATCGATTATTTTCATCAATATTTAGATGCTCGTATAGATTTGAATACACCGATTAAAAACGAATTTGAGCTAGACAGTGCAATAGAGTCACTCACTCAACTTATTTATGAGTCAGCATCTCAAGCTAATCCAATTAATGAAGCGCATGTTCCTAACAAAACTCTCATTCCATCTCAAATAAGAGATATGATAAAAAAGAAACGTAAAATAAGGACAACTTGGCAAAATAGACGACTAACAAACGATAAAAAGAAATATAATCAAGCCACTAAAAATCTCAAAGTAGTTTTAAGCGATTATAAAAACTTGTTGTTGTTGATAAAAACAACGAGTACAGCTTATGGAAAACCACGAAATATTTAAAACGCCCAAATAGAAGAAATGTTGCTATAAGAAACTGTAATGGTTTTTGGTGTAAATCTGACTCAAGTAAAACTCAAGCGATTTGTGAATACCTCAAAGATATTTTCAAACCGCTTCCACTTAACAGCCATTCAGATGAGGAAGAAGTAATGGGATCCCTAGATGTTGACTGCCAAATGGACCTTCCACTAAAACGTATCTCACAGTTAGAAGTTGAGGAAGAAATAGAAACACTAAAAACTCGAAAGCACCAGGATATGATGGTATCGATGCAAAAACTATTAAAGCGCTTTCAGAAAAATGTATGCAATATTTAATTGTTGTTATTCAATACAATTCTTCGTCTTTATCACTTTCCAACCCAGTGGAATTGCGCGGAGATAATAATAAATCAGAAAATGATATTAAGTCATATAGACCAATTAGTTTGCTGGTGACATTTTCCAAAATATTTGAAAGAATATTTCTGAGAAGAATGCTATCAGTTTTTGAAATAAACAATTCCGTAACTGACCATCAATTTGGATTTCGGAAAAACCACGGAACTTTTGAGCAATGTCACCGAGTTGTCAACATTATAACTGACGCGCTAGAAAATAAAAAGTACTGCTCATGAGTCTTTTTAGATATTCAGCAGGCTTTTGATCGGGTGGATTGCTTTATAAAATAAAAAAAAACATTTCCTTCGCCATTTTATCTAATGTTGAAATCGTATTTGTGTGGTCGCAGTTTCTATGTAAAACATAGAAATGATCATTAAGATATTCTTTCAATTGAAGCTGGAGTGCCGCAAGGTAGTGTACTTGGACCTGTCATCTATACCATATTCATCTGATTTCCCACCAACCGAAGAGGTTCTAATTGTGACATTTGCAGCTTTAGTAACAGTGGGCGAAAACCCATCTAGTGCTAATTCTTCAATTTGAATTGGAGAGAATAGAAACATGGATGAAAAAATGGAATGTTAAAGTGAATACTGACAAATCAGTTCACGTCACATTTACTAATAGAAAGGAAAGTTGTCCACATGTATATATAAATGGCACCCATATACCTCAAAAAAATTCTGTAAAATACCTTGGAATGTATCTTGACCGACGACTTACGTGGAAAGACCATATAAAAGCTAAAAGACAGCAACTTAAAATTAAAACAAACAAAATGTATTGGCTCCTCGGCTTGAAGTCTGAACTCAGTCTTGAGAATAAAATTAAATTATACAAAACGATCTTAAAACCAGTGTGGACATATGGTATTCAGCTGTGGGGTACGGCTTCCAAAACAAATATTGAAATTTTACAACGCTATCAGTCAAAAACACTAAAAACGATTGTAAATGCGCCATGGTTTATAACAAATGAAAATATACATAAAGATTTACAAATTCGTTACGTAAAAGAGGAAGTAAATAGACTATCCGATAAATATCTTAACCATAAACTAAGTAATCACAATAATACCTTGGCAATATGCTTACTAGATGATACTCAAGAAATTCAAAGACTGAAAAGATATCATGTCCTAGACTTGCCGTTTAGAAAATAAGTACACAAGTATACTAAGTAATAAATTAAGATATATTGTAATAAATGAAATAATGTTTTAATTTTCTATACTGTTATTTATAATAAGATAATCACTTTTGCTGAATGTTAATAGGACAGATTGCAAATAAAAGACTGTTAATGCAAAAAAATAAAATGTATTCCCATTACTCCAAATTAGTATTTCCCCAATGCTCGGAGGCATTTGATAACACTTTTTGGCAAATTCAAATCATGCCTTCAAGTTCGTATTACTGATGAAAGGCTTTTGAATCTTGTAGGGGCTGCTCGAATTTCCGCTGACTTGTTCACGCAGAAACATTGATCGGAAAGTTTTCTGAAAAAATCGGTCTGAAACAGTCGGGTCTTTCTTCGTTTCTATGATTTTTTTGGTCTCTTTGTTGTTGTAGCGATTGTTTATCCCTGCCGGAACGGAAAGCATAAGTCTAGTTGTCGTCGAGGTCTTCTAACGGGAGGCCCAGGAAACATGCTGTTTCGAAAGGGTTGCACCAAAGGGGGAAAGGGGTGTTAGATGAGTAGGGTTTGTTGGGCATGCACAAAGGTGGTTAGTGTCATGCGGGGACTCGTTGCATGCAGGACATGTATTTTATATGTACGGGGTTAAGTCTGGATAAGTAGGAGTTGAACCTGGAGTCAAGGAAGGTGTTAATAGCTCCACTGTGAATGGCATCTATAGTGTCTGAAACTGTCTGCATCCAATTTGGAGGACTTAGCCTTCCTGATGACATCCCGAACCTTCCCGCTGGTGAAAAGAAGTGACGCGCAGTTGTTTGGCATTTTGCGCAGCTCGCGCACCTCTCCGGGTCCGAGGAGGCATGGCTACGGAATTGAATTTCAACCCGGTCGTCATGTCTCCTGTGGGTTGACAAGGCTTTGACGGTTGACCAGAGCTTGCTCTCACCAGTGGAAAGATTACAGGACTTCAAGTGCTCTATCTCCAAACTGAAATCCCTTATGCGGGGATCACAGGGATCGACCTGCTGCTAAGAGAAGCAATCACTCCTCTCCCAAACTCATCAAGAAGAAGATACAAGTATTAAACGTCGACGCAGGTATGTTATCAAACGTCAAAAGGTTTGCTGAATCAGAGGCTGAGAGCAATGAGCAAGATGAATGTGATGAGACAACCTCTTTAAGAGAAAAAGCCATAAAGCCAAGCGCTTTTTGTGCCAGATGTTAATGACATGAATAAAATGATAAAAATGTTTAGCTCAGTAATTCCTCATGCGGATTTTAATTATAAAGCAACAGCAGATGGACAAGTTAGGATAATGGTTAAAATGTAAATTCTTATAGACTTCTAGTAAAACACATGAAAACTAAGAATATTAGTTTCCACACATATCAACTAAAACAAGAAAGGGCTTATAGAGTAGTTATTAAAAATTTCATTCTACTGATATTAGTGATATAAAATCTGAACTAGAAATATTGGGTCATAACGTTAGAAATATTGTCAAAATTCGAAGTCGCTATACAAAATGACCACTGCCAATGTTTTTATTGATATTGAACCAAATAATAACAACAAAACAATATAAGATTTGAAACATATTAATAATGCGATGGTAGTTGTTAAGCCACCTATAAAATCAAGACATCGTACAATGTTATCGCTGACAAAAATTTGGACATACAAGGACTTATTGCACAAAACCATTTAACTGCGTTAAGTGTGGACTTAACCATCCTAGTTCTCAAAATGTATTGATTGTCTTCAAAATCATCCAGCCAATTATAAAGGCTGTAATGTGTATCAAAAACTTGTCCAACAGAAAAATTTAAATCTAAGCAATAGACAAAAAAATCAGTCAAAAACCGAAAATTCTTTTACTCAACTAAATCAAAAAACTGATTATAGCGCAACAAGAGGAAATTCCACATTCGCTGAAGTACTGAAAGCTAATCCTGAGCAAAATAAATGCAACACTTTACAAAAAATTTAAATTCTACTTAATAAACATTTAGAAATGACTAATAATTTAATAAGTATGATGATAATGCCAATTAATGAACTATGCAAATAAATCTACAGCTTGCGCTATGGAATGCAAATGGTTTATTAAACCATATCCGTGAACTGGAAATATTTCTTTCCAAATATAATATTGACGCTATATTTACCTCACATTTTACATCACGTTCTTATTTCAAGATTAGAGGCTACGATCTCATTTGCAGCGATCATTCTGATGGCAAAGCTCATGGAGGAACTGCTATCTTAATAAAATATAAAATTGAAGAAGGAATATTAAGTCCTCAACTTCAAGCAACATGCATCAAAGTTAGATGCGGTTTTTACAATATAGTTCTTTGTGCAATATATATTCCGCCACGATTTACTATGAAACAATTAGAATTTCACAACTTCTTCGACAAACTAGGTCCTATCTTCATTGTAGGCGGAGACTTTAATGCCAAGCATCCTTGGCGGGGCTCGAGACTAACTAATCCAAAAGGAAATGAGTTGAACAAATGTATAACAAATGATCGTTTGTCTGTTTTATCTACAGGTGCGCCAACATATTGCCCTTCTGATCCCAGAAAAGTTACCGATCTTTTGGACTTCGCTGTAAACAAAGGAATTCCTAGGCATATCCTTTCTATTTCAGAAAATTTTTATCTGAGCTCTGATCATTCGCCAATTCTTGTGGGTATAAGAAGACAAAAGTTAATAACTGCGCAAACTGACATCGATTATTTTCATCAATATTTAGATGCTCGTATAGATTTGAATACACCGATTAAAAACGAATTTGAGCTAGACAGTGCAATAGAGTCACTCACTCAACTTATTTATGAGTCAGCATCTCAAGCTAATCCAATTAATGAAGTGCATGTTCCTAACAAAACTCTCATTCCATCTCAAATAAGAGATATGATAAAAAAGAAACGTAAAATAAGGACAACTTGGCAAAATAGACGACTAACAAACGATAAAAAGAAATATAATCAAGCCACTAAAAATCTCAAAGTAGTTTTAAGCGATTATAAAAACTTGACAGTATCAGATTTTTTCAAAAATATTGATGTTGATAAAAACAACGAGAAATATTTTAAACGCCCAAATAGAAGAAGTGTTGCTATAAGAAACTGTAATGGTTTTTGGTGTAAATCTGACTCAAGTAAAACTCAAGCGTTTTGTGAATACCTCAAAGATATTTTCAAACCGCTTCCACTTAACAGCCATTCAGATGAGGAAGAAGTAATGGGATCCCTATATGTTGACTGCCAAATGGACCTTCCAATAAAACGTATCTCACAGTTAGAAGTTGAGGAAGAAATAGAAACACTAAAAACTCGAAAGCACCAGGATATGATGGTACCGAGTTGTCAACATTATAACTGACACACTAGAAAATAAAAAGTACTGCTCATGAGTCTTTTTAGATATTCAGCAGGCTTTTGATCGGGTGTGGCACCCAGGATTGCTTTATAAACTAAAAAAAAAACATTTCCTTCGCCATTTTATCTAATGTTGAAATCGTATTTGTGTGGTCGCAGTTTCTATGTAAAACATAGAAATGATCATTAAGATATTCTTTCAATTGAAGCTGGAGTGCCGCAAGGTAGTGTACTTGGACCTGTCATCCATACCATATTCACATCTGATTTCCCAGCAACCGAAGAGGTTCTAATTGCGACATTTGCAGATGACACAGCTTTAGTAACAGTGGGCGAAAACCCATCTAGTGCTAATTCAATTATTCAACTTGAGTTGGAGAGATTAGAAACATGGCTGAAAAAATGGAATGTTAAAGTGAATACTGACAAATCAGTTCACGTCACATTTACTAATAGAAAAGAAAGTTGTCCTCATGTATATATAAATGGCACTCCTATTCCTCAAAAAAAATTCTGTAAAATACCTTGGAATGTATCTTGACCGACGACTTACGTGGAAAGACCATATAAAAGCTAAGAGACAGCAACTTAAAATTAAAACAAACAAAATGTATTGGCTCCTCGGCTTGAAGTCTGAACTCAGTCTTGAGTATAAAATTAAATTATACAAAGCGATCTTAAAACCAGTGTGGACATATGGTATTCAGCTGTGGGGTACGGCTTCCAAATCAAATATTGAAATTTTACAACGCTATCAGTCAACAAATAAGGAAGGGCTAAGTTCGGGTGTAACCGAACATTTTATACTCTCTCAATTTATTTATTTAACTTTATTTATATTATATAATACAGTTGATCTCCTTTTTACACGGTTTTTTTTTTGCACGGTTTTTTTTTACTGTCCCAGTTAACCGTGCAAAAAGGAGATCAACTGTATACAATTTGACCCACATATTCGTCATATATATTGTATAAAGTCCATTGAAAGTTGGAAACCATACTATTCGATATATGGGGCCTTAAAAACCTATGGTCCGATTTCGGCGTTTTATAGAATGGGGCTGCCACACTATTAACATAGTATTTATTTTATATTCTGCACCGATATCTACACTAGTACTTACTTTATATATTGTAAAGTAAATGATACAGATTGTCTTCAAAGTTCTGAGATATAGGAAGTAGGCGTGGTTGTGAAGCGATTTGGCATATATTCACAACATATCATTGGGATGTAAGCTATTACAAACCAAATTTCATTGAAATCGGTCGAGTAGTTCCTGAGATATGGTTTTTGACCCATAAGTGGGCGACGCCACGCCACAAAATCTGAGTGCAGCTTTCATCTGCCATTTCTTATGTGAAATTTAGTGTTTCTGACGTTTTTCGTTAGTGAGTTAACCCACTTTTAGTAATTTTCAACCTAACTTTTGTATGGGAGGTGGACGTGGTTATGATGCGATTTCTTTCATTTTTGGACTGTATTAGGAAGTGGCTAAGTTTGGTTTATATAGCTCTATTGGTTTGCGAGATATGTACAAAAAACTTAGTAGGGGGCGGGGCCACGCCCACTTCCCCAAAAAAATTACACCCAAATATGCCCCTTCATAGTGCGATCCTTCATACCAAATTTTATTTCCATAGCTTTATTTATGGCTTAGTTATGGCACTTTATGTGTTTTCGGTTTTCGCCATTTTGTGGGCGTGGCAGTGATCCGATTTTGGTCCATTCGAAAGCAAACTTCCTATGGTGCCAAGAAATAAGTGTGCCAAGTTTCATCAAGATATCTTAATTTTTACTCAAGTTACAGCTTGCACAGACGGACGGACAGACAGACATTCGGATTTGAACTCCACTCTTCACCCTGATCACTTTGGTATATATAACGCTATATATAACTCGTTTAGTTTTGGGTGTTACAAACAACCGTTATGTGAACAAAACTATAATACTCTCTTTAGCAACATTTGTTGCGAGAGTATAAAAACACTAAAAATGATTGTAAATGCGCCATGGTTTATAACAAATGAAAATATACATAAAGATTTACAAATTCGTTACGTAAAAGAGGAAGTAAATAGACTATCCGATAAATATCTTAACCATAAACTAAGTAATCACAATAATATCTAATAGATGATACTCAAGAAACTCAAAGACTGAAAAGATATCATGTCCTAGACTTGCCCTTTAGAAAATAAGTACACAACCCTGCAAGACGAGTAGAGTTACTTATCTTATGGAATATTGGTTACCGGTAAAGAAAGCTTGTATTATTATTTTGGTCTCTTTTGTTCTAGCAGCAGGAAAAAAGTTACCATTTCTCCTCTTTTACGGCATGTCGGTGTGATTATCTTGCTACCTCTCTCATTGATTTTGGTGCCAATGCTGCATATGTCTTTCTGATCTAATTTTTCTTTGTTTTTCAAAGACATATGTCACTCTGTGGTTAGCAGAGCCCCCTGTAGTAGTTTTTTTCTTTAATCAGCCACCCTGCAAGACGGAGGTAACAAACTGCACAAACACAATCAAACTTTTTCAGCTGTTTACACATACAATTACAACACTTACATTTGTTTACAACTTTGAATTGAATTGGATTAATAATATGCTAAAAGAAGACAGATATGGCATTAAAAAAGAAAAACTGAAATTGAAGCTGCAATTTGGCCATTTTATAAAAAAATTGGCGCTTGAAGAGGTAAGGTTATTTTTGGTTAAATTTTATTATTAATATTAATTGATTTGATTTTTTATGCAGGAGATATATAAAAGTATTCAATTAAAAAGGTAAGTGTGATTTGTGTTTATCTAATAATTTGTGTGTTTTTACTAATACAGCTTTAAGAAATTGCAGGCAAAATCAACGCACGGGACTTGATACAAAAGAAAATGTAAGTTATTTTAAAATTATCTTAATTAATACCTAATTATTATTATATTTAAAGTGTGTAGTTCAAAAGTGAAAAAAAAATAAATAAATGAATTGGGTAAACAAGCGGTTGGTACCTAACTCATTTAAATAAGTGCTTTCGGATGTCAGGGTATCTGCTCGTTTGCAGAATTCTGAACATATTAACCTCAATGGTTAAGTATAAACTGATTAATTAATATTAAAAGCTATATAAATATATAAAGAAATATCTAAAAATTCAAGTGCTAAATTAAAGAATATTAATATTAAAAGAAAAGTGCTAAATATAAGAAGAAAAATAAATATTAAAAGCTTTGTAAATACTAGTGGCCATTGTGTAGCGTGTAGTTCTATTATGTACTATTTTACATATACTCATCCTTCGTTTAGTTTTTCTGTTTTAGGTGTTCGATGCCTGGATGCTGGGATGGAATTTCTTGATATGTTGTTAGCAGGTTTGCGTAAGGTGTATCCAGTCCACACCCAACATTGTTAAAATATATACATATATTTAGAATAAGAATAAAATAAGATTATATATCATTTGAATTTGTTAAATTAGAACATAAATTGCATAAATATAATAATTTATATATAAATGTAATTTTTATATTAATAACATGAAAATGTAAAAATTTAATAATAACTTTAACTGTTTAAGTTTATATGATTGTATTATCTACATATTTGATTTTGTAATAATTAAAAATGTAATTAAATAAAATAAAAAACAAAAAGAAAATAATTATTTTTAACTGTTAGCGGAAAAAGATAACAAATATAGGTAACAAGCTGCTAACCAAAATAATGAGCCGTACGGTAACAAATACATCTGTTCTGAATAACATAGGGATAACATATATGCTAACATTTGCTTCAGCAGAGGTAACATATATATAACATGCCAAATATGAAAATATATGAGGCCATTAACAGACTGTTAGTTGTCAAAACTTGACCAATAGGAGACAAGTATGAGTGTTATCGTAGAACGAGACCACTTATGTAAAATGTAATTGGATAGAGTGAGAAAACCGTTGAACGAGTAGGGGCATAGTATTACTTCTTTCCCACGCTTCGAACAAAAGTAACACACAAATTAATTTTTGCTAATGTTTAGAGTAACATAGCTGTAACATGTTAGCTGAAAATTACCCGTCTTGCAGGGCATCTATCAGTGGAGACTGTTCGATTTATCATTTTCAGGGTAACCCTTCAATCACAGGTATTGGTCATTTGTTGGGTCACCGTTTCGTTACTTAAATTTGGTTCATTGGTCTCCATTGGTCTTCATTCTATAGGTCACCTACTTTTCCGTTTAAAAATGAAAAATTTAAATTGTTTTATTTTTATTTATTTATTATAATTGTATGATGTATTTACATTTATAAATTAGTATTGTATAATATTTTAAATTTTTAATAATCATTATAGATTAATTTTTAAATATTAGCATTTCAGTACAAAGTGAACTTTTTACAAACGTTTTTGCATCTATTTATACATTGATTTTTTATACATTTATATTTATACATTGACAAAATTTACATATTTTAAAAATAAAGTTAGTATTAATTATTAAATTTTTACTTTTACATATTTCAAATATATAATTTAGTATTAATTATTACATTTTTATTTTTTGTAGTTGTTGTTATACAAATCAAATAAAATTCCATTACTATTACGAATGTTATCAGTATTCCAACATTCATTTGTATAATTTAATAATATTTTACATCTAAATTATGAATTAGCAAATGAATAAATTAATACTAAACGCGAACGATCATAAAAAGGTTCAGCTCGGCGGAAAGAGGTTGTGCAACTGCTAATCTAAATGTCCGATGGGATTTGTTGTTGTCTTGTTTATCATACTTGAAAAATATTAGAAATAGAAATTGTTATTAACGATTAGAAAATATGAATATATTTGTATTCGTAGTACAAACCTAAGAAAAGTTGTAGCTATTGTAATCCTCCATTTGTGCAAAGTATTTCTGTTTATGGTCTGAGTAGGCAATTGAAAAGTAAAGTCTCGACGAACAAAAACTAAACTCTACAAGTCCCTCATCATTCCCGTCCTACTTTATGGTGCAGAAGCGTGGACGGTGTCAACATCCGATGAGACGGCACTAGGAGTGTTCGAGCGAAAGGTTTTGCGAAAGATTTATGGTCCCTTAAACATTGGCAACGGCGAATACCGCAGAAGATGAAATGATGAGCTGTATGTGTTGTTCGACGACATAGGAATACTCCAACGAATAAAAAGACAGCGGCTACGCAGACTTGGTCATGTTGTTCGAATGGACGAAAGTGCCTCAGCTCTGAAAGTTTTCGATGCGGTACCCGCTGGTGGAAGTCGAGGAAGAGGGAGACCTCCACTCCGATGGAAGGACCAGGTGGAGAAGGACCTGTCTTCACTTGGTATTACCAATTGACGCCTAACTAACAAAAGGAGAGATGCGTGGCGCGCTGTTGTGGACTCGGCTATAACCGCGTATATATACTAAACAAAAAATAAACAACTTTTTAACATCAAAATAAAAATTATTCTAAATAAATATTTTGGACACAATGCAACAGATGCATTCTTGTACATACATACATATGTACATATGTATGTACATCTTAATACGCACTAACTCAACATGCACATATACGCATTTATATTTACCATGTCATTTTCCATTGTTTTCTGCGTTGTTGTTGTTATATATTACACCGATTCTAAATCCATAAACCTGAAATTATTTAAAATTACTAATTTGTATTATGTATTAAAAATATATGAAACATACCTCGCACAATTTCACCGTCACCTCGTTTGCTGTGCAAACACGTATAACTACAATGAAATGAAATTTTAATTATAAAAACAAATATCAAAAGTAACACATATAATGCATTTTTAAGATGGATAAATATTCAAAAACGAAACAAAATAAAATAAATATTTAAAACGCACTTACATCCATTCACCTATAATTTTATTTTCAAATGAACAGCGGCCATGGCGGCGATTTTTGAACAGTTCATTAGGCGTGTTTTATTTGACCGCCACAAGCGAATAGCTAAATCATGGACAAATAAAACGCATTTAGCTTATTTCATATCTTCGCTTAAAAATGAATTGTGTTGGCAATGCGGGCCCGAACTCTCAGCTGAAATGTAATTTATTTGAAAAAAAAGTTGAATTTATAAATCAAATTTCCTTTTGTTTACCGCTTTTCTATAATATTCTGAGCTTTTAAGGAATCTACAATCATTATTAGATCCGGGATGGTCTAAATAAATATGGATAAAGTTCGATAGAATTTAAAATTTTGGTTTGTTTACATTTTTATCTGTCAAAATGGGGTTTCTCGCTATTGCCAATTACATTTTTTTTGGAAAAAGCCCAACTATTGTGAATGAAAAAAAACGATGAACTGGCAATGCCTCTAGTTCAATATACAAGCTATGATAGCTTATGACAAGCCAACATAATTATGTTGGCTAAGTCTTCCATACAAAATAAGCTAATAGCTTAATTTGCTGGTCAAATAAAACACGCCTATTGTATCTCTCTCTTACACATACAAAAATTAGGGTTAATGAATTTTGCTACTCTAACTACCGAGATTGCCACTTAACTACAAAATGTTAGCAATGTGTATGTTTGGTAAAAGCTGAAAAAATTTGCATGTGTAGTGGTGTATGAGTTAGCTCCGTCTTGTAGGGAAGTATACTAAGTAAGTAATATGTTAACATATATTGTAATAAATGAAATAATGTTTTAATTTTCTATACTGTTATTCATAATAAGATAATCACTTTTGCTGAATGTTAATAGGACAGATTGCAAATAAAAGACTGTTAATGCAAAAAAATAAAATTTACTCTCATTACTCCAAATTAGTATTTCCCAAAGCTCGGAGGCATTTGATAACACTTTTTGGCAAATTCAAATCATGCCTTCAAGTCCGTATTACTGATGAAAGGCTTTTTAATCTTGTAGGGGCTGCAATAACAATCTTCTCGAATTTCCGCTGACTTGTTCACGCTACTTGTTGTAGCGATTGTTTATCCCTGCCGGAACGGAAAGCATAAGTCTAGTTGTCGTCGAGGTCCTCTAACCGGAGGCCCAGGAAACATGCTGTTTCGAAAGGGTCGTACCAAAGGGAAAGGGGTGTTAGATGAGTAGGGTTCGTTGGGCATGCACAAAGGTGGCTAGTGTCATGCGGGGACTCGGTGCATGCAGGACATGTATTTTATATGTACGGGGTAAAGTCTGGGCTTCGTCATTCATTGTGCAGAATGTCGAATCGTCTATTTGTTCTGCCAGCTCCATCCTTCTCCGATCATTTGACAGGCAAGAATGCCAAAGATCGTGGTGCGCGTTAAAGTCGACTAATACCAATCGGGTGTCACTACGAAGTAGCGTTCTAATGTTCGGGTGATATCCTGACGGGCAACTTGCAACTGCGGGGATGTTTATATTAAATATTTCGAGCTCGACATCGCCTGACCGGACAGCTATACCTTGACATTCAAGATAGTGTTCCTGCGGTCAATGTCACTTTCGATAAAACGATATTGCATGCTGTTGTGCAGTATGAATGCTATGCCTCCACCATTATCTCGCTCGCCATCTTTACGTAAAACGTTGAAACCTGCACAACTCAGAATATCTGAGTGGTTGTTTAACTTGGTTTCTTGGGCCGCAGCTATTGATACGCCTTCCCAACTCATAAAATCAACTATCTCCTCGATTTTGCTTGGAGTCCGTTGTAGTTAAATTGTAAGAGTCGGGTTTGTCGTGGTGTTGCTGTCGTGACACTGGGAGTGAGGGAGTGACGTACGTGTGGAGGTTGTAGCAGCTGTGTTATTCGCAAAGGAAAATAACACCAGCCAGTGCAGAAATTGCATTTGACTGAGGTCACGTTCCTCATATTGGAAATATTGAAAATTGAAAAATTTTTCATTTAAAATCTTTAATAACGGTTTATTTTAAATTTCAAAAGAATGAATCATACATATGTTCAAATTAATTTAATAACTTTTTCAAATAGAATTTTATATATATTGTTATTTAACTTTGCTACGAGTCTACAATGACAATGTTATATATAAACAAAATATAGCAAAGAAACATTGAACATTCCAAATAGTATAAAAATGGCTTTAGTGCAGAAATTGTAATACATTTATAACTGTATCGAATGAAAGTAATAAAAACTATATTAAGAAAACGATCCCATCAGCAACCATTACTTGATTGTCTTCAGTCATTTGCTGCATGGCAGCTTCAATTTCAGAATTTGAAAACTGTTCTGGATTATTTTCATTGATAGCTTTTGTAATTCGTTCTAGAGATAAACTCTGTTCACGAGCCTCGCGAAACAAGAGTTGCAAACCTTGTTTGAATACATTTAATCTAGCATCTGATATTGATGGAGTTGTATCTCCACCTGAAGGGAGTGTACTTAGCTCATTGGGTTGAGTGTCCATTTCTCTGGCTGCGGTTGACTTTCGACCTGAAATCGATTTTCTAGTTTCACGCCGTGTTAAATCACCTGCATCCGGCTGAGGCGCTTCAATTTCTTCATCAGTGTCATATACAACTCTTTCCGCCTCCACTTCTGTACGAGTACGTTTACTTTTCCTAGTTGGGGATTTTTGCATTTCATTACTTTCATCCTCATCGCTGGAAGCATCTCCACGACGGCGTTTGTTACCTTTTTCCTTTTCTAAAACTTTCTTAAAATAGGCAAACTGCACCAATTCTATTGCACTTTGTGCGTCATCGGCAGTTACGGTTTTTGACAATCTAGCACGAGCATGTGCTGTGGCAAGCCGTATAAGAGTTTCCAATGTTCGAGCTGTTACTGGTTGAGTGCGCGCAACATCGGATTGTATATTTTCTTGAGAACGCAAAGACGAGTACTCGGTCGCAATAGCTTCACATGCTTGTTCGCTTAATTTTGGTTTCATGCATTTTGCAATATGAATATATTTACGCATGAAATCGACAGATAAAATTTTATCTTGCCGCTTTCTTGACTTACCGTGAAGCAATGGGTCATATTTTTCATATATTTCTGTTTCTTTTTTCTATGAAGTGTAAAAAAATAAATTCAAAATTTTCTCTTAAATGCATAGGTATGTCTTACCTCATCAGAATTCGCAGTGAACGATAAAGAATCTGCGTACGAGCTACCCATTGACAGAGGTTCACCATCAGTTTCTTTTGGATTACTGAAATAACGAACGTGAAATTAAAAATAAATCCACATCAATCATTTAAAATAAGTTACCGGTAACGATGCATACGCACAACATGATCAGAAATCATTTGGTCAATATCACTATCAATTACGTCCAACATAACGAATAGTAAATCAAAACGAGAAAGCAGCGAATCTTGAAGACCAATATTTTCCATTGGTGTTTTATACTGATCATACTACAAATATAAAAATGTATAATTACACATTAATACAAGATAAAAAGTACAGTAACTATTTTTACATTACCCTTCCATATACTGGATTTGCGGCCGCTAACACTGAACAACGTGCATTTAGAGACGCATGTATCCCAGCTTTTGATATTGTGACGCGACCTTGCTCCATGACTTCGTGAATGGCAGTGCGATCAATATCGCTCATTTTATCAAATTCGTCAATACAAACAACACCCCTATCTGCCAAAACCATAGCTCCCGCTTCTAAACGACGTTCACCAGTTTCCTGATCAGTTGTTACGGCAGCAGTTAAACCTACTCCACTGGAGCCCCGACCAGTGGTTGGTATTGCCCTCGGCGCTGTGTTTAACACATACCGCAGTAATTGGGATTTAGCCACGCTAGGATCACCAATGAGAAGAACATTGATGTCACCACGCAAACGCGTACCATTAGGTAATACCTTTTCTACGCCTCCTAACAACAGACATAAAATAGCTCTCTTTACGAAAGAATGTCCATGAATGGAAGGAGCCAAACTCTTTGCCAACAAATCAAAAATATCACTATTTTTGGCTAATTTTTTACATAAGATAATGTCTTCTCGGCAAATAAGCATATTACTATCTTTGCTTAAAAGTGAAATATTGTTCGCTAGTAAAATAGTACGGAACGTGCCCGAAGTATATCCGCCAAACTTTCCTGGTAGACAGCGATAACTTCCCACAATCTGAACACGATCACCGGGTTTACATTGATCAACCATATCATCATCGCATATAATATCAACAGATCTAGGTAATTGACCTGCTGGTGCTTTTTCAGGCATTTCTTGTATGGTAATTGTTTGATGGTCTTTATATATGGAAAGTCCAAACTCAGTTTCTAACAAATTTCCTTCATCATCTTTTGTGGGATATATAGCGCTAGAGGGAACTGCTTCAAATGAAGTCAAATCTGTGTATTTCCTCTCCATAACTTTTTTCGTTGCAGGGCAGTAATGAACGCTGCGAACTACTTTCGGATGTATTAATGAAACCTTTGTAACAATACCTTCAACACAAACTAAATTCCCCAAATAGCTTAAATAGAAATATATATTATTTAGGATTCACAATTTATGTTGGTTAAACTTACATTGAAGTTAAAGAACGCGGAGTAACATGACGATTTCCAAAACACCCTTCAAATCCTACAAAAAAATCTTCATGTTGTTTTGCATATGTAGGATCAACGGTGGCAACATATTCTTTTACAGCTCGTCCAAATGCTAATTGTTCATCACATGCATTAGATAAAAGTCCTTGAGCTCGTTGAGGATTTTTGCGTTTCAGATCATTTATGTTAACTATTAGACGCCGGCCTTTTTCTGCAATCATGTCTTTAACAAGCCCCGAATAAATCCCTTGATCCTCCTCATCATCCAGAAAATCTACATATTCTCTCTGTATATCCCTAATGTAATGCTCAGCATCCGCCATAATTTCTGATTAGTAAAACTTATTTAAAAAATTTAAATCAAATAATAATATCAATTATTATCACTCGAACGTTCTTCAAAATATATGCCAATTTACCGCGCTTTCTATTGGATGCAATGTTAACGTTACCAGAGTATATGAAAACAAATTTTTAAACATCAACCTTACCATATTATTACTGTTTAAATACAATATAATAGGCGTGTTTTATTTGACCAGCAAATAAAGATATTAGCTTATTTTGTATGGAAGACTTAGTCAACATGATTATGAAGACAAGATTACGTCATAGTGACGCGCTCACGACCCACGAATGGGAATAGGCAATGGAAATGTGAAACATAGTGAACCATATTGAACCAGATAAAATATCACAATGAAGGTGATTCTTAAATTCGTCATTTATAAAATGATCCAATATAATAATGCATATTTATAATTAAAATTATATGTTTTGTTACAAAAAGTTCAACATTTTGCCAACTTTTTCTTTATATACGACTTTTTTGTACTATTGTTGATTAATTCCGCCATTGCGGACTTCTTTTTCAAGTTAATACATTTTTCACGTAGAATTTTTAATAATAATTAAGCACTAGCCTTGACTTCAGTTCTTTGTTTTGGTTTTATTGTTTTGTACTACCGTGCAATTTGTCAGTTTTTCTTTCATTTATGAACCAACAAAAGTTCTCGTGTGTTTGAACAAGTTTTGTTTTGAGCTATATCATGGCTGCTCGTGAAGTATTATGTGTTGAACACATTACATACAGTAGAAATCCTTATTCGTGGGGAATTCTCGGTGGTAAGATAGCCGCCATCTTGGAAAAACACAGTGCATATATACAACACTGTGTTTTGGAATACTTAATTTTAGTAAAACTTTAGTCATAAAATAGCAAATATTATATATATATTGCTGTCTTATATAAAACGAAATTATTTATTTATGATATATTTCACTTATAGAAGATTTTAACATCAATGTATGCTATATTATATGCAAAAAAATTATGTAATGTGGATGAGAAATTTTATAAGTGGTGAGAATAAAATACAGCTTTCATACAAGTACTTTTCCGTGGTAAAGCTCCAGTTACCGATGCTTGACTTGACTCAGCTTCGAGAAATTTGGCTTGGAAAACTTAGATGCAGTTATACTTCACACAACTTCAACTTCAGCTGTTATTATTATAGTTTCTGGGTAGAGTTGCCAGATGTGCATATTTAGCTTTAAAATTAAGTTTTTTAAATTAAAATATCACCAAGATTGAAGATTTTAAAACTAGTATACAAAAAAATCTTCACTATTAGGAAATCTGTGAACACGTGAAGATTTTATGTTTGAAAGAAAACGCTTTAATAAATATATGAATATAGCTTTGAGCAGAATACCACAAAAGAAACGTGCACACATAGTTCAGTTTTTCGATATTTGGAATCGTTACAATATGTAATAAATTGAAGCCAGCCAAGCGTATATATGATAGGTGAATAAATAATTTATTTAATTGTATTTGAACATTTACAATAAATTCGCAAAATATTTTTTTTCTGAGCAGATCACCACAAATTCTTGCAGAGATTCGCAATAGTTATGTTTCTGTTGTAAAAATTACCCTCATATCGTACCTATTAGATTTTATTTGTTTATTGCACTTAAAGTTAAACAAGTATTTGCGTTATAAATAAAATAAACGATTTTTTTATTAAATACATTAAAAAATAATTGTTGTGAAAAAGGTATTTTCCTCTGAATTATCTTATTTTTTCTTTATTTGAAGATTTATAAATATTAAAGATTAGAATTTTAACATATTTAATTTTAACCGAAAACATTCAGGCAACACTGGGATAGTGTCATAATGAGAATGAAAAGAGAAGCAGTGAGAGAGGGAGAGCAGTTCAAATGTCAAAGTAACATAGAGTTCTAAATTCAACAGACTTTCAAGTCAAGTCATGCGTTCGGTAATCAAATACATGTAAGGCCGGATCTTTTATGTGACAGTTCTCAAGTCTCTCTAGGTCAAGTCAAGCATCGGTAACTGGAGCTTAAGTTATTTTTGGCCACATTTTTTTAAACTTTACTGACACAAAATTAAAAAAAAATCAATTTTTGCTAGTTTTTACTTAAATTATTTACAAATATTTATATTTAAAAGGCTTTATGAGTTTGAAACGATACGTGGTCGCCTCCTTATTTAAAATTTTTAAAACAAAATATGTCATGATGCTATTGAATAAGAATTTCAAACCATCGGGTCCAAAGTAACAAGATTCAAAATCGTAATTTAATACTATTAAAGTTTTTTTTTATGAAATTTATAAATGGCTCAAGAGCTTTCACTAAGTTTGACTAATCTTACACTTTTTATTTTGTAAAAGCATAGGCGTCTTCAAAGATTTACGCTTTCTCGTATAGTGTTAAAGACAGCAAACAATTGAGCATTTTAAAATATTCATTATACAAATAACCATAAAAATATGCAAATGAATTTCTCTGAAGGAAATCGTTTTTAATTATATCAATTTACATACAATCTCTTGCTTACTACTTATGGAAGACATTGCCAAAGTTCGCCAAGAACTATCTTGAACCAGACATACATACTCTTTCAAGGTTATTTAGTGAAAATTATTCAAATTTTTTCATAGTAATATTAAATCCTTTAAAATTTAAAAGCGCCAAATGCAGTGTCACCAATCCAGGGATGTATTTATTTTTAATACAATATTTGAAAACTACCCTGCAAGACGAGTAGAGTTACTTATCTTATGGAATATTGGTTACCGGTAAAGAAAGTTTGTATTATTATATTGGTATCTTTTGTTCTAGCAGCAGGAAAAAAGTTACCATTTCTCCTCTTTTACGGCATGTCGGTGTGATTATCTTGCTCGCTCTCTCTCATTGATTTTGGTGCCAATGCTGCATATGACTTTCTGCTATAATTTTTCTTTGTTTTGGAAAGACATATGTCACTCTGTGGTTAGCAGAGCCCCCTGTAGTAGTTTTTTTTTTAATCAGCCATCTACAAGTGGAGACTGTTCGATTTATCATTTTCAGGGTAACCCTTCAATCACATTTATTGGTCATTTGTTGGGTCACCGTTTCGTTACTTAAATTTGGTTCATTGGTCTCCATTGGTGTTCATTCTATAGGTCACCTACTTTTCCGTTTAAAAATGAAAAATTTAAATTGTTTTATTTTTATTTATTTATTATAATTGTATGATGTATTTACATTTATAAATTAGTATTGTATAATATTTTAAATTTTTAATAATCATTATAGATTAATTTTTAAATATTAGCATTTCAGTACAAAATGAACTTTTTACAAACGTTTTTGCATCTATTTATACATTGATTTTTTATACATTTATATTTATACATTGACAAAATTTACATATTTTAAAAATAAAGTTAGTATTAATTATTAAATTTTTACTTTTACATATTTCAAATATATAATTTAGTATTAATTATTAAATTTTTATTTTTTGTAGTTGTTGTTATACAAATCAAATAAAATTCCATTACTATTACGAATGTTATCAGTATTCGAACATTCATTTGTATAATTTAATAATATTTTACATCTAAATTATGAATTAGCAAATGAATAAATTAATACTAAACGCGAACGATCATAAAAAGGTTCAGCACGGCGGAAAGAGGTTGTGCAACTGCTAATCTAAATGTCCGATGGGATTTGTTGTTGTCTTGTTTATCATACTTGAAAAATATTAGAAATAGAAATTGTTATTAACGATTAGAAAATATGAATATATTTGTATTCGTAGTACAAACCTAAGAAAAGTTGTAGCTATTGTAATCCTCCATTTGTGCAAAGTATTTCTGTTTATGGTCTGAGTAGGCAATTGTAAAGTAAAGTCCTCTCTCGATGAACAAAAACTAAACTCTACAAGTCCCTCATCATTCCCGTCCTACTTAATGGTGCAGAAGCGTGGACGGTGTCAACATCCGATGAGACGGCACTAGGAGTTTTCGAGAGAAAGGTTTTGCGAAAGATTTATGGTCCAGAAGATGAAATGATGAGCTGTATGTGTTCTTCGACGACATAGGCCAACGAATAAAAAGACAGCGGCTACGCAGACTTGGTCATGTTGTTCGAATGGACGAAAGTGCCTCAGCTCTGAAAGTTTTCGATGCGGTACCCGCTGGTGGAAGTCGAGGAAGAGGGAGACCTCCACTCCGATGGAAGGAGCAGGTGGAAAAGGACCTGTCTTCACTTGGTATTACCAATTGACGCCTAACTAACAAAAGGAGAGATGCGTGGCGCGCTGTTGTGGACTCGGCTATAACCGCGTAAGCAGAAGAAGATTGGTGGTTTCAATATCTGAAATGGATAATGAAAATATAAGTAATGCTAAAAAACAAACGTATGTGTATATACGTGTATATATACTAAACAAAAAATAAACAACTTTTTAACATCAAAATAAAAATTATTCTAAATAAATATTTTGGACACAATGCAACAGATGCATTCTTATACATACATACATATGTACATATGCATGTACATCTTAATACACACTAACTCAACATATACGCATTTATATTTACCATGTTATTTTCCATTGTTTTCTGCACTATATTGCACCAATGCTAAGTCCAAAAACCAGAAATTATTTAAAATTACTAATTTTTATTATGTATTAAAAATATATGAAACATACCTCCACCAATTCCACCGTCACCTCCTTGCTCTTCTTTTGCTGTGCACACACGTATAACTAGAATGAAATTATTTTAATTATAAAAACTAATAACAAAAACAACACAAATGCAATGCTAAATTTATAAATTCGAAAAATATCCATTAACATTTAACAAAATAAAAGAAATATTTAAAACGCACTTACATCCATTCACTAAAAATTTTATTTTGAAATGAACAGCGGCCATGGCGGCGATTTTTGAACGGTTCATTGTATCTCTCTCTTACACAAAAATTAGGGTTAATTAATTTTGCTACTCTAACTACCGATATTGCCATTTGACTACAAAATGTTAGCAATGTGTATGTATTGGTAAAAGCTGAAATAATTTGGATGTGCAGTGGTGTATGAGTTAGCTCCGTCTTGTAGGGTAGTTGAATCGCGTTATACACTTGTACATAAAATATAACTAACTTATCAATCAATAACATTTAATACCACCATTAAATTTAATAAATGTGCGAAATAATTTAAAATAATTCCAATAATAAAAATTTTATTTTATTTAATAATTATTTAAGTACTGTTTATCGGACTTTAAAATTTTTGTGAAAATTAAATGCTGGCACAACACCCTAATTACCAGAATTGTAGCAAAAAAAACGTAGCACACAACCCAAGTACGCCTCGGTGGTGTGTTAAAAGATGAAAATTAATGTAAAAAAACCAAAGGTTTTCTACAGTATATACTGAGACATAGAAGATGACAAGCGACGAGCGACATCTGTCAAATATTAAAATACACGCCTTCTTATGGGCACAGATTTTTTGACAACAGCACGACTACGCGACAACAGGCTTATAGTTGTCGTTGTCGCCAAATTAGAAATGCTTCTAATTTTGCCGACGACAATGGCCTCTGTAGAGCTGCCACTAACATGTGAAATGTAAAATTATTCAAAGTTCTCACAAGTATGACGTTATTTTGCCAGCAGAAACGTAAAATAGCTTTGATATATCATTTATAATAACAATCGATCATTTAAAACAAATAAATCGTCCATTTTTACATTTTTTGCGTAAATAATTTCACTTTAAACTAAAAATGTAATTTTATTGAAGTGAAAGATGTTAGTACGAAAAAAAAAAAAAATGTTCAAGACGCTGGCTTCAAAGCGACATTTGTGATCAGCAGTCGTGTCGTGTCGTCGTCTTTGTATTCAGCACTTTATTTTGCGTTTTTTTATTTTAATCAGTGATCTGCAGCCTAATTTAAGTTTAAATTATTGAATCACACATTTTTAAATAAGTAAAACGTAAAATAAAAGTTTTCTAAAGCCAAAATATGGTATTGAAGAGGGTGATAAAGTAATACTTCATCGCACTGTCAATTCGAAGCACGTAATAGAATCTACGCCCACAATGTTCAACATCAAGAACGAATCCATTGAATACGGAAATAATATTATCTTGCCTTAAATTCTATTTAATTTTCCATACAGATATTTCAAACCTCATACGACCCGTTAAAGGTAAGCAACCTAATTGGTGTCACTTATGGTAGCAGCGTAGAACTTTTGAAGCGATGGAATATGTGCTGCAAGCAAATCCAGAACTATGGATGCAATAGCTGCTACATCGAACACAAATTATTTACACACCAGATTTTAGGTTTAATGTCACTTTTTTTACGTGCAATTAAACCCTTTGGTCAACACAAACGCGTGAAGAATTGGAACGACGTGGTTTGGGTGCTTTTGTAACCTTTTATCATCGCGAGGTATGTCAACTGGGTTTTGCCAATGAGCTAGAGGGCAAAACAGTTCCAGTATTTTTGAACTTACCGGCACCTCAGTTGGCCGTGCCATTTGTAGACACACATGTATTAACAATACCATGATAAAAGTATTATGGTATCGTGTTTACTACGTACATGGACACACAGCGATTTGTAGTAAACTGAAATACCAACTTTGTTCCACAGACATCAGATATTTCAAAAAAATGTGAACAATAAATATTTACATATGTGTAATGGAGAAAGCAATTTTAACAATTACAAAAAAATGGCAAAAATATGTATTTTCTGAACAAAGAACAGAAGTAGTTGAAATGTATCTTAAAAGCTCGTCGCTACGGCCATCAAAATAAGGTGATACATGACCCTAGCGTTTGAAAAAAAAAAACTTGTGAATTTTTTTTGTATTTTCCATTATATATATATATATATTTGGCGTAGGAACCGCTTTAAGCGATTATAGCCGAATCCACCAGAGCGCGCCACTCATTCCTCCTTTTTGCTTTTTGGCGCCAACTGGAAACACCAAGTGAAGCCAGGTCACTTTGCACTTGGTCTTTCC
This sequence comes from Zeugodacus cucurbitae, assembly GCF_028554725.1. NCBI lineage: Eukaryota > Metazoa > Arthropoda > Insecta > Diptera > Tephritidae > Zeugodacus > Zeugodacus cucurbitae. Next base: position 41,917,558 of record NC_071667.1, read on the forward strand.
ACCGGAGTGGAGGTCGTCCTCTTCCGCGGCTTCCTCCAGCGGGTACTGCATCGAATACTTTCAGAGCTGGAGTGTTTTCTTCCATCCGTACATATTTATTTATTTTTGAAAAGTCATTTTGACAAAATATTTTAAAATGCTTTTGTATATAAGCTCTCTCCCAGGTTTCTTATCTATTTTTAGCTGTGTTTAGTGAAATACCACAAAAAAATGCTGATATTGTTACCAGCAAAATACTACATTGCTCACATGGTAAAGTGCTAGTATTTGGTGACACACATCTGGTACGAACAATAGTATTGTTACTATATGTGTGTCTCGGGTATAAGGTAATTATTACCAACTTTTGTGTTGTAAAAATTCAAATTTTACTTTATATTTTATAGAAACCCTCCTCCCAGAAATTGGATGAATCTAGTACTAGTGAAATTAATGAAAGAACAGATCTTACAAAAACTCCTAAAGAAACTAAAAGAATCCTCACATAATGTGCGCAGCTTACACTTCCAGACCGCTCGGGGTATTTGACATTTGCCACTCTCCCTCCAGCCTTTGTCATATAGCAAAAATTGTTCAACTATTCAATACGTTTTACATATGTATATAGTGTAGTACGATAATACATGTATAACGTAAATATAATAATAAACCCCTAAATTGGATGATATTTTCAATAAATATGTAATATAATTTAAGATTTTGTTATCAAATTCTCAATTCGGGTTTTGGTAGAACTAACCGAAAATAGCGGGTATAGTTTCAGGGCTTTTGTGGGTCTCAGTACTGAAAGTGCACGTGGAGTTTATGTTCGCAGATTTGGGTCTTTCATCCGTGATTGTACCAAGAACAGTATTGAAAGTGCATATGATAATCGTTGTCATAAACTAAAACTCCAAATAACTATAAAGTGCTGAACACAAAGACGACGACACGACACGACGTAGCGAAGTCTGATCACAAATGTCGCTTTGAAGCTAGCGTCTTGAACATTTTGAAGACGGCAGCGACATATCAAACAGCAATTTCATTGTTGCCGTACTAACATCTTTAACTTCAATAAAATTTACATATTTAGTTTAAAGTGAAATTATTTACGCAAAAAGTGTAAAAATGGTCGATTGTTATTATAAATGATATATCAAAGCTATTTTACGTTTCTGCTGGCAAAATAACGTCATACTTGTGAGAACTTTGAATAATTTAACATTTCACATGTTAGTGGCAGCTCTACAGCGGCCATTGTCGTCGGCAAAATTAGAAAATTTTCTAATTTGACGACAACGACAACTACAAGCCTGTTGTCGCGTAGTCGTGCTGTTGTCAAAAAATCTGTGCCGATAAGAACGCGTGTATTTTAATATTTGACAGATGTCGCTCGTCGCTCGTCGCTTGTCGTCTTCTATGTGTTCAGCACATATATCATACGATTTCCTTGGCTCTCCTGTGCGCTTCCATTGGGACGATTGGACATTGATTTGTCATTAAAATCAATGAAAAATCACCATATTTTTTTAACGGACCTCGTATTTATACAAAATAAATACATGCTGCCATCGATTGGTCACTTCTCTGCTCGCTATCTTTGAGCGCTGCTCGCCTGACAAAAATTTTACATGTGAAAGCAACAACAAAGTTATCTAGTTGAATTCGTGCAGGAGAGTATGCGAATACCTCATTAAAAATTCTTTCGCCGCTTGCTAAGTGCTACCAAGGTTTGTTTTACACATTTTACTATTGTGAACGGCTCAAAGGACAAATTACTGTCAAAATAATAAAAATTTGCGAAGATAAATCGTAAGTATTTTTGTATTTAATTTAAAACTTTAATAAAAATTAAATTTGTTGCAGAAAACGTAAGACATTGGGGCCTGCTACACGTTCAGTATTTAACGTGATATTTCGTGTATCGCGATATTTATTGAACGTGTACCATGCAATATTGATGGATCACGATCTATATCACAAAATATTTAAATATTTTGAAATACAAATAATAAATCGCGGATCGCGTGATAAATATTGAAGGTGTAGCATATTTTGTGATTTAAATGTCCGAATTGGAGAAACACAATAGTGCCAACATTTTGAAATCAACTATATGTATTCTAATAAAACGAACATGAATTATAATATTTTCCGTTGAATCTTTGGCAGAGCTATGCAACTCATTTGCCAAAGGTTTTTTGATAATGTCCAAATATTGGATGCATATAATGAATTGCTGTGGGAGCAAAAACAAGAGCCGGTTTTCTTCCGACATTTTATAAAAAATTGTACGAAAAAATAAACAAATACATTTTTAAATATTTTTTCTTGTGAAAACAGAACTGGCATCATATAAATATTGACGTAATATATATTGTGTTTTCTTTTATCCACCACCTTCTTCGCACTTACCGATTAATCTTATATATCAAATTAACAAATAAATATTATTTTTTCAAATAATATTGCATATAACTATAACAATTCTTTTCCGATTTTATTAAAGTTAATACAAAATTTCGAATTAATTAATGCAAAAGGTAAATTTAATTTCCAACGGGATGATTGCAAAAAAGGTGAAAATTCGCCAAAGGATTCGTGCGTGTCGGACCGATATCGTAGAGCAAGAGGGGTGGCCGATCATGTTGTCTGTCCTTTTGTTCTTTTGGGTTGGCGTATTGTTTGTGCATTGGTGTGTACTGCTGCTCTTGAGTGATCAGTGGGTGATATCATTATGTGGGTGTTAGAACGTGGTGTAGAATGTGGGTGATGAGTGGTGATGTGATGATGTCAGTGTTGTGTGTTAGATTAAAAAATGTGGTGTGATGGTGTGTTTGGTTAAGAGGGCTGAGACTCATTTAGACATATTTAACGACTAGCGAAGTATTCACCCGCAATCCATCAATATTCAATATAGATCGCGATCCAAATATCACGATAGATATTGAAGGTGTAGCAGGCCCCATAGACGGTGGTAAAAGAGTTCAGTGCGACCAAGTATTGACAATTCGATTTCAGTGCTGCCAGTCCGTATGAAAATTTGGAAAGTTTGTTCGATTGGCTGTCTATAACAGTGAAACTGAAGAGCATATCAAAATAGACCATATGTATCTTTGTTTGACCTTGACGTTGACGTTTCAAATATATCTTTGAAAATACTGGATTAGTCGGGAAGCCTAAATCTAATGATAATGAGAAGTTTCCTGCGGTTTACTCCTCCATCATTCTTCCCCGTCAATCTTAGACCCAACCTCCTTAAGCCAAATGGAGGAGGGGAACATGTGTAGAAGTTCACGTACGTGAGGACAGTTTTTGATTCTCTCTTCTCCACATGATTCAAGCAGCTCTCGACTTCCGGTTTTAGACCAAGTATCCTCTGGGTAGCTTACAAACATCCGTTTGAAGGCGAGCTAAAGTGAGAAGAAGAACCCGCTTTTGCGGTTGTGCGTAGGGTTTGGGACCCACTACATAAAAACGAAGTAGTAGTCGAAGAAAGCCTGGGATGAGACACCCCTCTTTTGATGACGACCCCTGCAAACGTTTTAAGGATAATGATTTAAGGGCATGCACTTGGAATTTCAGGACCCTTAATTGGGAAAGTGCCTCTGCCCAGCTGGTTGATGTCCTCATACGACTAAGGGCTGACATCACCGCCATCCAAGAAATGCGGTGGACGGGACAAGGACGGAAGAAGGTGTCCTTGTGACATCTGCTACAACGGCCATCTAAAGGAGAGAGACTCCGTCTCCGAGTCCTGGCATTCACCCCGGTCTTCAACATATCGCTGATTTGCGCCCACGCCCCAACGGAAGAGAAGGACGATGTGACCAAAGATGCTTTCTATGAGCGCCTAGAACGCACCTATGACCGCTGCCCTCGCCACGATGTCAAAATCGTGCTTGGCGATTTTAACGCCAGTGTGGGTAAAGAAGGTGTCTTTTGCACAACAGTCGGAAAATTCAGCCTTCATGACGAAACATCGCCAAACGGCCTGAGGCTGATCGACTTCGCCGGGGCCCGAAATATGGTCGTCTGTAGTACCAGATTCTAGCATAAGAAAATACATCAAGCTACTTGGCTGTCTCCTGATCGAAACATGCGTAACCAAATCGATCATGTTGTGATAGACGGAAGACATGTATCCCGTGTTTTAGACGAGCGTACGCTCCGAGGAACAAATATATACTCGGAACATTATCTGGTTGCAGCGAAGATACGCACCCGCCTCTGTGTAGCAAAGAACGCCCGTCAACAAACACAAGGAAGGTTCGACGACAAAAAGCTGCAATCGCAACAGACAGCCACGAAATACTCGACTTGCACTCCTGCCCTCTGAGAGCACTCATCAGCATCTCGGTATAAGGGAACTGTGGAACGGCATCTCAAACTCACTGCGTACCGCTGCAGCCGAAACAATTGGATTTCGGCGACGACAAAAAACAAGCTGGTACGATGAGGAATGCCGTCTCGCAGCGGAGAGAAAACAGACTGCCTACCTCGCAATGTTGCAAACAACCACAACACGTGCGGGATGGGATAGATACCGACAGCTGAAGAGAGAAGCGCGTCGCATCTGCAGACAAAAAAGAAAGAGGCCGAAATGCGTGAGTACGAAGAGCTTGAGAAGCTGGTAGACAGAGGTGATGCTCGAAAACTTTATGAAAAAATGAAGCGACTTAACGAAGGTTTCAAGACCGGAGCATCCTCATGTAGAGACGAAGGTGGTAATCTGGTAACCGATGTCCAGGGCATACTAAGATTGTGGAGGGAACACTTCTCCGACCTGCTGAATGGCAGTGAAAGTACAACACCAGGAGTTGGAGAACCCGATTCCCCAATCGATGACGATGGAATAGATATTCCATTACCCGACTGTGAAGAAATTCGAATAGCAATTACCCGCCTGAAGAACAACAAAGCGGCAGGGGCCGATAGATTACCGGCTGAGCTATTCAAATACGGCGGCGAAGAACTGGTAAGGTGCATGCATCAGCTTCTTTGCAAAATATGGTCGGAAGAAAGCATGCCTGACGATTGGAATCTCAGTGTGCTCTGTCGAATCCATACAAAGGGAGATCATACAATCTGTACCAATTACCGTGGGATAAGCCTCCTAAATATCGCCTATAAGGTTGTATCGAGCGTACTGTATGAAAGACTAAAGCCCATCGTCAACAAACTGATTGGAACTTATCAGTGTGGCTTTAGACCTGAAAAATCCACAACTGACCAGATATTCACCATGCGCCAAATTTTGGAAAGGACCCGTGAAAATAGGATTGACACACACCATCTCTTTGTCGACTTTAAAGCTGCTTTCGACAGCACGAAAAGGAGCTGCCTTTAGCCGCGATGTCTGAATTTGGTATCCCCGCAAAACTAATACGGCTGTGTAGTTGACGTTGAGCAACACCAAAAGCTCCGTCATGATTGGGAAGGACCTCTCCGAGCCGTTCGATACCAAACGAGGTTTCAGATAAGGTGATGAAACTTGATGCTGGAAAAAATTATACGAGCTGCAGTGCTATATAGAGAAGGTACAATCTTCTATAAGAGTATACAGCTGCTGGCGTAATCCGAAGATATTTATATCATCGGAAGCAACAACGGCGCCGTTTGTTCTGCTTTTTCCCACATGGATAAGGAGGCGAAGCGAATGGGTCTGGAGGTGAATGAGGACAAGACGAAATATCTCCTGTCATCAAGCAAACAGTCGGCGCATTCGCGTTTGGCTCCCACGTCACTGTTGACAGTCATAACTGCGAAGTCGTAGATAATTTCGTATACCTGGGAACCAGCATCAACAACACGAACAATGTCAGCCTCGAAATCCACGTAGAATCATTCTTGCCAACAGGTGCTACTTGGATTGAGTGGGCAAATGAAAAGTAAAGTCCCTCTCCGCCGGAGGAAGCCGAGAAAGGGGAAGGTCTCCACTCAGTTGGAGGGACCAGGTGCAGAGCGACCTGGTTACTCTTAGAATCTCCAACTGGCGCCGAACAGCGAAGGAAAGAGAGAGTGGTGCGCTCTCATCGATTCGGCTATAACCGGCTAAACGGTTCAACGCCAATTACATACATACATCTTTCCACTATGTCAACGGGTACTATATGCAGTATGAAATTAAGTTTTGGTGTGGTCCGAAATGCACCACACAAACTTATGGGCCGCTCTTTAAAAGAGTAAGAACTTTATGAGAAACGAGGCATAAGCATTACACGAAAATATGAGTTAGGCGCCTGTACCCCTACATCTCTTTAATATGAAAACAAAAAGAAAAAAACAGTTAAAATGTATGATGTTCGTCGCCTCGTTTATAGAGCTGAAAAACGACGTGTAGGAAATTCATCATTTCCTTACATGTCACTAGTAAAAGTGTCTTTTGAGGGAGCCGAAAAACTCTTTAAAGACGAGTAGAACTTTTGCTTCAAAAATATGTTTGGTTTATGCTTAGAATTCATAAAGTAGATTTGAAAATAGTTCGTAGAAAATATAATAAAGGTGAACATATAATAATAAAAACAATATATTCAAATACTATAGCAAATGCGGAGGCGTAGACTCGAAAAATGGCAAAAAAAGACAATACAAGTATTTTTTATTTAATTTATTGTGTCGTTGTGAAGGTGTAAGCCTTTCATTATACAAAAACAAGTATTTGGGCGACATCTGATGGTATTATAGCGCCCTCTTGCGTTAATAAATTATTACTAATTAATTTGACGTTTGTGCTATTTATTTCATTGGGAAATAAATAGGGAATCATATAGTTAAATTTTCTAAACAAATTAATGGCTTACAATTTTAAGGAAATGAGTTGGACAGGTTTGTAAATATGTTTTGAAGTAATTAAAACGTTATCGTGAAAGCAACGTATGTATTTCTTACCTGTTTTGCTATGAAAGACCCTTTGAAGTTTGTACCTACATATATTGTTTTTAATAGATGTTCGTGACCAATTTCGTAAATGGCGTGAGGATAATGAGCGTCGCAGTGATGAAGTAATACAACTGTGGGAAGCAGTATTGGAAAACCGTGTGCAAAAAACTGGCAATGAGCGACATCTTATATTGGAGCAAGTAATCATTGCCGCTTTTGACACTTCTCGGTTAGATATAGCGGAGAAATGCATTGAAACGCTTAGCATAGAATTTCCGGAAAGCATGAGGGTGATGAAGTTTGAGGCTATGCGCTTAGAAGCTTTACAAATGTACGACGAAGCAACTGATTTGTTAGATGAAATTATTGCGAAGGATGAAACAAACGCCGCTCCCCGTAAACGAAAAATTGCTATTTTAAAAGCGAAGGGGATGAGATCTGAAGCTATTAAAGATTTAAGTGAATATTTAAAAACGTAAGTGTTTATATGTAGGCACTTATTTGTGTGTGCATAGTAATCAATGATTACATGTTGACCACGATATAAATCAAATTTTCGATATTTTTAAAGTATTAGTTAAATTATTATTGAGTGATATAATAATTTGTCTATATAGAGTGAAGAAATTGTATATGTTCCTTTTAGAGTTACTAAGGGAAATGTTCATGTGGCAAATCTAAAATAAGTCTTTTAGAAAAAAACTGGGTTTTTATTCTCTCGTAACATGAGTTTGATATGTCCATATAATTCAACCGGATGACGTGACTTGAAAGATGACTCTATGTTTGTCCAATAGTCCACCCGTGTCCTTTTTTACTAACTGAGGCTTGGAGTTGCAAATGACTCAAAGTGGATCATTGCCACGTTCACAAACAAGCCACCACTATACAAAGGTTATGTTCCTAAGATTCTAAAACCATTTAATTTCACTGTTAAGAGAATACCTGAGTTCTGCATGGGACTCGATGTTGAAATTATTCATATAATTATTTATATTTTATATTATCCCATTTGATGAGTTTATATCACATATATCTGATACAAGGTGAAGACGGTTAGATTGAGCTCATTCGGTACAAAAAAGTAATATTGAATTAATTTCAACCTTTTAAATAGAAACTTTTGCCTACATCTGAAAATAGAATATTAGAGAGTATAAAATGCTTTATTAAGCCCGAGCTTAGCTTTATCTTACTCGTTTAATTTAATATAATAATATACTTTTCACTTTATAGTTTATAAGCCGAGGCTCAGATGCTGGCTGATATATAAGGACTTTTCAGATAATTACACATAGCCAGTAAATTTTTTAAATAAAGTAAAAACACCATGTAAACATGTAAGGCCAGCAAACAATTTTTACATCTACTACTTCCTAATATTCTTCAAAATATTAATATATATTTATAACGCGTAGTCTGCGTTCAGTTTGTTTGGGTTACATTATTTGCTTGAATATGTTTCTTCTTTTTGCTTACTTTGTATTCTCTCTATTGTAATAATTTTTTTTGAAACATGTTTCATTATTAGTTTCAATAAATAAAAACTAAAAGGGGACAAAATCGTGTGTCGAACAAATCGAATAACGCAAACAAATACATATGTTAAAATAACTCTCGACTTATGTAAACTAATATTGTATATACACTGGGATAAAAAACACACTCTACAGAGTGGTAATATACAGCGCATAACTTATTTTCATTTTGCATTAAGTAAAATATTTTTTTTGGAGAGAGCCACTTTTATTTACTTCTTGTTCGAAGCATTTTTGTATACAAATGCTGTATTTCTAGAACGTCATATCCCAAAAAAAATCGCCGGAACGGACTAAGACCCAAGCGCTTGTGTTTAATTTTTTTAACGAAAATATCTCATATATTTTATAAAAATTCAGAGGATATGTTTTCCTAATAATAGTGGATCTCTCTGCTGAAAATCGGAAAAACCTGGTGAATACTTCCTCTAGCCCACATAAAGCTGATATATGGTTATTCAAACTATCGGTGTAATTTACACCGTATATATCGGTTAATATGGATATGCAGTAGTGAATATGTGGGTCAAATTGTGTGTTATCTTGTTAAAATTACATAAATAAATTGCGATAGTATAAAATGTTCACTTACACGCAAACTTAGTACTGCCTTATCTGTTAGAATTACTTTTACTAACAACGTAGGTACGTAACAAATGAATTTTTCGTACATTTCGGTCAGGAATGTCAATAAAAAATGTAGATATATAAAAAAATAAACGAGGTTATTCCAATTAGTGTGAGGTTATAAAAATTAGTGATACGTCCATAATTTTCTCCAAAACTAATATTATAACACAAACATAAAACAAGGTATAGGAATAATACTACACTAACTCTGTATAAGCTAATCTAATACTATAAAATGGACGCTTCTAATTCAAATGTTTTTCAAAGGTTTATGTCTGATCAGGAAGCATGGCATGAGTTATGTGGACTATATTTGGCGGAAGGGGACTACTCTAAGGCGGTTTTTTGTATGGAGGAGCTGTTACTACATAATCCACACAGTCATCTAATACATCAGCGAATCGCAGAAATCCGATATACAATGGTAATTATTTTTATGCTAGTCGAAAATGTTTATCCATACATATTATATTTTAAATTATTCTGGGGAATTAGTTAGCACTATCTGTGCTGAATTATTCGTAATTTCGATTTGTGCCCTATACATGGGGATGTTTTATTGAAACCGCCATCGCTCTGTAGCGATAAAATGAAAATTTAATTTATTTGATTTTTAAATGATCTCGAATCCTTTTTGTATTTTGCATTTAATTAATAAATTTATTTTAGAGTGGAATGGATAATGTGGAAATCGCTCGCACATACTATTCCCAAGCACTGAAATTGAATCCAAATAATTTGCGGGCACTATATGGTTTATATTTGGTAAGGATTTCTAGTATTGCATATCTAAAGCTTGGCCAGATTTGTATATTTACTTGCTTTTTTTTCAGTGTTGCAGTTACATTACCAATTCCCGCGCCTTGGGTTCGAAACGCAAAGAGGCTCTAAAAATGGCACAATGGGCGTTTGAGAGTGCAGCCATTCGAACAACCAAATCATCGAAAATCAATGGCAACGATAAATTAGTTTCAAGCCTAGAATGCGCATTGAGTAGCTTAGATATTAAATCTAATTGACATTATAATAAATTATTGTTATAAAATGTATAATTTTGGATCAATAGATAATATTAATTGTGCTCTTTGATTTCTCTCTGTATTACTGAAAAGAAAGAAATAAGTCAAACTTTTGGCTCATCTATTATATTAATACTCTATCAATTGAGGTACTTGAGGAGGAATCGTCTCCCAGTCTCAGTACGTGAATCAACGTTGCTTTTATACTATCGCAACATGTGAATATCTGATCAGTTGTTGGCTTTCCAGGTCTAAAGCCACACTGATAAGGTCCAATCAGTTTGTTCACGATGGGCTTTAGTCTTTCACACAGTACGCTCGATAGAACTTTATAAGCGATGTTAAGGAGGCTTATCTCACGGTAGTTGGCGCATATTGTGAGGTCTCCCTTTTTGTGGATTGGGGAGAGTACACTTAGATTCCAATTGTCAGGCATGCTTTCTTCCGACCATATTTCGCAAAGAAGCTGACACATGCACCTTATCAGTTCTTCGCCGCCGTATTTGCTTTTAGCTTCGCCGGCAATTCTTCGGCCCCCGCCGCTTTGTTGTTCTTCAAGCGGGTAATTGCTACTCAAATTTCTTCATGGCCTGGTAATGGAACATCTGTTCCATCGTCATCGATTGGGGAATCGGGTTCTCCATCTCCTGTTGTTGCACTTTCACTGCCATTCAGTAGGTCGGAGAAGTGTTCCCACCACAAACTCAGTGTACTTTGGGCATCAACCACTAGATCACCTCTGTTGGTCCTACAGGAGCTCCGGTCTTAAAACCTTCTGTAAGTCGCCGGATCTTTTCGTAGAATTTTCGAGCATTACCCCTGTCGACCAGCTTGTCAAGCTCTTCATACTCACACATGTCGGCCTCTTTATTTTCTTGATTGCAAAAGCGTCTCGCTTCCCTCTTCTTCCTACATTGCGAGGTAGGCAGTCTGTTTTCTCTCCACTGCGAGACGACAATCCTCATCATACCATCTGTTTTTTTGACATTTTCGAAAGCCAATAATTTCGGTTGCAGCTGTACGTAAGGAGCTTGATATGTCGTCCCACAGTTCCCTTATACCGAGATGCTGATGAGTGCTCCTAGAGAGCAGGAGTGCAAGTCGAGTAGAAAATCGTTTGGCTGTCGGTTGTGATTGCAGCTTCCCGATGACGAACCTTCCTTGTCTTTGTTGACATACGAGCTTTGCTGCACAGAGGCGTTTCCGCATCATAGCTGCTACAAGATAGTGGTCCGAGTCGATGTTGTTATATGGCCGTTGTAGTAGATGTCACAAAAACCCACCTTCTTCCGTCCTTGTCCCGTCCATCGCATTTCTTGGATGGCGGTGATGTCAGCCTTTACTCTTACGAGGTCATCAACAAGCAGGGCAGAGCCACTTTCCCAATTAAGGGTCCGGACATGCCTGGTGCATGCCCTTAATTCGTAGTCTTTTTAGGTTTGCAGTTGTCGTCATCAAAATTGGGGTCTCTCATCCGAGGCTGTTGCTTTCTTTTCATTGTGTTTTTTTTTTCATTTCACTTTTACGCACAACCGCATAAGCGGGCTTCGCCTTCTCACTTAAGCTCGCCCCCAAACGGATGTCTGTTGGCTACTCAGAGGATACTTGGTCTAAGACCGGAAGTCGTCAGTGAATGGCAGTCAGGAACTTTCCTCACTTACGTGAACTTCTACAAAATCTTGGAGAAGACCTGTGAAAAGAGGATCGACACACACCACCTTTTTGTTGATTTTAAGGCTGCTTTCGACAGCACGAAAAGGAGATGCCTTTATGCCGCGATGTCTGAATTTGGTATCCCCGCAAAACTAATACGGCTGTGTAAGTTGACGTTGAGCAACACCAAAAGCTCCGACATGATTGGGAAGGACCTCTCCGAGCCGTTCGATACCAAACGAGGTTTCAGACAAGGTGACTCACAATCGTGTGACTTCTTTAACTTGTTGCTGGAACAAATAATACGATCTGCAGAGCTAAATAGAGAAGTTATAATCTTCTATGAGTGTACAGCTCCTGGCGTACGTCGATGATATTGACATCATCGGAAGCAACAACCGCGCCGTTTGTTCTGCTTTTTCCCGCATGGATAAGGAGGCGGAGCGAATTGGTATGTAGGTGACAAGACGAAATATCCCCTGTCATCAAGTAAACAGTCGGCGCATTCGCGTCTTGGCTCCCACGTCACTGTTGACAGTCATAACTTCGAAGTCGTAGACAATTTCGTATTCCTGGGAACCAGTATCAACAACACGAACAATGCCAGCCTCGAAATCCAGCGCAGAATCACTCTTGCCAACAGATGCTACTTTGGACTCAGTAGGCAATTGAAAAGTAAAGTCCTCTCTCGACGAATCAAAATCAAACTCTACAAGTCGCTTATCATTCCCGTCCTGCTTTATGGTGCAGAAGCTTGGATGATGTCAACATCAGATGAGACGACACTAGGAGTTTTCGAGAGAAAACGGCAACGGCGAATACCGGTGACGATGGAACGATGAGCTGTACGAGTTATACGACGACATTGACATAGTTCAGCGAATAAAAAGACAGCGGCTACACTGGCTAGGTCATGTTGTCCGAATGGACGAAAACACTCCAGCTCTGAAAGTGTTCGATGCAGTACCCGCTGGTGGAAACCGAGGAAGACGGAGACCTCCACTCCGATGGAAGGAAGGAGAAGGACCTGGCTTCACTTGGTGTTACCAATTGGCAGAGTATAATAGTTTTACTCACCTAACGATTGTTTGTTGCACCAAAAATTATATGATTAGGATGACGGACGAATTGCATTTCGGACGTAAACTTGAGTAAAAATTTAGATATCTTGATGAAACTACACGTGTTCCTTGGCACCATAAGGTGGTTTCTTTCGTAGGCCAGACCACGCAATCAAACGCAAATATTTATATATAAAGTGCCATAACTGAATCATAAATACAGATATGAAAGTAAAATTTGATGTAATTCTTGTGGGAAAGTAGGCATGCCCAACAACCTCAATACAAAAGGTTATGTTGAAAACTACAAAATATGCATTAATTCAGTAATACTACGTTTGAACCAACATTGAAAACATCTTGAAAACACAATTTGTGGATTGTGGAACCAAAGTCGTTCTGACCGATTTCATGTGTTTCCGGTGTGTTTTCATTGACAGTCGACAAATTTATTTCTTTGTTTAAATTTTGAGCAACGATAATGGTTTATGTTAGAATCTTTAATATTTGCTTATAATTATTATTAATGATCGTGTTTTATAGAATAACCACAAGAAAATTTTAATAATGAAGGTATTGGCTTTGAAAAGCTAGATAAATATCTTGCGCAACGATAATTCTTCAAGAGACTTGATCTTACTACCCAGCACTTTGGTCTTGCAAAAAAGATAGAATAGTTGAACAAACAACGTTTAATCATATTAAGTGTAATGGAACTTAGGACGCCGATTAAATCATGTTGGTCAAAAGTTTGTTTCTACTTTCAATTAAATATCATTAATTCCAGCAAATTAAGAATAATTTTTGGGAACATGATTGCCAACGAAATGGATCCGAGTTTTTAAAGAAAGCTTTGGTTCATTTAAGAAATTATGCGACATCCTTCGGCTTCTACAAATTAATTAATTTCGGTCGCACACACCTTATTTTTCCACAATTCAATTAGGAGCGCTGTGGAAAACTGTGATTTCGCTCTCTCGCACTCTCTCAAAACAAAGAGTTTCTTTCGTATCATGTCATCTATGAAAATGTTTTGTGCCCTACAAGACGGAGCTAACTCATACACCACTGCACATGCAAAATTTTTCAGTTTTTACCAACACATACACAATACCAACTTTTTGCAGTTAAGTGGCAATCTCGGTAGTTAGAATAGCACCATTCCTTAATACTAATTTTTAAATGTATAAGAGATGCACGTACTACAATGAAACGTTCAAAAATCGCCGCCATTCATTTGAAAATAAAATTTGGAGTGTATGAACATAAGGGCGTATTAATAATTTGTTACTGATGTTATTAATATTTATAGTAATTTTTTTTTTACAGATCTATGCTATGTTTGGGTGCTGCAGAGTATTTTAAAGGCATAAATTGCTGAAAATGGCACACAAACGCACATCCAGTGCGTAGATGCAAACACAAACATCCCTGCAAGACGGATAGAGTTACTTATCTAATGGTCTATTGGTTAGCAGTAAAAAAGCCTGTATTATTTTATTGGTCTTTCTTGTTCTAACAGCAGGAAAAAGTTACCATTTCTCCTCTTTTACTACATGTCCGTGTGATTATCCTGCTCGCTCTCTGTCATTGATTTTGGTGCAAATGCTGCATATGTCTTTCTGCTCAAATTTCTATTGTTTTGGAAAGGCTGTGGTTAACAGAGCCGTCTATAGTAGTTTTTTATTTAATCAGCCATCTATCACCTTACAAGACGGAGCTAACTCATACACCACTTCACATGCAAAGTTTTTCAATTTTTACCAACACATACACAATACTAAACTTTCGACGTGGATTATCGCGACTAGAGTGCATCGATGAACTAAAATCTTTGTATGGCTATGAAGTACCTTCCTATTGCACTGTGAAAAACTGGTACAACGAATTCAATCGTGGCCGACGCTCGCTCAAAGACGAATTCCGTGAAGGTCGTCCAAAAACAGCCATTGTGCCAGAAAACATCGATGCCGTACGTGAACTGATAATGCAAGACCGTCATGTAACATACCTTCAGATAGAGGCCGTAAAAAAGGTTTTTTCTCGTTGGATCCCGCACAATTTGACAATCGCTCAAAAAAGTTCTTCGAAAATTGGTTTGAGCGCATGCAAAAGTGTATACATCTTGATGGAGAATATTTTGAAAACCAATAAAACCATTTTCGTTGATAAATATTCCTATTTTCATTATTAGGCCAGAAATATATATAGCAGCCCTCGTATTACTAGTTTTAGATATTTGCACGCTTCGGAAGAAAAACTTAAGCTTATGCTGGATACCACCTTAGACAGTACTTTTAATAGTAACACAACGACAGTAGAACAATAGCGACTCCAGGCAGAGGACTCATAGAAACAAATTAGATTGCATTGCTATACACCAACTTTGCAATAATAACAACGTAATGGATGCTTATTGTGCTAACAACAAACCGGAGATAAAGTATTATTCCCATATAGGAAGCTAGCTATACTTCTTATGGGTGCGGCGAATCCTACCAGCAGTTCTTCAACACATCAACGGTAATCGCTCATCAATCGTACAATACAAATTCGAACTCTAATTCGCCGTATGATGGAAGAAGAACTTGTAGTCATTTGTGTCAGGAAGTAAAAGTAAGCTTTATATGAAAGTACAGTGGAACTTCCATAACTCGAACTTCTATAACTCAAAGATCTCCATAACTCTAACACTTGAATTGGCAATAGCGTTTAGAAGCTAAATTTCATACAAATTTCCTTCCCTAACTCGAATTTCTATAACTCGAAGTTCTCCATAACTCGAACTTTTGAATTGGCAATAGAAGGCAATTTTCATACAAATTTCCTTCCATAAATCGAACTTTTTGGTCAGGCCATAATACAAAATTTAAAATTTTATTATCGAGACAAAATTTTAAAAGAGTCCCTCTATATTGTACGGATGCGAACAAAAAATATGATATTACACTTATGGATTGCATAAATCATCTAACAAAGGTATGCGATACAGACGTCAAGAGCCAAACAATAGCAAACTGTAACAAACGAAATTACAGAATACATATTTTAACTTATGTATGTACATAAGAATTTTGTGAAATAAATAAATAAAACTGTGTATCTTAATATATAAAAATCACGTGTCACGCTGTTTGTTTTCGATGGACTTCTAAACTGCTGAACCGATTTTAATGAAATTTTTAACACTGTGTGCAGATTGGTCCAACTTCAAAGATAGGATAGTTTAAAACTTATATACTTATACGTTATACGAATCTATGACTTCCAATATTCTGAATTTAAGAAAAAATCACATACAATCCGTGAAATAAATAAAGTTATGTACATATGTATGGTCAGACAAATAAGCAATGCTGCCACTCTTTTCCAGTAAATCTTCCTCGAATTTGGGAGATTTCAGAGGAATTTAGGAAATCGCAGAGTTGATTTCTGCATGTATTTCCTAAATGCAAAAAAAATTTCATTTATTTGCATTTAGGTATAGAATTTTGTATGGCTAATGCCCGGTTTCACAGTTTCGGCTAAGTATTGTTGCAAACTGAGTAGTCGTTTGCGTTTCACAGACAATGCTTAATTTCTATAAAATTTTATTATGATATATGGCAACGTTATGGGCAACATATGTTTTACAAATGTCATTCATAAAAATATGTTTGAAATATTTAAATTATAACAGACAATACATAAATTTGCGAGGAAAATTATATCAAAAATTGATGAAAACAACAAAAGAACCCCAAATTTCATCACTAGCGAGTCGGAGCACCTATGGGAACTGAAGGAAAAGTATAAGCTGTTGTTGAGTGCAAACGAACGGACACTTGCCCTACGCTACGAAAGATGTCGCTGAAAATTCAAAGCAAATTCAAAACAAAAATCAGCTGTTATTTATGCATTGCTTAAGCCTCCCATTTTCAGTGCTTAAGCATAACCTAAGTATGAACTGTAAAACACTATTTTCCTGTTTTATCTTAAGCACAACATAAGTATGGAGTACATTTGGAGTTAAATTTAGAGCTATATGTGCTATTGCAGTAGATGGCGCTACATGGGAATACATTTATTGACACTTATTTGTGATACTAACGACTGACGTTGTAAGGTAATTGAATAAGTGCGCTGTATTAGGCTAGATATTGCTATAGAAGCAGATGCTGTTATATTAAAAGTCCAAACGTTTATTTTAGCTAAAATTTATTAAACGTAAAACGTGTGTTTAAAATTTACCATTTATTAAACGTAAAACGTGTGTTTAAAATTTATCAGACTCGGCCACGCTTTGCTTTCTTTTTATTATTTAAAACTCTTTAAACGAATTAAATAAAAGTAAGTATTATTAGCTTGCTTTTCATTTTATTTATTAAATCTTATTTTGAACTTTGAAGTAATATTTTCAATAAAATGCCACCAAAAAAATCGAACCTCAATAATGCACGGAATAGAGCTGCACAACTCCAAAGAGTTCAAAGAGTTCAGCAGTCTGCAGAACAAATCGCTGCAACAAACTCAGCTCAAAGAATCAGGACAACAGAGAGTCGTGTACAAGAATCCCAAGAACAGCGTGATAGACGTCTGCGACAAACTAGTAAAACTATATTTTACAGCTTCTTGAAAAATGTATATTTTAATGAAAATTTCTATAACTCGAAGTCTCTCTAACTCGAAGTTATTTGTGCATTATGGTGATTCGAGTTCGAGAAGTTCCACTGTATATTCTAAAAAAAGATTTTATGTTATAGTACAGTAGTTTTCCGAAATAACGAATAATCGTTTTAACGAAAACCGCTTATAACGAACAAGCAAATTTATTACATTGAGTACCGTAAATAACGAACATCGAGAATTTGTAAGTACTCAGTTTAACGAACAACATGAAGAAAACATATGAAGAAAGAGGAAAAAATCAAATAACATCGAACCAGAATTAAAAATAAAACTCGAAAAAATTCATAAGAAATGTGCAAATTGAAAAAATGTTGAATTTTATAAAAAAGCTTAAAATTATTGATCAGCAGCAAATAGAAGTATGAGTGTCAGAATTGGTCCATTTTGGAAGAATCTATTGGATTTGAATTGTTTTGTTACGGTTTTTAATTTTTTAACAAATAATTAATGAAACAATTTATTAAACAGCAATTTACGGATATATAACTCATTTTTATTGATAAAAATACCTCTAAGTGAGTACTCGAATTAATGAAAAATTCGATATAGCGAACAGGCCTGACAAGTAATGTGTTCGTTACTTCGGAAAACTACTGTACATACAAATGTATGGTTGGATATTATCAACTCACTCATCTGCCTCCAGTGGCATAATCCTTGTTCTGCTTCTATTCTTGGTTTTGTATGTTTGTGTTTGCATGTACGCGCCAGAGAACTGCAAAACTCACTTTTTCCTTGAATCAGCTCATACGCAAAAGTTTCTATTCAATTCCAAACAAAGCACAGCGTTGAGTAAAAATCAGCTCAAGTTGCCGCACCGCTCATTCGCGTACAATGTGAGCCTTCGGTCCGAAATGCTTTGCTCACCTTTGCTCACTTCACGAAATGTTTAGCTCACTTTCGCTCAGTGACTGGAAGTGAATAGAAACTTTTGCGTATGTGCTGATTCAAGGAAGAAATGAGTTTTGCAGTTCTCTGGTATGTATATTGTTTTTGTATGCTTTGTTCGCGATCAGCTTATGCGTCACATGCATTGCACTAAAAATTTGGTACACATTGTGTTCTATTGTTGAGTTTGCTCATACCCATTGACTTTGCTCATACCCATTGAGTTTGCTCATAGGCATTGAGTTTGCTCTTTTGTGTTTTTGTTTTCATTCAACACGATCATTGTTGAGCCGAATGAGCGAACGCCTGAGTAGAGCTGTTTGAACACGAGCGTGAATAAACTCAGCAAGCAAACGAATTTACCGCAATTGAGATGAGTTTGGCTCAGTAGCAAAAACATTCACGAATGCCAGTTTGAGCGCTAGAGCCGAATGGGCTGATAGTTCGAGTATTGTTGGTGCATGAACATTTTTGCTCTCAACGCATTGCAGCTTGCTTTGCCTTCCAAGAACCATTTTCAGCTATTACCCAGCAAGTCATGGGCACTGAAACTCCGCATAAACATTAACCTCAACTCTTCTTTCGTACAGCACCCTGAATGATAGAAAGAAACAACCAAAGTTCTCGTGTTTAAACATGTTTTGTTTTGAGCTATATCATGGCTGCTTGTGAAGTATTATTTTGCGTGTTTTATTTTAATCAGTGATCTGCAGCCTAATTAAAGTTCAAATTATTGAAGCACACATTTAAAAATAAAAGTTTTCTTAAGCCAAATTATGGAATTGAAGAGGGTGATACAGTAATACTTCATTGCATTCTCAATTAGAAGATTTTTCTCGTTGGATCCCGCACAATTTGACAATCGCTCAAAAAAAGGCTCAAAAAAGTGCTTCGAAAATTGGTTTGAGCGCATGCAAAAGTGTATACATCTTGATGGAGAATATTTTGAAAACCAATAAAACCATTTTCGTTTATAAATATTCCTATTTTCATTATTAGGCCAGAAATATATATAGCAGCCCTCGTATTACTAGTTTTAGATATTTGCACGCTTCGGAAGAAAAACTTAGGCTTATGCTGGATACCACCTTAGACAGTACTTTTAATAGTAACACAACGACAGTAGAACAATAGCGACTCCAGGCAGAGGACTCATAGAAACAAATTAGATTGCATTGCTATACACCAACTTTGCAATAATAACAACGTAATGGATGCTTATTGTGCTAACCATAAACAGAATTCGGAACAACAAACCGGAGATAAAGTATTATTCCCATATAGGAAGCTAGCTATACTTCTTATGGGTGCGGCGAATCCTACCAGCAGTTCTTCAACACATCAACGGGAATCGCTCATCAATCGTACAATACAAATTCGAACTCTAATTCGCCGTATGATGGAAGAAGACTTGTAGTCATTTGTGTCAGGAAATAAAAGTAAGCTTTATATGAAAGTACAGTGGAACTTCCATAACTCGAACTTCTATAACTCAAAAATCTCCATAACTCTAACACTTGATTTGGCAATAGCGTTTAGAAGCTAAATTTCATACAAATTTCCTTCCCCAACTCGAATTTCTATAACTCGAAGTTCTCCATAACTCGAACTTTTGAATTGGCAATAGAAGGCAACTTTCATACAAATTTCCGTCCATAAATCGAACTTTTTGGTCAGGCCATAATACAAAATTTAAAATTTTATTATCGAGACAAAATTTTAAAAGAGTCCCTCTATATTGTACGGATGCGAACAAAAAATATGATATTACACTTATGGATTGCATAAATCATCTAACAAAGGTATGCGATATAGACGTCAAGAGCCAAACAATAGCAAACTGTAATAAACGAAATTACAGAATACATATTTTAACGTATGTATGTACATAAGAATTTTGTGAAATAAATAAATAAAACTGTGTATAAAACTATATTTTACAGCTTTTTGAAAAATGTATATTTTAATGAAAATTTCTATAACTCGAAGTCTTTCTAACTCGAAGTTATTTGTGCATTATGGTGATTCGAGTTAGAGAAGTTCCACTGTATATTCTAAAAAAAAAATTTATGTTATAGTACAGTAGTTTTCCGAAATAACGAATAATCGTTTTAACGAAAACCGCTTATAACGAACAAGCAAATTTGTTACATTGAGTACCGTAAATAACGAACATCGAGAATTTGTAAGTACTCAGTTTAACGAACAACATGAAGAAAACATATGAAGAAAGAGGAAAAAATCAAATAACATCGAACCAGAATTAAAAATAAAACTCGAAAAAATTCATAAGAAATGTGCAAATTGAAAAAATGTTGAATTTTATAAAAAAGCTTAAAATTATTGATCAGCAGCAAATAGAAGTATGAGTGTCAGAATTGGTCCATTTTGGAAGAATCCATTGGATTTGAATTGTTTTGTTACGGTTTTTAATTTTTTAACAAATAATTAATGAAACAATTTATTAAACAGCAATTTACGGATAAATAACTCATTTTTATTGATAAAAATACCTCTAAGTGAGTACTCGAATTAATGAAAAATTCGATATAGCGAACAGGCCTGACAAGTAATGTGTTCGTTATTTCGGAAAACTACTGTACATACAAATGTAAGGTTGGATATTAACAACTCACTCATCTGCCTCCAGTGGCATAATCCTTGTTCTGCTTCTATTCTTGGTTTTGTATGTTTGTGTTTGCATGTACGCACCAGAGAACTGCAAAACTCACTTTTTCCTTGAATCAGCTCATACGCAAAAGTTTCTATTCTTTCTTTGCTCACTTCACGAAATGTTTAGCTCACTTTCGCTCAGTGATTGGAAGTGAATAGAAACTTTTGCGTATGAGCTGATTCAAGGAAGAAGTGAATTTTGCAGTTCTCTGGTATGTATATTGTTTTTGTATGCTTTGTTCGCGATCAGCTTATGCGTCACATGCATTGCACTAAGAATTTGGTATGTTCTATTGTTGAGTTTGCTCATACCCATTGACTTTGCTCATACCTATTAAGTTTGCTCTTTTGTGTTTTTGTTTTCATTCAACACGATCATTGTTGAGCCGAATGAGCGAACGCCTGAGTAGAGCTGTTTGAACACGAGCGTGAATAAACTCAGCAAGCAAACGAATTTACCGCAATTGAGCTGAGTTTAGCTCAGTAGCGAAAACATTCACGAATGCCAGTTTGAGCGCTTGAGCCGAATGGGCTGATAGTTCGGGTATTGTTGGTGCATGAACATTTTTGCGCTCAACGCATTGCAGCTTGCTTTGCCTTCCAAGAACCATTTTCAGCTATTACCCAGCAAGTCATGGGCACTGAAACTCCGCATAAACATTAACCTCAACTATTCTTTCGTACAGCACCTTGAATGATAGAAAGAAACAACCAAAGTTCTCGTGTTTAAGCAAGTTTTGTTTTGAGCTATATCATGGCTGCTTGTGAAGTATTATTTTGCGTGTTTTATTTTAATCAGTGATCTGCAGCCTAATTAAAGTTCAAATTATTGAAGCACGCATTTAAAAATAAAAGTTTTCTAAAGCCAAATTATGGAATTGAAGAGGGTGATACAGTAATACTTCATTGCATTCTCAATTAGAAGATTTTTCTCGTTGGATCCCGCACAATTTGACAATCGCTCAAAAAAAGGCTCAAAAAAGTGCTTCGAAAATTGGTTTGAGCGCATGCAAAAGTGTATACATCTTGATGGAGAATATTTTGAAAACCAATAAAACCATTTTCGTTGATAAATATTCCTATTTTCATTATTAGGCCAGAAATATATATAGCAGCCCTCGTATTACTAGTTTTAGATATTTGCACGCTTCGGAAGGAAAACTTAAGCTTATGCTGGATACCACCTTAGACAGTACTTTTCATAGTAACACAACGACAGTAGAACAATAGCGACTCCAGGCAGAGGACTCATAGAAACAAATTAGATTGCATTGCTATACACCAACATTGCAATAATAACAACGTAATGGATGCTTATTGTGCTAACAATAAACAGAATTCGGAACAACAAACCGGAGATAAAGTATTATTCCCATATAGGAAGCTAGCTATACTTCTTATGGGTGCGGGGTATCCTACCAGCAGTTCTTCAACACATCAACGGTAATCGCTCATCAGTCGTACAATACAAATTCGAACTCTAATTCGCCGTATGATGGAAGAAGAACTTGTAGTCATTTGTGTCAGGAAGTAAAAGTAAGCTTTATATGAAAGTACAGTGGAACTTCCATAACTCGAACTTCTATAACTCGAAGTTCTCCATAACTCGAACTTTTGAATTGGCAATAGAAGGCAATTTTCATACAAATTTCCTTCCATAAATCGAACTTTTTGGTCAGGCCATAATACAAAATTTAAAATTTTATTATCGAGACAAAATTTTAAAAGAGTCCCTCTATATTGTACGGATGCGAACAAAAAATATGATATTACACTTATGGATTGCATAAATCATCTAACAAAGGTATGCGATACAGACGTCAAGAGCCAAACAATAGCAAACTGTAACAAACGAAATTACAGAATACATATTTTAACTTATGTATGTACATAAGAATTTTGTGAAATAAATAAATAAAACTGTGTATCTTAATATATAAAAATCACGTGTCACGTAGTTTGTTTTCGATGGACTTCTAAACTGCTGAACCGATTTTAATGAAATTTTTAACACTGTGTGCAGATTGGTCCAACTTCAAAGATAGGATAGTTTAAAACTCTCCTTATAGTCGCATTATTTATTTATTGCAAATTATTTGTTTATTATTAGCAAAGAGCTATCCACCAGTTGGTGGCGCTAAGTGCGGTATATTACAGTAGATGACGCTACATTTCTTTCTAAATTTTCATGGATTTAGGCTTGTTTAGTTGAAGCACATTTGTTCAGTTGAAGCACTGGTATACTTACTTATGGAATTATCACCAGACTTTAAAAAGGGCAAACACACAATATTTCGAAAACGTTATAAAATTTTATTCTTAAATTTAATAAGTTGCACTTCTCCTTGATGGAGGATAATTCGTTTATTACAATTTTAAAATGAATAAGTAAATGTTGGGATGGTTAACCACACACACACACAGCGTGCGAAAAGATTGCTCCAGGTAGGACTACGACTGCGAGTTGGTAACACGATATGTAGAAACGTAAAGGATGTCGAACTCGAAAAGTTACCAAACCTTCTGGTTCACGGATGAAATCGAATGAGAGTGATCCCGTTGGGATCAATCCCTTTTAATGATTTGGGTGGTGAATACCACACTCGACTCGTTGATGATCGTGTGGTTGTTGTGTCGTACGATGAGCGGTGTTAGATTCTGTGTATAATGCGTGCGTGTGTAGTGGTGTGGGTTGTATCTGTTGTGTTGAGATGTGATATGATGTAATGTGATGTGATGCGTGGTTGATGTCGCAAGGCCATATGAACATGTCATGTGAACATCCCGGCCCCCCTAGGCAGATTAATCGCCTAGGAGCCTCTGCAGCTGTTGCAGCGTGTCGACTACAGCTTTCAACCCTGTTGAACGTCGTTGTTGTTGGCGATGAGTGTGGCGTGGCGGAGATGGCCGCGAGCGTGCAGTGGTTGATCTAGTGCGATGGGCTCGTCGTCGTTGGATTGGGTTGCTGTGGGGTCTGTGCCGTGTGTTGATATGATTTGATGACGGGTTGGCTCGCCTGGGAAATCGGTGGAATAGAGTGTGATGCGGCAGTTGGCAGTATTGACATGCGCCGTCAGCCCAGCATTCTATGGTGGCGTGGTCATCTGCCAAGCAGGTCATGCAATGCCCGTGGGCTCTTGCAACCTGTTGTCTTTGAGCGGGCTTCATGCTCTGGAATATGGAACACCTTTTAAGGACGTGAGGGCGATGGCACAGGCTGCACCGTGGATAAACCCGGTTTTCTCTTGGCTGCTCTTCGCCTCTTTCTCCAGCTGCGGTAGCGGATGGTGGTCCCGTACTCATTAGTGTCCTCGGAGCAGCGACGGGAGCAACTATTTCGGACCTAACAGCTTTGGGGCCACTTGGTCTGTCTTCTACGTCCATTTCTATGATGATAGGAATATATATTAAATTTTGGTTCATGGTTTAAATTAATGATATTTATGGTTATGTTTGGTCATATATCAATATACATATATTCTAGTTTAATTTTGTTAATTTCTTTGCATATACGGATTGTAAAGATTGTATTGCGGAGGTTTTCGCGAATTTGCGGTATTTGTGATTTATTTTTGATTAGTTTTGCGATTTATTTTGTGGTTTAGGTTGGTGTTCTTCGCTGTTTGGAAGAAAGCACAATTTTACGACTGGTCGAGTTAATATGCCGGTTTGTGTTCGTACATCGACTACTCTTATGTGACCATCTGATCCTCGATGAACCTTTTCAATGCGGCCTAGTCGCCATTCCGTTGGAGGAAGGCATTCGTCCTAGATGATGACGCATTCTCCTGCATTGGGTTCCTTTTGGGCTGTTTTCCATCTATATCTCTTATGGAGATATTTAAGATAATCCTCCTTCCATCTGTGGCTGAATTCGTGATGGAGAATCTTTATTCTTTCCCATCGATTTATTAAAGAGAGTGAGTCTCCTTCTGTCTCAGGTATGGCGAGAAGAAATGACCTGGTGTGAGGGCTGTGAAATCGGAGGGATCTTGCGAGAGAGGTGATATTGGTCTTGAGTTTAGTACGGCTTCTATTCTAGCGAGTAGTGTGGTAAACTCCTCGTAATTGAATTTATGATTGCCGGCCGTTTTCTTCAAATGGGACTTAAAGCTTTTTACTGCTGATTCCCACAGTCCGCCCATATGTGGAGAACATGGGGGTATAAATTGCCAATCGATCCCTTGGGGTGCATATTTATTGACAATTTCAGGAGAGACTTCTTTCATGAAGTTTATAAACTCCTTCTCTGTGGCTCTTTGGGCTCCGACAAAGTTTTTACCATTGTCGCTCATTATCTTTGAAGGAAATCCGCGTCGTCCGACAAAGCGTGCAAATGCTGCAAGAAAAGCCGCAGTAGTCAGATCTGAACATAGCTCGAGGTGTACTGCCTTTGTCGTAAAGCATACAAAAACAGCCACATACCCCTTTCTGAAAGAGGACGACCTTAACATTGAGGCCTTTATCTGGAAAGGTCCAGCAAAGTCAACCCCAGGGATGGTAAAGGGTAGAGCATAATTGCAGCGTTCAGGTGGTAAGGCTGCCATTATCTGCGTACGCATCTTGTGTTTGTATATAGTACACTGTTTACACATGAAGATGGTTCTTTTAATTTGTGGCTCTAGTCGCGGTATATAAAATTCTTGTCGGACCATTTGTTGCATCAAGCGATGCTCACCATGCATTGTAAGCTGGTGGAGATATATTATGAATAGATAAGTAAAGCGGGATTTCTCTGGAATAATGATGGGATGCCGTTCGTTGTAACTGAGGCTGGAGTTCGCTAGTCTTCCATTTGCCCTGATTAATCCCTTAGCGTCCAAGAATGGATTTAAGACGAGAAGAGAGCTTCCCTTTTCGCGAGGTTGTCTATCTAACAACTTAGATTTTTCTCGATTGAAATAGCGAGTTTGGGTGTATGTGATGATACTAACTTTGGCATGTTGCAAGTCGGAATGCGTTAGTTGCACGAAAGGGTCATTTGGTATTCCTTTTATTTTTTGTCTAAGTCTTTGGGTAAATTTGTGCATATAAGCAACTACCCTTAGTGCTTTAGGAAATGATGAAAATCGGTGGAGAATATCATCCTCTTCGGGAGTGATATGAAAATTTTCAATTCTCCGACTCTCTGGCGGTATTATATTCCGAGCAGGAGACTTTGGCCAGAACTCTTGTGATTCTGTTAGCCATGTAGGACCGTTCCACCAGAGTGTAGTGCTGGTGAGGTGAAGTGGTTTACAACCTCTTGTCCCAAGATCTGCTGGGTTATCTGCACTTGCAACATGTTGCCATTTGGCTGGGCCAACTAAATCTAAAATTTGTGATATGCGATTAGATACATAGGTCTTCCATGTATATGGTGGTTTTTCTAACCATGCTAAAACTATCTCTGAGTCTGACCAAAGATACATTTTGTGATTGTTTAATTTGAGATGGGTTTGAACTATTGAAATTAATTTTGCTAACAGAAGAGCACCATTCAGTTCGAGCCGTGGCAGGCTTAGTGTCTTCAAAGGTGCAACTTTGGCTACCAAGAGATGTGAAGATATTTTGCTATCGTACTGAGTTCGTACGTAGACCGTTGCGCAATATGCCTTTTCAGAGGCGTCACAGAAACCGTGTAATTCTACATTAATGTGAGGGGTGAAGTTAACCCATCGAGGGATTCGAATTTCTGATATTGTGTGTAGGTTGTTAGCAAATTGAACCCATTTAGTTAAACGTACAGGTTTTACCTGTTCATCCCATTCAGTGCCATCTTGCCACAATTCTTGAATTAGGATTTTTGCTTGAATCATTATTGGCGAAAGCCATCCTGCGGGGTCGAAAAGTTTTGCCACCGAGGAAAGTATTTGGCGTTTTGTAATGGTATATGAGAATTGATCCGTTATCGCATTCCATTGAATCCCTAGAGTTTTGGTTGTGCTAGCCTTTTCAAATTTAGGAAAGTCTGTATCTAATAAGTCTTCCATTTTTATATCTTTTATTATTTCGGGGTGATTTGATGTGATTTTCTTTAAAGGAAAACCTGCTGATTTCAGTGCTTCGATCACTTGCGATAATGATTCGCCTGCTAATTGAATACTGTGGCTACCTGAAAGTATATCGTCCACGTATGTTTGTGTTTGCAACACAGAAGATGCTAAAGGCAAGTTTTGTTTACATGTTTTTGCAACTTCATGTAACGTTCTAATGGCCAAATAGGGTGCGCAATTTATGCCAAAGGTTACTGTTTTGAGTTTGTAGTCGTTAATTGGACTATTGTTTGTTTTGCGGAAGACTATGCGTTGAAAATCTTGGTCATCTTCGTGTATTAGAATTTGCCTATACATTTTTTCTACATCCCCATTGAAAACGTATTTAAACATGCGCCAATTTAGAATTAGCAACATGAGATCAGGTTGTAACGTTGGCCCTGTGTATAGTACATCATTTAGTGATTTGCCTGAGCTAGTACTCTTCGAGGCATTGAAAACTACTCGTACTTTTGTTGTAATTTTATCTGGTCTAATTACCCCGTGATGTGGCAGATAAAAAGATAGATATCTACCTTTAGATACTTTTTCATATGGCACAGTCTCTTCCATATGATTGAGATCGAGATATTCGTCCATAACATTGTCATATGCTGATTTAAGCTCGCTTTTCTTTATCAGGCTTTTTTCCATGCTTAGAAATTGCTGGACTGCTGATATTCTAGAGTGGCCAAGAGCTGTGGTTTCTGGAAAAGTTGGTTTGAATGGTAGTCGCACAACATAACGACCATGTTCGTTTCTTGTTGTTGTGGACTTGTAGTAGGCTTCGCATGCCTGGTCTTCTTCTGAAGGTTGGATAGTCCGAGGTAATTCTTCTACTTCCCAGAATTTTTTAAGTTCATTATTTAAATACTCGTTTGAGATATTTTCCACTTGAGTGGTGAAAGAATTGATTTTTTCAGTGACTTGGCCACTTATAATCCACCCAAAGATTGTATTTTGGGCTAACAATTTATTGGAGATTTTCTCAATACCTTCAAGAATTATTTGAGGTATTAAGTCACTGCCTAATAATATGTCGATTTGGGATGGGGTATGACAGTTGGGATCTGCTAACTTGAGAGATTTTTCCCAATGTTTTTTATTAACTTCATAACTTGGAAGCAAATTTGTAAGTTGCGGTAGAACGATGGCTTGCGCATCTATTCTAATATCCGCACTTGGAGATACTATGGTGATTGGGCATATTTTGTTGGAATTTTGAATAATTCTTCCACCCATTCCCGAGATTTGAAAGTTAGAATGTTTTATTGGCAGTTTGAGCCGATTTTGAGCCTTTGAAGATATAAAGGATCTTTGAGAGCCTTGATCTATTAGTGCTCTTAGTTTGAATAAATCACCCTTATGTTCAATGGTGATGACCGCAGTGGGTAAAAGAATTTTGCTTTCATTTTCTGAATGAAGCGCTTGGATTTTTGCTGCTTTAGAGCAAGATGGTTGTTCTTCCCTTTTTTCGGGATTTGATGTTTCGGGATTACTACATGAAGTTGTAGCGACTAACCCCGTGGTTTTTTGAAATTGATTTTGCTTCATATTTTGAAAATTGTTAATATGAAGCAATGAGTGATGTCTTCGTTGGCAATATACACAATTGAATTTGCTTTCACAGTCTTTTGTCATATGATAGTTTGACAGACAGCTTTTGCAAAGTTTGTGTTGCCGAACAAGATTGTTTCTATCTGAAGTGGGTAATTTTTTGAATCTCTCGCAAGATCTTAACTTATGACCTCCTTTACAGAGTTCACATAACGATTGCCGTTGATTATTTTGATTTGACACGAAGGAATGACTTTTATTAACGTGTCTGTTGTATTGAATATTATTGCTGGCTTGAGGTTTAAACGAGGTTTTACTCGACTCATTTGGCGGACTTGATATATTCATATTTTGGCTGCCCATTCGCTCAACTATCTCGTATTGAGCAGCGAGGAATTTTTTCATTTGCTCCTATGTGGGCATTGCTCTTCTATCGTCAAGTGATTGCTCCCATCGTAGTACCGCAGCCTGAGGGAGTTTTTCTGTACAAATAGTTACTATCATATGGTCCCAATATTCTACGGGAGAATTTTGTGTTTTTAACACTGACAGGCAATTAGTCACTGTTGAGTAAAATTTTTGATATTCCTGGCTGGTTTCTTGTTTAATTTTTGGGTAATGTAATATAGTTTTTATAGGGTTTTCTATCATTACCCTTTTATTTTCATATCTTTCAACTAGTGCTTCCCAAGCCAGCTTAAAATTGTCGCCATTTATATCGAATTGCTTGACGATAATGCCTGCTTCCCCTTGTGTCTTGTACCTTAGTTGGAATAGCTTTTGTGCTTCTGCAAGGCTAGGATGGTTTATGTAAAGGGCTGTGAACATGTCCCGGAAGGACGGCCATTGTTCATAACATCCAGTAAAAACTTCAGTATCACAAGTTGGTACATTTAAATACATGCCTTTATCTAGGTCTTCTTTTGTTGTTGTGACTACTCTGGGTGGGTGAGTAGTGGCGCTATTTGGCCTTATTACATTTAATTGTTCGCTGATCATTCTATTTATTATTTCTTTCTGATCACGGCAATTATTTAATTTGGCTGTCGCCGAAGCTTTTATGTTTTCTGGGAGTTCAGCGTCGTCAGCTTCAATTACTGCATCGTACGCTGCCAGAAGGCGTGCCCATATTTCGTCGACACTTTCCAGTTTTGCCTTTAAAACCGATTCAGAGATGTCAGCGATAGGGGAAGCTTTGAATCTTGTGCAATAGCTTATAAAAGTATCACCTTCATTGATGAATTTTGATAATAAATGATCTTTTGATCTTTTTTGTTTTACACTCTGCTTTGAGCGTGTAGCTTCTGCAGGTGGGCCTTGTGTTTTATCTTCATCAGCCATTTTAGGAATTTCTAATGATATAGGTGTTCTTGGTTTAACCTCTTTCGATTTGTCGGATTGCATTTATTTGAAATGTATTGGAAGCTTTTAGCTTAAAAGGAGTTTTGTATGTTCTTGAAATTTGATATTGCTATATCAATGTAGTTCAATAAATTTTTGGAAAAATATAAAATTTTTTTTTTTTTTGAAAAAATTTAAATTTGAAAGATAATTAATAATTTTGATATAAATGAAAAAATTTTGTGAAGAGATTTATTTTCCTGTAAAATCGTAAATCGGTACCGCATAAGCCGATTAATGGTATATTTAAATAATTATTTTATAATAATAATATATTTATATTATATATATATTAAATATATATATATAAATTTTTTTTGTATAGATGACTGGAAGAAAACAAAATTTTGTTTTGTTTTACAGTGTATCCGTGTATCTCCAGTTCACTTGAGCTCCTTTTGTATATTTGTATCTGTAACCGAATCAAGAACGCGAAAGAAAAATGCAAATTGTAAAATTGTTTGTATGTATGTATTTATTTTCATATGTTTGCATATGCATATGCTTTATGTGTACCATATGATGTTTTCCTTCCTTGTTTTGTTTTGATCGTGTCCCTTGTAGTTAAGTATAATTGTTGTATATATATGTATATGTGTAACAAGTAAATGTATAATGAGAGAAGTGAGAGCGCGAAATAGTTGTAATAAATATTTTTATGTATATTTATGTGTGTTTATATGTATATTGTGGTTTAATATAGTATGTATATGAAGAGAGAATATGTATGGGAAATGAGAGAGCACAAGGATGGGTACGATTGCGGTATCATTTATATAGCGCGAATATATATAGCGAGGAATATATGTACATACATAAATCTCTTTAAGCACTGTATTGTTTTTTATTTCTCTTTTCTTCTGCCTTTACTTAGAATTATTAGCGATCCTGCTTTTTGCTTTTTAGCTTAAGGGGTATCGCTGTAGAAATTGCAAGTATGTAATACTTGACTTATGTAAAATATTAGTTTTGTGGTTTATTTTGTGGTGTGTTTCGGGACACAGAATAAGTATATAGGCAGGTATGACTTTTGGTTTTAAGTATTTATGTATGTACAGTATATATATGCGAAAACTTACGAAGCCTTACGCGTAAATGGCTCGTTTTTTTGTTTTATTTATGTTCAATACTTTTCGCGACAGAGTTTTAAGTAGGGGAGCATGTAATGTTGGCTCTGCCCATATGTATGTATTTATGTTGGTAATATGTATATATATTTTCTTGTATAAGTTTCGTATTCTGCTTTTGCTTTTATATAGGCGATCCTGCTTGTTGCTTTATTAGCTCAAGGGGTATCGCTGGAAAATTGCAAGTATGTAATACTTGTCTTTGTATATATATATTTTTTGTTTGAAGGTTATAATGGGTGTTTAGTTACACCAATAAGCAAAAGGGCAGTTACGTTTATTTTCTTTTCAGTTATTTAGGTACAGATATAACCGAATTGTTTTGCGGTTATTAAGAACAGTTCGGTGATATTTTTTTTTTCTTTTTAATTAACGGTGTACCGTAATACCGTCAAAAACTGTACCGAAATACTGTTAAAACCGTCAACATACATATGAGCGTACCTATTCTTTTATATAATTCGATAAGTAAATGGAATGGACTCACTTTATTATCCGCCAAGGGTTTTTGGGTTTTACTTATTTGCTCTCTTCCTTTTGCACATATGCTAATTGCTTTTCGTTTTCCTATTTTGTTGGTTTCCAAGCTGCGTTGGTGTCCTCCTCCCTCGTTGATTGTTTGTGTATCCTCTTTCACTTGATATGTTTAGTGGTGTTTTGTTCTTTTTGTTGGTTTTTAAGTTAGTTCACTTTAGTTTTGTAATATTATATTGTATCGCGCCCGTTTTGTTGAGTTGAGGTTGTTGACCTTTCAGATTAATTTTTTGTGTTATATCGCGCCCGTTTGTTGTTGTATGTTAATATTTTATATGTTTTTGAAGTATTTAACTTTTTTATTTCCTTACACTGTTCGTTTATATGTGTGTATAATATTAAATGTTTTTGTTCTTTTAGGTGCTTTTTTTTAATTTTTTTTTGTTTCTTTTAACACTGCACTTTCACTTTTGAAAATTTTTCACTTATGTATACTTAGGTGCCTTTCCGGAAGGCTCGAAGGACCATTTGTTTAGTTGAAGCACATTTGTTCAGTTGAAGCACTGGTATACTTACTTATGGAATTATCACCAGACTTTAAAAAGGGCAAACACACAATATTTTGAAAACGTTATAAAATTTTATTCTTAAATTTAATAAGTTGCACTTCTCCTTGATGGAGGATAATTCGTTTATTACAATTTTAAAATGAATAAGTAAATGTTGGGATGGTTAACCACACACACACACAGCGCGCGAAAAGATTGCTCCAGGTAGGAATACGACTGCGAGTTGGTAACACGATATGTAGAAACGTAAAGGATGTCGAACTCGAAAAGTTACCAAACCTTCTGGTTCACGGATGAAATCGAATGAGAGTGATCCCGTTGGGATCAATCCCTTTTAATGATTTGGGTGGTGATTACCACACTCGATTCGTTGATGATCGTGTGGTTGTTGTGTCGTACGATGAGCGGTGTTAGATTCTGTGTATAATGCGTGCGTGTGTAGTGGTGTGGGTTGTATCTGTTGTGTTGAGATGTGATATGATGTAATGTGATGTGATGCGTGGTTGATGTCGCAAGGCCATATGAACATGTCATTTGAACAAGGCTGTCATAACAAAAGCTGCCACTTGCTAAAAACATTAAATGAAAATGCGAGGTTTGAAGTTTATATTATTTGTGGTAAAGTTATACGAATCTATGACTTCCAATATTCTGAATTTAAGAAAAAATCACATACA
This sequence comes from Zeugodacus cucurbitae, assembly GCF_028554725.1. Lineage (NCBI taxonomy): Eukaryota > Metazoa > Arthropoda > Insecta > Diptera > Tephritidae > Zeugodacus > Zeugodacus cucurbitae. The sequence continues at coordinate 41,950,371 of NC_071667.1, forward strand.
ATCCGTGAAATAAATAAAGTTATGTACATATGTATGGTCAGACAAATAAGCAATGCTGCCACTCTTTTCCAGTAAATCTTCCTCGAATTTGGGAGATTTCAGAGGAATTTAGGAAATCGCAGAGTTGATATCTGCATGTATTTCCTAAATGCAAAAAAAATTTCATTTATTTGCATTTAGGTATAGAATTTAGGTATAGAATTTAATGCCCGGTTTTACAGTTTCGGCTAAGTATTGTTGCAAACTGAGTAGTCGTTTGCGTTTCACAGACAATGCTTAATTTCTATAAAATTTTATTATGATATCTGGCAACGTTATGGGCAACATATGTTTTACAAATGTCATTCATAAAAATATGTTTGAAATATTTAAATTATAACAGACAATACATAAATTTGCGAGGAAAATTATATCAAAAATTGATGAAAACAACAAAAGAACCCCAAATTTCATCACTAGCGAGTCGGAGCACCTATGGGAACTGAAGGAAAAGTATAAGCTGTTATTGAGTGCAAACGAACGGACACTTGCCCTACCCTACGAAAGATGTCGCTGAAAATTCATAGCAAATTCAAAACAAAAATCAGCTGTTATGTATGCATTGCTTAAGCCTCCCATTTTCAGTTTTTAAGCATAACCTAAGTATGAACTGTAAAACACTATTTTCCTGTTTTATCTTAAGCACAACATAAGTATGGAGTACATTTGGAGTTAAATTTAGAGCTATATGTGCTATTGCAGTAGATGGCGCTACATGAGAATACATTTATTGACACTTATTTGTGATACTAACGACCGACGTTGTAAGGTAATTGAATAAGTGCGCTGTATTAGGCTAGATGGCGCTATAGAAGCAGATGCTGTTATATTAAAAGTCCAAACGTTTATTTTAGCTAAAATTTATTAAACGTAAAACGTGTGTTTAAAATTTACCATTTATTAAACGTAAAACGTGTGTTTAAAATTTATCAGACTCGGCCACGCTTTGCTTTCTTTTTATTATTTAAAACTCTTTAAACGAATTAAATAAAAGTAAGTATTATTAGCTTGCTTTTCATTTTATTTATTAAATCTTATTTTGAACTTTGAAGTAATATTTTCAATAAAATGCCACCAAAAAAATCGAACCTCAATAATGCACGGAATAGAGCTGCACAACGCCAAAGAATTCAAAGAGTTCAGCAGTCTGCAGAACAAATCGCAGCAAGAAACTCAGCTCAAAGCACACATAGCTACAGCACGATTACGAGATGTACAGAGACAGCGGACCAGCCGCTCATTAACTCGTTCAACATTTGTTCGTCTTGCGCTCGAATATGAAGCAGATATTGATTACTCTGCGCATTCAAAAATTGCTATCGGGAAAATGGATAAACTATGTCCATATTGTCATGCATTAAAATTTCGCAATGAAACACCCGGTACTAAGGTTTCCGCCTTTATTCATAAATAATAATTTCACTGTAGTGAATAGTTTACTACAACATAGCAAATCTAAAAGTGAGGAAATGTTCATTCTGAGAATTCGAATGATTCAAACCGATTTATCGTTTAAGTTAAAAATTTTACAGAGTCATATGTACATACACAGGTATGTATGTGTCATGTTAGCGTGTTGGAGAGCCATCTTCTTTATTTGTTGATATGCTACACAACAAAACAAAGAACGAACTCCGCCAAAAATATTTAAATTGATCAGAGACGTTATTCCCTGAATATATTAACATTCCATACAAATATATGCCCTTGAACAGAGTTCAAAAAGCGTTTTAACTATTTCAAATAAAAATTGGGCGGGGCAAAGTTCGCCGGGTCAGCTAGTAAAACTATATTTTACAGCTTCTTGAAAAATGTATATTTTAATGAAAATTTCTATAACTCGAAGTCTCTCTAACTCGAAGTTATTTGTGCATTATGGTGATTCGAGTTCGAGAAGTTCCACTGTATATTCTAAAAAAAGATTTTATGTTATAGTACAGTAGTTTTCCGAAATAACGAATAATCGTTTTAACGAAAACCGCTTATAACGAACAAGCAAATTTATTACATTGAGTACCGTAAATAACGAACATCGAGAATTTGTAAGTACTCAGTTTAACGAACAACATGAAGAAAACATATGAAGAAAGAGGAAAAAATCAAGTAACATCGAACCAGAATTAAAAATAAAACTCGAAAAAATTCATAAGAAATGTGCAAATTGAAAAAATGTTGAATTTTATAAAAAAGCTTAAAATTATTGATCAGCAGCAAATAGAAGTATGAGTGTCAGAATTGGTCCATTTTGGAAGAATCTATTGGATTTGAATTGTTTTGTTACGGTTTTTAATTTTTTAATAAATAATTAATGAAACAATTTATAAACAGCAATTTACGGATATATAACTCATTTTTATTGATAAAAATACCTCTAAGTGAGTACTCGAATTAATGAAAAATTCGATATAGCGAACAGGCCTGACAAGTAATGTGTTCGTTATTTCGGAAAACTTCTGTACATACAAATGTAAGGTTGGATATTAACAACTCACTCATCTGCCTCCAGTGGCATAATCCTTGTTCTGCTTCTATTCTTGGTTTTGTATGTTTGTGTTTGCATGTACGCACCAGAGAACTGCAAAACTCACTTTTTCCTTGAAACAGCTCATACGCAAAAGTTTCTATTCAATTCCAATCACTGAACGAAGCACAGCGTTGAGTAAAAATCAGCTCATGTTGCCGCACCGCTGATTCGCGTACAATGTGAGCCTTCGGTCCGAAATGCTTTGCTAACGTTTGCTCACTTCACGAAATGTTTAGCTCACTTTCGCTCAGTGATTGGAAGTGAATAGAAACTTTTGCGTATGTGCTGATTCAAGGAAGAAATGAGTTTTGCAGTTCTCTGGTATGTATATTGTTTTTGTATGCTTTGTTCGCGATCAGCTTATGCGTCACATGCATTGCACTAAGAATTTGGTATGTTCTATTGTTGAGTTTGCTCATACCCATTGACTTTGCTCATACCTATTAAGTTTGCTCTTTTGTGTTTTTGTTTTCATTCAACACGATCATTGTTGAGCCGAATGAGCGAACGCCTGAGTAGAGCTGTTTGAACACGAGCGTGAATAAACTCAGCAAGCAAACGAATTTACCGCAATTGAGCTGAGTTTAGCTCAGTAGCGAAAACATTCACGAATGCCAGTTTGAGCGCTTGAGCCGAATGGGCTGATAGTTCGGGTATTGTTGGTGCATGAACATTTTTGCGCTCAACGCATTGCAGCTTGCTTTGCCTTCCAAGAACCATTTTCAGCTATTACCCAGCAAGTCATGGGCACTGAAACTCCGCATAAACATTAACCTCAACTCTTCTTTCGTACAGCACCTTGAATGATAGAAAGAAACAACCAAAGTTCTCGTGTTTAAACAAGTTTTGTTTTGAGCTATATCATGGCTGCTTGTGAAGTATTATTTTGCGTGTTTTATTTTAATCAGTGATCTGCAGCCTAATTAAAGTTCAAATTATTGAAGCACGCATTTAAAAATAAAAGTTCTCTAAAGCCAAATTATGGAATTGAAGAGGGTGATACAGTAATACTTCATTGCATTCTCAATTAGAAGCACGCAATAGAAGCTACGCCAACAATGGTCAACATCAAGGACGAAACCATTGAATACGTAAATAATTGTTGAATATATTAATATTATCTTGTCTTAAATTCTAATTAACTTTCCATACAGATATTTCAAACCTTATACGGTTAATGGTATGCAACCTAATTGGTGTCACTTATGGTAGCAGAGTAGAACTTTCGAATCGATGGAATATGTGCTGCTAGCAAATCCAGAACTATGGATGCAAACGCTGCTACATCGAATACAAATCATTTATACACCAGATATTAGGTTTAATGTCACTTTTTTACGTGTAATTAAACCTTTTGCTCAATACAAGCCCGGGAAGAACTGAAACGACATGGTTTAGGTGCTTTTGTAGCCGTTTATCATCGCGACGTGTGTAAACTGGGTTTTGCCAATGAGCTAGAGGGCAAAGCAGTTGCAGTATTTTTAGAATTACCGGCCCCTCAGTTGGCCGTGCCATTAGCAGCTAAAACTCAGAAATTAAAGGGTAAATTTAAGTGAATGTTTGTGATCATAGAAATATAAAAACTTCTTGTATGTTCAATAGGAGGACTTTTTTGATTAATTTTCACCTTGTATTGAGCAATCATAACGTTGTTGTATCGCTTTACAAGGGCATGTATTCACCGAAATTAGTTCAATATTTGGCGCGAACAGCAAGAGCGCTTCAATCAGCGATGCACTTGTCGAGAGTTTCCTTTTCTTGCTGTGGAGTGATAGAACCAAGAACATTGTTAACAAGTCAGCGGGTTCTCCTGCTAATGGCAGGCACCTTGTCGCGGTGCAGGGGCTTAATCGCTGCTCAGCCGGCCGCCATCTGACTGCCATGAAAATTCCAACGGGGTCTTTGTGTCTAGTCAGATGGTAGCCGTGGGAGCTGCGATGACCAAGATCTGCCACCTCCTAATCCAGGGTGTTATGCGACTCCCGTGCCCATTGGATGGTTTGCAGCCAGGAGAAACATCCGGCTGTATTCTAACGGAGCCTTCCCAACTCCAGGCCGCATTGGGAAGTAATTGTGGCCTTACCACGTCATGGGGCTCTGGCGGGGCGGACCTACCCCTTCCCCACAGAAAACATAGACCAGGAGGCTAACTCTATGTTAGCCGAATGGTCGTAAGAAACAGAATGGCAAGAACAAACAAAAACAAAAACAACAACAACAAACAAAAACAAACAAACAGCGATAAGGGTACTCCCAGCTCAGGGAGAAGACCACGCTTCCTTGATGCTTTAACAGCAGAGGAGCATTCGCTGTTCGAGGAGTACGCGAGAGACGACGACGTACACTCAACGAGCAGCGGCAGAGTAGGCAAGTCACTACTCCTGGCATCCCAGACGGCAAAACACCCAAAGGAGGTTCGAGCGAACACGAACCCCAGCAATGTACCCTCTATCGCAAGGGATAAAGGCAAGGAGCCGTCGAAGGAACGGCCCAAAAATCTGAATGAGCCCAACTGGAGACGGAGGCACAGGAGGGGTAAATACCCTCCGCCACCTGAGGCAGGCTGCCCAGGTGGTCCAGACGATCCCCGCAGGAAAGGAATGAGTGGGGCCACTGTAAAGTGGTACCTTCGGCATCTGGACGAGGGTAAATCGCCTGAAGTAGCCAAGGAACTTGCCCGGAGGAAACAATAAAGAGGATAACTCTGACACCAGGCGGCAAGTCAGAGGTGAAAGAGCTGGCAAACGCGACAGAAGCCAGGTAACGCCACAAGAACTACTAAGTTCTAAGCGGCGCAGACCAGCCACGGTTCCGGAGTCGAGCGGGCATGCTAGGTCCGAAGAAGCGTCCAGGGTGGTAGATAGCCAGCGCAGGTATGCGGACACTCTCAGGAGCGTACGCATTGCAGTACTGCCGCTCAACTACCCTGAGATCGCTCTGGTCCCGGCTCAACTCACCGTCCTCCAGAACCGTAGGGACGAAGAGACCGCAACCTGGCTTACGGAGACTGCTCCCAAGCTTGAGGGTTGGGACGGTCCAGTCCTTTGCGCCAAACGAGGCCTATACACTGTATGACGGTATTCCTTCCTAGAAGCGCTGATGAGCCGCTTGAATTCGCCGTGGAGCTGATTACAGCACAAAATGAGGGCATTAACACCTCAGCTTGGCGAATTATAGACAGCAAGAAAGAAGACTCCGGAATAAGACTATACGTTGGGATAGACGACGTATCCTACAAAATACTTCGGAAGGCGGGCTTCCGCCTAAACTTCAGGCTTAGCGCCGTCCACATGCGCCCTTAGCGGCCAAAGCCCGTGGAAGAAGCAACGGCAAAGGAAAGCGCCAAAGTGCAAGATGGAGCGGGGACAAATGTCAAATCCACCCCCTTGGTTCCCGTCGCGCAGGCTTCCACTGCCGATGTCATGGACACCACGGAAGCGCTTCCCAAAGAGTCAATAGAGGAGGCACCCTCTACTCAGGAGCTCTTGGAGGGGATGGAGGAGGTAGTCGCTGCAGATAGCAAGGTCAGCGACTCGGAGGACCTCCCCCTCCTAGAGCCCATTCTATGATGGACTCCAGTTTAGAAGTTGCTCAGGTGAACCTGCATCATGCAATGGCTGCATCGGCGGTTATCGCCAGCAGGTTCGTTAAAGACAAACTGAGCATCATCTTAGCCCAGGAACCCTGGGTTTTCAGAGGGGAGGTCAGAGGACTAAACACTGACAACAACAAGGTAATCTGGGATTTATCCAGTGACAGACCTAGAGCCTGTATTGTTCTGAAGAAAGACATTGATTTCTTCTGCATTTCAGAGTTTCTAACACAGGACCTGGTGGCTGTACAAATAAGGGACAAGGAGGAAAAAGAAGTTGTCCTAGTGTCAGCCTATTTTCCAGGAGACACCACTGTTGTGCCCTCCACAACGGTGGAGAGGTTATGGGACTACTGCAGGGTACACAAGCTTCCAATCATCCTAGGATGTGATGCCAATGCGCACCATGTGGAATGGGGCAGCACAGACTGCAGCCCAAGGGGTGAGTCTCTTTTAGAATCTATTATTAGTAATAATATAAACGTGGAGAATGTAGGGTGCAGGCCCACCTTCATTACCATGGCCAGGGGAGAAGTATTGGACGTCACTCTGAGTAACGACCTTGCGACAAGTCTGATCTCTCAATGGAGGGTCTCCTCGGAACCTTCCATGTCAGATCATAGGATCATAAGGTTTGTACTCGGAGTTGAGATCAAAAACATTCTACCAAAACGCAACCCAAGAAATACAAATTGGGATACCTACAAAACAACTCTTAATTTAAACTTAGAAAGAGTTGACCAGTATGTTAGGGACAGATCTGTAGGGTCACTGGAAAACAGGGTCACTGCAATTACCCAGTACGTCATTGACGCATACCATAACAGCTGCCCTTTCAGTAAGTCCACTGGCAGGCAATCCTGCAAATGGTGGAACAGAAAACTCTTGAAACTCCGAACCTCTGTGCGCAAGCTTTTCAACAAAGCGAAACGCACAGGGTACTGGTTGGAGTATAGGACAAGTCTGACAAACTATAACAAGGAGATCAGACAGACAAAGAGAGACAGCTTCAGGAACTTTTGTGAAAGCGTCTACTCGAAGCCAGAGGCTGCGAGATTACATAAGGCCCTAGTCAGGGGGAAAAGTGACTATCAAACTCCCTAACGGATCTTATACAACAAGCGCAGAAGACAGGATAAGAGTGCTGCTGAGTACGCACTTCCCGGAGTCGATCCCGGAAAATCAGGTTGTGGAGAAAGGTCCTTACCACCCCAAACGCACTGATTGGACACTCGCGGGAAAGCTATTCACAGTGGACTCAGTGAAATGGACTTTAGGATCTTTCAAGAAATTCAAGGCGCCAGGAGCGGACGGGATCTTCCCGGACCTTCTACAGCATGGAGGAGAATCCTTAATAACTCACCTGGTGGGGTTGATGAGAGCGAGCCTTGCATTAGCATACATTCCGCTCCCCTGGAGGATAGCTAGGGTCATCTTCATACCCAAAATAGGGAGGAAGGATTACTCCTTGGCCAAATCTTTCAGGCCAATCAGTCTAACATCCTTCATGCTGAAAAGCATGGAGAAGATAGTCGATAATGAGATTAGAGCAAAGGCACTCAAGGTGCAACCTTTGCACGGAAATCAGCATGCGTACAGAGCTGGTAGGTCTACCAACACTGCCCTGTATCAGCTAACAACTGATATCCGGAAATCTCTAGAGGACGGAGAAGTAGCTCTATGTGCTTTCCTAGACATCGAGGGAGCATTCGATAATGCCTCACACACTAGCATTATCAATGCCATGAAAAAGAGGCAAATTGCCGATCCAATCTGCAGATGGACGGAAGCGCTGCTTAGCTCGAGAATCGCTGAGACCATCTCAGGGGAAAGCACAATTCAGATCGGCACCACTAGGGGCTGCCCTCAAGGGGGGGTGGAATACTCAAGTGGATAATATGGTTGCCAAGGCAACCAAGGCACTCACGGTGTGTAAACGTCTGGCTGGCAGGACCTGGGGCTGCAGCCTACACATTATTAGATGGATGTACACCATGATAGTTAGACCAATTATCACTTACGGAGCGGTGGCATGGGCAGACAAGGCTTCCCATTCTGTAGTGAAGCTAAAACTGGCCAAACTGCAAAGGCTAGCCTGCGTGTGCATATGCGGAGCGATGAGGACATGTCCCACAGCAGCGATGGAGACTATTCTAAACCTTACCCCACTGCACTTTGTGATCAAACACTGCGCCGACCAGACCATTCTGCAAATGACAGCGGATAGGTACGGAAAAGGCGAAGTAATATCATCCAGGAACATGATGGAGATTGGCGAGAGAATCCCTCTAGCACTCCTTCCTAGAGATGATACTATCCGAGAGACCAACTTTACTAGGAGTTTCACGATCACCCTAGGAAAAATAGACAACTGGGACAGTCAGGCCTTCGAAGCTTTATTGAACTCGTCATAACGAGAGAATTGCCATCATGAGCTATAGTCAGGCGGCACTAAAAGCGCTTTCCTCATACGAAACGAAGTCCCGCCTGGTCAGAGAGTGTATGGATAGGCTAAATTACCTATCAGCGTGTAACAAAGTTCACCTGATCTGGGTGCCGGGACATAAGGGGATAGAAGGGAACGAAATTGCAGACGAGCTGGCTCGTACAGCTACTGCAACTATACCTACTGGGCCAGAACCCTTTCTAGCAGTGGGTCCCCACACTATCAGGGATATGTTCCGGGCAGAGGAAAGAAGGGTTAGGGAGGAGCTTTGGCGCCATTCGGCTGGATTGCGTCAGTAAAAAGGCCTATTGGGAGGTTACAATACCAAAAGATTCAAATGCTTAATAAACCTCCCAAGATGCAAACTGAGGGTATTACACGGGCCACTGTAAGCTCAGGACACATCTTAACAATCTGGGCTTGGTCTTATCGCGGACCTGTCGCTTCTGTGACATGGAGGACGAAACTCCCCTGTACTTACTGCTGAAATGTGCAGCGCTTCACAGAACCAGGAGCAAAGTCTTGGGTTATACCATCCCAACAGAGGGGTGCATCGTCTCCCTTGGTCCTAGTACTATCCTGGAGTTTTTCAGGGTACTGGGTCTTATGGAGTCGCTGTAGACTTGGAGAGGGCACAATAGACCACTGGTCGCGGTGCTTTCCTCAATATCATTATCTATCTATCTAAGTCAGCGGGTATAGTTTCAGGGCTTTCGTGGGTCGCAGTACTGAAAGTGCACGTGGAGCGCAGTTTTGGGTATTTCATCCGTAATAGTACCAAGAATAGTACTGAAAGTGCACATGTAGTTTTGGTTCGCAGTTTTGGGTCTTTCATCCGTGATTGTATCAAGATCATTCATAGAATTGTGTTTCAATGAAAGTTTCTATGCCATTCTTAAGGGCGAATTGACAAAAGTACCCGAAACTAGTGTGTACGTGTGATCGTTCATCCCTTTCTTGCACATTACATTCATCTTTAGTAATGTATATACTCCTCTTTCACAATTCGGGGAATTATCTTGATACAATCACGGATGAAAGACCCAAAATAGCGAACCAAAACTACGTGTGCACTTTCAGTACTATTCTTGTTACAATCACGGATGAAAGACCCAAAACTGCGAACGAAAACTCCATGTTGTTGTAAATGACAAAAGCGCTTCAGCTTGGAAAGTGTTCGATGCAGTACCCGCTGGTGGGAGCAGAGGAACAGTAAGCCCTCCATTCTGTTCGAAAAAAACTAGGTAAAAAGTGACCTGGTTTCTTTTGGTATTTCCAATTGGCGCCAAACAGGAGGGATGACTAGGGCGCTCAAATAGATACGCCTATAATTGCATAAGCGGTGCATACGTCAAATATACATATATATGTAGGTATATATAAATAAGATCGGGTTGGCCAGACTCTCCCCAAATCTTCTTTTGAAAGGGCAGAGGATATATTACTTCTTTAAAAAGTCAGTAAATGTTTTTGAAATAACTTAAGATCTTATATTTAAATTTTTTTCCGTTTATTAAGGATAAAGAGTGAAATTATTGATTTGTTATTTTAATTTTATGGTTTATTTATCTAGGAAAGAGAGTACATTTAATTTGTAATACAGTTTTAAATTAATTTTTGGCTTTTGATAAAATAATTATCTACCATAAACTTTACGTCGCTCCCCTGGCCGATGTATTTACCCTGGTCGTCGAAAAAGTAATAAAATCGAAAAAGTAATAAACAAATGTCACTACTTTGTCAAAATAATGGAGAAACAGAAATAAAAATAAGAAAGGAAGGGCTAAGTTCGCGTGTGACCGAACATTTTATACTCTCGCAATTTATTTGTTTAATGTTATTAAGCGCGTTTTCTTTTCTTTTCTCGAATGGTGACTTTTTATATTTCAACATTATACACATGCTGCATTACCTTTTTGACATTATTAAAGAACTAAAAAAATGTTACCCTATTATGCTGGTCATCTCTCACTGACAATTTGATAACTAGAGTACAGGGCAGAATAAATTTAAAAATATTTTGAAAAAAGCGCTTTAAAATTACATGCAACTCGACTCATGTATTGGGCGCAAAGTCCACTAGAAAACAAAAATCAAAAATATATGAAAGATAGGGTAATTCCTGAAGTTTCATTAATATATCATAAGTTTTACTCAAGTAATCGCTTGTACGGACAGACGGGCTTTTAACTCGTCTCGTCATCCTGATCATTTTGATATTTATAACCCTATATCGTTTAGTTTTAAGACTTACAAACAACATGAGAACAAAACTTTGACACTTTCTTAGCAACACTAGAGAAGATAAATAAAAGTGACAAAATTATAATATAGAGGTTTCATGAAAAAATCAAAAGATTTTCTTTGGCCGTTTTCTGTATGCAATGAATACGGGTGATATTGAATAGTTGAACAATTTTTGCTATCGGACGAAGGCTATCCCGTGTGGCCTGGAAGTATAAGCAGCGCACATTATGTGAGGACTTTTTTGTTTTCTTTAGGAGTTTTTGTAGGATCTGTTCTATCATTAATTTCACTAGTACTAGATTCATCCAATTTCTCGGAGGAGGGTTTCTATAAAACATAAAGTAAAATTTAAATTTTTACAACATAAATGTTGGTAATAATTACCTTATGCTTCAGGAATTCTAAATCTAGCACGGGCGAAGTTCTGGTCTTAACATTCATGCTCTTGCTGTAGTATTTCCATTGAACTAATTTCGGTGAATCCATGCGCTTGTAAAGCGATACAACAAAGTTATGACTCCTCAATACAAAGTGAAAATCAATCAACAAAGTCCTAGTAAATAAACATACAAAAAATTTTTAAATTTTTAAGATCACAAACATTCACTTAAATTTACTCTCTAATTTCTGTGTTTCAGCTGCTAATGGTATGGCCAACTGAGGTGACGGTAGGTAAGTCCAAAAATACTGCTTCTGCTTTGCCCTCTAGCTCGTTGGCAAAACCCAGTTGACACACGTCGCGATGATAAACGGTTACAAAATCACCCAAATGGCCAAATGGTTTAATTGCACATCAACAAGTAAGGGAAGGCTAAGTTCGGGTGCAACCGAACCTTTTATACTCCCGCAATTTATTGATATATTTTTATAAAGATAACACACAATTTGACCCAATTTGAAAATCCTATAATTAGGTATATGGTATGAAGTTCAAAATTGAGTTACATGGGAAGTTGTCGTGGTTGTGAACCGATTTCATCCATTTTGCACACGTGCCATCAGGGTGTCAAGAAAATATTATATACCGAATTTCCTGAGATATGGTTTTTGACCCATAAGTGGGCGATGCCACGCCCATTTTCCATTTTGTAAAAAAATCTGAGTGCAGCTTCCATCTGCCATTTTTTATGTGAAATTTAGTGTTTCTGGCGTTTTTCGTTATTGAGTTAACCCACTTTTAGTAGTTTTCAACATAACCTTTGTATGGGAGGTGGGTGTGGTTACAATCCGATTTCCTCCATTTTTGAACTGTATAAGGTAGTACCTAAAAGAAACTACTCTAGAAAGTTTCCTTGATATACCTTTAGTAGTTTGCGAGATATGTACAAAAAACTTAGTAGGGGGAGGGGCCACGCCCACTTCCCCAAAAAAATTACATCCACATATGCCCCTTCCTAGTGCGATCCTTCTTTTTTTATTTTACTTCCATAGCTTTATTTATAGCTTAGTTATGGCACTTTAAGAGTTTTCGGTTTTCGCCATTTTGTGGGCGTGGCAGTGGTCTGATTACGCCCATTTTCGAACTTAACCTTCTTATGGTGCCAAGGAACACGTGTTCCAAGTTTCATTAAGATATCTCAATTTTTACTCAAGTTACGGCTTGCACGGACGGACGGACAGACAGACATCCGGATTTGAACTTTTCTCATCACCCTGATCATTTTGATATATATAACCCTATATCTAACTCGTTTAGTTTTAGGACTTACAACCAACCGTTATGTGGACAAAACTATAATACTCTCGTAGCAACTTTGTTGCGAGAGTATAAAAACTGTATATCATCTGTGGCTTCACTTGTGGAAAAATTGTCGAAATCGGAGTATAACCTTTCAAGGCCCCGGAAATCGAACACGAAAAACTCAGTTTTTTTCACCGAAAATATTGGTAAATCTATCAGATATTTTAATGTAATTCAGAGAGAATCGTTTTCTTCTAATAGTGTGGTTCTGTACCAAAAATTTTTACAATCGGGTCATAACTTCCCCTAGCTTCCATATACCTAATATTGGGGTTTTCAAATATCCTCTGAGCTTTCTATCGAATATATCGGTTAATATGTGAGATATTTTAGCAAAATTAAGTGTCTTGGTTATAATTAAGCTTGATGGTGAAAAATAGTGATTGCGGTACCCTTACACACCTTATATACATATACTATCCCAGTCCTTATTTACTAGTATAGTGATACTCGTATTTTCAAAAGTACCAATACCCTACCCTTATGAAACGAGAATATGCAAAATCGCATACGTCAAGTGGTACCGCCAATTATATCAGTTTTGTGTCATATTTTTTAATCTTAAAATAATTAAGTGAGTTAACCTCAACAACCAAATTATGTTCCTGTATATCAACATACATATGTAAATAGATAGAAATACAACTTTTTGATGGTTTTTCGAAAAATGGGTTTTACCAGCGCCGTCGGAAGGGCATGAAAGGTTTAGGTTAAATAAAAAAACCGTCGTGTATATAATGAATGTATACAGAATATGTAGCTACATATTCAAGTCACAAAGGAATGTTTACATAACGTTATTTACCTAAACCTTTCACGATTTTCTACAGCGCTGGGTAAAAACCCCATTGTTTTGTTAATATCGCCAAAATATATTATATATATATCCACTTCCATTCATATTTTTTACTGGTAATTACTTTCAATACACTTTAAATGTTTATTATTTACAAACTACTAATAAATATATATATACATACTAGTAAACCCGGGCACGCTTTGCTGTGAATAATTTATTTACATATATACATATAATTATATATATATATTTTATTTTTTAATACATTTAAATTATTACCTAGGAATATAGTTATAAAATGTATAGTTTGTATTAAAATTCATATAATTATATGATATTCGTCCTGTCCTTGTCAAAATATTGGAGGATATTGAAGTGTGTCAAATGAGCGATGTAGATCTGAAATAATGCTGAGAGTATTGTCCTGCTGTGTGATTTTTATTGATCGATTTTCAACAGGATCGCCAACCATAATAACGAAACAAATTACGTCACACAAAAAACACTTGCTCAAACTAATTTTTTTTCCACAAAAACTAATTCAAATTTCAAAAAATACAATCAACTACACGTATATAAACAAACACCTGTCGCAATGTAAAAATTTTCAAAAGCCAACTTTGATATCAAACCAACAAATGAGAAAATATACATACAATCGTAAATATAATCAAACACTTGCGGTAATGTAAAAATATACAAAGCCAACTACAGAAAAAGTATACACGTACTGACAAATTTTATCTACACACACAATCGAACATATATTGAAAATGAAATATTTTTATGAAAAAAACACACATATATACACACACGTATAAATGAATATACAAATGCATAAATATGTATACAAAAGCGCTAGAAAACTAAGACAAACCACAAACTAACGTACAAATATTCAAATGAATGTACTCACATCCAAATAATATAAACTTCAAACAACGCATTTTCATTTAATGTTTTTAGCAAGGGGCAGCTTTTGTTATGACAGCCTAAATCCATGAAAATTTATAAAGAAATGTAGCGCCATCTATTGTAGCATAGCGCACTTAGCGCCACCAACTGGTGGATAGCTCTTTGCTAATAATAAACAAATAATTTGCAATAAATAAATAATGCGACTATAAGGAGAGTTATAAACTATCCTATCTTTCAAGTTGGACCAAACTGCACACAGTGTTAAAAATTTCATTAAAATCGGTTCAGTAGTTTAGGAGTCCATCGAAAACAAACAACGTGACACGTGATTTTTATATATTAAGATGTATAAACTAGATTCTATATTCTCTTTTATAACATATGTATACGGTATTGTGTATACGAATTTATACCACAAGCAGTCTGAAGTAAACTCAGCAGTGCCGTAGTAACTTGAGTAGAATTTATATTTTAATTCAAAACTACATAAAATATTAATTCCTGTACACAATATTTATTTATTCCTTATACACAATATTTATAATATTGTCATATATACGTGTAAATATTGGCTTAACATCCAAGGAAGCAGTAAATAGGACAGGACAATATCAATTCAATTTTCCTGAAAGTAGAGCGGACCCAAGTATTTTACCTTTTACTTTCGGACGGACGGGCGCATAAATCTTTAAGTCATTATAATAATTATTTTAACTATTTTAGTAAGCCGATTATTATTAATTCGTTATGCCTAGATTAAGTAAGAGGTCAATTATATTAAATCGACTTCAAAATAGAAGACGTATGTAAATTTTGTGAGAAAATAATTCTTATCGAACAATTGAGCAATCAAATAATACGGAAAGTCGTGTTATTCGCAGATTAGACCCTGTAATACGTCTTTCTGAACAAAAAGACGATACGCTTCAACATATAATCAGGAGACAAAATATTCAAAATCGTTCTGAAGAGCAAAATAGGAACACCCGGAAACGTAGGTCCAGTGGGGAAAATTCTCAAATTCGCTCGGAAGAGCAAAATAGGAACACTCGTGATCGTAGGTCCCGTCGTGAAAATTCTCACATTCGCTCTGAAGAGCAAAGTCATGACATACGTGAACGTAGGTCCTGTCGTGAAAATCCCGAAGTACGACCCGCCGAACGAATCACAGATGCTATTCAGCACAGAACAAGGCGAGAATATTCTCAAATTCGCTCTTATGAGCAAAATAGGAACACTCGGGAAATTGGAATAGTCTGGAACGTAGGTCCCTTCGTGAAAATCCTCAAGTCGGGACACTCGGGAACGTAGGTCCCGTCGCAAAAATCCTGAGATACGGTCCGCTGAACGAATCACGGATGCTATTCAGCACAGAACCAGACGAGAAAATCCTCAAATTCGCTCTGAAGAGCAAAATGGGAACACTCGTGATAGTAGGTCCCGTCGTACGGTCCGCTATGCAACACAAAACTAGGCGACACAATTTACAAATTAGATCAGAAGAGCAGAATATAAACACTAGGGAGTACACACTACGACGTCAAAAACTTTCTATTCGATTAGTTGAACAGTTTCATAATACTGTAATTCGCCGAGAATTCGTGCAAGAAATTCTGAGTATAGGAGGGAGGAACGTTTCAGAGAAACCCAACGTCGACAATTTATCAGGAGGGCTGCTAGGGATGAAATTTTGAATCAAAGACGTCGTCGTCAAAGCCAAATTCACCTTCATAGAGAAAATATTGTCAATAGACAAACTGAAAACCAAAGCCAGTCTGAACGAATGAGATTAACGAGAGCAAATAATGCTATAGAAACAGATGGTTTTGAAAATAATCAATTAATTTCACTCACACTTAATTTTTTATTGTTTTTTTTATTACAATTGTACCTAGTATACAATGATTAAATACTAACAACAATTCAATTCTAATAACTTAAAAATAATAATTAAAAGCTAAATGTTAGAAAAATTCATTTGCTCCTACAGTTGCCTTGATAAGTCTGGATGCCTCTTCATTTACATGCTGTATAAGCCTCATTTCGTGAGTCTTTGCAAGTTTGGTTATTTCGTTCACTACTGAATTCACACCAAGATCACGGTGAAGGTCAGCAGATCTAACATACCAAGGAGCATTAACTATACTTCTTTGTTCCTTATTTTGGAAGCGCTGAATGCAGGCAATACAGTTTTGAGTTGAGCAACCCCATAGTTGAGCTCCATAGGCCCAAATTGGCTTTAGTACTTGATTATATATAAACAGCTTGTTTGGGATTGAAAGCGTGGATCTCCTACCGACCTGATGGTAAAACTTAGCAAATGTTAAATCAAGCTCGCACCTTTTTTTCTTGACATGCTCTTTCCAGCGAAGCTTTGCATCTAGGGTGATTCCTAAGTACTTAGCATTATTGTGCTGTGGTATAGGAGTACCATTTATATAAATGGGATGGTATGATTGTTTTTTTAAAGTAAAGTCTACGTGCATTGATTTGGAATAGTTTAATTTAATGCGCCACTTGGAAGCCCATTTAGTAATTGCATTGACTGCTGTTTGCACTCGAAGGGTAGATATTAAGGTTGACTCTCCTGCTGCTAACATGGCTGTGTCATCCGCAAATGTCGCTGTCACGTAACTTGAGTCAGTGGGGATATCACTTGTAAAAAGCAAGTAAAGTATTGGCCCCAACACGCTTCCCTGTGGAACACCCGCTTCTATCGGTTGCAAGTTTGAGTATGCATCCTCTTGCTTTATGCGAATTATCTGTCTTTTAGGTAGGAAGCAATTATTTCACAATATTGTTTGGGTAATATGCATTTCAGTTTCATCAGTAGACCCGAATGCCAAACTCTATCAAAAGCCTGAGACACGTCTAAGAAGGCCGCAGAACAAACGTTCTTTTTATCCATAGCATTTTCAACGAAATTAACGATTCGGTGTACCTGGTCAATTGTAGAATGATGATCACGAAAGCCGAACTGATGTACTGGTATAAGGTGTTTTCGATCTATTATTGATTTGAGCCTCTTTATGAGAACGTTCTCGAAGACTTTCGATAGAGCTGGCAGCAGCGATATTGGCCTGTAAGATGTGACATCATGTAGTGGTTTACCCGGCTTAGGTATCATAATAACTTAGATACTTTCCAAAGCGATGGAACGTATCTTAAGTATAATGCGCTGTTTATAATTTGTTTTATACAATTCTTTGGTAGATTGCGTAATATCTCTCCGGTTATTAAATCAAACCCAGGAGCTTTTTAGAGCATTGCGTTCCTGATAAGACTTTTAATTTCTTTACAATTAATTGGAGAAATGTTGACGAGTGGATCCAACCAACTATTTTCACAGTTTAGCTCATCTCCATCGTTAGGTGTAAATGTGTTTCTCAAATGATTTGCAAATACTGCAGCTTTTTGTGCATTCGTTTTGGCCCATACAGTTTCGTTTAATTTTATTGGTGCGACATGTTTTATTTGTTTATTAATATTCCTTGCAGCTTTCCAGAGCGAATAATCGGTAGTTTTATCAACAGTGAGTTTGGACAAATACGTTTTGAAGGAATAGTTTTTAAACTGTCGTTGTTAAACTGTCTTTTTGTTCTTAGTTCCGCTGTACATCTATTAAGCTCAGTTTTGAGAGCAGCCGACCTAGTTTGCTGCCATCTTCGTCGAAGTTTGCGTTTTTTATGGATACCATCTAAGATGTATTTGTTTCCACTTAGATTCACGCGAATATTCGGTGTACTGTTCCACGCAGCATTTTGGATTGCTTTTTTAAAAGATTCAACTTCATAATCTAAGTCGGCATCTGTCGATATGCGCTTTAGCTTAAAATCGACTTTATTCAGTATAGTCTTAAATTTATACCAATCAGTATGTTTATTAGATAAAGAACACGTGCCAGACGAAATTACTAGTTTTTCACATAAAGTTAGTAGCACTGATGAATAATCAGAGCTTAAATCTGAGCTATCTTCAATACGTAAATTGATTTTCGATACTTTGTTGATGACAAAAAAGTCAAGTAGATCTGGCAATTTCCTACTATCTGCAGGCCAATAAGTGGGGCTCCCTGTCGAAATGACATTGCATCCAATAACTTGTATAGCTTTCAGTAGTTCTCGACCTTTGGTTGTAGTTAAACGTGATCCCCAATGAGTGTGTTTTGCATTAAAGTCACCACCCATGATGTACCTTCCGTCATATTTTTTTAATAAACTCGTATAAGTATCAGTTTTGATATTATGCCTGGGCGGACTATATAGAGCAATTAAGTATAATGACTGACTGTGCATTTTTACTGAAATTGCTGTAGCTTGAATTTCTTCAGTCTTAATCTGGGCTTCTTCGAAATGTTTAATAATACTTTTGATTAAAACCGCGCTTCCTCCTCGTGCTGAGTTTCCCGCACACTTATGTGCGTGTCAATTTAACAGATTTTCGAACCATTTATTTTCTTAATATAAAGAAATGCACTACCGAAATATGCATTTGCTGTGGGGGTTTATGGTTTTCACACCAAGTACACAAGCTAAGTTTCGCAACCACTGTCAAAATCACTCGCAGCATCAGTTTTCTTTTTGATGCAAAATTTTCCTTCTGTAGATGGAAACTACAATTTTTGCTCAACTTGTAAAAATGAGATTGGTAAAAATAAGATTCCAAAACAAGTAAGGAAGGGCTAAGTTCGGGTATAACCGAACATTTTATACTCTCGCAATTTATTTATTTAACTTTATTTATATTATATAATACACAATTTGACCCACATATTCGTCATATATATTGTATAAAGTCCATTGAAAGTTGGAAAACATAATGTTAGGTTAGAAGCACTGTGGTCCTCGTGTTCGATATATGGGGTCTTAAAAACCTATGATCCGATTTCGGCGATTTTTAGAATGGGGCTGCCACACTATTAACATAGTATTTGTGCAAAGTTCTGCACCGATATCTTCACTAGTACTTACTTTATATATTGTAAAGTAAACAATTCAGATTGTCTTCAAAGTTCTGGTATATAGGAAGTAGGCGTGGTTGTAAAGCGATTTGGCCTATTTTCACAACATATCATTGGGATGTAAGGAAACTATTACAAACCAAGTTTCATTGAAATCGGTCGAGTAGTTCCTGAGATATGGTTTTTGACCCATAAGTGGGCGACGCCACGACCATTTTCCATTTTGTAAAAAAATCTGAGTGCAGCTTCCATCTGCCATTTTTTATGTGAAATTTAGTGTTTCTGACGTTTTTCGTTAGTGAGTTAACCCACTTTTAGTAATTTTCAACCTAACTTTTGTATGGCAGGTGGGCGTGGTTATGATCCGATTTCTTTCATTTTTGAACTGTGTTAGGAAGTGGCAAAAAAAAAACGACTGCAGAAAGTTTGGTTTATATAGCTCTATTGGTTTGCGAGATATGTACAAAAAACTTAGTAGGGGGCGGGGCCACGCCCACCTCCCCAAAAAAATTACATCCAAATATGCCCCTTCATAGTACGATCCTTCATACCAAATTTTATTTCCATAGCTTTTTTTATGGCTTAGTTATGGCACTTTATGTGTTTTCGGTTTTCGCCATATTGTGGGCGTGGCAGTGGCCCGATTTTGCTCATTTTCGAAAGCAACCTTCCTATGGTGCCAAGAAAGAAGTGTGCCAAGTTTCATCAAGATATCTTCATTTTTACTCAAGTTACAGCTTGCACAGACGGACGGACGGACGGACGGACAGACAGACATTCGGATTTGAACTCCACTCGTCACCCTGATCACTTTGGTATATATAACCCTATATCTAACTCGTTTAGTTTTGGGTGTTACAAACAACCGTTATGTGAACAAAACTATAATACTCTCTTTAGCAACATTTGTTGCGAGAGTATAAATATGTTTGTCAAATGGTTTAGACTTTCCAGAAATACCAGATTGTTTAAAAAATCTAACCCCTATTGAAGAACGGCTAATATTGCCCAGATTGCCTTTTATGACCATCCGTCCCTTGGGATATCAAGGGCAAAGTTCTCTTAAAGGTGCCGTTGTTAATATTCCTATTCCTGTTAACAATGTTGTGACATCTCTACCGCTGACTTTTGATCAAACTCATGTGATACAAATTCACTTAAAAAGGCGTATGGAAATCAATCATGATTATATGACTGATACCATACGGCTTGGGAAGGTTATGGAGGCTTTGCGATTCTTAGTGAATACTCCTCTGTATCGGGAGCATAATATACACATAAATGAGATTTGGATTTCAGATTTTAATAATCAAGAAGAAGTTCCTTTTAATGCATCTGCTGAGGATGCGAGACTGGTTGAGGAAGAAATTTTCTATAATAATCATATATCCATCGTACCTGAACCTCAGGAGCTTAATCCAGGTGGTCAAGATACTCTTTTGGACAATATTCCTGTAGAGAACTTAGACTATAACCGCTTAGTTACAGCACCAGGTGAAGGACAAAGGCCAATTGACATAATTCAGGATAATAACTCAGAAGAATTGTCAATTGGAACTGTATACGTTGGGATGAAACGCACATGCTCTGAAACATATAGTAAGATAGAGAAAGCATGTACTATTCCGAAGTTGTTTTACGTTTATAAAAAATTAGAATTGTTACAAATTAAAAATAGTCGCAACCATGTTAAACATCAAATTAAATGAAAGCTTTGTTCATAACTTGATTCTACACGACGATGGTTACAAAGTTTTGAAAGGTGTGAGCTGAGAAAAAAAGACAATTGCAATGATTCGTCAATTTGGACTTCCAACCTTCTTTATAACTTTATCGGCTGCCGAATCTCAGTGGGTTGAACTTTTGGTAATTCTTTCTAAAACTGTTGATTGTAAGGAATCGGAATTCGGAAGAGGAAGCTAACATTTTATCAACCCAAGAAAGATATCGCTTAATCCGTCCAGATGCGGTTACTTGTGCTAGATAATTTGACTAACGTTACCGACAAATTCTAAAAGTTAAAAAAAAAATACCGGAATTTTTAGAGAACACTTTGTTAAAAACTTTTCTGGAGGGTAGAGTTTCAACAGAGAGGTTCTCCGCATGTACTGGCTAAATAATGCTCCCAGGATCAACCTTCTAGATCCGCAAACATTCCTTGATGTCATTAATTTCATTGACAGTTATATTTCTCCATATGGTTCGGTGAGCCATTTGGAAAATTATTTAGGTTACCAAAAGCATAACCACAGTAGGTCTTGTACTAGAGAAATAAAAGAACAGCAGTATTGCCGTTTTGGTATACCATATCCGCCAATGCCTTTCACACAAATTTTGCTTCCCTTTTCAGAAACAACTCAAAATTCAAAATTTGGAAGGACATAAGGATAACTTTTCTAGAATTCAAAATGTTTTAAATTCATCTCTGACTACAGAAGATATTTCGAATTTAAATATTTCCTGAGAGATAGTAGAATAGACATGTCTTTTGATGACTATTTGGTAGCTCTGAAATCAAGCATTTCAAAACCCTAAATTTTTCTAAAAAGAAAAATACAGGAGCGTTTTATAAATGCTTATAAACCTATTATTTTGGAACTCCATAGAACAAATATGGATATCCAATATACACATACTCGATGCATACGCTTGCTGTTCCTATATAATTAATTATATTAACAAATCGAACAGAAAAATTTCTAGGCTCTTAAATGAAGCTAATGAAATTATACAGTTAAGCAAAAGCCTCAACATATAGGTCATAAATTTATATCGGGCATTGAAATATCTGCACAAGAAGCTGTTTATTGTTGCATTGGGCTCCATCTTTCCATCAGTTAGAAAATGTTTGCTTAGCTTATTTTGCATCAATGTATAAATGTGTTAAATCAAATAACGGGTGATTTTTTTGAGGTTAGGATTTTCATGCATTAGTATTTGACAGATCACGTGGGATTTCAGACATGGTGTCAAAGAGAAAGATGCTCAGTATGCTTTGACATTTCATCATGAATAGACTTACTAACGAGCAACGCTTGCAAATCATTGAATTTTATTACCAAAATCAGTGTTCGGTTCGAAATGTGTTTCGCGCTTTACGTCCGATTTATGGTCTACATAATCGACCAAGTGAGCAAACAATTAATGCGATTGTGACCAAGTTTCGCACTCAGTTTACTTTATTGGACATTAAACCAACCACACGAATGCGTACAGTGCGTACAGAAGAGAATATTGCGTCTGTTTCTGAGAGTGTGGCTGAAGACCGTGAAATGTCGATTCGTCGCCGTTCGCAGCAATTGGGTTTGTGTTATTCGACCACATGGAAGATTTTACGCAAAGATCTTGGTGTAAAACCGTATAAATTATAAGAGCCCAATGATAACGAAGAAGAAGAAGAGAGGGAAGATAACAACTTACCAGATATTGGAGTTCCAATTCCACTTAAAGACCATAACGGTTGTGTTAAAAAACGTACCAAACTGTTTATTTATTCAATCTGCTCTTTGAAGCATAACATTAAGTTATAAAATCTTAATTCTAATTAAAATTAGACAAGTTCAACCAAGTGACTGAGTTGTTTTGGTGAAACGTTGCTCTTCCGTGTGCTGGCATATCTCTTCTTTTTAGACGTGATTGATTACAAGAATGTACTAAAGCATTAGCCAATGGGTTTGGGTGATCTCGGAGTTTGGATAAATATTTTTTTTTGCTGTTCCCTACTTCTTTCTTTACCATGAGATTACCAAGGTCTTGATGGATATTTTCATTACGCAAATACCATGGTGAGCACGTGATTGTTCTAAGTATTTTTGATTGGAATCTCTGAATTATATCGATATTGGTAGCACAGGTCGTACCTCACAGTTGAATACCGTACATCCAAATCGTCTTTATGACCGCTAAGTTTTGAAGTTTTGTTTAGTAGCCAATTTAAGTTTGCACCTTTTATCTTCAGGTTATTTTGCTCGATATGTGTTTTCTCCACGTGAGCCTTTTATCCAAGTGAATACCAAAATATGTTACTTCAGTCGCTTGGGGTACTAAAGTATTGCTCATTTTAACTGCAGTGCACGTTTTTGGTCTTAGTGAAAATGTAAAATGTTTGCACTTTTGTTCATTTACATTTATACGCCAGTTGGCTAGCCATTCTTCGACAAAAATCAAATGCTCTTCTAATACTCTTGATGCTATAATTGGACATTTGTTTCGGCTCACTAAAGCTATGTCATCCGCAAAAGTTGATGTCAAAATATTACTAGCTGTTGGAAGGTCTGCTGTATATATTATGTATAGAGTTGGCCATAAAACACTGCCCTTCGGTACACCAGCTTTTATTGGTCGTTTTTCAGATATGAAGTCTCCTACTTTGACAGTAAACTTTCTATTTTTTAAATAAGACTCCAAGGTTTTATGCATTTGGAGTGGTAAGCTTTTTTTAATCTTATATAAAAGCCCGTCATGCCACACTTTATCGAACGCCTGAGCCACATCTAGAAATATAGCAGAACAGTACACTCTATACTCGAACGCCCTTCTGATTTCGTTAGTAATTATATTTACTTGTTCTACAGTGCCATGTTTTGCACGAAAACCGAATTGGTGCGTTGGTATTACATTATTTTCATGGAGGAAAGGAGACATCTTTGATAGTAACACCTTTTCAAATATTTTAGAAAGACAGGGTAGAAGACTGATTGGTCTGTATGAAGACGGCTGTGTCAAGCTTTACCTGGTTTGTCTATCATGGTGATCTGCGATTTTTTCCATGAAATTGGATAGTACCCGAAACTGAGAATAGCGTTAAAGAGCAAGGAGAGCATTGTTAAAGCAATATTTGGTAACTCAATTAGCATTTTTGGTGTCCTGTCGACTTTTTTGGATTGAGCTCTTTTATGATTTTAATAATTTCGGAAGATGACGTTTGAATAGACTCAACCGACTCGTTAGCGCTATTGGATATGATTGGCAGCTTATAGCTGTTCTTTGGGCAATTAGGTTGAAATACCTTTTCTAGGTGATTTGCAAAACAATTTGCTTATCCTCGTCACGGGTGACGAGTAAAGTTTAAATCCGGATGTTTGTCTGTCCGAACGTCTGTCCGTCCGTCTGTGCAAGCTGTAACTTGAGTAAAAATTGAGATATCTTAATAAAACTTGGAACACGTATTCCTTGGCACCATAAGAAGATCAAGTTCGAAAATGGGCGGAATCGGACCACTGCCACGCCCACAAAATGGCGATAACCAAAAATACATAAAGAGCTATAACTAAGCCATAAATAAAGTTATGAAAACAAAATTTGGAACATAGGATCGCAATAGAGAGGGGCACATTTGAGTGTAATTTTTTTGGAAAAGTGGGTGTGACCCCGCTCCCAAATAGGTTTTTTGTATATATCTTGCAAACCAATAAAGCTATATAAACCAAACTTTCTGCAGTTTCTTTTAGCAGTTTCCTTATACAGTCCAAAAATGAAAGAAATCGGATAATAAGCACGCCCACCTCCCATACAAAGGTTAGGTTAAAAATGACTAAAAAACTCACTAACGAGAAACATCAGAAACACCAAATTTTACATTAGAAGTGGCAGAAGGAAGCTGCACTGAGATTTTTTTACAAAACGGAAAATGGACGTGACGTCGCCCACTTATGGGTCAAAAACCATATCTCAAGAACTACTCGACAGATTCGAATGAAATTCGGTATATAATATTTTCTTGGCACCCTGATGACACGTGTGGAAAATGGATGAAATCGGTTCACAACTACGCCTACTTCCTATATAACTCAATTTTGAATCTTTTTGATTCTTTCACTTTATAATGTATACATAAGGAACAGATAAAGATAGCGAAATAAAACTTTACACAAATACTGTATTTGAGCTGTGACATCACTTGAGGAAAAATTGTCAAAATCGGACCATGGCTTTTCAAGGCCCCTGATATCAAACATGCCTAAGGGTAATTTTTCACCGAAAATATAGGTCAATCTCTAAATAAATAGCGAGAGTATAAAATGTTCGGTTGCACCCGAACTTAGCCTTTCCTTACTTGTTGTAGCTTATAATTGGGCTGTATAATTAGATTCCCCAGCATAGTAGCTTAACCTATTTCTAGCCAACACTGCCGTTCCGCCATGTGCTTTTCCATTTTTTGTACCTACAATTTCGCTTAATTTAGCAACAAGAGTATTTGAGCTACGCTCGCTCAAATTTATTGGGGGCGGTTTGGCATACGCGACTGTGGTGGTACTCTTCGCATCATCATCAGAAACATTGCTTAGTACGGCAAATCTGTTGCCATTTAATACTTCAGGTTTATTCTTGATTGGCGTGCCGCCTTGAAATTTTTTAGGATTGACCGCTGACTTCACAGGACTTAATTTCCTTTTAATATTGACGTAGTGGTCAATGCCAATCTGAACAGATGGACCTTTTATGGTTGTTGCTGGCCGTTGTTGACTGTCGTTCTCTGCTGCTTTTGTTGTTTGTAAGCTCTGCTTCGGGTGCTGCTCAGTTGATCGCTGTGATGACTCATCCTTCTGGTTTTGCAGGCTCGACAAAGCTAAAGTAGGCATTCGGAGAATTTTGTTTGTGTGGGTGAGCATTTTCAGTCGTTCTCGCGACAGATGAGATTTTACACAGATATACTCCCTGCCAGCCAGGCCTAACCACTTTCCCCTCATGTTTCTTCAATTACTAACAACAACGCACACGTTTGGGTTGTTTTGTTTTTTAACCCTAATGCGATGAAAAAATAATTCCTCTAAAATGCTTAGAAATATGTTCCTCAAAAGTCGAATTAATCATACTAGGGTTAATACATTTCGAATTTCCCAAACAGAATAAAACTAGTTATCTCATTTCTTGTTCTTATTAAATGAGTGTGAAAGAGAAAACATAATTGTCATTGGTGCCAAAAGAATTCCATAAAGTGAAATAAAAAATAATAAAAACGCGAGTCATTTGCGCACATATGTCCAAAGAGGTGAATTGAATGGAATTTTTAATATTTTTTATTATAATTTATATAAAATTAACTAATTTGTAACATTATTCTAGCAGCATACAACAATCAGCAACATAGCAAGAAGCAGCAGCAAACAAAAAAATGTAAGTTTTGCTTAAAAAAATTGTATATTTTGTGTGCCTTCGCAGTGAAACATTTATGTTTTGTGTGCCTGCGCAGTGAAATAATGCAACAAACAAATCGATT
Organism: Zeugodacus cucurbitae; assembly: GCF_028554725.1. Taxonomy (NCBI): domain Eukaryota; kingdom Metazoa; phylum Arthropoda; class Insecta; order Diptera; family Tephritidae; genus Zeugodacus; species Zeugodacus cucurbitae. Next base: position 41,976,856 of record NC_071667.1, read on the forward strand.
GTCTGTGGCGGAAATTCCCATATATGTTTTGTTTGCCTGCGCAGTGCAATAATTTTAGTGCATGCATATGTTTTGTGTGCCTGCGGATTTGAAAAAATTTATAAAAAGAAAAGTGTTTCAAGCGGCCTGCGCATTATTAATTTCATAATTTTTTTTTTTCAGATTGCGATTTTTGATATCGGAATTCGGCTCGATTTTTTCTTTTTATTAGAACTATAATTATCTATATATATATATATTTCGCGTAGGAACCGCTTTAAGCGATTATAGCCGAATCCACCAGAGCGCGCCACTCATTCCTCCTTTTTGCTTTTTGGCGCCAACTGGAAACACCAAGTGAAGCCAGGTCACTTTGCACTTGGTCTTTCCACCGGAGTGGAGGTCGTCCTCTTCCGCGGCTTCCTCCAGCGGGTACTGCATCGAATACTTTCAGAGCTGGAGTGTTTTCTTCCATCCGTACAACATCGTCTGCGGTATTCGCCGTTGCCAATGTTTAGAGGATCATAAATCTTGCGCAAAACCTTTCTCTCGAAAACCCCAAGAGTCGTCTCATCGGATGTTGTCATCGTCCACGCTTCAGCGCCATACATCAGGACGGGAATAATGAGCGACTTATAGAGTTTGATTTTGGTTCGTCGAGAGAGGGTTTTTATTTTTCAATTGCCTACTCAGTCCAAAGTAGCACCTGTTGGCAAGAGTGATTCTGCGTTGGATTTCAAGGCTGACATTGTTGGTGTTGTTAATGCTGGTTCCCAGATAAACGAAATTATCTACAACTTCAAAGTTATGACTGTCAACAGTGACGTGGGAGCCAAGACGCGAGTGCGCTGACTGTTTGTTTGATGACAGGAGATATTTCGTCTTGTCCTCATTCACCACCAGACCCATACGCTTCGCTTCTTTATCCAGTCTGGAAAACGCAGAACAAACGGCGCGGTTGTTGCTTCCGATGATATCAATATCATCGGCATACGCCAGGAGCTGTACACTCTTGTAGAAGATTGTACCCTCTCTATTTAGTTCTGCAGCTCGTATTATTTTTTCCAGCAATAGATTGAAGAAGTTGCACGATAGTGAGTCATCCTGTCTAAAGCCTCGTTTGGTATCGAACGGCTCGGAGAGGACCTTCCCGATCCTGACGGAGCTTTTGGTGTTGCTCAACGTCAGCTTACATAGCCGTATTAGTTTTGCAGGGATACCAAATTCAGACATCGCGGCATAAAGGCAGCTCCTTTTCGTGCTATCGAAGGCAGCTTTAAAATCGATAAAAAGATGGTGAGTATCGATTCTTCTCTCTCGGGTCTTTTCCAAGATTTGGCGCATGGTGAATAACTGGTCCATTGTAGATTTTCCAGGTCTAAAGCCACATTGATAAGGTCCAATCAGTTCGTTGACGGTGGGCTTTAGTCTTTCACACAATACGCTCGACAAAACCTTATATGCGATATTGAGGAGACTTATACCACGGTAGTTGGCGCAGATTGTGGATTGGGCAGAGCACACTGAGATTCCAATCGTCAGGCATGCTTTCTTCCGACCATATTCTACAAAGAAGCTGATGCATGCACCTTATCAGTTCTTCGCCGCCGTATTTGAATAGCTCGGCCGGTAATCCATCGGCCCCCGCCGCTTTGTTGTTCTTCAAGCGGGTAATTGCTATTCGAATTTCTTCATGGTCGGGTAATGGAACATCTATTCCATCGTCATCGATTGGGGAATCGGGTTCGCCATCTCCTGGTGTTGTACTTTCACTGCCATTGAGCAGGTCGGAGAAGTGTTCAGTGTGCTCTGGACATCCGTTACCAGATTACCTTCTCGGTCCCTACATGATAATGCTCCGGTCTTGAAACCTTCTGTTAATCGCCTCATCTTTTCATAAAATTTTCGAGCATTACCCATGTCGGCCAGCTTTTCAAGCTTTTCATACTCACGCATTTCGGCCTCTTTCTTTTTACGTCTGCAAATGCGTCTCGCTTCCCTCTTCAGTTCTCGATATCTATCCCACCCCGAACGTGTTGTAGTCGATCGCAACGTTGCGAGGTAGGCAGTCTGTTTTCTCTCCACTGCGGAACGACAATTCTCATCGTACCAACTGGTTTTTTGGCGTTGCCGGAGACCAATTGTTTCGGCTGCAGCGGTATGCAATGAGTTTGAGATGCCGTTCCACAGCTCCCTTATATCGAGATGCTGATGAGTGCTGTCAGAGAGCAGGAGTGCAAGTCGAGTAGAAAATCGTTCGGCTGTCGGTTGTGATTGCAGCTTTTCGACGTCGAACCTTCCTTGTGTTTGTTGACGGGCGATCTTTGCTGCACAGAGGCGAGTGCGTATCTTTGCTGCTACTAGATAATGGTCCGAGTCAATGTTTGGTCCTCGGAGCGTACGCACGTCTAAAACACTGGAGACATGTCTTCCGTCTATCACAACGTGATCGATTTGATTGCGCGTGTTTCGATCAGGGGACAGCCACGTTGCTTGATGAATTTTTTTATGCTGGAATCTGGTACTACAGACAACCATATTTCGGGCCCCAGCGAAGTCGATCAGCCTCAGGCCGTTTGGCGATGTTTCGTCATGGAGGCTGAATTTTCCGACTGTTGTGCCAAAGACACCTTCTTTACCCACCCTGGTGTTAAAATCGCCAAGCACGATTTTGACATCGTCGACATTTGAGTGTAATTTTTTTGGAAAAGTGGGTGTGACCCCGCTCCCAAATAGGTTTTTTGTATATATCTTGCAAACCAATAAAGCTATATAAACCAAACTTTCTGCAGTTTCTTTTAGCAGTTTCCTTATACAGTCCAAAAATGAAAGAAATCGGATAATAAGCACGCCCACCTCCCATACAAAGGTTAGGTTAAAAATGACTAAAAAACTCACTAACGAGAAACATCAGAAACACCAAATTTTACATTAGAAGTGGCAGAAGGAAGCTGCACTGAGATTTTTTTACAAAACGGAAAATGGACGTGACGTCGCCCACTTATGGGTCAAAAACCATATCTCAAGAACTACTCGACAGATTCGAATGAAATTCGGTATATAATATTTTCTTGGCACCCTGATGACACGTGTGGAAAATGGATGAAATCGGTTCACAACTACGCCTACTTCCCATATAACTCAATTTTGAATCTTTTTGATTCTTTCACTTTATAATGTATACATAAGGAACAGATAAAGATAGCGAAATAAAACTTTACACAAATACTGTATTTGAGCTGTGACATCACTTGAGGAAAAATTGTCAAAATCGGACCATGGCTTTTCAAGGCCCCTGATATCAAACATGCCTAAGGGTAATTTTTCACCGAAAATATAGGTCAATCTCTAAATAAATAGCGAGAGTATAAAATGTTCGGTTGCACCCGAACTTAGCCTTTCCTTACTTGTTGTAGCTTATAATTGGGCTGTATAATTAGATTCCCCAGCATAGTAGCTTAACCTATTTCTAGCCAACACTGCCGTTCCGCCATGTGCTTTTCCATTTTTTGTACCTACAATTTCGCTTAATTTAGCAACAAGAGTATTTGAGCTACGCTCGCTCAAATTTATTGGGGGCGGTTTGGCATACGCGACTGTGGTGGTACTCTTCGCATCATCATCAGAAACATTGCTTAGTACGGCAAATCTGTTGCCATTTAATACTTCAGGTTTATTCTTGATTGGCGTGCCGCCTTGAAATTTTTTAGGATTGACCGCTGACTTCACAGGACTTAATTTCCTTTTAATATTGACGTAGTGGTCAATGCCAATCTGAACAGATGGACCTTTTATGGTTGTTGCTGGCCGTTGTTGACTGTCGTTCTCTGCTGCTTTTGTTGTTTGTAAGCTCTGCTTCGGGTGCTGCTCAGTTGATCGCTGTGATGACTCATCCTTCTGGTTTTGCAGGCTCGACAAAGCTAAAGTAGGCATTCGGAGAATTTTGTTTGTGTGGGTGAGCATTTTCAGTCGTTCTCGCGACAGATGAGATTTTACACAGATATACTCCCTGCCAGCCAGGCCTAACCACTTTCCCCTCATGTTTCTTCAATTACTAACAACAACGCACACGTTTGGGTTGTTTTGTTTTTTAACCCTAATGCGATGAAAAAATAATTCCTCTAAAATGCTTAGAAATATGTTCCTCAAAAGTCGAATTAATCATACTAGGGTTAATACATTTCGAATTTCCCAAACAGAATAAAACTAGTTATCTCATTTCTTGTTCTTATTAAATGAGTGTGAAAGAGAAAACATAATTGTCATTGGTGCCAAAAGAATTCCATAAAGGGAAATAAAAAATAATAAAAACGCGAGTCATTTGCGCACATATGTCCAAAGAGGTGAATTGAATGGAATTTTTAATATTTTTTATTATAATTTATATAAAATTAACTAATTTGTAACATTATTCTAGCAGCATACAACAATCAGCAACATAGCAAGAAGCAGCAGCAAACAAAAAAATGTAAGTTTTGCTTAAAAAAATTGTATATTTTGTGTGCCTTCGCAGTGCAACATTTATGTTTTGTGTGCCTGCGCAGTGAAATAATGCAACAAACAAATCGATTGTCTGTGGCGGAAATTCCCATATATGTTTTGTGTGCCTGCGCAGTGCAATAATTTTAGTGCATGCATATGTTTTGTGTGCCTGCGGATTTGAAAAAATTTATAAAAAGAAAAGTGTTTCAAGCGGCCTGCGCATTATTAATTTCATAATTTTTTTTTTCAGATTGCGATTTTTGATATCGGAATTCGGCTCGATTTTTTCTTTTTATTAGAACTATAATTATCTATATATATATATATTTCGCGTAGGAACCGCTTTAAGCGATTATAGCCGAATCCACCAGAGCGCGCCACTCATTCCTCCTTTTTGCTTTTTGGCGCCAACTGGAAACACCAAGTGAAGCCAGGTCACTTTGCACTTGGTCTTTCCACCGGAGTGGAGGTCGGCCTCTTCCGCGGCTTCCTCCAGCGGGTACTGCATCGAATACTTTCAGAGCTGGAGTGTTTTCTTCCATCCGTACAACATCGTCTGCGGTATTCGCCGTTGCCAATGTTTAGAGGATCATAAATCTTGCGCAAAACCTTTCTCTCGAAAACCCCAAGAGTCGTCTCATCGGATGTTGTCATCGTCCACGCTTCAGCGCCATACATCAGGACGGGAATAATGAGCGACTTATAGAGTTTGATTTTGGTTCGTCGAGAGAGGGTTTTTATTTTTCAATTGCCTACTCAGTCCAAAGTAGCACCTGTTGGCAAGAGTGATTCTGCGTTGGATTTCAAGGCTGACATTGTTGGTGTTGTTAATGCTGGTTCCCAGATAAACGAAATTATCTACAACTTCAAAGTTATGACTGTCAACAGTGACGTGGGAGCCAAGACGCGAGTGCGCTGACTGTTTGTTTGATGACAGGAGATATTTCGTCTTGTCCTCATTCACCACCAGACCCATACGCTTCGCTTCTTTATCCAGTCTGGAAAACGCAGAACAAACGGCGCGGTTGTTGCTTCCGATGATATCAATATCATCGGCATACGCCAGGAGCTGTACACTCTTGTAGAAGATTGTACCCTCTCTATTTAGTTCTGCAGCTCGTATTATTTTTTCCAGCAATAGATTGAAGAAGTTGCACGATAGTGAGTCATCCTGTCTAAAGCCTCGTTTGGTATCGAACGGCTCGGAGAGGACCTTCCCGATCCTGACGGAGCTTTTGGTGTTGCTCAACGTCAGCTTACATAGCCGTATTAGTTTTGCAGGGATACCAAATTCAGACATCGCGGCATAAAGGCAGCTCCTTTTCGTGCTATCGAAGGCAGCTTTAAAATCGATAAAAAGATGGTGAGTATCGATTCTTCTCTCTCGGGTCTTTTCCAAGATTTGGCGCATGGTGAATAACTGGTCAATTGTAGATTTTCCAGGTCTAAAGCCACATTGATAAGGTCCAATCAGTTCGTTGACTGTGGGCTTTAGTCTTTCACACAATACGCTCGACAAAACCTTATATGCGATATTGAGGAGACTTATACCACGGTAGTTGGCGCAGATTGTGGATTGGGCAGAGCACACTGAGATTCCAATCGTCAGGCATGCTTTCTTCCGACCATATTCTACAAAGAAGCTGATGCATGCACCTTATCAGTTCTTCGCCGCCGTATTTGAATAGCTCGGCCGGTAATCCATCGGCCCCCGCCGCTTTGTTGTTCTTCAAGCGGGTAATTGCTATTCGAATTTCTTCATGGTCGGGTAATGGAACATCTATTCCATCGTCATCGATTGGGGAATCGGGTTCGCCATCTCCTGGTGTTGTACTTTCACTGCCATTGAGCAGGTCGGAGAAGTGTTCAGTGTGCTCTGGACATCCGTTACCAGATTACCTTCTCGGTCCCTACATGATAATGCTCCGGTCTTGAAACCTTCTGTTAATCGCCTCATCTTTTCATAAAATTTTCGAGCATTACCCATGTCGGCCAGCTTTTCAAGCTTTTCATACTCACGCATTTCGGCCTCTTTCTTTTTACGTCTGCAAATGCGTCTCGCTTCCCTCTTCAGTTCTCGATATCTATCCCACCCCGAACGTGTTGTGGTCGATCGCAACGTTGCGAGGTAGGCAGTCTGTTTTCTCTCCACTGCGGAACGACAATTCTCATCGTACCAACTGGTTTTTTGGCGTTGCCGGAGACCAATTGTTTCGGCTGCAGCGGTATGCAATGAGTTTGAGATGCCGTTCCACAGCTCCCTTATATCGAGATGCTGATGAGTGCTGTCAGAGAGCAGGAGTGCAAGTCGAGTAGAAAATCGTTCGGCTGTCGGTTGTGATTGCAGCTTTTCGACGTCGAACCTTCCTTGTGTTTGTTGACGGGCGATCTTTGCTGCACAGAGGCGAGTGCGTATCTTTGCTGCTACTAGATAATGGTCCGAGTCAATGTTTGGTCCTCGGAGCGTACGCACGTCTAAAACACTGGAGACATGTCTTCCGTCTATCACAACGTGATCGATTTGATTGCGCGTGTTTCGATCAGGGGACAGCCACGTTGCTTGATGAATTTTTTTATGCTGGAATCTGGTACTACAGACAACCATATTTCGGGCCCCAGCGAAGTCGATCAGCCTCAGGCCGTTTGGCGATGTTTCGTCATGGAGGCTGAATTTTCCGACTGTTGTGCCAAAGACACCTTCTTTACCCACCCTGGTGTTAAAATCGCCAAGCACGATTTTGACATCGTCGCGGGGGCAGCGCTCATAGGTTCGTTCTAGGCGCTCATAGAAAGCATCTTTGGTCACATCGTCCTTCTCTTCCGTTGGGGCGTGGGCGCAAATCAGCGATATGTTGAAGAACCTCGCTTTGATGCGGATTGTGGCAAGACGTTCATCCACCGGGGTGAATGCCAGGACTCGGCGACGTAGTCTCTCTCCCACCACAAATCCAACACCGAATTTGCGCTCCTTTATATGGCCGCTGTAGTAGATGTCACAAGGATCCACCTTCTTCCGTCCTTGTCCCGTCCATCGCACTTCTTGGACGGCGGTGATGTCAGCCTTTAGTTGTATGAGGACATCAACCAGCTGGGCAGAGGCACCTTCCCAATTAAGAGTCCGGACATTCCAGGTGCATGCCCTCAAATCATGATCCTTAGTACGTTTGCAGGGGTCGTCATCAAAAGGGGGGTTTCTCATCCGAGGCTCGGTGTTTGTTTTCATTGGGGAGATTTTTTTATGTGGTGGGTCCCAAGCCCTACGCACAACCGCAGAAGCGGGCTCCGCCTTCTCACTTTAGCTCGCCTCCAAACGGATGTCTGTTAGCTACCCAGGGGATACTTGGTCTAAAACCGGAAGTCGTGAGCTGCTTGAGTCATATGCAAAAGAATCGTTACGGGCCACTCCCAAGTGAATGGCAATCAGAAACTTTCCTCACTTGCGTGAACTTCTACATATGACCCCCAAATATAATTATCTATATATACTTATATTATATTATATTTTATTAATTATTATTATATTATATTTTATTAATTACTATTATATTATATAATAACTATTAATATTATATCTTTATTATTATCTTAGAATTATTATTATTATTTAAAATGAACAAACGGATAATTAATATATATAATTTTTTGAGCTTTAATTAACCTTTTTGCAGATTTTATAATTATTATTATTTAATTAATCTTTTTTCAGCTTAAACTAACCTTTTTTCAGATTTTATTTTTTTTTCACCATTAATTAATGTTTTTTTTTTCAGAATTTATAATTAAAAATATTTAATTTATATTTTATAATTATTATTATTTAATCAATCTTTTTTCAGCTTTTATTAATCTTTTTTTTTCAGATATTATAACTATTTTTATTTAATTAATATATTTCTCAAACAAAATCCTTTTTTTCAGATATTAATAATCTTTTTCTTTTATCAGATATCAATAACATATTTTACAAAAAATATTTTATATAATAAATATTTAATTATACTAATAATTTGTAAAAATTATTATTATGTTAAATAATTTTAAAAATAAAATGAAAATATGTTAACATATAAATAAATAAAGTTTAAAAAAATAATTTTGAAATTAAATATATGTTTGAAATTTTTAGAAAATTTATAAATAGGGATGAAAAAAAATGCAACCCTGCATCAGCTGAGGATTAGGGATATTAGAGCAGTTCAGCTATATTTTTGTGTATATAAATTATATGACACTGCATAATGAGCGCAACAGAGATGTAAGATCACATGTATTCGTACGTATGAGGGTTAAAAAACTCACAAGCAGCTATGCTGGCCTATGGCAAACTCACCACTTTTGTGGTTTTAAAAAGCTTCGGTTTAACCAGCTTTGTTACCACCTTTGGCTGGCAGGGCTCCGCCTGTATTCTTATAATAAATGCATACCAGAGAACTGCATGAGTGCCTAATTTCCGTACTTACTTACACTCACACTCATAGACATGCATTGTGAGCTAACATCTACTCAAAGAACTATGAGTGGAGAAGCTACTGAGCCAGTCATATACTTGCTATTGCATATTAATTGTATTTGTTTGACTCATTCTTCTTTTGATTTTCACTGACAAGTGGTGATCATACTCAAGACCAGCAAAGGAAAAAGCAAGACACATTCATCACCAGTAGCGCGTGTACTTTAGTGTTTACTATTGTATTGTTCTTCGTGCATTCTTTTTTTGTCGTGCGTCAGTTTTTTGTGCGTTGCTTATTAAGAACTGCAAACTTTTTTGTTGTTTTATGTATGCTGACGCAAGTGTGTCATTCGTTGTGGAACATTCCCTGCAAGAACAATGTCAACCTTTTGACTGTTCGTACGATAATTAGAATTAAAAAATTTTTTAGCATGTAAAATTTAAATATTTATATCCCTTTTTAATATAGTCAAAGTTTGCTTTTGGAAAAAAGCGATTATTATTTCTTGTCCATGCATATACACACTAATTATTGTTTTGTTGATCATTTGACCTTCAGCTGTTTCTTACAGGGGTTTAGCACATGGATGACAGCGTCTTCGGCTGCTCAATCTGCCACTCGTGTAAATCACATACAAAACACACTAAACGAGTGTGCAAAGAACAGCAAAGTATTAAATGAACTCAATACTCAGAGAGTTGCTAAAATTTGAGAATGTCATTTACTCAAACCGCTTTTTTTGTGTTGTCGCTCAGCTTAAGTAATAACATGAATAAGCAGAAGAGAGTTAAGTGTTTTTTAACCGCTTTGAGCTAAGTGGAAAAATTCTGTGAATGTTAAAACCACCGCGACATATTTGGCTAAGTGTTTTTGATACACAAGTGTGAGAAATATGCGAGTAAGCACGCGGTGTATTTTGAATGCCGGTGCACTTCTGCAGGTCTCTGATGTATACTATACGCGCTCTTTGCATGGGTATTCATTCGTGCTCTCGCGACAGACAAGATTACATACCTATGTATATGTATACTCAGAGTGTATAGGTATGCGAGAGCGCTGCATGCTATACGCAGTCTTTGCATGGGCATTCGTTCGTGCCCTCGCGAGAGACCAGATTGAGAGTTTTTTATATTTATTTTATAAATGAATATTAAACGGAAAATTTATTTATTTAAATATTTCATTTACTTGTGTTACTGCTATGGTATTGTGTTAAAAAAAAAATAAATCTAAAGTGTTAATAGAATTAATAAAAATATTGTTGTAGTGCTTTTGTATACTATAGTGTTACTATATTTTGTATACATTATTGCAACTGCTGCTCGTCATATGGAAGTGCATGTGAGATATACCAGTTTCGAATATTGGTGATATATGTATTTCCCAATGCCATTCTAATGGACTAACAATAATAATGGCTGCCGTTTATATTTCACCAAAACAGTCTTTACAAGCAATACGAGAGTTCTTTTATTCAAATTTATTCATTTATTCTGATTCCTCACTATTTATGATGAAAATTAATAGAAGATTTGATCATTATCCTATGATTTTGAGTGGAGATTTCAACATAAACTTTGCGGATTTAAAAAATCAATCATTAATTGAATTTTTATATGAAGAATTTGATTTAACGATGTCCAATGATCGCAATCTTAGCACAACAAAATACAAAACTACTATTGATGCAGTATTTACAAGATATATAAATAGATTTAAATCAAAATTGTTCATTTCATACTTTAGTTACCATAGACCTTTTGTTTTAGTTTTTCAATTTGATGAAAATCATATTTACTTATTTAAATAAAACCACTTCCTTCGAATATAGTTTCCATATTATTATACTTCATGTCCCTTCAAAAATTGCCCACATTGCTTTGATAAACTTAATTTTTTATGTACAATTTCTCATGTCGCGAGCGCACCTAAAAATTAGAATAATTAAACTACCCCCTTTAATTCTAGTTGAGGAATTATTAAACAAAAACCTACTTAACTCATTTGATGCACCAGCTGAAAACAAGCCGGCCATTTTATGAGTTTATTGGTGGCAGAGCAGGTGTAGAAAAGAGTCGTTTGATATCTGCGATATATCAAGCACTTAACCATCGTTTTAATTCTACACCTGGATCCAATCCAAGCTCCTTGAAAGTTCTTCTTTGCGCACCTACAGGTAAAGCAGCCTTCGGAATAGGTGGACTGACGCTTCACTAAATATTTTCGTTGCCTGCTAATCAGAATAGAGAGTTGAGTCCACTTAGCAATGACGTAGTTAATTCATTGTATTCCAGGATTATCGATTTAAAATTAATTATAATTGATGAGATATCGATGGAAGGCGCTCTGTTGACGCCAGATTAAAACAAATATTCAAAACAGAGAGTCCCTTCGGACTTTCACATGTTGGAGATAGGTGGATATTCTCTTCTAATCCAAATAATGCATAAAGTGCTTTAGTTGGTTCCTCTTTATGGGAGTTGAATTTAGCGAAATAATGAGGCTTTTGCTATAGCATTAAACCGTATGTCATCCGGTACTAAATATGACAAATTACGATATATCCCTAATTCAAACTCGAATAGTTGCTTCCGAAGAAGTTCCCGATGATGTCATTCATTTATTTCGGTTGAACGAAGAGACAAATAATTTCAATGCCCTTAAGCTTAGTCGAATACCAACTGAAGCTATCCTTTCCACTGCTAAAGACTCAGTTAATGGAGCAACTGCACAGCTTATGGAAATTGATGTTCATTGTAATTTTCCAGCAATTGTTTGGGTTAAATTCTTGGAACCTTCTGTTAGTTGTGATAGCACGATCAAGAAAGCCCCATCCTTTAGAAACTTCCTGGACACCAATTGAAAAAGTTCTGAGATCTTTTCAATATAACAGAAACGAACAAGTTTCAATTGAAAGAAATCAATTTCCAGTTGTTGTTGTTGGCTGAGGGAATAACTATTCATAAAAGTCAGGGTGTCACAAATAGTAAAGTTGTTGTTCACACTCGACCCAGAATGCCTAGAGCTTCGCTAAATGTAGCTTGCAGTCGAGCTACTACGGCAGAAGGTCTCTTCATTGTCGGAATTTTTATTCCTCCTAATAAGTTTTCTGAATCGGATCCAGTATTTATAGATATTCGAGAAACAGGTAACTTCTCCGGGAAACCAAAAACAGGACAGCTCGCGAAAACTCTAAAAGTCACTATCACTCTATCGGTGGATGTAAAGAAAGTAATACCCCCTCCCCCTGATACGTATCACACTTGTTCTATGGACATTTATTTCTATCTTACTCTAACATAGCATCGATAAGAACATCAAATAGTGTTTATAAAATGATTGTGAATTTATGAGTATTAGGCTTAAATTTTCAAAACTTCACGTCGATGGAGGCACCTCTAAACATAGCACGATATTACTCATTTTTATACTCTTGCAACAAAGTTGCTAAAGGGAGTATTATAGTTTTGTTCACATAACGGTTGTTTGTAACACCCAAAACTAAACGAGTTAGATATAGGGTTATATATACCAAAGTGATCAGGGTAAAAAGTGGAGTTCAAATCCGAATGTCTGTCTGTCCGTCCGTCCGTCTGTGCAAGCTGTAACTTGAGTAAAAATTAAGATATCTTGATGAACCGAAAACACATAAAGTGCCATAACTAAGCGATAAATAAAGCTATGGAAACAAAATTTGGGATGAAGGATCGCACTATGAAGGGGCATATTGGGATGTAATTTTTTCCCCACTTCCCCAAAATTACATCCAAATATGCCCCTTCCTAGTGCGATCCTTTGTTCCAAATTTTACTTTTATAACTTAATTTATGGCTTAGTTATGACAATTTATGTGTTTTCTTACTTACTTATACAGCACAGAAAAGAAAAAAGGAAAGAAACAAAACAGTGTTACCGCAGTACACTTATTCAAGCATTTAAGTATTGCTTGAATAAGTGTTGGTCAGTGTTGTTTTGAAGACAGGAATAGGGGTATTCCAACACGCCCACTCAAAAACAACATATATAAACTTAATAAAACTTATTCATTATTATAAAATTATTCTAATGTGGGTGGTGTGCATTCTGGGAGTTATTCAGTGATCCAGCATTTTCTGCAAGGATTCGGGGAAACCCAGATAAAACCCGATCAGATCACTCTTTGAATTGATTCAAATTATTCAAAATAAAGTTAACATATTAAAATTAACAAAATTCTTCAATGAATTTACTTAGTAATCTTAAAGTTTACAGTATCGGCAAACAATTCATCAGTTATCTTTCACTAGTCCCAATTCTTTCCGCAACTCTTCAAATCGTGAGGTCGGCAATGGCTTCGTAAATATGTCCGTAAGCTGGTTTTCTGTGGAAATATACTCAAGACAAATGGTATTACAATCGATCTGCTCTCGTGCAAAATGATATTTTATATCTATGTATTTAGCCCGTTTATGACATGAGGGGTTATTTGCTATGCTTATGCAGCCTTGATTATCTTCGTAGATTTTGATTGGGTTTTTCAGATTAATATTAACACTGCTAAGAAGAGATTTTAGCCATAGCGCTTCTCTCACGGCTTCAAATAGGGCCATATACTCAGCTTCAGTTGACGAGGCTGCTACTGAGTTCTGCCTCTTTGTGTTCCAACATATTAGGTTTGAATCAAACATTTTAAATAAATACCCTGTGGTACTTTTCCTATCAAACTCATTACCTCCCCAATCAGAATCCACGAAACCAATTATTGTATTTTTAAATTCTGTATTTCTTTTGAAAACAAGTTTCATATCTATGCTACCCTTTAAATACCTCAGAACTCTCTTTAAGCACTGCCATAATTCGGAATTATTTTTACTACTATATTTACTCAAGATATTAATTGCAGTAGTTAAATCTGGACGTGTACACAGCATTATGTACATTAAACATCCTATGAGGTTACGACATGGGGCATTACAGTTTTCATCAGAATTTAGTTCATCATAATTTAGTTTGCTTGGTAAGGGTGTACTAACTGCGTTGCAATTATCCATGTTGAATTTATTCAAAATTCTTTTAACATAAGCAGCCTGACTTAAATGAATTTCATTTTCATACACTTCTATTCTTATTCCAATAAAATGTCCTATTTCTTTAAGGTCTGTCATTCTAAATTTTTTCATTAGATACCTTTTAAAGTTATTCATTGTTTCCATATTCCCCGTAGCTATTACTACATCATCAACATACAACAGCACATAAATATTTTCTTTGATATTTCCTTCATCAAGAATATATGTATATACAGCGATCTACTGAAGAGTTAACGAACTTACAGTCTTTCAATGCTTGCTCAAATACTTCAACCAGCATCTAGCGGCTTGTTTGAGTCCGTAAATTGCCTTATTCAATTTACACACATTGTCACCATTGCTTGGTACACCTTGAGGAAGTTTCATATAAATTTCCTTTTTCAATGTGCCGTTTAAGAAAGCTGTTTTCACATCCATTTGATGAACTTTCAAGCTGTACTGTACTGCTAAAGGTAATATAATTCGAAAGCTTGAAATTCTAGCTACTGGGGCAAACGTCTCTTCATAATCGACTTGATACTTTTGGGTAAATCCTCGTGCAACTAGTCTTGCTTTATATCTAATTGGATCTCCTAGTTCGTTATATTTAATAGAAAATACCCACTTGCTATCAACAATGTTTTTATTCTCAGGCCTTTGTGTAACTGTCCAGGTATTATTTAACTTATGGGCATTCAATTCTGTATTTATGGCTTCCTCCCAAGAGGATTTGTCCTCCCTATACTGAATTTCATCAAATGTATTTGGGACATCGTTAAAAACAGTGTGCGCATTTAAAACAAATTTATTTAAATTATTATCATCTTCATTATATGATATCTGGGGCTTAGTTTTCAATCTCTCGCTTCTTCTACTCATTATTTTAGAGCTATCGGTTGCAAGTTCAGCTGTTTTACTTTTCCTACTCTCATTCGAGTTGGTTGTTCCCTTACTTTCATTCAGGGAATCAGCTCGCTTTCTTTTCTTACTTTCATTCAGAAAATTTTCATTAGTTTCCTTACTATCGTTCAGGAATTGTGTGTTGTCGCATTTGGAGAACTCTGTCTCTTTAATTTCCTTACTTTCATTCGGGAAATTTTCATTTATATTTTCCTTGCTGTCTTTCAGGAATGCTGTTTCAAATTTAACAGCTCTAGAATTAACCATATTGGTTTCATCTACAACAACATCTCTTGCAACAATAAATTTGTTATTAACAGCATCCCACAATATAAAACCATTTGGTTCATAGCCCACAAAAATGGTTTTGAATGATTTATCATCAAACTTGCCCTTTTTGTTTTTACTGTGCACATATACAGTTTCACCAAACACTCTCAAATGTTTTAGATTAGGCTTTTTATTGTACCACATCTCATACGGAGTCACCGTACTATCAAAAATTGCTCTGCTTGGAATTCTGTTAATTAAGTAAGTTGCAGTTAATACTGCTTCACCCCAAAAACTTTTGTTTAGTTGTGCACCACTAACCATGGCACGAGCTTTTTCTGTAATCGTTCGGATCATTCTTTCCGAAACGCCATTTAACTGTGGGGTATGCGGCACTGTTAAGTGATAGGAAATTCCCTTCTTAACACAAAACTGTCGCATCTCATTTGATAGGTATTCTCTACCATTATCAATATACAAATTAACAATTTTTAGGTTAAAATGCGCTTCACTCTTCGCCACAAAATCTTGGAACATGTTAAATACATCTGATTTATTTCTCATAAGATAAGTTACACAATAGTGAGTAAACTGATCAACAAAGATCACGAAATAATTTTTATCATTTAGGGTAACTGGAGATATGGGTCCACAGACAACTGAGTGAACTACAAATAGAGGCCTTTTTATATGGGTCTTATCCTTAAACTGTTTAAACGGTAATCTAGCCTGTTTTCCATTTAGACATGGTTCACAAATTTCTCCTGTTAGTTCTAAATTCTTTAAAAGGTTAGTGTCACTAAACATATTCTTTCGCTTTATTTCCAATAATTTGCCATTACTTATATGGCCAAACCTCTCTTGCCATAACCGAAAATTACTTGTAAGTTTCGCATCTATGCTATATGCTTGAAACGTAACAATAGGTATATTATTTAACATACCTGTATTTTTAACAATCGTTAATCCATTTTTAGAGATGGATACACCATCCTTGTCAAATTGTATTGACATGCCTGCCTCCTGCAGACGCTTCACCGAAACTAAGTTTCCTGCAGCCTGCTTTGAAAATTGCACGTCCTCCAGCGTGATGTCGTATTCATTGCACAATCGCACAATGCCACGCTTTGTTGCATAGATGTATTCGCCTTGCTTGGCAACTGCAATCTTCAGTGGCGGCACCAACTCCACAGCGTCAGTATAAAGTAGTTCATCATTTATTAAATGGTCACTTGCTTCCGAATCAAGGATAAAATCACACTTATCCATTGATTTGGTACTTTTCACTTTTACCATAAATGCGAAGCCCTGTGATGTTGCGGTGCTTGCTTGTGGTGTGGTGCTGGCTTGTCTATTTTCTTTGTTTTTATCATTTATTATTCTTTTATAATGAAAACAATATTTTTTAATGTGACCTTCTTTGCCACAGTGATGACATTTAACCCTACTTTTAATATTTCCCTTAAACGGTTTCTTTTGTTTATATCCCTGCCTTTTAAATGAATTATTTTTATAAGTGTTTGTTTTGTGTTTAACCACCGCATTCATAATTTTCGTGCTTGTGTCGTTGCTATCATTTTTTATTTTAATCTCCTGGTCTAGCAATCTATTTTTCACAAAAGCTAAAGTTAGATTATCTTCAGATAATGTCTCTATTGCTGTGATGACGCCATCGTAAGATGAAGGCAATGTAATCAGCAAATGAGAGATCTTATCCATCTCTTCAATTTTTGCTCCTGCTGCTAGTAACTCACTAATCAATTCGTCGAAAATGTTAAAATGGGACAGTAGCGACTTCTCACTCGATAGCTTGAGAGAAAGCAAACGTTTTCTAACTGCCAACTCTTTCGTTCATATATAGCATCTAAATTTCTTAGAATTTCACACGCCGTTATGTCGCTTGTGGCGAAATTAAGAAAAGCATCACTTAAATATTCTATTAGTGTACTTTTCGCACAACGCTCGGCTTTCTTCCATTCCTCGTCTGCCTCATGAGGTGCATTGTTATCAATTACTTTAAGAATATCCATTTCAGCCAATAGAGCCCTAATCCTAAACTTCCATATCGCGTATTTCTCGCCATCGCACGGTTTAATGTTTCGCTTTGCCTTGTCCATTGTATTTCATACACAAACACAGCCTTTCAAACTAATGCGTAGTACATGACCCGCTTCTTTGAAAAATGAATTTCACCAGAAATTGAAATATGTATTTCACAATTAAATTTAATTTTCTTAATTATTGTTTCTTAGGCGTGGACTGGGCCCATAACCTGTTGTTATTTATCCTTCACAAAATATATTTTAAACACAAGCTTTATATCTTCTTTTAGTTATTTATTATTCTTATTTTATATCTGATTGCACAGCAGCACCAGCACCACAACTTCACTTATACAGCACAGAAAAGAAAAAAGGAAAGAAACAAAACAGTGTTACCGCAGTACACTTAGTTTAGAGTAGAAAGTTTAGATTTCGTAGTCCCCAAGGAACTTTTCTGAAGCTAAACTTAACAATCAACTAAATCAAAATTGCATTCCAAATATTTTTAAATATATTATTATCATATGTATATATATATATGGAGGATGGAGTCATATGTAGAAGTTCACGTAAGTGAGGAAAGTTTCTGACTGTCATTCACTTGGGAGTGGCCAGGAACGATTCTTTTACATGTGGCTCAAGCAGCTCACGACTTCCGGTCTTAGACCAAGTATCCTCTGGGTAGCCAACAGACATCCGTTTGGAGGCGAGCTAAAGTGAGAAGGCGAAGCCCGCCTATGCGGTTGTGCGTAGGGTTTGGGACCCACCACATAAAAACACCCCCCAATGAAAAAGAAAAAACAGCCTCGGATGAGAGACCCCAATTTTGATGACGACCACTGCAAACGTTTAAAGGACTACGAAATAAGGGCATGCACCTGGAATGTCCGGACCCTTAATTGGGAAGGTGCCTCTGCCCAGCTGGTTGATGTCCTCGTAAGAGTAAAGGCTGACATCACCGCAATCCGAGAAATGCGATGGACGGGACAAGGACGGAAGAAGGTGGGTCCTTGTGACATCTACTACAGCGGCCATATAAAGGAGCGCAAATTCGGTGTGGGGTTCGTGGTGGGAGAGAGACTCCGTCGTCGAGTCCTGGCATTCACTCCGGTGGATGAACGTCTAGCCACAATCCGCATCAAAGCGAGGTTCTTCAACATATCGCTTATTTGCGCCCACGCCCCGACGGAAGAGAAGGACGAAGTGATCAAAGATACCTTCTATGAGCGCCTAGAACGTACCTATGAGCGCTGCCCCCGCCACGATGTCAAAATCGTGCTTGGCGATTTCAACGCTAGGGTGGGTAAAGAAGGTGTCTTTGGCACAACAGTCGGAAAATTCAGCCTCCATGACGAAACATCACCAAACGGTCTGAGGCTGATCGACTTCGCCGGGGCCCGAAATATGGTCGTCTGTAGTACTAGATTCCAGCATAAGAAAATCCATAAAGCTACTTGGCTGTCCCCTGATCGAATCACTCGCAACCAGATCGATCATGTTGTGATAGATGGACGACATGTCTCTAGTGTTTTTGATGTGCGTACGCTTCGTGGTCCCAACATCGACTCGGACCACTATCTTGTAGCAGCTAAGATACGCACCCGCCTCTGTGTAGAAAAGCGTACACGTCAACAAACACAAGGAAGGTTCGACATCGAGAAGCTGCAATCACAACCGACAGCCGAACGATTTTCTACTCGACTTGCACTCCTGCTCTCTGAGAGCACTCATCAGCATCTCGGTATAAGGGAGCTGTGGGACGGCATATCAAACTCCTTACGTACTGCTGCAACCGAAACCATTGGTTTTCGGAAAAGTCAAAAAAACAGCTGGTATGATGAGGATTGTCGTCTCGCAGTGGAGAGAAAACAGACTGCTTACCTCGCAATGTTGCGATCGACCGCAACACGAGCGGGATGGGAAAGTTACCGAGAGCTGAAGAGGGAAGCGAGACGCATTTGCAGACAAAAAAAGAAAGAGGCCGAAATGCGTGAGTATGAAGAGCTTGACAAGCTGGCCGACAGGGGTAATGCTCGAAAATTTTACGAAAAGATCCGGCGACTAACTGAAGGTTTCAAGACCGGAGCGCACTCCTGTAGGACCCCCAGAGGTGATCTAGTTATTGATGACCAGAGTATACTGAGTTTGTGGAGGGAACACTTCTCCAGCCTGCTGAATGGCAGTGAAAGTACAACACCAGGAGATGGCGAACCCGATTCCCCAATCGATTCCCCATCGGCGGCGGGGGCCGATGGACTACCGGCCGAGCTATTCAAATACGGCGGCGAAGAACTGATAAGGTGCATGCATCGGCTTCTTTGTAGAATATGGTCGGAAGAAAGCATGCCCGACGATTGGAATCTCAGTGTGCTCTGCCCAATCCATAAAAAGGGAGACCCCACAATCTGCGCCAATTACCGTGGTATAAGTCTCCTCAATATCGCATATAAGGTCTTGTTGAGCGTATTGTGTGAAATACTAAAGCCCACCGTCAACGAACTGATTGGACCTTATCAGTGTGGCTTTAGACCTGGAAAATCGACAATGGACCAGATATTCACCATGAGCCATATCTTGGAAAAGACCCGAGAGAGAAGAATCGATACTCACCATCTTTTCATCGATTTTAAAGCTGCCTTCGATAGCACGAAAAGCAGCTGCCTTTATGCCGCGATGTCTGAATTTGGTATCCCTGCAAAACTAATACGGCTATGTAAACTGACGTTGAGCAACACCAAAAGCTCAGTCAGGATCTGGAAGGACCTCTCCGAGCCATTCGATACCAAACGAGGCTTCAGACAGGGTGACTCACTATCGTGCGACTTCTTCAATCTATTACTGGAGAAAATAATACGAGCTACAGAGCTAAATAGAGAAGGTACAATCTTCTACAAGAGTGTACAGCTGCTGGCGTATGCCGATGATATTGATATCATCGGAAGCAACAAGCGCGCCGTTTGTTATGCTTTTTCCAGACTAGATAAAGAAGCGAAGCGTATGGGGCTGGTGGTGAATGAGGACAAGACGAAATATCTCCTGTCATCAAACAAACAGTCAGCGCACTCGCGTCTTGGCTTCCACGTCACTGTTGACAGTCATACCTTTGAAGTAGTAGATAGTTTCGTCTACTTGGGAACCAGCGTTAACAACACCAACAATATCAGCCTTGAAATCCAACGCAGAATCACTCTTGCCAACAGGTGTTACTTTGGACTGAGTAGGCAATTGAACAGTAAAGTCCTCTCTCGACGAACAAAAATCAAACTCTACAAGTCGCTCATTATTCCCGTCCTGATGTATGGCGCCGAAGCGTGGACGATGACAACATCCGATGAGACGACTCTTGGGGTTTTCGAGAGAAAGGTTTTGCGTAAGATTTATGGTCCTCTCAACATTGGCAACGGCGAATACCGCAGACGATGGAACGATGAGCTGTACGATTTATACGACGACATTGACATAGTTCAGCGAATAAAAAGACAGCGGCTACTCTGGCTAGGTCATGTTGTACGAATGGATGAAAACACTCCAGCTCTGAAAGTGTTCGATGCAGTACCCGCTGGAGGTAGCCGCGGAAGAGGACGACCTCCACTCCGGTGGAAAGATCAAATGCAAAGTGACCTGGCTTCACTAGGTGTTTCCAGTTAGCGTCAAAAAGCAAAATGTAGGAACGAGTGGCGCGCTCTGGTGGATTCGGCTATAATCGCTTAAGCGGTTTCTACGCCAAATATATATATATATAATAATAATTTGCTTAAGCACGTGTTTAGTACGGCTGTCACTATTAATAAGAATAACTTGTTTTTATATTATAATTTTTAGGTTCTCTAACGAAGCGTTTAAGTAATTTTGTTTTCGTTTTTATCAGATTCCGCAAACCACAAAAGTGAAGATATATTCAATTTACGTTAGGACTCTGTGCCTTTCTTTAATGTACAATTCTTACAACTCAAGGCCGTTTTAGCATTCAGTTTGACAATGTAATTTAGATTTTTCCAGGCACCGAAAGTTGTACTTACGTTCACTTCAACTGTATTTCCAAACACCAACTCTATTGTCTTTTTGAAAATTTGTTTTTAATAAATTCACAAACAATTTTTTCTCAAAATATTTTCTTTGGGAAAATAGTATAAAACTACTTAATGAATTGATTAAACGCATTTGACTTTTCGTAAAAAATAAGTGTGAATACTGGTGAATAGTCAGTAATAATACTTAATTACAATTCCTTTAGATGTTATGAGTTTGAAAATTCTATTGGGCATTATTTCTACTAATTTTCCAAGTACATCGGATTCAATTTCCATCCAACAAGCTTTTATTCGTTTTAAATTGCACACAATTTAATTTTCATTACGGAACCTCTTCAAAATTGCGCCTCCTGCCAAGAAATGCTTAAACCATCAGAATCACCAAGATTGAATTTCTTCTCATCTGATATGACATTTTCTCACTCCGTTTTCCAGTGCATATAATTTTGAGCAAACGTCGACGTTTGTTTTGTGCATCCTCGACAAATTTGGACGCCCGAACGTTTCTTGCCATTTTAAGCCTCCAGTTTCTCTCAAAATACGTACAAGGTGTCGTTTGATCACAGATAGACATAATTTATCTTTTATTTGTGCACATGTCAGCCTGTTTTTGGTGGTTTCGTAATGAATTTGGGCTAAATCACGCAAGCTCAGCTTTTTGACAAATTTCGAACGACGGTCTCAGATCTCCCAATTTTGAGTGAAATTCGCCGATTCGCCAATGGTGGTTAATTAAAAATGTGAGTTTTTTTTCAATTTCCAACGCAGTCAGACTCTACATGCAACCACTATATCACTGACATGGACATTGGTCCACTAAAATATTTTATGCTTTTTAATTGTATTATGCTTCATTATAAACATTGTATGAAATTTATGTTTACTAAAATTAAATAACTTAATACTTAAGAATATTTTGTTTAAATTTGTATGATTTTAAGATAGTATACAAAAACTAAATACATCTACTATATGGTTCGTTAGTGCGTGTATACAGTAATATTGACTAATTCGAGAAATTAAATAAAGTTATGGAAACCTTACACATGATCTTCCTTAAGTTTTATATGTATGTATGTGTACTAAATGGTAGATGATGGTATTTTTTTTCTTCTTCCACTAAGTTGAAATAATTTCTTTAAATTAAAAATTTGAAACATTTGTTGGCTTCTCTCATCTTTAGGAAATAAGTTGTTTGAGTTAGAAGAAGTGGATTGACTATTACCATAGCTGCTGCTGAATGTGTAGTCAATTTCTTTCTGTGTCGATAAATTGTTGCTTCTCTCGATTCCATCCAGGCTCTTCAAAAAGGGCATAGCATTAAGGATATATTCACGGTAGTCGGCTTTAGAACTGGTTGCCGAAGACAATTCTTTGGGTGTTGATGTTATTGTGTGTACTATGTCCTTGTTGGCCACCGGATTACCCATTACAGAAAGATGTTCCAATAATGGACAATGAGATTGTATCCGTTCCATCCACTCGTCCAGATTATAAATATTACAGTTATTAATCCTACCAAAATTTTTATTTATAAAATGAGTAGTAGATATAGTTATATAGTTCAAATAATACATACCATAAAATTTTTAAATTGGGCAAAAACGGTAGCGTACTAGAATCCAAATTACAATTATGATCTAATATTAGAGTATCCAACTCATTGAAGAATGATAAAAACGATAAATTTTGAAACTGGTTACAACTAAGGTCCAGAAATTTTGTGTGCGTAGCAAATTTCACAGCGATTCGTTGGGGTATTGTTCGTAAATTTTCATAAGCCAGGGATATTCTCCCATTTTCTTCTAAAATACTATCGCCGAAATCATCGCTAGCAAAACTATTTGTTGAGATATTTCCACTGATATTGAACTCATTGGATGAAATCATTTGTTTATTAAAATAAAAATTGAAATCTGTGAAATTGTCGTCGTCACCATAACACCATTGATCTTCGTAAAATTCCAGGCTAACACAACTTTTAATAACCTCGAATAATTGGTGACATTCACTAAAATTATGAAACAATATGAAAATGAATACATTATTAAAAAGGAGGGATTATATGTATATAGGAAGAAAAATGTCAAAAATTTATGAAATCGGTATACATTTTTGACATTTAACTGTTTTTTTTTTTACTTTAGCCTTCATTTAAAGTATCTTTAGGAAAATATTCATTACACCGTACAACACTCGAAACCAAAATAATGTTTTCCCGAAGATTGAGTCATAAGTAAATAAAATTGTATTCTACGATTTTCGAAAATGGAATATTTGGTTTCGATGTTTTATTATTGTTAATTACTAAATACCGTTACTAAAAATTCCAAAAAAATCTCTTATTCAACGGGCTATACAATTTTTCCGAGAAGCAAATTTAAATTTAACAACTATAGGTCTAGTCTGTGGATACAGCACCCAATAAATACTCATTAAAATCGAAATATAACCTTGTGTCTTGGCTTATAACTGTAGTCGCATCAGACATAATACTTTGCAGTTCACAGGCAACACACAAAATTTATGCATATAAATCCGTTATGTGATTTAAACGAAACAAACAAAAAATATTCGATAACAGAACGAATTTAGTTAATGTTTAAAATTTCTATATAGACAAAATTTGCCAAAAATATCACTTTATTTAATGCTGACAGTTCGTCGACAATTATACTAAAGACACGGATGAGATGCTGCACAAGCAAATGATATACTGACGGAATAATGAGAATACAGAAATAGTGCGACAACAAGCCGTAAATGACACTGTACTTATCATACTTTGTTTACACAATGTATATATGTATTTGCATTCATACATATATAATAAACTTAAACACAAATAACATGCATACTGACGAATACTACGTAGGTGTATGTATACACATGCATACATTTGACATGCTCTTATCATAAAAGAAATAAGCAATAAGATGTATGCTCTTGTGGCTTATCACCCGTTTCGCCCGTTCTTTGTGCATAATGACCGAATCTTCACTCAACATATGTATACGCAGCAGTGCATTATCTGTATTTCAGTGAATTATACGGTTTTATGACGATTTCTTACGAGAATACTACGGTTTTCAATTTATGGGCCGCTGTAAAAGCAAGAAATAGGCCAAAAAATGGCGTAAAAACAAAACACGTGCAATTTAATCATGACTATCATAGGTTGTATGGCTGTTCCCCGAGGGAAACACAGTTAGACTATGAGAGACAGTCCTTCGTCAGAATCACTCTCTTGATTGGATATTAAAATTCGACAAAGCCGGTAGTTCGCGCGGTTTTTCAACAAAGTAAGATCCAGGAAATAGTTATCTTGATGTGATGAGATGACTCCACCTCATCCTCTTCCAGGCAACTTCTACACCTAACTCCCGCTAATATTTTTAACCACACAGCATGGATTCCGATGGTACATGTCACAATTAAAAACCTTGATCTGTTTTGATTAGCTGTAAGAATAAAAAAATAAAAGTAACAAAAAAGGAATTGAAAATGTTATGTCGAAGAAAAATATATGAGAATCAATTATAAAAGGACTAAGATCGGATGTAACCGAACGTTTTATACTCTCGTAATTTACTTATGTTATTTTAATACAAAAATACGCGAAGTCGGGTCTTAACTTCACCTGACTTCTATATACCTAATATTACGGTTTCCAACTTTCAACGGACTTTATACCATTTATATGACGAATATGTGGGTCAAATTGTGCGTAATATTAATAAAATTAAATAAATAAATTGCGAGAGTATAAAATATTCGGTTACACCCGAACTTAGCCCTTCCTTACATGTTTTTACTCAACCCGTCATTTTGACGGGTATATTCAAGTGCGATTTTGTTGTAAATTATTTATAAAAAACTTAATTCAAAATTTTTATTCATTATTATCTACATTTTATATATGTTTATTCCATTTTGGTTGTACACTTCTCGCATATATATTTAAATTTAATACAAATATTGTTACTTTTATTTGGTTACATAACCAAATTTGGAAAGATTTTCCTTCGCTTGGATTTCGGATATCAGGAATTGAGTTGAATGGATTTTTTTTCGTCCTAATAGTCACTACGCATTTCGTCAGCTAATTGAAAAAGCCAATTTTTCTGGGATATGTTTATTACAGTGGCCTCTCTCCACAATATAGAGACATTGCTGGTTCCCATTTCTATTCTGTTATAAAACATTCTTGTAAAAAGACTGATTACTTTGGATAAATCCCTTCTATATTGTTAAAATTAAAATAAAATTGTCCGATGTTATTCTCTGACTTCGTATAAAGCGAATGAAATTTTCATAATGTGGATATTGTTTGTGAAAAGACCCTATTTCTTAGATTCTAAATATGGAGATTTCGAAGCTCCCACTTTACACGCACCTATAACATTCAAACTCTATAGAAATGATTGTAATTATGCCATTGTAACTACTCAAAATCTATTTTTTCAAATTTTACGCGTTTCGTTTTATTTAAGCTGTTGATTTTGATACATCTTTGAATATAATATAAGCTGGTTATCTACCACTACCTCCACTTTAATCTAATGGTTTCCATACTTTCGATTTCAGTATCTCTAATAATATCCATATTTCACTTTTACGATTTTAGGTATTACGATAATATTCACTCACGAATTTACAGTGAAATTGACGATATTAACTTGTTGTTGTTATTTCTTATTCAGTTTTAAGTCATTTTGTTTTTGTCACTTTTTTCATATTTGTATACTCATTTAACTTTGTCCGTAAAATGACGGGTTTTCGCTAAAATAGGTATACTACATTTAGAAATAATAAAAAAACAACTGTTTCAGGAAAAATTATTATTGGTTTATATACGCAGCATTAGATTATTAAAAACTATTATTTAATATTAAAAAAAAATTGTTTCTATATTAAGAATTTTTAAGCATGAAATCGCAAACTCATCAAATTGACGAGTTCGTAAATTTAGAGTTAAATGTATTTAAAAGATATGCTTCGAACTAGTTTGCTACTAAAATAAACATTTCAAATTAAAGCCATAGATAGAGAGAATAGAAAAAAATCATATTTTAACTTTGTCAAGTAAATTAGCTTACTTATTGACTATATAAACATATACGTTCGGATTTAAGAAAGAAATGTTATAATAACACTATACAACACTCGGCTGTGTATTGGATCAAACATAGTTTTTCTGGGAGATTAAGTCATAAGTAAAGAACGTATATTCTCCGATTTTCGAAGTTAGACTCCAAAATCGAAATATTTTCTTTCGAATTTCGAAAAATGGCTTAATAAAAAGCATTATAACTAATTAGAGGATATTTATTTGAACTTCGCTCACTCGAATCACCATAATCCACAAAAAACTTCGAGTGAAGGAGACTTCCGAGCTACGGAAGGTAATTTGTATTAAATTTCAATTCAATTCAAGAATTCGAGTTATGGAGAACTTCGAGTTGTAGAAGTTCGAGTTATGGAAGTTCAACTCTAATTACTAAGAGATCCAAAATATGGATACAATCTAAATTTTCCTTTTTATTCAATGGTGTATATAATTTTTCGTTTAAACTTATATGACAAAATATTTTAAGGGCTAAAGTTAGATGTTCGAAAAAAATAAAAGCCAATTTTTATAAATTAAGTATGGTTGTGTATGTGGTTACGCCATCTTTCTACTGGTACTGTTTTTTACTGAAATATTTATATATATATACATATATAGAAGAGATATACATAAAAACAAAAGAGTAACATATCAAATTTCCAAAAATTATGCTGGAATTTTTCGAAATCTAAAACTTTTAATTCTTTTACATAATATATACAATTAGTTTAAAATTTCTACATTGTTGGTAAAAATTCTGAATGGATCCGTTTGTAGTTCATTCCCTGCAAGTAATGGGTACTGAAACTCCAACACATTCAAATAAATTTTAATAACACCACTACATACACGCATATAATCAACTCTTCTCTCGTACAAAACCCTGAATGCGAAAACAACCAAAGTTCTCGTGTGTTTGAACAAGTTTTGTTTTGAGCTCTATCATAGCTGCTTGTGGAATATTGTTTTGCTTGTTTTATTTAAATCAATGATCTGCAGCCTAATTAAAGTTTAAATTATTGAACCACGCATTTTTAAATAAGTAAAACGTAAAATATAAGTTTTCTAAAGCCAAAAGATGGAATTGAAGAGGGTGATACAGTAATACTTCATCTCATTGTCAATTAGAAGCACGCAATAGAAGCTACGCCAACAATGGTCAACATCAAGGACGAAACCATTGAATACGTAAATAAATGTTGAATATATTAATATTATCTTGTCTTAAATTCTAATTAATTTTCCATACAGATATTTCAAACATCATACGGCGCGTTAAAGGTACACAACCAATTGGGGTCACATATGGTATCAGCGTAGAACTCTCGAAGGGATGGGAATATTTGCTGCAAGGAAATCCAAAATTATGGACGCAAACGCTGCTACATCGAACATTTACGTACCAGATTTTAGTATGATACTCTTTCAACATGAAATTCGTTAACCAGAAACAACCTTGTAGGGTTGTACATACATGTCATTACAAAGTTCAGATCTATCTAAGTTTAATTTGTTCCAATGTTTTGTTTCAACCATTCGTAGAACGTAATTAGCAATATAGTTTAACAGGTACCAATACTTTTGGTAAACAATTATCTTACTCTTTGAGACTGTTTATTCTGATAGTGAGAGATCGATACAAATCTAATGCTAGACTCACTAAATTTAGTGAAAGTGAATATTCATGATGAACGTATTTAGCCAACACACTGTTGAAACATGGCAGTTCTCTTTTAGTGTTGTCTTTGGGCTCATTTGGAGCAAATCGCATCCATTCAAACGGTACGTGCATATTTTTAAAATATTTATATTATGAATATTGTTACATTTTTTTAAAGCCTTAATAGATTAATTTTTAGTTAACCACAACTGCAATCATTAAAAGAAATACAAGTTGAAAAAGAATACCAAATTTAGTTGCAGCAAACTAAGCTGAACAAAAACACAAAAAAGTTGCCCTAATGCATGCAACCTTGTTGATATTTCTCTTTCTTCATCGGAAGAGCGCAGACTACGCCAATTATTTTTTCTATGCATGTATTAGTTTTTGCATATATTTATATACTGAACCTGTAGAGATAGGGAAACTAATCACCATATCTGTAATTGATGTACTTCTTCTGAAGTATGAGTGTGTAAGTGTGGTATATATCGTAATAAAACTTACTAAGAGTTTATTAATCAAGCGTGAACAAATAGTCTAACGTATCGGATTCTTCTAATTTATTAAATCTGATGGTTCATCGAATAGATGTTTACTTCTACGTTAGCTACTTTGAAACAAAAGTCAAAAAAAGTAATTGGGCTATATTAAACGATAGTATTTCCCTGCAGGGTATAAATGCCTCTGCGCATTTACATACATATATTAATACAAGTATGCGTCGTGCATGTTTTGTGTACAGTAGTTTTCCGAAATAACGAACACATTAATTGTCAGGCCTCTTCGCTATATCGAATTTTTCGGTAATTCGAGTACTCACTTAGAGGTATTTTTATCAATAAAAATGAGTTATATATCCGTAAATTGCAGTTTAATAAATTGTTTATTAATTATTTGTTAAAAAATGAAAAACTATAACAAAACAATTCAAATCCAATAAATTCTTCCAAAATGGACCAATTCTGACACTCATACTTCTATTTGGTGCTGATCAATAATTTTAAGCAACATTTTTTCATTCAAATTTTTTATTTTAATTATTTTTTTATTTCAACATTTTTTAATTTGCACATTTCTTTTGAATTTTTCCAGTTTTATTTTTAATTCTTGTTCGACCGTATTTGATTTTTTCGTCTTTCTTCATATGTCTTCTTCATGTTGTTCGTTAAACTGAGTACTTACAAATTCTCGATGTTCGTTATTTACGGTACTCAATGTAAAAAATTTGCTTGTTCGTTATAAGCGGTTATCGTTAAAACGAATATTCGTTATTTCGGAAAACTACTGTACTCATATTTTGAGAGGGTTTTCGGATTGCTAGCTAGTAAGTCTACGTAGTGTTGACAATGAGCGGGAGGTTCGCTTGCGAAGTGTGGCGATAGCATAAAAGTGAGCTTTGGATTGGCGGTATAGATGTAATGGTCAATAGGCTAGCTGGGTAGTTGGACTCTGTAGGCTCGCTCGTATAGTACATTAAATATTCGTTCGCTTATCAATGAATTTTACTTTCGTTTTTTGTTTCTGTTAGTTGCTAGCCAACGGGCGTTTTCAATGCATGAATATCTTTAATATATTCACAGTGAGTAAGTACGCTTAGTTTGACACGAGTGATTTATCATTTGGGTTTTTGTAAAAAATTATCTAAAAATTCCAAAGTTTGTTATTGAAGTGGTTATGTCATTCACTACGCCCAATACCATAAAAAAGCACATTGTGTGTTGTAAACATTCGGATTTATAATTTTCTGCTTACGTAGAAATGTGTATAAAGAGTGTATAGATAAACGTAAATGACTTACAAATATAAGTATTCACTACAATATAGTGAGAAACTATGGACATATGCACATACTAGCATTTGAGCACAATATTGGGTATTGATTTAACTAGTGTTTATCTATTTGCTTTGTTTCTTTCTATTGAATTTGTTAACCTTAATCAATACATACGCATATATGTATATATGTACATATATATGAAATCATAGACATGGGTGAATATCATACTTTGAATACTACTACAAGTAAATTATATTATGAGTACAACTATTTTGCAATGTTTACTATTCTTTGGGAACGAATATTCGATAGGAAAAAATAAGTTTGTAAATACAGCCATGTTCAAAATAATTGGAGTAATCATAGCAGCTAAATGAAATTAAAAATTGTATCATAAGTATGTTAAACACGCAATACAAGTATAACGGCACATCTAGCGATATTCTGTGTTTGTGACGTTATCCATTTATAATTGCCAACACGCTTCAGCTGTTCAATAACAGAAGTGTATTAAATATAATTTAATACAATCGAATGTGTATATTCTATCCGAGTAGGCCATCTCGTGGTGAAAAAGTGTTTCTGCATGTAGGTTGAACTTACCCTGAACTTAAAATATAACCTAGTAGAAAATAAGCATAAACATAGTAGATGACATTCGAAATTGTGTTGCCATGTGTGT
The DNA here is from genome assembly GCF_028554725.1 of Zeugodacus cucurbitae. Lineage (NCBI taxonomy): Eukaryota > Metazoa > Arthropoda > Insecta > Diptera > Tephritidae > Zeugodacus > Zeugodacus cucurbitae. The sequence goes on from NC_071667.1 coordinate 42,007,291, forward strand.
ACAGTGTGCTGTGTCATGAGACAAATCAACCCCAACCCTGTTAAGTTAATATCTTTGCATGGCATAAAAGCGTTCATCTATTCTTTTGACGACAATATGACAACCGGTTTATGTCTGTACAAGTGGGCGTTTTGCGGAGTCTACTCTGAAGAACAGAGAACGAGAGTGATGCGTTCTCCGGCTGTTAATACCAAATATTTCGAATCGGTTGCCGGCCTCTCGTGCATTCGAACACTGCTTTTATTTTAAACCTCGCTGTATATATATGTATGTACATATTTAACTACGTAAAAATGGTTATGGTCATAGTCCGATGTTTTGTGGCTTTGTTTTCAATATATTGTTTACGTCGTCCAAGTCACTGCCTCTTACATTTATATACTATGTATACCAAGTGTGTAAACACTTTCTCGTATATATGATGTAAATATATATACACGTATATAGTATATATAAGCGTGAACTTATGAAATTCTCTTAATGAAATTACATTTTATATTGTACAAATATATTTTGATATGTGTTTTACTATTTTTAATACGCTTTTATGTATTACCTACTACAATTGTTTTTTGGTATTAATATATGTTTGTCTGACGCTCTGTGCGTCTAAAAACCTATCTTAACGAATTCAAAGTCGCAGAAAATAAAACATTGTGGTCAGACGAAAACTTGTTTGGCGTCGATAACTACACACATACATACATATGTATATCAATAAAATTAATTAATATGGATGAAAGTTTGCCTATTGGCAACTTTATTTACTTTATGTGACTGGCGTTGAACCGTTTAGCCGGTTATAGCTGAATCGATGAGAACGCGCCACTCCTCTCTTTCCTTCGCAGTTCGGCGCCACTTGGAGATTCCAAAGGTAACCAGGTCACTGTCCACCTCGTCCCTCCAACGGAGTGGAGGCCTTCCCCTTCCTCGGCTTCCTCCGGTGGGTACTGCATCGAACACTTTCAGAGCTGGAGTGTTTTCGTCCATTCGGACAACATGACCTAGCCAGCGTAGCCGCTGTTTTTTTTATTCGCTGAACTATGTCAATGTCGTTGTATAACTCATACAGCTCATCGTTCCATCGTTTGCGGTATTAGCCGTTGGCAATGTTCTGAGGACCATAAATCTTGCGAAAAATGTTCCTCTTGAAAACTCCTAGTGTCGTCTCATCTGATGTTGACATCGTGCAAGCTTCTGCACCATAAAGCAGGACGGAAATGATAAGCGACTTGTAGAGTTTGATTTTGGTTCGCCGAGAGAGGACTTTACTTTTCAATTGCCTACTCAGTCCAAAGTAGCAGAATACCAAATTTGCGAGAATACCAAATTCAGACATCGCGGCGTAAAGGCAGCTCCTTTTCGTGCTGTCGAAAGCAGCTTTAAAATCGACAAAAAGGTGTGTCGATGCTCTTTTCACGGGTCTTCTCCAAGATTTGGCGCATGGTGAATATCTGGTCAGTTGTGGATTTTCCAGGTCTAAAGCCACACTGATAAGGTCCAATCAGTTTGTTGACGGTGGGCTTTAATCTTTCACACAGTACGCTCGATAGATCCTTATAGGCGATATTTAGGAGGCTTATCCCGCGGTAATTGGCACAGATTGTGGGATCTCCCTTTTTATGTATTGGGCAGAGCACACTGAGATTCCAATCGCCAAGCATGCTTTCTTCCGTATTTGAATAGCTCGGCCGGTAATCTATCGGCCTCGCCGCTTTGTTGTTCTTCAGGCGGGTGATTGCTTTTCGAATTTCTTCATGGTCGGGTAATGGAAAATCTGTTCCATCGTCATCGATTGGGGACTCGGGTTCGCCATCTCCTGGGGTTGTACTTTCACTGCCATTTTTTTCAATGACAATGTCTATATTATTGTTTTCTGTATTAACAATTTCGTCGATTAACAAAAAGTCGTCCGAAAACTGATCTTGCTGATTTTCATTTAAAAGCTTTATTGAAGCTGAAAACGTTGATATGGGAATAACGTCCTCAGCATCAAAGTTAACACTCACACTTTTTTGAAAACAGTTTTTAATTGTTTCCATAAATACGTTGTCCTATAAAGACTTAATAAAATATACATCGTTCAAAATGCTAAATGTTTTTGAAAGTTTTTTATTGAAATGTCTTTTACTCTTGTCAAAAGATGTGTGATAATATTACATCTGTAGCGACATATAAAATTCTGTATAATGCCCTGATCGAGGGGCTGACAACGGGTGTTAGCAGTAGAAGTAGTGGGTTGTAAAATATTGAAATTTTACTTTAGTAAAAAAAGTGTCCGCGTCCGGTCATGAGGGTGTCCGGTTGCTAAAGTGGAAGTTATTCTGAAAATGCATCTTAAAAAACTCGTAAAACAAGGTTCCTAAATTTTTGGATCCTTTGTTGATTTATTTTAAAAAGGATTTATTTATTACGTCGAGGTTCGTATTTTCTTTTAATATTTATTTTTGAAGTATATGTCTTTATTATGAGTTTGTATGTTTTCATTTTATTGTATTTGTGGTTAATTTAGCTTTTATTCCTTCCATTAGAGCTCTTTCATACTGGTCAATTCCTGTTGCGCCAATTCTTAGTTTATAGGAGAGAGAGCGACGAAGAGAGGATAATCGCGCAGAGTCTGCTGTGTTCGGCAACACGCTTTCTATTCTTAGTCGTAACAGTTCGCTGCTACGTAACGGTGTTGCATTTGCGAACATTTTAAAATTAATGTATCCCTTTCCGGCCTATAGCAAATCTACTTAATAAAATTTGTTTCTCTTTTAGGTCCTATTACTTTGGCCATTGTAGATAATGACCAATACGTTTGTTTTTTGAAATTTTCAGTTTATCCTTTATTTCTAGGATACGCACAATTGATGCGTTTCGGTCTGATTTCAAATAAAAAAATGTGCAAAACATAACTCGAAATGTTCTTTAATTCAATTTTATTTTTATTATATTTATTATTTCTGTATGATATTTCATAAAACAATTTTGTCTTTTATTTAAACATAAATAAATTTGACATTTGGAACAAAATGTGCGTGTCCGAGATCTACAACCAACAAGCCTACAGCATCTTGCGGATGACAAATCATGCTCAATTGGCCAGTGGTTGAACCGATCAAGCCTCTTATCGTTGCATGGCTGGGAAGATGGACGATATCTTTTCGCAAAACCTTGAGTTTCTTCTTCCTCGGTGTCGGATTCATACTCAGCATGTGTCCTTTTCTCAATAGCAATCAGTTGTTCAGCTAAAGCTAATTTAAAACTTAGCAGGTCATGAGAATCTCGAGATTTCGAGTTTATTTTGCTATGATCTCTATATTGTAGCCAAGCGTTACAGCAAACAAGATCAATGAAGTGTATGAAAACTTTCAAATTCCATTTCCGCGTCTTGAAAAATGAGCGATATGTCTCCATTAACTGATATTAATATCCACGCCTCCCATCGATTTGTTGTATTCTCTTACTATCCTTGGGGCTGGAACTTCAACATACTTTTTTTCTTTTTTTTTTTTCCCAGCGTTTAACATTGGAAACCGGTCCACAACCATATGCTGATGATGCCAGGATTACCGCTTTAGAATCTTTCCACTGCACCACGACAATATTGTCTTCGCTGACAAAATTCTTCCATATCGCCCCTTTTCATTTGTTTTTCATTGGTGAGGTGGATATTTTCTATTATGTTTCTCATTATTGTTCCAGTGGCATTATTACCACGACTTAAAAGCGTCTGAAGTAGCGGTATTATCGTAAAGTAGCGATCAAAAAAAACTTTTGAACCTTCTGGCAGTGTTTCAACCAAACGCAAAACTAAGGCTGGTCCTAGACCCAAGTTCGTATTCGAAAGTGGTGCCGTCTTTCCTTGATAGATTTCAAAATTAAGCACCAGATCTTCAGATGTTGTTAAGACTTCATCCCACTCCTCTTGGTTTGTTAGGGAGACTTTGTCGAACAGGACAACAGCCTGTGAATGGGATCATTTGTTCGTCTATAGAATAATTATCGCCTGGCTTTCTGGGAAGGCTTCGACAAGCTGATCTAATAACTTCAATCAAAGGTTTTATTTTCCAAAAGACATTGGATTGTTTCTCTTCTTCTGTTACTTCATTGGCGTCCACCACATGGAGACACATTCGCAAAAGAAGGAAACGATCGCGACTCATTGTATCAGCTACAATAGGAAGTCTTGTTTTTTTTCAGTACATGCGCAATCTTGGGAAACGTATGTAACCCATTGCAACAATTATACCAAAGAAATTCTTTATTTCTCCGATTGTAGCCGCCAGTGGTATTCCTTTCGTAAGCATATGGTACCTGTTTGTGTACTCCACTACTCTTTTTAAAAAATCGTCATTGAAATAAGCAGAGAAATAATGTTTAGGAGACTCCAAAGTTACGTTAATTTCCGCAGATTGAGAAGCACTCTCTTCCAATTGTATAACAAAAGGTCTTTTCCTCCAAATATCACGGCGATTGGCGTTTTCAGTGACATTTTGTGGTGATCGTTTAAAGTTTCATCTCCCACAGAAGGTAGCTCCCAAGTCGCATCCACAAGCTCGTCATCGCTACTAAAATCCTCTAAATCCGACTCCAATAGTGCACTAAGTATTTTGTCTTCAGTGAATTGCTCTAAATGAAAAAAAATATCATATTCATATTTCGTTAAATAAGTCCTGACCAGCACAATTGTATCACTTGAAACAAAACAGTCTAAAAAACACTTGAAGTTACAAAATAAATACTGAATGCCACTTTTCAATTAAAACTTGTTCTGTTTTGATTGAGATTACACATTTTTGATAATGATTTTAACTTTTTAAACAAGTCAAATAATTTATCACACTTATTCGTCCGACTCATTTTTACAAATGATTGAAATGCAATATTAAAATAGCGAAATTCACCAAAATTAACGGACTCCGAAAACGGTCCGTTATGTTTTTATTAGACAAACAGCTCACACAATTGTGCTATTCAGGTCTCATTTTAATAGGGCAGATATTGAACGAGATAATAAAATTTACACGGTCGGAAAGGGGTATACAATATTTTTGAAAATTTGCATTTTATAATTAATTTTTTGTATGTAATTTGCAAATACATATAGAAATATGTATAATATATGTAATTAAAATATGTTAGAAAATAGAGAATAATGATAAAAATTAGTTAATGAAATATATTTTTGTTTGGAAACGATGGGAACAAGAAATTGAGAAAATAATACGAAAGAGAATGACGAGAACACGTCACGTCTGCCTGTGTGGGGTTTATTTTTATTGTTATATTATTGTAATCATCTCTTTGTTATATTGAATAGTGTTTCTATGTTTGTGTTAAATTGTGCACATTTTCCCTTGTTATGTCGGAGGTTGATATATTTGTTAGATATTTTGCAATTGTTTATTTTATGCTGGGCAGAAAACATTCGATGCGGTTCGTTACAGTGGTTATATCGATTTAGAAATTTCCCAAATGCCGTGTCGCGACCCGGTACCGGGCCATCAAAAAAAATATCGGGTCGCAACATTCCCGCCTTGTTTTCGAAATAATACCTACTATCGATCGATCGATGCATCGTAATATTCGTAAGCGGATGATAGGCGCGCGCGCGCCCGTACGTGTCACTCACCGCTGATGACTGACCTGAAGTTGAAACAAAAGAGCGAGGCGAAAGCTCAGCCAAAGAACTTAAAGATATAAAGATGGTCCAAATTGAAGTCGTAAGCCATCTGAAATTATGCCATTATTTTTCCTTACAAATCGATGAAAGTACAGACATTTCCGATAATGCCAATCTGATATGTTTTGTAATGTCTTAAAAAGGCTTATTGAATTAAAAGAAGAAGTTAAAGTTTTTTTGGAGCAAGATCCCCCAACAGCTAGAGATGTAATATTTGAATTCAAGGACAGATTTCGTGATGTTAGCTGGTTGGTAAAAGTGGCTTACTCGTACATATCTGATATTTTTGAATTTTTAAATAATCTAAACATGGCATTGCAAGGTAACAATGTAACAATATTTAAAGTGCAAGACAAAGTGGAAGCTGCAAGAAAAAAGCTTATAGTGTGGTTGCAACGCGCGGAGACAGGGAACTTTAAATCATTTAGTAATTATGTGAAATACAAAAAGAGTATAACATTACTGCATTGCCACAAGACATCTTAACTCAATTTAAAGAACATTTATTAGAGCTGAAGATGAATTTTCAAGAATATTTTCCTCCAATCGATGACAACAAAGCTTGGATAAGAAACCCATTTACATTCAAGTTAGATTCTGAAACAAATTTTCCAGATTCAGATGTTGATTCGTTGATTGAACTGTCAACTGATACAGCATTCAAGGATACATTTGATACAAGACCATTGATTGAGTTTTGGTTATCTTGTCGTCAAAAATACACAATACTAGCTCATTAATCAATGACTTTTGTGACCACTTTCAAATCTGAAGCTGGATTTTCAACACTAGTTTACCTTAAAAATAAATATCGAAACAGACTGGAAGTGGAACCCGATCTCAGAATAAAACTTTCAGCAATTTCAGCAAACTTGAACTCTATAATTAACAAGTAAGGAAAGGCTAAGTTCGGGTGCCGAACATTTTATACACTCGCAATTTATTGATGTAATTTTCTAGAGATAACACAATTCGACCCATATATTCGGCATAAAGTTCAATAGAATAACGAAAATCATCATAAATAGTATATGGTAATTGGACTGAGGTAATTCCTACGGTCACTTAATTTTATATTACTAATAATTAGGTATATGGGATCTGGGGGAAGTTATGACCCTATTTTAACCATTTTTGGTACAGAGACAAGCTGGTATAAGAAACAAATTCAGAGGGAATGAATTACATTAAAATATCTGAGAGATTTTCCTATATTCTCGGTAAAAAATTACCGTTAGGCACTGAGTTCTTCATGTTCTATATCAGGGGCCTTGAAAAGTCAACTGATGTCACAGCTCAAATACAATATTTGTGTAAAGTTTTATTCCGTTATCTTCATTTGTTCCATTGTTTGTTCATTTGTTTGTTTCATTTGAAATTCAAAATTGAGTTACGAGTATATGGAAAGGAGGCGTAGTTGTGAACCGATTTTGCCCATATTCCACCACCACCACCTTCCACCTTCTTATGGTGCTCAGAAATACGTCTTCCAAGTTTCATTAAGATATCTCAATTTTTACTCAAGTTACAGCTTGCACGGATGGACAGACAGACATCCGGATTTGAACTTTACTCGTCACCCTGATCACTTTGGTATATATAAGCTTATATCTAACTCGTTTAGTTTTATGACTTACCGTTATGTGGACAAAACTATAAAACTCTCTTAGAAACTTTTGTTGTGAGAGTATTAAAAGAAAACATTTTACTAGTTCTTTTTAGCCGGGTTTTTTGCTAGAAACATTAACAATTACAATTTCTTCGGAGATTATATTATTACCTTAAGCAGTAATCCATGTAAAATTTCGCGAAGATACCACGTCAAATGCAAAAATTTTCCATACAAGCCATTGATTCCTATCGTTCGGTTTGTATGGCAGCTATATGCTATAGTGAACCGATCTGAACAATTTTTTCGGAGATTAAATTATTTCTATGAACAATAACTCATACCAAATTTCGTGAAGATATGTAGTAAAATGCGGAAGTTTTCCATACAAGCCATTGATTCCGATCGTTCAGTTTGTATGGCAGCTATATGCTATAGTGAAGCGATCTGAACAATTTTTTCGGAGAATAAATTATTTCTGTGAAAAATAACTCACACCAAATTTCGTGAAGATATGTAGTAAAAGGCAGAGGTTTTCCATACAAGCCCTTGATTCCGATCGTTCAGTTTGTATGGCAGCTATATGATAGAGTGGTCCGATATCGGCAGTTCCGACAAATGAGCAGCTTCTTGAAGAGAAAATAATATCTGCAAAATTTCAAAACGATATCTTAAAAACTGAAGGACTAGTTCGTATATATACAGACAGGCGGACATGGCTAAATCGACTCAGTTCAACATACTGATCATTTATATATATACTTTATAGGGCCTCCGACGCTTCCTTCTGGGTGTTACAAACTTCGTCACAAACTTAATATACCCTGTTCAGGGTATAAAAAGGTACGGAAGAGCTGCACTCAAATTGGTATACAAAATTTTAAATGGGTGTGGCTCCGCCCACTTATGAGTCATAAACCATATTTCCGAAACTACTCAACCAATTTCAATGAAATTCGGTTTGTGATATTATCCTTGCATCCCAATGATATGTTGTGAAAATATGCCAAATCGGTTCACAACCACGCCTACTTCCTATATACCAGAACGTTTAAGTCGATCTGAATTATCCACTTTACACTATATAAAGTAAGCACTAGTGCATATATAATGCATTTATAGTGTGGCATCGCTCTTCTAAAAACCATCGAAATGGGACCATAAGTTTCAGTTCCTCTAATTTTTTTACCAAAAATATATACTTACCTATATTTTCAGATATTTTGAAGAAATTTTATAAGTCAACTACACGAAATGTTTACTACAACTACTAGATAGTTGGTAATTCAATATACTGAAGTAGATGTAAAAGGCATTTCCATCCAACGCTTTCCAAATGTTTTTTTGATTTTCGCTTTCTTGCAATAAGTTGCAAAGAGTTCCCCTAACGGTTGTTTGTAAGCCCTCAAACTAAACGAGTTAGATATAGGTTTATACATACCAAAATCATCAGGGTGACGAGTAGAGTTGAAATCTGCCCGTCTGTCTGTCCGTGAAAGCTGTAACTTGGATAAAAATTGAGATATCATAAGAAGGTTGCTTTCGTAAATGGGCGTAAACGTTCCACTGCCACGCCCACAAAATAACGGAACCGCATATTCGGATGCAATTTTTTGGGGAAAGTGGGTGTGGTCCCGCCACCCAAATAGGTTTTTTATATAAACCCAACTTTCTGCAATCACTTCTCTTAGGTACCTCATTACAAACCATGAAAATACAAATCGGATAATAACCACGCCTACCTCCCATACAAAGTATATGTTGAAAATTACTAAAAGTGCGTTAAATTACTAACGAAAACCGCTAGAAACACTAAATTTCATAGAAGAAATGGCAGAACGGATCTACATTCAAATCTTTTTAAATAATGGTAAATGGGTTTGACTTCGCTCACTTTTGAGTCAAAAACCACATCTCTAGAACTGCTCGCCCGATTTCAATTCTATGAAATTCCGTGCATAACATTTAATTTTTAATTCAAATTATTGGAAATCATTAACATATTGTCATAATAGTTTTATCGGTCATCGCGAACCACAGCTACTTCCTATGTAATACAATTTAGAATTCCATAAGATTCGTTCACTCACACTCACTATACATCAGGAACCAATGAAGTTAGTGGAATAAAACTTTACAAAAATTCCGTATTTGAGCTATGGCATCACTAGTGGAAAAATTGTCAAAAACGGACTGTAACTTTTCCAGGTCGCGGATATCGAATATGAAGCTCAGTGCCTAAGAGTAATTTTTCACAGAAAATCGGTAAATCTCTCAAATATTTTAATATTGGTGTTAGATCATCCGTGGAGAACTAATGGGGGATAGCAAAAATGTCAGCTATACCCAAACTTTTTGAAGCTATTTATTACCACTGACCAAATTACTTTCTCGATTTCTCCTTTAATTTCATTTTCTCAGTATGGATGTTGTAAAGGGAAATCTACAGCAACAAACTTGCTTGAATTCGTAAACCATGTGTCAATGGGTTTTAGAGACAATAAGAATGCCGATGTTATTTATGCAGACTTTAGTAAAGCATTTGATAGAGTAAACCACTCAATCCATTTGCAAAAATTGGATTATCTTGGTTTTCAACCAAGACTTCTTAATTGGGTATCTTCATTAATAATAGAAAACAACAAGTTATATTTAATAATATTTTACGGTCCCTTCAGGCGTTCCACAAGGTAGTCATCTCGGTCCGATTCTGTTCTTATAGTTTATTAATACCTTCCGTATTTAAGTTTTCAAACATTTTATTATATGCGGATGATGTAAAACTTTTTAAATCATATACTTCTTATAACGAAAGAACTGAGTTACAATGGGACTTTAATAATTTAGGTACTTGGTGTCACAAAAATGATATGTCACTGAATCTCAAAAATGTAAAACGATGTACTTTTCCCGTAGATCTGTTGATCCTTCTCCCTATGTAATAAATAACTTCAGTTCATAGCAAGTATTTAGCTGATCCGTATATTACTAAAATTCTTTTTACAACATTGGTAAGGCCTATATTGGAGTATGGTTCTGTGGTATGGAATCCTAGTTACCATATTTATAAGCTAGAGTCCGTTCAAAAACAATTTTTACTTTTTGCTTTAGGTCACTTACATTGGGATTCAAGATTGAATCTTCCTCCGTATACTAGTCGTTTAAAACTTAAAAATCTACCTACACTCACTAGTCGTAGGGAAATGCTAGGCATAATATTTCTAGTAAAACTTCTGAATGGTCCAGTTTGTAGCTCTTTCTTTTTGTCTGATATCAAGTTTTAATTTTCATTCCAGTACATATGAGCTGTCTGATTCGATCTTTAGGATCAAAAAAATTGTTTTGCCTTCGCTTAATAAGTAACATAAAAAAAATGTTAACCTTTTGTTTTTGTAAATTTTAAATCTTAGCTGTTGAAATTTTTATTTCTGTAAGTGAACATTTAATTTAGCAACCACAATTACCACCGTTATTTTGTGATAGCTTCGTCAACCGCTGCGGCAACGAAAGACGATACTTTCCACACATTTGTGGTGAAAATGTTGGCCATATTTCCATAATTATATCCTTTAATTCATTTAAACATCGAGGCATTCTCTCGGTAACCTTACCTTTTAAACATGCCCATACATTTTCAATGGGGAAAGGCAGAGGTTTGTGGGGGCCATTCCAGCAACCTCACGTTACTATTTGCAAGGTATTGTCGAACAATTTTGGCCTTATGGATAGGAGCGTTGACCTGTTGAAGGATAAAATCCTCGCAAATTAATCGCCTGCCTTCAGGTTGATGACTTGTATGTATGTTATTGGTGTTCAACCGTTTAGCTGGTTATAGCCGAATCGATGAGAGCGCGCCACTCTTATCTTTCCTTCGCAGTTCGGCGCCAGTTGGAGATTCCAAGTGTAACCAGGTCGCTCTCCACCTGGTCCCTCCAACGGAGTGGAGGCCTTCCCCTTCCTCGGCTTCCTCCGGTGGGTACTGCATCGAACACTTTCAGGGCTGGAGTGTTTTCGTCCATTCTGACAACATGACCTAGCCAGCGTAGCCGCTGTCTTTTTATTCGCTGAACTATGTCAATGTCGTCGTATAACTTGTACAGCTCATCGTTCCATCGTCTGCGGTATTCGCCGTTGCCAATGTTCTGAGGACCATAAATCATGCGCAAAATTTTCCTTTCGAAAACTCCTAGTGTCGTCTCATCTGATGTTGACATCGTCCAAGCTTCTGCACCATGAAGCAGGACGGGAATGATAAGCGACTTGTAGAGTTTGATTTTGGTTCGTCGAGAGAGGACTTTACTGTTCAATTGCCTACTCAGTCCAAAGTAGCACCTGTTGGCAAGAATGATTCTGCGCTGGATTTCGAGCTGACATTGTTGGTGTTGTTAATACTAGTTCCCAGGTATACGAAATTATCTACAAGTTATGACTGTCAACAGTGACGTGGGAGCCAAGACGGGAGTGCGCCGACTGTTTGCTTGATGACAGGAGATATTTCGTCTTGTCCTCATTCACTTCTAGACCCATTCGCTTCGCCTCCTTATCCATGCGGGAAAAAGCAGAACAAACGGCGCGGTTGTTGCTTCCGATGATATCAATATCATCGGCGTACGCCAGGAGCTGTACACTCTTGTAGAAGATTGTACCTTCTCTATTTAGCTCTGCAGCTCGTATTATTTTTTCCAACATCAAGTTAAAGAAGTCGCACGATAGTGAGTCACCTTGTCTGAAATCTCGTTTGGTATCGAACGGCTCGGAGAGGTCCTTCCCAATCATGACGGAGCTTTTGGTGTTGCTCAACGTCAACTTACACAGCCGTATTAGTTTTGCGGGGATACCAAATTCAGACATCGCGGCATAAAGGCAGCTCCTTTTCGTGCTGTCGAAAGCAGCTTTAAAATCGACAAAAAGGTGGTGTGTGTCGATCCTATTTTCACTGGTCTTCTCCAAGATTTGGCGCATGGTGAATATCTTGTCCATTGTGGATTTTTCAAGTCTAAAGTCACACTGATAAGGTCCAATCAGTTTGTTGACGGTGGGCTTAAGTTTTTCACACAGTACGCTCGATAGAACCTTATAGGCGATATTTAGGAGGCTTATCCCACGTTAATTGGCACAGTTTGTGGGATCTCCCTTTTTATGGATTGGGCAGAGCACACTGAGATTCCAATCGTCAGGCATGCTTTCTTCCGACCATATTTTGCAAAGAAGCTGATGCATGCACCTTATCAGTTCTTCGCCGCCGTATTTGAATAGTTCGGCCGGTAATTTATCGGCCCCTGCCGCTTTATTGTTCTTCAGGCGGGTAATTGCTATTCGAATTTGTTCATGGTCGGGTAATGGTATTCCATCGTCATCGATTGGGGAATCGGGTTCGCCATCTCCTGGTGTTGTACATTCATTGCCATTCAGCAGGTCGGAGAAGTGTTCCCTCCATAATCCCAGTACGCCCTGGACATCGGATACCAGATTACCATCTTGATCTCTACATGAGGTTGCTCCGGTCTTGAAACCTTCGTTAAGTCGCTTCATTTTTTCGTAAAATTTTCGAGCATTATGATGACTTACTTTATTAAGTTAAGATGCGCTTGAGCGTTAACTTGACTTCAAGTACAACTATTTTGCCTACTCCTTCTGCAGAAATGCAGCCCCATACCATGGGACCCATAATGTCTTCTTTAGGGGTAGGTTTTACACACTTGAATGTCAATGCTTCGCCTTGTTTACGCCACAAAAATCCATTGGCCATCACTGTACTCCATCCTTATCATTGATTCGTCCTTCCAAAGAATTTTTGACCAAAATTATTTGGTTTTAAGATAATTCATAATTTCATAATTCCGTAATCAACACGTTTTGATGCAATTTTATGTCTTCCTGTGGAAATCTTAAGAGCAATTCTATTCTCAATAATGATAATTTTTATGATTTTATGGACTGCTGAAGGAGATTTGTTGAAAGTTTTTGCTATTGAGCGTAAAGTTACATCTTTTTTATGTAAATTAACAATTGAAATGCGTTCTGAAGTACTTAAACGTTGTTTTTTCCCCATATTTATTAACTGTAATGAAATATTTACGAAAACAGGATATGATATAAAAAAATGATTTAAAAAAAATTATTTTACTTACGAGGAAAAATTTGTATATCTTCAGTAGATGCTATTTCATTCAATATTTCGAATAAATAAATAAAAACTTCACTTCGAATGATTTTACACAATATGAATTGACAAACTGTTGCTTGTTCACTTATTTATGATCCATTATACAGAGGTAGTTAAAATTATTTACACATCGGACTTTTTTTTACATGTTTCACACAAAAAGCTTTCGCTTATTGTTGTTATTGTCGCAGGGTAACAACGCCGAAATTATCGACATTTGGTCTAATTTAACAGTTAACTTAGCGCCCAAATGTGTTGAATCAATTCGAACCATAAAATAGGCTGTTATTGATGCCAAAGAGGATGTAACCAATTATGAATTTATCGCCTTAGAATAGTAACTTAGACTAAACATTAAAATTAAAAAAATTATCATTAAAAAATTACAGGATAATCCATTTCAAGTTGTGTGTAAATACTTTCGACTACTGCGAGTCTTCAGTTCATTTGCGTATTTCCCCGCCATATTTCTAGCTATTTTAGCCAAACAGACTTCATTCGCTCAGGAATGTTACAACAACATAACATTTTGTTACCCTGCGACAACAACAACAGCAAGCGAAAGCTTTTTGTGTGAAACATCTAAAAATCGTTCGATGTGTAAACAATTTTGACTACCTCTGTATATTATTTATGAACCACACTCAAATGAATCTAAGTGACAAAATTCAAAATACCTTAGCTAGTTTGAATTTAAAGTAACTGTAAATCAAATAGTTACCGACATTGTGGCGACTTTGTACAATGTTACTTATCGCACAATACACCTGGTCGGTTTGTCACTTAGTATAGGGGAAGTTATGACCCGATTTTAACCATTTTGGTACAGAGACACCCTATTTGAGGAAAATTATTCCCTCTGAATAATATTAAAATATCTGAGAGGTTTACCGATATTTGAGGCACACTTAGTAATACACTTAGGCACTGAGTTCTTCACGTTCCATATCATGGACATTGAAAAGTTATAGTTTGATTTCGACAACTTTTCCACAAGTGATATCTCAGCTCAAATACAGTATTTGTATACAGTTTTATATCGCTATCTTTATTGGTTCCTAATGTACATATATATTATAAAGTGAAGGAATCAGATTGAATTCAAAACTGTGTTATATGGGAAGTAGCCGTGGTTGTGAACCGATTTCGCCGATTTTTCATCCGTGTCATCAGGATGTCAAGAAAATACTATATACCCATTTTCAATTAGCTGCTTCCTTCTGTAATTTCTGAAAAATTTAGTATTTCTAGTTTTTTCTTTAGTGAGTTAACGCACTTTCAGTAATTTTCAACATAACCTTTGTATGGGAGGTGGGCGTGGTTTTGTATCCGATTTAACCAATTTGCATGGTTTGTAATGGGGTACGTAAGGGAAAACTGCAAAAAGTTTGTTTTATATAGCTTTAATGATTAGCGATTTATATACAAAAATCCATTTTGGGGGCGGGGCCACGCCCATTTATTTCCGAATATGCACTTTCCTAGTGCGATCCTTTGTACCAAATTTGACTTACATAACTTTATATACGGCTTAGTTATGGCACTTTACATGTTTTCGGATTCCGCCATTTTGTGGCCGTGGCAGTGGTCCGATTTCGCCCATTTATGAAAGGTACCTTCTTATGGTGCCAAGGAACAGCTTGCAAGGACGGACAGACGATCGGACAGTCAGACATCCGGATTTCATATCTACTCGTCACCCTGATGACTTTATATTTTTCGGGCTTACAAATAACCATTATGTGAACAAAACTATAATACTCTCTTTAACAACTTTGTTGCGAGAGTGTAAAAACGGAAGATGAGATGACATTTAAAATTAAGTTATATGCGTATTTCGATTTCACCAATTACCAAATTGCAACAGAAATATATCAGGATAATGTCACGCACAAAAGTTAGCATTGGCACACTCACATTCCAAAAAAAATTTTAATCGCATAGGTGGCTTCGTAGCGTGAATCTCTGCTGCGAACTTTAATTTGTAACTTGGTTATATCACTTTATAGACTTACACTTAACGGTATTTTGTGAACATGGCAACTGTCCGCTTTTGCCCTTCTTTAATACCAACCTTATAGCTCTTAATATCATACAAATAAATAATAACATTTTTAAAATACATATATTATTTTTTCGCAAAATTTATTTATATTCCTTTCTCATTAATATTATTAAAATTTATTTTTCAGACCACTCATTTTTAATATGACAGGGACGCGTGAGTATTTCTTCAGTTATTTAAATTAAGATTAATTATATAATTAAATACATGAAAAGTGACTTAAGTAAAACCATATTTTTATATAAAGTCCAGAAATGTGCGTTTTTATGTATGACATTACTGTATTTATTATTAGCTTTCACATCTTACCGATATTAATTTAAGAGGGAAAGTTGGTATAAAAGGTGGAAACAACAAGGGCATTTTTAATTTTTTTAATATATGCATACAATCATATATTCCATTTAAGCAATAATATATAAATAATGCCGGTATTCTAATTGTCACGATTGTCTCATGTCTCTATTTCTCACAATTGTGAATTAGCGACCCTTTTACATTGTAGAAACCTACAAGTAGATAATCTAAAATACATATAAAGAAATTGCGACACGAATGCAATAGAATGAAGGTAAACGCAAGATACTTCGCAAGGATTTATGTCGATAAATACTACTAAATCGACACTTGGCGCGGGTTGTAGTGCAGATTTTGGTACTATGAACAACAACAACTCAAGGCAATGGACACTTCGCGCGGGTTGCATGGTACTAAAAAAGACCCAAAACTACAATGTCGAGTTGCCGTGTTATACTACAATATTTATTACTTTTAGTAAATTATTAGTAATTTTTTTGTTTGTCGATATTAGTCGGAATTAAATCTGGGTCCGTTTGCCTAACTGTCTATATGGGTCGGAATATAATCTGTGTCTGTGGTTTTGTCTTTTTTTTTTTTGAATTTTATTTTTATTTACTTTTAGTAAATTATTAGTAATTTTTTTGTTTGTCGATATTAGTCGGAATTAAATCTGGGTCCGTTTGCCTAACTGTCTATATGGGTCGGAGTATAATCTGTGTCTGTGGTTTTGTCTTTTTTTTTAATTTTTGTTAATAATTCAATGTAATTTTCATTTGATTTGATATTTTGAAAAGACGACTTTTTTTGTTAGAATTAGTTTGTACGCTTATTATTGTTTTTTTGTGCTTTTAAACCGTTTCGGGTACTAGGTTTAGAACACTTTTCTCCACCACTATTCTTTTGATAGGGTTTTTTAGTTAAGATTTGGCTGTGGGTGACTTTTGTATATATTGTTATTGCAAAAATATTATTGTAGATTGTTTAGATCGTTATTTCTTGAACCATATATACACTAAAAAAATTGGTAACGCGCCTATATTGCAACCTCAGAGGTGGTGAGGAAGAGCAATACATACGCAATTAATTATTGTTACGAATGAAATTTTTCATTAAAATATTTCCATAAACGTACTGCAATTATTTAAAACTCTGTGTCGAAATACGTAGTAAATAGAACAGGTGATCTCAGCTGTGAAAAATTTCCCGTTATCCAGCTGATTCTTTTGCTACTTGTAGGTATATACAATACCCTTTTAGTCAGGATGTATCATTTTGGTATTCTGACTGATACAGTCTCAAAAATGTTCACTAAATAGTGTGGGGAAAAGAAAAGAAAATGTTGATAGTTGGCATTTTATTTTAGCTGATTTGAGATGAGTGCATGTTCACAATGGTAATTTATGAATTGGTTACAGTCAATTATTATTTTTTAAACCAAATTTCAGCAAAAAATTTTCTTGTAAATAATTGGATAATACAATTATTGAAAAATAATACTGAAATAGTTTGTAATAAATGCGTAATATATGTATGTATTTTTTCTGAATCAACTGTTAAGAAAATATGAAAAATTTGAACAACCCAACCAAAGGTGAGTAATAGCCTAGACAGACGACAGCGTTAATTTGCATTAGCGGCGTTGATTTGCTTTAACTCGCGCATTTATCCATTTCAAAGCAAATTCCGATTTTTGCTATTCTGAATACTAATTGATACAAAGAAGGAGAAAAAAACGTAAACAATGATTTATGTTTCTATTTTGCCAATTAAATTATTTGCAAATTTATTAACAATAACTAATTTTAATGTTTTCAGATGGTAGAAAGCAAACAGCGAGCAGTTTCAAAAACAAAAACGACAACCAGCGACGAAAATGAGCTAATACATTTGTTTACTTTGTTTAATGAATAGGCAAATTTCTCAATCAGCTGTCTAAATGCACAAAATTTGTCATCTGTCACTGCTATAATTTAAAAAAAATACAAATTTCATTATTTCAAGATTATTATATATTTTGGATTTTGGATTGTACATATATTTACATACACATACATATTTGTACTTTGGAAATCGAAAGACTTTCCTAAACGTATTTTCTGCATATAAAAAGGGATTTTCCTTGTTAGGCAAAATAGCCAGATTGCACCTATGAGTGTTGCAAAAGATAAGATTATTTAGTTGAATTCGTGCAGGAGAGTATGCGAATACCTCATTAAAAATTCTATCCTCGCTTGCTGAGTGCTACCAAGTTTTGTTTTACACATTTTAGAACCATTTTACAAAGGACAAATTACTGTCAAAATAATAAAAATTGTTATACACAAATTTGAAATTGAAAATGGCAGGCGAAAATAAATCGTAAGTATTTTTGGATACAATTTTTGTTTTTATAAAAAACTTTAATAAAAATTAAATTTGTTGCAGAAAACGTAAGACATGGACGGTGGTAGAATCCATGGGGCTACTAAAATGCTACTTAGTTCAAGTAGTTGAAGAATACGCTCCAAACAAATTAGCAAGCAGCCGAAAAGTGACGATATTACTCATGTACCAAATATAAATATACAACTTTTTTCTAGGTGGTACAATTTTTCTTCCACCAGTATTTGTTTTGGGCTCAATGCTATTGTATATTTCTCGGAAAGTAAAATGTTAAAATAAATTTGTAAAGTCAATAAAATAAATATATGCGTCCATAAATACACATCCCTAAATATATACCACAGAACGCCGCAATCTCATGTGCGATTTGAATTCATTCTCGCCATAGCCTTCAATGACTTCGCAAAAGTTTTGGCATTTATTGGTTTCCTCCCTATCCGATTCCTCAGAGCTTTATTGATGATTCCAAACTGGAGCTAGATGATATTTCCCAAGAATGATAGAAGACAAGTTTACAGTGAGCTTTTTTGGGTTTTAATTTCCTGTTGAGTGACGCTTTCACGACCCCCACGCGAGCAAAACAAAAAACGAAAGAAAAACTGACAAATTGCACGGTAGTACAAAACAATAAAACCAAAACAAAGAGCTGAAGTCAAGGCTAGTGCTTAATTATTATTTAAAATTCTAAGTGAGAAATGTATTAACTTGAAAAAGACAGTAGTACAAAAAAGTCGTATATAAAGATTTTTTTTTCACTTTTCCAACTAACAAAAATGTTGGCAAAATGGCGAACTTTTTGTAACAAAACATATAATTTTAATTATAAATATGTATTATTATATTGGATCATTTTATAGATGACGATTTTAAGAATCACGTTCATTGTGATATTTTATCTGTACATTATTCAATTTGGTTCACTATGTTTTACTTTTCCGTTTTCCATTTGACAATTCTTCTGTTGCCTATTCCCATTCGGGGGTCGTGAACGCGTCACTATGTCGTAATCTTCTCTTCTATCATTCTTGAGTATACCAGCACTTCCAATCATAAGCTCCTCTTCATTTTGTAAATACTGAGAAACCCGCACAATAATTTATTGGTATAAACACAATGCATTACATTTGTTTAAAAAAATTAAAATACACAATATTTTCCATTTTCGTTTTTAACATAAAATGATTCGATTTTTTCGAACTTTGAAAATTAAATTGTTTTGTTAGCGAACTGTCAAAGAGTTCAGTGAGACCAATTATAGACAATTCGATTTCATAATATAAATATTAATATATATTAGGCCAATTGCATCATTCATTATTGTACTCTTGTTTTTCTGTAAGCTGGTTTAAAACACATAACAAATTAGAGACTGATATTGCTAAACTAGAGATGAGACAAACGCGCCAGAATACCAAAAAGTCATTATAGAAGTCTCTATTAGAGACTTGAGACTGCTCGCAGAATACCGGTATAAATCTTATTATTTATTAAGGGAATTTTTGATTTTTGACAGACTTTGAACAAAAAACTCTGCTTTTTGAGAAATTTTCGTCATATATTGGCTCTTATTATTTATTAAAGAAAAATTTTAATTTTTGACAGACTTTGAACAAAAAAAACTCTTGTTTTTGTCAAATTTTCGTCACTCTAACCAGAGAATGTCAATTATAGAGAAGGTTCATGGTTTCGAAGGGGTACTCGTTTCTATAAGCGTGTTTCACCACATGTAGCTATAAGCGTGTTTCACCGCAGCTTAACATTAGAGGGCTCAAAAATAACAGATTTGAGCGTTTTCATGTTTAAATGAGAAAAATTGTGTTAATTTAAATGTTAGTAAATGTACGTTTACAGATTCGCTTATATACAATGCGCAAACGACTTGTATACACTTATATATGTATGAAATTTACAGATATTTTGTTTATATTTGATATTAAAGGACATGCACACATATGTAATAAATGTCTACCCATTATTTATTCCATAAAAACCTTTGAAATATAAAATAAACTAAAAATATTATATATGTAAAATAATATTAATAATAATTACTATGTATATATTTAATTACTTTGGTCATAAATAATTTCTATAATATCTCAAAATCATAAACGTCCGCGCATTTGTAATTATGTGTGCATGTAAACAAATATCAAAGAATCATTCTAATTGTATGTAAAAATGTGCACTCATGGCTTCATGTAAAATCTTCGTTGCCACGGTCAACCAATGGCCGAAGCCTATGATTTTTTGTTTTCATTTCAAAACGTTGTAATGATTGTGGAGCGTACGCAGGCAAAAAGGCCCAGATGCTTAACATATCATGTCTTTAAGTTTTATGCCTTGGTTCTTACAAAAATTAATAGTACTCATTTCAAATATGACTCAATGTGTTGGTAGGCATTAAAATGCATTTAATTATGTAGATAACCAATTAATACTTCAATATTTGTCAACGCATATTAAGCGCAATTATTTTTACGGCGGGATCACTTGAAACGGCTCTGTAAAGCTCGATGTGTCGAAAAATTGATGGCCGCCTGCGCGACGCTACATTGCGTTGTTGGTAGAAAATCGGCTTGCCGTAAATATGTATGAGCATGCAAACATATCGACATAAATTTTTGCGAGCCACAGAATTTTTGCTGAAAAATATTTTAAATCGACTCAAGGGCAATGTTGCCACTTTTCTCCCTAGGTTTTTGCGGCGTTGCAACTTTTCCTTCTGAGGGAACATTAAAAAAATCTTCAATTTATGATTTTTGTCATCGTCGCGAAAAAGCGTTTGTTGGCATGGCATGCGCGGGGAGATGTATATGGCTCTGCTTTTATGAATGAAGCAACTTTGCCAAGTGAATGTGCGCCTGCGTTCGTGAATGAAAATGTTTTTGTTGCGTTTACTACAATATTTGGCTATGTCGATTGGTTACCATATTGACTTGTGATGCTACTCATGCGTTTGAGGTGCTTGTTGTTTTTGTGGTGGTTGACAAACTTACGTACACGCATATGAAAATGTAAGTTTGTGTGTTTGTTCAGTGACATGCAAACATATGTATGTAGATATATGCATACAGAGCAATGCGTGCACATGTGACATGACCTTCACTGAAAAGTGATAATGATACTATTCGAATTTTTGAAGACATATTTACATATCCTGCTGAATGACAGTGAGAGTACAACACCAGGAGATGGCGAACCCGATCCCCCAATCGATGACGATGGAACAGATGTTCCATTACCCGATCATGAAGAAATTCGAATAGCAATTACCCGCTTGAAGAACAACAAAGCAGCGGGGGCCGATAGATTACCGGCAGAACTATTCAAATACGGCGGCGAAGAACTGATAAGGTGCATGCATCAGCTTCTTTGCAGAATATGGTCGGAAGAAAGCATGCCTGACGATTGGAATCTCAGTGTGCTCTGCCCAATCCATAAAAAGGGAGATCCCACAATCTGCGCCAATTACCGTGGGATCAGCCTCCTAAATATCGCATACAAGGTTCTATCGAGCGTACTGTGTGAAAGACTAAAGCCCACCGTCAACAAACTGATTGGACCTTATCAGTGTGGCTTTAGACCTGGAAAATCGACAACTGACCAGATATTCACCATGCGCCAAATCTTTGAGAAGACCCGTGAAAAGAGGATCGACACACCCCACATTTTTGTCGATTTTAAAGCTGCTTTCGACAGCACGAAAAGGAGTTGCCTTTACGCCGCGATGTCTGAATTTGGTATCCCCGCAAAACTAATACGGCTGTGTAAATTGACGTTGAGCTTATGATATTGATATCATCGGAAGCAACAACCGCGCCGTTTGTTCTGCTTTTTCCCGCATGGATAATGAGGCGAAGCGAATGGGTCTGGAGGTGAATGAGGACAAGACGAAATATCTCCTGTCATCAAACAAACAGTCGGCGTATTCGCGTCTTGGCTCCCACGTCACTGTTGACAGTCATAACTTGTAGATAATTTCGTATACCTGGGAACCAGCATCAACAACACGAACAATGTCAGCCTCGAAATCCAGCGCAGAATAACTCTTGCCAACAGGTGCTACTTTGGACTGAGTAGGCAATTGAACAGTTAAGTCCTCTCTCGACGAACCAAAATCAAGCTCTACAAGTCGCTTATCATTCCCGTCCTGCTTTACGGTGCAGAAGCTTGGTCAACATCAGATGAGACGACACTAGGAGTTTTCGAGAGGAAAATTTTGCGCAAGATTTATGGTCCTCAGAACATTGGCAACGGCGAATACCGCAGACGATGGAACGATGAGCTGTACGAGTTATACGACGACATTGACATAGTTCAGCGAATAAAAAGACAGCGGCTACGCTGGCTAGGTCATGTTGTCCGAATGGACGAAAACACTCCAGCCCTGAAAGTGTTCGATGTAGTACCCGCCGGAGGAAGCCGAGGAAGGGGAAGGCCTTCACTCCGTTGGAGGGACCAGGTGGAGAGCGACCTGGTTACACTTGGGATCTCCAACTGGCGCTGAACTGCGAAGGAGAGAGAGAGGTGGCGCACTATCGTCGATTCGGCTATAACCGGCTAAACGGTTGCAACGCCAATCACATACATACACACGTAAATGCTTATGTATATAGACATATATATGTATACAAGTTTAGAGTTATGAAATATGTAGTTTATTTTGGTATTGTACGAAATGTATTTAGTATAAAAATATAAACATATTTTTTATGGAAGTATGTACATACACATGTATATTATTATAAAACATATATTTTTTCTACAAATATGTCTCTGAATTCGCATAATTCATTTGACATTTTTTCAATTGTGGATGCATTTATAAATATCTGCAAAACGAATTTCATATCAATTGTATATTGTATAAAATTCATTTATGAATTTCATATCATTTGTATATAGTAAGCATATAAATGCATCAACATATAAACAAAAAGCCTAACATGCGTCTATAATAGAAATGTAAACTTCTGAGCATATTTTTCAATTAATACTCAGTTCTGTTACGAGTCACTGTTAATATTTCTCCTTCCAAGTTGGCCGTGGTGATAGCTTATAGCATTTTGATAGGTTTTGACAATTCACACGCTTGTCCGCAATTGAACCTTCTCTATATTATACGTTCTCTGCAACTTTAGAGAAATCGTGTCCACCGACTTAAAAATTAGTTCTGAGATAAAGAAATTTGATGAAAATATTATTGGAATTATGATATACATATATGTGTATTAGACTAATCAACTAACCGAATTAACAGGGTAGGGAATTATTCGAATAATAATAATCGGTTTTCGGGTTATTCGAATAATTTTAAGAGCCATAATGTGTATAATTCATAGGTAGATATGGAAATTAAAGTTTATTATGTTCTATATTAAAAGTAAGTTATCTTTCAACTAACAATTGTAAGGTTAATGTAACAGAGCCTCTTACAGTGTCAACACTTCAATAAGTCTTAGGGAACTATGGATATCACGCTAAAATGAAATTTGCAGTAAGAATATATAATAAATATTAAAACAATATACTAAACTGTTATACATTATTATTAAACTAATATTAATAAAATATATTTTGATAACGACTATGTATACATCTCTACAGCTCAAGACCCAAAATGGAGTTTGGAGCGTCGTCAATCATCTGGTCACTTGGTTTGGCGTAAGGAGTCTCCTAGTTCTAAAGTGCGTTTTCGTTTTGATGTTGAAGTATTGGAATTTGAGAAACAGCCCCACGAAGATATTGAATATAGAAAAAGCGGTTATTCGGGTAGTACTATTACTTCAACTATAGCATTTTGTGTAACTTGCGTTGCGGCGGTGGCTGTCAGTGTTTTCTTGCCATGGTATCTTATGGACAAGGCGCTATCAAGTGGTTCATAGTTGTGCTTTTATTTTATATGGAGTACAGAATTTTATACATAATTTATTCCTAAATGTCAGCCGGAAAAATCGTTTTACGCGGGGAGAGGGAACAGTTCCTCATCTTGTTCGTTTAAACGTAGTTATATTATAATTACTTATATTTTTGTAACAAGATTATCTTCTATGTTCTTTATAAATATATACATATTAACAGTAAATTTGTATAAAATATTAGAATTAGAGACTTCATATAAAAAGGTCTAGTCTAATAAAGCTTATGTACTTCAAAAAGTAAATTTTCAAAAAATGGCATATTCAAGAATTTCGCGCAAATTGATTAATATGAATTTACGCTTAAATATTTATAAGTCATACATTGTATTTATTATTGTAAAAAGATAAGTGCCTTAAATCAATTAAGAAATTTTTAATAAGCATTATTAGAGTTTATTGTAATTATAAAACTCGTGAGATTAATCTGTGATCTTGAAAGCATCGCCCAATATCTATTTTCACTGATGTTATAGACTTATTAAATGTTGGTATATCAAGTATATGGTTTTTAATGAATAAACAACTTTAGTTATTGTACACAGCTTAATCTAATTATTTTTTTTTCAAACAACGTCTTTTGACATATACAGGAACAGGTAGTAATTACTTGGTGGCAGTTCCGGACAATAAGGTGTATTCAAAAGAAGCTTCCAAGCTAACTCACGGATCTTCTGTCGAGTCACTATCGATATGAGTTGCCTGACTTTGTCCTAATGGAATACAAGCCTTCCCATATTGTTCAAAACTGAAACATTTTTCATCAACAGTAACGATCCGATTCTGAAATGTATCGATTTTATTGCGATTCAACAGCGACTGCAGATGGAAATATGGTCCATGAAGCCTTTGGTAAACTCCTCATCAAAAATACCGATTGAACTTATTCAAAACAAGTAAGGAAGGGCTAAGTTCGGGTGTAACCGAACCTTTTCAATTTTTTTTTTCATCTCGCAATTTATTTATTTAACTTTATTTATATTATATAATACACAATATGACCCACATATTCGCCATATATATTGTATAAAGTCCATTGAAAGTTGGAAACCATAATATGGGGCCTTAAAAACCTATGGTCCGATTTCGGCGATTTTTAGAATGGGCTGCTACACTATAAACATAGTATTTGTGCAAAGTTCTGCACCGATATCTTCACTACTGCTTACTTTATATGTTGTAAAGTAAACGATTCAGATCGTATTCAAAGTTCTGGTATAAAGGAAGTAGGCGTGGTTGTGAATCGATTTGGCCTATTTTCACAAAATATCATGATGAAAGGAAACTATTATAAACCAAGTTTCATTGAAATCGGTCGAGTAGTTCCTGAGATATGGTTTTTGACCCATAAGTGGGCGACGCCCCGCCAATTTCCATTTTGTAAAAAAATCTGAGTGCAGCTTCCATCTGCCATTCCTTATGTGAAATTTAGTGTAAATTTTTTTTTCGTTAGTGAGTTAACCCACTTTTATTAATTTTCAACCTAACCTTTGTATGGGAGGTGAGCGTTGTTATTATCCGATTTCTTTGGACTGTATTAAGTAGTAGCTAAAACAAACGACTGCAGAAAGTTTGGTTTATATAGCTCTATTGGTTTGCGAGATATGTACAAAAACCTTAGTAGAGGGCGGGGACACTGATCACTTTGGTATATATAACCCTATATCTAACTTGTTTAGTTTTGGGTGTTACAAACAACCGTTATGTGAACAAAACTATAATACTCTCTTTAGCAACTTTGTTGCGAGAGTATAACGAGATATACATTGTTAAAATCATCTATTGAAAGAAAAATGGATTTCCTTTCTCTGGACCTACTATTTAAGAATATGGCCTCTACGCTCTATTTGTCCATAAAGGAAAAAGGAATGCTATACTGCTAGCGTACCAACATGCTTGGAGGACACGCCAAAAAATGTTTATATATACTGTAAATTTTATAAAGCTAAGTTATTTAATATGGAATATTAATTAATTAATTATTATTAAATTCAAACAAATGTGTGGTACAACAATACATCATTATTTTTAAAATCTACTTCCAAAAATTGTTAATCGGTCGGAAACTACTCAGTACCATTTTTACTCACACTGCAAAGGTCACAATTAATTTTCTAGAAAGTAGTCAAAATTAAGCGATACATATCAACATTCGATAAAGCATTCCTGTAAACTGGACGAAATACTAACTTCAAAATGTAAACAATATTATAAAACTTATAAGTGGATAATAATATTCAACAGCTACTTCTATGCTATATACAGTGATGTCCGATAAAATAAATATACTCAATCGATGATTATTTTACTTCATTTCGATTTTTTTGTAATCATAATATTCTATGAACTAATAATAATGACATCGTCTATGAATATTGTACAGATATTACTGAACTCAATTCCGCTTTCTTCCTTTTAAAATAGAGCCAAACGATAAATTTATACATTCTGCGAAGCTTAACGAATAATAACAAAAAAAAAGAAATTAGTTCAAGTTCAAATAGGGTTTTATAGAGTTTATTTTAAGCCTTATTGTAAACTTCGTGTGAATAAAACATTCACATGAATTTTTATTTTGTATCATGAATTTCGTGTGAATGAAAACTTTTATTCGATATTCTGTCACAAATATTTTTGGTTTGGTTTTTTGATAATTCGTATTGGGGCTAAATATGAATATTCCGTTTATAAAGCCAATTACGCGACTGTTGTAAAGCATAAATTATCATTCCATATGGAAGTGTTGACATGTTTCCACCTCATCTTCTTCCAGGAAGCTTCTGCAGCTAGCACCCGGTTCCAATTTTTAAAGGGACAATAATCCCTTCAACTAAGAAAAAAAAATATTACTGATTACTGTTCTGCTATATTTCTAAATGTGGCTCAGGCGTTTGATAAAGTGTGGCATGAAGGACTTTTGTATAAGATTAAAAAAAGTTTACCTTTCCAATTGCATAAAACCTTGGAGTCCTATTTAAAAAATAAAAAATTTGCAGTAAAAGTAGGTGATTTTATATCTGATGAACGTTCAATAAGGGCTGGAGTACCACAGGGCAGTGTTTTAGGCCCAACTCTATACATCTTATATACATCTGATCTTCCAACTGCTAATAATGTTTTGACATCAACTTTTGCGGATGACACAACTTTAGTGAGTCGTAACAAATGCCCCATTATAGCTTCAAGACTATTATCGAAACAGTTAAGTTCTGTCGAAGAATGGCTAGCAAACTGGCGTATAAATGTTAATGAACAAAAGTGCAAGCATGTTACATTTTCCCTAAAACCAAAAATGTGCCCGGCAGTAAAAATGAACAACATTCTAGTGCCTCTAGCGAATGAAGTTACCTATCTTGGTATTCACCTATATAGAAGACTTACGTGGAGAAAACATATACATATCTAGTAAAATAACGTGCATGAAGATAAGAGCTGCAAATTTAAATTGGCTTTTAAATAAAAACTCTAAATTTAGCTTAGACAACAAAGTGCTTTTATACAATGCGGTCATAAAGCCGATTTGGATGTATGGCATTCAACTGTGGGGTACGACCTGTGCAACTAATATTGATATAATACAAAGGTTCCAATCGAAAATGCTTAGATCAATCACGTGCTCACCATGGTACATGCGCAATGAAAATATCCATAAAGATCTTGGTATCCCTATGGTAAAGAAATAAGTAGAGGACAGCAGATTGAAATATATATCTAATCACCCAAACCCATTGGCTAATGCTTTAGTACATTCCTGCGATCAAACACGCCTAAAAAGAAGGGATATGCCTGCGTACTAAAGAGCAACGTTTCACCAATACAGCTCAATCACATGGTTGAGCTTGTCTAATTTTAAAATTGATTTAAGATTTTATAACTTGTTGTTAGGCTTAAAAACAAGCAGATTCAACAAATAAGGAAATATTGAAAAACAAGTAAGGAAGCGCTAAGTTAGGGTGTAACCGAACATTTTATACTCTCGCAATTTATTTATTTAACTTTATTTATATTATATAATACACAATTTGACCCACATATTCGCCATATATATTGTATAAAGTCCATTGAAAGTTGGAAACCATAATATTAGGTTAGAAGCACTGAGGTCCTCGTGTTCGATATATGGGGCCTTGAAAACCTATGGTCCGATTTCGGCGATTTTTAGAATGGGGCTGACTCACTATAAACATAGTATTTGTGCAAAGTTCTGCACCGATATCTTCACTAGTGCTTACTTTATATATTGTAATGTTAACGATTCAGATCGTCTTCAAAGTTCTGGTATATAGGAAGTAGGCGTGGTTGTAAAGCGATTTGGCCTATTTTCACAACATATCATTGGGATGTAAGGAAACTATTACAAACCAAGTTTCATTGAAATCGGACGAGTAGTTCGTGAGATATGATTTTTGACCCATAAGTGGGCGACGCCACGCCCATTTTCCATTTTGTAAAAAAATCTCAGTGCAGGTCCCATCTGCCATTTCTTATGTGAAATTTAGTGTTTCTGACGTTTTTCGTTAGAGAGTTAACCCACTTTTAGTAATTTTCAACCTAACCTTTGTATGGGAGATGGGCGTGGTTATTATCCGATTTCTTTCATTATACTCTCGCAACCTGTTGCACAGAGTATTATAGTTTTGTTCACATAACGGTTGTTTGTGTCACCAAGAAATCAAAGAGTTAGATTTGGGGTTATATATATATAAATGATCAGGATGACGAGTGGAGTTGAAATCCGGATGGCTGTCCGTCCGTCCGTCCGTGCAAGCTGTAACTTGAGTAAAAATTGAGAATCTTAATGAAACTTGGAACACATATTCCTTGGGACCATGAGAGGGTTGCTTTCGAAAATGAGCAAAATCGGTCCACTGCCACGCCCTCAAATTTGCGAAAACCAAAAACACATAAAGTGTCATAACTAAGCCGTAAATAAAGTTATAACAGTAAAATTTGGAATAAATGATCGTACTAGGAAGGGGCATATTTGGATGTAATTTTTTTTGGGGAAGTGGGCGTGGCCCCGCCCCCAAATCGGTTATTTGTATATATCTCGCAAACCAATGAAGCTATATAAACCAAACTTTCTGCAGTCGATTCTCTTACGTACCCCACCACACACCATGAAAATAGTTAAAATCGGATAATAACCACGCCCACCTCCCATATAAATGTTAATTTGAAAATTACTAAAAGTTGGTTAACTCACTAACGAAAAACGTCAGAAACACTAAATTTCACATAAGAAATGGCAGATGGGACCTGCACTGAGATTTTTTTACAAAATGGAAAATGGGCGTGGCGTCGCCCACTTATGGGTCAAAAACCATATCTCAGGAACTACTCGACCGATTTCAATGAAACTTGGTTTGTAATAGTTTCCTTACCTCCCAATAATATGTTGTGAAAATTGGCCAAATCACTTTACAACCACGCCTACTTCCAGAACTTTGAAGACGATCTGAATTGTTTACTTTACAATATACTAGTGAAGATATCGGTGCAGAACTTTGCACAAATACTACGTTTATAGTATGGCAGCCCCATTCTAAAAATCGCCAAAATCGGACCATATGTTTTCAAGGCCCCATATATCGAACATGAGGACCTCGGTGCTTCTAACCTAATATTAGGGTTTTCAACTTTCAATGGACTTTATATAATATATATGACGAATATGTGGGTCAAATTGTGTATTATATAATATTAATTAAGTTAAATAAATAAATTGCGAGAGTATAAAATGTTCGGTTACACCCGAACTTAGCCCTTCCTTACTTGTTTTTGGACTGTATTAAGTAGTGGCTAAAGAAAACGACTGCAGAAAGTTTGGTTTATATAGCTCTATTGGTTTGCGAGATATGTACAAAAAACCTATTTGAGGGCGGGGCCACGCCCACCTCCCCAAAAAGATTACATCCAAATATGCCCCTTCATAGTGCGATCCTTCATACTAAATTTTATTTCCATAGCTTTATTTATGGCTTAGTTATGGCACTTTATGTGTTTTCGGTTTTCGCCATTTTGTGGGCGTGGCAGTGGTCCGATTTTGCTCATTTTCGAAAGCAACTTTCCTATGGTGCCAAGAAATAATTGTGCCAAGTTTCATCAAGATATCTTAATTTTACTCAAGTTACAGCTTGCACAGACGGACGGACCGACGGACGGACGGACAGACAGACAGACATTCGGATTTGAACTCCACTCTTCACCCTGATCACTTTGGTATATATAACCCTATATCTAACTCGTTTAGTTGTGGGTGTTACAAACAACCGTTATGTGAACAAAACTATAATACTCTCTAGCAACTTTGTTGCGAAAGTATAAAAAAAACTGAGTACTAAGAGCTCCCAAGATGTCGAGAATTCGTAAAATGTCGAGATTTTCCTTGGGTCAGAAGGATCTTGATACTGACTAGCGCTTGTGCAGCTCAGCTGAAGCCCAATTGTCCAGTAGAAAATCACAATAGGATAGGTAATGCTCCTTCTTGTATCCATTCTCCTGTCGATAAGACTGACATGTGTACAATTTCCTGAATTGTCATTAATCTGAAGGACGCTACACTTCGAAGCAAGCATCTGCTGCTACCTTTAACGCAGCCACTTGCACTTTAAAAACGCTAAAATAGTCTTGAAGCGCCCTCCACCGCAAAAGGATCATACCGAATAATAATTTCACTATGGTTTCATATAGCCAAATCCTTTCCGATTTAGACGACGTTCAAAGTACCAGCAAAGGGGCTGTCTGTTGAAGGTCTGTGGGCGAAGTCGAAAAATACGCGAAGACTACGTAGATGAAAACGATAATAATGACGATAATACTTTGACAGTATTAATTTATCCTTATACGCAAAAACTTTACAATGTACAAATAGATGATCTATCAGGAGAAGAGTTTTCGTATCAAACCCATTTTCAATCAGAAGGTTTTAATTTTTTAGAATATATTGATATTCAATGTGTGAGTGAATGCTCAACAACTACGAAATCGTCCAAAATTTGATATTGACCCATAATGGGAACATATGTATGTCAATTATCCAAAAGTTAGTTTGTTTTTAAATGTTTGTTTTCAAGGAAAAGATAATCTAGAAGATTTTTTTCCATAATTTTGTGATGAGGTTAGGTATTTATAACCACATGGACTGAAAGGAGGAGGATGGAGCCATATGTAGAAGTTCACGTAAGTGAGGAAAGTTTCTGACTGCCATTCACTTGGAAGTGGCCAGGAACGATTCTTTTTTACGTGGCTCAAGCAGCTTACGACTTCCGGTCTTAGACCAAATATCCTCTGGGAAGATAACAGACATCCGTTGGCTAGCTCATGTTGTTCGAATGAACGAAAGTGCTCCAGCTCTGAAAGTGTTCGATGCAGTACCCGCTGGTGGAAGCCGAGTAAGGGGGAGGTCTCCACTCCGATGGAAGGACCTGTCTTCTAGTGGTATTACCAATTGGCGCCAAACTGCCAAAAGGAGAGATGCGTGGCGCGCCGTTGTGGACTCGGCTATAACCGCGTAAGCGATGTCAACGCCAGTCAAGAAGAGGATGAGGACTGAAAGTAGGAGTAAATCAGGTAGTGAAAAGTTTTAGAATTTGCGTATTTGCGTATGGTTTCACAGTTTCTATTAAAATTCATGCTTTTATTAAATTATATTAGTTAGAAAATGATATGCAACTTTTGAAAAAAAAATAAAATAAATTGGAAAAGCGGATGAAATTGTGCAGAAAATTAAAAATAGATATTTAGAACAAAAAGACTTAAATATCAAGAAAGTTTATAAATTTGGTATACTTAATTATAAGGATATTTATGTTTTAGCAATAAAAGTAATCGGTGAACTAGTTGACTACGATGTTTTATAGGCGTTGTTTTATTCGTCCTAAAATCATATTTTAAAGAACCAGTAGAATCAAAAGAAGGTAAAAAGAATTTTAACATGTAGCTTATTGGTAATGAGTAGTAATAAGTAGTAACGAGGTTAAATGTATTTTTTTTTTGCATGCCGTACAATTAGGACAAATATTATATAGCCTTTTTAATGATTTTTTATTAGATTTTGTTTGCAAAGAACCACCACTTATACTGTTTTAAAAATTTGCGTCCGTCTAAACTCCATCGAAAACTTCGTCCAAATTCTCCATATCATCGGAAAAGCATCTGCGGACTGTAATTATATTAGTTGCATAACATTATTTTATTGTGATGAAAACATTAACATTTACTGCCTTCCCTAAATAAAAGCGTTGAGCGGCACTTTTTTTACGGCTCAGCGTTAACGTCGATGTGCCATTCCTAAATAAATGCGGCAATTTTACATCAAATATCAAAATGTTTACTTGAATTGTTGTTGTAAATTTTTTTTTGTACAGAGAAACTTTTGTTTTTCACAGCCATATACGTTGTCCATATAGGAAAAGTGATCTTCGATTGAAGGGGCCATGTTCTCCAGTAAGAGCTGTTGGTATTTAATTAAGGGCAACTTTCCAGCACCATAATACGAAAAACACTCCCAGATCATTAGGGTCCCCCTGCCTAACGTTACTTCTGACACATGAATTATTGAAACGTTCACCAACATTTCTGTGAACGTGCGACATATCGTTAGAACCGAAGCGGTTAATTTTGGATTCATCTGAAAATATGACTTTTCTCCAATACTCAATGGTCCAAATTTTGTGCAATTTAGCCCACTGGATGCGTTTTTGTCGCATTTTTACCGATAAAAGTGGTTTTTTGGATGGCCAACGGTCAGCTAGTCCGGCTTTGGAGGCGCCGTAGTACAATACGTGTTCTGATTTCGGTTTCATTGAGTTTCCGAACTTCGATTCTAATGTCTTCAGCGCTTAATATGGTGGTCCTTGACAGTAGCCCTCTTCGGGCGTCCGGATTCAGCTTGACGTCTGTATCCCATGTTTTTGTTACATGATTTATGCAATCCATAAGGATGATATCATATTTTTTATTCGCCTCCGTACGATATAGAGGGATTTTTTTTTTAATTCTGTTCGATAGTAAAATTTTAAATTTTGTATCATGCCCTGACCAAAAAGTTCGATTTATGGAAGGAAATTTGTATGAAAGAGTTCGAGTTGTAGAAATTCGAGTTAGGGAAGGAAATTTCTATGAAATTCGAAACGCTATCGCCAATTCAAGTGTTCGAGTTATGGAGATCTTCGACTTATAGAAGTTCGAGTTATGGAAGTTCCACTGTATATACCTACTTTCTTGTATATGAGAGTTTGATTTGTTAATACTACATCGATTTAAAGTCACTGCAAATAAGTGTCCCGTTTACTGTATATGTATGTATGTATATATAATAAACTTATTATAACATTGCTTGAATATTTGTTTCAGATGATTTTTCCAGAACGCCAAAAAGACCAATCCATCGTAGATTTAAAACATTATTCTAAACACCATAAATACAAGTATAAGATAAAGAATAAGTCTTTATTAACGTGTATATATATGTTAAATTTTATAATTAGTCCTTGGCTGTTGTTAATACTTTCCCTTTCCCTTTCTAAATTTGATGGTCGACATCTCTTTTTTTTCGAAGAAAGTAGTGGCGCATTGTAAAGATCATGAGCAACTTCCATTTGCAATTTTATAGGCGGAATATGATTGTGCGTCGGGTTTACCGAATTTAAATGCTTTCTATACAGCTGCTATGCATGTTTGTAGGCACAATAAAAGATTTCATGATTGGATGATTGACTTTATACATCTCCATGAGCATGTCTGCCAAATATATTCCTACCATACCCTAATTATAAGAAGCAACAATCGCAGAACTTTCAACATCAATATAAGCCTTTTCTTTTAGACTCCAACGTTGACATGTCCCAACAGGTTGATGGTCTTCGCTCGATTATATTATATTTTGGATAAGTCTTCCATAAAAAATAAGCTAATAGCTTGATTTGCTGGTCAAATAAAACACGCCTTAAGTAACACTCATTTATTGTCAAACCATTTTACACATACCCCATTATTACTGATTTCACATCAAAACAGCACCTTCGCCTTTTTTTTAGTTCAACATCCGAAAGAAGCGGACAATTGCTTATTCGATTTTTAGTTACAGTACCTGTTGCGAATATACTCATTTCCTTCAACGAAAACAAAAGGTTAACCGACGTTAGAAGGCCTTTCGTCATATAAGACTATACAACAACAATGAACAGTTGAAGTGAACGCAAGTGCAATTTTCGGTGCCGTGGAAAAGTCTAAATTACATTGTTAAACTGAATGCGAAACCGAATTTTTTTGTGCATTAAATAAAGACACAGAGTCCTGGCGTGGATTGAATGTGTCTTCACTTTTGTGGTTTGCGGAATCTTGTAAAAAAAGAAAACTGAATTCCTTAAACGTTTTGTTAGTGAACCGAAAGTTTATAAAAACAATTTGTATAAAGAGAAAGGAGATGGGAGAAAAAAAACACAAAGCGTTATTGTGGTTGGGGAGAGCCGTACTAAATCAGCTGTACAATCAGCTGTTCTCTTCTTACAATTACCAGCTGTGATCAAAGCTGCCATACAGGTTTAATAAATACAGAATAAAACGTTTTATTCCCAACTGCATTACCGACCAAATGACAGGTTGCTAACACCCAGTAGGGAAATCGCTAAAAACAAAAAAATTGCTGAACCTCAACATGAGGTGACGCCGAGAAATAGTCTAAGCACGTTTAGAGTAAATACAATTAAAGAGTTACAAAAGCGATGTGTAATCAATTACACAAAGATAATATAGCATTCAAAAAAGAAAACGTAGAACTGAAAGCCAGTATAAGCGAGCCTGCTAGTACAGCGCCAAAACCATCAAATGTAAATGTTGATGAAGTATAGAATACGGATGAAGATGAACTGATGAAAGATGAAAGAAACTGAGTGGATACTCAAAAAGAAGCGCTCTTCAAAAAAACGTAAAGCTGATAGTTCCCCAACAATTAGTAGCCCTTTGGAAAATAAAAATAATGAAAATGCGGCCATTAATGATACCAAAATTCATCGACCACCACCAATTATAATAAACGATGTTAAAGATTTTAATAAATTACATTCGAATATTACCGCTGTAACAAAAAACAAATTTTTAATAAAGCATAAAGAATACCTTGGTTTAGCTACGAGAGCAAACATAACAGGCCAATAAAGGTAATGTGTTACTCAATCCATCTTGAACGACCTTAAAGATCAAGGCTTTAATGTGTTAAATGCAATTAACAAACTTAAGTTAAAGAACCGCTAGATATGTTTTAAGTAGTATTCGATGCTACCGAGGACATTAAGAAAGTTTGTCAGATCAAGAGCATTCTTAATATCGTTATCAAGGTTGAGCCTATCAAAGCCTCTAAATTAATTCCTAGAATGGTAATACAGTTAGGAGAATGTCAATGCTCAGGCGAAAAACCCCGTTGCGGACAAAGGAAGGAAGGAAGTAAGACCCCTCCCATCAACTTTTAAACTAACATTTGCGCAAATGGCTAAGCAAGGTCAGACAAATACATTCTGGATAAACTAAACGAACAAGAAAAATTATTTAAGTCCATAAATGAGCGGCTCAGCGCTCTTGAATACCATATACAATTTATTGATGAACAGTAAATCTTTGAAAATAATGCTATGGAACGCCAATGGTCTTTTCAAAAGTAAAAATGAATTGGAAGTTATTCTAAACGACATAAATATTGATGAATGTTTGTTGTCCGAAAAACATTTTACGAACCATTCATTTTTAAAATTCAAAAATTATTACTAATAACACACTGCGCACCCAGCAAACTCAGCACGAGGAGGAAGCGCGGTTTTAAACAAAAGTATTATTAAACATTTCGAAGAAGCCCATATTAAGACTGAAGAAATTCAAGCTACATAAATTTCAGTAAAAATGCACAGTCAGTCATTATACTTAATTGCTCTATATAGTCCGCCCAGGCATAATATCAAAACTGATACTTATAGGAGTTTATTAAAAAAAAAGTGACGGAAGATACATCATGGATGGTGACTTTAATGCAAAACACACTCATTGGGGATCACGTTTTACTACAACCAAAGGTCGAGGACTACTGAAAGCTATACAAGTTATTGGATGCAATGTCAATTTGACAGGGAGACCCACTTATTGGACTGCAGATAGTAGGAAATTACCAGATATACTTGACTTTTTTGTCATCAACAAAGTATCTTACGTATTGAATTTATATTTACGTATTGAAGATAGCTCAGATTTATGCTCTGATCATTCACCAGTGTTACGATGCTAACTTTATGTGAAAAACCAGTAATTTCGTCCGGCACGTGTTCTTTATCTAATAAACATACTGATTCGTATAAATTTAAGACTATACTGATTAAATTCGATTTAAGCTGAAGCGCATATCGACAGATGTTGACTTAGATTATGAAGTTGAATGTTCACAAAAGTAATTCAAAATGCTGCGTGGAACAGTACACCGAATATTCGCGTGAATCTAAGTGGAACCAATTCCCAAAATACATTCCAATTCCTTCAAAACGTATTTGTCCAAACTCGCTGTTGATAAAACTACCGATTATTCGCTCTGGAAAGCTGCAAGGTTACTTGTAAAGAAATTAAAAGTCTTATCAGGAACGCAAGGCTCAAACAAGCTCCTGGGTTTGATTTAATAAGCGGAGAGATATTACGCAATCTACCAAAGAATTGTATAAAAAAATGTAAACCTTGTAAACAGCGCATTATACTTAAGATACGTTCCAACGCTTTGGAATTGCCTACTCAGTCCAAAGTAGCATCTGTTGGCAAGAGTGATTCTGCGCTGGATTTCGAGGCTGACATTGTTCGTGTTGTTGATACTGGTTCCCAGGTATACGAAATTATCTACGACTTCGAAGTTATGACTGTCAACAGTGTCGTTGGAGCCAAAACGCGAATGCGCCGACTGTTTGCTTGATGACAGGAGATATTTCGTCTTGCCCTCATTCACCTCCAGACCCATTCGCTTCGCGTTCTTATCAATGCGGGAAAAAGCAGAACAAACGGCGCGGTTGTTTCTTCCGATGATATCAATATCAATCGGCGTACAATCGGCGAAGATTGTACCTTCTCTATTTAGCTCTGCGGCTCGTATAATTTTTTCACGCATCAAGTTAAAGAAGTCACACGATAGTGAGGAACCTTGTCTGAAACCTTGTTTGGTATCGAACGGATAGGAGAGGTCTCAATCATGGCGGAGCTTTTGGTAGTGCTCAACGTCAACTTAGCCGTATTAGTTTTGCAGGGATACCAAACTCAGACATCGCGGCGAAAAGGCAGCTCCTTTTCGTGCTGTCGAAAGCGGCTTTAACCCTGGCTGACCAATGTTAGTCGTTTCGACTAACATTGTTTCTTTTTGGTCTCGCAATTTTTTTTCTTTTTATCTATCGTCCTCTCATTTAATATTGTGACAGTTGATTCAGTTGCAAAGCTACTGCCGATGAACGCAGTCACCAGGGATAAGGGGATGTCCAACTTATTCCAGTGTGAGAGCGCCTCAAAATTTGCGTTTTTTATAACATTTCGCATTGTTGCCAGATCTGAAAAAAGAGAATTTTTTGGGCATTCTAAATTAAACACCCAATTTGCATTTTCCACACCACCTATGAGGTACGCAAAAGGGCGCGTTACCGAAGTTATTTTTGGGTGCTCGGTTCCCCAGTAGGCCTATATCACCCATAAAAATATTTTATTTACATAAATCAAACGAAAAAACAAAAGAATAACAATTAATTCATGAATAAAAAAATAAAATTGATAAAAACAATAGCATGCAATAACAATAAATTCATAAATAACAAATTAAATTGACAAAAACAATATCACAGCATGCAATAACAATTTTTATAATAAAATAAATATATACATATATACAAATGCCTACATTTAATACCCTAACTCTCACCTAATCTAAAAATTAAAACCTGACTTTAGAGCCTCTGTGTATTAAAAAAAAAACTATTGTAACCCCTAAAAAAGAAGAAAACTACAAATTAGAAACACATAAAATTTTATTCTTAAAATTGGGGACTGAAAGATCTCTATTTAAAAATTTAGTTATAAAATAAATCCTAATTCTAATAAAAAGAGCAATTGCTACATTTGGGTCACAGTCTTTACAACATAAGAAGGGCCTAACATCTTTTAATTTAGAAAAAAGAATTTCTCCTACACCTATCTTGTGACAATTTCTGTCGAATTCCTCAACAAATTTAGTTTCTAAATTATTAATAAATGCAACAAATTCATTAGGCGGCTTAACTAAGTTGCATTTATCGATTTGATTTTGGTGCAGGAAGATGAATTCATCAGAAGGAATTTCATCTCCTAAATAAGGCAAGGGCAGGAGGCATGTGTGCATTTTGAAAATTTTCAAATATAGATAGCCGCAGAAGTAACTAAATGCGTTTTCTTTTAAAAAATTGATTTCTAAATTAGTATCTAAAGTGATGGATCTAACAATGGAGTGTTCGGGCCGTGGTAAGCCTTGAAAATCCTGCCAAGAAAGGTCGTTCAAAAAGGAATCATTGCACACATTAAGAAGAACATTGTTGCTATGTTCTGAAATTACTGTAGCTTCGGGTTCTAAAGGCAGCTCACAGTTTCCTTTGGTTACGATATTTACGTAACGTAGGCCCCACGACTTTCTAAATAGGCTAGAGAACATGAAAGGTGTTACTCTAGTACCTCCTCTACTTCTAATCTGACCAAAAAAATGTTCTAAACTGTCCTGGCATAGTCGTCTTGTCTTTAGGTAGGGAAATCCTGAATGTGGCAGCAATCGCCACAAGCGTCTTATAGCCTAGACAGACGAACAAAATTAATTGGCATTAAGAAATGATAATGCGCATTGAAATTTTATAGTGACAGACGACAAATTTTGTGCTTTTATACAGCTGATTGAGAAATTTGTTTATTTATTACAAACGTGAAATAAAAATGGATAAAAAAGAGTTATTAATGGCAATTTTGGTATTTTTGGAAAACAAAAAGAAATTTAATGAAAGAATTAAATTGTTATTAAATACATTACAAGATAATGAAGTGCAATTAAAAGCAATAGTGGATTTTAACGAAATCATACATGCTGGACTTGTATTCGCTCAGGAGCACCATCGACATATTTGGAAATTCGTAAGTAAATAGTTATTTCAATTTGGGATTGAAATCAAAAATTGCATATTTTAAGGATCGAGGTGGTATATTTTGGGAGCACGATGTCCCAACCATGGATGACTCAAGGTTCAAAGAAAATTTTCGGCTAGATAGAAGGGCATTCAAAAAAGTGTGCGAAAAGGTAAAGAGTATTGGAAAAATGGATAGCAACATGAGGCGCTGTATCTCACTTGAAAAAAGAGTAGCTATAGCACTCTTTTCTTTGGGTTCGGCAGCGGAATATAGGACTGTTGCTAGTTTGTTTGGCGTTGGGCGCAGCACAGTTGGAGAAATTGTGATCGATTTTTGTCATGAAGTATGTGGTACTCTTTCGGATTGCATTAATGCATACCCCCCACATCCGCAAGAATTAAGAAGAATTGTAGAAGGTTTCAAACTGATGGGGTTCCCACAATGCTTTGGTGCTGTTGATGGCTGCCACATCGAAGTGCAACCCAAAAAAGTGGAAGCCATAGACTATTACAATTATAAAGGCTGGTATTCAGTCATTTTGTTGGCAAGCTGTGATCAGAGGTAAATTTATGACTGTATTGATTCTCATACACATATGTTTACATTTCTTATAACTTGCAGATCAAAGTTCACGTACATAAACATAGGATCCACTGGGAGAAATAATGACTCGTACATATTTGAGAGGAGTTCACTTAAGAAATTTCATGAACACGCTCGTATTTTTAAGGAAAATAGCGAAATAATTGAAGGCATCAATGTACCTGTGCTTCTTATTGGCGACTCAGCTTTTCGTTTATCACATCATATGATGAAACCATATCCATATGGGGTTAATCAATCGCCTGTTGAAAAGCACTTTAATTATCTTTAATTATCGACTGTCCAAATGTCGCCGAGTGATCGAAAATGCCTTTGGTCAACTTAAAGCGCGCTTCCGTAAAGTTGGAAGAGGCTTGCAAGTTGCTCCTAAAAATGTTAATATTATAATTAGAGCATGTTGCATTTTGCATAATTTTCTAAAGATTGAGAACGATGAAGTTTTTCCCGCATGGATACCAGAAGCAGCAGAAGATGAAAGAAGACATCAACCCAATCACACAACAAGATTAGGAGAAAATGACCAAACTGCGACAGCGGTTAGGAATGCCATAGCAATGAGATTTCAAAACGGTACAAATTATGTTACATACCACGGTAGCTATTTTATTTTTCATTTCAAATTTCCTTTTTTTAAATTTATTTTTATTATTAATAAATTCAATTTATTACATTACATTTTAATTCATTTCATTTTATTTTAAATATTTAATATTTCCTTTTTAAATTAACATTTAATTCAGTTACATTTATATTAATAATAATAAAAATAAATAACTACTAATAGTATACAAAATAAATATAATATTTACATTTTTTCCAACAAATTTTTAAAAATACTTATAAATTCTTTTGTAGAACTATTTTGTTCTTCAATACAATTAATGATTCTTTCTTTTAAATCTCTTCCATCTTCCACCACTACCTTAAGCAATTCATGTTGTTGTTTTGCCACTTTCACCAATTCACCCATATAATTTCTCTTTTTAGAAGTGCTCATGGATGTGGACGAGGTATCCAGTGGCGACAACAATGGCGAGCTGGTCGATGGTATTACTGGCGACAACGGCTCCGGGGACATTGTTACTGGTGATGCTGCAGGTACAGATGGCGGTAACGGCAGCAATGTTGATGACGATATGTCCTAAAGAAAAAATTGTTTTAAGTTAATACGATAAAGAAATAAAAAGATGAAATTTAAGCTTACCACAGTTAATGATTCATAAATTTCTGCATTATTGGCTGCAGTCAGCCCTATGATTTGATGCACCGCATCAAAATATTTCCACGTCGATGGGCTGCCCCCCGATGGGCCAGTTTTCTTCTTTTCTTCTCTACAATTTCACAAAGGTTAATAATGTTAAAAATGTTTTATAATAGCATAGTATACCTGTATCTTTGTGATAAGTTTCTAATTTTAATATGGACTTCCTTCGGAGTAAATTTATGTGCCATTTGCACAGATATATCGGCATATATATGCAAATTGCGCTTGGCACGTCTTAAATCATCGGCCCGCTCACGCCACAAGTCAATTAACACACATTCATCAGTGCTAGTCCAAACCACTCGCTGCTTAATTTCTGCCATCTTCTAAAATATTAAAATTTGATTTTGTCAATAAACTTGCACATAATTGAAAAAGAAATTTAAAACTTCTTACCTCTAACGCTTTCCTTTCTATCATTTGTTGACGTTTTCTTCTTCTTCTTTCTATCAATTAACATTCACAATAGCAAAAATCGGGCATTTTTGGGCAGCATTGCCAGCACAAATGTGGTAAATTCAGCTAAATGCACGAAATTTTTGTGCATTACTAATTTGCTTTAAAATGAATTAATGCGCGAGTTAAAGCAAATCATCGCCGCTAATGCAAATTAGCGATGTCGTCTGTCTAGGCTATTAAACTATTTATGTTAATTATCCACCCCTTTATAAAATTGAAATTATTTGTTGTGTTGTTTCCTAACTCATCTACGACCCGGATTGTTTTTAAAACCTGTTCTGCCTCATCTAAAAACTGTTTTTGCTCTTCGGAACCTTCAAAAACTTTTTTAGTGGGTACAATAGCCTCAACAAAACTGCTATTAAAAATGTCGAATAACTTATTAAAAAAAGAAACGAATTCCGCGGTATTAATAAAGCTTACACTATTTGAGCTTAAGGCTCCGGAGCTGTAAAGGGATAACATACCAGAAGCGACCGTATTACTTAACACTTGAGACGCGAATTTAACCTTCATTTTTTGGAAGGTATTGGGGTAAATATGAGCATCGGTTAATTTATGCGCGCACCGATAACTCGACTTAGAGTCCATTTTGTAAAAATGGATTATATCGGACCAACTAACGCGACGATTTTTAAAGAAAACTTTATTTTTATTATTTTGTAAGCAGTTCCGGCTGCATTTTATCAAATGGGGGCTATCGTAAAAAAACATATTTCCTTGCCATTAACATTAAAAAAAGGCCGTGACGCTGAAACACCTAACAAATTAGCAAAATTTTGAAAATTAGTACCCTGGTCGCAAACAAAATGGCAAGGAACTAGTCCTATATTTTGAAGTTGTGTAATGGCTTCAAGAATATATTTTTTGAGGACATCTCCTTTGCAAGAACCTCTTACAAAGAAATACGCTAATGGGTGGGACCAAGGTTCGCCACCTATACCTTGCACCATTATGGTCATTGCAGTTGTGGCTAATCTAGATGTACGATTTTCATCGCCATAATCTTCGAGACCTATCACCCTATCAAATTTCCTATCATACTGCAAATGACATTTCAGTGACATTTCATCACAAGAAACGGATACGAACTTTTGTTCAAAAGAAAATCCCCTACACCTAATTTCTAACGATTTTATGCTGCTTTGGGTGCAACCTGGGAAACGAGGCCAATCTGTAAAAAAATTATGCAAAGTGTTTTCTGAAGGAAAACTAAGCTGGTGCTTTAGGTATCGATAAGCAACTGGCGACAAGAAAAATACACCCAGAGCTATGGTTTTAAAAAAATTATCATACCGCTGACCGTGATTTTTACGTTTACTATTAAAAAAACTACTCCTAATACAAGCTCCTAACTGAGGAGGAACATTGCTACAAACTATCTCAAGAGGGTCTGACTGTTCCCTAAATGAACTATTT
Source organism: Zeugodacus cucurbitae (assembly GCF_028554725.1). Classification (NCBI taxonomy): domain Eukaryota; kingdom Metazoa; phylum Arthropoda; class Insecta; order Diptera; family Tephritidae; genus Zeugodacus; species Zeugodacus cucurbitae. The sequence continues at coordinate 42,050,300 of NC_071667.1, forward strand.
CTTATTATTTCCCTACATCTTTCTAATTCAGTGGCCATTTGGACCAACTGAGCCTTTAAACTCCTATTCTCCTGTTCTTTTTCATCTAATTTTATTTGTAAAATCCTATTCTCTTCCCTCAATTTCTTCTTTCTATCTGTCCCTGCTGTCAGACCCCGACCTGTTTGCGCGGCCTTTTCAAAACTATTTAAATGTTCCTCCTCAAGGAATGGAAGAGGCTCTAGAACTATATCGCGATTTCCCGTTTCAAAAAGTGGAAGAAGCTGCTTCGATGCACCGGTCGCATTTGAGACAGCTTCTTCAATAGGAGCGAAATCTTCCGTACCCAACTCTATGGGTTTTTCTAATAGAAAATTAGAGGCATTAAATGTAGGCTCTACTAAATTTACGTCGGGAACGGCCCTCGGACGCAATTTTCGTTCGTGACGCATTTTTTCGGAAAAATGACGTTCACACGCGAAAATGTGTTTAGGCGTTTTTTCGCCAACTTCTTCAAAAACACCTAAACGCTTGAGCCAACATTTACGCCTATTAAAAGGAAAAATATAATTATCGTAAAAAATAATATTTATAATAATAATAATAATGCAAAAAGAGTCAAAACACATCATTTTCCTTACACAAAAATTGTTTGTAGATATTTTCTATAATTTAAAAAATTTTAAAATATCGATATATCGAAAAATATCGAAAGTTTTTTTTAACAGTTTTTATAGACATTTACACACGTTTAATATATATACCGAACGACAATTTAAATTGGACTATTGATGGTACATCCACTATATTCAAATCATAAGCGCGCGCAGTCGTTATTTCAAAAAAACTTAATAATAAAAATTCGATATATCGAAAACTATCCTACACATTATTGAAAAAAAAAGCAATTTTAACACTTTTTTGTCTCAAATTTATCGCACCGCAATTACTTTACACTTTATATTTATATTTGCTTTATTGGTTTATGACACTTTTTGCACTATTTTTTGCACGTTTTTTTAATTACTTACCGTTCGAGGTCCGCTCCCACGCTAGGAAATTTAAACACCCTTCCTCCCTCGCCGCAGCCAACAACACACTTTTTCCAGCTTTCTTTTGCTTTCGGCATTTTGTCTGAAAAATCTAGATAAAAATTATTAAATAAATACCTATTTATTTTACAAATATTGAAATATACTTACATGTACTAAAGCTGCGTGCTGTTCTTTCTATTTCTATTCTTATTCTTCTTATTTGTGGCAGTTACAAATGGATGAAAAAATTGAAAATATCTCTGTTTTCAAATTTTTTTAGCAACATTTCAATCTGGCCGTTCCAGTTTCCCAATTACGAAACGTCAAAACCTACTGATTCCAGTCAAATGTCAAAGATTGGTAGGTTTTGACGTTTGTCAATATGCTCTCACTTCCAATAAAATGAGAGTTGAACATCTCTTTATCTCTGGCAGTCACGTTGTGTGGATTAGCTGAAGGGTATGTATGTTTTTGTAAAAGTAAGGTAGTCGTAACGACTAACATTGGGTTTAGTGCAACTTTTTTTAGCGAGGCTGCACATAGAATATATGACGATGAAATTGAGAGAATTTTAGATCTTTCCGGTGATGAAGAAGAAGATTTCAGTGCTTCCGAAAGCGAGTACGCACCAAGTCCATCCGAAGAAATGATGCAGGGAAGTTCGTCAGATGAAGCAGTAGATAGTGATGATTATGAAGGCAGTGATCACAATCTGGAAGGCAGCGATGAAGAAAGCAGTCCTACTCAACCGACTCACAAAAATATTATACCTTTTTCAAAAAACATTTTACGTGGGAAGAATAAACACAAATAGTTGACAAGCAAAGGAAGACGACATCGTTCAGCGGGAAATATAGTGCATCAGGCTAGGGGCCCAACAAGACAGGCTAAGGGTATTACTGAACCTTTAGAAGTGTTCCAGCTTTTCTTTACTGAAGAAATTATAGACACGGTGGTTCGCTATACCAATATTGAAATTGAAAAATGGAAACAGAGGCAATCTGGAGATTGAGGCTCTTATTGGAATTTTGGCCTTAAGCGCTGTTATGAAAGATAACCATTTGACTTCTCATGAACTATTTAACTCAGAATATTCTGGCACTAGATACATAGCAATAATGAGCCGCTCCCGATTTACTTTCTTGATGGCGTGTTTACGTTTTGACGATAGGTCTCAAAGAACTTTACGTCTTAATGACAGATTGGCTCCTATAAGAGATGTTTGGGAAATGTTTATGCAAAAATGTCGGGAGAACTATAACCCCGGGCTCTATCTCACGATTGATGAGCAGCTTTTAGCATTTCGTGGAAGATGCCTGTTCCGAATGTACATCCCAAACAAACCAGCTAAATATGGGCTAAAGATCATAGTTCTCTGCGATAGTGGAACATGTTATGTAGTGGATGCAATGCCTTATTTAGGCAAGGGTACCAACTGTAGTAATATTCCTCTTGGTGAGTATTGCGTAAAAGAAATTACGAAAACTGTTCACGGCTCCAATCGAAATATTACGATGGACAATTGGTTCACGTCAGTTCCGCTCGCAAAGTCGCTGTTACAAGAGCCGTACAAGCTCACATTAGTTGGTACATTGCGTGCAAACAAAGCAATGTGTTTCGTGCTCACGAAAAACAAAGAGATGGCCAATGTGCCTATTTTTTGGCATATTAAATATTGCATTTGTTAAGAGCTATGTGATCTACACGCACAATATGATAAGCGAAAAGAAAAAACCCCTTTCTCGTCGTGATTTCATGAAGCAACTTCATTCATCTCTAGTCACACCATTAATGGAAGAGCGCTTGAGGACTCCTACTCTTAAGTCATGTGTACGCGAAAACATACAAAATATTTTATCGACACAAGTCGAGGAGACTAACACAGAGAATGCTGCTCCAAAAAAAAAAACACCAAAAGAAAAATTTGCGACTTCTGCCCATATCAAAAACACCGCATGACGAAGACAGTATGCACAAAATGCGGCAAAAGTACCTGTGGTGAGCACAAAGTTGAGCTTTGTGCCTTCTGTGCAAAATAATGATTTAAAAGTTTTTTTCTAGTTTAGTTACTTCAAGTAATGCTTTAATTTTATAACGGCAGAAAGCCTTTTATGTTTTTAAGTTATGTTCTATTTTATTTTTTTTTTCTTAGTACCATATGATACTAATAAGACTGAATAAGAGTAGCAAGTAATTTTATACCAAAGTTAATCAAAAATAAACTAAATATGAATGATTTTTTATTTTTAAAATCAAAAAACTGTATTATTTTCTTCTTTTGATATCTTTTATAATATTTAATGAAGAACCGGTTCCATAGAATCGATTTTTAGGGTACATTAGTCGAATCGACTAACATTGGTTATAACGCATAAAAATATGATTGGTTATGCAGGGTTAAAATCGACAAAAAGGTGGTGTGTGTCGATCCTATTTTCACGGGTCTTCTCCAAGATTTGGCGCATGGTGAATATCTGGTCAGTTGTGGATTTTCCAGGTCTAAAGCAACACTGACAAGGTACAGTCAGTTTGATGACGGTGGGCTTTAGTCTTTCACACAGTACGCTCGGTAGAACCTTATATGCGATATTTAGGAGGCTTATCCCACGGTAATTGGCACAGATTGTGGGATCTACCTTTTTATGGATTGGGCAGAGCACACTGAGATTCCAATCGTCAGGCATGCTTTCTTCCGACCATATTTTGCAAAGAAGCTGGTGCTTGCACCTTTTCAGTATTTGAAAAGCTCGGCCGGTAATCTATCGGCCCCGCCGCTTTGTTGTTCTTCAGGCGGGTGATTGCTATTCGAATTTCTTCATGGTCGGGTAATGGAACATCTATTCCATCGTCATCGATTGGAGAATCGGGTTCGCCATCTCCTGTTGTTGTACTTACACTGCCATTCAGCAGGTCGGAGAAGTGTTCCCTCCATAATCTCAGTATGCCCTGGACATCGGTTACCAGATTACCACCTTGGTCTCTACATGAGGATGCTCCGGCCTTGAAACTTTCGTAAAGTCGCTTCATTTTTTCATAAAATTTTCGAGCATTACCTCTGTCTGCCAGCTTCTCAAGCTCGCATTTCGGCCTCTTTCTTTTTTTTATATATAATATGTAAATATTGCAGTTTATTGAATATTACTTATCCAAATGATCTCTAAATATGATTTTTGGGACACGTTCAGTGTAGATAATTAAGAGGACCGTTATTACTAAGAATTAGCAGATGTAAATACAAAAAGCTATTACTTGCCATTAAATAACCGAAACTGCTCAAAGGCAGCGTTGAGGCCGAAAAGCTTAATCTTATATAAAAGGCCTACAAAAACAAACTGCAAACTACAAATTGATACATTGATATTACGTTATTTTAATGAAGGCAAATATACACCTTTGATAGTAACACTTTCAAAATATGTATAACAGGGTAGAAGACTGATTGGTCTGTATGAAAACGGGTATGTTAAGGCTTTCTTAGGTTTATCTATCCTGATGATTTGCGACTTTTTCTATCAAACTGGATAGTATTCGAAACTGAAAATTGTATCGAGGTACTTACCAAAATAAATTTTTTTTTTTCAAATAACTCGATCTACTATTTTTTTCTTTTAGAATGAAAATCACAATTGTTTCTTTTTAATAACAAAAAAGGTGCGTGGAGTCCCTACGCGAGGAAGAAGTGATATTCCAAGAAATGCATATCATATTGTATGAAAGAATATAAAGAAATTACCTTGAAATTTATTCATTAAAGTCACCACCCAGAAGTCGTTTTATCCGTTGTAACCCAGGGATCATCGAAGAAACATAATTTCTAATATGCCACAAGACAAAATTAGAAATGAAGTTCATAAACCTCACGCTGTCAGATAAAACGATATAGGTACCTCCTCATTCGAAAGAAAAATATGCGTACACATGTGAATATATCATCAACCAAAAATTTAAACATTGTTCTACAAAATCAAGAATTGCTCAAATAGCATAAGCATGGCAAGTGCTTTAAGTTCTCTGCTTTACTCTCTTTCACTCTCTCTCGCGTTAATTGTTCAACGCTATTCCCTCTCCACTGAAGCGTTAAACAATTATCGCAACCTTTTCCGAAGTCGTATAAGAAGTATAACTTCAAAAAAAAAAATTATGAATATGTACATATATGTTTTCTTGTTTACACAAATAGGGAACATGGAATAAAATATACAAAATATTTCTTCTTGTACGTTAAAAATTGCTTTGCAGTATAACGGGACATTTATTTAAAAATAAATATTATATAATAATTATTAAAAAGTATGTAATTTTTTTCTGATGACAATTTTTAAATCTCTTTTAAAAAGTTTTTGCTTTAAATGTTCAACGTCAATATTAGTTGTAATCGATTGGTCACTTTTCTGCTCGCTATCTTTGAGCGCTGCTTGCATACATACTTATATACTGTGGCTCTCAGCTAAAATGGTGCAGCGACAAAATGAAAAATCGCTTAGTAAAAAATCATGTTTATATTTCGAAATTAAAAACGTTTACTAATTTATTGATTAAGAAAATATATGTTGAATTTTGTAAATAAAAAAACGCAAAAATTATTTATTTTTTAAAAGCGTTAAGTAAAAACATGTTCGTATTAGAGACTGACCAATTAATCGGCCACAAATTTCAGCATCGGCATCGGCATCGGCGATATTTGGCCAATTCTTTCAACTTCTTTCGGATTACACTAAAATACATTTTTTTACTTTTTTGATTTCTTTAAAGCATAAAATTTAAATTCTTCTGTTTACCATATAAAACAGAGTGATTCACATTTGACTAAACTAATAATTCATCACGATGATAATTTAAGTCTAGTATAAATAAATTCAATAATTTTGCATTACATTGAAGGCTTTATTTAGCACTGCTAGAAAGATTCGATTTATTTCAAATATTCACAGTTTTGTTTAACAACTTGTTGAGATTTTGAAATAATGTCATAAAGCCACTATTATAGCACTCGTGACTAGGAGAGTCTATTTTTAAAAGTTCGCCATAGACAGGATCACTTAATAATCACTTGGTGCTGGCCTGGACTAGAAGGTGCATACAAAAGAACCTCCCAAACAAGCTTGCGAAGTTTCTATTGAGTCATTATCACCATGTGACGCCTTTCACAATACGAGATATAAATGACAAAAGTCATCTTTTTGAAAATAACGGATTATTTTTACTAGACCTACTATTTTTCAATATTGGCTTTAATGCTCATATATGTCCTTAAAGGAAAAAAGCTATATTGCTGATTCGCTTTGAGAAAACGCGAATAACAAACTTTTTCTATCAACATATATCTTATAATAATAATTAATTTAGTTTTGAATATTAATTAAATGAATAAACAACTTCATATTTACATATGAACTGAGTTGTTTACTTATTTTGTGACGTTATTTGTCTTTGTTATACTCTCGCAACAAAGGTTGCTAAAGAGAGTATTATAGTTTTGTCCACGTAACGGTTGTTTGTAACTCCTAAAACCTAAACGAGTTAGATATAGGGTTATATATACCAAAGTGATCAGGGTGACGAGTAAAGTTCAAATCCGGATGTCTGTCTGTCCGTCCGTCCGTCTGTCCGTCCGTGCAAGCTGTAACTTGAGTAAAAATTTAGTTATCTTAATGAAACTTAGAACACGTGTTCCTTGGCACCATAAGAAGGTTAAGTTCGAAGATGGGTGGAATCGGACCACTGCCACGCCCACAAAATGGCGATAACCAAAAACACATAAAGAGCTATAACTAAGCCATAAATAAAGTTATGAAAATGAAATTTGGAACATAGGGTCGCATTAGGGAGGGGCACATTTGAATGTAATATTTTTTGGAAAAGTGGGCGTGACCCCGCCCCAAATATGTTTTTTGTATATATCTCGCAAACCAATAGAGCTATATAAACCAAACTTTCTGCAGTCGCTTCTTTTAGCCGTTTCCTTATACAGTCCAAAAATGAAAGAAATCGGATAATAACCACGCCCACCTCCCATACAAAGGTTAGGTTGAAAATGACTAAAGTACGTTAACTCACTAACGAGAAACGTCAGAAACATAAAATTTCACAGAAATGATAGCAGAAGGAAGCTGCACTCAGATCTTTTTACAAAATGGAAAATGGGCGTGGCATCGCCCACTTATGGGTCAAAAACCATATCTCAGGAACTACTCGACAGATTTCAATGAAATTCGGTATATATTATTTTATTGACACCCTGATGACATGTGTGGAAAATTTCTTTATAACTCAATTTTGAATTCCATCTGAATCCTTCACTTTATAATATATACATTACGAACCAATGATGATAGCGAAATAAAACTTTACACAAATACAGTATATGATCTGTGGCATCACTTGTGAAAAAATTGTCGAAAACGGACTATAACTTTTCAAGGCCCCAGATATCGAACATGTTGAACTCAGCGCCTAAGGTTAAATTTTAACCGAAAATATGGGTAAATCTCTCAGCTAATTTAATGTAATTCAGAGGAAATTGTTTTCTTCCAATAGTGTGTCTCTGTTCCAAAAATTATTAAAATCGGGTCACAACATCTCCTAGCTCCCATATACATAATTATAGGTTTTGCAAAAATATCATCCCCTAGCTCCCATATACCTAATTAAAGGTTTTTCAAAAATTCGTTGGGCTTTATTACGTATATATGTATTGGTTAATATGTGATTTATCTTAGCAAAATTAAGTGAGCGTGTAGTATTGGATATAGTGTACCTTGCTGATGAAACTGAATGAAATCGGTTCAGAAATTACCTCAGCCCTCATATCTATATATGACGATTTTCGTTATTCTATTAAACTTTATGCCGAATTTATGGGTAAATTTGTGCATTATCTTAATAAAATTTCTTCAATAAATTGCGAGAGTATAAAATGTTCGGTTACACCCGAACTTAGCCTTTCCTTACTTGTTTTTCTTTTGTTACTATACTAATTTACCAAAGTTGTTGATGAAAGAATCGGCATCGGCCAAAAATTTGGTATCGGTCGGGCATTAGTTCGTATACCGAAGTAAAAGCTCGCAGTTAAAATGATGCATAAATGCTTACCGTTAGCGGCCACAGCTTGGCGCCGATTTTCGAATGCAAAGTATATACTGCTATAAATGTGAGCTATCCTGGAATAATATTTAATCGTTTTGATATTTTAGTATTGTCATTTGTAAGGTATATTTTAAAATGGGCCGCCATACAAGTATTGAAGTGCGCGAGTTAGTCCTAAGTATTATAAAGACGGAAAAAGTCAACGCAAAGTCGCGTAAATGAGGAAACTGTGTGATGGAACTATTCGGCATTTCATTGAAAATATTTATTTTCATAATAAAATATTTGCGGAAAATACGAGAAAATCCTCATTTAAGTGCTCCAGGTTTAAGCAACGAAGCGAAGAACAGTCATCTCAAAACCACAAGAAGAATGCTCAGAGAAGCTGATTTCAATGTCCAATGTCCAAAGGACAAATTATTGTCAGAATGATCAAAATATATTGCTGATTAAAGAAAACGTAAGGCATATTGCGCATATTTAATCAAAACTATTACGCATGCCTAAAAGGATGTTTTAACACAGGGTTACACCACATGTTCGTGTGTTCGATTGGCTTCTGTCTAACACTTTGCCAATCGAAGACAACTATTGTTGCACACAAATGACAATGCTCAGCGCATTCATTTCAAAAAATGAAGTTTTTAATCTTTACTTTTTGTGACATCATTTGTACCAAGCGTTTTATACAATTGCAGGTTAATTATTTTTTAACACGTGGGATTCTGCCAAAAAAGTTTGATCAATTTCATGATTAGTGAAGTTAGTGAACACAAGTGTATCCTTACTTTACGAACTTTATCACTATTCAGGTAAACAAAAAACTCGTTTGAAATATATAGTATGTATATGGTTTTTCTTTAAGGTAATGAAACTTTTTTTGTGCTCATAAATTTCTTTCGTTTGGGAATCGATTAAATTGATCTGGAGTACATAATATTAAATATACGTACCTTTTGCCGAAAGTATTGGCAGACCTTTACTATTGCGATTGCACGTATATAAGTTAACTCAAATTGCTCATCCACAGACGGAGATGTATTGTAATATTTTTACGAGTGATAGTGAAGTAGAGTATCCGGACCATATAAAATGTCACTTAGAGAATTAGAAATAAAAACGCTTATTGAGTTTGCGGTTGACTCGGCACTTTCAAAACAAGCTCAAATTTTTGAACAAATAGTAAAAACTTTAGAAAATAAATTTGCATCATTAACGGTACCTGAAGTAGAAGTGTTTAAAGATGCTGAAATTGTGCCAGGAATGTGTTGCGATGAATCATAAGACATGGTTAAGTCACTACATGATTTCGAAGGGAAACACGAGACATATGTCTCATGGCGAAAGGCTGCTCATGCAGTTTATAAACTGTTTGAAAGTTATGTAGGAAGTTCTAAACACTACCAGGCATTAGGCATTATTAGAAATAAAATGAGGGGCTCCGCTGATCTGGTGCTGTCCTCATACGATACACCACTGAATTTTAAAGCTATTATTAACAGGCTAGACTTTACCTACGCTGACAAACGACCTATTTACCTTATTGAACAAGAGTTATCGACTCTACGTCAAGGAAACTTGTCAATAATGCAGTACTATGAGGAAATCGAGCGTAAGTTAAGGCTCCTCATTAATAAAACTATAATACCACACGACAGCCCCTTAGCTTCCTCCCTTAACGACAAATACAGAACAGATGCACTGAGAGTATTTATTTCAGGCAAGAAAAAACCCTTAAGTGACATTCTTTTTGCAGCACGTCCAAATGACCTGTCATCAGCATTAGCCTTAGCTCAAGAAGTTGAGTCTAATCATGAACGTTTCCAATTCGCAAACAATTTTGCTAAAAGCTTAGAAGAAAGAGCTCATAGAAATTAATATCGGCAAAGAAAAATCTTTGATCAAAGCAATGAAAACGTACAACTGGCTAAAAATCCATTTTTTGGCAGACAAAAAACACAAAATAGAAGACCATTTTCAAAACAGGATACACCTCAACCGATGGACATTGACAATTCATCTCGATTTAGGTAGTCTATCCAACAACCAAATAGAAGTTTCTCTCATTATGTACCACTAGGGTGGCCCTTATTTTCCAAAGTATTCCGATTCTCGATCGCACCCCCTAGAAATATGCGAATAGCCCAAAAACTAGTATATACAAAGTTTTGGGTCAATCAAAAAAGGTTTAGAGGTTGCGCAAGGAGCTTGAAATCCTGAAAAATTAAGAATTTTTACCATTTTTATGTCTCCATATTTCAAAGCCACACTATCTGGTTTCCATACCGTAATAAGATCTGCATTTTATTACCTTTCCAAAATTACCACGATCTTAAAATCGGTCGATTGATGATAGAGTTACAGAAATACAAATATGAAAGTAAATTTAATGTGGTGCATTCTCTAGCGTCGCATGCGCGTGAAGTGCTGAACACAAAGACGGCGACACGACACGACGTAGCGACGGCTGATCACAAATGTCGCTTTGAAGCCAGCGTCTTGAACATTTTGAAGACGGCAGCGACATATCAAACAGCAATTTCATTGTTGCCGTACTAAAACCTTTCATTTAAATAAAATTTACATATTTAGTTTAAAGTAAAATTATTTGTGCAAAAAATGTAAAAATGGTCGATTTATTTGTTTTTAATAATCTATTGTTATTATAAATGATATATCAAAGTTATTTTACGTTTCTGCTGGCAAAATAACGTCATACTTGTTAGAACTTTGAATAATTTTACATTTCACATATTAGTGGCAGCTCTACAGCGGCCATTGTCGTCGGCAAAATTAGAAACATTTCTAATTTGGCGACAGCGAAGACTTCAACCCTTTTGTCGTGAAGTCGTGCTGTTGTCAAAAAATCTGTGCCCATAAGAACGCGTGTATTTTAATATTTGACAGATGTCGCTCGTCGTTTGTCGTCTTCTATGTGTTCAGCACTTGATATACCGTTATAACGGTTCTAATGTTATTTTTATTATTTTTATTACGGTATGGAAAACCAGTAAGGGATAGTGTGACTTTGAAATATGGAAGACTGAGACATAAAAATGGCAAAAAATCTTATTTTTTCAGGATTTCAAGCTCTTTGCGCAACCTCTAAACCTTTTTTGATTGACCCAAAACTTTGTATATACTAGTTTTTGGGCTATCGCATATTTCTAGGGGGAGCGATCGAGAATAAATAAACTTTTTTTATCCTCCATACAACTAAGGGCCACCCTAATGTACCACCCCCTAATCAGATCATTAAAAGATCATATAATGGCACTGCACGGTATACGGGACCAAAGCGACAAAGGATAAATCATCTTTTACAAAATAAAAACACACTTGCTCAAGACGAATCTGAATATCAAACTACAGCCGAATTAGAGGCAAATGATATTACAGATGAAACTAATCAATATGATGAAGTAATTTTTTTAGAAATTGCTCCCTGTTACCCTTTGTAGAGCGAACGATAGCAGGTAGAACCACAAAGCTTCTTATTGACACAGGACCTTAAAAAAATTATATTAAACCTTTAACTGAACTAAAAAACGTCACTGCAGTAAACGAATCTTTCTTAGTTAAGTCGCTTCGTTAAAAAAATGTCCTATGCATATTTTCAACACCATAACTACATTCTTTATACTTCCAAATCTGTCAACAATTGTCGGAATAATAGGATTAGACCTGCTTAATGAAGTAGGTGCTACATTGGATTTCAAACATAAACATTCAAATTCAGCCAAAATTCAGAGAAATGATAACAAAAAGACAAGGAGTATTTCCTGACCCTAATGAGGCACTGACGAAGAAGCAGTATACTCTAGATTGTACCCTTACCCAATGGGAGTTTCTGACTTTGTAAATAGTGAAGTTAGTAACTTGTTGAGAAATAATATAATTAGGCCATCTAGAGCATCACCCTACAATAATCCAGTATGGGTAGTAGATAAAAAGGATTAGACGAGCAAGGAAACAGAAAAAAATGACTAGACTTTAGGAAGCTAAATTCCAAAACGATTGACGATAAATATCCCATACCAAATATAAGTGCAATTCTGTCGAATCTCGGTAAAACCAAGTACTTTACCACGCTAAACTTAAAATCTGGATTTCACCAGATATTACTTTCTGAAAAGGACAGAGAAAAAACCGCTTTTTCTGTAGCAAATAGGAAATACGAATTTTGCAGACTTCCTTTGCTGGGAGCATTTTTCAAAGAGCTATTGACGATGTACTTAGGGAGCGAATAGGAAAATCATGCTACGTTTATGTAGATGATGTTATAATTTTTTGGAGAACATGGAAGACCATGTAAGACATATAGCATGGGCCAATATGAGGGTTTCACGAGAAAAGACGCATTTTTCAAAGAGAAAGTCGAGTATCTTGGGTTCGTAGTCTCACGAGAAGGCATTACAACAAACCCAAGTAAAATAGCCGATTTGAACAACCAACCACATTGTTTCAAGTTCGATCATTTTTGGGTATGGCAAGCTATTATAGATGCTTTTTCAAAGCCTTTGCATCTATAGCTAAACCATGAACAGAAATTCTGAAGGGTGATAACGGTAAAGTGATCGCCGGTCAATCAAAAAAGATACCAGTAAGCCTCAATGACAAGCAATGACTAGTTTTCGACAAACTAAAAAATATTCTTATTTCGGAAAACGTCATGCTGCTTTATCCTGACTACCAAAAACCATTTAACTTAACGACAGATGCCTCATCTTTTTGCTTAGGAGCAGTTGTATCTCAAGCTGGGAAACCAATTACTATGATTTCTAGGACCCTTAGGGAAAACGAACAAAATTTCGCACAAATGAGCGTGAGCTACTTGCTATAGTGTGGGCATTAAAAACCTTAAGAAACTATCTGTATGGCGTAAAAAATCTAAACATTTATACCGACCATCAGCCGCTTACGTTCGCAGTTTCGGATAAAAATCCAAACGCGAAAATAAAAAGATGGAAAGCCTTTATTGATAAACATAATGCACAAATCTATTATAAACCAGGAAAATAAAATTTTGTTGCTGATGCTTTATCAAGGCAAAATTTACATGCTTTAGAAGAAGATGTACCATCTGATATGGCCACTGTACATACCGAATTGTCGTTGACAAATGTCATTGACTCCACTGACAAACCAGTAAATTGCTTCCGGAATCAAATAATCATTGAAGAAAGCTCAGTCTCCTCAACACGAACTATAATTATGGTCTGCTAGAAAAAGTACAAAACGCAGTCAATAAGAATGTGGTTAACACAATCGTGTGTGAATTACAAATCCTAGCATATATTCAAAGTAAACTCGTCGAGATATTCCCGGCAACAAAATTTTGGCACTCAAAAAAATTGGTCATAGACGTTATCGACAAGAATGAGCAAAAATAAATAATAGTCGCCGAACACAACAGGGCCCACAGAGCAGCTCAAGAAAATGGCAAACAAATACTTCAAGACTATTATTTCCCAAAAATGACCCATCTGATAAAACGAAATAGTTGCAAATTGCAAAATTTGTAATAGAGCAAAATATGTCCGACACCCGAAAAAACATATTATCGGCGAAACACCTATTCCTTCTCATGTAGGCGAAATACTCCATATTGACATATTTTCTACAGATAAAAAATATTTTTTAACTTGTATCGATAAATTTTCAAAATTCGCCATAGTACAACGTATAGCGTCGAGAACTATAATTGATATAGAACCATCAATTTTACAACTTATAAATTTCTATGGACATACCAGAATTATATTTTGCGACAATGAACCATCTTTAAATTCAGGGACAATAAAATCACTTCTGGAAAATAGTTTTAACGTTCAAATTATAAACTCTCCACCACTCCATAGTACATCAAATGGACAGGTAGAGAGATTTCATAGTACCCTCGCGGAAATTGCTAGGTGCTTGAAACTTGAAAAACACAGTTGAATTAATACTTCAAGCAACAATTGAATACAACAAGTCAGTACACTCTATAATAAATAAGAGACCAATCGACGTAATACACTCCCATCCACCAGATCTCGAAGCAGATATAAAAGAAAAAATAAAAAAGAGTCAAGAAATACAACTACGGACACATAATGAGACAAGGCGTAACACAACTTTTCAGGTAGGGGATAAAGTACTTATGATATAAAATATATAAAATAAATAAGAGGCTAGGCAACAAACTTACACCTCTTTATGAAGAAGCTATATATGATATATGATTTTATGAGTTGCTTTTTAAATATTATTTCCAAAATGCAAAACTATGGAATGGCTTTGAAGCCGAAATAAACAGATTCTGGTCACCACATAGGACTGGAAAAGAATAACAGAAGCTAATATTTTAATAATACTATATTTTTGAGCAATTTCTAAAATTTGATTTACTTCAGAGGTATAGATAGATATTAATATACAGATGTTGCAGTTCTGTTTTAGGTGCTGAAATATGCACATGTGTTCCATTCATACATAGGATCACATAAGGAAATTCTGTTTGATTACTTATTATGTATTATTATAGTTGTATTTTGCTCTTATTGTATGCTAAATTTTATATGTTTTCGGCATATTTTCAGTTGCATAAATGTGGTCACTTCTTTAAGAATCGCTGACATTGTATTTGAGTTGTGAAATTCCGAAGTCATTCCCATGACTTTTCTGATAGCTACCTTCAGCAAAGAATCGTAGCGCTGCTCAAATCTTCAGAACTGGAGAGACAACAGTTGATCGGTTGATGGATTTAAAATGTGGCCAACAAGTATGAAAATGCTTTGTTTGATCTATTTGAAAATATACAAAATATAGTAAACATAGCAAATAACAACATTTGAATCCTTAGCGTACTTCATAAGTGAAACATCGAAAGGACTGGAACGATCTCTAATTAGCCGTCGAATTAATGCGACATTCAAGCTTTCTTCCCGACTCATGAAAAATAATTAATAATTACTCATTATAGTTCTTTTTTGTATTTTGTTTCAAATAAAATATTTCTGTTCGCGTATTTGTATTGTTAACTGCACAAATTCCCTGCAAGACGGGTAATTTTTAGCTAACATGTTACAGCTATGTTACTCTAAACATTAGCAAAAATTAATTTGTGTGTTACTTTTGTTCGAAGCGTGGGAAAGAAGTAACACTATGCCCCTACTCGTTCAACGGTTTTCTCACTCTATCCAATTACATTTTGCATAAGTGGTCTCGTTCTACGATAACACTTATACTTGTCTCCTATTGGTCAAGTTTTGACAACTAACTGTCTGTTAATGGCCTCATATATTTTCATATTTGGCATGTTATATATATGTTACCTCTGCTGAAGCAAATGTTATTCAGAACAGATGTATTTGTTACCGTACGGGTCATTATTTTGGTTAGCAGCTTGTTACCTATATTTGTTATCTTTTTCCGCTAACAGTTAAAAATAATTATTTTCGTTTTGTTTTTTATTTTATTTTATTACATTTTTAATTATTACAAAATCAAATATGTAGATAATACAATCATATAAACTTAAACAGTTAAACTTATTATTAAATTTTTACATTTACAAGTTATTAATATAAAAATTACATTTATATATAAATTATTATATTTATGCAATTTATGTTCTAATTTAACAAATTCAAATGATATATAATCTTATTTTATTCTTATTCTAAATATATGTATATATTTTAACAATGTTGGGTGTGGACTGGATACACCTTACGCAAACCTGCTAACAACATATCAAGAAATTCCATCCCAGCATCCAGGCATCTAACACCTAAAACAGAAAAACAAAACGAAGGATGAGTATGTGTAAAATAGTACATAATAGAACTACACGCTATACAATGGCCACTAGTATTTACAAAGCTTTTAATATTTATTTTTATTCTTATATTTAGCACTTTTCTTTTAATAATAATATTCTTTAATTTAGCACTTGAATTTTTATATATTTCTTTATATAGCTTTTAATATTAATTAATCAGTTTATATTTAACCATTCAGGTTAATATGTTCAGAATTCTGCAAACGAGCAGATACCCTGACATCCGAAAGCACTTATTTAAATGAGTTAGGTACCAACCGCTTGTTTATCCAATTCATTTATTTATTTTTTTTCACTTTTGAACTACACACTTTAAATATAATAATAATTAGGTATTAATTAAGATAATTTTAAAATAACTTACATTTTCTTTTGTATCAAGTCCCGGTCTTTGTGCGTTGATTTTGCCTGCAATTTCATTAAAGCTGTATTAGTAAAAACACACAAATTATTAGATAAACACAAATCACACTTACCTTTTCAATTGAATACTTTTATATATCTCCTGCATAAAAATTAAAATCAATTAATATTAATAATAAAATTTAACCAAAAATAACCTTACCTCTTCAAGCGACAATTTTTTTATAAAATGGCCAAATTGCGGCTTCAATTTCAGTTTTTCTTTTTTTAATGTCATATCTGTCTTCTTTTAGCATATTATTATATCAATATGCTTACAGTGGCAATATTTTTTCTCTTTCTAACGAAAGCTTTCTCCAATTCAATTCAAAGTTGTAAACAAATGTAAGTGTTGTAATTGTATGAGTAAACATCTGAAAAAGTTTGATTGTGTTTGTGCAGTTTGTTACCTCCGTCTTGCAGGGTTGTTACTCACATTTTATCAGTGCTGCCAAATACTTACAAAATAATTGCCAAAAATGTAAACTCAGGGCTGTTATTTGCATATTCTTGGCAACTGAGATAAATAGCTTATCATAATAAAAAATCTAGACAAGGCTACTATAATGGCGATTATTCGCCAGTAGCTTTACACAATTCAGGTGTTAATCTGAGCTTCTTCGAAAGTTTAATAATACTTTTGATTAAAACCGCGCTTCCTCCTCGTGTTGAGTTTGCTGGGTGCGGATTGTGGTATAAATCATAATTTTTGAATTTAAACAAGTAAGGAAGGGCTAAGTTCGGGTGTCACTGAACATTTATACAATCTCAATTTATTTATTTAATTTTATTAATATAACACACAATTTGACCCACATATTCATCATATATATGGTATGAAGTCCATTGAAAGCAGTGCATTGTAAAGTAAATTATTCAGACAGATTTAAAAGTTCTGGTATATGGAAGTAGGCGTGGTTGTGAACCGATTTGTACTTAAAAAAGTTAAATCCACATATGCCCCAATATTGTGAAAAGCATTCAAGGGGTACGGACGTGCTTTTAAATCCGCTCCGTGAAAGCTGATTTTTTTTACAAACGTAAACAAACGAAAAGTAAATAGCATCGGTTAAATTGTCAACAAATAATCAAATCAAAAAACAGTGCACAAAAATTACCATAATAAACATAAACAAATAGTGCACAAAACAAAAATATATAAACAATAAAATCAAACAAACAATAATGAACGCTGTGCAGCCTCACCAGCAAAGCCGTAGGCATTCCTTAAATGCTTACTTCAGCTTTGTGGAGGCAACACAAACAACTCCTGCCAACAAAATAAGCAACGGCGGTGATGAGTCATCGCAGCGATCAGCTGAAATGGCATCGAAGCAAAGGACGCAGTCAGCAGAAGCAGCAGTAAACAGCAATTGCGCAACAACAAATGCGCTGACCGGACAACGAAGGAAAACAAAAGGGAAGGTGAGAATGTACAATACAAGAAAGGACCATCTATTCAGACTGGTATTGACCGCTACATAAACACAATAAGGAAATCTAGTCCAATTAAATCAGCGGTCAATAACAAAAAATTTCAAGCAGGCACGCCTAATGGTAAAAAGCCAGAAATTTTAATCGGCAATTGATTTGCCTTACTGAGCAAAGAACCTAACGACGATGCGAAGGGTACTACTGCAGCAGTGAATGCCAAACCTCCTCCAATCTATTTGCGTGAGCGTAGCTCAAATGTCTCCAAATTGACCTTTATGTATGTATGTGATTGGCGTTCAACCGTTTAGCCGGTTATAGCCGAATCGGTGAGAGCGCGCCACTCTTCTCTTTCCTTCGCAGTTCGGCGCCAGATGGAGATTCCAAGTGTAACCAGGTCGATTTCCACCTGGTCCCTCCAACGGAGTGGAGGCCTTCCCCTTCCTCGGCTTCCTCCGGTGGGTACTGCATCGAACACTTTCAGAGCTGGAGTGTTTTCGTCCATTCGGACAACATGACCTAGCCAGCGTAGCCGCTGTCTTTTTATTCGCTGAACTATGTCAGTGTCGTCGTATAACTCGTACAGCTCATCGTTCAATCGTCTGCGGTATTCGTCGTTGCCAATGTTCTGAGGTCCGTAAATCTTGCGCAAAATTTTCCTCTCGAAAACTCCTAGTGTCGTCTCATCTGATGTTGACATCGTGCAAGCTTCTGCACCATAAAGCAGGACGGGAATGATGAGGGACTTGTAGAGTTTGATTTTGGTTCGTCGAGAGAGGACTCTATTGTTCAATTGCCTACTCAGTCCAAAGTAGCACCTGTTGGCAAGAGTTATTCTGCACTGGATTTTGAGGCTGACATTGTTGGTGTTGTTGATACTGGTTCCCAGGTATACGAAATTATCTACATCTTCGAAGTTATGACTGTCAACAGTGACGTGGGAGCCAAGACGCGAGTGCGCGAGTGCTTCTTTATTCATGCGGGAAAAAGCAGAGCAAACGGCGCGGTTGTTGCTTCCGATGATATCAATATCATCGGCGTACGCCAGAAGCTGTACACTCTTGTAGAAGATTGTACCTTCTCTATTTAGCTCTGCAACTCGTATTATTTTTTCCAACATCAAGTTAAAGAAGTCGCACGATAGTGAGTCACTTTGTCTGAAACCTCGTTTGGTATCGAACGGCTCGGAGAGATCCTTCCCAATCATGACGGAGCTTTTGGTGTTGCTCAACGTCAACTTACACAGCCGTATTAGTTTTGGGGCGATTGACCTTTATAGTTAGTGCCTTTAAAATAGATAACATAGATGAAACGAAAATTCAAAGTACACTGAAAAACGTTTCATGGATGTTGTGAAATTCTTAACAAATAATAACAAGAATTACTACTCGTACCAATTGAAGAGCTCTAATGGCCTAGTGGTAGTTATAAAAGGTATAGAGTCTTCGGTAGACTCCAACGACGTTAAAGAAGCTCTGGAAGAAGGTTTTAGTATTAAATCAGTATTAAATATATTTAACAGATATAAAGTACCTCAGACAAATGTTCAAAATAGAATTGATGCCAAATAATGAACAACTAAAGAAGAATGAAACACATCCAATTTACAAGTTAAAATATTTGCTCCATCGCAGAATTACCGTCGAGGAACCACATAAAAGAAATGGCCCGGTACAATGCACCAACTGCCAAGAGTATGGGCACACGAAAGCATATTGCACTCTATGCAGTGTCTGAGTGGTGTGTGGTGATCTGCATCCTACATCAAAATGTACTCTTAAAAAAGAGGATTTAAATAAAAAATGTAGTAATTGTGGTGGAAATCACACTGCAAACTATAGGTGTTATACCGGTATACAAAGTCTTAAAAACAAAATTGACTGTTGGAATTCAAGCACGCCGTAATCAAATGATAAATATTCCTTCCAAGGGAGTTATTGAAAACCCTGTCCATATTTCAAAACAATGTATTCTTAAAAAAAGAGGATTTAAATAAAAAATGTAGTAATTGTGGTGGAAATCACACTGCAAACTATAGGTGTTGCCCGGTATACAAAGACTTAAAAACAAAATTGACTGTTGGAATTCAAGAACGCCGTAATCAAATGATAAATATTCCTTCCAACGGAGTTATTGAAAACCCTGTCCATATTTCAAAACAATGTATTCTTGAAAATAATGCTACACAAGGGAGCTATGCAAACGTGGTAAAAGGCAACAAAACACAAATGCAATTGCCCCAAAACCAACCAAATGGAAGCATTGAAAGAATGATTTTAAACCTTACCCAATGTATGACTCAATTTATGTCAACAATGCAAAATATGATTCAAGAGGTAATCAAAGCACAAAACCAAATGTTGCAAACTTTTTTAAGTAAAAAAAATGAGCGTACTTAACATTTGTATATGGAATGCTAATGGTGTTAACCGACATAAAATGGAGAATTCTGAATGAAAAATAATGTAGATGTAATGCTATTGTCAGAAACCCATCTTACGAATAAAAACAATTTCTTTATACCGGAGTATAGATTCTATGTTACAAATCACCCAGATGGAAAGGCACATGGTGGAACAGCAGTGCTAGTTGGAAAACGACTAAGCCACCACGCATTAGAATCTCATGCTACAGCGCAGTTACAAGCTACAACAATATCTATAAAAAATCGTTGCGGGAACTTAAACTTGACGGATATATACTGTCCACCTCGTTTTAAAATTACATAGAGCGAATTTAAAGACTTTTTTGAAACGCTAGGTCATAGATTTCTAGCAGGTGGAGATTACAATGCAAAACATATGTATTGGGTCTCACGACTTATTAATCCGAAAGGAGGACAGCTGTATCATACCATTATAAATAGGCGCAATAATCCTGATATAATATCCCAGGGTAAGCCGACATATTATCCTAGTGATCGTCAAATAATACCAGATTTAATTGATTTTGCTGTAATCAAAAATATAGATAAATCGCACATAACAGTAGATACATGTACTGACCTATCTTCTGATTACTCTCCTATACTAATAAAGTTATGTGAACAACCCGTATTTGTTGAAAAGAAAGTGGGCCTAACATCTCACAAAACGAACTGGCTAAAATACAAAAAATAAGTGAGTAGCCACATTAATATTGAATACAAAATAAATACAGAAGGAGATATTGACGAAAGTATAAGGGAACTAAATGATATAATTATTAACGCAGCGGCCTTAGCAACACCAAAGAAAAACTATGCGCCACTTGGTCTCAGAAAATTCAGTAATAGAGAAATAGAACAGCTTGTAAATGAAAAAAGACGTGCTAGACGAGAATGGCAGATAAATCGCTCCCCTTCCACTCAGCTTCAATTGAAATCTGCTGTTCGCAAATTAAAAAAAGCGTTTAAACGCGAGGAAGATTTCAACAATGAAATATATATATAGAAGCTGTGTCCAAACTCAAGCAAGCAAAATTCACTATGGAAAGCCCAAAAGTCCATGAAGCCACCAGTCGTCTCCAACATGCCTATACGAGACTTGGGTGGAAATTGGGCTCGAAGTGACGAGGAAAAGGCTACTTGTTTTGCAAATCACCTAGAAAAGGTATTTCAACCAAATTGCCCAAAGAATAACTTTAAGTTGTCAATCTTACCTAACACAAAAAATGAGTCGCCCGAGTCCTTTAAGACTTCACCTTCTGAAATTATTAACATCATAAAAGAACTTAATCCAAAAAAGTGTCCAGGATTCTCTGAATGCCTACTTTAGCTTTGTCGAGCCTGCAAAACCAGCTCCCACCAACGGTGAGAAGGATGATTTATCACAGCGACCAACTGTGCCTAAGCTGATCTTACCAACAACAAAATCAGCAGAGAACGGCAGTCAACAAGCTAGCAACAAGCAGGAACGCTCCAACAAATACGCAGGTACCGGCAAGTGAGATGACAGCGAAAGAAAACAAAAAGGAAGGTGAGAATGTACCTATGAAAAATGTTCATCTGTTCAGATTGGCATTGACCGCTACGTCAATATAAAAAGAAAGTTAAGTCCTTCAAAGTCAGCGGTCAATCCTAAAAAATTGCATGGCGGCACGCCACTCAAGAATAAACCCGAGATTTTAAATGGCAACAGATTTGCCTTATTAAGCAATGATTCGGAAGGCGCTGCGAAGGGTACCACCACAGCAGCCAATGCCAAACAGCCACCAATATATCTGCGAGAGCGTAGCTCAAATGCACTTGTTGCTAAACTAAGTGAAATTGTAGGTAGCAATATTTTTCATATAATGCCTTTGAAAAAAGGCAATATCGACGAAACTAAAATTCAGTCCTACACTGAAAAAAGTTTTATGGACATAGTTAAATTTTGTCAACTAAAAATAAGAACTATTATTCTTACCAACTTAAAAGCTCAGAGGGCATAGTTGTTGTAGTTAAAGGCATAGAGTTTTCCGTAGACTCCAGCAAGGACAAAGAAGCTCTTGAAGAATGCGGCTTTGAAATTAAAACTGTTTTAAATATCTTCAACAGAAACAGAGTACCACAACCCATGTTTAAAATTAAATTGATGCCGAATTCTAACCAGCTTAAAAAAACGAAACGCATCCTATATATGTATAACTTAAAATATTTGCTACGCCGTAGAGTAACAGTTGAAGAACCACACAAAAGAAATGGCCCAGTGCAATGCACCAATTGTCAAGATTATGGGCATACCAAATCCTATTGCACCCTACGCAGTGTTTGTGTTGTATGTGGAGATTTACATCCCTATTCCAAATGCACAATTAAGAAAGAAGATTTAACTAACAAATGCAGCAATTGTGGAGGAAATCACACTGCCAACTATAGGGACTGTCCTGTGTACAAAGATTTAAAATCGAAGCTATCACAGGGAATTCAAGCACGTCGTAACCAAATATTACATACACCCCGTAATGAAATTGTAGATATCACAGACCACAAAACCCGGTATACTTAAAACTACTGCAGTACAAAGGAGCTATGCCAATGTTGTAAAAGTCAACACGGTACAAATGCAACTACCGCAAAATCCACCAAATGGAGGTATTGAAACCATGATTATAAATCTTACGCAATGTATGACTCAATTTATGTCTACTATGCAAAGCATGATCCAAGATTTAATAAAATCACAAAACTAACTGCTGCAAACTTTAATAAATATTTGTATATGGAATGCTAACGGTGTTAATCAACATAAATTAGAGATTGTTAGATTTCTGTATGAAAAAAATATAGATGTAATGCTAATATCAGAAACTCATCTAACAAACAAGAATAACTTCAATATACCCGGATATAGACTCTATGTTACAAATCACCCCGATGGAAAAGCGCATGGTGGAATGGCAGTGTTGGTTAGGAATCGGCTTAACCACCATGCTCTCGAATCTCATTCTACAGCCCAGTTACAAGTCATTAAAAAATCGGGGTTGTGATTTAAACCTAACGGCTATATACTGCCCACCTCGTTTTAAAATCACAGATAGTGAATTTAAAGACTTTTTGGTACACTACGTCTTAGATTTCTAGCAGGTGGAGATTACAATGCAAAACACATGTACTGGGGATCACGTCTAATTAACCCCAATGTAAGACAGCTGTACAACATTGTTATGAATAAGTACAATAATCTTGATATAATTTCTCCTGGCAAGCCAACATTCTGGCCCAGTGATAGTAACAAAATACCAGATCTAATTGATTTCGCGGTAATCAACTGACTGTACTGATCTATTTGCTGATCACTCGCCTGTACTAATAAAGTTATGTGAACTACCCATATTTGTTGAAACGAAAGTTGGCCTAATATGTCATAAAACTAACTACCTAAAATACAAAAAATACGTCAGTAGCCACATTAATATTGATCTAAAAATGAATACAGGAAGTGATATTGACTCTTACTCAAAGGTATAATAACTAATGCAGCTGTCTCAGCAACATCAAATAAGAATTATAAGCCTCTTCGCCGCTAATCAAAATCACTAATAGCGAAATTGAAAAGCTTGTAGATGAAGACGTGAATGGCAAATAAATCGTTCCCCTTCTACTCAGCTCCAACGAGGAAGAATATAACACTCAAAATTATATAAAGAAAGTGTGTCCAAATTCAAGTAAACGAAACTCCCTTTGGAAAGCCCAAAAGTCTATGAAGCCTCCAGTCGACTCCAACATGCATTTAAGAGGCTTGGGTGGAAAATGGGCACGAAGTGACGAAGATAAGGCAAATTGTTTTGCAAATCACCTAGAAAAGGTATTTCAATCAAATTGCCCAAAGAACAATTTTATGTTGCCAATCATCCCCAATACTGCTAACGAGTCGCTTGGGTCTATTAAGACTTCAACTACTGAAATTGTTAGAATCATAAAAGAGCTTAATCCAAAAAATCGTCAGGCCACGATAACATTTCTCCAAAAATGCTAATTGAGTTACCAAATATTGCTTTAACTGTGCTCTCCTTGCTCTTTAATGCAATTTTTAGTTTCGGATACTATCCTATTTCATGGAAAAAGTCGCAGATAATCATGATAGATAAACCTGGGAAAGACCTGACAAAGCCGTCTTCATACAGACCAATCAGTCTTCTACCCTGTCTTTCTAAAATATTTGGAAAAGTGTTACTATTAAAGGTGTCTCCTTTCCTTCATGAAAATAATGTAATACCAACGCACCAATTCGGTTTTCGTGCAAAACATGGCACTGTAGAGCAAGTAAATAGAATTACTAACGAAATTAGGAAGGCATTAGAACATATGTAGATGTGGCACAGGCGTTTCATAAAGTAAGGCATGAAGGACTTTTGTATAAGGTTAAAAAAAGTTTACCTTTCAAATTGCATAAAACCTTGGAGTCCTATTTCAAAAATAGAAAATTTGAAAGTGCAAGCATGTCACATTTTCACTAAGACCAAAAACGTGCCCGCCAGTTAAAATGAACAATGTGCTAGTACCTCAAGCGTATCTTGGTATTCACTTGGATAGAAGGCTCACGTGGAGAAAACACATATCGAGTAAAATAACTTACATGAAGATAAGAGCAGCAAATTTAAATTGGCTTTTAAACAAAAATTCAAAACTAAGCCTAGACAATAAATTTGTGTTATATAAGGCGGTCATAAAGCCAATTTGGATGTATGGCATTCAACTGTGGGGTACGACCTGTGCAACCAATATCGATATAATTCAGAGATTCCAATCAAAAATGCTTAGAACAATAACGTGCGCACCATGGTACATGCGTAATGAAAATATCCAAAAAGATCTGGGAATTCTTATGGTAAAGAAAGAAGTAGAGGATAGCAGAAACAAATACATAACTAAACTCCGAGATCATCCAAACCCACTGGCTAATGCTTTAGTACAGTCCTGTAATCAATCACGACTAAAAAGAATAGATATGCCTGCGTATTAAAGAGCAACGTTTCACCAAAACAGCGCAATCGCTTGATTGTGCTGTCTAGTTTTAAATAGATTTAAGATTTTGTAACTTATTGTTAGGCTTTAAGGAGCAGATTCAGTAAATAAAGAAATATTAAAACAAAAAAGATGGTAGAAAGCAAACAGCGAGCAGTTTCAAAAACAACAACGACAACCAGCGACGAAAATGTGCTGATACATTTGTTTAATGAATAGGCAAATTTCTCGATTAATTCGATTAATTTCTCGATATTAATAAAATTAAATAAATAAATTGCGAGAGTATAAAATGTTTGGTCACAACCTTACTTAGCCCTCCCTATCTTGTTCTTGTTCGTTTAGTTTATTAAGAATTTGGGATAACAGACTATTTTTTTGAACTGTATTTGCCTGACCTTGCTTAGTCAGTTACAGTGTAAGAAGTGGTAAAATATACATATTGAGAAAGGTTTTAATATCGCAATATTTGAATCTGTTTGTCCTTTAATACTGTGCGTTTATATTTAGTGTATTTTTACCAATTGCAACATTTATATAGCATGGGATAGGATGTAACATAAACGCGAACGTGAATGTGATTACCAGAAATTAAATTTAGTAGTTCTAAACAACAACAAAAAGAAGTTTATGATACACTAATTGATAAAGTTTTATCAACATAGAAAATCATATGGGACGAATGCACATTGGCGCATAAACGTCTGCCGACGAAATAAACATTTGCATCAAATCATCCAATCTATGGCGTTATGTGAACAAACTTCAGCCAACAACAGACATGAGAGTTGAAGATATCTCAGCAATTATTGACTTTTGGTAATCGTCGAGTACCTTTCGACGAATCGAACGGATTTCAAATTTCTGTAACTTTGACTTATCGAAGAACGAACTTATCAACAAGGTATTCTTAAAAACAATTCAGCAATTTTGGCGTCTAAGAATAAAAATGTAGATGGCTTAAACTACATATGTAATTCAGAATAAGATCATTGCTACACTTCATTCACACTTCTTGTGTAATAAATGAAGATGAAGCCTCCAACTACTCAATTGAATTTTTAAACTTTTGGATGTGAATGACCTACCACCGCACAATTTACGACTAAAGATTGGATTAGTAGTAATCATGCTTTGAAACTTAAACCAACTAAAACTGGACGAAACGCGTTTGATGGTAAAAAAGAAGAATAAATCATTTCGAGGATCTCGATGATCCCTACTAATATTACGTTTGAGTTTAAACGTCGTCAATTTCCCATCCGCATTGCATTTGTTATAAATATTAACAAATTACAAGGCCAATCCTTGAAAGTTGATTATAAAGCGAAAAATGTCGTCCATCACAAGTTGCTTGACTGGAGAGTGTAACCCATGCTACAAAATACATATGTAACTAATAAGTAGTCATTAAAATACTTTTTATATTAATCTAATAAAAATAAAAAACTCAATAAAATCAAAAATCTCCTCATTTATTGTCTGTAAGGCGGAAGAAACTTTCCGCTGTGTCAGCTAGTAGAAATATATGTATATGTATATATACAAAATACATGTATACATATGTATTTTTTACACACAATACAAATTTAAACATAATATAAAGGTAAGTTCGGGTATAAAGCACATGCATCCCCTATACAACTGAAAATGAAAGAAGCAGGAATTGTAAAATTTAAAATTGCATGGGTTTAAAGAGTCCAATTGTATTTTGTATTATGTTGATAAACATGCCCCTGAAGTACACTATGTATCATCAGATTAGAGCCCCCTTTGGTTTAGTTTTAGCTAACTATGTGCATCGTTATTATTGGTTTTAAGTGGACAGACTATTTATCACTAACAGTAAAATAGAGAAAGTACAGTTATATATTTTTATTGGCTTGTTTTATTTTCGATGAAAAAACTTTAAGTCATCAGATTAGCGCCGCCAAATACAATGTTAATTATGTCGAAATAATTTTGAAACCACAATCAACACATTTTTTGTGGTGCTTAATTGACTAGTTTTTTTTTCAAATTATTCAATTTGGCAAGAGAATTATTTTATCTAAAAATCCAAAATCGAAGCGGTTCATGGGTGTGGACTGTTTTTGTATAAAATTGAACAAAACGGGAAGGCATCGAAAAATAATTTCAAATTTTGGTTGGTTAGAAATGTTCTCATACACATTAATATACCACCAAAACGGAACTAACCTACGACATAGGACTCATTTGGTCAACCATTACACTAGATTTTATTAAAAATTATACAGTTCTCTTCCAAATAAAATTTATGAAGTTCTTGCCAACAAAGGTGTCACAACCCATTTCAAATTTATATTAATTATTTCTATTCTTATTTTAAATTAAAAATGTTAAGTTTCATTTCCAACAGCTAGTAATGTTTTGACATTAACTTTTGCGGATGACACAGCTTTAGTGAGTCGAAACAAATGCCCAATTATAGTATCAATAGTATTAGAAGAGCATTTGATTTTTGCCGAAGAATGGCTAGCCAACTGGTGTATAAATGTAAATGAACAAAAGTGCAAGCATGTTACTTTTTCACTAAGACCAAAAACGTGCCCTGCAGTTAAAATGAGCAATACTTTAGTACCCCAAGCGACTGAAGTAACATATTTTGGTATTCACTTGGATAGAAAGCTCACGTGAAGAAAACACCTATCGAGTAAAATAACCTGCATTTTCTTTTATTTGTTTATTTATTGAATCTGCTCTTTGAAGACAAACAATCCAAATCGTCTTTATGACCGCGTTATATAACAGAACTTTGTTGTCTAGGCTAAGTTTTGAATTTTTGTTTAGAAGCCAATTTAAGTTTGCAGCTCTTATCTTCGCGTAAGATGTACGGCATACGTATGGATGTATCGATATAATTCAGAGATTCCAATCAAAAATGCTTAGAACAATCACGTGCTCAACATGGTACATGAGTAATAAAATATGCATAAAGATCTTGGTATTCTCATGGTAAAAAAAGAAATAGAGAACAGCAGAAACAAATATTTATCCAAACTCCGAGATCAACCAAACCCATTGGCTAGTGCTTTAGCACATTTTTGTAACCAATCACGTCTAAAAATAAGAGATATGCCAGCACACTGAAGAGCAACTTTTCACCAAAACAACTCAATCATTTGGTTGAGCTTGTCTTGTTTTAATTAGAATTATGATTTTATAACTTATTGTTAGGCTTTACAGAGCAGATTCAATAAATAAACAAATAAAAAAAGTTTCACTTATCATAAAAAAAAATTTAATTGGCGGGCGCTATCCTGATGACCCAACTTTCGTTTGCAAATTTTTGTACCGTTTTGGTTTTTAACGAATATTTGTATTTTGTCCTTACCTATTGAGCCAATTGCTTAAAGTTTATTAGAAAAAAATTAGGTAGCCTTAACCCAAATACTATGGATAATATTTGGTGTCAAGCAAGCGTGCTTGTGGGGGCGCTATCCTGATGACGAGCAGTGTACCCTTCCATTTCCAGCTGAATTTTTTGCTTACATACTTTGCATGAGCAAATTTTCGATTTTCGTTTGTTAAAAGCTCGCAATTAGTAAATTCTTTGTCAAAAACAATACTGTGACGATAACTTAGCCACCATATTCGCCAAAGAACATACACTCCGTGAGACTTTTAACTTTTTAGAAAAATAAAAGGAAGGGCCATCGTTTAAAAACATAAATGGTCTCCCAAAAACCGAGTTTGAAAAGTTTTTCGACGATTGGAAGAATCGCTGAAATAAGTGCGTATTATTGAATGGGGACCATTTTAAAGACCATGTAAGCGTGTCACGTCGGTTCCGACTTTCCTTACCTTATGTTCCCCGGTATTATATCCATCTCTTTGCTTAGCTTTATGTCATTCATATCGGTTAGTGATAAGAATCTCCTCTTTGAGAAAATGTCGCTTATCACATGGCCAATTAAAAATTTGAGGGTTCTTACTTACTTCAGCACTAATATGATAATAGTAACAATATGAACGATATAAATACATATATTTTATTTGGAACATTTTCCATAATAGAATATTGCAGACATCCCTTTACTTTACTTTTGATTCTCAAGAGTAGAAATTGCTATTGAAATTGATGTTATTATCAGTGAATACATATGAACCCCACTCCTCACACCACTCTGACCCACAAACGAGTATACATAGTTTTAGATGTATGTCGTGCGATAGCAATGCGAAATATGTAAGATAAGAATCTCATTGCAGCTTATTATACCTGTATTTTGCTTTATATATGATCACTCTCTAGTACTGTCGAAGTCAGTTAGAAGCTTACATCAGTCGCGAGTGCACGTCGAAGGTATAAACACTTTAATCGTAACAAAGCGCTTTTAGGCTCTGCTGTCGTGTCTACTTGATTTTCAACGATTTCGTTTCGTGGCATTACTTATAACTACTGTGACAATACAATACAAGACGCTGCTGAACGGTACGAACAGGTTCTAGTGGGGTTATCCGAATTTGGCCAGATGGGAGATTCGGGTAGTGATTCATTATCACATAAGCAGTTATAAAAAATAAATATACATACAAATAAATACATATACAAACATACATACATAAGTACACATTGCATGTTAAATTTAAATAAATTTTTAAACATATTAAGTGACCGTGTTTATAAAAAAAAAGTTTTCGAATTTGTCTTCACAGAGATATCAACTAAAGCATTGTAAAAAATATAAATATTTAAGGATTTAGCATTAATATTATTTTTGTAAACAAATACTAAATCGCTGAATCATCGAATGAAAAATATTTTATCCACCTGAATTAATAGAATTATCCTTAATATTTATTTAAAATATCTAGAAGCATAAACAAGCAAGTCTATAGATAAGTCATGTGAGTGACGATTGACTGGATCCGTATATAATTTTTCTATAGAATGCAGTAGATTGTACATAGTTACATACGTACATATGTATATGTAAATAATTGTGGAATAGATAACTAAATATGTACATACATATGTATACTCCACGAGCTGTGATCAATTCGCGGTCGTATTAGATATTTAGGTAATTGGTTATGCAAATCAAGCTTAAGTAATTTATTTTTGCTAATGCTTCAAGTCACGAGTGGAACATTACGCTTAAAATCTCGCTCGATTATATATTACAAAAACAAAAAAAACGTGTGTTTATGTATGTATGGAAGAACTTGTATAAGCGTTTAGACATGTGACAATAAATAAATAAATTTGGAACTGTAAATGTAAATACTTATACGAATAGTAAACTATTGAGATAGTGAAACCTACCGAATTTTACAAATATTTTACAGCCTCCGAAAAAAACTTGCATTACTGCAAACAAATTCAACGAAATTTACAAATGAATATTTCAAAAATGGCCTCAGAAACGCCAACATCGGACTTAGGGTTCGGTGATAAGGTAAGGAAAAATTAATTTTTCTATATATATTAGCATATATGTATGTGTAAATAAAATCTCCTCATCAACCCTTTCTTTTGTACGTTAAATAAAATGAAAACGAATTACAGTTGAACTACCATAACTTGAACTTCTATAACTCGAACTCTTGAATTGACAATAGAAACCCAATTTCATAAAAATTTCTGGACTTTTCGACTAGAACATAATACAATACTTAATATTTTACTTTCGAGGCAGAATTTTTACTGAGTCCCTCGAAGCGAACTGGGGAACTCGTTGACTATATGCCATCGCTAAAATTAAAAAATTAACTTTAACTTTGAAATTGTGTATACTATAGTCGTATGATGTATAGTATGTATGATATCTGAACAAAGTATTATTAAATATTCCGTAGTTTTATTCCGAAAATGTCTCAAATTAGTTCAGATCTTCCCTAGGACTCATATACAGGGTGGCTGATGAATTTTGCTACGCTACATTAAGAAACTCAAATAACTTTTTTTTCAGTGTATGGAATTCATTTTTCTTTTATTCATGTTAAAGCTCATTCAATTTTATTAAATATAGCTTAATTAGTTTTAAAACTAATGGAATTTAAATGCCCCGTTGATGCATGTGCGGCATCTTACCTTTTTTTCTTTTGTATGGCAGCAGCTATTGTTTCCTCCGTTCGAACTGAAGGGTTTCGATGGTAAGGTCTTCTGTTGACTTTCCCATGCTCGGCAAAATTGTTTCATTGTTTACAAGTCTCATTATGGTCCATCTGCTCGGAGGATTGCCTATACTCTCTTTGAATCGAAACTACGGACCCCAGTGCGTGATAGCGGCGGACAATCCAAATTCTTGTTTCAGTGACCCAGTTATCCATTTTTGTTAAATGTAAAAGTCAATCTGCAAAATAAAAAAAAAAAATTAACCAGATTCATTAAATATAAAGTTATTTAATTTTTTTTGGTAGCGGCTTTCATCAGCCACCCTGTAGACATAACAACATATAAATCTCGTTGCAATTGGGTATATGTAAAGCATAAACTACATAGCTCGCGAATGCGAATGTTTGACAGTTGAGTTGAATACACATGTTCTTATGAGATGAGCTCCATAGCTTTCGCATGTTTTCGCAACCAACGCTCCGAATTTCGAACTCGGATTCGAAGACGCACAGAAGTTGAAAATTTTCAACTTTCATGCGCTAACACAGCAACCTTCACATTCTTAAGAATAGCAACCAATATTATGTTACTTACAATCTTGTATGTTTTAATTGTTTAAGCTCGTTTTCTTCGATACAATATAAGTATTTTGTGAAATATAATTAGGGTATTCACAAAGTGTCATATTGTGTCATATCGTCATATTGTCATATTTTTTTATGACTGTCATATCAACACTGTTGTTGTTTCACATGCAAAATTAAAATATGACTGATACAACACTGCGTGGTATGTTTCTTGAGTTCGCTATTCTATACCCTTACCCACTTTCTGCCGAATTTTTTCGGTTTTTTGCGGCATATGCCTAGTACTGCAGTAACCGGTTACTTTTTGGAACCGGTTTTTTTTTGGGACACACTCGTGGCAGTGTGGGCGGTCGGTGGGTTTGGCTTTGGGGCGTTTTGGGGCAAAACTTCGACGAGTGCGTAGTCGGTTTTCTGTGAAGAACCGGTTTTTTTGGGTCGGTCAGTGGTCGGTTTTGCTCGTGCCCTTCTGCCCGAACACTTCTCAACCGATTTATACCGCACATTGTATATATCTGGAAAATACGGACATATATCTGGTTTTGGCCTCAGCAAAAATCGCTATGATTAAGTGTAGAAATATGACGAAATACAACAGTTAAGGGTGCTCACAAGTGTCTTATTTTTTAAGAATATTAAAATATGACATAAGACATACAACAAAACTTGTGAATTGCCTAAATATTTATTAATTTATTAATAATATATTTATCAAATATTTAAAGTAATCTTTAACAAGTAAGGAAGGGCTAAGTTCGGGTGTAACCGAACATTTTATACTCTCGCAATTTATTGATGTAATTTTATAAAGACAACACAATTCGACCCATATATTCGGCATAAAGTTCAATAGAATAACAAAAATCATCATAAATAGTATATGGGGACTGAGGTAATTCCTAAACCGATTTCACTCGTTTTCACCACCAAGATACAACGTATCGAAGACTATACGCTCACTTAATTTAATATTACTTATAATTAGGTATATGGGATCTGGGGGAAGTTATGACCCAATTTTTACCATTTCAGGTACAGAGAGAAACTGTTATAAGAAAAAAATTCAGAGGGAATGAATAACATTAAAATATCTGAGGGATTTACCTATATTTTCGGTGAAAAATTAACCTTAGGCACTGAGTTCTTCATGTTTGATATCAGGGGCCTTGAAAAGTCATGGTTCGATTTTGACAATTTTTCCACAAGTGATGTCACAGCTCAAATACAGTATTTGTGTAAAGTTTTATTCCGCTAGCTTCATTGGTTCCTTATGAATACATTATAAAGTGAACGAATCAGATGGAATTCAAAATTGGGTTATATGGGAAGTAGACGTAGTTGTGAACCGATTTCGCCCATATTCCACCCCATCAGGGTGTCAAGAAAGTGTTATGTACCGAATTTCATTGAAATCGGTCGAATAGTTCTTGAGATATGGTTTTTGACCCATAAGTGGGCGACGCCACGCCCATTTTCCATTTTGTAAAAAAAATCTCAGTGCAGTTTTCTTCTGCCTTTTCTTATGTAAAATTTGGTGTTTCTGACGTTTTTCGTTAGGGAGTTAACCCACTTTTAGTAATTTTCAACCTAACCTTTGTATGGGAGGTGGGCGTGGTTATTATCCGATTTCTTTCATTTTTGGACTGTATAAGGAAATGGCTAAAAGAAACGACTGCAGAAAGTTTGGCTTATATAGCTTTATTGGTTTGCGAGTTATATACAAAAAACCTATTTGGGGGCGGGGTCACGCCCACTTTTCCAAAAAAATTACATCCAAATTTGCCCCTCCCTAATGGGATCCTATGTTCCAAATTTCATTTTCATAACTTTATTTATGGCTTAGTTATGACACTGTATAGGTTTTCGGTTTCCTCCATTTTGTGGGCGTGGCAGTGGACCGATTTTGCCCATTTTCGAAAGCAACCTCCTCAGGGTGCCAAGGAACATGTGTTCCAAGTTTCATTAAGATATCTTAATTTTTACTCAAGTTATCGCTTGCACGGACAGACGGACAGACGGACGGACAAACATCCGGATTTCAAATCTACTCGTCATCCTGATCATTTATGTATATATAACCCCATATCTAACTCTTATATTTCTTGGTGACACAAACAACCGTTATGTGAACAAAACTATGATACTCTGTGCAACAGGTTGCGAGAGTATAAAAATTAGGGGGTGATGAAGTTTTAATAAACAAGGCAGGCAGTTTAAATTTTCCTTCCTATGCTTAATTCGAGGTTTTCTATATACATACACTGCTTAGACTGTTTTCACACGGGCAATTTTTGTCGCGGCAATTCTTAGTTTTATAGGAGAGGGGGCGACCAAGGGAAGCGAGAGAGAGAGAAATTCTCCTCCAAAAATTGCCCGTGTGAAAACGGTCTTATAAAAATCAATAAAAATTTAAAATCGCCGTCCATATTATTTAGGTCGTTTTCAAACTCGCAAATAAAAAGTGTGTATGTGTATCACCTTGTACACAGCTGTCAACGCATTCAAATGCGCATTTATTTTTTTTTCGCTTTCGCATTCGCATTCGCATACGCGAGCTATGTAGTTTCAGGTTAAGTGTTTTCTGGAGTATACTACTACACCTTACATTTAAAAGGAAAGGTCAACCCCTTTCCATAGCTCCCGGCTGACTCTAAACCGCACATATTGGTTAGTTAATGTATATCAATAACACCAATAATAAATCTAGGGAGAATATTTCGTTTAGTTTAATATAAATCCGACAGCGCCTTTATGATTAACATACTGATTCTATGTTAAAAACGTTGATGTTAAAAACGAATAACTGTAGTGTAAACGGTCTAAATTATCCTCGAAAAGTTGTATGGTAAATTTTGCTTAGATCTGGAAATGTCACAAGTTGAAATAGTTATATACTCGTATAACATACCCTATAAGTTAAACAACCTCAAGTATAATTAGTCATTTTTTGACATTTCATCAAGATCAAAACTTAGGAATAACATTCATATAATATGTATATAATACATTATATCTCAGGAACTACTCGACCGATTCGAATGAAATTCGGTATATAATATTTTCTTGACACCCTGATGACACGTGTGGAAATCAGTTCACAACTACGACAACTTCCCATATAACTCCATTGAATTCCATTTGATTCCTTCACTTTATAATATATGTATACATAAGGATAGCGATAGCGAAATAAAACTTTGCACAAATACTGTATATGATTTGTGGCATATGTGAAAAAATTGTCGAAATCGGACTATAACTTTTCAATGACCCGGATATCGAATACGAAGAATTCAGTGCCTTACGGTAATTTTTCCCCGAAAATATCTCAGGTATCTCAATTTAATTCAGAGGAAATATTATCCTTCTAATAGTGTGTCTCTGTACCAGAAATGGTTAAAATCGGGTCATAACTTCCCCTAGCTCTCATATATCTAATTAGAGGATGTTCAAAAATACATGGGTCAAATTGTGTGTTTAATAAAAATATAGCAATAAATGGCGATAGTATACAATTTATGGTTGCACCTCAACTTACCCTTTCCTGACTTGTTTTTAATAATATTTATCTGTACATGTTACATGTAACAGGCTACCCTAAGTGAGCAAATATACATATTAATGTATGTGGTCTGATTTATATAAACAAATACTACCGAACATATTATACTCAAGTATTTGCAAGGGTCGAAGGCAGAGAAATATTTCCTTTGAATTAAAACATCTTTCAGATGAAGTCAATATTTATCAATTTATACTATTTACATACATTCTGATTCATATTGGAGGTATTTACATTAGAAATAAATATAATTAGCACAATTCTCCATCTTCATGACACAATTTTAATCGAAATAGTATTATTATTTAATTTTTCAGATATATGCGATATGCAAACAAAAAATTGGGACGAATGCAATATACATAAGTATGTACTCGTTATTTGCCGGGACAAATTGTCACAGTTTTCTATCATTCGCAGTCGCATCAAATCACAATGTTTTCACAATTATATTGATATCATCCACATTTTAGATATTTTCAGCAACTGTCCATATTATGAGGGAAAGACTATCCATAAGGACTGTGCAACATGTTGCGACAGTATAAAAATACATACATACATAAATATGTACATAACAATATGTATCATATTAGTTTGGTGTTTACTGAAATTAAGAGAGCAACTCGAATGGACGTTTCGTCTCGTTTGGAGAGGTAGTTTGTGAATATTTCTCTATAGTTTTGGTTTGTTTCAATCTAATCTACTGTCATTACTAGTATTTGCTGAGTTAACGCTCTCAAATTAACAATAATACGTGTAAACCAGTAGTCGGCACTGCTTGGCACAATTGTGGCGAACTTACATCACACGTCAAGAATGATAGAAGACAAGATTACGACATAGTGTCGCGCTCACGACCCCCGAATGGGAATAGGCAACAGAAGAATTGTCAAATGGAAAACGGAAAAGTAAAACATAGTGAACCAAATTGAATAATGTACAGATAAAATATTACAATGAACGTGATTCTTAAAATCGTCATCTATAAAATGATCCAATATAATAATACATATTTATTATTAAAATTATATGTTTTGTTACAAAAAGTTCGCCATTTTGCCAACATTTTTGTTGGCTGGAAAAGTGAAAAAACTCTTTATATACGACTTTTTTGTACTATTGTTGTTAAATTCCGCCATTGCGCACTTCTTTTCCAAGTTAATATATTTTTCACTTAGAATTTTAAATAATAATTAAGCACTAGCCTTATTTTTTACTTGTTTTTTTACCTTGTTTTGTACTACCGTGCAATTTATCAGTTTTCCTTTCGTTTCTTGTTTTGATCGCGTGTTTGGGGGTCGTGAGTGAGTCACTCAACAGGAAATTAAAACCCAAAAAAGCTAACTGTAAACGAATGGCGTAATCTTGCCTTCTATCATTCTTGCTCTTAATATGGATGTGCAAGCACTACTGCTCTTAGAAATCTTACCGCTAATTATGTAACACCTTGCATGAAGATAAAATGAAGTTGATAAAAACCAAATCTCTTTCATGTATCTTACGCTGCCGTTACAAGGGCAAGAAAATTGACATAAATTGAAAGCCCTGACGTAGGTTGCAAGCAACTTGATATTCAATTATAGTGACAAAGATACCGTCGTCAAGGCAACATCTTACATTTATCGCCAAAATTGTTTCAATGTTCCATAAAATGCTATGTTTGTGTACAATTTCGTAAAAGGGTATAATTCACTTATTTCACCTTTATTCATCGTTAATTTTAAAATTTTGAAACTTGTAATTTGAGAATTGGAGAACTCTCTATGCTCAGATGATGATTTGATCATCAACTTGAAACGCTTTAACAGAAATTTAAAATGTGATGTTGTAGAACCTGCGCTTCTTCTTATGTATATGCTAGTATTTCGGAATCGTGGAATTCAGAAAAACAGAAAATTTCAAAAATTTAGAAAAGTGGTCGTGGCATCGACCTATAATTGGATTTATCTATTTTTTAGGTATTACAGCTATAGGCACCAAACTTGCTGAACATAGGTGCTCTAGATAGGGTGCAAACAATTTAAAGTGCGATAATTCACTAAAGTAAAATGTCAGAAACGTTCAATAAATGTAGTACACTAGCAGACCCGGCCACACGTTTTTGTGGCTAAGGTATACATTAAATTAATTTGGTCCAATCTTGGCTTCGGCGGCGATATTGATTACTCGAGGTTGATTTATGTTACGCAGCATGATGGCAACTCGACCGCGCGAGTGATCTTAACCCCCTCCCGTACCCCCGTGCTGAGTGACGCCTACAACTCTACATACAACGCATAGTTAGACGCCGAGCGGCTTTTCAAAATTTTTAACTCGTGATATCTTTTGAATGGAATGTCAGAATATAATAATTAAAAAAGTTATATAAAGGTTTTGAAGCGATCTTAAATAATAAATCATTTATTTCGATAAGGATTAATACTAAGGTACAAATAAAGAGCCTTTTCAAGTAGTGTTATTTTAATTTATTTTTTTATATAAAATCGCTTATAGTGACAAAACTATAATAGTTAGAGATATGATGTCGCGACGTTTTTTGTATGATAAGTTCTACAAAATTGTAGTACATCACTTTATTATATCTTCAATCGTTTTCGCAGCATTCGCGATTAAAGAAAGTATTTTTTTTACATTATCGGAGTTTTGGTAAGGAACCCTATTTTTTTTAAACTAAATGTAGCATATGTCACTCAGGGACAGTATAGCTTTCCAACGGTGAAAGAATTTTTCAAATCGGTTCAGTAGTTTCGGAGCCTATTCGAAACAAACAAACAAAAAACAAACGTTTCCTCTTTATAATATTAGTATAGATAAAAGATGTGCGTCGGTATATAAAATGGATAATGGGCGTGGTAACGTTTGTTTTACTTTCCAAATACTCCACCAATTTCTACCATATATATAATGGGAAGACATATTTTGCCATCCCCAAATTGTCAGTTAATATTTGTTTACATTTTCAAAAGAATGGAGAAAAAACAAAAGTACAAAAAAAAGAAATTCGTGTGGTGAGAGGGAGGAAGCGCTCCTAATTGGATTGTGGCAAAATAAGTTATTTGATCTACGTGGGCCCAGAAAAAATAGCCATTAAAATAAACATTAAACGTTTGTTTAACTCGTCTATCTTTTTTGCAAGGCCAAGGTGCTGGGTAGTAAGAGTATTTATAAATTCTCTTGAAGAATCAACGTTGCGCAAGATAGTTATCTGGCTTTTTAAAGCCAATACCTTCATTATTAAAATTTTCTTAAAACTCGATCATTAATAGTAATTATTAGATTATAAAACTTACTATTCTCGTTGCTCAAAATTAATAATTGCTTACATCGCTTATGGCATCAGAAACCGTCTGCATTACGGTTCGCATAGTCTATTGTTAATTTACACCAAATTGCGGTTATTTCAACGTTTTCGGTCATTATCAATCGCCCTCTGACATTTGACGAAAGCCAAAACATACAACATAATATTTAGGTTGGTGTTCGGCGGAGGACAGCTGCCTTCGCTTCACTCAATACTAATGAAGTAATCATTATTTATGACATGGATCATTTTCGTGATGTAAAATCCAGTCAAAAGTTTCAAAAAACCGATTGACCAATACGATGGCATGGTCATGTAAATTGTAATATTGTATTTTGGATTCCCCTCAATTAGTACCAAATCTTCATCATCATCGTTCACCCTCAAACATTTTAGAGTCTGAAACGCATTTTTCTTCTTCTTACATATTAAAATACATACAATATTTCTACTCAAATTCGCATGTAACCGCTAAAATCAAGTGAATAAATGCAATGTTTCAGCGCAAGTCAGCACCGAAAAACACTTCAGAACTGTTTTTCGCATTGGTCAGCTTTACGCATGGCTTCGGTCATCTTCCACTATGCGCTACCTGTGCGATTTCGTATGCAAATGTGGTGAACAGCTTTGAAGCTTATTTCTCGCATTCATCAGCTTTGCGCTCGGCCCGGCTTTGAGCGTCCATTCTGCAGCCACCCTTAGGCATAGATCACGATTTACAACAACATGAAATCTTGGGGCGCTGCAACTACAACAACAATAATAACAGGTTTCTGAGGAATGTTCAAAAACAGTTTGGTGCGTAAATACTTTTGACTTCTTCTTCTTCTTGACTGGCGTAGACACCGCTTACGCGGTTATAGCCGAGTCCAAAACAGCGCGCCACGTATCCCTCCTTCTGGCAGTTTGGCGCCAATTGGTTATACCAAGCGAAGCCAGGTCCCTCTCCACCTGGTCCTTCCATCGGAGTGGAGGTCTCCCTCTTCCTCGGCTTCCACCAGCGGGTACTGCATCGAATACTTTCAGAGCTGGAGCACTTTCATCCATTCGAACAACATGACCTAGCCAGCGTAGCCGCTGTTTTTTATTCGCTGGACTATGTCTATGTCGTCGAATAACACATACAGCTCATCGTTCCATCGTCTGTGGTATTCGCCGTTGCTAATGTTTAAGGGACCATAAATCTTCCGCAAAACCTTTCTCTCGAAAACTCCTAGTGCCGTCTCATCGTCCACGCTTCTGCACCGTAAAGTAGGACGGGAATGATGAGGGACTTGTAGAGTTTGGTTTTTGTTCGTCGAGAGAGGACTTTACTTTTCAATTGCCTACTTAGTCCGTAGTAGCACCTGTTGGCAAGAGTGATTCTGCGTTGGATTTCCAGGCTGACATTGTTATTGCTGTTAATGCTGGTTCCCAGGTAGACGAAATTATCTACAACTTCAAAGTTATGACTGTCAACAGTGACGTGGGAGCCAAGACGCGAATGCGCTGACTGTTTGTTTGATGACAGGAGATATTTTGTCTTGTCCTCGTTCACCACCAGACCCATTCGCTTCGCTTCCTTATCCAGTCTGGAAAAAGCAGAACTAACGGCGCGGGTGTTGTTTCCAATGATATCGATATCATCGGCGTACGCCAGTAGCTGTACACTCTTGTAGAAGATTGTACCTTCTCTATTTAGCTCTGCAGCTCGTATAATTTTTTCCAGCATCAAGTTAAAGAAGTCGCACGATAGTGAGTCACCTTGTCTGAAACCTCGTCTGGTATCGAACGGCTCGGAGAGGTCCTTCTCGATCCTGACGGAGCTTTTGGTGTTGCTCAACGTCAACTTACACAGCCATATTAGTTTTGCGGGGATACCAAATTCAGACATCGCGGCATAAAGGCAGCTCCTTTTCGTGCTGTCGAAAGCAGCTTTAAAGTCGACAAAGAGATGGTGTGTGTCGATCCTATTTTCACGTTTCTTCTCCAAAATTTGCGCATGGTGAATATCTGCTCTGTTGTTGATTTTCCAGGTCTAAAGCCACACTGATAAGGTCCAACCAGTTTGTTGAGGGTGGGCTTTAGTCTTTCACACAATACGTTCGACAGAACCTTATACGCGATGTTGAGGAGGCTGATCCCACGGTAATTGGAGCAAATTGTGGGGTCTCCCTTTTTGGTATTGGGCAGAGAACACTGAGATTTCAATCGTCAGGCATGCTTTCTTCCGACCATATTCTGCAAAGAAGCTGATGCATGCACCTTATCAGCTCTTCGCCCCCGTATTTGAATAGCTCGGCCGATAATCCATCGGCCCCCGCCGCCTTATTGTTCTTCAAGCGATGGAACATCTGCTCCATCGTCGTCGATTGGGGAATCGGGTTCGCCATCTCCTGGTGTTGTACTTTCACTGCCATTCAGCAGGCTGGAGAAGTGTTCCCTCCACAAACTCAGTATACTCTGGTCATCAATAACTAGATCACTTCTGGGGGTCCTACAGGACCCGGTGCTCCGGTCTTGAAACCTTCAGTTAGTCGCCGGATCTTTTCGTAAAATTTTCGAGCATTACCCCTGTCGGCCAGCTTGTCAAGCTCTTCATACTCACGCATTTCGGCCTCTTTCTTTTTTTGTCTGCAAATGCGCTTCTTTTCAATTTTTTTCGAGAAGATTGAGCCGAAATGTTCGAGTTAGAATTTCGAAATTTAGCTTACTGGAAACACAAATATCAACCTTATAACTCCATAATTTCAATGGTGTATAACATTTTTGAACAAGCTAATTATGTCATTTGTCATAAATGATATACGTTGACAAAGTTGGGTCTTTGAAAGAACATTAAAAAAATTACATTAGAAAGATACTAAAAATTAATCTGTAATAATTGTCAATTTAATTATTACGTTATATGTTTTGTCTTACAGCAAGAATCTAAGCAACCGAGTGCTTTGAAAATGGCCAGTATGACCCGGAGACGTTCCTCGGCAACATCTACGTGTTCATATAGTTCAGGTAAGTTTGTTTTATTTCGAATTAAATTTTTTTAATGAGAACTTTTATAAATATTTAGCTTGCTATACTGGCAGTTCAGATGAAGATAATGTGTCCCCGCGCGAGAAAAGGCAGCGTAACAGCGCGGGTAGCTCAGATTTTTGCGTAAAAAATATCACTTCACAACATACGTTCGGAAGGAGAGAAATTGAAATAGCAGAAAAGGAAATGCCAGGAATACTGGCACTACGAAAACGGGCTTCGGAAGATAAGCCCCTCAAAAATGCTCAGATTGTAGGTTGCACTCATATAAATGCCCAAACAGCGGTACTTATTGAAACACTAGTAGAGTTGGGAGCTTCCGTTCGTTGGGCAGCTTGTAACATATACTCTACACAGGTAAGGTCTTGTATTTCATACTACATTAGTTAACTGCTGTTTATCACAATGTAAAGCGAAATAGATAGATTGAAAATTTACAACGAAAAGCCATTCGAACGGCCTGAAGAAAATAATTTCAGAACTCTTGGTATTTCTAATAACTTATAACAAATTACAAAAAGTGTTCGATATCAATTAAAACTTCTAATGAAGCTATGTATATGTTTATCTCTGATACAATATTTTAATGTTACATACATATGTATATTGACGAATTTGAGTTTCTCTAAATATTTATGCACTGACATGCATCCATGTTATGTACCAGAATGCAGTGGCTGCAGCACTTGCTGAAGTTGGCATTCCCATATTTGCATGGCGTGGTGAAACAGAAGAAGACTTCTGGTGGTGCCTTGACAAGTGTGTCAACTCCGAACATTGGCATCCAAATCTGATATTGGATGATGGTGGCGATGCTACTCATTTAATGTGGAAGAAATATCCAATTCTCTTCAAAGCGATCAAGGGCATAGTCGAAGAGAGTTTGACCGGAGTCCATAGATTGTATCAGTTGGTGAAGACTGGAAAACTTACAGTTCCTGCAATCAATGTCAATGATTCCGTAACAAAAGCAAGGTTCGACAACTTCTATAACTCAAAAGATTCAATTTTGGATAGGTATTTCAATCTCTTAACTTCAACGAAAGTATAGAATCACTGAATCGTCTCATTTATAGCCTTAAACGATCAACAGATATTATGTTTGCTGGTAAACAAGTAGTCGTTTGCGGGTACGGCGATGTTGGAAAGGGTTGTGCACAAAGTCTTCGAGGACAGGGATGCATAGTATACGTAACCGAAATCGATCCGATCTGTGCATTGCAAGCAAGGTAAGCCATTAAATACTATACCCGCAGCATTTGAATTATACAAATTTTGTATTGTTTCCAGTATGGATGGATTTCGCGTAGTTCGTTTAAATGAAATTGTCCGTCAAGTGGACATTGTCGTCACGGCTACTGGCAATAAAAATGTAGTTACCAAAGACCACATGGATCGTATGAAGTCTGGTTGCATTGTTTGTAATATGGGTCATTCCAATTCCGAAATCGATGTGGTATGTGCCATTTGTTGTATGTTTAACGCGAATAGTAAATATATAAGGTTGCCCCGATACAACATTTTAATGAAGAGTAGTATAACAACTAATCGGGAACAACTATATCATATTTTCTTAATCGTTGCCATTTAAAATAAATGTACAAATTTTAGAATAGTTTGCATTCTGCTGAACTGTCGTGGTTGCGAGTACGTTCTCAAGTAGACCATATAATATGGCCCGATGGTCGTACAATCATCCTTTTAGCAGAAGGACGTCTTGTTAATTTGGCTTGCTCGACGATTCCGTCATTCGTGGTATCAGTTACAGCTGCAGCGCAAGCGTTGGCTCTGATAGAGTTATTTAACGCGCCGGTTGGTCGATATAAATCTGATGTCTATCTGTTGCCGAAAAAAATGGGTATGAATGAGATTGAGTAATAAAATATAGATTTATGCTAGGCATTACATGTGTTTCAGATGAATATGTCGCAAGTTTACATTTACCCATACTAGATGCTCATTTGACAGAGCTTACCGATGAGCAAGCCAAGTACCTAGGGCTAAATAAAGCTGGACCATTTAAGCCCAACTATTATAGGTTGGTATCTACATATGTATATATCCAATAATATGAAAATAAATTTTAAGTATAATGCTATCTTTTCAGATATTAAATATCGCTAACGGTTATATAACAAATATTCATATTTGTGCATACATACATATGTATATATGAAATCAGTGTTGCAATATATAAAACCAAATTGATTATTTTCTCTATATATAGTATATTTGGTTTACGTTTCAAACATGCGACGTCCATAAAATAGAAAACTTTGAAATACGTTATGTTTGTAAGCTTTGAAAAGCTTTCTAAAATATTACAAAAGAAAATGTTTGTGAATGTTGAATAACCAAAAAATTTTGTCAAATCAAAAACGGAAATGTAAAATATAGTGAACCAAATTGAATAATATAATAGATATAGATATATATATAATATTACAATGAACGTGATTCTTAAAATCGCCATCTTTAAAATGATCCCATATAATATGCATATTTATAATTAAAATTGTTTGTTTTGTTACAAAAAGTTCGCCATTTTTGCCAAGCTTTTTGTTAGTTAGAAAAGTGAAAAATCTTTATATACGATTTTTTTGTACTATTGTTATTAAATTCCATCATTGTGCACTTCTTTTTTAAGTTAATGTATTTTTTACTTAAAATTTAAAATAAAATAAAGCACTATCGCTCACTTCCACCTTTTGGCTTTGTTTTATTGATTTGTACTACCATACAATGGGCTCTTTATTACGTCACGTCACAGGAAATTAAAACCCAAAACAGCTAACTGTAAACGAATGTCGTGATTTGTATTCTATCATTCTTGCCCGAAACCATGTATTTGGAAACGCTTTGTCACACTGACATTTGCTTTGTTGTAAAATACTGAGAATTCGTTAGTGAAATGAGTCCTTATAAACTACTGCCGTTAATTTTATTATCACTTATGACAATTCAATTCTGGCGTTGGTTAATGCGTTAGATCCGAGATTCAAATTACTGTATTTTATGCCATGGCTAAAGATTTTTTTTTAAATTATTTCAGAACAGAACACTCGTTTCATATTTGGAACCGTAATAAATATTTGGCAGAGAATGTAAAATAGGTCAATCAATCAAACATAATAGCTATAAATTACATACATGCATATGTATATGCAAAGTATACAGTATACATACATAGACGTTCGGTTAGGTTATCTT
This sequence comes from Zeugodacus cucurbitae, assembly GCF_028554725.1. NCBI lineage: Eukaryota > Metazoa > Arthropoda > Insecta > Diptera > Tephritidae > Zeugodacus > Zeugodacus cucurbitae. The sequence goes on from NC_071667.1 coordinate 42,095,240, forward strand.
AGGTTTGTAGGCAGATCTCTGCAAGATCTCACTTAGACAGACTGGCACTGTCCGTTGTGATACAAGTAAAACTCCCTGTGGATCAAATATCTTTACGATTCAGCAAAACGCTTGGAATTTGATACAAATTTCTTAAGACGGCTAATGTCGATTCTAACCAATTCGCTAGGATCGCTGAAAAAGGGCCTTCCGGAGTGTTTCAACCTCAGTCTGGCAAAAGCTGGACAATGAAGAAGGATGTGCTTAGATGATTCCACCTCGCCTTCCTCCATACAGCTTTGGCAACTTGCATTTGCCACGATCCCAAGACTCAACGCATGGGTACCCATTGGACAATGTCCAGTAAGTACACCAATGATCGCGCTGAGATGGACCTTGCCCAGAGAAAGCAGTTGAAAGCACCTCTTACGCTCCACAGAGGGCCAAAAGGACCTCGCCACTGCACAAGTGCTGGTGCGTTTGACGAGCTCATGCGTAGACTGCATTTCCAGCGCTCTTGCGCAGGTAGATCATGGACTCCCATTCCGACATGCGCTCCCATTCCGACGTCAATGTAGCTAGGGTACCCTCCCTTGCAAGCTTGACCGATATACAGTTACCAATGATTCCGCGGTGACCGGGTACCCACACTAATGGGATAGCAAAATAGCTAGAAGCTATTGATAAGGATCTAAAATACTCCTTTACTAGATGAGATGCTTAAGGTTCGCTTCTACCCCAAAATCGTACCATACCAATGACCGCTTCCGGTCTTACATTGTTAAAGGCCCCATCGATATCGATGAAGGTACCTACCGCGTAATCATTGTTCCTCCTCTAACCACGACACTACAGAATGTATGGCGGTGTTAACGGACCTGCCCTTACAGTAGACGTATTGAGCTTTAATTATCTTATATCTAGGGATTTTGTCCCTTATGTACATATCCATTAGCCTCTCCAACGCCTTCAAGAGGAACGAGGAGAGGCTAATGGGCCTGAAATCTTTTGCAGTAACATGAGAGTTTTTCCAGCTGTAGGGATGAAAGACACCCTAATCTGCCTCCAAGCCTCCGGAATATGACCCAGTCTGACGCAGTTCGCGTAGATTGGCGCCAGCCAGCTGCAGCGTGGCCTCTCGCTGTAGCTGTGCAGGTATAATGCCACCTAGTCCGGGGGACTTGAAAGGTTTTAAAGAGTTCAGCGACCAGGTTAGGTGCCGATCATCCATAAGGATTGGTTTTTTGGGAAATGAACATCCAAAAGTACCTTAAGTGACTCCTCACTGCTCGAGGTCCATTCACCAGCACCATTTCTCAAGTAAACCACGGTTATTGGGCTCTTCGACAGAATGCGTCTAAATCTCGAGGACTCCTGGCAGCCCTCCACGCTTTCGCAGTAGGCTCTCCAAGTATTCCGTTTGGCCTTCTTCATTTCAGATTTAAAAATGGCAAGTCTCACCTTTTACCAAGCCCAGTCGTCAACTAGACCACTTCTACGGGCTTTATTGAAGAACCTTCGACTGGAAGATATGAGCTCCGAAAGTTCCGACGTCCACAAAGAGGTTTCCCTTTGCCTTTCTGAGATCTCAGAGGACAGGGACTTTCAAAGGCCATCCTGCACCCAGAACTTCGACACACTCGCGAATCGCGTTGGCGGAGAGAACTGAGTCTCGTGGAGGCGTGACCGGAAGAGCTGAACGAAGGTTCCTTCAATATAGTTCGCAATTAGTATTCCTAAGGTTCCTAAAAGCTCTGTCCAGGTTGAAACTGATATACCTATGATACGAAAAGGAGTGATCATTGAGAACCTTCCATTCGGAGATAAAAGGTACGATGTCTCTAGATACTAGGGTAAGGTCAATGACTTCCTCCCTGCCCGCAATCACGAACGTAGGGGAGTTCCCCCTATTGTATATAAATAAGTCAAACGTACATTCACAAACATAGAAAATAACACAATTTTTCTCATTTCTCACACTGAAAACGCTCTTTCATATTAAACTGTGGTGAACGCGCTTATAGAAACGAGTACCCCTTCCAAAAGCGGACCAGCGTGATAAACGGCACCAAGAACCTTCTCTATCAGACATGTTTTGCAAATCGTTTTCGGGCAATATTTTCGCATTTTCCGTTTTCAAATCGTTTGACATGTTCTGTAAATCGTTCCGTTTTTGTTTTTTAGAATATTACTAAATTGTTTTGTCGCCCTGTTCTGCAAATCGGAATCTTTTCAATTATCCGATTTCATATTCGGCAAGATAAACGATAGCGATTTTGAATCCAAAATCAACAATTTGCTTAAGAAACATTTATTACAATGTACGTATTTATTAGAAAACATAAAAATAATATTATTAAATATTTATAAGCATACTGTTTGTCAACTAATTCTTTGCAAAATGCAAATTGATACAAAAAATCAACTTTGACATTAAATTTCTATAACAAATGTTTAGTTTTTTACGATTTTTCTTTTACAGTATTATTATACTATATAATAGTAATAGAATATGTTAAAAAAAGACAACGAAAGTAAAAACAAAAACATAAGATAGGCCTCAAATAAGCAAAACCAACAAAAAACCAATTGTCAATGAATTCTTTGCAAATTGCAAGCACAAGTCGAAGAACGAACTCATGCGAAATGTTCGGGACATTTTTTCAAAAAACCTAGTGGGGTTGCACTCCGGGAGTGCAGGCAGAAGTGAAAACTTGGACTTATGGCGCGTTGGGCACTTTTTTGGGCGAGCATTTTTAGGTGTCTTCGCGACATGAGAAATTGTACATAAAAAATCAAGTTTATCAAAGCAATGTGGGCACTTTTTAAATATTAGTAAATAGTAAATACAAAATTTATCAATTCTCATCCATAATTTCAACAACTCTTACAACATCATTATCAACATTTTCATCATTATTATCAGGATTTTCATCAAATTCTAAAACTGGAACAATAGGTCTATGGTAACTAAAGTATGAAATGAACCATTTTGATTTAAATCTAAAAGTTGGAAACCATAATATTAGGTTAGAAGCACCGAGGTCCTCGTGTTCGATATATGGGGCCTTAAAAACCTATGGTCCGATTTCGGCGATTTTTAGAATGGGGCTGCCACACTATAAACTTAGTATTTGTGCAAAGTTCTGCATCGATATCTTCACTACTGCTTACTTTATATATTGTAAAGTTAACGATTCAGATCGTCTTCAAAGTTCTGGTATATGGGAAGTAGGCGTGGTTGTGAAGCGATTTGGCCTATTTTCACAACATATCATTGGGATGTAAGGAAACTATTACATACCAGGTTTCATGGAAATCGGTAGAGTAGTTCCTGAGATATGGTTTTTGACCCATAAGTGGGCGACGCCACGCCTATTTTCCATTTTGTAAAAAAATCTGAGTGCAGCTTTCATCTGCCATTCCTCATGTGAAATTTAGTGTTTCTAAAGGTTTTCGTTACTGAGTTAACCCACTTTTAGTAATTTTCAACCTAACCTTTGTATGGGATGGGGCGTGGTTATGATCTGATTTCTTTCATTTTTGGACTGTATTAGGAAGTGGCTAAAAAAAACGACTGCAGAAAGTTTGGTTTATATAGCTCTATTCGTTTGCGAGATATGTAGAAAAAACTTAGTAGGGGGCGGGGCCACGCCCACTTCCCCAAAAAAATTACATCCAAATATGCCCCTTCATAGTGCGATCCTTCATACCAAATTTTATTTTCATAGCTTTATTTATGGCTTAGTTATGGCACTTTATGTGTTTTCGGTTTTCGCCATTTTGTGGGCGTGGCAGTGGTCCGATTTTGCTCATTTTCGAAAGCAGCCTTCCTATGGTGCCAAGAAATAAGTGTGCCAAGTTTCATCAAGATATCTTAATTTTTACTCAAGTTACAGCTTGCACAGACGGACGGGCAGACAGACATTCGGATTTGAACTCCACTCTTCACCCTGATCACTTTGGTATATATAACCCTATATCTAACTCGTTTAGTTTTGGGTGTTACAAACAACCGTTATGTGAACAAAACTATAATACTCTCTTTAGCAACATTTGTTGCGAGAGTATAAAAATTGACATCTGCAAAGTTTATGTTGAAATTTCCACTCAAAATCATAGGATAATAATCAAATCTTCTATTAATTTGCATCATAAATAGTGTGGAAGCAGCTTTAGATTAACTGAATAAATTGAATAGAGTTAATTTTCCTAATTTCCCAAAATTTCGAGATTTTCTGTAATTTTGTAAAAATTTATCAATTTCAAACTTTAAATGCAGCGCCCTTTTAAACGCTAGCGCCAAACTTGTAGATAATTTGATTTAATAACGTGTTGCATTTGTTTATGTACGTATCATGTACGTAACAAAATTTACCAAATAAAATAATAATTTACTTACGTGATGACGAGCAGCAGTTGTAATAATGTACATATGGGCATTTCCGCCATGTCGAACGGGACAATCGTACACCTTTCAACTAAAAAAAAGTTTGAACAAAAATGTTTTTTAATTTTGACAGTAGGACTTTTTAATAGCCCTTCATTACCTCTACATTTAGTGTTAAGGTTGATTTTGGAACGGTTTTCATTTTCAAGATAATTGCAAAAAACCAAGGCATTCGCACGGGACAAAAAATGGAAGTCGTTTTTGGGAACAACGATTCAAACGGCGATTTCAGCGAATTGTGAGGCAATATTCAAATGTTTTTGATTGTAAAATGTTGCGCATTGATGGCCTTTAAAGATGATATGAATTTCATCCAAAAATAATTTATATTTTTTTTTTTTAATTAATTATTAACCACATTCGCACGGGACATTTTTTTCCATCATAATATTTATGTTGTTTTTGTTTTATAATACGAAATTATTTAACAACAAGTCCAATAAAATGACTTAAAATTTATTTATTTATTTATTTTAACTAATATCCAACGAGAAACACAACAAAAATTCTATAGTATGAAATGAAAATGGTATTATGAATGTGAAATACATTTTTTTTTCAGAAAATGCTGTCTTCGGGTATAAAATTTTTTGGATTTCGTTATCTGCTAGACTTTCCTTTTGATAACTGCTCCCACTCCATCGACGGCTCCTTGCAAAAAAAATTCTATTCTAATGAAGAGTATTTTAATTATTTTATAAAATCAACCAGGCTTGATAATATAAATTTGTTTTTAAACTGAGAGCAGTTACCTTAAAAAAAAAATAAATATTTTAGAAAAGCAACTAAAGGATTTCTTAATTTTAGTTAAGAGATTTATCAAGAAAATAATATTTCATGCGTTAGCTTGTCACTTATAAAAGCAAACGATTTTCCCTACAACCTTGTTAAAATGAGCACTCTTATTTTGATTTGGAAGCCTATAATTTTCGCCAAAATCTATTTGAATAGCTATTTCAGTGCAATTTAAAGTGCGGTTTTTGCTCATATGTAAATAATTAATGTAAATGTATCTATTTACATACTTAAGTCAATTTTATAAGACCAAAAATAAATTTCAATTTTTAAATTCCACACCTACGATGTCGCACGGGACCAATTTTAAGTAGTTACCAAAACCACAAATGATTTTTGAACAAGGCTTTTTTTATTTTAATTGTATACAAGTTTACTGTTTATACCCAAAATTTGGCGAGCTTGCTGCTTTTATTTGCGATGCAGTGGGAATAAGTGTTGTTTTTTGATGTCGCACGGGACATTAAAATATAGGATAATAAGAGAGCAAAAACTTACAGTTATTTGCAATCGCATGCTTTCTTATACATTTTATTTGGATCTTTGAACCCTTATAAAGGTTTTACACAAAGCAAAAAATTATACATGATATGTTTCTTTAACAATTTTGACGAAAAAACAAATGCAGTAGAAAAATCGAAATGAGAAAAGTAGTTCCTATTCGACTTGGCTTTGGTATATCTCGTAATTGGTTATGAATTAATTTAAAATTAATTTGATATCAATAAATTTAGATATTTTCCTATGAAAATATGCAAAAACTTTGTAATTCTAATAATGTTTAATATTTTGTCTCTGGTAGACCTTCTGGCGGAAATGCCCATATACGAAATATAGTAACATTATAATATACAAAAGCACTACAACAATGGTTTTAACTATTAATTCTATTAACACTTTATATTTGTTTTTTTTTTACACAATACCATAGCAACAACACAAGTCAAATGAAATATTTAAATAAATAAATTTTCCGTTTAATATTCATTTATTTATAAAATAAATATAAACAAGTAAGGTAGGGCAAAGTTCGGGTGTAACCGAACATTTTATACTTTCGCAATTTGTTTATTTAACTTTATTTATATTATATAATATACAATTTGACCCACATATTCGTCATATATATTGTATTAAGTCCATTGAAAGTTGGAAACCATAATATTAGGTTAGAAGCACCGAGGTCCTCATGTTCGATTAATGGGGCCTTGAAAACCTATGGTCCGATTTCGGCGATTTTTAGAATGGGGCTGCCACACTATAAACTTAGTATTTGTGCAAAGTTCTGCGTCGATATCTTCACTACTGCTTACTTTATATATTGTAAAGTTAACGATTCAGATCGTCTTCAAAGTTCTGGTATATAGGAGGTAGGCGTGGTTGAAGCGATTTAGCCTATTTTCACAACATATCATTGGGATGTAAGGAAACTATTACAAACCAAGTTTCATTGAAATCGGTCGAGTAGTTCCTGAGATATGGTTTTTGACCCATAAGTGGGCGATGCCACGCCCATTTTTCATTCTGTAAAAAAATCTGAGTGCAGCTTCCTTCTGCCATTTCCTGTGTGAAATTTAGTGTTTCTGGCGTTTTTCATTACTGAGTCAACTCACTTTTAGTAATTTTCAACCTAACCTTTGTATGGGAGGTGGGCGTGGTTATTATCCGATTTCAACTAATTTCATGGTGTGTGGTGGGGTACGTAAGAGAACTGACTGGAAAAAGTTTGGTTTATATAGCTTTATTGGTTTGCGAGATATATACAAATAAGCGATTTGGGGGCGGGGCCACGCCCACTTTCCCAAAAAAATTACATACAAATATGCCCCTTCCTAGTGCGATCCCCTGTTCTAAATTTTATAACTTCATTTATGGTTTAGTTATGGCACTTTTTGCGTTTTCGGTTTTCGCCATTTTGTGGACGTGGCAGTGGTCCGATTTTTGAAGCAACCCTCTCACGGTCCCAAGGAACGTGTGTTCTAAGTTTCATTAAGATATCTCAATTTTTACTCATGTTATCCGTTGCACGGACGGACAGACATTCGGATTTTGACTCGTCTCATCACCCTGATCATTTTGATATATATAACCCTATATCTAACTCGTTTAGTTTTATGACTTATAAAAAGAGAGTATAAAAACTCTCAATTTCGTCTGTCGCGAGGGCACGAACGAATGCCCATGCAAAGACTGCGTATAGCATGCAGCGCTCTCGCATACCTATACACTCTGAGGATATGTACATATAGCCCAGCCAGAATTTACTATTAATTTTTAATGGAAATTTACTCATTTTCAATAGAAAAATTGATAGAAACAGTCAATTTCTATATCAATATTCATTGTAAATTGACTGTTCCCTCGGGAGAAAATGGTCGAACAAAATTGAATGATTTTGATTGAGTCAATTTCCAGTCATCTATACTAATATTATAAAGAGGAAAGGTTTCTTTTTTTGTTTGTTTGTCTCGAATAGGCTCCGAAACTACTGAACCGATTTGAAAAATTCTTTCATCGTTGGAAAGCTATACTAGCCCTGAGTGACATAGGCTATATTTAGTTTAAAAAAAATAGGGTTCCTTACCAAAACTTCGATAATGTAAAAAAAATACCAAAAAGCTTTCTTTAATCGCGAATGCTGCGAAAAAGATTGAAGATATAACAAAGAGTACAACAATTTTGTAGATATTATCATTATCTACAAAACCGTCGCGACATCATATCTCTAACTATTATAGTTTTGACACAATAAGCGATTTTATATAAAAAAAATAATTAAAATACCACTACTTGAAAAGGCTCTTTATTTGTACCTTAGTATTAATCCTTATCGAAATAAATGATTTATTATTTAAGATCGCTTCAAAACCTTTATATAACTTTTTGAATTATTAGATTCTGACATTCCATTCAAAAGATATCACGAGTTAAAAATTTTGAAAAGCTACTCGGCGGCTAACTATGCGTTGTAGAGTTGTAGGCGTCACTCGGGCACGGGGGTACGGGAGGGGGTTTAGATCACCCGCACGGTCGGCTCCCTACTGAATTGTCGTGTACGGAATTAAAAAAAAATTGTCGCTTGATAATAATATAATATAAAAATGAAGTGCTGTTCGTTTGTGCCGCAAAAAAACCAGAACGGCCAAACCGATCTGGCTAATTTTAGTCTTGAAATATTCCTGGAAAGACAGAAAAAGATTAGAAAGTGAGTAAATATGGAAAAATTGCGAGGAAGATAATAATAAGAGAATTTTATTCGAGTTGACAAGAAAAATATAAAAAGAGAAAACAAAAAAATAATATTTTGAAGGTTATCATTGTTGCTTTGTTAAAATATTTTTGTTATTGTTCAATTGTATAAGGTTGTGTCGACAGCCCAAAACAATTTGTAAACAAGTAAGGAAGGGCTAAGTTCGGGTGTAACCGAACATTTTATACTCTCGCAATTTATTTATTTGACTTTATTAATATTATATAATACACAATTTGACCCACATATTCGTCATGTATATTGTATAAAGTCCATTGAAAGTTGGAAACCCTAATATTAGGTTAGAAGTACCGAGGTCCTCATGTTCGATATATGGGGCCTTGACAACCTATGGTCCGATTTCGGCGATTTTTAGAATGGGCCTGCCACACTATAAACGTAGTATTTGTGCAAAGTTCTGCATCGATATCTTTACTAGTGCTTACTTTATATATTGCAAAGTAAACGATTCAGATCGTCTTAAAATTCTGGTATATAGGAAGTAGACGTAGTTGTGAAGCGATTTGGCCTATTTTCACAACATATCATTGGGATGTAAAGAAACTATTACAAACCAAGTTTCATTGAAATCGGTCAAGCAGTTCCTGAGATATGGTTTTTGACCCATAAGTGGGCGGTGCCACGTCCATTTTCCATTTTGTAAAAAAATCTGAGTGTATCTTCTATCTGCCATTTTCTATGTGAAATTTAGTGTTTCTGACGTTTTTGGTTAGTGAGCTAACCCACTTTTAGTAATTTTCAACCTAACCTTTGTATGGGATGGGGGCGTGGTTATGATCTGATTTCTTTCATTTTTGGACTGTATTAGGAAGTGGCTAAAAAAAACGACTGCAGAAAGTTTGGTTTATATAGCTCTATTCGTTTACGAGATATGTATATAAAACTTAGTAGGGGGAGGGGCCACGCCCACTTCCCCAAAAAAATTACATCCACATATGCCCCTTCCTAGTGCGATCCTTCATACAAAATTTTACTTCCATAGCTTTATTTATAGCTTAGTTATGGCACTTTAAGTGTTTTCGGTTTTCGCCATTTTGTGGGCGTGGCAGTGGTCCGATTACGCCCATTTTCGAACTTAACCGTCCGTCCGTCCGTCTGTGCAAGCTGTAACTTGAGTAAAAATTAAGATATCTTGATGAAACTTGGCACACTTATTTCTTGGCACCATAGGAAGGCTGCTTTCGAAAATGAGCGAAATGGGACCACTGCCACGCCCACAAAATGGCGAAAACCGAAAACACATAAAGTGCCATAACTAAGCCATAAATAAAGCTATGGAAATAAAATTTGGTATGAAGGATCGCACTATGAAGGGGCATATTTGGATGTAATTTTTTTGGGGAAGTGGGCGTGGCCCCGCCCTCTACTAAGTTTTTTGTACATATCTCGCAAACCAATAGAGCTATATAAACCAAACTTTCTGCAGTCGTTTTTTTTAATACCTAATACAGTCCAAAAATGAAATAAATCGGAACATAACCACGCCCACCTCCCATACAAAAGTTAGGTTGAAAATTACTAAAAGTGGGTTAACTCACTAACGAAAAACGTCAGAAACACTAAATTTCACATAAGAAATGGCAGATGGAAGCTGCACTCAGATTTTTTTACAAAATGGAAAATGGGCGTGGCGTCGCCCACTTATGGGTCAAAAACCATATCTTAGGAACTACTCGACCGATTTCAATGAAACTTGGTTTGTAATAGTTTCCTTACATCCCAACGACATGTTGTGAAAATAGACATGTAATGAAAACATCGGACCGCCACGTTAAAAAATTTTGTTGCAAAAACGAGACCCTCCTGTTGCAGGACTTTAAGTTCATAAATAAATTCACTTAAAAAATCAGTCGAGCAGTGCGGTTTTGAATTGCTTTCAAATATTCCTGCAATGAAAACATAGTCCGCATTGACAATACTGCCTAATATTGGCCAAACTTGCTTCGAGCTGCTCCTGAACAGTGGCAGACCATCAATGCCAAAATCAAGCATTATATTTGGAAGACGGAAATTATTTAATACTAAGAAGTCTGTCAACGCATTCTTTAGACCATAATGTACATAAATCCCATCTCCTACATTTCGCTTGACCAGCCAGTGTTTGTAAAACTGTCCTAGCATCTTTGGGAACTTTTACGTTGCATTTGTTTAGCACACACAGTAAAGCATTAAATGCCACAAAACTTATTCCGAAGTCTGACGCCCATTTGCTAAGCTCTGAACGCATATCATAGGTTACATCATTTTCATCACTTGTAACACTATCACTATCACTGTCCAAGAAATCCACAAATCTACTTTCCCCTCTCGCTTCGTTGACAATATCAATGTTATTTACCACTGCAACACCTTGGTCTTGAAATTGAATTTCAACACTTTTTAGCTTCCTTTCTAGCTTTTCTTTTTATTTGAGTGGCTGACATTATAAAATAATTAATTTTTATTACTTTAATTGGCAAATTCAAAAATAATGAATTATTAAGCTATTTTAATTAATTACTTTAAAATTATGTTTTATTTTATTTATTTCACGCACTAGAGAGCTGTTGTTTTGGAGATGAACTATATGGAAGTGAGAAATGCATGCATTATTTTGTCACAAAAAGAAATATTTTGATGTTGTTAACTGTATACTCATAACGGGATCACGAAACAACACAATTGATATTTAATCAACTTGTTGAGCGTTTTTTGATACTTGTACAATTTGTTATTGTAAACGGCAAATTTATCAAAAAACCAATCACCAAGAACAATCAATAATGATACGTAAATCACCATACAATCAACTCAATGCTATCTGGGAGGTATGTAATCTCGTCTGTCGCGAGAGCACGAACGAATGCCCATGCAAAGAGCGCGCACAGTATACATCAGTGTCGACCAGCTCCTACTATTTTTAGTCTTCGTTTTTTCACACCTACAGTTGACCGTTCGTTTTTTCACACCAACATGCCCGAAGCTTCGCAGCAGAACAAGCGAAAACAAATCAGTTGCTGTCTGAATTTTGAACAAGCAACACCTTACTCGTTCGCTAAAGCAAATCAGACACTCGCTACGGCAAAATTTGTTCTTGCACTGAGCAAAAAAATGGATCAATTTTTTATGTATGAAAATGAAAATAATCTTGCATTTTTTAGTTGCTTTGGAAAGAAAGGTTATGATGCCTGTCGGATATTAGAATCTGTCCCTTTGTCCCGCCCCACGCTAGTCCGTCGAACAGAACAAATAAGTTCATATATTTTTAGAAGTTCAATATATAGACTTAGAAATTGTATGTCTGGATTCAACTTTATATAAGAACACAATAAACGATATCTACAAGCTTCAAAAATTATGAATATGAAATTGACATTAATAAAATAATTGAATAAACTAAAATAAACATATTTTTTAATTATGAAAACTTTTTTCGGTGTAGCTGCTTTGTTTACTTTTTGTTTCGCTGCTTGCTTCGCTTCTTGTTCTTCTTAACTAACATTTGTATAATTTTGTGCGTGTGGTAGTTTGGTCGAGACTGGTATACATACATATATTATAAGAATACAGGCGGAGTATATCTGTGTAAAACAGTGGTCGACACGAGAGGAATTGTGACTGTATAGGTGAGCACGAAATAATGAATACCCAGTGCGAACTTTGTAGCCTAACATTTTAAGAATGTTTTTAATTTTATCATAAAACATGAATTTTTGGGCTCATTTATTCATTTTAGTTATATTATTATTTAAATAAATATATTAGAACACAAAAGTATTAACTTTTCTGTCTTTAAATAGCTTAAAACCATAAATATAATACATAACATAAAACGACATTCATAAAAGTAGACATTTCGCGCAGGGCACTTATGCAAAGTGCCATAGCCATGCGCGATGTTTACTCGTTGCTGGTTCGACAACGACTGAATAATAGAGTGTAAACGTACGTGTGATAAGAAACGTCATGCAAATGAGTTCTTGAGAAATTTAATCAATTGGTATACAGTGATCCCCGCTTAAGTGCCCCCCTTGTAAGTGCCTTTCCCGCTTGAGTGACCATACTTTGCAGCATCGTTGTTTTTCTCGAAATTTACATATAAAATTCCCCGCTTAAGAGCCTCCGCTAAGTACCTTTCCCGCTTAAATGCCTGCAATATTAAGTCACAAATAAAAAATTGCTTGCAATTTTCCTCTTTTAATTGCCTTTAAATACTTTTGACAATTAATGCGCTGAGAATTGTCAAAAGGAAAACATATACATATATAGTTTTGTAATGTTTTTTTCCATATTTATTGTTATTAATAAGTATTTTTGTTATTAATAAGAAATAAATGTGATTTTCAGTCTAAAAGAAAAAAATGTTAGATTGTTGTATTTGAAAAAAAGCTTGGTAAGTACCTACGAGGCACTTAAGCGACCTTGTAAGTGCCTTTCCCGCTTGAGTGACCATACTTTGCAGCATCGTTGTTTTTCTCGAAATTTACATATAAAATTCCCCGCTTAAGAGCCTCCGCTAAGTACCTTTCCCGCTTAAATGCCTGCAATATTAAGTCACAAATAAAAAATTGCTTGCAATTTTCTTCTTTTAATTGCCTTTAAATACTTTTGACATTTAATGCGCTGAGAATTGTCAAAAGGAAAACATATACATATATAGTTTTGTAATGTTTTTTTCCATATTTATTGTTATTAATAAGTATTTTTGTTATTAATAAGAAATAAATGTGATTTTCAGTCTAAAAGAAAAAAATGTTAGATTGTTGTATTTGAAAAAAAGCTTGGTAAGTACCTACGAGGCACTTAAGCGAGATTCATTTAAGTGCCTTTCCCGCTTAAGTGTCTCAAAAGTCTTGCATGTTATGAAGGGGCATTTAAGCGTAGATTACTGTATTTTCATTATTTCAAAGAAAAAAATGCATTGGAAGAACTCTGAACGAAAACTTACAGATCTTTCATTTTGGGATTTTGCTAAAATATTACAATAAGTAGATAAAAACCCAAAAACTTGCCTGAAAGAGATAGGGAAAAATATAAAAAAATATTACAACAACAACAATGTTGAAATCTCAAAATTCCGATACCTTAAAACGTCGAAAGTTGCTCAGAAAACCACCACTTTCAGCGAAGCATCGTGAAGCACGATTAAAGTTTGCTGAAAGTCATATAAAATCGAAGAAAAGATGGCGTCGTGTGCTTTTTACAGATGAAAAAATGGTTCGTCATACTATTACCACGATTTGAGAAAGGAAAACCTTTTCTTTAGTCGCCGCCAGCATGGAGGAGGAAGCGTTATTGTTTGGGCTGGAATTGGCTATCGTGGGAAAACTGAAATAAAATTTGTTCCGTCAAAAATTAACAGCCTCTCGCTTTGATTGGTAATGAAGTAGTGAATCGGGGACAACAATTAACAGAATGTCCCATGATATTCCAGCAAGATAATGCGGCTGTGCATACTGCAAGAGTAGTCAAGACTTTCTTTCAGGAGAAAAATGTCAAAATTTTAGATTGGCCTGTACGTTCACCTGACCTTAATATTATTGAAAATTGTTGGGGATATCTGACAAGGCACGTTTTTGCAGAAAATAAACAATAGTCTAGCGTTGAGGATCTGAAAAATGCTATTGTGTCAAAATGGGATTTGATTCCGAAAAAAATGCATTAAAACATTATTTAAGTCAATTCCCAATCGTCTCACTGAAGTTTTAAAAACCAAGGAGGATCCACAAACTATTAAACACCGCTTAATATCTAAAAATTTTGCCTACTTATTTAATTTTGTGTTTATATTTATAAATGTGCTATCATTTTGTCGTACTACAAGAAGTGGTTTTGTTTTATGCTGAATACAAATAAGAGTTTTTTAACGTTTTTTCTTTTTGTTTCTTTTTTGTTGCTACCTTTTATTGTAAAAATAAGATATATAATAAAAAAGTATTTATGTTTCAATAAAATTAAAAAAAGAAAAAAAATCAAATGTGCTATCTTTTTGTCGTGGACTGTATGTATGTATATGTTTTCCTTTTGACAATTCTCAGCGCATTAAATGTCAAAAATATTAAAAGGCACTTAAAAGAGGAAAATTGTAAGCAATTTTTGAAGTGAAAACTTCTTATGGCGCGTTGGGCACTTTTGTGGGTGAGCATTTCTCGCGACAGATGAGATTTTACACAGATATACTCCGCGTGTATTCTTATAATATATGTATGTATATTAAACGCGCTCTTTGCATGGGAATTCGTTCGTGCTCTCGCGACAGACGAGATTACATACAGTATGTCAAGAAATAGTTTACACATTGAAAATAAATACACTTTTTCACTTTCCGCAGCAAATTTTTTTACATTTTACTTCAGTTCAACATATTTTTTGAATCAGCGATGGTTACTTACAGTATTTCAAGAGATGTGATGCAAAAAAAGCTGCGAAAGCAATGCAAAAGCCAACCAAGAACAACAAAAAACAAAAATCATTCAATTTTGTTAGTGTCAAGAAAAACTTTACACACTTCGATTATTTTACTTATTAAGCACGTCTTATACAGGTAACCGTACTTCACCGTTACCTATTCTTCGCAAAGGCATTTACAATGAATTTGTCAATTAGTTGGTGATTAATTTTTGCTTTTTTCATATCTAAAGTACCCAATATTGTCTTTTTAATATTCCATGCAAAGGGTTTAGTTTGAAGAGGTCCAACTATTGCCCCATAATCCCCAATGGGGTAAAAACGTTTGAGATCTAACAGCAATGTTTTCTTTAACCCTCTAAATAGTGTATTATGGCTAAAATAGATCAGAAAATATGGAAATACAAGAACCAAAGCCAGAAAAAGGCCCTAAATTATAAATAAGTGGACATGTACAGTGCTTAATGTCTCGAAAACTTGACCAAATTCCAAAAATTTCGATCGGTGTTCTAACGAAAAAGTTCTAGGAAAAATGCAACATTCAGATTTCTCATGAAACTGCGCGCCAAAACAGGATACGACATGAATACATATGTATCAAGATGTGCTATAAAAAAATAATCGAAATGATGTTGTGTCTTTCTAATGAAAATAATGCCTTGTGTCGTACTCTAGTTAGCCAATTGTTGAAATACATATAACATCTTCTTGTTCTCGTCCCAGTATATGACATCATCCCAGTAGTTCCCAGGTTCAGAAATATACTGAATAATAGCAAACAAAAAACATTTCTCTACATTTTTTTTGGCAGATCTTCGTGCATGTTCATATCTTATAATATTACTATAAAAGAAAAATCATAAAAAACTAAACTTTTGTTAAAGAAATTTAAAGTTAAATTTGATTTTTTTTATCATTTTGCAAAGAATTAGTTGACAAACTGTATATTAACATGTTTTGCCAGGACTTGTGAAATTTTTGCGACGGATTCTCGAAGTTTTGGGGTAGAAAGTTAGTGCATCGATGGAAGAACGTCTACAGACAAGCGAGAAACCCATTACATGTTTCCGAAACTAAAGAAGGTGGTTAGAAATAAAATAAGAATTCACTAATAAAATCATCGTATTTATGCTGAAAATACCTTTTATGTTAAAAAAAGATGTTCGTTTACAAATCGTTTTACCGTAGCTGCTAACTAATAAAATCATTGTATTGATGCTGAAAATACCTTGTATGTTAAAACAAGATGTTCGTTTACAAATCGTTTTACCGTAGCTGCATGAGTGCCATCAATGAATCCTATCGCTTTTGGTATTTTAAATTTTTGCACAAAATGAAGTTTTGCTTTTCTGGAATCCACTTCAAACATTTGAAGCTTAATCCACTTCGGACACAAAATTTTTCTAAAACATTAATCACTTCGGATAAAATTTTGGATATTATGTTTCTACCCATAGCAAGATCGATAGCCTTTCCAATTGAACGTTGATATCAACCTTCAGAGAAAAACGTAAGACTTGCCGCCAATTTTATTAAATTAGGTGTGTACGTTTCTTTTCTAAAAGGTATAATTTTTTTAAGTATTTCTGAAAATGCATGCTTACCTAACCGACATCTGGAAACAAACCTTAAACAAAAATAAATCATATCAAGTCGACAAGTAGAAACGTTTTAGTAAAACTCACGTGGAATCCGAATCCGAATTCCGAATTGAAATTCGAAATCAGATGAAATCGCACGAATTGCAGAGCACCTAACTGCCTTCCCTAAATAAAAGCGTTGGCGGAACGTTTTTTAACTCTCAGCGTTAACGTTGTCAAATATCAAAATGTTTACTTGAATTGTTGTTGTGAAATTTTATTGTACAGAGAAATTCGTTTTTCGCAGCCAACTTTACTACGGATCGCTCTGTCAAAATAGAAAATTTCAACCGCTCAGTGTCGCCGTCGTGTTATTTCGGTATGCGCCATACAAATTGTATGGCCTTGAGAATTTTTTGACAGTCATTTGCCGCTGACGCTTTAACTGCCTTCCCTAAATAAAAGTTAATGCGTTAAGACCATTGATCGGCACTGCTTGGCACAATTCTGCCGACTCAGATCAAATATGACATGATACGAAACTCTGAGCGCTGAGAGAGAGCGCTGTAAAAATCCACATTTTTTATAACATATGACAATGATCCCACTGTGTAAAAAAATAAATTGGGCATTTTAGAAATAACTTTTGGGTATTTTAACTGTTGAGAAGAAATTTGTATAATTAGATATGCGACACGCCCTGTGTATTTCTAGTACTTAGTATTGACAGATGTCATTTTTAATAGGAGCTAAGTTCATCTATACTAATATTATAAAGAGGAAATGTTTGTTTTTTGTTTGTTTGTGTCGAATAGGCTCCGAAACTACTGAACCGATTAGAAAAATTCTTTCACCGTTGGAAAGCTATTCTATCCCTGAGTGACATAGGCTATATTTAGTTTAAAAAAAAATACCAAAAAACTTTCTTTAATCGCGAATGCTGTGAAAACAATTGAAAATATAACAAAGTGCTGTACTACAATTTTGTAGAACTTATCATTATCTACAAAAAACGCCGCGACATCATACCTCTAACTATTATAGTTTTGTCACAATAAGATAAAATTTTATATAAAAAAATTAATTAAAATACCACTACTTGAAAAGGCTCTTTATTTATACCTTAGTATTAATCCTTATCGAAATAAAACCTTTATATAACTTTTTGAATTATTAGATTCTAACATACCATTCAAAAGATATCACGAGTTAAAAATTTTGAAATTTTTGAATGGTCCTGTGCGGAATTAAAAATAATTGTCGCTTGATAATAATATGATATAAAAATAAATTGCTGTTCGTTTGTACCGCAAAAAAACGAGAGCGGCCAAACCGATCTGGCTAATTTTAGTCTTGAAATATTCGTGGAAGGCCAGAAAAAGATTAGAAAGTGAGTAAATATGAAAAAATTTCGAGGAAGATAATAATAAGAGAATTTTATTCGAGTTGACAAGAAAAATATAAAAGAGAAAACAAAAAATTATAATTTGAAGGTTGTCATTGTTGCTTTGTTAAAATATTTTTGTTATTGTTCAATTGTATAAGGTTGTGTCGATAGCCCAAAACAATTTGTAACAAATAAGGAAAGGCTAAGTTCGGGTCCAACCGAACATTTTATACTCTCACAATTTATTGATGTAATTTTATTAAGATAACACACAATTTTACCTATATATTCGACATAAAGTCCAATAGAAAATCATCATATATAGTATATGAGGGCTGATGTAATTCCAGAACCAATTTCACTCATTTTCACCACCAAGGTTAACGGGAATAGGGGCGACTTGGCACCTGTTAGTAGGCAAATATACGGCACATTCGGCCTTGAAATTACTCCTAAATTGCAAATGAACGAAACACCAGTCAGCAAAATCGTCAAAAATAGCGCTTTAACGAAAATTTTCCAAATATTCAAGAAGTCGTTGGAAGTACTGCACAGGACTTTAAAAGATCTTGATTGTCGATGAACGTTTTTGGTGGAGCCAGGATTCTGTTAGTAGGTGATTTACGCCAGACTCTTCCAATTATTCCTGGATCAACTGTTACTGACGGGCTAATCGCATGCCTAAAATCATTTAATTTGTGGCGACACATAAAGAATCGTCAATTAACAACTAACATATGAGTGTTTTTGCAACAATACCAAATTGCGATTGTAGAAATAGTTGGCAGTTGACACCTCGATGGATTAATAGCATTTCCAACAGATTTCTTTCACTTCATTGACTCGAAAGAGAAGTTTTCCTGACATGAAACCTCAATATGATAACCATAAATGACTGATCGAATGACCTATATTGGTGGTAAAAAAAAATTATCGATGATCTTAATGCGACAATTTAGAATTTCGGTCCAAGAGAGTTGACACAGCTACTAACGAGGATGACGTAGTCAATTATCCCAAACTATTTAAAATTGCCTGTACTTTGCAATTAAAAGTAGTGTGAGTTGTAATCATATTGCGTAACATAAATCAACCTCGAGTAATCAATATCGTCGCCGAAGCCAAGATTGGACCAACTTAACTTAATGTATACCTTAGCCACAAAAACGTGTGGCCGGGTCTGCTAGTATTTAATAAAGTTGCTTCCTTCCTTTTGATACTCTCACCGAGATAAGTCGCGTTTGCTCTGCACAACTTTAACATTAACTTTTAGATATTATTTTTAAATGCTCTGTTCCCTATTAGACCTATATCATATATATACTAACTTAAATATACTTATATTCATGGAACAAAATATATTAATTTATTAACATAAAATTAATAATATATTAATTATAATGATGTCATTTGTAACAAATAATAGCAAAAAAATAGTTTCACTCAATTTAATATTGTAAGTGAATTTCCCTAAAATTGTATTTCGCACTGATTTTGTCATATACTTTTACCGGTATTACTTCTGGCTTCCCGCCTTTTCTGTCAAAAATTCCATCAACTCGCATTGCTACCAGCTTAAAATGAGAGATCAGGGAATTCGGTTTGAGGAAAAATGAGAGAGTTTCGTATCATGTCATCTTTGCTCAGATCACACATACGCTTAAGTGCTGAACACAAAGACGACGCATCTCTCCTTTTGGCAGTTTGGCGCCAATTGGTAATACCAAGTGAAGACAGGTCCTTATCCACCTGGTCCTTCTCCACCGGCTTCCACCAGCGGGTACTGCATTGAAAACTTTCAGAGCTGGGGCACTTTCGTCCATTCGAACAACATGACCCAGCCAGCGTAGCCGCTGCGTTTTTATTCGCTTTCTCTCGAAAACTTCTAGTGCCGTCTCATCGGATGTTGACACCGTCCACGCTTCTGCACTATAAAGTAGGACGGGAATGATGAGGGACTTGTAGAGTTTAGTTTTTGTTCGTCGAGAGAGGACTTTACTTTTCAATTGCCTACTCAGTCTATAATAGCACCTGTTGGCAAGAATGATTCTGCGTTGGATTTCAAGGCTGACATTATTATCGGTGTTGATGCTGGTGCCCAGGTACAACATCAAAGTTATGACTGTCAACAGTGACGAGGGAGCCAAGACGCGAATGCGCTGACTGTTTGTTTGATGACAGGAGATATTTCGTCTTGTCCTCGTTCACCACCAGACCCATTCGCTTCGCTTCCTTATCCAGGCGGGAAAAAGCAGATATAACAGCGCGGGTGTTGTTTCCAATGATATCAATATCATCGGCGTACGCCAGTAGCTGTACACTCTTATAAAAAATTGTGCCTTCTCTGTTTAGCTCTGCGGCTCGAACTATTTTTTCCAGCATCAGGTTAAAGAAGTCACGCGATAGCGAGTCACCTTG
Organism: Zeugodacus cucurbitae; assembly: GCF_028554725.1. NCBI lineage: Eukaryota > Metazoa > Arthropoda > Insecta > Diptera > Tephritidae > Zeugodacus > Zeugodacus cucurbitae. The sequence continues at coordinate 42,115,507 of NC_071667.1, forward strand.
TCTGAAACCTCGTTTGGTATCGAACGGTTCGGAGAGGTCCTTCCCGATCATGACGGAGCTTTTGGTGTTGCTCAACGTCAGCTTACACAGCCGTATTAGTTTTGCAGGGATACCAAATTCAGACATCGCGGCATAAAGGCATCTCCTTTTCGTGCTGTCGAAAGCAGTTTTAAAGTCGACAAATAGATGGTGTGTGTCGATCCTCTTTTCACGGGTCTTCTCCAAGATTTGGCGCATGGTGAAAATCTGTCAGTTGTTGATCTTCCAGGTCTAAAGCCACACTGATAAGATCCAATCAGTTTGTTGACAGTGGGCTTTAGTCTTTCACAAAGTACGCTCGATAGAACCTTATAAGCGATGTTTAAAATTGCCTGTACTTTGCAATTAAAAGTAGTGTGAGTTGTAATCATATTGCGTAACATAAATCAACCTCGAGTAATCAATATCGTCGCCGAAGCCAAGATTGGACCAACTTAACTTAATGTATACCTTAGCCACAAAAACGTGTGGCCGGGTCTGCTAGTATTTAATAAAGTTGCTTCCTTCCTTTTGATACTCTCACCGAGATAAGTCGCGTTTGCTCTGCACAACTTTAACATTAACTTTTAGATATTATTTTTAAATGCTCTGTTCCCTATTAGACCTATATCATATATATACTAACTTAAATATACTTATATTCATGGAACAAAATATATTAATTTATTAACATAAAATTAATAATATATTAATTATAATGATGTCATTTGTAACAAATAATAGCAAAAAAATAGTTTCACTCAATTTAATATTGTAAGTGAATTTCCCTAAAATTGTATTTCGCACTGATTTTGTCATATACTTTTACCGGTATTACTTCTGGCTTCCCGCCTTTTCTGTCAAAAATTCCATCAACTCGCATTGCTACCAGCTTAAAATGAGAGATCAGGGAATTCGGTTTGAGGAAAAATGAGAGAGTTTCGTATCATGTCATCTTTGCTCAGATCACACATACGCTTAAGTGCTGAACACAAAGACGACGCATCTCTCCTTTTGGCAGTTTGGCGCCAATTGGTAATACCAAGTGAAGACAGGTCCTTATCCACCTGGTCCTTCTCCACCGGCTTCCACCAGCGGGTACTGCATTGAAAACTTTCAGAGCTGGGGCACTTTCGTCCATTCGAACAACATGACCCAGCCAGCGTAGCCGCTGCGTTTTTATTCGCTTTCTCTCGAAAACTTCTAGTGCCGTCTCATCGGATGTTGACACCGTCCACGCTTCTGCACTATAAAGTAGGACGGGAATGATGAGGGACTTGTAGAGTTTAGTTTTTGTTCGTCGAGAGAGGACTTTACTTTTCAATTGCCTACTCAGTCTATAATAGCACCTGTTGGCAAGAATGATTCTGCGTTGGATTTCAAGGCTGACATTATTATCGGTGTTGATGCTGGTGCCCAGGTACAACATCAAAGTTATGACTGTCAACAGTGACGAGGGAGCCAAGACGCGAATGCGCTGACTGTTTGTTTGATGACAGGAGATATTTCTTCTTGTCCTCGTTCACCACCAGACCCATTCGCTTCGCTTCCTTATCCAGGCGGGAAAAAGCAGATATAACAGCGCGGGTGTTGTTTCCAATGATATCAATATCATCGGCGTACGCCAGTAGCTGTACACTCTTATAAAAAATTGTGCCTTCTCTGTTTAGCTCTGCGGCTCGAACTATTTTTTCCAGCATCAGGTTAAAGAAGTCACGCGATAGCGAGTCACCTTGTCTGAAACCTCGTTTGGTATCGAACGGTTCGGAGAGGTCCTTCCCGATCATGACGGAGCTTTTGGTGTTGCTCAACGTCAGCTTACACAGCCGTATTAGTTTTGCAGGGATACCAAATTCAGACATCGCGGCATAAAGGCATCTCCTTTTCGTGCTGTCGAAAGCAGTTTTAAAGTCGACAAATAGATGGTGTGTGTCGATCCTCTTTTCACGGGTCTTCTCCAAGATTTGGCGCATGGTGAAAATCTGTCAGTTGTTGATCTTCCAGGTCTAAAGCCACACTGATAAGATCCAATCAGTTTGTTGACAGTGGGCTTTAGTCTTTCACAAAGTACGCTCGATAGAACCTTATAAGCGATGTTAAGGAGGCTTATCCCTTTTTGTGGATTGGGCAGAGTACACTGAGATTCCAATCGTCGGGCATGCTTTCTTCCGAACATCTGTTCCATCGTCGTCGACTGGGGAAACGGGTTCGCCATCTCCTGGTGTTGTACTTTCACTGCCATTCAGCAGGCTGGAGAAGTGTTCTCTCCACAACTAGATCACCTCTGGGGGTCCTACAGGAGTATGCTCCGGTATTGAAACCTTCAGTTAGTCGCCGGATCTTTTCATAAAATCAAGCTCTTCATACTCACGCATTTTGGCCTCTTTCTTTTTTTGTGTGCAAATGCGTCTCACTTCCCTCTTCAGCTCTCGGTATCTTTCCCATTCCGCTCGTGTTGCGGTCGATCGCAACATTGCGAGGTAGGCAGTCTGTTTTCTCTCCACTGCGAAACGACAATCCTCATCATACCAGCTGTTTTTTTTTTACTTTTCCGAAAGCCAATGGTTTCGGTTGCAGCTGTACGTAAGGAGTTTGATATGCCATCCCACAGTTCCCTTATACCGAGATGTTGATGAGTGCTCTCAGAGAGCAGGAGTGCAAGTCGAGTAGAAAATCGTTCGGCTGTTGTTTGTGATTGCAGCTTCTCGATGTCGAACCTTCCTTGTGTTTGTTGACGTGTGCGCTTTTCTACACGGAGGCGGGTGCGTATCTTAGCTGCCACAAGATAGTGGTCCGAGTCGATGTTGGGACCACGAAGCATACGCACATCAAAAACACTGGAGACATGTCGTCCATCTATCACAACATGATCGATCTGGTTGCGAGTGATTCGATCCGGGGACAGCCAAGTAGCTTGATTGATTTTCTTATGCTGGAATCTAGTACTACAGACGACCATATCTCGGGCCCCGGCGAAGTCGATCAACCTCAGACCGTTTGGCGATGTTTCGTCATGAAGGCTGAATTTTCCGACTGTTGTGCCAAAGACACCTTCTTTATCCACCCTAGCGTTGAAATCGCCAAGCACGATTTTGATATCGTGGCGGGGGCAGCGCTCATAGGTACGTTATAGGCGCTCATAGAAGGTATCTTTGATCACTTTGTCTTCTCTTCCGTCGGGGCGTGGGCGGAAATCAGCGATATGTTGAAGAACCTCGCTTTGATGCGGATTTTGGCTAGACGTTCATCCACCGGAGTGAATGCCAGGACTCGACGACGGAGTCTCTCTCCCACCACGAGTCCCACACCAAATTTGCGCTCCTTTATATCGCCGCTGTAGTAGATGTCACAAGGACCCACCTTCTTCCGTCCTTGTCCCGTCCATCGTATTTCTTGGATTGCGGTGATGTCAGCCTTTACTCTTACGATGACATCAACCAGCTGGGCAGAGGCACCTTCCCAATTAAGGATCCGGACATTCCAGGTACATGCCCTTAAATCATAGTCCTTTATACGTTTGCTTCCTATTCATTAGTTATTCGTTTTTATGTTTTTATGTAGGGTCCCAAACCCTACGCACAACCGCATAAGTGGGATTCGCCTTCTCACTTTAGCTCGCCTCCAAACGGATGTCTGTTGGCTACCCAGAGGATACTTGGTCTAAGACCGGAAGTTGTGAGCTGCTTGAGACACATGCAAAAGAATCGTTCCTGGCCACTCACAAGTGAATGGCAGTCAGAAACTTTCCTCACTTACGTGAACTTCTACATATAACATTATGTGAAATTATTTGTAAAATTTAAATTTATTATATTTAAAATGTAAAAATGGTCGATTTATTTGTTTTAAATAATGGATTGTTATATACATAAGGAACCAATGAAGATAGGGAAATAAAACTTTGCACAAATACTGTATATGATCTGTGGCATCACTTGTGAACAAATTGTCGAAATCGGACCATAACTTTTCAATGCCCCGGATATCGAATACGAAGAATTCAGTGCCTTATGGTAATTTTTCACCGATATCGTTAAATCTCTCAGATATCTCAATTTAATCCAGAGGAAATCGTTTTCCTCTAATAGTGTGTCTCTCTACCAGAAATGGTTAAAATCGGGTCATAACTTCCCCTAGCTCTCATATAGCTAATTATAGGATTTTCAAAAATACGATGGGCTTAATAGCTTTCAAATCAGTAAATATGTGAAACATCTTAGCCAAATTAAGTGAGCATATAATCTTATATTATGTTTACATATGAAAATAATCTCGTTCTAAGCACGTTCATTAATATAACCATTTACATATAGCCAAAGGAGATTATCAATTGTCAAATGTGTTGCATTTGTTGTTGTATTACACATATTTCTCTCGCCGTCAGCCATTTTTGTTTACATTTTCATTTGACATTTCTCCTCTTCTTCGCAAAATTATCGATAAGCCTAGGAATAACACCGACAATCTCGTTGTATACAACGAGACAACTTTATAATCTCGGATTATCCAGAGAGGAATTTTGTATGGGAAATCTTGCTTCTTTATTACAGATTATCGAGTTAAGATCGTAAATGGAGATAATCACGTTATATGTAAACATAGTATTAGATATAATGAATGTTGGTGATGGAAATTAGTGAAATCGGTTCAGGAATTATCTCAGACTATATACTATATATGATGATTTTCGTTTTTCTATTTGACTTTATGCCTAATATATGGGTCAAATTGTGTGTTATCTTAAATAAAATATAGCAATAAATTGCCAGAGTATAAAATGTTCGGTGGCACCCGAACTCAGCCTTTCCTTACTTGTTTGTAAATTGTTTCAGAACAGAACGCTCGTTTAATATGTGGAACCATAGTAAACATATGGCAGAGAATGTAAAATAGGTCAATCATTACATATGCGCATATAAGTTAAGTTTTTAATTTAAAACTTCCTTTTTTTTAAATAAGCGGACATGCATTCGCAGTTGATTTTATTATTAGGCGTGTTTTTTTTCACCATCAAATATTTTGTATTGAACATAATTATGTTGGATTGTCATAAGCAATCATAGCTTGTATATTGAACTAGAGGCATTGCTAGTTCCTCACTTTTTTTCATTCACAATAGTTGGTTTTTTACAAAATAAAGTAATTTGATTTATAAATTCAACCGTTTTTTTGTAATACAGTAAAACTTGTCTAAGCAGGAAACCTGCTGTTCAGCACTTTATGTCCAAGTTACGCGAGTGTCCATGTTATAAATAAATGAGTTTTTTTTAAATTGTATTGACTTTATTTTTAAATTGGGTAAAAAACGTACATTGATTTCAATATATGTATAATAAAAAACATAAAAATCAACAAATTTTAAAATATAAATATGTATTACTACTACTACTTATGTTTTAGAAAAATATGTATCTATTTCAGCTTGTTTTAATTTTGATGAGCTTATATTTTTTTCAATTTCGTTTTTAATTTTAAAAACTCCGGCAGCAAAGTTGATGGACCGACACGTAAAGAATGACAGGAAAAACCAACCACCGAATAGCAAACAGAAATTCTTTTCGACAATTTTGTAAGTGTTGCATTCATCAAGATGTGATATCAGAGAAAGCATCATTTTTGATCTATTATTCGTTTTTACATTTTTAATAATTCCTTGGTGCAAAACAATACGCTCAGTCTTTATTTTGCCAGTTTGCCTCCTTTACAAACTGAGCATTTTGCAACACAACTTCGAGTAGGTAATTGACGATAAAACAGTCCAGTTTCATCCGCATTAAACTGATCCTCAGGTACATAATTTTTTAAAAGTATTGATAGTTTTTCCTTCCAATCTGAGGCAGCTTTAAGATCTACATTTGCTCCTTCACCAACTTTAAACTTAATGTTATGTCTCAAGTGGTACAAATACAATTGTGGGTAATATAAGTAAAAAGCATACAAATATGCATACATATTAAATGTATTGTCCAAGATAGAAAGGGATTTTAATGCTTGCCGTTTCAAAATTTAGACAAATTTTATCCAACTTCCAAGATAGGCAGTATCCTATCTTGAGCAGTGAATATATGGATATTTTGTACTATATAATATAGTTAGTACAGAGCATATTGTCAAATTTGAGCGAGTGTCCAAATTATAAGGGTGTCCAACTTTACAGGTGTTACTGTATATTAAATATCAGCTGAGAGTTCGCGCCCGCATTCCCAACACAATTAATTTTTAAGCCATGAATTAGCTATTAGCTTGTGATGGTTAAACAAAACACGCCTATTATCAAGATGGTTTAAAGACTGTCAAATAAATACGAAATACTTCTTAAGCTTACATTAAACGTATGCTATTTGCTGGTCACGTTGATGGGTTGTTCCCAATAGCCAATATGCTGATGCGGAGTCAGCATTTGAACGGATGCGTGAGCGGAGTCAATAGCGGTTGATCGATTGCGCATAAAGGGCTGTTGACCGATGTGGCGAATTTCATAAACAATTGTGTTAACTCCTTCCTTCTTAAATATTATCGTCCTCGATCATTAGTAGAATAGTAGGTCATTAAAATTTGTGTATGTATGTTTCAGATTTATCTTTTGTTGCTGTACTTGATTCCATTGATGTCATTTAATATCGTGACGGCTTCTAGTTTACCGTTGGATTGATTCAATAAAAGCACTCCTGCTTTATTTCTTCGACGATGGGTGACAATTTGTTGTTTGGCATGTTGAATTTAATCTATTTATTATTCTTGTTAAACATAAATCTTTACTTATATCTATCAAATTGATGTATTTGCAATTGTTAAATCATTTTAGCTTTCACATTAATTTTTAATTCTGTAAGATATATTTTTTCGTTTTAGTATTTCTTTATACTTTGTTTTAATAATTCTTTTAAATGTTTCTTCTAATGTTAGTGGTATTTTTACCATGTATAAAATTTCTGTACCTTTACTTAACACATTTATTTTAGATGATTCTAATGCTTCTTCGGCATTTTTAAGCGGTACTTTTTTATAATCTCTCAGCAAAAGTTGCTAAGAGAGTATTATAGTTTTGTTCACATAACGGTTGTTTGTAAGTCATAAAACTAAACGAGTTAGATATAGGGTTATACAGCCATGGTCACGCAAATAGCACAAAGAACGCGACAACCGAAAAATTATTTATTTTTGTGCGAATACCCGAACTTTTCTTTAACTATTTGTGTTTATTATTTTACTCAATCTATGTAGTAATAATAACCATTCATTAAATCCCGTTATCTTTCAGCATATATTTTTTATATCAGTTTAATTGAATATATCTCGGTTTTGAGGTGGTCACCTAAAAATTCCATTTTCAAAAATTAAAAAAAAATGTAAAACTAAAAAAAATATTTACTTATTTGGTGTCACAATAAAAATACGTTTTTAGGACTTTATACTGAACCCTCAATTTTTAAATAAAGCCTATTATGTTTTCCACAAACTCCAATGGAATGGATATCAAAATTTCCTTAATACTTCCTCATAAATTCTCAAAATTTTTCTAATTCCAGGTGAAATTTTAAGTTTTACATCGCTTCATATGTTTTCTATTGGATTATGGTCAGAGCATAATCCAAACCCATTATTTATTTTGTCATAAGCCAATACTTTGTGTCCTTGAGTGTATGCTTAAGGTCGTTATCTTGCATAAAAGTCAAGCGGAGTGGTAATCAAATAAAAACAAATGATTCCATTTCGTTTCTTAATATGTCTAAATATTAAAACCAGTCGATTCTCACATTTATTCGAAAAGTTGGACCCACTCTGCGCCGGCAAGATCACCCCATTTCATAAAATTTCCGTCTGTATATTTTACAGTCGTTTTTGTGTACCTGGGATTCGATAATTGACCTTTAGGATGATGAAAATTACACTTTCCATCAGAACTCATTCTATTAATTAGAAATTAATCAATTCACAGCACATTTTTTTCCAAAAAATAGGGCTTGATCTTTATGTATCCTCGAGAAGTGTAGACGATCTTGGATGTACCTTTTTGACAGGCGTGGCTTTTTTCTACTCCGGCTTCCAAAAAGTTGTGGTCTATATAAACGTCTTCCTACAGTCTCCCGTGGTATATTTAGCCAAAATTATTAATTAATCTCTTTATTTTTTTGTTCTCCAGGCTTAAATGACCTCGCCTTTTCAGAAATAGCTCTATTTTCAGAAATTTAGGTTTTTCGCGGTTATTGTGCTATTTTATGTTTTTATTCAAATAGGTCTCGTCGGTGTTTATAATTTTAAGCGGATTATAAATCCGCCATGTAATTTTCCGATAACATTTCAATAAAGAAACAATTTCTGGAACAGTTTCTCCAGATTCCTCCATATTGTGTATAATGAGTCTTTTTTTAAAGACTACAATGGTTTTAGCGGCCCACATTAACTCGAATTGAATAAATTTTAAATAAACTGCCTTAGTTAGTAAAAAAAATCAATCTGATGAGTATTAGATTAAAAAAATCTTCACTTTCTAAAAGTGTGCTATTTGGGTGACCACCTCAAAACCGAGTTATATTCAATTAAATTTATATAAAAACAAGTAAGGAAGGGCTAAGTTCGGGTGTAACCGATCATTTTATACTTTCGCAATTTATTTATTTAATTTTAACAAACAATTTGACCTACATATTCGGCATATATGTACATATATGGTATAAAGTTCATTGAAAGTTTGAAAATCCTAATATTAAGTATGTATATGGGAGCTAAGTGAAGTTATGACCTGATTTCACGTATTTTAGGCGAGGAGACATTATATTAGAAGAAAAATATTCCCTCTGAATTTATTAAAAATATCTGAGAGATTCACTTATATTTTCGTTAAAAAATTTATTCGAAGCTCTATGATCCTCATATTCAATGTAGGAGGCCTTGAATACGTATGGTCCAATTTTGGCGATTTTTATAAGAGCGATGCCACACTATAAATGCAGTATTTGTGCAAAGTTCTATTCCGATATCTGCACTGGTGCTTCCTTTATATATTGTAAAGTAAACGATTCAGATTGGCTTCAATGTTTTGGTATATCGGAAGTAGGCGTGGTTGTGAACCGATTTGGCCTATTTTCACATATAATTGGGATGCAAAGAAATATTGCAAACCGAATTTCATTGAAATAAGTGGGCGGAACCACGCCTATTTAAAATTTTGTTTACAATTTTGAACGCAGTTCTTCTGTGCCTTCTTTATAATGAAATTTTTAGACTTCTGTTGGCTTTCCTTACTGAAGCATTTTTAGTAGTTTTCAACATAACCTTCGTATGGGAGGTGGGCGTGGTTATAATCCGATTTTCTCCATTTGACTGTATAAGGAAATAGCTGAGAAAAACGACTCCTGAAAGTTTCGTAGATATAGCGTTAGTAGTTTACGAGATATGAACAAAAAACTTTGTATGGGGCGGGGTCACGCCCACTTTCCCAAAAACATCCAAATATGCCCCTTCCTCAAACAATCGTTTTTACCAAATTTTAAGTTCATAGCTTAATTTATGGCTTAGTTATAGCTTTTTATGTGTTTTCGGTTATCGCCATTTTGTGGGCGTGGCAGTGGTTCGATTCCGCCCATCTTCGAACTTAACCTTCTTATGGTGCCAAGGAACACGTGTTTCAAGTTTCATTAAGATATCTCAATTTTTACTCAAGACAGACAGACATCCGGAATTGGACTTTACTCGTCACCCTGATCACTTTGGTATATATAATAAAGGCCTGTACAAGTTGATTCGCTTTTCTTTGCACACAGTGTGATTCGGTACAATTGCCGATGTTATGCTTGATTCGTTTGAGCAAGCGAACAGCATTCACTCAACACGAAATGCTCGCATGAGTTGATTAACAGTGAAGTTCGAACTTCTACTTCGAAGCATGAGTGATTTGTCTTACATCCATTTCCATTGCCTTTCGAGCCTTTTGAGTGATGACCGATTTAACACATGACAACGTAAAAAATGAAGCGAATCAATTGAATCATTTGAACAGTTATTTGCTTTTTGCCTTTGTTAAGAAAATAAAGTCTCTACAATGGAAGGAAATGTAAGTTTATTTAATTAAGTAACTTTAAAATTTAGTTTAATAGTGTTAGTATTAAGAATGTAATTAAAAATATATATTGTAGCTAACTTCGAATGTGTTGATACCACCAAATGATGTAGAAAATATGGCAGAGTTAAACTTTTCGGAAATAAAGTCTAAAATTATAAGCAAAAAATACGAAATATGTTGTAAAAGAGGGCGTAGCAAAGTTTGGAGTATTTTTGGTACAGTTAAGACTAACAGTGGCGACGAAATAAATAATATCGTTGCGTGTAGAACTTGCTGGAATATTTACATATACAATAAGAATACCACTTCTAATTTAGTGAGACATAAGTGCTATAAAAATTCAAAAGCCAATGCCACTGTAACTAATTTAGAAGTTAGTGCTGATTGACGGGATGGGTAATTTTAAATTGCCGCCCTTTTCAAATGGTAGAAGATACAGGTCTGTTTAAATTCTCGGAATTTCTCGTATCAATCGGCGCGAAATATGGACCACACGTTAATGTTGCAGCATTGCTACCTCATCCACCTCATTAGAAATAAAATGAAGAGTGTTATAAATAACAGAAATAAGATGGGGTATGGGCTAACTTCCGATATTTGGACCGATAATTTCATAAGAACGTCCTATGTTAGTCTGACTGTCCATTATATGAAAGAGGGCGAACTTGTCAATCGTTTATTAGGACTATCTGCGTTTAAAGGAGAAAGATGTACAATTAAAGAATATATTTTAATATGTTTGATAGTGAATTTGTTAGATTTTGTCTTTAGGGGAAAACATTCAGCGTAAGGTGCTGAATATATTAAATTTTCACGAACTACCTGTTGAGAAAGCCGTTTTTGTCACTGATAGAGGAAGAAATATGAAAAAAGCTTTTGAACCTTATCAAAATATATCGTGCATTAATCATTTATTAAATAATATATTGGAACAATCGGTAAAAGCAGTTCCTGAGTTAAATGAAATGTGTGAAGCAGCTACGAAAATCGTAAAATTTTTTAAAAAATCAGATGAGAACTCAGGCTTTACAACTTCGCTAAAAAGCTTTTCACCTACCAGGTGGAACACTGTCTTTTACTTGCTGAGGTCAGTCCAAAAAAATTGGACAGAAATTACAAATATTTTACAAAGCAAACAACAGTTATCAAGACTTAATGGTATTAGCTTAAATCATTTAGAGGAAATTTTGAAAGTATTGGAGGTTTTCGAAGAATCTTCCAAAGAGCTAGAAGGAGAAAATTATCCAACTCTGCATTTGGTACTTCCCCACGTATACAGGATGAAAGAAACTTGTTCAAGAAGTGAAAGCTTAACTTTTATAAGTAAGTTTAAAGAAAAGCTAAATGAGTTGTTGGACACCGTTGTCTTGGAAAATCTTAATATATATGTATCATAAACTTGCTGTATTTTTGTTTCCACCAACGAACAAGTTAATATCATTTAACCAAAACGATAAGCATATCATAAAAACGGAATGCAAGTCTCTAATGTCAAGTTTCATCAGCGAGGCGGACGGTCACGATCAGCCCAGCACATTGGTCAATCCTCCACCCACTCGCAAATCGCAGCTTTTTACAGCATTTCTACATCAACCTGAAGTTTTAAATGAGGAAAATAATATCAATACCGAGGTTATTAAATATGAAGCGACTAATGTGCTATATTATGACGAATTCAGTGTCTTTCAGTGGTGGCATCTACATCAATTAGAATTTCCTTTGCTTTATAAGGTAGCCAGTAGTCTGTTAGTAATTCCAGCTAGTAGTGCCGCTTCAGAAAGAGTTTTCTCAAAAGCTAGGCACTTGATATCAGAAAAGCGGAGTGTAATTGGTAGTAATTCATTTTCCATACATCAAATAATGTTTCTGAATAACAATATGGATATTAACGAATTGAATTAGAACATGTTAACAATTACACTTAATACATACATATACACGTATATATTTATCTAAATGTACATACTTTCATTAAACAAAATAAAATTCTTTGAATTACTTGCACTAGAAGCTATTCCTTTTAATTTCATGCATACACATGTACATATGTACATACAATTGAGACTATTGCCTTTCGAATCAATTGTCTTTCGGATCAATTGCCTTTCAAGTAATGAGTGAAATGAACTGAAAGAGCAAACTTACACTTCTCTCCAGTGCAGTGCAGTGTGCGTACTCTCGCTCTTTGTTTACAAGCTCTTCAACTCAGATGCTGAGTTAACGTTATGCCGATCAAGTCGTATGGTTTCTTACGAGTGGCTTGAAATGCCAAATGAGTGAATCGTTGCAGGAGTTTAATATATAACCTTATATCAAACTAGTTTAGTTTTAGGACTTACAAACAACCGTTATGTGAACAAAACTATAATACTCTCGTAGCAACTTTTGTTGCTTACCCTTAAGCCTAAGGGTAATTTTTCACCGAAAATATAGGTAAATGTCTAAATAAATTGCGAGAGTATAAAATGTTCGGTTGCACCCGAACTTAGCCTTTCCTTACTTGTTTTTCTTTCGTTTCTTTTTCATTTCTGCGAATCCTCAACTAGTTGTGTTATAATTATTATATATAATAATGCAGTCAATAAGTACAGTAGGGCAATTCACAATCTGGTGCAAATGGTCTCGCATATTTAAATAGTCAAACATCTTGATGTTATCAGAAACATTTATGAACGACAACCAGCCTCCTGTATCTGTACCAAATTTTGATTTCGTTGTAAGATTTCAACGAAATGAAACAAGAAATTCAGGCGTTGCTATTTATCACAATGAGCAAGACAAATGTCATATTCTCACACCTCATTTAGATATGTACATATAAAGGCACCGTACGCGAGTGATGCTGATGTGACGATATCAACATCAATAAGAATTGGCGATTTGTGTGCCGTAGAATGCAAAATGAACCCTAGCGATAATCATAATAGTAAAAAATTGAATTTAATTGCCATATACATATATATCACCAAGTTCATCGATGAGAGATATAAAATTGTTCATCGGTAAAGCTATATTACCGTTGTCAACTGCAAATTCGCAAGCTTTTGCAGATATTATTGGAGAACCAGTAGAGTATAGCGAACAACCGGTACTCCTTGCGGGAGATTTCGTTGTAAATTTCTCATTGCCAGAAGCTGAACCATTACTGGCATTCCTCAGAGAGAAATTTTCATTAGAAATGATCAATAGAAGAAATGATCCTACGACAAAAGGAGGTACGACTATTGATGCGATATTCGCGAGAAATATAGATAAAATAGATGTAAGACATTTCATATCGTATTTTAGTTATCATAATCCAATTGTAAATTTTATATATATCAATCCGTCAGAACCCAGAAATGAGAATTGATTTGGACTTTGTTTTATAAAATGTGCATAATAAGTTTATAAAATGTGAATTCAAGAAAGTGTTGGACACTCCACCATATTTTTATCCTTTCCCTCTCGCTAGTTTTCTTTCATACAAAATGATATGCATTTCTTGGAATATCACAAAGAAGTATAACTTCCTCCGCACGTAGGGACTCCACGCACCTTTTTTTATTTAATATTTATTTAAGTGCTGTTCATCAGGCTTTAAAATTTTTGTGAAGATTAAATGCTAGCACAATACCCTAATTACCACAATTGTAGCAAAAAAAGGGTAACACACAACCCAAATACGCCTCGGTGGTGTGTTAAAAGATAAAAAATAATGTAAACAAACCAAAAGTTTTCTACTGTATATGTATATGTGCAAATTTATGTGTTAGGCGGTACAAAAAGTGTTGGTGGCGTTTGTGTGCAATCTTATGATCCATTCAAATATGTGTGGACAAAGGTTGGTTACTGGTAAACACAACTTTATTGTTTAATATTAATACATTTAATTTCAGATTTCTCCAATGAATATTGAACGTAGCAACACATGTGGCTTATATCTAAACGAACGCATTCTAGCCATTGGCGGTCTGGCAAATTCAAAGGATAATGAACAGAGCTCTAAAAACAGCATTGAGGCGCCGAAGTTGTACATCTTGCTTCTGATTTGATTAAGGAGGCATTATTAAGCTGAACTTACAATTTAACATTTTCAATATTGTGATAGTTAACTTATAAATTTAGAACGTATGCAATAGCACTCAGTTTATTAATTTTGATGTAAAATAATGTTAAATTAGCATCTATATACAACTGAATGTACAAATATTTGTGACAATCGCAATAGTAGTGAAATTGAATTTGTGTTGTATAACAACACAAAAATCAATACTTAAAACTTTTGAGAAATTGTAAATTATAAAAATTTAATAATTAATACTAACTTTATATGTAAAATATGTTAATTTTGTTAATGTATAAATGATAGCCGCAAAAACGTATGTAAAAATGAAAGTTTACTTTCTACTGAAATGTTAATACATATATAAAAATTAATCTATACTAATATTTAAAGAGGAAAGGTTTGTTTTTTTGTTTGTTTGTCTCGAATAGGCTCCGAAACTATTGAACCGATTTGAAAAATTCTTTCACCGTTGGAAAGCTATACTATCCCTGAGTGACATAGGCTATATTTAGTTAAAAAAAATAGGGTTCCTTACCAAAACTCCGATAATGTAAAAAAATACCAAAAAACTTTCATTAATCGCGAATGCTGCGAAAACGATTGAAGATATAACAAAGTGATGTACTACAATTTTGTATAACAAAAAACGTCGCGACATCATATCTCTAACTATTATAGTTTTGTCACTATAAGCGATTTTATATAAAACAAGTAAGGAAAGGCTAAGTTCGGGTGTAACCGAACATTTTATACTCTCGCAATTTATTGAAGAAATTTTATTAAGATAACGCACAAATTTACCCATAAATTCGGCATAAAGTTTAATAGAATAACGAAAATCGTCCTATATAGTGTATGAGCGCTGAGGTAATTCCTGAACCGATTTCATTCAATTTCACCAGCAAGGTACACTATATCCAATACTATACGCTCACTTAATTTTGCTAAGATATATCACATATTAACCAATACATATATGCGTAATAAAGCCCAACGAATTTTTGAAAAACCTTTAATTAGGTATATGGGAGCTAGGGGATGATATTTTTGCAAAACCTATAATTATGTATATGGGAGCTAAGAGATGTTGTGACCCGATTTTAATAATTTTTGGAACAGAGACACACTATTGGAAGAAAACAATTTCCTCTGAATTACATTAAATTAGTTGAGAGATTTACCCATATTTTCGGTTAAAATTTAACCTTAGGCGCTGAGTTCAACATGTTCGATATCTGGGGCCTTGAAAAGTTATAGTCCGTTTTCGACAATATTTTCACAAGTGATGCCACAGATCATATACTGTATTTGTGTAAAGTTTTATTTCGCTATCATCATTGGTTCCTAATGTATATGTTATAAAGTGAAGGATTCAGATGGAATTCAAAAGTGATTTATAAAGAAAGTAGTCGTGGTTGTGAACCGATTTCATCCATTTTCCACACATGTCATCAGGGTGTCAATAAAATATTATATACCGAATTTCATTGAAATCTGTCGAGTAGTTCCTGAGATATGATTTTTGACCCATAAGTGGGCGATGCCACGCCCATTTCTTATTTTGTAAAAAGATCTGAGTGCAGCTTCCTTCAGCTATCATATCTGTGAAATCTTGTGTTTCTGACGTTTCTCGTTAGTGAGTTAACGCACTTTTAGTCATTTTCAACCTAACCTTAGTATGGGAGGTGGGCGTGGTTATTATCCGATTTCTTTAATTTTTGGACTGTATAAGGAAACGGCTAAAAGAAGCGACTGCAGAAAGTTTGGTTTATATAGCTTTATTGGTTTGCAAGATATATATAAAAAACCTATTTGGGGGCGGGGTCACGCCCACTTTTCCAAAAAAATTACATTCAAATATGCCCCTCCCTAATGCGATCCTATGTTCCAAATTTTATTTTCATAACTTTATTTATGGCTTAGTTATAGCTCTTTATGTGTTTTTGGTTATCGCCATTTTGTGGGCGTGGCAGTGGTCCGATTCCGCCCATTTTCGAACTTAACCTTCTTATGGTGCCAAGGAACACGTGTTCCAAGTTTCATTAAGATATCTCAATTTTTACTCAAGTTACAGCTTGCATGGACGGACAGACAGACATCCGGATTTGAACTTTACTCGTCACCCTGATTACTTTGGTATATATAACCCAATATCTAACTCGTTTAGTTTTAGGACTTACAAACAACCGTTAGGTGAACAAAACTATAATACTCTCTTTAGCAACTTTTGTTGCGATAGTATAAGAATTAATTAAAACACCACTACTTAAAAAGGCTCTTTATTTGTACCTTAGTATTAATCCTTATCGAAATAAATGATTTATTATTTAAGATCGCTTCAAAACCTTTATATAACTTTTTTAATTATTATATTCTGACATTCCATTCAAAAGTTCCCATTCCATTCACGAGTTAAAAATTTTGAAAAGCCGCTCGGCGTCTAGCTATGGTTGTATGTAAAGTTGTAGGCGTCGCTCGGGCACGGTGGTACGGGAGGAGGTTAAGATTATTCGCGTTGTCGATCCCCTACTGAATGGTCCTGAGCGGAATTAAAAAAATTGTCACTTGATAATAATATAATATAAAAATAAATTGCTGTTCGTTTGTGCCGCAAAAAAACGAGAACGGCCAAACCGATCTGGCTAATTTTAGTCTTGAAATATTCGTGGAAGGCTATAAAAAGATTAGAAAGTGAGTAAATATGGAAAAATTGCGAGGAAGATAATAATAAGAGAATTTTATTCGAGTTGAGAGGAAAAATATAAAAAGAGAAAACAAAAAAATAATATTTTGAAGGTTATCATTGTTGCTTTGTTAAAATATTTTTGTTATTGTTCAATTGTATAAGATTGTGTCGATAGCCCAAAAGAATTTGTAACAAATAAGGAAAGGCTAAGGTCGGGTCCATCCGATTTTCCCATAATTTGATTAAAATAACACACAATTTGACCTATATATTCGGCATAAAGTCCAATAGAAAATCATCGTATATAGTATATGAGGGCTGATGTAATTCCAGAACCAATTTCACTCATTTTCACCACCAAGGTTAACGGGCATAGGGGCAACTTGGCACCTGTTAGTAGGCAAACAAACGGCACATTCGGCCTTGAAATTACTCCTAAATTGCAAATGAACGAAACACCAGTCGGCAAAATCGCCAAAAATAGCGCTATAACGAAGATTTTCCAAATATGCAAAAAGTCGCTTTAAAAGTCTTCTTTAAAAGACCTTGATTGTCGATGAACGTTTTTGGTGGAGTCAGGATTATGTTAGCAGGTGATTTACGACAGACTCTTCCAATTATTCCTGGATCAACTGTTACTAACGGGCTAATCGCATGCCTAAAATCATTTAATTTGTGGCGACACATAAAGAATCGCCAATTAAAAACTAACATATGAGTGTTTTTGCAACAATATCAAATTGCGAATGTAGAAGCAGTTGGCAGTTGACACCTCGATGGATTAATAGCATTTCCAACAGATTTCTGTCACTTCATTGACTCGAAAGAGAAGTTTTCCTGACATGAAACCTGAATATGATAACCATAATGACTTATTGAATGACCTAAATTGGTGGTAAAAAAAAAGATATCGATGATCTTAATGCGACAATTAAGAATTTCGGTCCAAGAGAGTTGACACAGCTACAAACCAGGATTACGTAGTCAATTATCCCAAACTATTTAAAATTGCCTGTACTATCACCACTCACTTTGCAATTAAAAGTAGTGTGAGTTGTCATCATGCTGCGTAACATAAATCAACCTCGAGTAATCAATATCGTCGCCGAAGACAAGATTGGACCAAATTAATTTAATGTATACCTTAGCCACAAAAACGTGTGGCCGGGTCTGCTAGTCTATAATAATTATAAAAAATGTAAAATACCATACTAATTTATAAATGTAAATACCTCATACAATTAAATAAATAAAAATAAAAATAAAAAAATTTAATTTTTCATTTTTAAACGGAAAAGTAGGTGACCTATAGAATGAAGACTAATGAACCAAATTTAAGTAACGAAACGGTGACCCAACAAATGACCAATACCTGTGATTAAAGGGTTACCCTGAAAATGATAAATCGAACAGTCTCCATTGATAAATGGCTGATTAAAAAAAAAAACTACTACAGGGGGCTCTGCTAACCACAGAGTGACATATGCTTTTCCAAAACAAAGCAAAATTAGAGCAGAAAGATATATGCAGCATTGGCGCCAAAATCAATGAGAGAGAGCGAGCAAGATAATCACACCGACATGCCGTAAAAGCGGAGAACTTTTTTCCTGCTGCTAGAACAAAAGAGACCTTTTTTACTGGTAACCAATATTCCATAAGATAAGTAACTCTACTCGTCTTGAAGGGCGAATAGGGCGGGGAGCGTGTAAGAAAAAATTAAATAAAATAAATGTCGATCCTTTATATGAATAGTGTCATAATACAAAAAACACGATTTTTAAGTTAAGTATGCAGAAATGTGCGTAATAAATATCATTGTGTAAAAATGCATTCTGATGCGTAGAAAAGAAACAGTCGAAATAAAAATTTGTTGTTATTCCACTTGTTATGTCGCATTATTTTTAACCACAGTAACGACACATCTCAGTTGTGCCAGAATTAGTCATGTTTTTTTTTTCAGAAAGAACGTCATGTTTTATATTACATTGATATTGGTCAAAACAAAATTAAATTATCTTATCATTTTGTTTTTCAGAAATCACGACACATTTAACTTATGGCAGCGAATTTGATTTATATATTTCTCTGATTCAAATAACGCTATAATTCAAAGTGGAAGACGTTTATGCTCAAGAAAAAAACTTTAGTATACTCTATTTAGTCCACTTATGCTCAGCACTTTACTAGTTTAGACAATAAAAGTATAGTATTTTTGTATATTTGCTAAATAAAAGACAAATGAAAACTTTAAATTGCTCTCCAGAAAAATCGACTTTTCGAGTTGTAACACTATTCGTGTATATGAGCAATATCTTTTTCAAAAAGTCAAAGAAATTTACATATAAAAAAATACAAAAACAAGCAAGGAAGGGCTATGTTCGGTTGTAACAGAATATTTGATACTCTCGCAATTTATTGATGTAATTTTATAAAGATAACACAATTCGACCCATATATTCGGTATAAAGTTCAATAGAATAACGAAAATCATCATAAATAGTATATTGGGACTGAGGTAATTCCTAAACCGATTTCACTCGTTTTCACCACCAAGATACAATGTATCGAAAACTATACTCTCACTTAATTTAATATTACTTTTAATTAGGTATATGGGATCTGGGGGAAGTTATGACCCGATTTTTACCATTTCAGGTACAGAGAGAAACTGTTATAAGAAAAAATTCAGAGGGAATGAATTACATTAAAATATCTGAGGGATTTACCTATATTTTCGGTGAAAAAGTACCTTTAGGCACTGAGTTCTTCATGTTCGATATCAGGGGCCTTGAAAAGTCATGGTCCGATTTTGACAATTTTTCCGCAAGTGATGTCACAGTTCAAATACAGTATTTGTGTAAAGTATACAGTTTATTCCGCTATCTTCATTTGTTCCTAATGTATATATGTATTATAAAGTGAACGAATCAGAAGAATTCAAAATTGAGTTATACGGGAAATATACGTAGTTGTGAACCGATTTCGCCCATATTCCACCCGAATTCATTGAAATCGGTCGAATAGTTCTTGAGATATGGTTTTAGACCCATAAGTCGGCGACACCACGCCCATTTTCCATTTTGTAAAAAAATATCAGTGCCATTTCTTATGTAAAATTTGGTGTTTCTGACGTTTTTCGTTAGTGAGTTGACGCGCTTTTAGTAATTTTCAACCTAACCTTTGTATGGTAGGTGGGTGTGGTTATTATCCGATTTCATTTTTGGACTGTATAAGGGAGGATGGGATCATGTGTAGAAGTTCACGTAAGTGAGGAAAGTTTTTGATTGTCATTCACTTCGGAGTGGCCAGAAACGATTCTTCTCCACATGATTCAAGCAAGTATCCTCTGAGTAGCTAACAAACATCCGTTTGAAGGCGAGCTAAAGTGAGAAGGCGAACCAGCTTCTGCGGTTGTGCGTAGGGCTTGGGACCCACCACATAAAAACGGAGTACCAATGAAAAATCGGAAAAGAAAGCCTCGGATGAGACACCCCCCTTTTGATGACGACCCCTGCAAACGTTTAAAGGATAATGCTATAAGGGCATGCACCTGGAATGTCCGGACCCTTAATTGGGAAGGTGCCTCTGCCCAGCTGGTTGATGTCCTCATACAACTAAAGGCTGACATCACCGCCATCCAAGAAGTGCGATGGACGGGACAAGGACGGAAGAAGGTGGGTCCTTGTGACATCTACTACAGCGGCCATATAAAGGAGCGCAAAATTGGTGTTGGATTTGTGGTGGGAGAGAGACTCGCACGCACCTATGAGCGTTGCCCCCGCCACGATGTCAAAATCGTGCTTGGCGATTTTAACGCCAGGGTGGGTAAAGAAGGTGTCTTTGGCACAACAGTCGGAAAATTCAGCCTCCATGACGAAACATCGCCAAACGGCCTGAGTCTGATTGACTTCGCTGTGGCCCGAAATATGGTCGTCTGTAGTACTAGATTCCAGCATAAGAAAATACATCAAGCTACTTGGCTGTCTCCTGATCGAAACACGCGTTACCAAATCGATCACATTGTGATAGACGGAAGACATGTCTCCAGTGTTTTAGACGTGCGTACGCTCCGAGGATCGAATATAGACTCGGACCATTATCTGGTTGCAGCTTTCGGAAAAGTAAAAAAAAACAGCTGGTACGATGAGGAATGCCGTCTCGCAGCGGAGAGAAAACAGACTGCCTACCTCGCAACGTTGCAAACGACCACAACACGTGCGGGATGGGATAGATACCGAGAGCTGAAGGGGGAAGCGAGACGCATCTGCAGACAAAAAAAGAAAGAGGTCGAAATGCGTGAGTACGAAGAGCTTGAGAAGCTGGCAGACAGAGGGAATGCTCGAAAATTTTATGAAAAAATGAAGCGACTTAACGAAGGTTTCAAGACCGGAGCATCCTCTTGTAGAGACCAAGGTGGTAATCTGGTAACCGATGTCTTGGGCATACTGGGATTATGGAGGGAACACTTCTCCGACCTGCTGAATGGCAGTGGAAGTACAACCCCAGGAGTTGGCGAACCCGATTCTCCAATCGATGACGACGGAGAAAGGACCATGAAGAAATTCGAATAGCAATTACCCGCCTGAAGAACAACAAAGCGGCAGGGGCCGATAGATTACCGGCTGAGCTATTCAAATACGGCGGCGAAGAACTGATAAGGTGCATGCATCAGCTTCTTTGCAAAATATGGTCGGAAGAAAGCATGCCTGACGATTGGAATCTCAGTGTGCTCTGCCCAATCCATAAAAAGGGAGATCCCACAAACTGTGCCAATTAAAGTGATATAAGCCTTCTAAATATCGCCTATAAGGTTCTATCGATCGTACTGTGTGAAAGACTTAAGCCCACCGTCAACAAACTGATTGGACCTTATCAGTGTGGCTTTAGACCTGGAAAGTCCACCATGGACCAGATATTCACCATGCGCCAAATCTTGGAGAAGACCCGTGAAAAAAGGATCGACACACACCACCTTTTTGTCGATTTCAAAGCTGCTTTTGACAGCACGAAAAGGAGCTGCCTTTATGCCGCGATGTCTGAATTTGGTATCCCCGCAAAACTAATACGGC
This sequence comes from Zeugodacus cucurbitae, assembly GCF_028554725.1. NCBI lineage: Eukaryota > Metazoa > Arthropoda > Insecta > Diptera > Tephritidae > Zeugodacus > Zeugodacus cucurbitae. The sequence continues at coordinate 42,137,391 of NC_071667.1, forward strand.
TGTGTAAGTTGACGTTGAGCAACACCAAAAGCTCCGTCATGATTGGGAAGGACCTCTCCGAGCCGTTCGATACCAAACGAGGTTTCAGACAAGGTGACTCACTATCGTGCGACTTCTTTAACTTGATGTTGGAAAAAATAATACGAGCTGCAGAGCTAAATAGAGAAGGTACAATCTTCTACAAGAGTGTACAGCTGCTGGCGTACGATGAGATTTCGATATCATCGGAAGCAACAACCGCGCCGTTTGTTCTGCTTTTTCCCGCATGGATAAGGAGGTGAAGCGAATGGGTCTGGAGGTGAATGAGGACAAGACGAAATATCTCCTGTCATCAAACAAACAGTCGGCGCACTCGCGTCTTGGCTCCCACGTCACTGTTGACAGTCATAACTTCGAAGTTGTAGATAATTTCGTATACCTGGGAACCAGTATCCACAACACCAACAATGTCAGCCTCGAAATCGAGCGCAGAATCACTCTTGCCATCAGATGCTACTTTGGACTGAGTAGGCAATTGAACAGTAAAGTCCTCTCTCGACGAACCAAAATCAAACTCTACAAGTTGCTTATCATTCCTGTCCTGCTTTATGGTGCAGAAGCTTAGACGATGTCAACATCAGATGAGACGACACTAGCCGTTTTCGAGAAACGGTTTACATCCAAATGTGCCCCTCCCTAATGGGATCCTATGTTCCAAATTTTATTTTCATAACTATATTTATGACTTAGTTTTCGGTTTCCGCCATTTTGTGGGCGTGGCAGTGGCCTGACTTTGTCCATTTTCGAAAGCAGCCTCCTCAGGGATGTGTTCCAAGTTTCATTAAGATATCTTAATTTTTACTCAAGTTATCGCTTGCACGGACAGACGGACGGACAGACATCCGGATTTCAAATCCACTCGTCATCCTGATCATTTATATATATATAAACCCCATATCTAACTCTTATATTTTTTTGGGTGACACAAACAACCGTTATGTGAACAAAACTATAATACTCTGTGCAACAGGTTGCGAGATTATAAAAAAATCGTTGCCGACCAATGTAATGAGGGTGCCCCTTCGAAGAACAGAGTTCCCTCGCCAACATTACTTTATTTAAAGCATTAAATTTAACAGAGTCATCCCTAAGTAAAATTTCGATGAGCAACAGGGTGATACATATGATTGATATCTTATCGATCTTTGTTTTCATCTCTGCAGTATGCGATAAACAAATTTAGATTATACATATAAAAATATATGTGTGAAATTGGTATACCATCAAATTTCCTTTCCACAACTAAATTGCTATAATGCATGAAAAAGTCCAATTATCAAAAATTATATTGGCTCACCGCATAGCTTTTCCCAAATTTCATAGCGGTTTAATGTTACCAGATTCGATAACTTCGAGAACAGTTATGAAACCAATTAAAAACACTGCCACTGAATATTATAGAAGCGATAATGAAAAAACCCTGTTCATTTATCGGATAAAATAAATTTCCTAAAGTATTGGATTCAAAATGGGTCATTTCACAAAGTGAGGGCCCAATGGACTAAGAGAAAAAAATTGACCGAATTTGGTTCAATTGGACCAAAACGGCAACCGTGTTTAGCACTCAAAAAGTGGAGAGTTAACATTTGCGCCTTCTCATTTTATTTAATTCTCTGCCTGTATATTTCAAGTGTTTTGCGCCATCTGTCGGTTAATAGGAATCATATTTTTTTTAAGTAGCGTCAAAGAATGTATAATAATAAGAAGGAGCAAATGTTAACTGACAACTTTTTGTGTGCTAAAATATAAGGGAACATCGAAAACTCGCCACTTCGAAAGAAAAATAATACACCACAGCATGAAAGACTTGAGATCAATTAGACACAAAGGGGAAATGGGTGTTCTCACGTCAATTCTCCATATGCTTGCTTATTAAGATTTACATTTGCAATTTATTTTATATTTTAAATTATTTTATAGAAATTTTTAAATTATTATAATTAATAATTGAAAATACAATTTGACTCAAATTAATAAATTAATAAAAAAATATTTTTATGGTGAGCGTCGAACCTAGGGAATTTGATGGACATGCAAAGTAGGAAAATACGTGCGTGTGGATGTATGTATGATAGTTCACTGAATAGATTGTGCGAGAATTCGCCGATTGATGGTAGGCAATTCTGATAGTCATGTTTTATTATATTTATATATTATTCATAAATATTTTTATTTAACACACCATTCAAAAGGGGAAGCAAGCCAATGTTTACCACTTTATAAGGGAACTGATCAATTGCGTGCACCACGATATAAAGGAACATGAGAACAGAAAATGTATGCATCAGAGAAACTACACCACACTTTAAGGGAACTACTCTATAGAAATTGCCCACGCAGATGCTCTTTGATATGCGCATAAGGGGTAATTAGAATAATGTGTATTGTAAAGAAATAATAATTAATCGCACAAGATTTACGAATTTGCCTCCTCATCAACCACAAATTCGCACACAATTCTGTGATTTCTAATTGGATATTTTTCATGTTCTCTATTAATGAGGTGAAGTTTGTCGTATTCCCTCATAAGTGGTGGAAAAATTTCGTTGAGGAGTATATTTCGCTTGTGTTGTAACTATATCACAATAAATGCGTTGGTTTGAAAGTTGACTTTGGTGCTGTGTGCTTAGTAACCCCACATTTTGCAACTCCAAATATTTTGTTCGAGTTCAAATCCTACATGAAATATTAATATATTTTTTGACTTTTTTGTTTTTTTTTTATTATATTTTATTTTATTTCCAATTAATTATTATTCATTTGATTATTGGTAATTTCGTCCTATAATTTTTTTTGGCAATTTTTTTCTATATAAAATATGATAATTATTTACATAAATTTGTTTATTTTAATGAAAATAATGAAATTAATTAATGAACAAGTAAGAAAGGGCTAAGTTCGGGTGTAACCGAACATTTTATACTCTCGCAATTTATTTCTTTAACTTAATTAATATTATATAATACACAATTTGGCCCACATATTCGTCATATATATTGTATAAAGTCCATTGAAGCGATTTGGCCAATTTTCACAACATGTTATTGGGAGGTAAGGGAACTATTACAAACCAAGTTTCATTGAAATCGGTCGAGTAGTTCCTGAGATATGGTTTTTGACCCATAAGTGGGCGACGCCACGCCCATTTTCCATTTTGTAGAAAAAATCTGAGTGCAGCTTCCATCTGCCATTTCTTATGTGAAATTTAGTGATTCTGACGTTTTTCGTTACTGAGTTAACCCACTTTTAGTAATTTTCAATCTAACCTTTGTATGGGAGGTGGGCGTGGTTATTATCCGATTTCTTTCATTTTTGGACTGTATTAAGAATTGGCTAAAAAATATGACTACAGAAAGTTTGGTTTATATAGCTTTATTGGTTTGCGAGTTATATACAAAAAACCTATTTGGGAGCGGGGTCACGCCCACTTTTCCAAAAAAATTACATCCAAATGTGCCCCTCCCTAATGGGATCCTATGTTCCAAATTTCATTTTCATAACTTTATTTATGGCTTAGTTATGACACTGTATAGGTTTTCGGTTTCCTCCATTTTGTGGGCGTGGCAGTGGACCGATTTTGCCCATTTTCGAATGCAACCTCCTCAGGGTGCCAAGGAACATGTGTTCCAAGTTTCATTAAGATATCTTAATTTTTACTAAAGTTATCGCTTGCAAGGACAGACGGACAGACGGACGGACAGACATCCGGATTTCAAATCTACTCGTCATCCTGATCATTTATGTATATATAACCCCATATCTAACTCTTATATTTCTTGGTGACACAAACAACCGTTATGTGAACAAAACTATTATACTCTGTGCAACATTTTGCGAGAGTATAAAAATAATAAAAAAAATAAAGCTGTCCTTCATATTCAGCATATTTGAAGTTATAATAGTATGCAATTTTTCACTTTTCTTCCACCTGAGCACGTAGCAGCGCAAAATAAAAATACAAACATATACGCATATACCATAAGTACATATATATATTTATATGTATCAAGCGTACGTATGTAGCATCATACACGTACGTGTTCTTTGGTAGGCAATTATGTTTTATTATATTTATATATATATTATTCATAAATATTTTTATTTAATTTAATTTTCTATATATTTTTCATTTCATTTTTATTTTATATTATTTTTAGTTTTTTAAGTTACTTTTTATTCATATCTAATTAAAAATTCTGTCTTATTCTTTAATTATTTAAATAAACTATATAATAATCTACAATATCATTATGGTCTCGTGCAATCATTGATTTGCCGTCGGCAAATTTCATAACAATGTGTATGTTAAAATATTTTTACTACGCGTGCAGAAATATACATATATATATGTGCATATGTACGCACTTATAAATGTGAACATACAAATCTACATTCCTCGCATTTGTCACATCTTCAAAAAAAAATTACTCGCTTACAACAAAACATTACAATAACATATTCATTCATAAACGCATGCGTATCAACAACAAAGCAAAGGGACGTCATTCATAAGCGCAAGCGTCGCGCACATCTCCGCGCATGCCCTGCCTAAAAGCGATTTGTCTGGTCAAATTCAAACAATTTCTTATATTTCCTTCAGAAGAGAAAACTGGCAGTCGCCGAGAATCATATTCATATTTCCATTAGAACTAGCATCTGGTCCTATGGATTATGAAATATCAATTAAGCTGATTGTTTCTCAATAGCTATCGTGGTGCGTGTGGTACGTGTGTTATACGGTGCTCGGGTTCAAATCCTGGCAGAGGTCTTATTTTTTGCATATTTTGTATTTCTGGCAAATATGAAAATTGATTCTTTTGTGATTTTTGTCAAGCTGCTTCCACTGTTGCCACTTTTCGCTTTGACTTCAGTATCAACATCGAAATATGATTATAGATTTTGTCATCGTCGCGAGGAGGCAGTTTGCGGACAGCGACGTCTGCAGAGGGGAAAAGAGTTGGAATATTGTTGTTTCTGCTTCTTGATGTTCAGAGTTTTTTGTCGTGAGCTACACATGTATGTATGTTTGTATATGCGTTGGTTTGTTTTTTTGTCAGTCATAGACATACATATGTAGATGCGTTTGCTATTGCGCAAATGAAGAAATTCTCTATTTATGCGTATATACAGATATACATACTTATGAATGAATGAATATAGAAGTCTGAATGTAAGAACGCGTACGTGTATGATGCTACATACGTACGCTTGATACATATCTTAATATATAAAAATCACGTGTCACATTGTTTGTTTTCGATGGACTCCTAAACTACTGAACCGATTTTAATGAAATATTTAACACTGTGTGCAGTTTGGTCCAACTTGAAAGATAGGATAGTTTATAACTCTCCTCATAGTCGCATTATTTATTTATTGCAAATTATTTGTTTATTATTAGCAAAGAGCTATCCACCAGTTGGTGGCGCTAAGTACGCTATGTAACAGTAGATGGCGCTATATTTCTTTTTAAATGTTCATGGATTTAGGCTGTCATAACAAAAGCTGCCACTTGCTAAAAACATTAAATGAAAATGCGTTGTTTGAAGTTTATATTATTTGTGGTAAAGTTATACGAATCTATGACTTCCAATATTCTAAATTTAAGAAAAAATCACATACAATCCGTGAAATAAATAAAGTTATGTACATACATATGTATGGTCAGACAAATAAGCAATGCTGCCACTCTTTTCCAGTACATCTTCCTCGAATTTGAGAGATTTCAGAGGAATTTAGGAAATCGCAGCGTTGATTTCTGCATGTATTTCCTAAATGCAAAAAAAAAATTCATTTATTTGCATTTAGGTATAGAATTTTGTATGGCTAATGCCCGGTTTCACAGTCCATACTTAAGTTGTGCCTAAATAAAATCTTAGCTAAGTATTGTTGCAAACTGAGTAGGCCTTTGCGTTTCACAGTCAATGCTTAATTTCTATAAAATTCTATTATGATATATGGCAACATTATTTATTATGGGCCACATATGTTTTACAAATGTCATTCATAAAAATATGTTTGAAATATTTAAATTATAACAGACAATACATAAATTTGCGAGGAAAATTATATCAAAAATTGATGAAAACAACAGAAGAACCCCAAATTTCATCACTAGCAAGTCGGAGCACCTATGGGAACTGAAGGAACTGAAGGAAAAGTATAAAGCTGTTATTGAGTGCAAACGAACGGACACTTGCCCTACGCTACGAAAGATGTCGCTGAAAATTCAAAGCAAATTCAAAACAAAAATCAGCTGTTATTTAAGCATTGCTTAAGCCTCCCAAATTAAATGTTACATGTTATCAACTAAAAATTTTGTAATTAACTTATTTGTTAAAAACTTGAATATAAAATCAAAAATGAACTATTTTATGAAAATTTGTGCTTATTATCAACTCTACGAAAATTTTCATCAATAATTTTAAAAATTTTGACCTCAAGTTCAAATCTCAATCCCGTGGATTTTTATACCAGATATATACTAAGGTTTCCGTCTTTATTCATAAATAATAATTTCACTGTAGTGAATAGTTTACTACAACACAGCAAATCTAAAAGTGAGGAAATGTTCATTCTGAGAATTCGAATGATTCAAACCGATTTATCGTTTAAGTTCAAAATTTTACAGTTTCATATGTACATACATACATAGGTATGTATGTGTCATGTTAGCGTGTTGGAGAGCCATCTTCTTTATTTGTTTACACGCTACACAACAAAACAAAGAACGAACTTCGCCAAAAATATTGAAATTGATCAGAAACGTTATTCCCTGAATATATTAACATTCCATACAAATAAATGGCCTTGAACAAAGTTCAAAAAGCGTTTTAACTATTTCAAATAAAAATTGGGCGGGGCGAAGTTCGCCGGGTCAGCTAGTAAATATATATATGTACTTATGGTATATGTGTATATGTTTGTATTTTTATTTTTGCATACTTCAAATATGCTGAATATGAAGGACAGCTTTATTTTTTTTTATTATTTTTCATTATTTTCATTAAAATAAACAAATTTATGTAAATAATTATCATATTTTATATAGAAAAAAATTGCAAAAAAAAAATTATAGGACGAAATTACCAATAATCAAATGAATAATAATTAATTGGAAATAAAATAAAATATAATAAAAAAAAACAAAAAAGTCAAAAAATATATTAATATTTCATGTAGGATTTGAACTCGAACAAAATATTTGGAGTTGCAAAATGTGGGGTTACTAAGCACACAGCACCAAAGTCAACTTTCAAACCAACGCATTTATTGTGATATAGTTACAACACAAGCGAAATATACTCCTCAACGAAATTTTTCCACCACTTATGAGGGAATACGACAAACTTCACCTCATTAATAGAGAACATGAAAAATATCCAATTAGAAATCACAGAATTGTGTGCGAATTTGTGGTTGATGAGGAGGCAAATTCGTAAATCTTGTGCGATTAATTATTATTTCTTTACAATACACATTATTCTAATTACCCCTTATGCGCATATCAAAGAGCATCTGCGTGGGCAATTTCTATAGAGTAGTTCCCTTAAAGTGTGGTGTAGTTTCTCTGATGCATACAATGCACGCAATTGATCAGTTCCCTTATAAAGTGGTAAACATTGGCTTGCTTCCCCTTTTGAATGGTGTGTTAAATAAAAATATTTATGAATAATATATAAATATAATAAAACATGACTATCAGAATTGCCTACCATCAATCGGCGAATTCTCGCACAATCTATTCAGTGAACTATCATACATACATCCACACGCACGTATTTTCCTACTTTGCATGTCCATCAAATTCCCTAGGTTCGACGCTCACCATAAAAATATTTTTTTATTAATTTATTAATTTGAGTCAATATGTATTTTTAATTATTAATTATAATAATTTAAAAATTTCTATAAAATAATTTAAAATATAAAATAAATTGCAAATGTAAATCTTAATAAGCAAGCATATGGAGAATTGACGTGAGAACACCCATTTCCCCTTTGTGTCTAATTGATCTCAGGTCTTTCATGCTGTGGTGTATTATTTTTCTTTCGAAGTGGCGAGTTTTCGATGTTCCCTTATATTTTAGCACACAAAAAGTTGTCAGTTAACATTTGCTCCTTCTTATTATTATACATTCTTTGTTTAAAGTTAAATGTATTATTTTATCTTATGAAATTAATTAAGACTAACCTGACAAATCTGGTAATTTAGTGTTTTGTGTTAGCTATTTGATTTTAAAATTTTCGATTTCGTAATTTTTTTTGCGCAACCTTCGTTACGTTCTTTGTTAAGTTAATTTTATATTGTTAAACAAGTGACAATACTACGCGACGAATTCTAACGAATTTTTGTAAATATTTATAACGTTGCCTGTGCAAAAAACTAGCGGTAATGTTAGGGTGTCAAGAAAATATTATGTACCAAATTTCATTCAAATCGGTCGAGTAGTATCTTCGATATGGTTTTTGACTCATTAGAGGGCGACGCCGTACTCTTCGTACATTTTTATTACCAATATAGCCGAGTACAAAACAGCGCGCCATTCATTTCTCCTTTTGGCGTCTTCTTAGTTTGGCGCCAATTGGTAATACCAAGTGAAGCCAGGTCCTTCTACACTTGGTCTTTCCAACGGAGTGGAGGTCTCCCTCTTCTTCGGCTTCCATCAGCGGGTACTGCATCAAACACTTTCAGAGCTGGAGCACTTTCGTCCATTCGAACAAAGTGATCTGCCAGCGTAGCCGCTGTCTTTTTATTCGCTGAACTATGTCAATGTCGTCGTATAAATCGTAAATCACCGTTGGTAATGTTCAGAGGACCATAAATATTCCGCAAAATCTTTCTCTTGAAAACCCCAAGAGTCGTCTCATCGGATGTTGTCATCTTCCACCTTCTGCGCCATATATCAGGACGGGAATAATGAGCGACTTGAAGAGTTTGATTTTGGTTCGTTGAGAGAAGACTTTACTTTTCAATTGCCTACTTAGTCCAAAGTAGCACATGTTGGCAATAGTGATTCTGAGTTCGATTTCGAGGCTGACATTGTTGGTGTTCTTGATGCTGGTTACCAAGTAGACGAAACTATCTACGACCTCAAAGTTATGGCTGTCAACAGTGACGTGAGAGCCAAGACGCGTGTGCGCTGACTGCTTGTTTGATGTCAGGAGATATTTCGTCTTGTCTTCGTATAGGGTCATATATACCAAAGTGATCAGGGTGAAGAGTGGAGTTCAAATCCGAATGTCTGTCTGTACGTCCGTCCGTTTGTGCAAGCTGTAACTTGAGTAAAAATTAAGATATCTTGATGAAACTTGGCACACTTATTTCTTGGCACCATAGGAAGGACAATGAGCAAAATCGGACCACTGCAACGCTCACAAAATGGCGAAAACCGAAAACACATAAAGTGCCATAACTAAGCCATAAATAAAGCTATGGAAATAAAATTTGGTATGAAGGATCGCACTATTAAGGAGCATATTTGGATGTAAATTTTTTGGGGAGGTGGGCGTGGCCCCGCCCCCAAATAGGTTTTTTGTACATATCTCGCAAACCAATAAAGCTATATAAACCAAACTTTCTGCAGTCGTTTTTTTACGCACTTCTTAATACAGAATAAAACAGAAATCGGATAATAACCACGCCCACCTCCCATACAAAGGTTAGGTTGAAAATTACTAAAAGTGGGTTAACTCACTTACGAAAAACGTCAGCAACACTAAATTTCACTTAAGAAATGGCAGATGGAAGCTCCACTCAGACTTTTTTAGGAAATGGGCGTGGCGTCGCCCACTTATGGGTCAAAAACCATATCTCAGGAACTACTCGACCGATTTCAATGAAACTTGGTAATAGTTTCCTTACATCCCAATGATATGTTGTGAAAATAGGCCAAATCGCTTCACAACCACGCCAACTTCCTATATACCAGAACTTTGAAGACGATCTGAATCGTTTACATTACAATATATAAAGTAAGCACTAGTGAAGACATCGGTGTAGAACTGTGCACAAATACTACATTTATAGTGTGACAGCCCCATTCTAAAAATCGCCGAAATCGGACCTTAGGTTTTTAAGGCCCCATATATCGAACATGAGGACCTCGGTGCTTCTAACCTAATATTATGGTTTCCAACTTTCAATGGACTTTATACAATATATATGACGAATATGTGGGTCAAATTGTGTATTATATAATATAAATAAAGTTAAATAAATAAATTGCGAGAGTATAAAATGTTCGGTTACACCCGAACTTAGCCCTTCCTTACTTGTTTCCAACGATATCGATATGATCGGCGTACGCCAGCAGCTGTACACTCTTATAGATGATAATTGATAGATGTACCTTCTCTGTTTAGCTCTTCGGCTCGTATTATTTTCTCCAGCATCAGGTTAAAGAAGTCACACGATAGTGAGTCACCCTGCTGAAATCTCTTTTGGGAGCGAACATTTCGGAGAGGTCCTTCCAGATTTTGACGGAGCTTTTGGTGTTACTCAACGTCAGTTTGCATAGCCGTATTAGTTTTGGAGGGATACCAAATTCAGACATCGCGGCATTCGGCATCCTCGGGTCTTTTCCAGGATTTATCGCATAGTGAATATCTGGTCCATGGTGGATTTTCCAGGTCTAAAGCCCAACTGATAAGGTCCAAGCAATATGTTGACGGTGGGCTTTAGGAGGATTATCCCACGTTAATTGATCATATTCCGCAAAGAAGCTGATGCATGCACCTTATCAGTTCTTCGCCACCGTATTTGAATAGCTCGGCCGGCAATCCATCGGGTCCGCCGCTTTGTTGTTCTTCAAACGGGAAATTGCTATTCGAATTTATTCATGGTCGGGCAATGGAAAATCTGTTCTATCGTCGTCGATTATGGAATCGGGTTCGCCATCTCCAGGTGTTGTAATTTCTCTGCCATTCAGCAGGCTGGAAAAGTGTTCCCTCCGCATCAACCACTAGATCACCACTGGGGGTCCTGCAGAAGTGTGCTCCGGTCTTGAAATCTTCTGTTAGTCACCGAATCTTTTCGTAGAACTTTCGACCATTCTTCCATGTCGTCCATTTATCACAACGTGATCGATCTAGTAGCGAGAAATTCGATCTGGGGACAGCCAAGTAGCTTGATGTATTTTCTAGCTGCTGGAATCTAGTACTACAGACGACCATATTTTGGGTCCGGCGAAGTCGATCAGCCTCAGCCCATTTGGTGAGGTTTCATCATGGAGTCTGAATTTTCCGACTGTTGTGCAAAGATACCTTCTTTACCCACACTGGTGTTGAAATCGCCAAGCACGATTTTGACATCATGGCGAGCGCAGCAGTCATAGGTGCGTTCTAGGCGCTCATAGAAGGTATCTTTGATCACATCGCCCTTCTATTCCGTCGGTGCGTGGGCGCAAATAAGCGATATTTTGAAGAACCTCGCTTTGATGCGGATTGTGGCTAGATGTTCATCCATCGGAGTGAATGCCAGGATTCGACGACGGAGTCTCTCTCCCACAACGAATCGCAAAAGCCATGCAAAAGAATCGTTCCTGGCCACTCCCAAGTGAATGACAGTCAGGAACTTTCCTTACTTACGTGAAATTCTACACTTGACCCCATTCCCTTTTGTACCATCCAGCACCATAAAATTTAGTATTTCTAATGTTTTCCATTAGAGAGTTAACGCTCTATTAGTAGTTTTCAAACTAACCTATGTATTGCAAGTGAGCTTTTTTGGTGAAACGTTGCTAATTCGTACGCAGACATATCTCTTCTTTTTAATCGTGGTGATTGCAGAAATGTATCAAAGCATTGGCCACTGGGTTTGGGTGCTCACGGAGTTTAGATATATATTTCTCTCTGCGGTCCTCTACTTTCTTCTTCACCATAGGGATATCAAAATTTGTGTAAATTTTGGTTGGAACCTCTGTATTATATCATTATTAGTTGCCATTATCTAAACCGCATTGTATAACAGCATGTTGTCAAGGCTAAGAATACATTTTTTTGTAAGAGCAAAATTTTTGGTCGTAGTATGAAACAATCTTGTATTTTTGTTTATTTATTATTATCTCCAGTTGGGTTACATATACCAAAACCATAAAGATGACGAGTTGAAATCTGGATGTCTGTGTGTGCGTCCGTCCGTCTGTGCAACGGATATATATATATATATATATATATATTTGGCGTAGGAACCGCTTTAAGCGATTATAGCCGAATCCACCAGAGCGCGCCACTCATTCCTCCTTTTTGCTTTTTGGCGCCAACTGGAAACACCAAGTGAAGCCAGGTCACTTTGCACTTGGTCTTTCCACCGGAGTGGAGGTCGTCCTCTTCCGCGGCTTCCTCCAGCGGGTACTACATCGAATACTTTCAGAGCTGGAGTGTTTTCTTCCATCCGTACAACATGACCTAGCCAGCGTAGCCGCTGTCTTTTTATTCGCTGAACTATGTCAATGTCGTCGTATAAATCGTACATCTCATCGTTCCATCGTCTGCGGTATTCGCCGTTGCCAATGTTTAGAGGACCATAAATCTTGCGCAAAACCTTTCTCTCGAAAACCCCAAGAGTCGTCTCATCGGATGTTGTCATCGTCCACGCTTCAGCGCCATACATCAGGACGGGAATAATGAGCGACTTATAGAGTTTGATTTTGGTTCGTCGAGAGAGGACTTTACTTTTCAATTGCCTACTCAGTCCAAAGTAGCACCTGTTGGCAAGAGTGATTCTGCGTTGGATTTCAAGGCTGACATTGTTGGTGTTGTTAATGCTGGTTCCCAGATAAACGGAATTATCTACAACTTCAAAGTTATGACTGTCAACAGTGACGTGGGAGCCAAGACGCGAGTGCGCTGACTGTTTGTTTGATGACAGGAGATATTTCGTCTTGTCCTCATTCACCACCAGACCCATACGCTTCGCTTCTTTATCCAGTCTGGAAAACGCAGAACAAACGGCGCGGTTGTTGCTTCCGATGATATCAATATCATCGGCATACGCCAGGAGCTGTACACTCTTGTAGAAGATTGTACCCTCTCTATTTAGTTCTGCAGCTCGTATTATTTTTTCCAGCAATAGATTGAAGAAGTCGCACGATAGTGAGTCACCCTGTCTGAAGCCTCGTTTGGTATCGAACGGCTCGGAGAGGTCCTTCCCGATCCTGACGGAGCTTTTGGTGTTGCTCAACGTCAGCTTACATAGCCGTATTAGTTTTGCAGGGATACCAAATTCAGACATCGCGGCATAAAGCAGCTCCTTTTCGTGCTATCGAAGGCAGCTTTAAAATCGATAAAAAGATGGTGAGTATCGATTCTTCTCTCTCGGGTCTTTTCCAAGATTTGGCGCATGGTGAATATCTGGTCCATTGTGGATTTTCCAGGTCTAAAGCCACACTGATAAGGTCCAATCAGTTCGTTGACGGTGGGCTTTAGTCTTTCACACAATACGCTCGACAAAACCTTATATGCGATATTGAGGAGACTTATACCACGGTAGTTGGCGCAGATTGTGGGGTCTCCCTTCTTATGGATTGGGCAGAGCACACTAAGATTCCAATCGTCAGGCATGCTTTCTTCCGACCATATTCTACAAAGAAGCTGATGCATGCACCTTATCAGTTCTTCGCCGCCGTATTTGAATAGCTCGGCCGGTAATCCATCGGCCCCCGCCGCTGTGCAACGGATAACTTGAGTAAAAATTAAGATGAAACTTGGTAAATATATTCCTTGGCACTCTGAGGAGGTTGGTATTGAAAATGGGCGAAATTGGACCATTGCCACGCCCAAAAAATGGCGAAAACCGAAAACCTATAAAGTGTCATAACTAAGCCATAAATAATGCTATACAAGTAAAATTTAGTATGAAGGATCGCACTAGGAAGGGGCATGACTGGATATAAGTTTTTTGTGAATATCATACAAAAGTTATGTTGAAAATTATTAAACGTGAGTTAACTTACTAACGGAAAACGCCAGAAACACTAAATTTTACAGAAAAAATGACAGAAAGAAGCTGCATTCAGATTTTTTTACAAAATGGAAAATGGGGGTGGCGTCGCCCACTTATGGGTCTAAAACGATATCTCAAGAACTACTCGACCGATTTCTATGAAATTCGGTATATAATAATTTCCCTTATGACACGTGTGGAAAATGGATGAAATCGGTTCACAACCAACCCTAACATATAACACAATTTGGAATTATATCTGATTCCTTCACTTTATTATGTATACATAAGGAACGAATGAAGATAGGGAATAAAACTTTACACAAATACTGTATTTGAGTTGAGGTATCACTTGTGGAAAAATTGTCGTTGTTTTCAATGTCCCGGATATCGAACATGAAAAACTCAGTGCCTAAGTGTAATTTTTCATTCAAAAGATCGGTAAATCTCTTAGATATTTTAAAGTAATTCAGGGTGAATCTTTTTCTTTTAATAGTGTGTCTCTGTATCAAAAATGGTTAAAATCGGGTCATAACTTCCCCTAGCTGCCATTCGGATTATCAAACTTCCGGTGAACTTTAAACCGCATATATCGGTTAATATGTGAGATATCTTAGCAAAATTAAGTGAACATATAGTTTTGGATATAATGTACCTTGGTGGTGAAAATGTGTGAAATCGGTTGAGGAATTACCTCAGCCCCATATATTTTATATTATGATTTACGTTATTCTATTGGACTTTATGCGGAATATATGGGTCATATTGTGTGTTATCTTAATACAATTACATCAATAAATTGCGAGAGTATAAAATGTTCAGTTGCCCCCGAACTTAGCCTTTCCTTACTTGTTTATAAATAGGTTTCCTTATTTTGCAAGTTATCTTTGATAGTAACACTTTCAAATATTTTAGAAAAACAGGGTGGAAGACTGATTGGTATATGCCGATGGTGTCAAGTGTTTCCCAGTGTCATATATCATGATGATATGCGACTTTTTCCATTGGTGGATAATATTCGAAACTAAGAATAGCGTTAAAGAGCAAATAGAGCATTATTACAGATATATTTTCTAAAAAAATTACACAAATAAATTGCGAGAGTACAAAATGTTCGGTTATACCCAAATCTAGCCCTTGCTTTCTTGTTTATATATATTTATAATTAAATATAATAAATAATCAAATTCTTATAAAATTTTTAATTTCAGCTATGTACATATGTATATTAAATAAAACTGTAAGAATTCTTCATTATTGTCTCTGTGGCTATATTATTGGTTGGAGCAAAAAATATATGTATGTATATATCAGTATTTATGTAATTATGGTAAATTACATAGAAAAGGTGCATCTATAAAAATGAAAAGCCATTTCAGAAAAGGGAAAGGTTGACCATAGATAACAAAAATCACACTTTTAGGATTTATGTCCGCTCCAACATTGCTAGCAATACACACAATGTATGTCGATACCATATTTGAACCTTTAAGACACACTTTTCTGATATAAATCACACGTTGTATTGAAATACACAAGCAAATACAAATGCAAACTATTTAAGTACAGTGGAACTTCCATAACCCGAACTTCTATAAGTCGAAGATCTCCATAACCCGAACTCTTAAATTGGCAATAAAAGTAAAATTTCATAAAAATTTTCTTCCTTAAATCGAACTTTTCGACCAGGGCATAATACAAAATTTAAAATCTTAATATCAAAGAACAATTTTAAAGGAGTCCATATATTCGTATGGAGGCGAACAAAAAATATGTTATTACACTTATACGAGTAGGTTTCATAAATCGTGTAACAAAGACATGGAATACAGACGTCAAGAGCCAAACGTCAAAGTGTAACTAACCAAATTACAGAATACATGTTTTAATGTATTTATATAAAACTTTTTGCGAAGTAAATAACTATAACTGTGGGTAAATCTATATATTATACCATTTTGAAAAATTTATGTTTTAATGAAAATTTCTATAACTCGAAGTCTCTCTAAATCGAAGTTTTTTTTTGTAGATTATGGTGATTCGAGTTAGAGAAGTTCCACTGTATTTCCAATGTGTATATAGATATGTTTGCATATCTTTAATTTTTTACAGAACAAAAGTTAGTAAATACATATATGAATGTACAATCGTGGTAAGTCAC
Source organism: Zeugodacus cucurbitae (assembly GCF_028554725.1). Classification (NCBI taxonomy): domain Eukaryota; kingdom Metazoa; phylum Arthropoda; class Insecta; order Diptera; family Tephritidae; genus Zeugodacus; species Zeugodacus cucurbitae. The sequence goes on from NC_071667.1 coordinate 42,153,536, forward strand.
TACCTGTTTATGTATGTATGGATGGTTTTAAATAATCCGTCAATTCTCTCAGATCAACCGACACTAAACCGATAAAGGGTGTGAAATGATACGTACACGACATTAGTGTATTCAGTGATTGAGTTTACAGAAATAGCTCATAAAAACTATTTGTTTACTTGAGTTGCAGATCACATTTGGTTTCTCAGTAAAAATACCATATGTACATAATTGTGTAATTTATTTGTTCATGGCTTTTGTTTTCCTCGTTCCATAATAAATTGATTTTGAAGGAGTTGAAGTTATGGTTGACTACCGTTTGTGGACTATGCAATCATATCAATATTGACAGTATACACGAGTAACCTTATTACAATAGAGATTTGTATATATACTCGTAGAGCAATCTGTATGCACACAGAAGATTGAGGAACCCGTTAATAAGTTAGCTGATCGACGAGAAATTAAAATAAAAATAAAAATATAAAGTTAATAGAGGATTCAGGAATTAAACAAAAAATGGGTTTTTGATTATCTTCCACTTTCTGTTTTTACTTGCATCCTGATTAAAATATATACAATATACATTTGAATGATATGCAATCATCTATACTACTATTATAAAGAAGAAAGATTTGTATGTATGTTTGTAATGAATAAACTCAAAAGCTTTTGTGCCGATTTCAAAAATTCTTTCACCACTGGAAACCTACATTCGCCCCGAGTAACATAGGCTATATTTATTGCTAGAATCTCAACTTTCTGGAAATTGTTTCCAGGTGAGGGTATCAAAAAGACTCCTTGATGGAGAATATTAATCTGAAACTGTCGAACTCTGAGCGTTTCCAAAGCCTTCATAATAAGAGAGAAAGACAACGGATACCAAAGGCTAGAGGTCGTAATTTCATGTTCGAATTTTTTTCATTTTACTTTTTTAAAATGAACCCACGCAAGAAATGAGAAAGTACATACATGTGTATGGGAGAGTGTGTAAAAACTTATAATTTTTGAAATGTTTGTTTAAACCCGACCCGGAGCGGTCGAGTACGGTGCGTGTGCAGGCTTGAAGAACAAAATATTAGAAATATGCAAGCTCTAGGGCACTAGGGCGTCGAACTCTGAACGTTTCCAACGACTTCATAATAAGACTTGCCTTCTCAACGGACACCAAACACTAGAGGTCGTAATCAAGTTTTAGCTCATTGCAAATAAAATATAATTTCATGTTCGAATTTTTGTCATATTACATTTTTAAAATGAACCCACACAAGAAACGAGAAAGTACATATATATGTATGGGAGAGTGTGTAAAATCTTATAACTTTTGAAATGTTAGTTTAAACCCGTGCGAAGCTGGAGGGGCTTGCTAGTATTTAAGATTTGTACTTGTAACATGTAATAGTGTAATTCAAATTATCAAGGTACTGAAGAGAGTTCCCCAAGAGGTTTAATGTGCATAGTACATACATATCTCACAAACCAATAAGTTAAATCAATGAAACTTCCTGGAAATAATTCTTTCTTGTGCTTAATGATACAAATGAAAATATAATAATTAAAACCCCCAACCCCATACCAAGATAATATTGTCAACTACTGAAATTGTGATAAATCAAGGGCTGCATATCGGTTTTGAATCGAACCACCTCTTTTAACCGGCTTTGAACCGAACCACAAGCCGAATCGTTTTTATTTTAAAATGCAATAATCGAACCGAAAACCCCTCAAATGATGTTATGAAAATTAAATTTGGTACAGAGGATCCCAATAAGAAAGGGTATATATATTTCAATGACCTTTTTTGGAAAAGTGGGCGTGGCGTCGATCCGCACTAAGTTTTTTGTATATATCTCATAAACTGCTAAGGCCGTATCAACTAAACTTTCTGGAGTCATTTCCTTTAGACACCCTATTAAATATCATCAAAATCATTAAATCAGATAGTATCCACGCCTACCTCTCATACAAAACTTATGTTTCAAAATACTAAAAGTCTATTACTTCGCTGAGAAAAAAAAATCAAAAACCAAAAGCTGCATTAAGATTGGAATATAAAATGTACGAAAGGTATGGCGTCACCCACTTATGAGTCAAAAACCGTTTCTCAGGAACTACCCGACCAATTTGATTGAAATGTTAAAGTATGAAAATAGGTGAAATCGGAAACCTTATATCACAATTTTTAAGACCAACTGATTCGTTTACTTGCAATAAATAAATTAAACATCAGTGAAGATATCGAAATCAAATTTTGCACAAATATTGCATTTCTTATGAGACATCGCCCGTCTAGCAATCTCCGAAATTGAACTATAAATTTTCAAGACCCTAGATATAGAAAATGAGGCCTTATAGTATAACTTTTTTTTTCTGTCAGATTCCATTTTCCCCCATATACCCGATATCAAACTTCCATTGAACTTTATATCATATATGTATATCGGTAAATATATGCGATAGCTTAGCAAAATTAGGTGAACGTAAAATCTTGGATAGCTTGGTGGCGAAAATTTGTGAAATCATCCAAAGAATTATGCAACTCCTCATATACCATTTATATGTAGATTTATATGATTTTTGTTATTCCAGTGGACTTTTTCTTCTTAGAATTTTAGAGTATTTTGCGCCCCTGGATAATTAAAAAAAAAAATTTGGAAACATTCAACTAATTTGAGTACAATTTGGTACAACACATTATCTTGATATATTTACTTTATGCTTTGAAATTGGGCAGATAGAGGGACAGACTGTCATTTGTATGTTAAGAGATCGGCAAGAAATTGTTATTATTACTGTTATGTTATGTAAATGATTTATAATTTGATATTTACCAAATTTTGGAAGCAGTAAGTCGTTACGGGAGATAACGCAGCTCAGAAACATATACCGGGGGCATAATTCGACCTGTATTATAAATACCATATTAGATATACAAACATCGACTCAAATTGCATTAAATTATGGACTCAGACTGTATTCAGTAGATAATTTTTTAATAATATCGAATTGTGGTAAGAAAATAAACAATGGTTAGTTAAATGTAGATATTCTGTGAACAAATGGGTATTCCGTTTACCAGAATAATATAACTGTCAAATAGAAGTATAATATATATTCGTTATATCTACATGATACCGTTGTCATTATAATAAAACCAATAAACCCCATATCCACTTGATTAAAGTTAAATGGTCTTGGATACTTTGTTATTTAGCAAAAAATAAAAACCATGAATTATATAATTTTTATGAAATGGAAAAATCAATAAGAGGTAGTACGAGAGTGTAGGATTGAGTTCGAAGAAAATTTTTAAGAGTCATATATGTAATTCATGGGCAAGTACTATATATGTACATATTGTATATATACAAATTTTTTACATCACGTTCCCCAAATGTGTTCGTGAAAATACTTTAAATGCACCCTTATTTGAAATTTATTACGAATCCGGCCATCTTGTTCAAATTGCGCCATCAACAGGGGCCATTTGTATGAAAATACACAGCCTCTTCAATGATTTATGTTTTTTGCTTAATATGTATGATTGTACATACAGTAAGGGGCAAAAGTGTTCACGAAAATACATCTTAAATTGTATTAGACACTATATATACGAAAAATTATAAACAATCAGAGATGTATCAAATTTGCTTTCGAAAAAAATTACATAATTCAAAAACATAATCTAAACGAATCAATTCTCATATTCCATTTCGATTTTTGATATTCTCACAATTTAGATTTCCAACCAAAAATTTTTTTTAATTTTTTTCCAAATTAAATTTCCTTTGTTCACGGACTAGTCATTTGCAATATAACAACACCATAATCGATCTCAAAGTATCAACTGCACATTTTTCATGAATTAAATTATCTATTCAGGCGCGCTACAAAGACCTATAACTTTGATTCTATAACTCCAACTGAAATTTGGAGGATATTCTTAAAAGTATACATTTTGAAAATATGACAAATCGAATTTTTCGACCCCACAAAAGGAATATAACCCCTTATGATTAAATTTAAAACTCAATTTCGCCCAAAACTGTTCATACACCTTTTTTATTTGCTTCGATGCAATGAGTAAAAGTTCCGTTCTTATAAAAAGGTAATTAAGACTGAAGACTTTATAATTATAAAATATTGCCAGACTGATGATGATTGCCAAATTGATGAAATAACAAACGCTCTCAAATTACATACATATATTCGTGAGCACTTTTGTCCCTTACTGTATTTGTATTAAAGTAGATATAATTCGAGCACACATAAAACCGGTAAGCAACCCTCCGCTTCATTGTTGGCACAAACAAAAAATACTCAAATTTTCATCGCCATTACTGCAGTAAAATGGATTTTCTGTTTACCATGATACGAAACAATATTTAATAACATTCACATTTGTTGTTTTTGCGTACAGTGGTAAATTTATCACTCTGCATATAAATATACAATTGTATGGCAATATATATATGTATGTACACATACTTCCTTGCCCTGTTTGATCCCGCAAAATGGTAATAATTTTGCGCAACAAAATGAAGTATCCAACCTACAGTGAACTGAAGAACAATTTTATGTGTACACAGTTTCCTTTTTCAACACAGTTGCAAATGTAATAAAACGAGTAAAGTTCGTCTCATAAACTTTTATAGCCTTAGGAAAATATGAGAAAAATAAACCGAAGAACTTTAAACGAATGGATGACAAAATGTAAGTATATATCTACATATAAGTACGAACTGCCTTTTCTGCAAGAATCTCTGATATGATTTTTGATATGATATCTTGTTAAGAATATTTCTTTAAAAATATTTGCAACGAATCACATATTTCATGACCCTCATATATCGATTACAATTACTTCCGTTCTTTCCGTAATAAAAGTATGTATATTTTCGATTAGTAATATCTATAGATGATATCGATCTCCATTGTCGTCATAAACAGAATATGGTGTGGTTTTGCCTGTGGTTACTGCAAGAACAACAGATAACATGTATCATTCAAATTTGTTAGTGTCAAACAACTATTTTCACAATTCGTTTTTGGTTATTTCTTACAATTTATTGCACAATTGAAAGTAATTTACCGTTACATATTTTTAGTAATGATATTTAAAATGTATACAAATTAGTTGGTGATTATTTGTTGTTTTTTTCATATCTAAAATACCCACTATTATCTATTTAAAATGTCGGGCAAAGGGTTATAGTTTGAAGAGGTCCAACTGTTGCCTTATATTATATTATACAAATAATAAATAATTTGACCCAATTTAAATAAATAAATGCGAGAGTATAAAATGTTCGGTTATACCCGAACTTAGCCCTTCCTTACTTGTTAGTTTTTGGTTTGTTTTGACAAGTGACCGTAATCATTATAAGTTTTATTATAAAAATCACAAAATAATAATTATATATTGATATTCATAAATAATCATTATAAATGATTTTTATTTTTTTTTGCTCAATATAAAACTCACTTTTGGATTACAGGTTTATTAATAAGTTTTTTGATACTATTTTTTCATGTCCTTTTATAACATATCTGACTATTTGGATGCCAAAAAAAATTATTCGAATTTCGTTGAAATTGGTCCAGTAGTTCCTGAGATATAGTCTACTTAGAGCGGCGTCACTTTGTCTACAATAACTCTCTTTTGAGTAACTTCCATATTTTGGACCTGATAGAGATAAAATTTGCAAGGTATGTACAAAACAGTAATCAAAAAAGGAGTTTTATTTCCAGCAAAAAAAAATAAAAATCATTTATAATGATTATTTATGATTTATATTTTTTTGCCCAAAAATAATGATTATTTATGACTTTTTACAAATTAATCAAAATTAATCATTAACGGTGACGAAAATCGTAAAAATCTGAATTTTAAAAATCATGGTGGAAATGGATAGATCGTCCAAGAAGGATTACAATGACGTTATCCTTTTGTTTGTGTGACAATTCTTAGTGATTGATTTTTTTATTTAAAAATCGGAACGATAATCATTATTTACGGTACCTGGTTTTGACATTGCGCTTGCACTTTTTTGCATCGATTAAAAAAACCGATTAAAATTAAGTAAAACGCAATATATAAAGATTATTCTTTGGAACTTACTTTTATACTCTCGCAACAAAGTTGCTAAAGAGAGTATTATAGTTTTGTTCACATAACGGTTGTTTGTAAGTCCTAAAACTAAACGAGTGAGATATAGGGTTATATATATCAAAGTCATTAGGGTGACGAGTAGAGTTGAAATCCGGATCTCTGTCTGTCCGTCCGTCCGTCCATGCAAGCTTTCCGTCTAAGAATCGTACTAGGAAGATAGGCGTGACCCCGCCCCTATTTAGTTTTTTGTACATATCTTGTAAACTACGAAAGCTATATCAACGAAACTCTCAGGAGTCGTTTTCTTCAGGCACTTCTTTATACAGTCTAAATTGAAAATCGGATTATAACCACGCCCACCTCCTATACAAAGGTTATGTTTCAAACTACTAAAAATACTTTAATTCAGTAAGAAAAAAACCCGAAACCTTAAATTTCATTATAAAGATGGTGCTGAAGAGCTGCGCACATGGCATGGTTCCGCCCACTTATGGGTCAAAAATATCTCCGAAACGACTCGACCAATTTCGAAGAATTTCGGTTCATAATATATTCCTGGCTTCCCAATTATATGTTATGAAAATAGGCAAATCGGTTCGCAACCACGCCTACTTCCCATATAAATGGTGATTCTATTTTGTATGGTAAATCTTAATAAGCGTTAAAATCAAGCAATGGCCGGGAAATTGATCAATTAGCTCCTGTCTAAAAACGCTATTACGTTTTATTTAATTAATTAAAATGTATTTAATAGTAATAACAACAAAAATATATATATGTCAAGAAACAGTTTACACATTGAAAATAAATACTCTTTTTCACTTTCCGGAGCAAAATTTTTTACTTTTTACTTCAGTTCAACATATTTTTTGAATCAGGGATGGTTACTTACAGTATTTCAAGAGATGTGATGCAAAAAAAGCTGCGAAAGCAATGCAAAAACCAACCAAGAACAACAAAAAACAAAAATCATTCAATTTTGTTAGTGTCAAGAAAAACTTTACACACTTCGATTATTTTACTTGTTAAGCACGTGTTATACAGTTAACCGTACTTCACCGTTACCTATTCTGCGCAAAGGCAATTACAATGAATCTGTCAATTAGTTGGTGATTAATTTTTGCTTTTTTTCATATCTGAAGTACCCATTATTGTCTTTTCAATATTCCATGCAAAGGGTTTAGTTTGAAGAGGTCCAACTATTGCCCCATAATCCCCAATGGGGTAAAAACGTTTGAGATCTAACAGCAATGTTTTCTTTAACCCTCTAAATAGTGTATAATGGCTAAAATTGATCGGAAAATATGGAAATTATAAATAAGTGGACATGTACAGTGCTTAATGTCTCGAAAACTTAACCAAATTCCAAAAATTTCGATCAGTATTCTTACGAAAGAGTTCTAGGAAGAGTGCAATATTCAGATTTCTCATGAAACTGCGCGACAAAACATGCTACGACATGAATACATATATTTCAAGATGTGCTATAAAAAATAATCGAATGTTTCAAGATGTGCTATAAAAAATAATCGAAATGATGTTCTATTATTATTATTATCATTATTTTCATTAGAAAGATAGAAGTACCTTAATAACGAACATCGAGTATTTGTAAGTACAGTAGTTTTCCGAAATAACGAACACATTAATTGTCAGGCCTGTTCGCTATATCGAATTTTTCGTTAATTCGAGTACTCACTTAGAGGGTAAATGAGTTATATATCCGTAAATTGCAGTTTAATAAATTATTTTATTAACTATTTGTTAAAAATGAAAAACCATAACAAAACAATTCAAATTCAATAATTTCTTCCAAAATGGACCAATTCTTACACTTATACTTATATTTGGTGCTGATCACTAATTTTAAGCTTTTTTAGAAAGTTCAAAATTTTTTCTATTTCCACATTTCTTTTGAATATTTTCCAGTTTTATTTTTAATTCTGGTTCGATGGTATTTGATTTTTTCATATTTTTTCATATGTCTTCTTCATGTTGTTCGTTAAACTGTGTACAGTAAAAGCTCCTTATTCGCGCTTCCTTTATTCGCGGATGAAAAAATGAGACCCAGTTTCTATATTCGCGTCTAAACATTTTTTTATTCTAATAAGTACATTATCTAATAAGTACATACATAATAATAAAATTATTCCAATAGGCGTCCAACCCAATATTCTTGTCAAATGGACTAATAAAAAAGTAAAATAGATCTTATTACAAGAAAATGTTAAATATTCCACTATTTTCGAAATATTTTTGAACTTTTGGTAATATTTCCATATAGAAAAGGGCTCACATGGAACTGAACTCTTGTTCTTACCCATTTTTTAGAAAACTTTCAAAAAACACTTTAAATTAAATGGAACTCTTCACTTTTTTAATATTTTTTTTTTTACACAGATCGTGATTGCTAAGATTACGTTACATTAGCTTAATTATATGAGCACACCCGACTAGATCACCTGCGAATGAGCTCTACGATTTCCTTATGAACATTGATCCGTCTATGGAACGAAGTCTAATTTTTAAGAGACAAATTGCTATGCGACTGCTATGTATCAGTCTGAATTGAAGGAGCTTTTGAAAACTGCTAAGCAAGAAAAAATTACAAAATTCTTCAAATCATTGCCTAAGCCTTAAGATAATTAACAAAAATGTTCAAAAACTTCAATTAAATCATTTTTTTATATACCTATTTGTTTTTTTTTTGTCACCTAGGAACATATCGCCTATAATCCCATATAAATTACCATCCCGTATTCACGGTTTCTGTATTCGCGGCATATTTATGGAACATATACCCCGCGAATAAAGAGCTTTTACTGTACTTACAAATTCTCGATGTTCGTTATTTACGGTACTCAATGTAACAAATTTGCTTGTTCGTTATAAGCGGTTTTCGTTAAAACGAATATTCGTTATTTCGGAAAACTACTGTACTCGGTTTGACGAACAACACGAAGAAGACATATTGAGAAAGAGTTAAAAATCAAATAAAATTGAAAGTTAGAAACCCTAATATTAAGTTAGAAGTACCGAGGTCCTCATGTTCGCTATATGGGGCCTTTACAACCTATGGTCCGATTTCGGTGATTTTTAGAATGGGGCTGCCACACAATAAACGTAGTATTTGTGCAGAGTTCTGCATCGATATCTTCACTAGTGCTTACTTTATATATTGTAAAGTAAACGATTCAGATCGTCTTCAAAGTTCTGGTATATAGGAAGTAGGTGTGGTTGTGAAGCGATTTGGCCTATTTTCACAACATATCATTGGGAGGATGGGATCATGTGTAGAAGTTCACGCAAGTGAGGAAAGTTTTTGATTGTCATTCACTTGGGAGTGGCCAGAAACGATTCTTCTCCACATGGTTCAAGCAGCTCACGACTTCCGGTTTTAGACCAAGTATCCTCTGGGTAGCCATCCGTTTGAAGGCGAGCTAAAGTGAGAAGGCGAAGCACGCTTATGCGGTTGTGCGTAGGGCTTGGGACCCACCACATAAAAACGAAGTACCAATGAAAAATCTACGAAAGCCTCGGATGAGACTCCCCCCTTTTGATGACGACCCCTGCAAACGTTTTAAGGATAATGATATAAGGGCATGCACGTACCTCTGCCCAGCTGGTTGATGTCCTCATACGACTCAAGGCTGACATCACCGCCATCCAAGAAGTGCGATGGACGGGACAAGGACGGAAGAAGGTGGGTCCTTGTGACATCTACTACGGCGGCCATATAAAGGAGCGCAAATTTGGTGTTGGATTTGTGGTGGGAGAGAGACTCCGTCGCAGAGTCCTGGCATTCACCCCGGTGGATGAACGTCTTGCCACAATCCGCATCAAAGCGAGGTTCTTCAACATATCGCTGATTTGCGCCCACGCCCTAAAGGAAGAGAAGGACGATGTGACCAAAGATGCTTTCTATGAGCGCCTAGAACGCACCTATGAGCGCTGCTCCCGCCACGATGTAAAAGTCGTGCTTGGCGATTTTAACGCCAGGGTGGGTAAAGAAGGTGTCTTTGGCACAACAGTCGGAAAATTCAGCCTCCATGACGAAACATCGCCAAACGGCCTGAGGCTGATCGATTTCGCTGGGGCCCGAAATATGGTCGTCTGTAGTACCAGATTCCAGCATAAGAAAATACATCAAGCTACTTGGCTGTCTCCTGATCGAAACACGCGGAACCAAATCGATCACGTTGTGATAGACGGAAGACATGTCTCCTGTGTTTTAGACGTGCGTACGCTCCGAGGACCAAATATAGACTCGGACCATTATCTGGTCGCATCGAAGATACGCACCCGCCTCTGTGCAGCAAAGAATGCCCGTCAACAAACACAAGGAAGGTTCGACGTCGAAAAGCTGCAATCGCAACAGACAGCCACGAAATACTCTACTCGACTTGCACTCCTGCTCTCTGAGAGCACTCATCAGCATCTCGGTATAAGGGAACTGTGGAACGGCATCTCAAACTCACTGCGTACCGCTACAGCCGAAACAATTGGTTTTCGGCAACGACAAAAAACAAGCTGGTACGATGAGGAGTGCCGTCTCGCAGCGGAGAGAAAACAGACTGCCTACCTCGCAACGTTGCAAACGACCACAACACGTGCGGGATGGGATAGATATCGAGAGCTGAAGAGGGAAGCGAGACGCATTTGCAGACAAAAAAAGAAAGAGGCCGAAATGCGTGAGTACGAAGAGCTTGAGAAGCTGGCAGACAGAGGGAATGCTCGAAAATTTTATGAAAAAATGAAGCGACTTAACGAAGGTTTCAAGACCGGAGCATCCTCATGTTGAGACCAAAGTGGTAATCTGGTAACCGATGTCCAGGGCATACTAAGATTATGGAGGGAACACTTCTCCGGCCTGCTGAATGGCAGTGAGAGTACAACACCAGGAGATGGCGAACCCGATCCCCCAATCGATGACGATGGAACAGATGTTCCATTACCCGACCATGAAGAAATTCGTATAGCAATTACCCGCTGGAAGAACAACAAAGCAGCGGGGGCCGATAGATTACCGGCAGAACTATTCAAATACGGCGGCGAAGAACTGATAAGGTGCATGCATCAGCTTCTTTGCAGAATATGGTCGGAAGAAAGCATGCCTGACGATTGGAATCTCAGTGAGCTCTGCCCAATCCATAAAAAGGGAGATCCCACAATCTGCGCCAATTACCGTGGGATCAGCCTCCTAAATATCGCATACAAGGTTCTATCGAGCGTACTGTGTGAAAGACTAAAGCCCACCGTCAACAAACTGATTGGACCTTATCAGTGTGGCTTTAGACCTGGAAAATCGACAACTGACCAGATATTCACCATGCGCCAAATTTTGGAGAAGACCCGTGAAAAGAGGATCGACACGCACCACCTTTTTGTCGATTTTAAAGCTGCTTTCGACAGCACGAAAGGAGTTGCCTTTACGCCGCGATGTCTGAATTTGGTATCCCCGCAAAACTAATACGGCTGTGTAAATTGACGTTGAGCAACACCAAAAGCTCCGTCATGATTGGGAAGGACCTCTCCGAGCCGTTCGATACCAAACGAGGTTTTAGACAAGGTGACTCACTATCGTGCGACTTCTTTAACCTGATGCTGGAAAAAATTATAAGAGCTGCAGAGCTAAACCGAGAAGGTACAATCTTCTACAAGAGTGTACAGCTCCTGGCGTACGCCGATGATATTGATATCATCGGAAGCAACAACCGCGCCGTTTGTTCTGCTTTTTCCCGCATGGATAAGGAGACGAAGCGAATAGGTCTGGAGGTGAATGAGGACAAGACGAAATATCTCCTGTCATCAAACAAACAGTCGGCGCATTCGCGTCTTGGCTCCCACGTCACTGTTGACAGTCATAACTTTGAAGTTGTAACTAGATAATTTCGTATACCTGGGAACCAGCATCAACAACACGAACAATGTCAGCCTCGAAATCCAGCGCAGAATAACTCTTGCCAACAGGTGCTACTTTGGACTGAGTAGGCAATTGAACAGTAAAGTCCTCTCTCGACGAACCAAAATCAAGCTCTACAAGTCGCTTATCATTCCCGTCCTGCTTTACGATGCAGAAGCTTGGACGATGTCAACATCAGATGAGACGACACTAGGAGTTTTCGAGAGGAAAATTTTGCGCAAGATTTATGGTCCTCAGAACATTGGCAACGGCGAATACCGCAGACGATGGAACGATGAGCTGTACGAGTTATATGACGACATTGACATAGTTCAGCGAATAAAAAGACAGCGGCTACGCTGGCTAGGTCATGTTGTCCGAATGGACGAAAACACTCCAGCCCTGAAAGTGTTCAATGCAGTACCCGCCGGAGGTAGCCGAGGAAGGGGAAGGCCTCCACTCCGTTGGAGGGACCAGGTGGAGATCGACCTGGTTACACTTGGGATCTCCAACTGGCGCCGAACTGCGAAGGAGAGAGAGAGGTGGCGCACTATCGTCGATTCGGCTATAACCGGCTAAACGGTTGCAACGCCAATCACATACACATCATTGGGATGTAAGGAAACTATTACAAATATTCATTGAAATCGTTCGAGTAGTTCCTGAGATATGGTTTTTGACCCATAAGTGGGCGCCGCCACGCCCATTTTCCATTTTGTAAAAAAATCTGAGTGCAGCTTTCATCTGCCATTTCTTATGTGAAATTTAGTGTTTCTGACGTATTTCGTTAGTGAGTTAACCCACTTTTAGTAATTTTCAACCTAACCTTTGTATGGGAGGTGGGCGTGGTTATGATCCGATTTCTTTCATTTTTGGACTGTATTAGGAAGTGGCTAAAAAAAACGACTGCAGAAAGTTTGGTTTATATAGTTCTATTGGTTTGCGAGATAAGTACAAAAAACTTAGTAGGGGCGGGGCCACGCCCACTTCCCAAAAGAAATTACATCCAAATATGCCCCTTCATAGTGCGATCCCTTATACCAAATTTTATTTCCATAGCTTTATTTATGGCTTAGTTATGGCACTTTATGTGTTTTCGGTTTTCGCTTTCGGTTTAAGTGTGCCAAGTTTCATCAAGATATCTTAATTTTTACTTAAGTTACAGCTTGCACAGACGGACGGACGGACGGACAGACAGACATTCGGATTTGAACTCCACTCTTCACCCTGATCACTTTGGTATATATAACCCTATATCTAACTCGTTTAGTTTTGGGTGTTACAAACAACCGTTATGTGAACAAAACTATAATACTCTCTTTAGCAACATTTGTTGCGAGAGTATAAAAATATCAAAAGAAATTTGCAAATTGAAAAAAAAATCGTAGAAGGAAAGTATTGAATTTCATAGAAAATCTTAAAATGATTGATCAGCAGCAATTTAAGTGGCACTAAAGAGGAAGAGAAGTGGCAAAGAAGAAGAATATCAATTTCTCAAAACTCGATCCAACGAAACGAACGACGATTGATCAAGCTTTGAAATACAGTGGAACTTCTCTAACTCGAATCACCATAATGCACAAAAAAACTTCGTGTTAGAGAAACTTCGAGTTATAGAATTTTCATTAAAACATATAAATTTTTCAAAATCTGTAAAATAAGATTTATTGATGGACATATGTTAAAAGATATTTTCTGTAATTTTGTTTGTTGCATTTTGCTATTGTTTGGCTCTTGGCGTCTATATCCCTGCCTTTGTTAGATGATTTATATTTTTTGTTCGCCTCCGTACGATATAGAAATTTACGAGTATCAGGAATGAAAAAATATTTTGATCTCGTATAACATGAATTTGCTTTTTCAGCACATTACTTCTTTCAATACAATATTCGCAATGTTCTGTTATGGTTTTTCTTTTTTTAACAAATGATTTAATAAAATAGTTTATTAAAATGCAATTAATGCAATACCTCTAAATGGGTACTCGAATTAACGAAAAATTCGATGTAACGAACACGCTTGACAATTAATGGGTTTGTTATTTCGGAAAACTACTGTACTGGAATAATCACCGTTCGCTTCGTTGGAATACGAATATTATATTTGATGGCTCCTTCCTGAAGTCAATCAATATAATATGTTTGGAGAAATTGACATTGTTCTTCTTTGCTGTTCTTAGCCTTTATGTGCCACTTAAATTACAACATAAAAGGTACTCTTCCTTGAATATCTCCCAATCAATCATTTTAAGCTTTTCTATAAAATTCAATATTTTTCTTGTACTGATTTTTTCAAATTGTTCATTTCTATGTTTTTATTAGGATTTTATTTGATTTTGTCTTCTTCATGTTGTTCGTTAAAATGAGTACATATGTCCGATGTTAGTTATTTAAGGTACTCAATGTAAAAATATTGCTTCTTCGTTATAAGCGGTTTTCGTAAAACGAATATTTGTTATTTCGGAAAACTACTGTATTTTTATTGTAATTTTTGTAAAAAATTTGTCCTTTGAGTCGTTTTTTCCATTGTGAATAGTCTGCAGACATACTAGACATGTATGTAAAACAAAATTTGGTAACACTCAGCAAGCGGTGATAGAATGTTTAATGAGGTATCCGTAGGGTGACAACCTTTTCAAGATCTCATTTACGTACACAAAAATTTATTTTTCTTGCCTCTTTCTATAATGATAGTTAGATTACTATAAGTTTATATTATGTACAGTTTTTAATTAATGAAAAAACGGTGCTTGCAAATGCAATTTAATTTAATTTGATTTCAATTTATGGTCAAGTTATGGAGAAAGCAGTTTATTTTTCGATATCCAAACTCGTTTTTTGCATATGATTGGCATTTTTGAATGCGTATTTTTCATTTGATGCAATTTCCTTCAACATTTTAGGTTGCATTTTTAAAAATTCAAAAAATTCCTTACAAATCATTTTAATGCTGTATCGAACATATAAAATATCTCGCAATGTTTCGATCTTTATTTGTGATTTTTCATCGTTCCAAATCTGATTGATCAGAGAAAATACTCGTTCAACGGTGGCTGATGTGCCTGGCAAGGAGAGAATATACGATATGAAAATAGATGCCTACATAAGAAATTAAAAAGAAAGTTATTGGTGCCTGACACATTTCATTCCCATTAACCGATACTTACTTGATCACGAAGGAAAAGCAGCCACATCTTGGCCCTTGGATCTTCAAAAAATATTAGCAAAGAATTTGGGGTGTTGGGATCTCCCAAAAAATACTCCTTAAGACAATAAAAATTCTTAATATTGAGTCGACGGATGACAACAAGCCTAGGAAACGAGTTTTGCTGTAACCTATCGGTTTTTTATATTCCACATCCACGGATTCACAAAATTTTTTCAATTTTGCGACACGCACGGTGAACAAATAGAAATGTGAATAAATTTTGACTACAATCATCTCCACATCAAAAGGCATTTTGTTGCAAGCTTTTTTTAAAGTATTGTGAACAATATGCGCCGCACATCCAACGCCATTCAATCCAGGATAAAGCTGCTTCAGTTTGTAGAACACATTATTTGTGCCGCTTCGATTAACGTTGCCAAAATTACACGCCGCGTTATCTCCACATCTGTTCCGGTCAAAGTAGAACTTTTTAAATATCTATTGAGTGTGTGGCTGGACGTGGCAGCGTGCAATGCATTTTGGTGATTTTTTGATTTAATATGCGACTCAATCTCGGCGACCACTATGCATAATACTAAAACCAGTGTTGCACACTTCGCAAAGGACATCACTTTCGGTCTTCGTTTTCTTAATAAACGAAAATTCTTCGCGCAATTTTTCGTTAAATATATTTACTCCACGTTTTCGCGACATTTTAAAAAAATAATACAACGTACACACACAATAGCGTCGCTTCCACAATATCACCTGTCAGCATAAGTTCCACAAGTTATCGTTCGCACGGGCAGACGGACGGATAGCCACCGGACCGGATTTCATTCTACTCGCCATCCTGATCATTTTGATATACAGTAAAAGCTCCTTATTCGCGCTTCCTTTATTCGCGTTTTCACTATTCGCGGATTAAAAAAAATTAGACCCAATTTCTATATTCGCGACTAAACATTTTTTTATTCGCGGATCTAATAAGTACATACATAATAATAAAATTATTCCAATTGGTATCCAACCCAATATTCTTGTCAAATGGACTAATAAAAAAGTTAAATAGATCTTATTAAAAGAAAATGTTAAATATTCCACTATTTTCGCAATATTTTTGAACTTTTGGTAATATTTCCATATAGAAGGGGCTCACATGGAACTCAACTCTTGTTCTTACCCATTTTTTAGAAAACTTTCACAAAACACTTTAAATTAAATGGAACCAATAAACTCTTCACTTTTTTGGCATTCAATTTGAAAAATCTTAGTGAAGGTTTAAGAATGGCAAATGAACTCTGCGATTTCTTTATGAACATTGATCCGTCTATGGAACGAAGTCTAATTTTTAAGAGACAAATTGCTAATGCGACTGCTGTGTATCAGTCTGAATTGAAGGAGCTTTCGAAAACTGCTAAGCAAGAAAAAATTACAAAATTCTTCAAACCATTGCCGAAGTCTTAAGATAATGTTCAAAAACTTCAATTAAATAATTTTTTTTATATATGTACCTATTTGTTTTTTTTTTGTCACCTAGGAACATATCCCCTATAATCTAATATAAATTACCATCCCGTATTCACGGTTTCTGTATTCGCGGCATATTTATGGAACATATACCCCGCGAATAAAGAGCTTTTACTGTATATAACCCTATATACTCTTTAGCAACTTTGCTGCGAGAGTATAAAAATTTAGTGAACTCGATGTCAAATCATAATTTTGAAGTTATTAATAAAATTTGAAGATCAATTAATTAGATTATTAGATCAAAATTGCTAAAATACTTATCTTTCATCATCATCAGAAAAAAAAATACAAAAAAATTAATAATAAATGGCTTCTGGATAACTCTTTAAAAATAATTGATTTGCTTGATAACCGAGGGTCTATAAATATGAAGAAGTAAGGAAGAGCTAAGTTCTGGGTTAAACAATCATTTTATATCAGCGCAATATATTTAATTTTATGATATTGTAAGATAACACACAATTTCACATATCTATACATATATTCGGTATAAAGTCCAGTAGAATAAGGAAATAAATTTCTTGAATACACACAAAGTTTATAAATGTTGTTTTTATAATAGGTATATATAAATCGTTTATGTTTATTTCAATTATCAAAACATTTTTATGCTTCGTGATTTCACCAAAGTGAACAGTGTGTCTTTTCCACATAAAATGTTGCCAAAAGAACAATAATGGAGACGATGAATTCAGAAATATTTTACAGTAAATGGAATATTAATTTAAAATTTTGTATTGTAACAGTATTTATTGCAGAATAATTTAAATTTGACATATTCTATTGTATTATAGATATTTTGTAATGTAGTTCCTTGTGACAGGAGGTATAATTAATCATTAAGTGTGTGTGTAACGAAACATTTTATACGCTCACAAAGCTCAAAGCCGAAGGACACATTTTCAAATGTTGGTAAAATGTTATATTGAATGTTGTAAACGAAATCCATATACGTTATTCGACAAATTTCTTTAAGGATTACCATCACATTTGGTATATTAGCCATAGACTAGTTAGTTGCATGACAGCAGTTTGATTCAACTGTCAGATATTTATTTCAAAATTAATCTGTCTAAAACAAATCACTAAATTCATTATGCAAGTATAAGTACTCTGTTATTTTTAAATCCATTTATTTATAATCTGTCGAATGAAAATAAGTACATAAATACAATTGATATCTAAAGATTGGCACTGATGCTGAATTGCAATTTGTCCATTGAATACATTAAAGGCATTTGATTTGTACTCGTATAAATCGACTTGTTTATATATTTTTTGCTCAAAAAATTTCACTTTGAACAAAATATGTAAGTTTTATTGAAGTGAAAGGTTTTAATACGGCAACAATGAAATTGATGTTTGATATGTCGCTACCGTCTTCAAAATGTCAAGACGTTGGCTTCAAAACGACATTTGTATCCAGCCGTCGCTACGTCGTGTCTAAATATTGTAGTCGTCGTCTTTGTGTTCAGAGCATGAGGTTAAGACTGCTCTTTGGGAGATATGGACAAATATACCTCTCGAACTTACAAAAAATTCATTACTTTCTATTGTTGGAACACTGCAAGCCTTGAAAAATACCAAACGTGCCCATACAAAGCCTTAATTTTTCGTGAACAACTTTGTTATCTTCAACAATGCAAACTTTCCCAAACTTTTTTTGGCTTCCGAAATCGAAGTTATAATTTTTTTTAAATTATTTGGAGAAAAATTAATTCCTTTAAATTAATTATATTTGCATTCAAATAACTAATAAAGCTCACTTTTGGACGCATGTCAATATCTAAATTAGTTTAAGAGATAAATAACTTTAAAGTCAAAACACTTCCCTGTTCAAGTTTTTTTGTTTGGTTCACCGTATGTATACATACATACAGTGGCGTAGCTAGCATAGGTGACACCCGGGGCGGATTTTGAAGTTGTCACCCCAAAACTCAATCAAAACTTTTAAAATAAAAAAAGTAATAATCATTTACATGTTATTAAAACACGAGTATTACAAATATTAGTATATTATGTGAAAAAATTAAATTTTTTTTTTGTCTAGCTTTGACACTTGCGAACTCCGAAATCACGTCCTCAAAATTTATATTTCGTGTTGCTTCATGTTCTATCGTTAAAATACCAAGATTGTTTAATCTGGTTTCTGTCATTGTAGACCGCAAGTAATTTTTAATTAATTTTAATTTGCTGAAACTTCTCTCACATGATGCACATATTGTCATAAATAACTTTAGTGCGACCGTTAGATTCGGAAGAGATGCTGTAAAATCCCATTCCACAATGAATATCAAATAGTCCAGCGTCACCCAATTAGAGACAGTAATATTAGCCGCTTTTAAATGTCTTCTCAATCTTGGTATTTCTAAAAGTAGTTCTAATACTGATACTTCATCGTATAGGTTAGTAAATTTTGATATAGCAAATTTTAACTGTTCAGTGTTTGCCAAAAGCAAGGTCTTTGACTGCACGACCTCAAACAATGAAGCTACGTCTTTAAAGGGTTATATACAGTTAGACGGCCGAAAAAAGTGAATTGTACAGAATTTTTTCTGAGAAAAAGTTTTAATTTCTTGATCCAAAAATTTATACACATATGGTATCTTTTAACTGTAATTTAAGACTTAGTACTAGTAAAAATATTTATTTGAAAAAGAGCTACAGCTGATCTCCAGGAGCTCCTCTCAAAAAAGACGTTTTGAGGTGACCACTATATCTCGGAACTGGATCATTTGAAATTAAAAAACCAAAAAGATTTCGTTAAAATAATGTTAAATCTAGTAATTAATCGAAGGAATAAGCAAAATAAAATTTTTTGACAAAATGGCGGTTTCTCAAAAAAAAAAAAATCGATTCTTCACCGAAATTTCGGCCTTAAAATGTTTATAAAAAAAAAATATTTATCGGAGAGAAAAAATCTTCGATTAATTACTAAAAAATATATTTAAGAAGGTCGTGTTAAAATTTGAGACTAATCGGTCTAGTCGTTTTCGAGTTATGTTGGTCACCGACTTTGAAAACACCATTTTGAGAAAAACGCGTTGCCGCTCGGACCTTGTACATCCAAGCACTCTGAAACGCCTTTTCAAATTTGCTTGTAACTTTGAAAATATTCACCGGAACAATATGAAATTTTCTGTGTGTATTCTTAAATATGTGTACATTAAGAAAATGAAATTAAAAAAAATCGATTTTTTGAAAATTCTAACTGTATATTATGGACTTTACTCGTGGTTCGAGTTCAATATTGAATCTGTCAAGACATTCTAACATATCCTTTTGAAGTTCCGCTCTAAGTGTAAGTCCAGTATCGGTGGCTAACCCACCGGGCATGCGTTTCTTGCGACGAATTCGTCGTTCCATCGAAATGTTGTATTCTTCCGATTTTTGTACAGCAAAATCGATTGCCTCTCCTGCTAGATGCAACCGTTTCTCTCCAATGAATAGACAAAGTGCTTCTAGTTTTATGATTATTTCATCAACGCATAAACCTTTACTTTGCAATGCACACAGCAGAGATAAGATTTTGTGCAACACCTCTAGTTTCTAAATTTACGTCTAGGTCACATAGTTCCTCAATTGCAGATATTATCCCATCAAAATTTTCAGCCAATAATTTTACTGCACTATATTGAGCACTTCCCTGCGAACGTGCGAATATCCTCTGGGTAGCCAACAGACATCCGTTTGGAGGGGAACTAAACTGAAAAGGCGAAGTACGCTTCTGCGGTAGTATGTAGGGTTTGGAACCCACCACATAAAAAACCTCCCCAATGAAAGACCAAACAGAGCCTCGGATGAGCAACCCCATTTTTGATGACGACCCCTGCAAACGTTTTAAGGATCACGATTTGAGGGCATGCACTTGAAATATCCGGACCCTTAATTGGGAAGGTGTCTCTGCCAACTGGATGATGTTCTCATATAATTAAAGGCTGACATCACTGCCATCTAAGAAGTGTGATGGACGGGACAAGGACAGAAGAAGGTGGGTCCTTGTGACATCTGCTACAGCGGCCATATAAAGGAGCGCAAGTTTGGTGTTGGATTTGTGGTGGGAGAAAGACTCAGTTGCCGAGTCCTGGCATTCACCCCGGTTAACACATTACCGCATTAACACATTGCCTTCGAAGCGGTTTTGACGAAATCGGGAATATATTTAATTTTTTACTGTTCCCGAAAGATTTTGCCTCATGGCACTGATATATGGTTCTTCTGTTATATTTTATGTTTGTTTTTTATTCCGTAAAACTATTTTACTTTATTAAAATACCAGACAAAGTTTAATGTCGAACTACCCCTGACGCAACCCATGAACTTTCATGTGTCGCACGAAAACGTACGACATGTCAGGCAACGTGTTAAAAGGAGGTTCTAACATATCGCTGATTTGCGCCCACGCCCCAACGGAAGAGAAGGACGATGTGACCAAAGATGCTGTCTATGAGCGCCTAGAACTAGGGATCCAACTATCGAAATCAAAAACATCGGCCATTAAAACAATGATGTATTGAAACATTGAGATATTTTTGAGCTTTTTTAACGTATTTTAATTTTAGTATAAAAAGCTAAGAGATACGGAAGCATAAATAAGTGAAATATCGTGGTTATGTACGTCTTAAATTGATACATTTTGTTACACTTAGCTTTAGCTGTCTGTTAAATCTCAATAAAAAACAGAATTTTGAATTTTCTTCTGCGTTAAAGGAAACAGTCGTTCATTCGAGACTGAAGTGCCCATAATGTGTAAATATTAAAAAGCCTCTTTATACAACACCGGAAACACACTTTTATGCCAACCCCGATCTCGATTGGATTCTGAGTGATAGCTGATCCAAGACACGTTTGCTTTTCAACTTTCCGTCCTTGTAATGGGCCAAATGTTTATTATGGTTTCAAGTATCAAACAAGTGTCCTGTTTCACACTCATCCGAAGATTCCAGTTTGCACATTTTATGAAACAATTTAAAATATGTTTTTTTATTTAAAGGGCATTTTTAAAATACAGTAATTTGAATCTTGAATCTAACGATGTAGTACCAGATTCCAGTACAAGAAAATTTATTAAGCTACGGGGCTGTCTCAAAATCGAAACTTGCGCAATAAAATCGATCATGTTGTGATAGACGGAAGACATATCTCCTGTGTTTTAGACGTGCGTACGCTACAAGGACCAAATAATGACTCGGTCCATTATCTGGTAGTAGCTGTGAGTTGCAAATTGTGTCAATATAAAATTATCGGTTACACCAAAACTTAGTCTTTACTTTCTTGTATACTATGAAGTTTTGCGGATACCTTTATGGTAACGAGATTTGCAAAAGTATGCCGTGTTCGGTTGTACCCAAACAGCTTTTCCTTACTTGCAATTCTTACTAGCATTTATGTTCACCACATATGCCTCAACTTTGTTGTACTCTCTAACAAAAGAGTGATTAGTTCCCATCACCCCATCACCAAAAGCCGTCTGAGCCCCCTGTCAATTCATGGAGCTTTGTTAATATATTCATACAAAGCAATGTGAATATTTACAATGATATTTATTAACACTAGTGTTTACTGTCAAATGGTGTTAAAATTCTGGAACCATGCCTTTATTAGCTAAGACCTTTGTTTGTGAAAATTATTAGAGTTTATCAGCGCGTGTGTATAACTGCGTTAAATATACATATATGAGCATTCTTTCATCGGGAAATACATATTAACATACTAACATAAATATGTATGAGCAGATAATTTGTACAGATACTCGTATGTATTTGTTGATTCTAACTCCTAAATAGTTGTAGACCATGGTTCTTAATTACAATAAGGAGAAGTTCTGCTTTTTAACTAACGATTGTACTCTTTCACAGCCAACACTGTCAAGAAAAAATTATACAGAAACTTGACGTGACGAATATGAAGGGCCAAACCATATGCATATACATATATATAATTATATAAGTGGCCGCGAAATGAGATAATGAGACGGTTTTCATCTCTTACTTTAATTTAAGTTTTCCATATTAATAGTTAAAGAATTTGGCTGCTAAAAACCGAGGAGATTGGATGATGATATATAATATTCGTAGTACTATACCAATGTATACTTAGTAGAGGTACAAAATTTAAAAAATATAACAATTATTACAGTGTATAGTTATATGTACATACATATATCCACATATGGTCGTTTTTCTAACTTCTGTAGGTTAAAGTTGTTTTGTTTATTGAAATTTGCAAACTAAGATTATTTTGGAGACTTAACTGTATATAATTGCCATTTCCATTATTTATTACCCATTTATTTAAGAATTAGAGAAAAACGAACATTGACTGATAAACTCTCACTCATTGGTCGTTCAAAGAATCAATAAAATTGAATGTTTAGTTATGTATATATGTATGCATGAATATGAATATGTATGTATATAATTATCAGAGTTTCTTAACCGTCATTTTGACGGATTCTTGGATTGTCATATAGAGTACCAATGGGCCTGGCTGGACCCAAAAGCAAAACTAACATCATTTTGGAGAAACTTTAATTTTTTTTATTTCAAATAACATTTTAAAAACACAAATAAAGTATTCACGAAAAGCAAGTAAAAGATTGAAAATAGAATTAATTTTCCTTTATGCACTTAAAGCAACAAATGGCTACGTTGTCTTGATGAAATCAAAACTCAGATGAAAGAACTGCCCTATTCTTGTTTTTCTTCTTTTTAGGTGGGATACATGCTTCATTGCTTCGAAGGGTTCCAACGAAGGACAGCCCCAAGCTTATTAGCCGCTTACATAAATTTAAAGTGGAAAAAAAGTTGTCAGCTACTATTGTGCGCCCAGAATTTGTGCCAGACCCATTAGTACTTAATATGACTTTTCGGTTGAAAACTATAATTTAAAAACTATTTATCAATTTTTATAAATATATATATGAAAAAATCATACTAAAATATATCATCTAGGATATCATGAAGTATTGAAACATAAACGTGTGTACTAGTATATGAAATAGTGATTTAAAGTTCCAAAAAGTTCTGGCTGGACCCATCAGTCAAATGAGGGTTAAACATGGAATTGGAAACCAAATACGACGCAAAGAATATTTTATGATAGCTTTAACTTTTACTTCATAAGCCGTAATGTCATATCCACTAAACTTTGAAAAGTACGACAACTACTTATGCAGACCTTACAAACAAATTCAATATACATATGTATTGGAAGTCTTACCCGCATGCCTTCCAATAAAACTCTTTACTTTAGAATGGTTAGTCATCCAGTTTCCAAAATGGAATGGAATGGAATGTGGCGATATACTTTTTTGAGAACCGCTGTTTCACGTTCTGTACAACACGCACAATTTAAATTTTATTCGATTTCGATATGTACTTTCGACCTTGTAGTTTTCCAGTATATTAAGTTGTATTTGCTGAATAGATTTATATAAAGGGTAAATTTAAATTCGGGAATATCAGTCACTTTAATATAATACCCAGTGCGAATCCATGTAATAGATTGATTTGTATAAATAAGTTATTTAAAGTTAAAGTTTGTTATTTAAAATAACTAGTATGTTGGTTCATGTACATGCGTTTGGATCTATAAACAAGTTGTGAATCCCAGAGATATTTTCGATTTCGGCAAAACAACCCTGTTAGAATAGGAGTGTGCACATTGCGCATGTCTGAATAAAAATGGCCATATTGTACCTCTATCATACAATCTGATTCGGCTGCGTGAATGCCCGAAAGTCATTGGCTGCCCTGTGTAACAATTCATTGTTACTTACATGGATACATATATATTCCTACCATTGGGTGCTTAAGTATATAACTATTTAATACCTAATTATATACCCACTTGCAATTCTATGATCTGATTCGCAGATGGTTTCACATTGAAATTGGGAAGCAGTGCTGGAATAAAACAACTTCAATCGAATTATAGACACTTTTCACATATAAATTTACACATCGATATTCATAAATGATATATCTGATTTTTTATTTAAATATAATTGAAGCAATAATAATTTATTCAAGAAAAAATTCCTTTTTTTGCAAGAGGAGATGTATTTCTCGCCTTTTTTTATGTATGTATTGCAGATTTTCGTTACTGCCGCGCAGACTCGTTAGTCATAATTTTGTAACATACATTTGCGTTCCCTAACGTGAATCGTATGCGCATATGTACAATTTGTACATATGTATTCAGTTGTAACCAAGTAAAGTCAGTCGCTGAGTTCCTGGAATCTAACAACAAATTCACAAGTAACACAAAATCACACCTCATTCACCGACTGAGCGTTTTACGAAGATGAACGCACCGCACCGTTAACAGAAACGTTCGCAATCGCATCTAACAATTTACTAATTTATCAAAATCAATATCAAGGCAAGAAATCCATTTGCAGAATTGCATTTTTAATAAAAAAAGTTAATGTATTAAAAGTTGCAATAAAAACAAGCATATACATACATATATACCTTGTCCGACGCTTCAACTGTTATTTTACGAGTTCGCGTTATTGGCTCCTCTTTTCGGCCGCCAATAGGAGTACATGAATAATTGTTTATAGTGTTATAGTGCTAATAAATTTTAACGCCTTCTCTGGCCAAAGCAATAACAATTAATGTATCATAACAACAGTAGCGAAAGGAATAACATAATATATGGGTGTGACTTTACAATTTGTGTTGATAGCATTTGGCGGTTTTAAAGTTGAATAATTTGAATAATACAACCTGAAGTCTCGTTCGTCGTTTGCTTGTTACTGCTGCTTTATTCGCTGTAATTGTACAATATAAATATCCAGAAATAGTGCGCTTGTATGTTGTTGTTGACATGTTTACATATAAATATCATAAAAATCTTTAAGCGTTTAGTGAACAGTGAATTTTTAAGTATCGCCTGGACATACCGTAACGGATGCTCTTACTCATGTCAACCGTAGATGGAGATATTTGAATTGATATTTAATGTAAAGTAAGTACAATTGTGGTTTTCTTATTAAATAGTCACGAAAGTGGTTAATATATTTAATATATTTTCATCACTTCTGGAGCTCATATCAATAATAATCTGATCCGGTGTACATAATGGTTAAGCATTCTGCTTTTAGTTGACTTTATACCTTGTATATCGGACGAAATGTAAGATATATTCACAAAATTATGTGACCACATATTTCTGTATAATTTAGTTTGGTTCTATAAATGAAATAAAATTGTCAACAAATAACCCGCCCTACATATTGTAAATACAATATATTAAGTTATTTTAAATAAAATTGATGGCCACTTTTAGTGATCATTATTTTTTATAGCGAAAACAGTCCAGATGCCTTCCTGGGTTCGAATCGTGGCGCTAGTTAACGAGCGAAATTCAAGAATTTTTTTGTTTTCGAAACGCGACAGTCTCCATCGAATACGCACTTTCGACATTTGAAATTTCGTCATACGAGTTCTCGTTTGTACGAAGGAATCAAAAGCTGTAATCGATTGGCTAAGCGTTATAGAGAAGCCAATAGAACGCACACTATTATGTAATTCAAACAGAAAGGCAGCAATTATGGTGCAAGCCTGCGCTAAAATGTCCTCTTAATCATGCGCAATAGTGCTTCACTATTTTCTTAGTTGGAGAAGTACTTAAATCTGCACAAAAATATTTGTTTATCCCTTTGTTTCGAACTGCTTCTATGCCTTACGTTTTATTTAATAAATTAAAATGTATTTCAAAGTAAAAACAACAAAAATATATATTTGTATTGTCATTATACTCTCGCAACATGTTGCAAAGAGAGTAATATAGTTTTGTTCACATAATGGTTCTATGTAACACTAAATACTAAACGAGTTAGTGTTAAGTGTGCAGAGCAAACGCGTGTTACCTTGGTGAGAGCATCAAAAGGAAGGAAGCAAGTTTATTAAATATGAACTTATATATATATATTTGGCGTAGGAACCGCTTTAAGCAATTATAGCCGAATCCACCAGAGCGCGCCACTCGTTTCTCCTTTTTGCTTTTTGGCGCTCTCTGGAAACACCAAGTGAAGCCAAGTCACTTTCCACTTGATCCTTCCATCAGAGTGGAGGTCGTCCTCTTCCGCGGCTTCCTCCAGCGGGTACTGCATCAAACACTTTCAGAGCTGGAGTGTTTTCATCCATCCGTACAACATGACCTAGCCAGCGTAGCCGCTGTCTTTTTATTCGCTGAACTATGTCAATGTCGTCGTATAAATCATACAGCTCATCGTTCCATCGTCTGCGGTATTCGCCGTTGCCAATGTTTAGAGGACCATAAATATTGCGCAAAACCATACTCTCGACAACCCCAAAAGTCATCGGAAGTTGTCATCATCCACGCTTCAGCGCCATACGCACGATTTTGACATCGTGGCGGGGGCAGCGCTCATAGGTGTGTTCTAGGCGCTCATAGAAAGCATCTTTAGTCACATCGTCCTTCGCTTCCGTTGAGGCTTGGGCACAAATCAGTGATATGTTGAAGAACCTCGCTTTGGTGTGGATTATGACTAGACGTTCATCCACCGAGGTGAATGCCAGGATTCGGCGACGGAGTCTGTCTCTCACCACAAATCCAACACCAAATTTGCGCTCCTTTATATGGCCGCTGTAGTAGATGTCACAAGGACCCACCTTCTTCCGTCCTTTTCCCGTCCATCACACTTCTTGGATGGCGATATGAGCCTTTAGTTGTATGAGGACATCAACCAGATGGGCAGAGGCACCTTCCCAGTTAAGGGAATGTCCGGACCAGGTGCATGCTTTCAAATCGTGATCCTTAAAACTTTTACAGGGGTCGTCATCAAAAGTGGGGTTTCTCATCCGAGGCTCTGTTTGGCCTTTCATTGGGGAGGTTTTTTTTAAGTGGTGGGTCCCAAACCCTACGCACAACCGCAGACGCGGGCTTCGCCTTCTCACTTTAGCTCGTCTTCAAACGGATGTCTGTTGGCTACGCAGTGGATACTTGGTCTAAAAGCGGAAGTCGTGAGCTGCTTGAGTCATTTGCAAAAGAATCGTTCTTGGCCACTCCCAAGTGAATGACAATCAGAAACTTTCCTCACTTGCGTGAACTTCTACATATGACCCCATCACCCCTATATAGCTCCTATTAATAATGACATCTGTCAATACTAAGTACTAGAAATACACAGGGGTCCCTAAATCGTATATATACATATATAATATTTAAGTTCATCACAAAATGGAATTTTGGAATAATAATTCGTTATACAATGGCAAATCAATTTGAAAACACAAATACAATTCATATATGAGTAACAGTAAATAGTTTACTACATAATAATAATATTTGAATAAATTATTTTAAGCCGAATTCAGTTGAGAATTGCCTTGTTTTTGGCGCAGATAATGCTTTCGTGAAAATATCGGCTTTCATTTTATCGGTGCCAATATGGTATAACTTAATTTGGCCATCTTCAATTTTTTGTTTAATGAAGTTTGATTTGATGTCTACATGCTTCGTTCTGCTTGAGTAAAAGTTGTTTTCAGCTATGTGTATAGAGCTCTTGTTATCACATAATAAGGTCATTGATTTCGAAGCATTTTGCACTAACTCCTTTTCAAATCGCTTAACCCGGATTGATTCTTGTGTTGCAGCCACCATCGACATTAATTCGGCCTCAGTGGATAGCCCAAGAAATGGCAGCATTCTGAAAAGAAAAAACATATCCAGTTGTTGAGCGGCGATCACATACATCATTTCTCCAGTCAGCGTCGTAAAAACCAACGATGTCATCAGAGCTTCTCTTATAGACTAAGCCCTTGTCAATAGTTCCCTTGAGATAGCGCATGAGCCGCTTTACTGCAGTCCAATGGGCCTTCCCTGGGTTCGTGCTGTATCGGCTTAGCAGGTTGACAGCAAAACAGATATCAGGTCGCGTGACCTGAGCGGCAAACAGTAGGCATGCAATAGTTTGCTTAAATGGAACAGTCGTCATTTCCCTTTTGTCGTCATTATTAGTTGGACACATCTCCGCAGACAGTTTTTGGTTCACGTCGAGAGGTGTGCTTACAGGCTTGCATTCCTCCATGCCGAAACGCAGGATTACATCGACAATGTAGCAAGATTGGTCGATTCTCAGAGTTCCTTCTTTGAGATTTTGAGTTATACGCATACCCAAAACCGATGATGCTGAACCCAGATCCTTCATTTCAGAGAGCTTACTTTTCAATTTGTTCAGTAGCTTTGTATCATTGGCAAAGAGGATGACATCATCTACGTAAACAACGACGAAAAGCATTGTTTTGTCAGCAATAAGAAATTAAACGCATTGGTCGACGTTACAGCGCTTCAAGCCGAAACTAACTAACTTAAATTGAGTTGTATGTTCCAAGCGCGGCTAGATTGTTTTAGACCGTATATCGATTTTTGCAGTTTGCAGACACAATCGGATCCATCATCAAAGCCACTCGGCTGAGTCATGTAGATCTCTTCTTTAAGGTCGCCATGTAAAAAGGCAGATTCCACACATTCCACCCCTGAATTGGCAACTGAAGATGGCTCTGGTAACCATAAATTAACTGTCTTTCAATCTGTAGTTGGAGGATTTTGATTAACATGATTTTCAATAAAAACTACATCACAACTAACGATAATATTTTTCGCTACAGGATCATACAGTCGGTATGCCTTTTATTCAGTGCTGTAGCCTACGACATATGTATATAGTACATACATGTAGATGTTTTTTACTGAAATTAGAACACTCAAATAGAAATTAAATAATAAAATAGGTTTGCATTTAAAATGCAGTAGTTGAAATAAATAATACTCGTAATAAGCAATCGATTTGACAGTTAATATGCTATAAACGTTTGCCTGTCGAGTTGGCCCGTTATGATGCCGCCTAGCCTACATATGTATGTAGCACCTTGAGCGGTGACCATACAACATTTTTCAAATATCTTACAATTTTAAACTGGTAATATCTTTCGAATGGAATGTCCAAATTGAATAATTCAAAATGTATATATGAAGCACAAGTTGTGATAAGGATTAATTCCAAAGTATAAATAAAAAAGCAATTATTGTGACAAAGCTATAATAGTTAGACATAATTATATGATCTGCAAAATAATAATAGTTTTCGCAGCGCCCGCGATTTAAAAAGGTTTTTTCATACCTTGGGTTGCATTATAGGAGTTTTAGTATAGATCCCTAACTTTTTTGAAAATATAATATAGCCTATGTTCACCACAGATTGTGTAGCTTCCCAACAGTGAAAGAATTTTTCAAATCGGTCAAGTAGTTTCGGAGCTTATTCAATGCAAACAAACAATCAAATGTATTTGGAAATGGACATAAGCATATTACTTTTATGTATAACACTACTTTCTATGTAATACCTTTCAATTTCGCCATTTTAGTTTATGATAGATAATTAAGTAGCAATGAATCAGCGAAAGTGTAACCGAACAATTTTTACTCTCGCACGGTTTGTACAGATAAAAATATGAGAAAAATTTTCGTGTCTTTGTAAAACTATATACATATGTATTAAATAAATATATTGGGTAACAAAAAAGCAAAACAAAATGTGGTAGTTTTATAAATCCTAAATGATTATTTACCAATCAAACGACCACAAATAACTGTTATATTATATATTCATCACATAAGTGAGTAATCCATATCACTATTTTTTACTACCGATTAACATAATGTTGTAACGATATAACAAAAAACAATAGGAATGAAACTCAACATATTGGATATATGAGAGAATATATTTCCGAAGCTGTAGAATCACAATATTTGGTACAAGAGGCCACTTTAAGTCCTGATACCACACACAACCACACTAATTTCATTCCAACCATGACTAGTGCGCATATAACACAATTTTAAACTTAATCAGATGTGATCGTAGCCTACCCCTTGCTTTATTGTTGAATACTATGGCCTCAACAATTTTCTTCTGCGCTCTCTTGGTGTACATTCTGGTTATATGGCCGAGCCATCTTAGTCGGTGCGCTTTGTTAAAACTTAAAACATCTTCACCTTTTATTAGTTGGTATAGCTCATGGTACGTCACAAGTAGGGATGGCAAAAAAATTTTTTTAATCGATTAAATAATCAAATGATTAATTGAAAGATATAAAAAAATCATTGCAATTAATTGCAATTAATGTAAAAAATCGATTAATCGATTAATTCCAATGTTTTCAAATAATACTAAATTGTATAAAGACCACCACCAGTTTCAGCGCCGAATCTTGTATTATAATTCTCTATCACAGAGTGCACAGCAATCTTAAAGTAAAAGAATTGCCTCTTGCTTGAAAGACTATGTTTTGCAACTTTGCGTAAAAATAAAACCAATAAAATATGTATGTATGTATGTGATTGGCGTTCAACCGTTTAGCCGGTTATAGCCGAATCGATGAGAGCGCGCCACTCCTCTCTTTCCTTCGCAGTTCGGCGCCAGTTGGAGATTCCAAGTGTAACCAGGTCGCTCTCCACCTGGTCCCTCCAACGGAGTGGAGGTCTTCCCCTTCCTCGACTTCCTCCGGCGGGTACTGCATCGAACACTTTCAGAGCTGGAGTGTTTTCGTCCATTCGGACAACATGACCTAGCCAGCGTAGCCGCTGTCTTTTTATTCGCTGAACTATGTCAATGTCGTCGTATAACTCGTACAGCTCATCGTTCCATCGTCTGCGGTATTCGCCGTTGCAAATGTTCTGAGGTCCGTAAATCTTGCGCAAAATTTTCCTCTTGAAAACTCCTAGTGTCGTCTCATCTGATGTTGACATCGTCCAAGCTTCTGCACCATAAAGCAGGACGGGAATGATAAGCGACTTGTAGAATTTGATTTTGGTTCGTCGAGAGTAGACTTTACTGTTCAATTGCCTACTCAGTCCAAAGTAGCAGTAAATAGGAGACTATATTCTTATTTCAGACATTCAAATTGTGTTGGTACATACACAAAAACAAAAGCGGAAATAAAATTAAAATATCGTATTAAAAATTCATTTGTCTTAGCATAAATAAAATTTAGAAGTCTGTTCAACCAAGTTTGAAGAAAAAGCAATTTCGATAAACGTTTTGTTGTCAAACGATTGCGTTTTTCGGTCACAGTTACACCCGCTTTTGATATTTGAGTTGATATTTAACGTAGTTATTGCTTATTTTATTAAAAAATTTCCATACTTCGCTTTTAACTGGCGCCATTGCTCTTCAAACAACTGAACGTAAAATGCGTTTGACTTAACTATAAATGCAGTGTTACCAGACATTCATTTTTTGATATTAAACTACGTTGACATATTAGAATTTAACTATGTTTACAACGTTTGCAGTCATTAATGACTGATGTGACCAATTTCGACCCTTGTAAGCTAACTTAGATGAACATAAAATGTATTAAATTTGAAAATGCTGTTTGCGATTATTTTGCAATTACTCGAGTAATAGTCGAGTAATTAGAAAAGGTGTTTCGATGCAATTAAATCGTAAATTAAATGAAAATAATCGATTAATTTAATCAAATGATTAATCGTTGCCATCCCTAGTCACAAGTCTCTGACTGCTTCATCGGTTTTTCTTACGACTTTTTTTTCGAAGGTTTGCACTTTGATTTTGTCCTTTTCATGGTTAGGGTGCATGATTCTTCTTCTTAGCATAATATTGGTTAAATAGTGGTTTTATATAGGGACGGTTTACATTGAGGTAGTTCTGTTTTGAAAAGATGGATTAGCGACACGTATGACTTATGTTATTGGAAGTAGTATTTTCCTTTCGATACTCAGGCTTGTTGAGTTATCGCTATTGAGTTCGAAACCTAAGTATGTAAAGTTTTTCACAGTTTCGAATGAGCATTGGTTAATATTCACTCTTGACGCTGGCGCAAGTTAATAGATAACCGAATTCATCGAATAACGAATATTTGCAAGATTGTTTTAATATACAAGTTTGCCAAGACGTATTTCAAATATTTTTTCAAATTATCTTTCATACAAATGTAAGGTAAAGTTTTACAGATATGTATTAATTGAGCGGGTATACTATGCCCGGCAGCATTCGAATTTATCTTCGACTTTTCCATTATAATTGTCCATTCCCATTCAGCTCTATTAAGCAAATATTCATGGAGTAGCATTAAAAATAATTCTAATACAGTAGTTTTTCGAAATAACGTTCGTTACATTGAATTTTAGGGTGTTAAATCGAGTACTCACTTAGAGGTAAATTGCTGGTGAATAAATTGTTTTATTAAATGATTTGTTAAAAAAGAAAAACCATAACAGAACGATTCAAATGTTGTCTTAAGAGAAGTAATGTGCTTAAAAAGCAAATTCACGTTGTACGAGATCAAAATATTTTTCATTAGTAATACTCGTAAATAGCTATTTGAAAACATGATTAATAGGTTTACACTATTAAACTAGAATCGGTGGATACTTTTAAAATATTTTTTCTTACTTAATTCCGACACTTAGAGTTTTCTAATTCAATATTTTCTCATACTCATTTTTTTGAAAATTTTCAAGATATGTTGTTAATTCTGTTTTTACCACGATTTTATTTGATTTTTAACTCTTTCCATATATGTCTTCTTCATGTTGTTCGTTAAACCGAGTACTTATAAATCCCCGATGTTCGTTATTTAAGGTACTCAATGTAAAAAAATTGCTTGTTCGTTATAAACGAATATTCGTTATTTCGTTTCGTTACATATGTATATACAGTGGAACTTCTATAATAACTTGTATTGGCAATAGCGTTTAGAAGCCAAATTTCATACAAATTTCCTTCCCTAACTCGAACACATGAAGAGGCAATAGAGTGCAACTTTCATACAAATTTCCTTCCATAAATCGAACTTTTTGGTCTGTACAAAATACAAAATTTAAAGTTTTACTATGTAGGCAGAATTTTAATAGAGTGTCTTTATATTGTACGGAGGCAAACGAAAAATATAATATTACACATATGGATTGCATAAGTCATCTAACAAAGGCATGGGATATAGACGTCAAACTGCAACAAACAAAATTACAGAATACATATTTTAAAGCATGTACATAAAACTTTATGCGAAGGCAATAAATAAAACAATATATAAATCTATATTTTACAGCTTTTTGAAAATTTATATGTTTTGATGAAAATTCTATAACTCGAAGTCTCTCTAACTCGAAGTTTTTTTGTGGATTATGGAGATTCGAGTTAGATAAGTTCCAATGTATTTACATTGCCATATGTAATATATGGCAAGTATGGTTTTCGGTGGAATAGTTTGTTTTATTTTCAAATGTAACCCCATGCTTTTCAGCCCTTTACTGAGTTTACGTAATTCCCCGAAATGGTAGTCACTTTTCTCAAAATTAATCTCTTTAAATAAAATCGACGGCACGTACAGGTTTTTTAATGCCTCTATCTTATGCAATTCATAACACATATAAATGTACATATGTAAATAATACGGTAATAAAATTTTGGTTTTGAGATATTATTTTTTTAATATCATTATTATTTGAATTGAAAGGAGTGTGGAGCGTCTAAATTCATATGCGGATAGTGGAAGTAATGGGAGATATTACTTGATTTGACCTACCGAAACCAAAAT
Organism: Zeugodacus cucurbitae; assembly: GCF_028554725.1. Taxonomy (NCBI): domain Eukaryota; kingdom Metazoa; phylum Arthropoda; class Insecta; order Diptera; family Tephritidae; genus Zeugodacus; species Zeugodacus cucurbitae. Next base: position 42,187,812 of record NC_071667.1, read on the forward strand.
TTGTCAGAAAAGTTGTTTTCTATAAATCTACTTTATTGAATTTTTATGAATAGTATTCAAATACTATTCTCTGGTAATAGGTTACAATAGTTTACAAATTAAAAACTCAATGTAGAGAATTCTTCGTTCGTAGCAAAATTCTTTACATTTTTAATAATACATAATATTAGAGTATATTTAGAAAATAAATGTGTGTCATATACATATGTAGTACATAATTCTCTCTTATTACCCAGTTAGAGTCCGACTGATTCTCAATTTTTGACTGATGCCGATTCCGATTAATCGGCCAGTTGGCAAAGAATCGGTCGATGCTGAATGTTGTTTATAGGCAACAATTAAATTATTATAAATAAACTAAACACTTTTCTCAATTAATAAAAAAACTCTCTTATCTTTATTTATTTATATATTTCACTTTGTTTTAAAATAAAACAATTATTTTTATGTTTTTGAATGCTTTGTATATCCACTTTTCTATACATTTTTTGCGAAACGATTTTTGCCAAATTCACTCTGCGGAGAACGCCTACTGAATTAACCCGTGAACAGCTCATAACAGAAAAACTAACTGTAAGCTTGCACAACACATAAGTCTATATAATTGAAGAAAACTGCTGGTAAAAAATATTTAAATAACGAGAATTAGAAGCCGGTAAGTACAATGTAGCCTCTAGGCATGAAAGAGTTAAGAACAAATGGGAGATTTGAGGACAATATTCGAAAATAGTAGATCTGGTAAAAATAAATCGTTATTTTTCAATGATATTACTTTAGTAATTTGTATCTCGCGCTGTATAAGTACGATCGGTATTTTTTAATAATGAAGTTGCAGTGGAAGGTTATACGCTAGACAGACGGCAGAGTTATTCCCGATTAACTGCGCTTTTAATCAGTTCCAATTTTGTGGGCGACAAACGGCAGCAAAGCGAGTTATAAACTCCCATAACAGCTGATTGGCAATAATATTTTCATTTTGGTGAAATAAATTTGGATAGAAGACAAATATTGCGTTTGTTATCCGCACAACTCGTACAAAATCACTAATTATTAAAAAAATATACATAAATACGTTATTAATATAATTTCCATTTTTGAAAAAATTAGCATGCGTATGTTTTTGTTTACATTTAATTGAAAAACAGTTGTCAGTATTACATATTTTCATTCACAATAGATAAAAAGCGTCAATGTTTAACAATGTTGCCAACGAAAATGCCACGAACTCCCACTAACTCTCTAAAATTTTGAGAATTAAATGGGAGTTAGCAAACGGAGTTAACTGAGATAATTCTCAAATTAACCCCGATTAAAGCAGTTATTCCAAAACAACGCCGCCGTCTGTAAAGAGTATTACCAAAGAACATATAATAATAAGAAAGAGCAAATGTTAACTCGCAACGTTAAGAGTGCGAAATTATAAAGGAACATCGAAAACTCTCCACTTCGAAAGAAAAAAGTACACCACAGCATGAGAGAACTGGGAACAATGCTACAAACGGACGCAAGTGATCTGAATAAAACACTGACTAAGGCGCGCGGATTGCCACTTTCGACATGGCGCAGGTGGTAAGCGCGAAGGAGTTAAAGAAATGCGGTCCCGAGCATTTACGTTCGAATTCTGAAATGCTAAAACTTTTTTAATAATAGTTTTTTAAAAGGATTTTTTGCAGATCTACGTTCATATAGTCATTACAATAGCATATTTTCTTTATTTAAATAATTATAATATTTCATGAAAAAATTTGCACATGTGCAAACAATTCAATAAAAATTTTTGGTATGAACGCAAATCAGATTCACGCACACATTCCTACATACACATATGCTAGTCGACACTTTTCCTTTTACGATAGTACAATTGAAAGAAGCAAATGGGATTGGTCGTTCACAAGGAGGGTTCGGGGGCGCAGTAACCCTTGATTTTGAATGATGTATATTAATGGATTAATTTATGGAAAATTATACAAAATTTAAAAATTAGTATAAATAAATTCATATTTACTTAAATAATCCCTCCATATATAAATATTATGCATGAGCAATCCAGAGTTATCATTTATAAGTGACCCTCTATCAAAACGCCTCTGTACATGTGTTGTCTCGAAGAAGTAACGGAGATTTTGCGGGAAGGCGAAGTGACACAACAATGTGTAGTTGTTGCGTTGTCACAAAACGTTGCAAATAAGCAAATGACCGCTTCCCTTACCCCTGACAACTTTGCCGACAAACGTACAGATGTGCTCGCATACATATTGATGTTGAATTGTGCGAGTCGACGAGGAATTGACAAAAATGTTTCAAATCGACAATCTAGCGACAATTTCGGCTATGTTGTCACATTTGTGCCTTTCACAGGGCTTTCTTCCTGAATAATGACATAGGCTACTTTTGTAGAAATGTGAAGTTCGATTTGCCTGCAATGCATGCCGTCGAGTTTCAGCTAAAACAGGCTAACTCAAAATACTATGTGAGTGATATGAACATTGAAATGCGAGCATATACAGAATTGATAGAAAAGTTTTATGAGTCTGGAAAGGGCTATGTTGCTACTTTTCACTTCTGAAGTGGATATTAGAAAATTCTTCAACTCTTGATTTTTAGCAAGTTCGTGAAGAAATTGATATGCGGGGATGGATGGATGGGGAGGAAGGTTCAATTCTAAAATTAAATTTTGTGATCCTCGCAAAAAGATTCTGGCATCACATCATACTGAGAGACTTTTGGTTGACCAGGCGCCCAGAAAAAAGAGTGCGACGCTGATTTGCGAATCTACGAACTTTGCTTTGTCGAAGAAGCGCGTTCCTTATGAACAGGGATGGGCACCACCACAATCAAACGAGCATCACAAAATGAGATTGTGTTAGTGTGCTTACTGTGGTACCAAACGAATCAGCAATCAAAAATATTCAGTCTGCTTGCAGAGGTTGGGCGAGCAGGTCTATGCCGCACGGTTGCACAATGCGAATATATGCACGTGCTAATGAATGTAAAAAATAATAATAATTTATATTTAATATAAATTATAGTAAAATTGGGTAATATAATAATTTAAAAAAGTAATTTAGTGCTATTTTATAATGAAAAAATTGTTTTCATTTCATACGTAAAATATACAACTTCGTCCGCATCGACCTGCACAGTCAACTGCTGATTGCAGACTGATTTTATCGTCGTTTATTTATCGTATTGTCCCATCGTAGGTGCTCGTTTTACGCTCTTCGCTTGTGCGTGTTAGCAAGAATGATAGAAGACAAGATTACGACAGGCTGATGTGCTGAACACAAAGACGACGACACGACACGACGTAGCGACGGCTGATCACAAATGTCGCTTTGAAGCCAGCGTCTTGAACATTTTGAAGACGGCAGCGACATATCAAAAAGCAATTTCATTGTTGCCGTACTAACATCTATCACTTCAATAAAATTTACATATTTAGTTTAAAGTGAAATTATTTACGTAAAAAATGTAAAAATGGTCGATTTATTTGTTTTAAATAATCGATTGTTATTATAAATGATATATCAAAGCTATTTTACGTTTCTGCTGGCAAAATAACGTCATACTTGTGAGAACTTTGAATAATTTTACATTTCACATGTTAGTGGCAGCTCTACAGCGGCCATTGTCGTCGGCAAAATTAGAAACATTTCTAATTTGGCGACAGCGAAGACTTCAATCCTTTTGTGGTGAAGTCGTGCTGTTGCCAAAAAATCTGTGCCCATAAAAACGCGTGTATTTTAATATTTGACAGATGTCGCTCGTCGCTTGTCGTCTTCTATGTGTTCAGCACATGAGCGTTCACGACCAACGAATGGGAATAGGCAACAGAAGAATTGTCAAATGGAAAACGGAAATGTGAAACATAGTGAACCAAATTGAATAATGTGCAGATAAAATATCACAATGAACGTAATTCTTAAAATCTTCATTTATAAAATGATCTAATATAATCATGCATATTTATAATTAAAATTATATGTTTTGTTACAAAAAGTTCGCCATTTTGCCAACTTTTTTGTTGGTTGGAAAAGTGAGAAAAAAATCTTTATAGACGACTTTTTTGTACTATTGTTGTTTAATTCCGCCATTGCGGACTTCTTTTTCAAATTAATACATTTTTCACTTAAAATTTTAAATAATAATTAAGCACAAGCCTTGACTTCAGCTCTTTGTTTTGGTTTTATTGTTTTGTACCACCGTGCAATTTTGTTTTGCTCGCGTGTTCGTGGTCGTGATACTTGTCACTCAACAGGAACTCAAAACTCAAAATAACTAACTGTAAACGCCTGTCGTAATCTTGTCTTCTATCATTCTTGCGTGTTAGTGACAATCGGTGTGTGTACGTATACGATCACTTACGCTCTTTTAGCACCTGCTAAAGCTCCAGTTACCGATGCTTGACTTGACCTAGAGAGACTTGAGAACTGTCACATAAAAGATCCGTTTAATGGGCCTTGCATGTATTTGATTACCGAACGCATGACTTGACTTGAAAGTCTGTTGAATTTAGAACTCTAAGTTACGTTGACATTTGTACTGCTCTCCCTCTCTCACTGCTTCTCTTTTCATTATCATTATGACACTATTCCAGTGTTGCCTGAATGTTTTCGTTTAAAATTAAATATGTTAAAATTCTAATCTTTAATATTTATAAATCTTCAAATAAAGAAAAAATTAGATAATTCAGAGGAAAATACCTTTTTCACAACAATTATTTTTTAATGTGTTTAATAAAAAAATCTTTTATTTTATTTATAACGCAAATACTTGTTTAACTTTAAGTGCAATAAACAAATCAAATCAAATAGGTTCGATATGAGGATAATTTTTGTAACAGAAACATAACTATTGCGAATCTCTCCAAGAATTTGTGGTGATCTGCTCAGAAAAAAATATTTTGCGAATTTATGTAATGAAAAATTGATTGTAAATGTTCAAATACAATTTGAATAAATTATTTATTCACATATCATTTATACGCTTGGCTGGCTCCAATTTATTACATCTTCTAACAATTCTAAATATCGAAAAACTGAACTACGCGTGCACGTTTCTTTTGTGCTATTCTGCTCAAAGCTATATTCATATATGTATTTATTAAAGAGTTTTCTTTCAAACAGAAAATATTAACGTGTTCACAGATTTCCTAATAGTGAAGGTTTTTTGTATACTAGTTTTAAAATCTTCAATCTTGGTGATATTTTAATTTAAAATACTTAGTTTTATAAGACTTTGCCCATGCCTGCTTATGAATGAAATTGTTATTGTTGTAGCTTGAAACATTTAAATGTTCTAATTAGAATACATATGTAGCGCAAGCGCAATTATTGACCAATCAGAAAGCACTTGTGCATACGATTGGTTGTTGTTTGTGTAACTTGCGCGTTTTTTATTCATTTTTTGCAAGTAATCGTTAGAAGGAATTGTGTGTACCTCTCTTTTGGCATTAGAAAATATGGAATTCAGTATAAATGTACATACATACTTAATTATATGAATTTGGTTTGCCATAGACAACCAAATATTAATGTGATCAGTGTTCCTGCTTGCATAGGACAACTTAATGTTGCAACTGGAAATATTTTGCCGAAGTTTAAATCCCGCCAGAAATTCTACAATTTTATTTTTATTTTTATGTTTTTTTTTGTTTTTAATTTTATTTTACTTTAAAATTAATCAGAATTACCTTGATTATTTTTACATTCTCCCATAAGTTAATTTCTTTTTATTACAAATTTATCTAATATTCCCTAATGTACATGAGCAAGATAAGCTGCGCAAGCAATCTCTGTTCTCATGTTCCTTTATATTGTGGTATACACTTGCTTGGTTCCCTTCTCGAGTGGTAAACATATTCGATTTGTTCCCCTTTTGAGTGGTGTGTTCCTTTATAGTGTTCGAAATTTTTTCGATGTTCCCTAATGTTAAATAACTTTTGGCATAGCTAACATTTGCTCCTTCTAATTATTATATGTTCTTTGCTGTCAGTGCCATCTACATGTGTTGTGCCCAGCCTTAGCTATGACAGCGGCATGAAACAGCAGCGCCACCTTACGGAAATAATATGCTTTCGCTACAATTCAATAGAGGTCGCCGCAGTTAAATAGGCGGAGTCTAAATTTCATGATGGCGGTTGTTAATCACCATCCCATTGGGAGCTATTTTTTTATTCGCTGCTTAGGCTTCGTAATTTTATACGTCAATTTGAAAACTGATTCAGTACATACCCTTACATAATTTAGGGTTTTTGCATTTTTCCTGAATAACGTTATATTTGTACTTGCAAATAATTTTGTCAGTACGCGAAGATGTACATTTTGAAAGTACTTAATAATTATTATATAAGAAACGAAAATATAATTTGTGTAAACCGTTCTGTTCTTTGCCGACGATAATGTGAAGCGAAGAATGCCGATACTTTAATTTCACTGGGTTTGTTTTGTTTGAAACTTCATCGCGTGCACTTGCGCAACGATAATCGATCAATGTTTTAGGATGAGCGAAGAAGATGAAGCAAGCATTTAATAAATACTTTAAAAAATACTTTTAATATTTATGCAAAATAAGGAATTCACACCGAAATATATGAGCCACATGAATTAGCATTTGATATCCCAAGCTTCCGAATTTCAATTTACAATTTATCGATGTTTACAAATTTTAATTATAAAGAAGTAACTGTTGAGAAATATATTGAATTTGATATAGAAAGGTTTAAAATATAGATCAGCACCAAATAGTATAAGTGTTGGAATTCTGAAAAAAAAAAAAATAATTTAAAAGTGTCCACCGTTTCGTCTATATGTGTTAAAAAATAATGTAAACCTTTCGAGAAATATAAACTGCTGCTACAAAAAGAAAACATTCCGTATTGCTGAATTGGTCCAATTTGGAAGAATTCAGCTGATAAATAAAATACTCTGCAGAGCGCCAGGGAGAAAAATATCCAAAGCTGTCCTTTTATGCAGAAATTTCAGTGGCAATAATTTCGCAAAAGTTATTGTATTGATTGAACTTCAGGAAGGAGCCATAAAATATAATCGTCGTATTCCAATGAAGCGAACGACTATTAATCATGTTTTGAAATAGCTATAAAAACTTACGAGTATTACTAATAAATAAATATTTGATCTCGTACAACGTGAATTTGATATTTAAGCACATTACTTCTTAAAAGCAACATTTGAATTGTTCTGTAATGGTTTTTCTTTTTTAGAATATATATAATAAAACAATTTATAAAACAATTTATTTATTTAACATACCTCTTAGTGAGTACTCGATTTAACGAAAAATTCGATAACGAACTGGTCTGTCAATTAATGTGTTCGTTATTACTGTATATATATACATATGACATATATATGACCTATAGTATAAATTAATAAGCGTCTTTTCCGCCTTTCAGCCTTGCAAATTTTGAGAGTATTTATAAAATGTTCGGTTACTCCCTTAGCCCTTCCTAACTTGATTTGTTTATACTCTACTCACATATTTGTATGCATACATGCATGCATATCTAATTTATTTATTAATTTAAATATAAAATATATTTTGTAATATTTTTGGATTTCTTGAAAAATTTACCATCATTATTTAGAATTAAAATTAACATCTGAGATGTAAAATTTGTTGTAAACTTTATCGCCATAATTATGTTTAACTGAGTGAAAAGCTTCCTTACTATCGATAAAAAATTTGATCAGGGAATACCTTCTATAACAAAGCAAGAGAATTGGGTTTCACCTTCGCCATCAGTTCCTTATGTAATTCTTCCTCTATTGTTCATTTGTTATACATATGTATGCATGTAGCTATGTTGGAATTATTGCGGCAAGAAACAGCACTTCGTCCATTCTCGAGTTTTTTAAATATTTTACGATTATTACCCATTTTATGAAGTTAGAAATATGAGCGCAACCATTCAGCTAAACAACTTATCACTAGGCTATTTAAATACCTTGTTAATGGGTGTCCATTCAGCATAGATTACTGAGATGACATAAAACTATGTGGAGACAATGTTTGTTCTTCTAAGAAAAATTACGTAAATTTTGGTTTATCATAACTAATAATAAAAATCGAGTTATGCCCTTGATTCTAACTTTTTTCTATTATCAGTTACACCTCGAACTATTAAAACAATTTCGCATCAAATGTTGCGATTATTTTAAAATGCAAATACATTTACTGACGACTTGGTCTGTATGTACGTCTAGAAAATATGAACCCAACTGGCGAATGAGATATCATTTTTGGAGTTCCAGTTGATTTTTCTCTCTGTTATATTCAATTTATAAATCAGGAAATAATTCTGAGGAAACAGTGCAAGGTTATATCTATGATAACTGGAGCAAACAAGATGATTATAAATGTTTCTCTTCTTCCTTCGTGGTCAATTCATTGTACAATACTTTGCGTTTATTTCGAAGTTGCGAAGTTATTTTCGCTGTGAGTCGTTTTTTTTATTTTTGAAATTGCAATTTTTATTGTTATTATACAGAGAGTAGTTTTTAAATTTTCTATATTTACCTTTTACTTTCTATGTCTATGTCATGGAAGACAGTTTAATTTTGAATAAATGGATAAAGTTGACATAAGTGACTTGTTTATGAATTATATTGTTTAAAAATCTACAGGATAGGTCCGAAGAGATATTTTAGTAATGGAAAAGCTGAAGCGTTCACCGTTTATTTCCTGATCAATAAAAATGTAATTAATTGTTACATAAAACATGATAGCGTTCTATTTCTTTGCGTAAATCATGAAAATGGTATTGAAAGCCATCGGGTACATTGAAATTAAAACGTTTTTCATCAGTTTTTTCAGTGAGTTGAGTTGCAAATTTTTGAAAATTGAAAACGTTTTTCTTTGCGTATGGTACCCAGAGGTGTTTTTTATGAAGTGTTAATCCAGATATTTGGAGTCAAGATTTAACTTGAGATATCGATTGCACAGACGGACGGATGAACAGACATATTTCAACTCGTTTCGATACAAACAACCATTAGTGCAGAAACTACAAATGTTTCAAATTATCATGTAGTAATTTGTTGCACAAGTTCGTCTGCACTGAATGTAGATTGGTATTATAAATGGGAGACATCAGACTTTGCCAAAATAGTTTAAATGAACGATACATAAAATACTGCAAGAAAATTATTATATTTATATCGTTATTAATTTGTAAAGAATTATATTTCCAAAACGGTGTCACAAAAAATTTCAACCACATTTAAGAATAAGGATCAACCGATGATAAATTAATCAAATTTAATTTTAAATTGAACGCGTGATATTAAAGAAAATTATTATTTTTATCGCAGAGAAACCATTTTCCATTCCAGTGTATTCCGAAAGCTTAATCCCTTCAAATTTTTACGATGCAATTCCTCTCCCAAAGTTTTTTTTTTATTTTTAATAAAAGCATTTGTTTTTTCTTTTATCTACACCATTAACCTTCGTTATGTACACATACAAATGTATATTTGAGCCAACATCGGGGTTGTTTTGTGTGAGGTGTGGATGTAACATCAATTCTTTCTGCTTTCCATTACATAACATTTAAAGCAGGAAATTAGAAAAAAAAACATAATAGAAAATATCCAGATTTTGTGTTCTGCGTAATGCAGCTTTCCCCTTTTTGATATCCTTCCTTTCATCCAATCACCGTTATGTTACGATGTTGAATCGTAAAATAAGCACCCGATTGCTACTTCAACCGCATTTATGGTGGGGGAAATTCTATATCCTCGCATATACAGTGAAAACTCCGATAAATGAACAACGATGAGAGAGGTTCATGTTTATGAGAGTTTCATAAAATTATAAATTTACAAATTCACATTTAAATGCGTATATACATGGATATAAATATACGAAATTTAGACAGTACAGAAAATGGTAGATTATTATTAGTAGAATTAAATTTTTCAAAACCTTTTAAATTTATTACGTTTATTACACTTTTTTAATTATTAAACCAAAAACCAATTTTCTTTGTCGAAAACAACATAGTGGCTGCTATTAATATTCCAACTTCATGGGAACATTTACGCTTCACATTTTTCCAGATGTTTGCTATCTTTCTTCTAACGATTTTAGAAATAAAAGTTTTTATGTTCTTCTTAACGACAAATTTAATGTGATCCAAGGATTCAGCGACTTGACTGATTAGAATACCAAATAGATAAACCTACTTCTCGTATAATTCCGTTAAGAATTAGACTAGTTCATTTAACTTAGGTATTGCCAGGCTTATATAATAAGTATAAATATTTGTGTTCAAGCCAAATTCATGCATTGTAGTCTATCATCCCTTCCCATCTCAAAAATAAACCGATGACGGTAGAGATATTTTTGTTACTCTAGAAATTCAACTATGGCTATTGTAGAAATTACTAAAAGTTATATAAAATACTATAATTTCATATAGAATAAAACTAAAATTAAAATTAAAAAATATGATGATTCCATCATTTCAATATGTATCTTGTTAACGATCTTAAGTATTTTCATTGAACTAGTGGAAGCTTGGCACATCACAACAAGTAAGGAAGAGCTAAGTTCGGGTGTAAATGAACATTTAATACTCTCGCAATTTATTTATTTAATTTTATTAATATAACGCAAAATTTGACCCACATATTCGTCATATATATGGTATAAAGTCCGTTGAAAGTTGGAAACCCTAATATTAGGTATATGGGAGCTAGGTGAAGTTATGACCCGATTTCACTAATTATTGGCACGGAGACATATTATAATATTATAAGAAAAATATTCCCTCTGAATTTTTAGAAGCACTGAGGTCCTCATATTCGATACATGGGCCATTGAAAACTTATAGTCCGATTTCGACGATCTTTAGAAGGGCGATAATTACTATAAATACAGTATTTGTGAAATGTTCTGTTCCGCAAGCTTCACTAGTGCTTACTTTATATATTGTAACGTAAACGACTCTGATTGACTTCACAGTTCTGGTATATAGGAAGTAGGCGTGGTTGTGAACCGATTTGGCCTATTTTCACAACATATTATTGGGATGCAAGGGTAATATTACGAATCGAATTTCCTTGAAATTGGTCGAGTAGTAAGGTTTTTTACCCATTTTTGGACTGTATTAGGTAGTACCTAAAATAAATGACTCTAGAAAGTTTCCTTGATATATCTTTAGTAGTTTATGAGATATATATAAGCAACAAAAAATTACATTCAAATATGCCCCTTCCTAGTGCGAATCTTTGTACCAAATTTAACTTTCATAGCTTATTTATGGCTTAGTTAAGGAACTTTATGTGTTTTCGGTTTTAGCCATTTTGTGGACGTGGCAGTGATCCGATTGCGCCCATTTTTAATATCAACCGTCTCATGGTGCCAAGGAATATGTGTACCAAGTTTCATTAAGATATCTCAGTTTTTACTCAAGTTATCGCTTATACAGACGGACAGACGGACGGACAGACATCCGGATTTAAAATCTACCTGTCAACCTAACACTTTGGTATATATAACCCTAGTTATAACTCGTTTAGTTTTAGGTGTTACAAACAACCGTTATGTGAACAAAACTATAATACTCTCTTTAACTACTTTGTTGCGAGAGTATAAAAATATAATTAGCATAACAAAGTCCATATAACGATATTCTTCATAGCCTGATTTTTAGTAGACAAAGTCGTAGACCAGGAAAAAAATTAACTTGAAGGAGGACAATGAGATTGTTCTAAAGAAAGAAGCGAAATATTTTAGATAAATTCGACATAATATTCTCATTACTTTTTTTATTGAAGATTTGAGTTTTTCTGAAATCAGTGAATTAATAGTGCTTTGGCAGTAAAACATAAAAATAACAAAACCGGTTCCTTATTGTTCAAAATATATAAACTACTTATAATACTTATTGCTATTAACTGAGTTCATTCTACTCATTCGTTGTCATGTTGTCATGTAACAAATGAAATTATAAATCTATGTGCCTTTAATTTAATCTAACTACAAAGCTTTTGAAACATTTACATATGTACACTTCTTATGTGTATATATTTATTTGTCTACCTCCAAACTATTAAAGGTTGGCTTGACTTCATGTGTCAGTGATATTAATTTCACTGCTTTCAATACACATATACTTATACATATGTTTTGGAATCACATGATGCTGATATTAAGTATACCTATTAGAAGAGACCATAACGTAAAATTACAGTCTCTTTCGATATAGGTACACTCGACAGAAAAAATCGTAATTACGTGTATTTGGTGTGATATACTTCTTCTCGTAACATAAAATCAGAGCGCATATTACCAATACGAAGTAGCTCACATAGTATTCACTGTAGTAAACCAGCGCAGTTGCGTGAACAATTTATAGAAAAATACAAACAATTTAACAAATATTTGTTTTATTTGCCACATAAAAATTATTTCGGACCTCCTTCAAGTATTTTAATTACTTATTAAAACAAACTTTTTTTTAATTTTGAAACCCACCTAACCCTTAATAAGTTCCGTAAAAGAGCATTTGCTTGGTTTTAGAAATATGGCTTTTATACCTACATTTATAATTTCTTCTTTTCTGTGAAGTAAATATATGAGCATAGAAAACAATTTCGTTCTAAGGTGTATATTATAAAGCATACTTCTTTAGGTTATGCAACATATTTTCAGAAATCGAAATTTTCATATACATATAATTATTGAATGCTGAAAGCTTTTATATATGTATAAACACTTATTTTTTGCATATTCTTCCCTTTCATAAGGTTGTTTTATTTGCCACATAAAAATTATTTCGGACCTCCTTCAAGTATCTTTTCTGCAAATATACGATTTAAATTTAAGCTTAATCAAAACTTTAGAAATATTTGGGAAAGATTTTGAATTTATGATTATGGTTTTCACAGAATTTGTGAATATTTCATATGTAGCTTGAGCGAACCAACACATCGCAACATGTTACACAGATTATAATAGTTTTGTTCACCTAACAGCTGTTAGTAACAACTAAAACTAATCGAAGTAGATACAGATATGCTATACAAAGCATGTAAGGAATTTCTGAGATAAACGTGTAGTATTAAAATTAAATTTCCAAAATAATGTTTTGGAGACACTACAGTTATGTGACGATACATCTTTTTATTTTTACACTATACGAATAATGCATTGCAATAAGCATATTTTCGAAGTTTGATGGCAAATATTTCGATACTGGATACTAATGTCGAAAGTCGGAGAATACACTTTCATCCAAAATCAATAAACCAAAAATATTTAGGAAAAAATAAAATATTGAAATTTGAATTTTTAACAGGCTTTGAAGAAAAAAACTCTGGTTCTTGTCAAATTTTTGTCATATATTAGCTCGAAAAGATACAAAGAATCCTTCATTCATCAACTAGATAATGTTATATCAAAGATGTATACAACCCTTGAACAAAATCGCTCGTTTTGAGACAAACGCGTTTAATTTTTTACATTCGTACTGACGTGGCCTAATTGGCGGAACTTCCAAAGAATATATTTCTTAGAATATCACTCGGATTGATTTGATATTTTTGGATAATTTTTAAAACATATTGCACTTATTAATTACTTATTAAAACAAACTTTTTTTTTAATTTTGAAACCCACCTAACCCTTAATAAGTTCCGTAAAAAAACATTTGCTTGGTTTTAGAAATATGGCTCTTATACCTACATTTATTATTTCTTCTTTTCTTTTAAGTAAATATATGAGCATAGAAAACAATTTCGTTTCGTCATATATAATTATTGAATGCTGAAAGTTTTTATATATGTATAAACACTTATTTTTTGCATATTCTTCCCTTTCATAAGGTAATCTTAACTATCAATTCTCTGAGCCATGTCTCCACATGCGACATCTATTTTATGGGGCACATTTCACTGTACAATTACCAAGTGAAAACAAATCTGAAATACAATTTGATTCAATATGAAATGTGAATTTGATAAGACGATAACGACTTTATAGTACACGTTCGGCTGGAATGTTCAACAGGCAAAGGAATTTATGTCATAATTAAGTGTGAAATAATTTAGTGGACATGCGAGGTTATCGACGGCACAACAATAATTATGTGATTAAGTACTATAGTACCGTGAGAATATTTAAATGAAGCGTTGTGCAAATATATTACATCTAAACTATATCTACAACTGTTGGATACATTGTCGTACGGACATACAATCGCCGAATTCTACAGAGTAATTGAATTCAAAATGAAGATATGCTTGGCAAGTTTTCTTTTCTCCGTGTAATAAAATATTGGTATGGTTTAAACTCCAATCAGAGTGAAATTACGCTGTGGTTGTAACAATAATAGTAACAACAACAGTAATAAAGGCGGTATAACAGTAAATGCAATAAAGTCTGCAATACAATGTGTTATACTTTATTTTTAGAACCAAGACAACAACAAATTTATAAAAACTAGTCAAAGCTTAGCAATTATGTGCAAACATTTGCAACCAACACAGAAGTAACTATGATTTATTTAATAATTACAACAGCGAGAAAACTATATCCATACAACAACTATAAAAACAATAATAAAAGTGAGCACAATGTGTGCAGAGAATAATAAAAACGGTTATAGTCAATTAAACAAAATAATAAAATTATTTACTGGTATTTTGCATTGAAGTACAAGTTGAAGTATTGCGGCAAGCCTTGTGGACTGAGTTGATGCTTCCTAAACTGTGACGTTTTGCGGTAATAATGCAGACATCAACTGCAGCAATAATTTGCTAACTAATGGCATACATTTTCATTTTTATTTTTATATTTATTTGTGTTGCATTGTATTGTAGCCACATTTATCTGTTGACTGGACGTCTGGCTCACTCGTCAGACTTCTCTCGTATTTCCACCTGCCAAGTAGCTCCGTAGTACTGTATGAGATTATAGAGCTTCGCCGCACTCAGTACTCTTTTTGACATTCTTGTAGATTGATTGCTTTGCTATTACCATCGCTAATATTACTGCCAGGATTTTTGTTGCTGTGACAGCTTTCAACAGTGGTAGCTATGAACACTTCCCATACTGTTTGCTGTTGGCTGCAGCCAGTGATAATTGTTATTATTACGATCGACATTAAAATTTTGATGACTAAGACTAAGAGTGACAGAAGGAAAGAACGTGGCATTTGTGCGGGACGGATAACAGCAAGAAGTCGCTAGGGCCATCACTCATTCATAAAATGCTTACAGCTACGGTAGATGCATAAGGACTGAGTCTGTACGTGCATTGATATGTGATTAAAATTATGACGGCGGCGTTGTGTTTATTAGTAATAGTATTGAAACAAAAGGTTCTACGGTTTCCGACAAATCACACAAAACTAATTTTTGATTTTTCAGATAATATCCTAGATACAATATCAAATTTAGTTTTTCATTTGCTTCTAAGTGGTTATATATAAATGAATATATAAAATAATTTTTTTCTGTCAAAGAGTGGCGCTCTTTTGTGGGCGCGCGAAGTTTAACGCTTTCACATGCTTATACAAATGAATATTAACGATTTTTTTTGATAATATTGAATGGGAGTGCATTTATTATTGAAGTGTGTAAGCAAATTAAAGCATTTCGCAAGATTCAAATGCTCAATATCACTGAATTTCAACCGATCCTAGTCGCGCTTTGAAAAATATAATTTATTGGAATGGAATGCGCAACACGCTTTTACTGGTGCTTATTTATCTAATAGGTGAAAGTATACGTTTCGAGTGGGGTTATTTATAACAATCCTGATTGAAATGTTTCGCCTTAACTCATCACATGGAGCCGCCACCTACCAATAAGTGGATCAGAATAATTAATAATTAAGATAATCGACAAGTAGTATAAAACAAATTATATATACGTATTATCTTAGTGTAAATACTGGATAATTAATTTATTCATTCAAATTGTAATATTGCATTTAAAGTACTTTAAGTTCTAAACCATCATTGCACTTGTTTAGTGTATAAAATTCAGGTCCATGAAATGGATTCTTGAACCATTCGTGGCAGTATTTCTAAAGAACATTCTACCATTGTCAAAGTAGCATGGCCGCCATTGACTTTCAAATTCGACCCATTGAATAGATAATGTAATAATAAATGTGAATGTGATTTCATCTGAGCGTTTGCGCATGAGCGTTTATAGGCAGGGTTGAAATGGAAGTATACATACATATACATATATATATATATATATATATATATATATATACATACATATATATGTATATATATATATGATATTCAATACACCCATATGGTATAAAACCGATAAGTAAAATGATTTTTCTGCAGCCATGTTAGTGCCGAAAAGTCGTAAATTTTGTAGCTGTCACTCTTTAATGGAGCTGCCCTAAATTCATGCAACAATCAGCGGCAGCAGTATCAACAGCCACATATATCTCCAACGAAACAATGAATGTGTATGTGTGTATGGACACCATGCAGTACAACAAACACTTAAATATGGTCGCAGCAATGTTCCAATGTAATACGAAATCGAATAGCAAGAATTTGTTTATGGGTGTCCTTCACTTTGATCAACATCTAGCGAGGCTCAGCAAGCTATTCAAATGGGGCGTAAGGGAGGACAACACAAAGAAGACGGGAAGAAAAATGCGATAATTTATAAGTCGTAAAATGTGTCGCATTCAGACAATGAAATGAAAACCAGTCACAGCAAGAATGAGAATAATTAAAGTAAAAACAACAACAAAAACGTGAATTCACAGTCATATACATATATGTACATCAAAATCTTTATACCTATACACATACAGTGACTACATCGTATAATCGGACACCATTTTATGAAAGTAATTGTACTGTATTGTGCCATATAACTACTTAGAAATCAACTATATCTAATGCAGTTAAAAATAGTTCAAGGTTTTATCTAACTGATAAATTAACAAATATGTTGAATTTCCTTTTATAATGCATTTTATGTGAAATACTAAAAACCAGTAAATTGTGTGTGCTGAACGAATAATCGGACAACACAAAAAGCCAATAGAAAAGTTCCATTTTTTTAATTAATTTCTTTCGAAATTGAACTTTGTATGTAAATATCAGTTGTAGCAAGCATTTAGCAAGCTAATAAGTATTGCTCCAAACGGATGCAAACTACTATTAAATCGAGACAACGAGTTGTGATGTTGAATTTGGAAGACAAAACTGTCCAAGAAATCACTGAATTAGAACAAAATAAGTAAATCGACTGTCCAAGACATTATTAAGAGATTAGACTAGAAAACAAAAGTCGAGAAGGACAAGGCACTACTTTAAATGAGCGATATGAGCGATCGGTGTTATGAGAAGACAATTCGTTTATAAGTGCAATAGAACTAAGGATATCCTTATCTAGTCATACTGGAAGCGTGTATGCTTAAATTCCGTTCGCATACACTTTACATATATATAAGTACAAACTAAGAGTAACCACGAAAAAGTCATTTATAAGCCCTAAAAACAAAACCTGTGGAGTATGTTTGCTTAGTGAATACACTAAATTTTTAGAATAAAGTAATTCAAGGGTATAAGTAAATAAAACACCATTTTTATATTTTACATTCCTTTTAGGTTTTATTCACTCATAAAAGCCAATTTAATTTGCACATATGCAAGGAATGTGGAATTCCACCAGGACAATGATTAGAAGCATATTTTTGGCATAGCAAAGTTTTGATTAATTCACAATTTCTCAAAACTACTTGAAGAGTTGGCCAGGAGAGTCTACAAAACCAAATATAATAATATATCAGCTGAAAGAGGTTTTACTAGAAATATGGAACCCCATATATCGGGAAGTGTGACAAGACTTCGTTTGATAATTCCGAAAGCGTTTGAAAGTTGCTTTGGCAAACAAAGAATTTGTAACTTAATATCAATTAATTGTTTTTTTTTATGAATTTTAACGCTTCGTTGAGCACACAAAATTTACTGTTTTTTAGTATTTCACATAAAATGTATAATTATAAAATGAAATTTAAATTTTTTGTTAATTTTTCAGTTATATAAAATCTTGAACTATGTTTAACTACAAAAAATGTTAGATATAGTTGATTTCTAAGTAGTTATATGGCACAATTACGGTACAATTACTTTCAGAAAATGGTATCCGATTATTAATGGTGTCACTGTATATACATACATATATACAAATAATGCTTGCACATATGGTGTGAGAAGAAGTAAATATATATTTAATATTGTGCAGTGGAATAAAAGTGGTATTAATGTGGTATAAAGTGATTTATTCGCCTCAATGATTGTAACAATTGAGAATGTAAAAAGATACCAATCGAGAAGACTGAGAGACCCTCACAAAGCAATATAAAACCAACCAGCTATTGGACTGTTACATATTTTGTTAAAAAAATTAGTGATAATTTAAAAAAATATCGCAATATATTGCATTAACTAGCAGACCGCTCCGGCTTCGCGCGGGTTTAAACAAACATTTCAAAAGTTATATGTTTATACACACTTATATACTTTCCTATTTTTCATTTTAAAAAAGTAAAATGAGGAAAATTCGAACATGAAATTTCATTTGCAATGAACTAAAACTTGATTACGACTTCTAGTCTTTGGTGTACGTTGTCTTTCTCTCTGTTTATGAATGATGAGGCGTTGGGAACGCTCCGAGTTCGACGCCCTAGTGCGAGCTTGTGTATTTCTAATATCTTGTTCTTCAAGCCGTTGCACACGCTCCGTAGTCGTCTCTCAAGCGCGTACTTGGGAGTTTTTGAAATGTTATTCAGGTAGCAGCAAGACTTGCAAGACGATTTTCAGTTTCAGATTAAGATTCTCCATCACGGAGTCTTTTTGATACCCTTACCTGGGAACTATTTCCAGAAAGTACATATATACAAATATTTCCTCTTTATAATAGTAGTATAGATGACACAGTTTGAAATTGAGCGAAATCGGTTCACAACCACGCCTAGTTTATAATTATAAATTATGCACTAATGAAGATATAAGAACAAATCTTTACACAAATCCTGCATTTATAGTGTGTTATTGCGAGAGAATAAAATTGTTTTCGTTTATTTTAAAAAACAATAAAGTACTTATTCTTATAATGATTTGGGATATTTGATAGGTACTTTCGAAGAAAGCAGTAAGGCCTATTCATGTTGATGACAACAACGATATTTTGAAACGAAATATGCCAGAATATTTGGTATTGATCTTCAAACTGAAGACAAAACATGTAAATCGTAAATCACTTAATACTAAATTATAAATTCGAGGTTTTAACAACTATACGCACCTGTCAATAAAAGCTCATATTCCATACTAGTACCGGTGTTTTAAGGTCGCTATATAAACTTTGTAGAGGAGGATACCGATACCGTATAATAACCTTATTACCTAGAATGGTATTTTTGTCTGGAGTATCTGTAGTATATTCATAGGTTTCTTTTCGCAGCTTTGTCTCCGAGCAGTAATTTGGCTATGTGTATATAACTCGACTACTTGAAAAATATATGTTTCATTATTGTTAATGGATTCCATATTTCCTTACCAGTTCGGTGATATCTTATCTAGTTTTCGAAAATTTATTTATGTCTTTAGATTACGTTCATCAAATAAATTTAAGTGCAAAAAGCAGAAAATACAATTGCGTAAGGTCAATAAACGCAAAAGAAAAAAATAAAATTTTCTTACTGTTTATTACATATACATATGTATGTACAGTAGTATTCCAAAATTACGAATATTCGTTTTAACGAAAACAGCTTATACCGAACAAGCATATTTTTTTACATTGGGTATGTAGAAAGAGTTAAAAATCAAATAAAATTGTGGTTTGTTTACAATATTAAAAAAAAGAAGTTGAAAAAAATTCAAAAGAAATGTGCAAATTGAAAAAATGAGTACCAGAAAATTATTGAATTAGATAGAAAAGCTTATAATTAGTGATCAGCAACAAATAGAAGCATAAGTCGAAATTGTATAGAAAACATTATATAATCTTCGTATTCCAACGAAGCGAACGACGATTAAAAGTTTTTAAATAGCTATAGAAATTTACGAGTATTACTAATGAAAAAATATTTTGATCTCGTATAATTTGAATTATTTTTTTAGCAAATTACTTCTTTTAATGCACCATTCGTATTGTTCTGTTATGGTTTTTTTTTTTTAACAAATAATTTAATAAAACATGTTATTAAACTGCAATTAACGGATATTAACTCATTTAAAAACATATATCCAAGTGAGTATTCGATGTAACGAACAGGCCTGACAATTGATGTCTTCGCAATTTCGGAAAACTACTGTATATTAAATATTTTATATAAATCAATATATCTAACAATTATCATATTATTGTCAATATAACAATCATATGCATATAATTCCATTAATTTATCGAATAAAAGTCGAAATGGATATTAGAACTGGGATATGTCTGAACTGACTGTATTTAATTTTGGTATCCAACTAAAGTATGCTTCAGAACAACTTTCTATACAATTTTATTAATATAACTTATATCTTTAACAATGTACATCTTCTTCTTCTTGACTGGCGTAGACACCGCTTACGAGGTTATAGCCGATTCCACAACAGCGTGCCACGCATCTCTCCTTTTGGAAGTTTGGCGCCAATTGGTAATATCAAGGGAAGACAGGTCCTTCTCCACCTGGTCCTTCCATCGGAGTGGAGGTCTCCCTCTTCCTCGGCTTCCACCAGCGGGTACTGCATCGAGAACTTTCAGAGCTGGGGCACTTTAGTCCATTCGAACAATGGAGTGTAGCCGCTGTCTTTTTATTCGCTGGACACATACAGCTCATCATTCCATCTTCTGAGGTATTCGCCGTTGCCAATGTTTAAGGGACCATAAATCTTCCGCAAAACCTTTCTCGCGAAAACTCCTAGTGCCGTCTCATCGGATGTTGACACCGTCCACGCTTCTGCACCATAAAGTAGAACGGGAATGATAAGGGACTTGTAGAATTTAGTTTTTGTTCGTCGAGAGAGGACTTTACTTTTCAATTACCTACTCAGTCCATAGTAGCACCTGTTGGTAAGAGTGATTCTGCGTTGGATTTCAAGGCTGACATTATTATCGGTGTTGATGCTGGTTCCTAGCTATACGAAATTATCTACAACTTCAAAGTTATGACTGTCAACAGTGACGTGGGAGCCAAGACGCGAATGCGCTCACTGTTTGTTTGATGACAGGAGATATTTCGTCTTGTCCTCGTTCACCACCAGACCCATTCGCTTCGCTTCCTTATCCAGGCGGGAAAAAGCAGATCTAACAGCGCGGGTGTTGTTTCCAATGATATCAATATCATCGGCGTACGCCAGTAGCTGTACACTCTTATAAAAAATTGTACCTTCTCTGTTTAGCTCTGCGGCTCGAACTATTTTTTCCAGCACCAGGTTAAAGAAGTCACACGATAGCGAGTTACCTTGTCTGAAACCTCGTTTGGTATCGAACGGCTCGGAGAGGTCCTTCCCGATCCTGACGGAGCTTTTGGAGTTGCTCAAAGTCAGCTTACACGGCCGTATTAGTTTTGCGGGGATACTAAATTCAGACATCGTGGCATAAAGGCAGCTCTTTTTCGTGCTGTCAAAAGCAGTTTTAAAGTCGACAAATAGATGGTGTGTGTCGATCCTCTTTTCACGGGTCTTCTCCAAGATTTGGCGCATGGTGAATATCTGGTCAGTTGTTGATTTTCTAGGTCTAAAGCCACACTGATAAGGTCCAATCCGTTTGTTGACGGTGGGCTTTAGTCTTTCACAGAGGACGCTCGATAGAACCTTATAAGCGATGTTAAGTAGGCTTATCCCACGATAGGTTGCGCAGATTGTAGGGTCTCCCTTTTTGTGTACATATTCGACATAAAATGCACTGAAATAACGAAAATCTTTATTAGTCATGTTCTGGAATTCGCGCGATATTAATTCGAATTCGACATGACAAGCTTTGTTTTAGGTGTTCTGCAATTCGTAAGGTCCTGGCCCAATGCTGGCTGTCAAAACTGAATAGAACTATACTAGAGCATATGAAACGAGACCAAATGCACTTTTGCTTTAAGCGCTTGAAGTTTCAAATAGATCTATGTTCTATTTGCCAACGCTTTTGGCGCTTTTGAAGACTGATATTGTAATAAGGATTGCCAGTTTCGGGGAAATGTACCAATTCCTATAATTTTTTGTTGCTACATTGGCACACAAAAATTTATCATATAGGTGTTTGCCTGTACAAATAGTTAAAGTAAGAAATATTAAAAATATTTGATATATGTATGCAGAAATTTACAAATTGTTTATAATAACATAACATTTAACATGTAACTATTACCAATACTTTGTGTGACTTTTTGTTGCACAAATTATTAAATATGTGGCAACAGTGATTTTAACTTTGTTTGGAAAGCATTCAAAGCGCTTATTTGGTCTTGTCAACTTGAGATGGTTTCTGTTTGCTTCAGGTTTGTTTCCAGTTATCGGTTAAGGCGCCATTTCAATAGCATTTCATATGTTTTTATCGTAAGCGGCTCACCGCTCAGCCACTTATTGCGTGGCCAAGGCCTTAGGATCAGGACGCGAAGTGGCATAAAATGTGGTACAGTGATCCCCGCTTAAGTACCTCCCCGTTTAAGTACCTTTCCCGCTAAAGTGCCGGCATCGTTGTTTTTCTCTAATTTTACATATATAAATACTAGCAGACCCGGCCACACGTTTTTGTGGCAAGGTATACGTTAAAAAATATATTGATTACTCGAGGTCGATTTATGTTACGCAGCAGGATGACAACTCACACTACTTTTAATTGTAAAGTAAGTGGTGATAGTAAGGCAATTTTAAATAGTTTGGGATAATTGATTACGTCATCCTGGTTTGTAGCTGTGTTAACACTCCTGGACCGAAGTTCTAAATTGTCGCAATAAAATCATCGATATCTTTGTTTTTTACCACCAATATAATCATTCAATCAGTCATTTATTGTTATCATATTGAGGTTTCATGTCAGGAAAACTTCTCTTTCGAGTCAATGAAGTGACAGAAATCTGTTGAAAATGTTATTAATCCATCGAGGTGTCAACTGCGACCCTACCATTTGCAACGGCTTCTAGAATCGCAATTTGATATTGTTGCAAAACACTCAAATGTTAGTTGTTAATTGGCGATTCTTTATGTTTCGCCACAAATTAAATGATTTACGGCATGCGATTAGCCCGTCAGTAACAGTTGATCCAAGAATAATTGGAAGAGTCTAGCGTAAATCACCTGCTAACAGAATCCTGACTCCACCAAAAATGTTAATCGACAATCAAGATCTTTTAAAGTCCTGTGCTGTACCTCCAGCGACTTCTCTAAAACGATATTTGGAAAATCTTCGTTATAGCGCTATTTTTGGCGATTTTGCCGACTGGCAAAAAAATTTTAACAAAGCAACAATGACAACCTTCAAAATATTATTTTTTTGTTTTCTCTTTTTATATTTTTCTTGTCAACTCGAATAAAATTCTCTTATTATTATCTTCCTCGCAATTTTTCCATATTTACTCACTATCTAATCTTTTCCTGGCCTTCCACGAATATTTCAAGACTAAAACTAGCCAGATCGGTTTGGCTGTTCTCGACTTTTTGCGAGACTAACGAACAGTAATTCATTTTTATATTAAATTTATGTAACTGTAAATTAGAAATAAAACAAAATGTTAATTATTAATATCTCCTAACTCAATTTCATCAAAATCCGTTCAGCCGTTTAGGCATGATAGAGCAAAAGTCCCAACAAAAACGACTACAAATCACTAACTCAATTTAGTTATCTGCCTACTGCCTACCCCCAAAGAACGATGGCGTGATTATTTATAGCCTATGACCGTTTCTAGGTTATCATCTATCACTATACCAAATTTCATCAAAATCCGTTCAGCCGTTTAGGCGTGAAAGAATAACAGACAGACAGAGTTACTTTCGCATTTATAATATTAGTATGGATATGAGATGATACTCAAAGGAAAATTCGAAGGTGAGCTACTTCTCATTCCGAGCATCCCGACGATCCCAACCGATATGTGAAGAATACAACTCACTCAATAAACAATTTATAATAAGACTTAATTAACGCTAGGAATTTAATTTCTCGCCAAGGATAACCACTTTTCTGTGCTTCTGCTTCCACTTCTCGCTTCCATGTGTTGGCTCCCGCATCTCCGACATCCTTAAGGATTCCATTCAAACGCTTTTATTTACTAATGTCGTCGTGAGATTTTCGCAAAGTGTGCCCGAAGTTGAATTTCGATAGGGACAGGTAATTGTTTGGTTATCGTCCAGAGTTGGGCCAGAGTACCTGTATAATCTTTCGACATCGATTAAGAAGGGATTGCAGAGTTTGTAAAACATTCGCTGCAGTATTCCACGTCTCTCTCTTTTTAGTTTCGTATGTATGATATATCACCAGACTATAACCAATATGCCGAAGGCAGAATGATCTTTGGATATCCGATTACGTATATCAACCGCTGACCCATACTCGTCTTTGGATTTGGTAGAACTATCCATTTTGCCTAAAAATAACACCACAAAGCCAAATATAAACCCCATTGAAAATTTATGGAATATCGTTCAAAAAGTCTTGAAAAATTACAATATTAGGAACTAGAAACAAGTTAAAGAAGCATTACAGGAGAATGAGTGCAAGAAGATATCTCCAAAACTGCAGTATTTCTGTAAAGTTTTGTTTCAGTATCCAATGAATATACTGGATGATCTTGATGTATATATTGTAAAGTGAACGAACCAGATAGACTTGTGTTATATGGGAATACGAGGGTGTCAAGAAAAAAGTATGTATCAAATTTCATTGAAATCGGTCGAGTAGTTCCTGAGATATGGTTTTTGACCCAAAAGTGGACGACGCCTCGCCCATTTTTCATTTTTTATAAAAATCTGAGTGCTCTCTTCTGCCATTTTTTCTATAAAATATAGTGTTTCTGACGTTTTTTGTTAATAGGTTGACGCACTTTTATTAATTTTTAACATAACCATAACGTCAAGATATCAAAATTTTTTTCAAGTTATCATTTGCACGGATGGACGGCAATATTGGTCATTTGGATATAAATACATATATAATTCGATACCTATTTTGAATAGTTTTGGGTCTTACAAACAATAAAAAACAAAACTACTACTTTCTGTGCAACATCTTGCGAGAGTATAAAAATAATAATATTAAGGATTTGTATGTGAAAATAAAAATATGGTATCAATAATTTGAATGGTTTAAAAAATTTTAAAGCATGATTTAAGTGCAGACAAATGCATGCTATAATGTTCAGATGTTGTACAGTTAGTAAATGTGGCTTCGAATTTTAGTTCTGTGAGCTTAAAACAAGCTGAAAGGGGCGAGATGGCAAGTGGTAGTGCTACTCATGCTAAAAATTCCAACTAAACGACACGAAAGCAAAAATAGGCGACTAGAATCCAGTATTAAATTTCGAATGATGAGTTGTGTATACTCCTCCAGGCGGCCGTCGTGATTGAAGCGGAAAATTCCAAGAAATTTAATTTTCAATGCCAATGTTCATGACTCCAGTGAAGCAGTGAAGCAGGAGAAAAGTATACTTAACATAGTAGGGTACAGCTTTAGGCGGAACCAAGGAGGTGGAGGTAGTGGTCTACCTCTACTCACTGATTCGATTCATGCAATGCAGAAGTCATTAAGCCGGTAGAGATGGAACCGGTTATTGTGGTATTGCATGTACACTCGAGCATTTAATGTTCACTAAATACCATGTTAGAATCAATTACGGATATTTAGAGCATACTAATCAAACCCTGAAATAGCATATGTTGACCTATTATATTAGTGAAGCGCGTTATGCTATCAACCAACTTATGGCGCACATATAGTAGGTATGATACATACATACATGCATTGCCAGTATAATGGCGGTAATCGGCTTAATCTGCCTCAAAATGAGTACAGTTAAATATTACACTAAATGGGGAATTATGTAGGGAATCGCTTCCGTGCCATATTTATATACATACTTAGAATTACATTCACACTCCGTGGTTTAGTTATACTCTATGAAAGAATATAACTATATTATTATTTAGTTTAATTTAACAGCATTGATTTAGTTTTTACTACCAGACGACATAATGCTGATGAGATACAAACAAGACCAAGAGGGACGAATTTCAGTATATCGGTTATATAAGATATACGTGAACTGCAAAAGCGGTAATTACTAAATTAGAAATTGAAGAATACGTGTCTTATTATTTCATTAAAATTTTACATATATTGACCGATATTCGGTATTCGGATAGTAGGTAAGCCGTAAATCAATATATATGTTTTATTACTGCTAAAAAGCAGTGGGAAATATTTCATTTAATTTTGGCATTAAACTGAATTATGTGTGGGAACGTATATATATTTAAATCCATTTTATTAAGAATAAGCTCACACATTGATCGATAAGCTTGTCATAAAGTCAATAAGAATAATTATAATTGTTATAGTTCCTGTATGGAGCTGAGGTGATTCTTAGACCCATTCCATAAATATCCAAGATTATTCGTCCACTTCTTATTATATTGACCGATTTATAAAGCGTAAAGTCAACCAAAAGTTTCACAAGGTTTAATGGAGGTTGGTGGAAGATCTTAACTATTACACGATTTTGTCCAAGTGCATTGAAATTGGTCGTAGTATTTCCAGGGGGTTAGATTTGACATAAAAGTGGGCCATGTCCATTGTCACTTAATTGATTTCATTTTAGTGCTTCTGACGTTTTTTTAATTTATTCAATTTAATGCACTTTTAGAAATTTGAAACCAAAGCTTTGTATGGGGGCTGGGCGACCTTTTTATTCGATTTCAACGATTTTTATACTGTATGATGAAGTGCTATTGGGATACGACTCCAGCAAACCTAATATATACCTTTAAAAGCTCGCTACGCCCACATTAAAAAATTTTAAACCACAAATGAGAATGTTTATCTATAAGAAATGTCAATTTCATAATTTCATAATACGTACTTAGGTACAAGTTTATATGATTCGATGTCACTTATGTTTGTTATGATATATGTACATATTTAGGTAGGATTGCAAACGGCTGCAGTGATCGTTCAAGTGGTTGAGAATTTTAGTTTCTTTTAAAAGTTGTTGCTATCCTATAATCGGAACATTGTGTGTAACTTTCATACTCGTACTACGAAACTCGTACTAGTGTGTACATTCTTTATTGAGTACATAAAAAGTTTACGGTGCTGACCGTAACCGTTTAGCTGAACTTGTGTAAGAGAAGTCAAGTGATGGATGTCCCGTTTCGTATTATTTTGGTGCACGTATTTTAGGAGTTTGTGATTTGAAGTATTTATATGAAGAAAGACTAAGGGTTTGTGATTGTATTTTTTTTTTTAATATATATCCACGTGCGAATATAAGCAATGCACAAAACACAATATATACATTTAATATTTGTCAAATGTAGCATAATCTACACAGATTCCTTGGATATTTTTTGTATCTTTATAATTGTGAAAGATCAATGCAATTTTATTGAGGTTTAGGTATGTTTTGTAGAAATATGTATCTCCAAATATCCGTTATAATTGGCATAATATTATTTTTCAAAGTACCAGTACCATCTTTTACATCCCCAAAGCGTTCTATCTGCGATAACTGTAGCTATTTCACGGCATTTCATTTGTATTGAAACT
Source organism: Zeugodacus cucurbitae (assembly GCF_028554725.1). NCBI lineage: Eukaryota > Metazoa > Arthropoda > Insecta > Diptera > Tephritidae > Zeugodacus > Zeugodacus cucurbitae. Next base: position 42,215,579 of record NC_071667.1, read on the forward strand.
TTTGAGGAACAATATATATTTATAAATATTAAGATTGTTTCTTAAGTGCTACTAGCTGCTAGCAGTCTGGAAGAGGAAGAGTCCCAAACATGACAAGTTACTCTCACAAAGAACGAAAGTAAAGAAACGGAAAACTATCCCAATTTATTTAATTTCATATATTAACCGATGTATATGGTTTAAAGTACATGGAAAATGATTTTTTTGGAATTTATGAGAGTTTACGATAAAATATTGGACACAAGCGCTGGGGTCCTCATGTTCGGTATTAGGGGCCTTCAAAAATTATAGTCGGATATCGGCAATTTTTAAACCGGTAGCCGACTATAATATCGTTTATTTATATATGGTAAAATAAACAAATCAGTAGTAATTAAAAATTGTGTTTTAATAATAAATAAAAATTTATCATTTTCAAACTACAACTTTTCGATGATAAGAAAAATTTACCGAAAGTCATTGAAATTGGTCGAGTAATTTCTGAGATATGATTTTTTTCCATAAGTTGGCGGCATTTTTTTACCGATCCCAGTGCTGCTCTTTTTTCGTTAAATGGGTCGAATTATGTTCTATTTAATAAATTTAAAATAAATAAATTGCGAGAGTATAAAATATTCGGTAACACCCGAAATTCCTTGTTCCTTGTTTGTTTATTTATAAATGTGTGTATGTGAGTATTAATTATTAAAGGGAAGTGAATGACTTTCATAAAATGACTGTGTAAGGAATTTTTTTTCAATTTGGTAGTACATAATTCTCTTGTTACATAAGATGCCACCTATAGAATAGCAGTGCTAGAAATAATAACTCAATAAAATAGGGCATGTCTGAATATATTGTAAATATATACTTACGTGTCACGGTCTATTAAGAATAGAAGTAGAAGATTGCCTAATTTAAATTAAATATGTTGGAGAACAAGTGAACATAAATTTGTTCGCACCATATAGATGTCTGTAGAGTAGTAATTAGAAGATACATAAGAACCCAGCGATCTACATTACTTAGTAACATATCTTAAAACAAAACTCTTAACTTAGACTCGAAATATAAAGGTCTTCTAAAAGTCGTGAGGGTTTAATGAATATTAAACGGGTAATTATTTCAATCATTATGCATTCCACTTTTACGTCAAATTCTGTAAATATGAAAATTGTTCATAATTGGTTTTGAGTGGAACTTCCATTGAAGAAAATAATGAAGAAGTAGCCATGTTAACTTCTAGAGATAGATCACCAAGACGACTCAAACGCGTAAAACCCAGCGATCTTTCAAATTAGCTAATCCTCTCAGAGCAGTTTTGTAATTTTGTAATAAATATAAATTTATATCATACTCAAGTTGCTTGTTAGTCTTTATTTTGTAAATATTTTTGAACTAGTTGCAATGTAAAAAAAAAACAAAAAAATGGAATTGGAAATAGCGTTTAGAAGCCAAATATTAGACGACTGCAAAACTCTATCTAAAAAGTATGAACATCAATAAAAGAGTTACCCATTTATTATATACGAAGTGTGTAAATGCTGATGAGTATGTAAGATTGCATATAGATTTGCAATGAGCGTATAAACGAAGGTCTGAAATAAATATTTGGAATCAGATGAGGCAGCGCCCATTACTGATGTCGGATTAAATTGGTATGTTGGTTGTAGCATGAAAAATCTGAAGAAATGTGCGAAAGTCGTAAAATGCAATTTTACACCCAGGCTTTATAAAAGCAATATTAAGGGATGAAAAATATAATTTTGAGAAAATAGGGGAAAAGGCTTATAAGTAATTACATTTACTCGACATTGCTAAAGAAAGGAAGAAACATAATGGTGGGCTAAGAGATTTAGTACAGATGAGATGAAAAATTTGGGCAAACATTTATGAATTTTAAGCTCCATTCTCAACTCAATATATTATCTGATCAAAATTGTATTATAATCTAAAATATAATAACCATCCATGTGAGCGCTTACTTTACATGAAAAATTGATACAAAAAAATGGTGGAAACTTAAATGCAGCGTTACATATCTCGAATCGAAATCGAAAAGTCTTCAGAGTAAGCTTACATATATTGTTAATATATAATACTGATACAATTCCTCATACCGGAACGTACCTCGCACGTTATAGCGACATGGCGAATATATTTATAATTGTATGAATTTAATGTGTATAAATAAATCATTATTTATAATTCTAATTATACATGCTTGTTATCTGAGTTGGGATATTAGCGTTGAATACCCGTTTTCCTCAAAGAAAAGAAATCGACGCCAGCGTAGGAAGCGTAAACAAGTTTCATAGCTCATAGCAATAATTTTAATGCAGCCGTAGATACAAATTAAACCAATGGTCCAAACAACGAAGTTAACTAAAAACAAAAATAATATACAAGTAAACACTAACAACGAATTTTCAAAAACTAGTTTTAATTTCCTTAATGTATATGTGACTACAATATTTGACTTATATATACATTTCTATATGTTTGTATATGGATATATAAAGATATACAAAACCAATTCCTTTGCTTATTGGACATGATTGGTGTGACAGAGAAAGCAGTAAATAGGAATACTAAACGAAGTACTCAACGAGAGATCGAATGGAATGTATACTATCGAAGCATTTCGAAGTAAAACATCTAAACAAAAATATTTATTTATATGTATAAATGTTAAAATAAACGTTTATATCCGAAGGATGAGTAAGCTATTCCATTTACATACCTTCGTAGGCCGTTGGTGGCTGGGAAGCTACTGAGTAAAACGTCTCAGTTGCAATAAATTACACTCTCGAATATCTGGGGTGGTGAAGCTTATTCATTTGTAGGAGAAGCGAGAAACGAGAGACTTACGAGAGTCAGTGCCAAAATAGCTCAATAACAGCAGTGCTCACAAGCAACTTTAAATACGAAGCCATACGAAGCCGCACACAAATTGGTTGATACGTTAAACTGAGAAAATTCATATGGCTGTGTACATACATGTTTGTCTCAAATATACATCAATACATATATGGATGTATATATAGATATATTTATATACAAAAGTATGTATGTATATATAAACGCCCAACACTGACCGAGGCACGACGACTAGTGGATAAAGAAAAAAATGAAAATTTAAGGAATATGAACATATAAGTGAAATGCACCGAACAGAAGAAAAGAGAGCGTCACAAGAGTACTAAAGAAGTACAAAGCACATTTTCCAACCTCAACGAGTTTTTACGGCGAATTTTTATTTGGCATTTGGTCGTAAACTTCTAGTTGGTGTGGAGTGTGCAGCGCGCTACATCCAGTGGTTGGAACTGTTAATCGAAAAAAAGAAGTAAACCTGTGACGCTGTGCCATAATCATAGCAATAGAACATAATTATAACCCGGCGCCAAAATTTCTCGGAGTATTTCTTTAAACCTGTGGCCCAGGGTATTGTCGGAAATCGACGCGCATTTTCGTAGCGAAAACTTTATTCGATGTCCTAAAGATTAGTGTTAAACTACGTCCTTTGGACAAGTGTTGTAAGAATCCAAAATACATCGGAATAGAAGAAATCACTAATAATTCAGTGTTTTTTATTTTACATAATAGTGAAAAAATTGAAGTGCATGTGAAGGCTTAATGTAATACTATGTACTTAGAATCTATTGGCGGCGCATTGAGTCAAACAAGGAGGATTCGTTACAACAAAGCTGTGTTGCCGTCGCTAATAATTCTTTAATAGACGAAAGTCATAGTTTCGTTGGCCTTGAAACTTGTGAACTGTATACGTCATATACTCGCACACGTTACACATATAACTAATTATGCCAAACATATAATACAATACGGGCGGTATGTGAATGCATTAAACTCATTAAGAGTTCTTTCTATTACACTTAGAGGTCATTGTGATTTTCAATCCTTTTTGTGTAGCACGCCAAAGGGAATGGAAGCCTACTTTTAAACAATAGTTACTCAGCAATACCACTAAAATCTAATGTGAGTATTTTGTGATCTTTATCCTTATTTGGGAAGAGTTATGTAAGTTTTATCTAATAATACAATACCTTTACATAAACAAAGCAAAAATTGCTGAAGATAATTGCAGAAATATATGTGTCATTAAAAGTATACATGATTTTCTGCTGAAAATATTTATTTTTTATTATTATTTTTATTATTATTAATTTTTATTATTATAATTTCAAAAATGCTTAAAAAATTAGTTCTGGATATGTAGTTTCTAATAATGCATTGTGTTATTTTTAGAGTCCTTTATTACTACTTACTTGCCGCTTTCAATTAAGAGAGTGAAGGAGTAAACATGCTAAAGTTTAGATTGAATTTCTGGTATTCGTTATTTAATTTGACTTAATGCAGTTCTGAAAGCTGAATATTCAGTAGTGTTACATCAATTTTCTTTTTGGTAGAGAAATGAAGAAGTATGAATAAACTTGTTCACCCTTGTTTGTATATTATTTTATGTAAACTCATATTTGTAAAAAATTTCTCCTTTTGTTACTATTTCCATTGACTTTTACGGATAATTTCAATCTGAAATGTGACGGCTAAAAGTTAACATATTTCCCCATAAACAACAATAATTTTATTACTCGATTATTATAGTGACATACTTTTAGACCTGATTATTAGAACTTGTCAGAAATCAAGAAATTAAAACTTTTTAGTTTCCTCATTTGAAATTGCTCTTTTTGCTCATATTCATAGAGTGTACTCCTTTGAAATAATAATCCGCAAACTTCACTAAATAAGTTTTATCTTTCGAAATGTTGGTGTTTTATCAGAAATTTCTTGATGCTATAATTACAAACTGTGATTATTTAATTAATTTTTATAATATGCTATTGTTGAAACAAATATAGTATATCGTAGATAAAATTAAATATACTTAAATAACTGAAAATAAATTGTTATATCATAAAATACCTTTCGTTTTTAATTTTTCAAGAACTCTTTTAAAAGTAAATAAAACTAGAGCTCTATTGCTCATTTTTAAAATCGCCATAAATTTACATAATTCTGATTATCGCAAACAATTTACACTAATGAGCTTTATAATCTATTCAAATAAATTTTGCGTAATACGAAAAAACGTCGAATAATCGAATTAAGATATGTTATATCTGTGAAAAACTGTAGGCTATCTCAATTGAATATACAGGATATTTACCTATGCTTTCGACTAATGCTATCCTATGATACATTTTATTTTAACTGTACACCAACTTACTCACTGTGTCGATAGCATTATCATTCTGTGCGTAATAAAAATGCATTGACAGTCACAAGAAAGCATTCTCGTAACTTTTCACTGCTGACGCTCATGAGTTGGAAATGTGATGAACAGGTCGTAAATTCTTAAATCGTTTAAAATGCGCTCATTGGCTCATGGCTTATCACAACTAACTACGTACTCGTCGTTCTTCTGATTTTTCTATCTGCAGTGAAATGAATGGCCGCGTTATTAGCAATAAACTGAAACAGTTCGCAGCGTTCAAGTCAATTGCAGCACCGGAGTCTACTTTAAAATAAGAATAAGTGGTTTTATTGAAGTGTTTAAATCATGATGGCTGTATCTACACATTATAATACTGAAATCGACTTTTTATGAACATTAATACCATTCACAGCATATTAATTACGAACGTGTTAAATGGTTATAAAGCTTAAGAACAGTTGAAGTTACCCTTTTTGTTGACTAAAATAGTAGTTTTATTGACTGCACTAAAATTATTAGTACCATTCGGAAGGTATGGAGTGGTATTCAACCATATTGAAGAAAAAATAAAAGAAATTATATAATTGAATTATTATACTCTCGCGAGATGTTGCACAGAGTATATCGTATATCGTGTTGTTTAACTAACGGTTGCTCAACAATTACCCAACCCCAACCACCATATTCTACATATGTATAATGATTTTCGTTATTATAGCGGCAGAATATATGTGTCCACGTGTGTTATCTTAATAAGATTAATTAAATAAATTGCGAAAGTATAAATTGTTCAGTTACACCCGAACTAACCATTCCTAACTAATTATAATGACTCAGCAGTACAAATAATAAAATTAATTTGCTGATGGATTTACGTGTAAAAATGAGGGTGTATAGTTAAACACTTAAATAGCTAGCAAACGCTTGCTACATTAGACTTCATAATCATCTTTTATATCGGTATAATTAATTGAGCTTGAAACAATAAAACTAACAAGTTTTAAGTAATAAATATAGCCGTGTTAATGGGTTTTGGAAAATAGGTGTGAAATTACATCCATCTTAAATTCATATCTTTATGATTATTAACCTAACTTTTTATGGATGTATCTCCACCGTTTCAAAGCTAATTGAAAATTTAATTTTCAAAATTAATTGAAATATTTATTGAAAATTTTAAAAATAAAATACATTTATTCGGAATGAAAGTGGTATGAAAATTTCATATTTTATATTAAAATAAGGGGTGATCCATTTCGAGGTTTCCTACGGCTTCATTTTTAAAGAAATATCGTTGTTTTTCTGGATGAATATCTTAGGTTGCTCTTCTTCCCAAAGTCGGCAATTTTGCTTGTTTATATACCCATTGAGGTAGAAATAGGCCTTATCGAAAGCGTAGAATCTTCTTGGAACTTCTCAATAGCTCATAGGGCGCAGCGATGCCGCTTGGGAAGGTCGAGCGGTCAACCTATATTTTGCACGCTTCCTATTTAAGTTCTCGATGTAAAATGCGACAAGTCATTCGATATGTCAGTCCGAATTGCTGCGAACGGCGTCGAATTAACTCTCCACAGTTTTCTTATACACTCTCAACTACGGCTGCTGTATTTTTTTCACTGCGTAATGGACGTGGTCTATTCGGTTGAATATTATCCAATAATGAATGCTGGGTCTCAAGATGCGTGACGGTGTTGCGAATAGTAGGCCAAGCTCTAAAATATAATGAGATACCGACATCAAACATTATATATATGGGTTTCAATTGCATAGAGAAAACTGCCAAAGAAAAGCTTTGGATTTTTTTCATGAAACCTCTATATTATGATTTTTGTCCCTTTTATTTATCTTCTCATGTAAGGGCAAGTCACTTAATACATATTTTATTATTTTTTCGAAGACCAGGGTAAATACATCGGCCAGGGGAGAGACGTAAAGTTTATGGTAGATAATTATTTTACCAAATGGCAAAAATAAATTAAAAATACTATTACAAATTAAGAGAGTACCTCTTTCCTAGATGAATAAACCATAAAATTAAAATAACAAATCAATAAATTCACTCTTTATCAAATAAACGAAACAAATATTAAATATATTTTCTTAAGATCTTTCAAAAACATTTCTGACTTTTTAAAGACGTAATATATCTTCTGACCTTTCAAATGAAGATTTGGCATGAGGTGAGTCTGGCCAACCTGATCTTATTTATATATACATCTAGTTTTGCGCTAGTTTTCTCTCCTTTTTGCTGCCTGGCACCAATTGGAAATATCAATAGAAACCAGGTCACGTTTTACCTGGTTTTTCCAACGGAATGTAGGGGTTACTGTTACTTTGCTTCACCAGCGGGTACTGCATCGAACACTTTCCTAGCACTTTCGTCATTCGAACAACATGACCTAGCTAACGTAGCCTCTGTCTTTTTATTCGCTGAACTATGTCAGTGGCGTCGTATAGCTCATCGTTCCACCATCTGTGGTATTCGCTTTTGCTAATGTTCAAAGGACCATTAATCTTCCACAAAACCTTTTTCTCGAAAACTCCTAGTGCCGTCTCATCGGATGTTGACATCGTCCATGCTTCTGCACCATAAAGCAGAACGGGATGATAAGGGACTTGTAGAGTTTGGTTTTGGTTCATCCAGAGAGGACTTTAACATTTAAATGTCCACTCAGTCCAAACTAGCATCTGTTGGTAAGAGCGATTCTGCGTTAGATTGCGAGGCTAATATTTTTGGTTTTGTTGATGCTGGTGATGGCTGGAGGTGGGGAAGGGGTCATATTCAGAAGCTCACGCAAGAAAGTATCAAGACTCAAGCAGCTCACGACTTCCGGTCCGTGTGGCATGATGAATAGAAAATCCCCTGGTCTCTAACTCTCTCCCCTGGCAGTTATTTTGCCAGGGGAAATACGGCAGGGGAGAGACGTTTCATTAAAAATTTAATTGTTTTAATTGACTGAATTATTTTTTTAGTTAATTATTTATTTCACTTTAATTATCACAGTATAAGTAATTTAGGACAATAAAGGCAAATAAATTAAATTAATAGTAAACGTTATAGGAATTGCCAGGGGAGAGACAAAATCAGTTTTCGAATCCAGTATACCGCATATCGGGCCGCAATAACTAAAAAACTACAACGAACGGATTTCGCGATTAGTATTGTTAACTTCAGGCTGAAATGAGCCCATGAGCTCTTTTTTTATTGCGATCGTCTTTTAATTTATATCGTACAAGCGGAACAAAATTTGGCAACTTAGGTACATAAAAAATGGGGACAAAAGTTAATTTTAAAAATTATATGAAATAAACAAAATAATTTTGTTTTTTATTTAACGATACATAATTTTAATTATTTTACTTCCGATTGCACTTAGTTTAAGTATAGCATCTCATACAAAAAATGTATGTATTGTCCGAAAGTTAAATAAAAAGTAGCAAGGGGACAAGCCAGGGGAGATACTTTTTTAGACTTTGTAAGGAATTTCAGAAAAAATTGCGTTAGTAAGTTGTAATGTTATTTAATACATTGCATTAATATGATGTGATTCATTTACAAAATAGCAACATAAAAGACAAAAGCAATACTTTAAGCTGATTGCCGCACAAGTTACCTCTTATTGTAGAATCAGCCATATATATATACATATATATATATAGATTTTACTTTTTTCTAAAAATCGATGAAAATCACTCTGTGCCATAAATTTTCCAGCTTATATTGCATCTTCTAAAGATTTTTATGAGGCTAATCGCTAAAATCCAATACATACTATATATATGGATATTTTAAGTTAAAACTCCAAATGAATAAAAAAACGCCGTAAAATATGAATATTTTTTTATTCAATTGTTTTTATTTACATATTTAGCAAAGAGAAAAAGGTGATTTTTTTTTTTTTAATTTCGAATTTCAATATCTGCCATTAAAGTAATTTGATTCGCCATCGCCCACCCTTGAGCGGCCATGTTATTACGACATGTTGGTTTTCGTGCCCACCGCCTGTGACCAATTCTTTCAACCATAGGACAAAATGAGACAACATTATATTCGCTCAACTAGAGGAGGTATGATATGGCGTATGAAAGGTTTATATACATATATGTGTATATATGCGTCTGTAAATGCATACACTTATTTACTTAAGCATGCGTGTACATATGTATGATAAGCTGTGTACATTTAATTTTTGGTTTAACGTAATGAAATGTTGGTTGGTTTCAAATTGTAGTAAACACATATTATACATTTGTATGCCGTGGTTTGTTGTAATAATATGAGTAAGTAAACCGTTTTTTAGAAATTATTTATTATATGGAAATATGGAAAATACAAATGTAAATTTTTTTGAAGTTATACCAATAAATAATGCCGGAGCTACAAATCGTAAATGTAAACTTCCAAAAATATAAAGTAATGCGCTAATAGTGTCCACTACTACCGAAATAGCTGCTGAAAATTTGCAGTGGTTACCAGCTTGAATTTCAAATATTAATAAAACTTAGAATACAAATAGATAACATTTGAATATTACTGGTATAAAAGTAATGGTACAATTTGGGTTCGAACTTTACCGTATAAAAAAGAGTCACTTTTAGAATCAATCTCTAGTCAGTCTAGTCTAGTGCTTTTCATATCTTCTTCTCCTTTCAGTAGGATACCCCTTATTTTCTATTTCTTTTTATATTTTAGAATATTCATATTTCATGATCCCAAAAAAATTTAAATTTGGATTTACTTAGAGGGAATAAGTTTGAAACATTAGTTGAGTTATGTGACAACGAAGCGAAAAAACCATGTGCATCACTTGTTATCCTTAATAATATTGCCCACAATAATACTAATTTGCTAGAAAACATACATATAACATACAATAACTTGAATAGTGCGTGTTAATGCGGAATTTACACAAAATGTTTTAAATGCCGTCTTTGAAGACCTGCTGCCAAAGAACATATAATTATTATATGTTCTTTGCTGCTGCTACTGCTTTGTTATTGAAAAATTACATAGCCTTCGTTTGCAGGAATGTCGTCTAATCTTAGATTTAGATAAATTTGAATTCAATTAATATACGAATAAGAGATTAAACAAAAACCAAAGAACTTATAATAATACTATACGTTCGTTGCTTTGATATGACTATGACCAAAGCAAAGAACGTACAATAATTCTTTGCTATGACCAAAGAACATATAACAAAACAAAACGTTGCAAATAAGCAAATGACCGCTTCCCTTTATTATATGTTCCTTTTATTATATGTTCTTTGCTATGACTATGACTTTTAATAACATTTTCTGCTGAATTAATTTAAGCCACCCTGTGCCAACCACTGTTATTTTAATGAGCAAAGGTCGAAACCACTCCGACCAAATCTTCTTCGTTGGTTCTCCTGCAGCTTTTCTGCAGCAGAGGGCGCCACTCTCAGTAATGTAAGCGTGTGGAATACCGAAAATACCCTGTTGGATAAGCGACAAATTGACACGACATGAATATTGATATGCTGAACACATAGAAGACGACAAATCTGTCAAATATTAAAATACACGCGTTCTTATGGGCACAGATTTTTTGACAACAGCACGACTACGCGACAACAGGCTTGTAGTTGTCGTTGTTGCTAAATTAAAAAAGTTTTGGCGACGACAATGGGTAGCTTTAGAGTTGCCATTAATATGTGAAATGTAAAATTATTGAAAAGCGACATTTGTGATCAGCCGTCGCTACGTCGTGTCGTCGTCTTTGTGTTCAGCACTTGAGATGATAAACTTCCTAAGCAAATACAGTCGAACTCCTCTATAACGACCTCCACTAAAGTGAAGGCTCTTTTGTAATGGGTTTTCTTTTAGTTCTCCTATGATATTTTTTAATGAATTCGTCTGCAATGACGAATAATAAATTATATTAATTAAATGGATGAATTGCGAAAAAAAGGAAATTTTCACATTATGAATCAGTATATCAGGGTATTACATTACAAATTATGGTAAAACATAATGGTCAGTACATTATATATTTCGAAGAAAAAGTTTACATATAATGTCAAAACCGCTGCTAATACAATTTGCGTACTTTTCTTGCAAATCTAAGTCTAAATCTACTAAGTTTATTGTACATATCTCGTAAACTATTAAAACTATATCAAGGAAACTTTCTAGAGTCGTTTCTTTTAGTAACTACCTTATACAGTCCAAAAATGGAAAACGGATTATAACCACGCCTACCTCCCATACAAAGGTTATGTTGACAACTACTAAAAATGCTTTAATTCAGTAAGGAAAACCACCAGAAACCTTAAATACTGGATCAATTTCAATGAAATTCGGTTCATAATATCTTCTTGACTTCCCAATTATACATATGTTTGTGAAAATAGTCCAAATCGGTTCACAACCACGCTTACTCCCCATATACCTGAACTTTGAAGTCGATCTGAATCGTTCACTTTACAATATATAAAGTAAGAATTAGTGAAGATATAGGAACAGAACTTTGCAAAAATACTGATTTTAAAGAGTGGCTTCGCCCTTTTAAAAATCGTCGAAATCGGTCCATAAGTTTTCAATACCCTATATATTGAATATGAGGGCCTCAGTGCTTCTAACAAATTTTTACCGAAAATATAGGTAAGTTTCTCAGATATTTTGAAGAAATTCAGAGCAAATATGTTTCTTCTATAAAGGGGGGGGGGGGGGGAGTGTAAGGTTTGTTTCGTCGAAAAAAGACCTTTTTTAGAAAAAATTATTGCTGTAGATTAATTTTACTTATTATTATATGAATGTACAACATTTGTTTATTAGTTTATCTTTCAATTGACGTCGAGTTTTTTTAATTTTTGGAAATTTTTTTTTTTGGACGTCATTCGAGAGCTATATATATGTAGAATATTTGTTCAAAATTTCAAAACGGTCGATGCAGTAGTTTCTTCTGTAGGCTGTTTACCGACTTTAAAAATGACATATTTGGGAAAATCAATTCAAAGTTTTGTACATTCAGCGCAGGTAGCTGGAGGTACCGTAATTCAACCTGCTGTAACTTCGTTAGTTTTTCTCCGAATGACCTAAAACTTTAACACAATATTCTGAGATGTTGATGGTTCAGAAAAAAAAATAAAAAAAATGAAAAAAGTTGTCAAACCTTACCCCTTATGTCTCCGTGCCAAAAATGAGTGAAATCGGAACATAACTTCCCTATCTCCCATATAACCAATATTAGGGTTTCCAAGTTTCAATGGAATTTATACCATATATATGCCGAATATGTGGGTCAAATTGTTTGTTATATTAATAAAATTAAATAAATAAATTGAGAGAGTATAAAATGTTCGGTTACACCCGAACTTAGCCCTTCCTTACTTGTTTTTTAAACAAATTGTCGTAGAGCGTCCCTATTATTTTTGCCAACTTAAAAGGCTGACTACTGAAACAAAATAGCATTAACGCAGTCATTATAGAAATATGATAGAAAACGCGTTAAACACAAATTACTTTTATCAAACTTCGTTGTACAGTAAATATTGATTGGAACCTATGTTGATAAAAACTTTTTTTTGCGCGATGAATTTAGTGGATGGACTCGTCCCTATTTTTTCTGCCACCAGTGTTTGTTTACGCGGTTTACTTTTTCTTTTATTGTCATACAAGTACCTTTATTACTTGGTAGTAGTTGCATACGGTTTACATGTATGTAATTGGCGTTGAACCGTTTAGCCGGTTATAGCCGAATCGATGAGAGCGCGCCACTCCTCTCTTTCTTTCGCTGTTCGGCGCCAGTTGGAGATTCCAAGTGTAACCAGGTCGCTCTCCACCTGGTCCCTCCAACGGAGGCCCTTCCTCGGCTTCCTCCGGCGGGTACTGCGTCGAACACTTTCAGAGCTGGAGTGTTTTCGTCAATTCGGACAACATGACCTAGCCAGCGTAGCCGCTGTCTTTTTATTTGCTGAACTATGTCAATGTCGTCGTATAACTCGTACAGCTCATCGTTCCATCGTCTGCGGTATTCGCCGTTGCCAATGTTCTGAGGACCATAAATCTCCTAGTGTCGTCTCATCTGATGAACATCTGTTCCATCGTCATCGATTGGGGAATCGGGTTCGCCATCTCCTGGTGTTGTACTCTCACTGCCATTCAGCAGGTCGGAGAAGTGTTCCCTCCATAATCCCAGTATGCCCTGGACATCGGTTACCAGATTATCACCTTGGTCTCTACATAATTTGTAATATATGAAAATATATTTAATTTGCATCGCTGAAGTCGGAAAATTCGATACTGATTGTCAGTATTTAGATACAAACGATAGCGACTTTTGATATAATGTAGATTGGGAACATTGCAATCAGAAATATTTTTAAGTTTCATTCAGTCCCGGGATTTTTGGATATTTTGAGCAAATTGTCGGATAATTTTATTAAAACCTAAAGAGCTTTAAGATGATTTCAACCTTGGTAATGGATGAATTATAAGTAAAGCAATCAGTCAATCATGTTTTTTTAATATGATGATTTAATGAATACAATCAAATAAGAGAACTGCAGAAATTATACAGTAAAAATGCAAAGGCCAATATAAATAAAATATATATATATATGTAATATGATCTCAAGTCGCCCATTCAACATTGTGATTATGGATACTTTTACATCCAACGCAGAAGGAGGATCCTAAAGCAAAACATTTGCTTCAAAGTTTTTGTCTTCCAAGGGCATAACAAATAATATTGCTAAAATAATATTATTAGTCCTCAGTTGAAATTAGACTATTCGCTTCGAAAAGGGGTGAAAAAAGAAGTAAAATAATAGTGGAGATACATAGAGGTTATGTCGTATGATAAAAAACGAAATATAAATACCGTGGGGTTAAACAACGCAGTTATATATGTCTGTATACATGTGTCCAGGGTGCTGTCCATCTCATAGTCTTAAAAAATACGACAATAATTAGTTAAATAATTGATACAAATATTGTTTAATGTTTACTTTTGTATATAAAACTGTATTAGGATACATGCAGTTGTTCACAAAGAAATTGGAGCGAGCCTCATTTCTTGCACTTCGTACACGTGTTTCATTTTGATTACATTACTTTAAGCTATTTGCTACCATTTGAGCAGACCATTCTCAATTTCTGGGAGCTCCTTACGTTTTCACCACGTTTCTTAATGTTTTATAATTTCCTAATTTTCATTTATACACTGCTATTCTCTAACCACAGGAGAAAAACAAATTGAATAAATTAACCTTAATTAATTAAAATTGCTTATTGATTATGGAACTTAAATACTTGCTTACTTTTCTAGTTTTGTCAAACATTTTCAGGTTATAGTTTATTATTTAAAGGAAGATTAGACATCACTATTTTTCTTTGTGGAAAGCAATAACAAGTATCCCGTTGTATATAACGTTATTAAATCCCGTTATTTACGTGTGATTCTGAAAAGTAAAAGTTACGCAGCCAAATATAATTTTCAACTGTGTCAACTGTGTGTACATATATTAATAATATATTTTGTATTCTTGCATTGTCAGTTGTTTTTAGTACGTTTAAGAAATAAATCTATTTTATTAAAATATGTTGGGAATCTTTTTAACTAAATATTTTATTTTAATTAATATCAGCATACGCGCAAAAAAATACATATTTATATATAATTTTAAGCATTTATGAAGAAATTGCTAATACTGTTGTTGATGCGTTTATTAACATTTCTGTAATCGAATTAAGCATCTGTACCACGTTGACGTTCTTTGAAATAAGGTGAAAATTGTAATAAATACCAATATCTACCTCGCAGATTAACAAGAAAAGGTCATATTTGTAAAAAAATGAGTTACCGAGGGATAAATAGCATGTCCAACATGTAACAATTGTCATTGATAAGCTATTAATGTCTTTAGAAGCAGACATAATACCCGGTGTCCCAGCTCTAAGATAGGTATTATTTATATAAGCAAATAAAACGTTGTAATATTTGTGATAACCAAAATTATTAAAACAATTGTATTCAATACACAAATTATATTAAAATTATATTTTTTATACTCTCACATAACGGTTGTTTGTAACACCAGAAACTAAATCAGCCGAGTTAAAATCCGGATGTCTGTCTGTCCGTGCAAACGATAACTGGAGCAAAACATAGCACACTTGTCAGTATAGAGGGTTAGAGGCGTACCCACAAAATACCAAAAAAAAGTTATAACAGTAACATTTGGTACACATAATCACAGTAAGGATATTTGAGGTTTCAAAATTTTCCAAAAGTGGACGTGGCTCAGTTTCCTAATAGGTTTTGTATATATATCGCAATAAAGCTTTGCATAAGTAAAATTAAGTTCGCATATACTTAATATTCGGCTTTATAACATATATTTTACATCAGTTAATGTGTAAAATATGTTAGAAAAGTAAGTGAATCTATAATATTGGATATAAGGTACCTTCGTGGCGAAAACTATTTAAATCGGTTCAGGGATTAACCCAGCCCCAGATTTTAGTGGGCTTTATGCTGAACATATGGGACAAATTGTGTGTTATCTTAATAAAATTAAATAAATAAAAATAGTGTATACAATATGTAATGTGGAATATGAAAAAAATGGCACTTTTGAATTTAAATCCGTAAGGCCGAAGGTCTAATGCTATTTATTGAAGTTATACAACTACAATGCACATTCACGTTAAACGTACATATAACGTAGTATATATTAATTATTCACAAAAAAACCCTATATTTTAAGAATAATTTGATAAATATTTCATTCTACCTAACGCTTTGTTATGATACTCCTTTGCGCAATCAATATTATGTTCGAATTTGTGTATCTAGATTTGTTGACTTCTATGTGACTACGCTGAAGTAATATAATGGTTGGTTGTTGGCATTAGTTTGAAACCAATTTATTTTATCTCTAAAAGCAAGCATTTTGTTTAGTTGCTAAGTATGCTGATAGGATGGAACGTGTTATTTTGCTGAAGCGCTGTGGTGTACACCGTACATAAGTATATAATATTAAATGCTAAGGAGGAGGAATCATCATTGGTTGTATTGGAGTTAAAGCAGGTTTCATCATATACATACGTAAGTTTTGTTGATTCAAAGTTGGCATATTCAACGTTGAAGGATTAATTTTTAGACCGAAATGAACCTTTGGGTAAACGTATTTAAAATACTGAGGGATGTTTAAACATGAACCCAACTATGCTCGAATGAAATTTTTGACATTAACATTGAGCCTGCCGCACATGATGCTGACATGTGGCATCACAAGCGGAAAAAGAGGGAAATGACAAAAAATACAGTGCAAGCGTTGCGCAAAGTCATATCCCCAATACAGACCAGAAGTTACGCAATCAATTTCAAAAGCAAATATCAAATTGTATATAACTACGTCACAACGAAGAGATGGCTACTTGTCGGGTAGTCCGACAGCAGGGTGCATACGGACACAGATTGTACCAAAATGTTACAGTTCATATTGCGAACAAAAGGGATTTCATTAAAACGAGAAAAGGTCTACAAGGTATGGGGATGAATCACAAAAACCGTAGTCATCGTTTATATACCTAAGTATATGCATTAGGGTGTTTTTAATTTCAAGCTCTTTGAAATGTAAAAAATGTATGTATTGACAACATTATTATAAAATTAACCCTCTGGATAATTAGATTTTTTAAATGCACTAAAGGCAAATTTTCGATTCCAATTTACAATTTCTGAAAAATCGTTTCTTATTAAAAAAACTTACTATCATACGTACAATGGAAAAGTAACTTTTAGAAGTACGTTGTCAAATAACGATCGAACGTATTATCATAAATATGATAATACACAATTTGACCCATTTTTACGTATAATTAGGTATATGGGAGCTAGGGCAAGTTTAGACCCGATTTTAACCATTTTTGGTACAGAGACACACTATTACAAGAAAAAGATTTCCTCTGAATTAAGTTAAGATATCTGAGAGATTTATCGATATTTTCGAAGAATCTATTAAGGGGTTCTTTTCGGTGACTTTAATTCCAGACACTTTTGCTTTCTTTATACATTCCTCTTTATATCTGGTTATAATTTAAATATATGGTACATATATAGAACATATGAGAAATTACACTAGCTTCTAAATAAAGAGCTGCCTTAATATATACGTATATATTTAATATATGAATATATATCATATATTAAACGAGTGCTCACCCGCTCTCACTTTAAAATCGCGTGCTTGTCAGCCAAAAGGCGAATCAAAGTCAGATATTATGTATTGAAGAAAGGGATGAAAACACTGAGTGTAGCGAGTCTCGTTTGTTATATGATGGTTAAATGTTTATGGAGAACAAGGTTAATTTAACTTAAAATAAACGGCACGTAAATGCTATATATATTTTTTTTGTATCATTGTACCATTTGTAATATAGTTCAAAACTTTTCGAATATGGTCGGTTTCAAATATTTCGAGATGTATAATAAATAATGATAATATTAAATATTTGTCATATAAATACTAATTTGATTCATCGATTATTTTATTTTGTTACAAATATTCCGAACTTGATGAAATAATATAAAAGTTCTCTTAAAGCATTTCCATTCTAACTTTTTGTTTACTTTATCTCCTAATAACATTTAAGCTTTCAGATTCGATTTTAATATACATATATGGTTAGATTATTTGCTTTCACTTTCATAACAACTCATTCACTGAAAAAATAAAGGCAATTAAAATGATATTAATTACTTTGCGCCCGTAATGAGACATACTGCAAATATTTTGAGCAAATATATTTGCGTATAAGAGGTGAAGAGGTTTAAAACGCCTGTTTTTATAACAGTAATGTGTTTGATGTTTGTATTTATTGCAAGATGTGACTGAAGTTTGTGAAAGAATTTCTAATAACACTAAAACGAATCATTCAGAATTGAAATAGGAACAATTTACGATTTCTGCATTGTTTTTATAACAAACTAGCTGACCCGGTAAACTTCGTTCTGCCCAAAATAGATTTTTTTTTCATTTCAAAAATTACACCGGTATTGGTTTTAATAGAATATGAACGATTTTTCCTAATTTCATTGTGTATACTTTAAATGCCTTTTTTGTGCCGGCATATGAACTTCAATCAATAGTTTTCCACTCATAAGTAAACATAAATCTTCAATAAGGACTAATGCTTCATTGTAGATGTCAGCGTTCATTTGTAAGTCGACATTTCTCGTCGCTAATCGCAGGCGATGCAAAATATCTTCTGCCATGTCATCTTTGTACGTATCCCATAATAGACGCGGGTTTGAAGGCTGACATGTCGAAATTATAATAGCGAAAAGTGTACGAACTGCAGTGGTTGGTGAAGAATCTATTGCATCCGCTAGCGTTTGATTCCAATGACTGTCGTGTTCAAGCAATTGTTGACATGCTTCTCGATATGTTGCACAAATGGTACCATCTACAGTCCTCAATGAAGTTGAACCGCATTTGAAATTTGCTAATTTCATCTCGTTCAACGCCAATAACCGCCATATCGCTTCCTTTGGTGACATATTTGCAGACATACTTAATTGATTTTATTGAACTACAATACTCATCATTTATTTGTGTTTTGAATGCCTTAGACAAAATTGGCGAATATGGAACGATCCATGTGTTATCAACCACGAAATTCTTTCCTTTCAATTGAGTGATGAATGTTCTGCCATTGTCAGCGGGTGAGCGACGCCGATAGAGAGGGCATCCTTCGTTTCCAGTTTGAGTTTCCGAAATAAAAGCACGGGGATAGTGTTTTTTACATTTACTGTCCGACATATAAACCGAAGATGGGTCGTGTTCTCCGCATGGCCCATGAACCATATTGGCCATCACCACTTCGTGCAACTCTGAATCTATTTCAACATCAGGAATTTCAGCGGAAATGATGTCATCAATTTGGTCAGGTGTAATTTTCTTCACCGTAAAGCAGCTGGAACAATGGCTATGGTGGTGGAAGCAATTCTGGCAACTTAACCTTTCCCCCGGCGCAACATAACCCTGACGGTTCATTTTTAAATTTGACTGCATTGCAATATTGATAAACTACTGACATCTGACCGATTTGAACAGATGCGCTATATTGAATGTTTGGATCATATCGAAAACCTGCCCGTTCAATGTTCACAAAAGAAAGATGTTGCCGCTGTTGTCGTCGAATAATCGCATGTTGTGATCTTACTTCATCACTTTGGCGAGCACGAACTTCCCTTCTTCTCGATCGTTGTTGCTGATTGTGAACTTCCCTTCTTCTCAACATCTTGACATCTTCTAACTGGTGCGTGCTATTCTCCAGCAGTCTATTTCGTGGTGATACCCTCTCAATAACACTTTCCCTTTGACGTGCTCTGCTATTTCGTGTTCTCCTTGCGGCCTGGGAACTCCGAGAAGTGTTACCATACGTACTGATTCTTGGCATCGTAACAAATATCTAATTGGAAATGATCATTCATTTGCATAAAGTTCATATAAGGTTTTACGGACCAATAACTTACCTCTGAAAACTCCAAAATAGGTGGCCCCCTTTTTCGATAACGCCAAGTTTTATGGGTGAGAATGGTGTTGTTTCCTATAGCTCTATACCAATTTTCATGTTCCTACCTTGAACCCTTTCACAGATATTCTGCTTAAAAAATTTAGTTTGTATGGGAGGTACCACGCCCCCTTATTCGATAGCCCTCGGTTTTATAGGTGAGAGTGGTGTTGTTATCCTGTAGCTCTGTACCAATTTTCATGCTCCTACCTTAAACACTTTTGAAGATATTCGACTTGAAAAATTCAATTTGTATGGGAGGTGCCACGCCCCCTTTTCCGATTACCCCTTCTTTTATGTGTAAGAAGGTTTTTGATACCATATAGGTCTGTATCAATTTTCAGGTCCCTACCTTGAACCCTTTCACAGATATTCTGTTTAAAAAATTTAGTTTGTATGGGAGGTACCACGCCCCCTTATTCGATAGCCCCCGGTTTTATAGGTGAGAGTGGTGTTGTTATCCTGTAGTTCTGTACCAATTTTCTTGTTCCTACCTTAAACACTTTTGAAGATATTCGACTTGAAATATTCAATTTGTATGGGAGGTGCCACGCCCCCTTAATATTTTGTTCTGATTTTAAGACATGACCTGCGCGTGGTAATAACAAACAAATCCCCCAAAGGAAGTATTTCATTTGGTTCAGCCGTTTTCGAGTTTTACCGTTACAATTATACACCATTTCATTTTTATATACATATATAGATTATATAACATTTATTTTTTTAACTGAATAGTTCCAGGTGTTGGTGGTATAAGAGATCGTTTGGATTCATTAATATGTGCTATGAATTAGATAATGTTTTCGGTATGTGGTTTCTGTATAATTATATTTAATTTTTCAGACACTATTCGGTAGTGGCGTTATATGCGAAATATTCTGAGTGGTTTCTGAGATATCTAAGCCTTTCTGCGTGATATGATGATCATGTAATTATTAATTTTAAGTTAGACTAAACTCAGTAACCTAGAAATTAAAGACAAAGCTACCGGAAAGCAAACAGCAATTAGAGAGCAGGAATGCTCAAGTATAATGGGATAGGGACGTCTTTCTCAAATAACTGAGTATTGTTGATCAAGAAATATTTTAGGAATCATAATAAAAATCACATTACATTCCAAATATGAAATTGATGAAACAACACAAAAAAGTGTTGACTTGGGGGTTTTACTATGTAACAAATTTCATTTTGTGTGGCTGTGTAATTAGCATAGGTAATATAGGTATATCTCAATTTTATGTAATCTTGTAAAAACAAATGAGGGATGCGCATATGTAAACAAAAGAATAATTAATAATTAAATCAATTCGCATTATGTAGCCGATTTCACAGTCATGACCTCTGTTTAAAATAAGTGTATACGTACATATATATAAATATATAATCTTGAACGTATACATATATAACAATTGAACTTTGCATCATATTTATAACTAAGAAAATAAGGGTGATATCATCATCAAAATTTGACTTACATTGTATACATTTCCTTTCAACTCATTTCACTGCAATCAGTCCCCCTTCTGAAGTATATAAGGAAATTATAAAAAAATTATTTATTTGCAACCTGCCTTGAATATTAAATTATGAGCACACATACCTATAACAGTGAATACCTCTTGTGTGCTATATAGATAAATATATTTATTATATATACATTGGATGAAATATAATATTGCCAAATTTAATATGAATAATTGTGCAGTTTTCCGTTATTTGATAATAGCTTTATCTTATATAAAACTGCTTTGATACATCTCTTCAGTGCCAATGAATATTGATGTTGGAAAAACAACAGGAGAAATTATTAACAAACGAAAAGTTGTAACACTTAAATATGGTAGACATGTGTATATATAACTACCTTTAAAAAAATCTTCTTACTCAGATAAAACTATAGTTCAGTGGCGTCAATAATTGTCGGAATATAAGAGCAGTGCAATATCAATGCTCGATTTCTCCGTTATTATCCGAATATCTAAAAATTTTTTCATACAGTACATTTTTATCTGTAGCGCTATTGCTCAATAATATTTTCAACTCTTTCTTGCTGATTTTTTATTTAATTCTAAATAATATCGTAATTCCATTTCAATCAACTTTTAAGATGTAATTGCATGATTTCATATAGTACATTTTCTCTTTTGAACTTATTTTACTTTTATAGCTTTATAACGGAATATATTATTTGTTTGAATATAATGACTTTATTAAATATATATTTGTTTTAATGTCGCCGAAAAGATTGTGTATCAATACCTAACTATATTAAAAATCTAAATTTGGATCTTGAGCTGTCGTGTCAAAGATTTGTCCTGTTTGAAACCGTCAATTATTAATATATTTGGTTACCTTAGTTTAAGTGTATATATTGAAGTGAATTTGTATGTTAAGTGAAATTAATAATTTTGAATTCTATTTAACCTAATCATTATAATTTTAAAAGGAAAAACAAATCTTGTAGTGAACACGTTGTGCATATAGCTAAATTATACTACCGATTTCAATGTAGCACGATAGTTTCGCTATTGCTATTGTAAGATAATAAAAAATAATAGATATTTTATACATGTATTTTAATCGCAACGAAGTCATTTTATTCAGCTCAATGGGTCAGATACAATGCAAGGATTTTGAATTCCATTTGCATAGTAATAATGCCTCATAGGGATCGGATAAAAAGATGAGACACTTGGTAGTTTATTTTGGCTGTGTTATGCATCGATCACCATTATGTTACAATAAAATGAAAGAAGTTCAAAACATGAATAATGCAGATAACCGTCAAACGAGGCTTTATTAGAATGCTGGTTATACTCGGTAAACTTCACCGATCTCAATGTATCGAATACACTAAGTAAATATAAGTATCTATATGAGGTTTCATTTTATCCACTCTCATTTACCTCGGTGTATAGTCCACCAAGACATCAAATCCAATGTGAAGAGTACCAAAACTTAATAAATACACACAGATATAGATTCATAATGGGTGGATATTTCAACGCAAAGAATACGTACTGGGGTTCGAAGCTTACGACTACAAAGGGGCGAGAACTTTATAAAGCACTGCAGTCAACCGGAAGTTATGCATTATCGACGGGCCTACCATCATATTGGCCAACAGATAGTCAAAAAATTCCAGACCTGATAGATTTTTTCATTGTCGATAAAATATCCCGGAACTATCTATCGATTAATCAGGGTTATGACCTAAACTCGGATCGTTCGCCAATCTACTTTACCTATAGTGAAACCGTAATTTTTAAAGACAATACAGCGGCCTTGTGCAATAAACGTACAGATTGGGAATACTTCAGAAAGATCATGGAATGTTATGAAAGCAAATATGACTCTAAATTAAATATAGACCAACTGGAATCTGAAATTTTACATTTTACAACAAGCGTGCAACATGCAGCTTGGAAAAGTACACCGAAAGTAAGGAAATTTACTGTGAATTTCCCAATGATATAAGAGAAATAATAAAATTAAAGCGTAAGCTACGACGTATGTGGCATCAAACTCGTTGCCATGTTGATAAATCCATTTTAAATAAAGTGTCAAAAGATCTTAATCGGCAAATTAAGAGGTTAAAAAATGAAAGTTTCGCAAAATATCTTCGGTCCTTAACCAATGAAAGAAATTCCGATTACTCTCTTTGGAAAAGCTGTAAAAGACTACAAACACCAAAAACTCACGTATGTCCCATTAAAATAGGCGCAGATACTTGGGCCAGAGATAATTAAAAAAAAAGCGGAAGTATTTTCCGATTATTTAGCTAAAATATTCTCCCCATATGAAAGAAATGTAGATTATCCTACTGTTTGCAGTCAGGAAAGTGAGGAAATCTCAAGTTGTACAAGCAGTGAGTTAAGTGAGGAAATAAAAAACCTGAAAAACAAAAAATCCTCCGGTTACGACCTGATTATTGCCGAGGTTCTAAAACAACTTCCTCCCATAAGTGTAGTAAAAATTACCAGCATTATTAATGCGCCTTTTAATCTTAAATACGTGCCAACTTATTGGAAAATTGTTGAAGTTATTATGATTCAAAAGCCAGGAAAACCAGGATATGATGTTTCTTCTTACAGACCCATATCACTTCTTCCGACAATAGCGAAACTTTTTGAGAAAATTCTCATAAAATGTCTCAATAAAATCATAGAACGAAAAGCCATAATTCCAGTTCATCAGTTTGGGTTTCGAGCTAACCATTCTACGATTGATCAAATTCATAGAATTACAAATACTATAGAAAAAGCATTTGAGGAAAAGAAATTATGTTCTACCGTGTTTTTGGATGTTGCAAAAGCGTTCGATAAAGTTTGCCACAAAGGACTGCTTTCGAAATTGAAACTGATTTTACCGAAACAGCATTATGATATCATAAAATCATATTTGTCAGATCGCTACTTCCGTGTTAAAAAAGGATACGAGTATTCTAGTCTTAAGGAAATAAAAGCAGGAGTTCCACAAGGTAGTGTGTTGGGCCCTCTTCTTTATATTTTATTCACGCATGACCTGCCAGTAGACTACAATTATACAACAGCCACATTTGCAGATGATACCGGGTTGCTTGCTGTTGGTAGCAGTGAACATGAGTCAACTAATAATCACCAAGAAGCTGTAAATAAAGTCCTACATTGGGCAAAGAAATGGCAGATAAAACTCAATGAAGCTAAGTCTGTACACATTGTTTTCACGTACAACAAAATACAGTACTTACCAATTTTCATAGACGGTATACGAATACCATACTTCAACTCCGCTAAATACTGGCGATTTGACACTTGACTTTAAGCTACGGTGGAAAATTCATGTAAAAAACAAACGGAAAGAACTAGACATACGACTCAATTAATTGGCTAATTGGTAACAAATCAATGTTATCCATCGAAAATAAGTTCCTTATCTATAAACAAGTACTCAGACCGATATGGAGCTATGGTGCACAACTCTGGGGATGTACTAACGCAAATAATAAGAAAGTCATCCAACAATTTCAAACCAAGTACTAAGGCTTATTGTCAAAGCGCCATGGTATTGTAGATGTACTGATATAGAGCGTGATCTAAACGTAAACTCAGTTAACGCTGAAATATTAAAAATTGCAGCAACACATAAAGCCAGGTTGCAAAAGCATTGAAACGAAGAAGTAGTCATATTAACTTCTAGAGAACTTCGCGTAAAACCCAGCGATCTTTTAAATTAGCCAATACTCTCAGAGTATTTTTGTAATTTTGTAATAATTTATATCATACTCAAGTTGCTTGTTAGTCTTTCTTTTGTAAATATTTTAGAACTAGGCAATGTAAAATAAACAACACAAAAAAAAAAAAATTTTGTCTTTGATAACTTTTTTGCTTGCATATAAGGTCCTGTACGTATTTAAAGTTCTTTCCATATTAACTGAATGTAATTGGCGTATGGCGTGAAAAGAAAGTCATTTTTTAGACAGTATTTCGCTCTCATTTGTAATTCAATGAGGTAAAATAAAATAATGGGTGGCATGTAGCAAGACTCATAACCTAACGCTAGTTTGTTGTACGTGTAAAATTTAGCGGCCATCGAGTTTTAACAATGTTGCAACTAAAGTGAAGCAGAATATTAATTGCATTTTATAGACCTGACTATCGCTATTGAGGCATTTGCATTTTTTAATTTTAATGCCACATAGTAAAATGCGGCTTACACTAGCGCATAGGAGCTGATAAAAAAGTACTCACCACACTTGTTTTTCCACATTCAGTTGCCAGTTGCTACCGGTGCCGTCTTTTCACACCGTAAATGATAAAATTGTTGGTTCAGCTTAAAACATATAGACTAATTATAAATAACGTATAACGTGTTTGAAAGCGCTAATGGCGACTTAATGATTTACTCTGATGTACATATCACATAAATTTCTGTTTGTATATATTCATTTGTAAATTTGTAACGTATATAGTTGCTTATTATGAATAAAAATGTATATACACCCATTTCCACCTCTTATTATATTGCTGTGAGGTGAAAAGGCTGCCGTACCGGAGGTCACATTTCAACCACTTTTTGAGGGGAGAAATCTAATCGAAAGATGGGCGTTACTTTTGCGCAAAAATATTAAAGAATTTGCTATTAGAATTAATTTAGAAAAATTTGAACTTTTCAACGAAATAAAGCTATATATAGTGATGCATGTGTTATCAAGATAGTTGAAGCGAATGGCATAGCAAATTCGTAGATAATGCTCCAAAAGCTAAGCTTATAATATGAAATTTTTAATACTGAATTAATCAGATCAGTAACAGGGAACTCAATATTAAATTGATTGAAATATTTCATTAATATAGTCTGAACAAATTCTTAAATGTTTTTGATCTACATACATTTGTTCTGTTCGCGTTATAGCTGTTGCTGTTCGTAACACGTCCCACGTCAAATGTCACCTAGTTAAATATTTTATCAAACCAATTCTGTGTATAACCGAATCTTTTCTCTTTATTTGACATTTATATTCTTGCTTAATATTTTATATTTTATTTTTAATAAGAATTTAATGTAGTCATTAATACAAATACGTAATATACAATGTGTAAATTTGATCAAACAGTCGAAATAAAATTCGCTAAGATTTTCCTTGTTGTGAATAAGAAACGTGTTTTCATACAATGTTCTTACGAGAAATATTTCTTCATTTCAAAGTAGAACTCTTATTGTTTTATACTACCTATGTATAAGCAAAATTTGATAGCGTCAGCAATCATTTTCGAAACTCTAAGTTGTCCGACGGTACTTTTAGAAAAAATCAAGATTTTCAATTTTTCAATATAAATAATACCCAAGTGTTATAAAACAAGTTCTGTTATTGCAATTAGTCTGAGATGCTCATAGTATACATATAAAAATGAAAAAGCTATCTGGTCATAAGATACTATTGTATTTGTAAGACCTTTAAGACATGTGGATAATATTGGTTTATGTAACCTCCGAAAATTGCGGTATAATATATGATATTTAAGTCAAAATATAATTATCAATCATTGGGGAAGTATGTATTTATTTGACTAATTCCCACGAAATCTAATGCGGGAGACGCAACTAATTTTCTTAGGTATATTAAAAAAATAGTTTTCCTGAACTGAACATCAATTCCCCGTAACTTGAAATTTCGTATAATCATTTATTTACAAAAAATTTAAGATCATGGCGGAACTAATAGAAAGCGAACTTTTCTTTTAAGTCGCCCGAAAATTATTATTTAATAAGATCTAAGCCAAACCATTTGAATGACTTAATTTTCTGCATTTACATATTCTATAATTGTGCTATATACAGTCAATACATTGAAAGGTGTTGTCAACATGCCTTACTAGACCTGTACATATTAAAAAGAATACTGCCGTAAATATAAAATTAATAATTATCACCAAATGGTTGTGTGATCATGTCTGGCTGGTCTAATGTGGCAACTGTCGACCTTTAAAAAGCAAAGATGGTCTGCTTCATACATATGTATATACATGGCAGGCTGGCGACAGAACATAATTTATTGCTTTTGATGTACGCCGTCACTAATAGCTAAATATAATATTGGTATTCTGATTACACATAGTTACCTGGGACAGGTCTACGAAAAATGCTGAGATTTTCTTGTAAGTAAATTTAGAAATTCGTAGAAAATATTTTACATGCACTCACATAAAAAATATTATCAGTCTAATTTTAAATTTTATGTACATACATATATAATTTTAATTTTATAATACTTAGGCAGATTTTCAGGAACACATTGTAAACTTATTGGTTATACCTAAGAAATATTTCGTTTTCGCAAGACTATCAAAAAGACTGTTTAAACTAATCACAAAATATATTTTGTAAGCAAATTTTAACCGTGAAACCATAAGTAAAACATTTATACATACATAGGTACATGTATCAAAAAGATCACTGACCACAATGGTTGAGAAAGGATACATTTGTGCTTGTTTACACCACATGGTATCCTTGTAAATTTAGCGTATACAAAAATCTATGGGTTTTATATTTGACCTTCAAAACTCACCAAAAATAAAACTAAATTTTTTAAATGGCTTCTTCACAGCATTCTATGTTATTTATGCGTTCCGTTTTGGAAAATAAAGCAAGCAAAAAATATTGTAAAAACGGGTTGAACTCATAAATCAGTTGTTATTGTTATAGCAAACAATATGCTTCTTTGTGAATGAAAAAGTAAGGACAGAAAAATCATAACGGTGCAAACAAAAGTGCGAACGTTAAGTGTGAACCAATTGCAACAGTTTCGTTTACCAACGCATTATGCAAGAGTTTCACTTATCTAAAATGAGCCACCGTGTCGCGCAATATGAAGTCGACAGAAGATAAATTTCCAGAAAAGTAGAATTCGTTGTATCAGAAAACGTCAGTTCGGACAATGAAAAGTATGTAAATATGTTTTGGAAATGTAAAGTGACTATGACAAAGTCCTGAAATATTAACAATACACCACCCGCATTGGAAAGTGTTGTGACTATCCTATATATGTATGTATATAAAGTTCACGTTCCCATTTTATTACTGCAGATTATGTTATATTTAAAATTCAAACAGAAAATTCCGATAATTTTTTTTGAAACGAGTGTGGTTCAATATATATTTATTTATAGTTGCTAAGAGGCTAGCTATGATTTAGATAAAATAACGGTAAATTATCCAAAACTGTATCAATACTAAAAATAATTGTAATCAATGACTGCGACCATACATATTTACGTGTCCTTATAATAATTTTCTATCCTACATAAAATCATAACTTTCACAATTGTGTTGTTTGATCACAAGGAATAGACCCCTTCTCAACTTTCTATTGTCACTTAAAATTTTTATTCTCTATGCAACAATCTTAATGATGATTCATTCGTACCATAATCATCACATATGTATATAGGCAAACGTGACAATCGCACACATTTCAACTAAAAAATATGAACTAAAATTTTTTATAATTTTGACAGTAGTAATTTTTAAAGCCTTTATTAGCCCTACATTTGGTGTTAAGCTTTGCACTTGCAAAAAACCAAGGTATTCGTACGGGGCAAAAAAAGGAAGTCGTTTTAGAGGACAACGATTCAAATGCCGATTTCAGCAAATTGTGAGGCAATATTCAAATGTTTTTGATTGTAGAACGTTGGGTATTGATGCCTTTAAAATTGGTATGAATTTAAAATAAATATAGATAGTTAAGTAGAAATTAAAGTGCGGTTTTTGCTCGTATGTAAATAAATAATTTAAAAGTATGTACTTAAGTCAATTTTATAAGACAAAAAATAATTTTCAATTTTTCAATTCAACACCTACGATGTCGCACGAAACCAATTTTAAGTAGTTATCATCCGATTTTTAAACAAGGCTTTTCTTAATTATATTATATAAAAATTAAAATTTAATTATATAAAAATGACCTGTTTATACTTAAAATTTTGATAGCTTTCTGCTTATATTTCCAATGCAGTGGTAACAAGTGTTTCTTTTTGATGTCGCACGGGACATTGAAAAATTATATATGAAAATAAGAGAGCAAAAACTTAGAGTTATTTGCAATCGCACACTTTCTTGTGGATTTTATTTTGTTGTTTGTGCCCTTAGGAAGGGTTTACACACAGCAAAAGTTAATGCATAAAAAACAAAATGAAGTAGAATCGTATCGAAATGAGAAAAGTAGCTCCTGCGTGACTAGGCCTTCGTATATCCCGAAATTGATTATGAAGAAATTGAATCCTTAAAAGCCTGATAACTCCGATTTCAGTTACAAACAACATTTGTTCTACAATTTTTCATACAAATTATTATTTTAGATTTTACAGGGAGGTCCTTTGAGGAACCACTAGGTGCTCATTAGAGAAATTTATTATAAATATATATTTTTACAAAAATCCACATTTTATTGATATATCAAAGCAAAACGTCACGTAATATACTAAATATAGCGGTTAGTTCTTGGAGGAACCGCTAGGAGTTTAAGGGTTAAATTTTATTTAATATAGGTAAATTTAAGTATTTAACTATAAAAATATACAAAAGCTTTGTAATTTTAATAATTTTCAATAATAATAAATTAATAATAAATCCAATAATGTAAAGTTACTAACTTTGACAAATATTGTTCTATAGCTTACAAGGGCTGCTTACCTTTTATACATTAATAGTTTTATTTCGATTTTATGGTTCTTAATTTCTGTTTACCTCAATCCAAATTTCTAAGGTTTAAATAATTGGACTGAGCAAAAGCTTAAATTTAAAAACGCTAATATTACAAGCAATTGTTTTTAGCAAATTAAAAATCTTAGTAATTATTTATTACAGCAAAGTTCTGGTAATGACAACAAAATGGATGCACATAAATAGCCCATAATTGGTGATAATTGGAATGCGCTACAATTGCCACCGATTTACCCTTTTAAGTAAAGTCATGATCGTAATTGGCTGTCCACTCGGTGTATATGCATATACAGAGGTGGACATAATTATTCACACATCGTTCAGTTTTCCACAAAAACAGTTTTATCTTGGAAATCATAAAAACTAGCTTATAGGTTTGTTCTAAGGAAATATTTATTCATATCTTATAATAATTTTATAAATTGACTTTCCATTTTAAATAAATCTACCAAAATTGCATATTCCCAAGGTTTAGCTTTTGAGGGCTTTCTTTTAAATTATCCTTCAGTATATTCAAGAACTGCTTTATCCATTGTCCCCTCAATGAATACGAGATTTCCAACACCGGCTGCTGACATACAACCCCATACCATGACTCCTCCACCCCCATGTTTAACTGTACTTATTAAGGTATTTTTCACAAATTCAGTATTAGGGTTTCTCCAGACCCAGACTGAAAAATATTGAATTTACTCTCGTTGCTAAAGAGAATGTTGCTCCAGAACTCAGATGGTTTATCCTTGTATGCTTTTGTGAAGTCCACCCTTTTTTATTAGCGTTGATGACGACAGGTTTTTTCGTGCTATTCGTGAACTGTAGCCAGCACGATGCAAGATCCTGCGTACAGTTTTTACGTGAATATTTTTTCCAATTTCTTCACGAACTTCTGCTATCACCTGCGTAAAGGTAATATTGGGATTCTTTTCAAGTTTTCTTACAATTTGCCGTTTTCAGCGTTGGTCAGCTTGCGGTTTTCTTATTCTTCAAAGCGTTTTATGATGCTGTAAATAGTATATCTGCATCTATTTACATGTTTACCTATTTCGGCACTTGAAATATTTTGTTTATATAAATATAAAAATTTTTTTCTTACTTCTGCGGTAGTTTCTTTTAATTTTCGACTCATTTTAAATAATGACAACTCACTTGCACAAATAACAATACCGAATGTCGGAAATTCAATGTAAAATTTTAAATTTCGAGTGTAGCATTTTTGATTAAAATGGCATGACTTTGAGTTGTGTGAATAATTTTGTCCCTCGAATAAATGAAGTAATGTGGAATTTTGGTAGATTTATTTAAAATGGAAAGTCAATTTATTAAATTATTGTTATTTTTAAATACCTAAGATATGAATAAAGATTTCCTTAGAACAAACCTATAAATTAGTTTTCATGATTTCCAAGATAAAACTGTTTTTGTGAAAAACTGAACGATGTGTGAATAATTATGTCCGCCTCTGTAATTATATATGGTTTTCCGCATGCTTAAGCTTGATAGCACACAAACTTAATTTTTGTTGTATCGTTTCTATACGTTAAGTGGGTCATAATTCACCCACTCAAACGCAACACCAGGGCATCATAAAATTTGTTTACAATGCCAACACCATAATGCAATGCTGCCGAAAGCATTGCTAGAAATAATACTACAAACAATAACAGTAACATCAAACAGTCATACGTACATATTTATTACTTTTTACAATCGTTTAAAAATACATGAAAAATTAAGTCAACAGAATATTCGTGCATGCATAACTCCTCCTACAAATGCGTAGTGTACGATGTTTCACATACACCTTGCAATAAAGTGAACAATTTTCAAAGTCACAGTCGTGATTGTATGTAATATTATTTTGGTTTTATGAGTCAACAAACAAATTTTGCATTATCAATGTGTTTTACATTACGCATGTCACCACTTATTTTTGCTTATAGATGGCAATGTAAAAAAATGTCAATAGTCGAACGCTAATTAATAATTGTAAATAGTCAAACAGCGATTAACAGAGATACAAATTGTGTGAGGAATATAAAGGAGAAGTTTATGTGAGGTGTAATTGACTTAATATCAAAAAGAAGAAGAAGATAAAACCTCATCAGAATGCACTTACTTAAGCTACTGAGTCCTTATACATACTATATAATGTCAAACACTGGACTGGGTATTGGCCACACACAAAAGAGTAATCATATGCGTCTAAATTTTTAAATAGGGCTTATTAGAAAAAATCATTAGAAAATAGTATAGTATGTAATTTGCTGAAACGGTAAAAATATACAATACACGGTTTCGATTTAATTCAACTGCGTATATCATTTTTCTGTGAAGCCTATGTATATGGCATATGCTATAAAAGGTCAAAATCGAAACCTCGAAAAAAGGATAAACTTTTTTATTTCAAAAAATATTAATCCGCTTTTTTAATACTGATTTCGTTGTGAATATAATTCAGTGCTCTTTAAATTGGTACATGTAAATATACAAATTTATATTTTTTTATTAAATTGACGAACTATTTGAATCCTTAATCGTTCATCTGTTCAGCATCTGTGATATACTCTTCATCACATTCGAAATCATCCTAGCGTTACGTTTGAAGTTTTTGTCACCAACACAACTACATCGGATATAAAGTTTTATTGAAAGGTCATTCGTCTAAATAGGGGCTTTCATCAAGAATTTGCACATGAATTTGAATTTTGGCGTTTGCTTCTAACATTAGGCTTTAGATCTATGATTAATCAAGTCGAAAGCCCTGACAGTTCTTTATACATATTTATAAATGGAGTAAGTATTTATAATTAACATTTGGACCAGTAAACATACCACAATATTTAATTTTATATGTAAACATGTACAAAGTAAATTATAACAAATATACATATATTACGTTCTAATCTACTTCAGAGTTCAGTCTTGAAAATCTATATTTTTGAAACTTCCCTACACATCAACCGATCCACCATAACCAATTATAATGGTCTTATGTGTATATCCTTGCATAACCCAAGATCCACCACCCTCACGAATTGATAGGTCAAAATATTGATATAATCCAGGGTCAACATTTTACAATTGCAAGATCAAAATATTTTCTGAATAATGTTTCGACATTTGGATATGAATTTAACAAAGTTAAATTTGATAAATTTTGTACAAAGATTTCAGTAGCATTGCAGATTTGAATAATGTTTCGACAATTGGTATCCCTCCACGTATCCCTCCTTCTGGAAGTTTGGCGCCAATTGGTTATACCAAGCGAAGCCAGGTCCCTCTCCACCTGGTCCTTCCATCGGAGTGGAGGTCTCCCTCTTCCTCGGCTTCCACCAGCGGGTACTGCATCGAATACTTTCAGAGCTGGAGCACTTTCATCCATTCGAACAACGTGACCTAGCCAGCGTAGCCGCTGTTTTTTTATTCGCTGGACTATGCCTATGTCGTCGAATAACACATACAGCTCATCGTTCCATCGTCTGCGGTATTCGCCGTTGCCAATGTTTAAGGGACCATAAATCTTCCGCAAAACCTTTCTCTCGAAAACTCCTAGTGCCGTCTCATCGGATGTTGACATCGTCCACGCTTCTGCACCATAAAGTAGGGCGGGAATGATGAGGGACTTGTAGAGTTTGGTTTTTGTTCGTCGAGAGAGGACTTTACTTTTCAATTGCCTACTTAGTCCATAGTAGCACCTGTTGGCAAGAGTGATTCTGCGTTGGATTTCCAGGCTGACATTGTTATCGCTGTTAATGCTGGTTCCCAGGTATACGAAATTATCTACAACTTCAAAGTTATGACTGTCAACAGTGACGTGGGAGCCAAGACGCGAATGCGCTGACTGTTTGTTTGATGACAGGAGATATTTCGTCTTGTCCTCGTTCACCACCAGACCCATACGCTTCGCTTCCTTATCCAGTCTGGAAAAAGCAGAACTAACGGCGCGGGTGTTGTTTCCAACGATATCGATATCATCGGCGTACGCCAGTTGCTGTACACTCTTGTAGAAGATTGTACCTTCTCTATTTAGCTCTGCAGCTCTTATAATTTTCTCCAGCATCAATTTAAAGAAGACGCACGATAGTGAGTCACCTTGTCTGAAACCTCGTCTGGTATCGAACGGCTCGGAGAGGCCCTTCCCGATCCTGACGGAACTTTTGGTGTTGCTCAACGTCAGTTTACACAGCCGTATTAGTTTTGCGGGGATACCAAATTCAGACATCGCGGCATAAAGGCAGCTCCTTTTCGTGCTGTCGAAAGCAGCTTTAAAGTCGACAAAGAGATGGTGTGTGTCGATCCTATTTTCACGGGTCTTCTCCAAAATTTGGCGCATGGTGAGTATCTGGTCTGTTGTTGATTTTCCAGGTCTAAAGCCACACTGATAAGGTCCAATCAGTTTGTTGACGGTGGGCTTTAATCTTTCACACAATACGCTCGACAGAACCTTATACGCGATGTTGAGGAGGCTTATCCCACGGTAATTGGCGCAAATTGTGGGGTCTCCCTTTTTGTGTATTGGGCAGAGTACACTGAGATTCCAATCGTCAGGCATGCTTTCTTCCGACCATATTCTGCAAAGAAGCTGATGCAAGCACCTTATCAGCTCTTCGCCGCCGTATTTGAATAGCTCGGCCGGTAATCCATCGGCCCGGCCGCCTTATTGTTCTTCAAGCGGGTAATTGCTATTCGAATTTCTTCACGGTCGGGCAATGGAACATCTGCTCCATCGTCGTCGATTGGGGAATCGGGTTCGCCATCTCCTGTTGTTGTACTTTCACTGCCATTCAGCAGGCTGGAGAAGTGTTCCCTCCACAAACTCAGTATACTCTGGTCATCAATAACTAGATCACCTCTGGGGGTCCTACAGGAGTGTGCAGCGGTCTTGAAACCTTCAGTTAGTCGCCGGATCTTTTCGTAAAACTTTCGAGCATTACCCCTGTCGGCCAGCTTGTCAAGCTCTTCATACTCACGCATTTCGGCCTCTTTCTTTTTTTGTCTGCAAATGCGTCTCGCTTCCCTCTTCAGCTCTCGGTATTTTTCCCATCCCGCTCGTGTTGCGGTCGATCGCAACATTGCGAGGTAGGCAGTCTGTTTTCTCTCCACTGCGAGACGACAATCCTCATCATACCAGCTGTTTTTTTTTGGCTTTTCCGAAAACCAATGGTTTCGGTTGCAGCTGTACGTAAGGAGTTTGATATGCCGTCCCACAGCTCCCTTATACCGAGATGCTGATGAGTGCTCTCGGAGAGCAGGAGTGCAAGTCGAGTAGAAAATCGTTCGGCTGTCGGTTGTGATTGCAGCTTCTCGATGTCGAACCTTCCTTGTGTTTGTTGACGTGTGCGCTTTTCTACACAGAGGCGGGTGCGTATTTTAGCTGCTACAAGATAGTGGTCCGAGTCGATGTTGGGACCACGAAGCGTACGCACTGATTGATCATTTAAAATTCACAAAGTTATTTCTAATTAAGTTATATTCTCCACCCATCAGCAATGAGCTGAAAAAAGGTGTCTGTTTTGCTTGGATACTGAAATATCATATATATATATATATATAATATATACATATATATATCTGTATTTATTTTTAAATATAAATATTAAAAAAAAGTTGGATAAAATACATATTTACATATAATCAGATTTATGATTCATATAATATATAGTGTGGCGCCACCTTTCCATCTTCTAATGTATGTATGTTTTGTTTACAGCCCAGACAAAAACACATAATTCATTTAATGCACATGGACGATCGCTAAGTTGCTATAAAAGAACTTTAAAACTATAAATATCTTACAAACTTGTAGTGACAAAACAAATCGTTTAAAAAGCATAACGGTTTTACTGAACGAATATACGACAATGATTTGGCGCCAAGATTTTGTAATGAAGAATGTTGGACGTATTCATACTGACACTGAATCATTAAAAGTGAAAATTTGATTACATATAATAACCGTTACTTTAATAATGATGAATTTCATATTTCATGTATAATATCTTTCTATAGTCCTGTAATAAATAGAAAACATTTGCCTGTATTTTTCTAAATCCGTCTTGATATCATATATTATTTAATGTTTTCTGTAAGCAAATGTAGAAAATGTAAATTTTTCCTGGATATTTCCGAGATGATAAGTTCTTAGGTTTAGCAAAGCTAATGTTGGGATCAAAAATACCGAATGGGAGGCGCACTGCTCTTACAATTTAAACCATCATGCTTTCTTTATTCAGCAAAAACAAATACTCATTGGCTTGTGAGAGAATTGACTGAATACAAAATAATTTGAGATAATTATGAACTCTCAAAACCAGACAAGACAATCCCTATTCGTTCGCGTACACGATCTATACGCATGCTTATACATACAATGTACGCACTTACACATACACCATGTTTGCTCGACAGGTCGTAATCAAAACGATAGCGCTACGGTTAAAAATACACGCCTCGAAAAACAGTACCCATGGCAGCCATTTGTTTTTTGTCTCGTTTTCTCTTTCTTTTGAACGGTGGCTTACTCGGTAGGTGTGGATTATACTTGGTACACCAACAACATGATTGCGTGCCGGTAGTGTGTTTATTTTCAGTGAGGGATCAGCCAGCCATGTGTGGTGAGTATATAAAAAAGGTGAGCTTAGGAGCGAATATATTTCTTGTGACCAGTGTTAGACCTAATGATCAAGTATTTACTCAACTTTTTATACCTAAACGAACACAGTCAACAATGCTTGTAACTATAAAAATACGTTGATAGATTGTTAGCAGAAAATTTCGGTATAAAGGAAATAATGCTCTTCGTAAACGAGTATGCTAATGTTTGCTGCTAATGTATTTATGTCACTAAATGTAAAATGTACAATATTTTAAAATATTAAATTTTTGTACATTTTTGTTATATAACATTTTTAAATGTTTTTTATTGGTTAAAATATATAATACAAAATATAATTAAAATGCAAACTAAAATAAATATGTACGCTATATACGTATGTATATGCCTACATACATAGTTAATATACAAACATACATACATACATAAATATTTGAGAAGCAATTATGGCAGTAATCGATTGTCACCCTTTAAACTAAAGTGCTATATTAGATAAAAAAAATCTTTTCATTTAATATTAGTTAAGTGAGTGAAGAATGTCAAAAGAATTTTTTTTATTCAGTACTTGATAAGAGAACTCAGATTTGTATACTATAACTACTAACTACAATAACATATTATTGCCAATAAACTTGTTCTAGTTAGAAATCTTTCTTGTTAAGCAAAAGATTAACACTTCTTCTTCTTGACTGGCGTAGAAACCACTTACGCGGTTATAGCCGAGTCCACAACAGCGCGCCACGCATCTCTCCTTTTCGCAGTTTGGCGCCAATTGGTAATACCAAGCGAAGTCAGGTCCCTCTCCACCTGGTCCTTCCATCGGAGTGGAGGTCTCCCTCTTCCTCGGCTTCCACCAGCGGGTACTGCATCGAATACTTTCAGAGCTGGAGCACTTTCATCCATTCGAACAACATGACGTAGCCAGCGTAGCCGCTGTTTTTTTATTCGCTGGACTATGTCTATGTCGTCGAACAACACATACAGCTCATCATTCCATCTTCTGCTGAATTCGCCGTTGCCAATGTTTAAGGGACCATAAATCTTCCGCAAAACCTTTCTCTCGAAAACTCCTAGTGCCGTCTCATCGGATGTTGACACCGTCCACGCTTCTGCACCATAAAGTAGGACGGGAATGATGAGAGACTTGTAGAGTTTGGTTTTTGTTCGGTTTTCATTTGCCTACTCAGTCCATAGTTGCACCTGTTGGCAAGAGTGATTCTGCGTTGGATTTCCAGGCTGACATTGCTATTGATGTTAATGCTGGTTCCCAGATAGACGAAATTATCTACAACTTCAAAGTTATGACTGTCAGCAGTGACGTGGGAGCCAAGACGCGAACGTCAGCTTACACAGCCGTATTAGTTTTGAGGGGATACCAAATTCAGCTCCTTTTTGTGCTGTGAAAGCAGCTTTAAAGTCGACAAATAGATGGTGTGTGTCGATCCTGTATTCACGGGTCTTCTCCAAGATTTGGCGCATGCTGAATATCTGGCCAGTTGTTGATTTTCCAGGTCTAAAGCCACACTGATAAGGTCCAATCAGTTTGTTGACGGTGGCCTTTAGTCTTTCACACAGTACGCTCGATAGAACCTTATAAGCCTAAGAACCTTACACTGAGATTCCAATCGTCGGGCATGGTTTCTTCCGGCCATATTCCGCAAAGAAGCTGATGCATACCTTATCAGCTCTTCGCCGCCGTATTTGAATAGCTCGGCCGGCAATCCATCGGCCCCCGCCGCCATGTTGTTCTTCAAGCGGGTAATTGCTAGAATCGGGTTCGCCATCTCCAGATGTTGTACTTTCACTGCCATTCAGCAGGCTGGAGAAGTGTTCCCTCCACAAACACAGTATACTCTGGTCATTAACAACTAAATTTCCTCTGGGGGTCCTACAGGAGTGTGCTCCGGTCTTGAAACCTTCAGTTAGTCGCCGGATCTTTTCGTAAAATTTTCGAGCATTATCTCTGTCGGCCAGCTTATCAAGCTCTTCATACTCACGCATTTCGGCCTTTTTCTTTTTTGTCTGCAAATGCGTCTCGCTTCCCTCTTCAGCTCTCGGTATCTTTCCCATCCCGCTCGTGTTGCGGTCGATCGCAACATTGCGAGGTAGGCAGTGTGTTTTCTCTCCACTGCGAGACGACAATCCTTATCATACCAGCTGTTTTTTTGACTTTTCCGAAAGCCAATGGTTTCGGTTGCAGCTGTAAGTAAGGATTTGGATATGTCGTCCCACAGCTCCCTTACACCGAGATGGTGATGAGTACTTTGAGAGCGCAGTCGGTTGTGATTGCAGCTTCTCGATGTCGAACCTTCCTTGTGTTTGTTGACGTGTGCGCTTTTCTACACAGAGGCGGGTGCGTATCCTAGCTGCTACAAGATAGTGGTCCGAGTCGATGTTGGGACCACGAAGCGTACGCACATCAAAAACACTGGAGACCATCTCTCACAACATGATCGATCTAGTTGCGAGATTACAAAGGAAATCACAATAAAAGAAAAACGAAATTAATTGATATTATACGTCATGCAATTATAAGTAACTATTGTGTTTGCAACATCATTTATACTTGGCGTATCTGCTAAGTGATTGCACATGTATTCCTCTTCATGCAATAGCTAACATGGGGAACTTTTACGTATGGTATACTCGTACACACCAAATATCTGAATTATTATACATTCAGTAATATCATAAAAAATACAAACGTACACGCATACGGAGTCAAGTGTGTTCATATTTGGTTTGCCACTGCTGGTAATGGCGGATAGAGCTTAACATTCGAGTTTCGTCTACTTAGCATTAACTAACATTCACATGTTGCCACAGGAGTTGTAACTGAAAAAACCCGTTCAGCAACAATGAAGAGCTTAGGTAAGAGATGGGATAGTTAGAGTCTTGAAGGCCAACATCGAGTTGCGCGTTACTTTTATTGAATGGATAAGCGGCTTGAGGGCAAAACGGCGTATAAAACACTTTAATAGTGGCAAAACCACTGACAATTATTTTTACGCATTTACATAAATTTGCCGCTTGGCTATCCGGAATCGTAGCTACGGTTTAATTACACAGTTGCAAGCAGTTTTTACGATTGCAAAATTTTTCTAATTAAAGACAGTTTTTTTAAGTTTTCCTTGTTCTTTCCACTTTCTACTGACGGTGTTAACGTTGTTTTTTGAGAGCTAAGACTTACGAAACACGGTGGTAGGTATGGAAATAAACTAAAAATAATATTTCCACTGCCATTTAGATTAAGTTTCGCCATGTACATATAAGTTAATGTGTATGTGGCTGTATTTACAGAGATAACTTTTTAAATTTATTAAAACTACCAGCGCAGTCAACATCATATTGAATGGATTCAACTTCATGTTATTAATTCATAATTTTTTTGGTTTGATTTGGCTAAAAGAAATCTGTAAATCTGTAACGGGATCACTTTCTACACAAAATAATATGATTGCTCGTAATGCCATGTAATTAAACTATTTTAAACTGGAACAGTAGTATTACACATCAATGATTTTTACTTTGACTACATCTCCATATAATGAATGATTGAATAAGAAGTTCTTGAAAATGTTTAGTAAAGAATCAAGTTGTTTACATAACATACATTTTATTTTAATTTCAAAGTTTACTATTGTGCTTCTGGTAATGAAGATATTATTGTCATTAAAAGTAATTTGTTTTTTGTATCGTTTTGTTAATATTATTTTTAAGCAAACAATAAAGATTAAGAAATATAACTGGGAACAAAAGTTGACTATATATACAATGCTATATACTATATATACATATGTACATACAACAATGAAAGGGAGAGCTAAATACTATTTGACTCTTAAACATAGTTAGTTTTTGTTTCAGGCAGTGTTGTTATCATTTCTGAATTCATATTCTTACAATGCCACCACCATAAATTATTCAATGAACCATAATTATAATCAATTTGCGATTAGTCTCTGAAAACATCGCTCTCAATTTGTCAGTTTTATATACAATAAAAAAATGTTTAAAAAATGTCGTTAAATATGAATTAACATATAAAGTAAATGCCGCCAAGGCTCAAATACATTGCTGTTTTCATTTTCTAATTTGTGTCCATTTTAATAATAGATGGAATGAATTAAATTTAATTGGTTGTTTAATATTTGATTAATCAAATGAAATGCATTAACACAATACATTATTTAATATTTCTTTATTATTATTAGTATGTATTTCTCCATATATCCCAATAATTTCATTTGTTTCGCTCTATTATTGTAGTTGTATTCGAGCATTATAACTGTTAATTTTTGGTAGTTTCTTTGTAATGGTAAATCCGTTGGCTACAATTTTGCTTAGAAAATGGATTTGAGTATGAATTATGTCTTTATTGGTGAATCTAGTGATTTGCAACGCTAGAGAAGAGCAAATACCTTAGTTGGTATAACTTTTACTTTTCCCTGGCTGCTGTTATGCCTTGGTTAATTATTTATTTGGTTTTCTGTCAATACAAATACTGAATGGCATATACGCTCAACTTCATTTGGTTTGCCTGGAATACTCTATCGAATGTCATGCAAAACATAAAAATTCCTTAATTTTGTGCACTTGTATATATATGTATGTATGTATTGTTGGCATTTTCTGTTTCGGCCGCATACAAAGCAAAGAACTAAACTAAACACTGAATAAATACATATGTATGACTGGAAATAACGCAGAAAAAAATTATGCAGTAGTTCAGTTCTGCCTTCAAGTTTTCTTTGCCTTTTAACATGGAGAAATTGCTGACTAGTGATTTAACAGCTCAGCAAATTTTTCGCTATCGTTAGGCAGAATAGGTACATATATGAGTGGTTCAGTTACAGTGAGCTGTAGCAAATATGGTTGGCGCGAGAATAACTTTATGTTTTGTTAAAATTGATTCTAAGTGATTAAAAACCAATCCACTGATAGAATACAACCATTGGCGACTTTTTAACGCATAACATAATTCTTAGTAATTGGTTTAAAATTTCGAGTTTACATTATGGTTAAGAGGATGCAGTACATCATATGTGTATGTATTTGTACTAAATACAAATATAGGATTGATATTAATAGGTAGTATGTAAGCTTCTAGTAACTGTATGAATTTCAGTTTAAAAAGCATTGCACATTTCTTGTAATGTTTATGTCTTTCATGCCTTAACGCAGTATGTTATTTGTGATAGAAGAACTTGACGGTAAGCTACATAAACTGGCGTCTAGCACTTTTGCTACGGCTGGCTATCCATTCATTTAAATACAACCTTCTAAGTCTCCACCACTTTCCAGTATACATCTAGCAACTTTGTTTATATTTATTTGTCTACATACACATGGATATATAAAAATGCATGTTTGTGTAGATGTATACAATTTCGGCGACTGCTTTTCTTCTGGGTACAAACCTCAATATACGCCAATGACTATAAGCAAGCAGTGCTGATCAGTGGATAAGCGGCATGCTATGGACTTACGAGTGTGCATGTTATAAATGTGAATAGCGACAAAGTCAACAACAGCAGCAAATACACAAGGGGTGTATCATTGTAGAAGCAGATCAGAACGGGGGGGTCGCCTAGATGCGGTCGCTTTGACTTACTTTTGATGGTGTGAGTATAAATATATGTACGAGTTTTTACTCTTTGCTCTTAGTAAATATTTGAATGTATGATTTTGCTTACATATAAACATATTTTCATGTATATATGTACAAGTGCTCAAGTATGTATATACGTAGATATATAACTACATACGCGATGGAGGTGTTCAACATTCACTGGTGCCGCTAGCTCCTATATTCGCTATTCGCTATATACGATGGTCCGCTCATTGCTCACCGCTCATATGTGGAACATTTGCGCGTTTGCCTT
Organism: Zeugodacus cucurbitae; assembly: GCF_028554725.1. Taxonomy (NCBI): domain Eukaryota; kingdom Metazoa; phylum Arthropoda; class Insecta; order Diptera; family Tephritidae; genus Zeugodacus; species Zeugodacus cucurbitae. The sequence goes on from NC_071667.1 coordinate 42,258,048, forward strand.
TGCTTTTTGTCTATAGCAAAATATTGAATTTAATTTTTTGTTAGTAGTAATTTAACAATTTTCCAGTGGTTATCGCATGCGCGTCGCAATTGTGAATTTCGTGTGCGCTTATTGCTTTTGTCAATTATCGTCCAACTGTAATATAAGTTTTTCTTTGTCCAATTGCTTTTGTGTTTATCTCTGTAAACTTATTATTTTTTGCTAAATTTCAAATGGCGCAGAATCACGAGTTTTCGTTTTAAATATTGATCCTAACACGCAAAATTTTATTGAAACAGCGCAAGATCAGTCGGGGTCATCAACAGTTAGATAGAAAATCCAAAGGATTGTCCTAAGATTGTTAGAAATTGTGGCCTTCGTAGTTGTTTGCAATATAAACGGATCAAGTTGGAAATATTTGATATGTGAGAAATTGGTATTAATCATCATTATTTTTCCCACCATATAATGTTTTCGAGATTAATATAGTGTTGAGTAAAAATATTTTAGTGCATAATATGAGTATAATATGAGTATAATATACAATGAGCACCGTCAGTATATGTAAGTGATAGTCTTGTGTACTCCTGAGCGCATTCCGAGGAGAAAAAGACAAATGTAAGTATTTCGATCGATTTCGATTAAAATATTTTTTGAGACCGTGTGCACCTATTGTAAAGGAAATATCCGAAATACTGATGAATGCCTCCAGAAACCTGAACCGATTCTTAATTTTCAAAACAAAATTTTTTGTCTAACTTAGCCAATCCGCACGGGTATAATGCTCTCCATCAGCACTTAAATTTAAATTAGAATTTTCGTTAAGTCTCATCAGTAAACAATGGGTGCTTAATTACTTAACAATTCTATTATAACTGCATTCCATATATTGAAAATGTGTGAAAGCTGTGAAATGTTTTCATTTGTGCTTATTTACCATATTTTAACTCAATATAAATAACAAAATCCATCTTTTACTATTATAGCTTTTCTGTAAGAAAAAAATTGGAAAATACGGCAACATTTCAACTATAAAAAGCAACCAGCTTAAGAGGCGCACCAACAATTTATCTTGAAAGACGTTACGGTATGTAAACTTGACTTGTATGTTTGTTAAATTAAGTGCGCTTAAGCGAAAGAAATTAAGAAAATCAATTCGATTGGGTATGTTTTAGAATTTTACCAAAAATACCGAAAAGGCATAGAAAACTGTATAGAAATTAAGTCATAATAAAACCTAGACGAATTAAGACGCGACCACCATGACTTAGACTGACGAATTACTGGCGAATATAAAGAAGAAAAGTCGAAAGGAGATTCACAATATAGCTCGAGTTGAATGATGACGAGTTTGTGTATTTGGCTATAAAATATGGCGTTTCTAATGGAGCTCAAGCAAAAGACGGGTGACCGAGTTACTGAAAACAAAAATACGAAATAATATATAGATACATATATACAACTAGACCAGGTATTCTCTGGTATTAATATGCACATGTTTCATAAATATGTTTTGAACGAATACTCCGGTTAAAAAGTCAACGGTTTTTTTTGGTAAATATTCTTTATCGCAGATATAATCAAAATAACAAACGTAATAGGAGCTTTCTCCCTTTTTATCTAGACAGCGTCGGCGAATTTTTATTTTGATCACTTTAATAAAATGTCCAACCCAGAAGCCTAAATACATGATCATGCTTTTGCATTTGTTTACATTGGGATATGTTATTGCAAATGGAACACAGGAGAAAAAGTGTCGCTAAGGGAAAATAACGTTAGTATTAAGTGCGGGATTATTATTAACTTTATTGGCTTAAATTCTAGTTGTCTAATATTTATATGTATGTTTAGATATGTGTTTAGATACATACACATATGCACTTATAAGAACAATAGCGAGTAGAAAGTTTGCATACATCGAAAGCGTCTGGTTGGAGTTTTAAAACAGGCCATAAATAAAATAAAGTACTTCGATTACATGATTTTCCTGTTAGGAGCTCCACTATAACAAAGGCATAAGAAATTTAGTAAATAAAAATTAAAGATGAAAGCATTTGTTGAGAATTCTAGGCGTGCAGTATGTTTCCATTTACTTACTTCGATGGCCTTAGTTGAATCGTTACATTACATTGCAGCCGTTCCAACAGTTTTTAAAGCCATGGGAGTCATGAGCCCAATTTACGTTCGGTAAATTGCTGCGGTGCTGAAGTAGCGCGATGTTATGCGACGTGTGGGCAATTGTGGTAAAACGGAAGTTAAAGGAGGCAATAAAATGATGCTATAAAATCCTATGAATGACACATTAAATCAATTGCCAAAAAAATCTCAAACGATATCGTTTTCTCCACGCTAGCCAAAATATATACATATAATATATACTTATTCATATATATATATATATATATAAAAATATGAAATAATTTCATACAACCTTATAACTCCTTTGAAAGTAGAATAAAGTTATAATAAAGTGAATATAGTAAGTCCCTTTACATAATAATATTACTACTACTTATAACAGTAATATTAATTTCAATTATTATTATGTTATAATTTGTTATGTGTATTAAATGATATAATTATAAGTATTACGATATATATATATATATATTTGGCGTAGGAACCGCTTTAAGCGATTATAGCCGAATCCACCAGAGCGCGCCACTCATTCCTCCTTTTTGCTTTTTGGCGCCAACTGGAAACACCAAGTGAAGCCAGGTCACTTTGCACTTGGTCTTTCCACCGGAGTGGAAGTCGTCCTCTTCCGCGGCTTCCTCCAGCGGGTACTGCATCGAATACTTTCAGAGCTGGAGCACTTTCATCCATTCGAACAACATGCCAGCCAGCGTAGCCGCTGTTTTTTTATTCGCTGAACTATGTCAATGTCGTCGTATAAATCGTACAGCTCATCGTTCCATCGTCTGCGGTATTCGCCGTTGCCAATGTTTAGAGGACCATAAATCTTGCACAAAACCTTTCTCTCGAAAACCCCAAGAGTCGTCTCATCGGATGTTGTCATCGTCCACGCTTCAGCGCCATACATCAGGACGATTGTATTACAAAACCCATTGAAAATTATTTAAAATCAACTTAAATTTTGAGGATATTAAAGAGAAGTTGTTATAAAGTATAACAAAACCTTTATTTTTTTTTTATTAAAAAGTATAGTAATTGATACATTAGTGTGACACGTGGCATTGAAGAACTGCCGAGTGAAAAGTCTTCGAATAATATGTTTAAGTACAGATTACCCAAAAGTCATATGTCTTTAGATCCGTCGGTGCACAGCCCATTTAGATTTGAACAAGTTAGATACATTTTTTTATTAAAATCGTAAAAATTCACTGGATATCATTAGTCACAAAGTAACTGCCAGAGGCCGTTGCTGCGAATGATAATGGAAGCGCCATTTTCTTCTTAACTGCTTGGCGTCAAGTGTCTATTATTGAGATGTAATCAAGTGAATCTTAACAGTTATCCGTTCTCTTTAGTAATAATAGCATGCTTATTATTTTTGACATTGACTGTCTGAATTCAGTTTTGTTCCCTTATTTTTAAATGCATAATTCTTAAATTTCGGTGTTTCTTCTCTGAGTGTGTTTTGAATTTTTTATAATATAACAAAAATGTTTACGACTTTTCTTCGAAGGAAAGCAGGCGGTGATCTCTGATCACATAAAATTCATGACTGCTTTATCGGAGCTGAAGATCTTTGTAGGTTTGAAAAAATGTATTTTTATTTGGTAGCCAATAATGGAGATATGCAATGCATTTCTTTGACAGGATGTGAGGCTCAGCAGTGTTTGACTACTTTCACCAAGGCATTGTAAGCGTAATAGTATTGTCATCGACTATTGCATTCTGAAGCAATAATACAAAATAATAAAAAAACAAGACACCTATCCAGCAAACGCGGTAATGCAAGATAAAATGGCGGACTGTAGAGTGCATCAAGTAAAATACAGCAACCGGTTGATTACAGGGGGAAGCCATTTCGATGACTTCATTACCGCCGCTCCGTAAGTGTGTCGGCTTTAGGTGGTTGTTTGGTATATTTTGTAGAGAATACTCAAACTATAACACTTGTTCCCTTATTCGGTTAATCGTTAAATTATTATTTTTCTAACATGTAAATGTAACATTTAATTAAAAAAGGCGTTTTAAATGTGGTGGAACAGTAGAAAGGTGAATTTCTCTTTTATAAAATAAGTATGAGGTTTTTTAAATTTTCTATCTTCAAATATAAATTCATGATAAATCGTACGTCGACTTCAGTTTGTGCTTCATTAGATAACTGAAGTATTAATGATAATTTGTAATTTCATATTTAATTATTAGGAAGCAGTCGTTGGCATTTTGTATTATTTTTTGTATAATTAGTATATGCGTTATTTTTTTTCTTCAAGAGTTATTTTTAAATTACAACAATGCTGTCCAATATTTGTCGACGGAACGGGGTTAATACATTCACCATCATCTAAGCATATTTAACTTATACTTTGAATAATCGGAAATGGGTTGCTAACTTATTTCCATATAGTACATTACCTATTATAAGAACACTATATTTTCTTATAAATTCAAATTCGGCATTATTCGTACTCTTTTAATGGAATTCCAAGAACTGCTCAAAAAGTGTTGAGGCACGCATCACGTAGTCAACGCCGCTCAAACAGTGAGCATTGGGTAATAAAATGTTAAATTTATATTTCAATTAATAATGTCGTTAGTGAATTGGACGTGGAAGCAAAGGGTATATTCAGAGAGAAAAGGCGGCGACATATGCATATAATTGCTTAGATGCAGGCAAAGACGCCTTGACTTGGCTGCAATTAAAAACAAAAAAATTGGAAACATAGACATATTGGAATCAAAGAAAAGAAAATGCCAGCAGACATCGAATAGCGAACATCAGGCAACAAATCAGACATTTTAATGCATTTACTGCGCTTCATTTCAATTCGATCTCCTCGTATGAACTTGGTATATGATGGTTGTGCGGTTCTGCCTCGTTGAAAACACACAACATTATTTACATTTTTCTTTTTTCTATTGCTATGGGTAGAATACAATTTTCTATACTTTTTCTTACCAAACTTCTATCACTGATTTCGATCTCTTAGAATCAATATATTTATAATTAATTTTTGTATTCGCAAAAATTAAAACTTTAGTTTAATTTTTCTTATTTCATAGATAGTAATCAATTTATTAACAGAATAGATTTTAATATATTTATACACGACGAAGCCAAAAATGCCTCGTGGCACGAACAAACTTCAAGCAAACAAATAAGAATTAAGAAGAGGCATTATATGAGAATTACATCGAAAAGAGTATAGAAGTGCTGTACAGACACTGGGAAAAAGTAGTCAAATGTTGCTTTGAACGTTTGTTTGTGTGTTTATATTTATTCCTTTGAGACAACCACCCAAAGGGATCAATATTTCCTTCACGAATGCTCTGACATGGAAGATGCGATGAATTGACGTTTGCGGCCATGAAAATAGTGTGCGGTGACGGTAAACGTAACAGTCATGACTACACAAAAAAAGTATTGTGGGGGTTGTTGCTTTTAGGACTATGGTGAATTTAAAGTTTTAGCGGGGCAAGCCGCCAGGAGGGTGAAATATTAACGCAATTGGAGCATGTTGTTTTGCTTTCGTGACGTCAGTTAGACAGTTAGTGGAAGTAGATTGTCGGCATTATATAAAAGGTTATTGGGGTGTTGTTATTCTTGAATAAATATTTCAGCTGACTGAAAACAATATGACGCACCGTTACGTAGATATTTACTTGTACATATGTATATGATATAATACAATATCTAAAAACGTGAATAAGGAGTGTGTTGTTTTTAATCCCGCCAAGCTTAAGGCTGAATAACATTACTTTTTGTTATAATAGGTCTATATTCGTGTACCCCTAACGGTTTTTATTCGTGTAAACCTAACGCATGAGGGTGTTGAAACCTTTAGAATTGTTGTCATACTTGGCATTAATATCAATGTACAGTTTTTAACGAAAACCGCTTATAACGAACATTTTTTACATTGAGTACTTTAAATAACGAATATCGGGTAAGTACTCGGTTTAACGAACAACGTGAAGAAGACATATGTAGAAAGAGTTAAAAAATAATAACATTACTTTTTGTTAAAATAGGTTTATATTCGTGTACCCCTAACGGTTTATATTCGTGTAAACCTAACGCATGAGGGTGTTGAAACCTTTAGAATTGTTGTCATATTTGGCATAAATATCAATATACAGTTTTTAACGAAAACCGCTTATAACGAACATTTTTTACATTGAGTACTTTAAATAACGAATATCGGGTAAGTACTCGGTTTAACGAACAACGTGAAGAAGACATATGTAGAAAGAGTTAAAAATCAAATAAAATCGTGGTAAAAATAGATATAACAAGTAAGGAAGTGCTAAGTTCGAGTGTAAACGAACATTTTATAGACTCGCAATTTATTTATTTAACTTTATTAATATTATATAATACACAATTTGGCGCACATATTCGTCATATATATTGTATAAAGTCCATTGAAAGTTGGAAACCCTAATATTAGGTTAGAAGCACCGAGGTCTTCATGTTCGATATATAGGGTCTTGAAAACCTATGGGCCGATTTCGGCGATTTTTAGAATGGGGCTGTACACTATAAACGTAATATTTGTTCAAAGTTCTGCATCATTATCTTCACTGGTGCTTACTTTATATACTGTAAAGTAACGATTCAGGTCGTCTTCAAAGTTCTGGTATATAAGAAGAAGGCGTGGTTGTGAAGCGATTTGGGCTAATTTCACAACATATCCTTGGGAAGTAAGGAAACTATTACAAACCATTTCATTAAAACCGGTCGAGTAGTTCCTGAGATATGGTTTTTGACCCATAAGTGGGCGACGCCACGCCCATTTCCCATTTTGTAAAAGAATCTCAGTGTAGCTTCCATCTGCCATTTCTTATGTGAAATTCAGTGTTTCTAACGTTTTGCGTTAGTAAGTTAACTAACTTTTAGTAATTTTCAACCTAACCTTTGTACGGGAGGTGGGCGTGGTTATTTCTTTCATATTTGCACTGTATTTAGATGGGACTAAAAGAAACGACTTCAGAAAGTTTGGTTTATATAGCTTTATTGGTTTGCGAGATATATACAAAAAACCTATTTGAGGGGGGGCCAAGCCCACTTCTCCAAAAAAAATTACATCCAAATATGCCCCTTTATAGTGTGATCCTTTGTGCCAAATTTTATTTCCATAGCTTTATTTATGGCTTAGTTATGGTACTTTATGTGTTTTCGGTCAGTGGTCCGATTGTGCCCATTTTCGAAAGCAACCCAAGAAATAAGTGTGCCAAGTTTCATCAATCTTAATTTTTACTCAAGTTACAGCTTGAACAGACGGACGGACGGACAGATAGACACCCTGATCACTTTGGTATATATAACCCTATATCTAACTAGTTTAGTTTGACGTGTTTCAAACAACCGTTATGTAAATAAAACTATAATACTCTTTTAGCAACATTGTTGCGAGAGTATAAAAATAACTCTTGAAAAAATCAAAAGAAATGTCCAAATTGAAAAATTGAATACAAAAATAATATTTTATTTGATAGAAAAGCTTAGAATTATTGAATTGTAAATAATTACATTAAAAGTGTTCACCGTTTCGCCTATATTAAAAAATAAGGTAAACCTTTCGAAAAATATGAGCTGCTGCTACTAAAAGGAAACATTCCGTAGTGATGAATTTGTTGAATTGGTTCATTTTGGAAGAATTTAGCTGATAAAATATTTGTACACTCTGCAGAACGCTTTGGAGAAAAATATCCAAGGACAACCACTTCTGTATTGATTGGACTTTAGGAAGGAGCCATCAAATATAATCTTCGTATTCCAACGAAGCAAACGATAATGAATCAAAATTTTAAATAGCTAAAGAAATTTACGAGTATTATTCATTCATTTCTTATAACATGAATTTTCTTTTTAATAAAATTACTTCCTTTATGGCAACATTTGAATTGTTCTGTTATGATTTTTACTTTTTTTACAATTCAATTAATGAAAGATATCTAACTCGTTTTTATTGAAAAACATACTCGAATTAACGAAAAATACGATGTAACGAACATGCCTGGCAATTAATGTGTTCGTTATTTCGGAAAACAACTGTATAGAAGGGTAGTTATACATTCCTTTATATTATTCAAATCTATAAAGTATTGAAGTTTTTACTAAGCTTTGAAACATAAAATATAAAGGAAACACATATAAAATTCACGTAGAAATCGTGGTAATGAGAAGTAATTATGGCAGAAATTCATAAAAAAAATAAAATCTTCTGTCGTAAGCTTCAATAAATTGAACTGCTTTATTCTCAATTCTAATTATACGCAATTCAATATAAATCAGTCAGTTCATTGCTTTTCAATCGCACATTATTTAATGCTCTTACTGGCACACTTCACTCAATTACTACCATCAACATCAAACAAGCTACGATAAACATACTATTAACACATTATTAAACAATTAACACATTGAAGTTAACCATAAATAACCAAATGTATATTAATATCAAATAGGTAGTTAAAAGTCAAGCTGCAGTAAACACGCTGAAATAATAAATAAATAAACATGCGTTGGGCGAAAAGGAATTTTTACAACCTTAAAGTACTATAAAACAATAAAACATAAGCAAAAAATAACAAGTAAGGGCTTGACTTGGAATGCAATAGAACACTTGATAATCTCGCAGATTGAAGAATTAAAAGTATAAGAAATATCCGATATGTAGGATCGAGACCCTCATATTCTAGATCTATGGGTACCTACATATGTACTGATTTCATTCGAAAGTATATGTTGTATATATATAACCCTCATATTCTAGATCTATGGGTACCTATGTACTGATTTCATTCGAAAGTATAAGCAGTTGATTAGATTCGAAAATCGTTAGGAGAACGATACATTTATTCTGTCGGGCAGCGTGTTACAAGGGTATCAAAAATAATACTCATCAAAAACATTCAAAAAAATTGAGACTAGTGACAGAAATATGCTACAAAACGTGTTGACTAAAAGCTTATTATAGTCAAATACATTCGTATGTACAAATAGTACATACATGTATTGAATATTGCTGTATCGACAGAAGTGATTAAAAAGAAGTAAAACAATGTTATAGCATAAAATATAATCGTAAATTTCAAATATATCGTATTAATATTTTATAAATTCAAGTCTTGTGCAAACATTGACCATGTTTCTTATTGATTGGTTATAATTTGGTTTATTTACAGTGTTAATATTTGCTTATACCATGTATGAATGAATATATTTATAAAATTTGATTGATTGGCATGCACACAACTATATATCCCGTTAGGTAACTTGAAATCGCATAAGTACCTGTATTATTGGCTACTATATGGCAGTAGCCAATTGAATTATGAAAGGGATTAAATTATCTTATGTTCTCCAAATTTCTAGAACTATGATAGTGTTATATTATTTATAATAATTTACTTAAATAGGAAATTGATGTTATGAAGATATTATTATATTTGTATATTAAAAACTTTCGAATCTTAAACTTTGCATTTTTTTTCAAATATGTAAGATATTTTCATACATATTCCATGCATGTACATATGTATATATTCGTATTCATATGTACATATAATTTATGTGTAGCTATATTTCGTACTGGACTAAATATATGTTTTCCTTGCATTGCCATCTTAGAATATACATATAAAATTTTGTTTCCCCACCCTAAATATTTTACTTTTCATTGCTCTACTCCATTTTGTGTTTTTACATGTTTGTTGTCTGGCAACTGATGAAGTCTAATTTGTATTTTTTTTTTGAATTTTATGCAAGCATGTGACTGAGTCCATACATTCATATGTATAAATGGAATATACATGTGTATATATAAATATGTATTTTATGGTGTGTATACATACGTTCTATATATAGTATTAGTGTCCGACCGATAACCAATTTTTGGCCGCAGCTGATTAATGCAGATTCTTTCATGTACAATTTTATTAAGTAAACGAGTATAGTAACAAATAACATCACAAAATAAGTAAAAAATCAGGTGAAGGTGATATGAAGGCTTCTAAAACCAGCGGTTTTTTCAATTATTTAGACTTATGTGTTGTGGAAGCTTACAGTTACTTTTTCTGATATGAGCAAGTGTTCATTCAGTAAGAGTTCTACGCAGAGAGAAATTGGCAAAATTCGAAAAAAGTTATACAAAAGTGGTTAAACAAAAAGTGTTAAAAGACATAGAAATAATTGTTTTATTTTAAAACAAAGTGAACTATATAAATTGGTAAAGATAAGAGAGTTATTAAAAAAAAGGTGCCATGCCTAAGGCAATGAAAAACATTCTTTGGGATTTCATGATAATCTCCATAATCACGATTTACTATAGCATGCATATACGAATCAATATGAAAGTTTTTGAAATTTTGAAATACTTCACATCTATTTATTGACAACAATTTAACACATTGACAATAACCGGTTTTACTAATTTTTGCACATAGACATATTGTTATCAGAAAAAACTAAAAACTAGCCACATGTTCAGTAGATGGAGCCTTTAAAAGTTATGGTTCGATTTGGACAGTTGTCTATATCAATTTCACCAATTTTCATACATTACGCTGGAGTAGGTACATAAAAGAATAATTTCCGGTAATTTTGGTTAAAATACCTTTAGTTGTTTATGAGATATAAGTATACATAAAACTTAAATTATCCAAATATGTCCCACGATTGTGTAATTTAGTTTTGGCTAAGTTCCAGCAGGATTTTAACGTCCTTTTTACTCTTTATCTCCCCGAAAATAACAACATTATAAACCTGGGTATTCAAGTTACTTTGCTTTAGAACTTGCCAACCTCAGAAGTAAGATTTGCAATGAAGTGATGTTGCTTAGAACTTAATTTTTTGAACGTATAACTTTGAAATATATCTAATACTAATTCGAAACAACTTTGCTCTTCAATTTAAATTCATACAGTTTCTCGTAAGCATGTCATGTGCTTCTGTTACCCTCTATGATATATGCAATATGAGGACGAACTGCAGAATATAAAAGCTTATAACGGGTGATTTTTTTGAGGTTAGGATTTTCATGCATTAGTATTTGACAGATCACGTGGGATTTCAGACATGGTGTCAAAGAGAAAGATGCTCAGTATGCTTTGACATTTCATCATGAATAGACTTACTAACGAGCAACGCTTGCAAATCATTGAATTTTATTACCAAAATCAGTGTTCGGTTCGAAATGTGTTTCGCGCTTTACGTCCGATTTATGGTCTACATAATCGACCAAGTGAGCAAACAATTAATGCGATTGTGACCAAGTTTCGCACTCAGTTTACTTTATTGGACATTAAACCAACCACACGAATGCGTACAGTGCGTACAGAAGAGAATATTGCGTCTGTTTCTGAGAGTGTGGCTGAAGACCGTGAAATGTCGATTCGTCGCCGTTCGCAGCAATTGGGTTTGTGTTATTCGACCACATGGAAGATTTTACGCAAAGATCTTGGTGTAAAACCGTATAAAATACAGCTCGTGCAAGAACTGAAGCCGAACGATCTGCCACAACGTCGAATTTTCAGTGAATGGGCCCTAGAAAAGTTGGCAGAAAATCCGCTTTTTTATCGACAAATTTTGTTCAGCGATGAGGCTCATTTCTGGTTGAATGGCTACGTAAATAAGCAAAATTGCCGCATTTGGGGTGAAGAGCAACCAGAAGCCGTTCAAGAACTGCCCATGCATCCCGAAAAATGCACTGTTTGGTGTGGTTTGTACGCTGGTGGAATCATTGGACCGTATTTTTTCAAAGATGCTGTTGGACGCAACGTTACGGTGAATGGCGATCGCTATCGTTCGATGCTAACAAACTTTTTGTTGCCAAAAATGGAAGAACTGAACTTGGTTGACATGTGGTTTCAACAAGATGGCGCTACATGCCACACAGCTCGCGATTCTATGGCCATTTTGAGGAAAAACTTCGGAGAACAATTCATCTCAAGAAATGGACCCGTAAGTTGGCCACCAAGATCATGCGATTTATCGCCTTTAGACTATTTTTTGTGGGGCTACGTCAAGTCTAAAGTCTACAGAAATAAGCCAGCAACTATTCCAGCTTTGGAAGACAACATTTCCGAAGAAATTCGGGCTATTCCGGCCGAAATGCTCGAAAAAGTTGCCCAAAATTGGACTTTCCGAATGGACCACCTAAGACGCAGCCGCGGTCAACATTTAAATGAAATTATCTTCAAAAAGTAAATGTCATGAACCAATCTAACGTTTCAAATAAAGAACCGATGAGATTTTGCAAATTTTATGCGTTTTTTTTTTTAAAAGTTATCAAGCTCTTAAAAAATCACCCTTTATATATAATAAATTATTGCACAATAAAGTGTTTTAGCTACCCATTCAAACTTTCAAAAACATTAATAATAATATGACAACATATCCAAAAATTATATTATTTTCTCATTTTCATATATCCAGCCATAAATTAACATTCTTACTTAAACAAGCAAACTCATAAAAATCGATACGTTTTTCCATAATACGCATTCTCGTATAAAAATACACGTCGAAATTTATAAGTGCGCAACATATAGATATGTGGTAGTGGCATATGTATATATATGGCATATGTATGTATATATATTTGTATTAAGACGGTGTGGGCATAGACGTACACTTGGTTTATATAAATGTACCTAAACATGTGTTGGAAGGATGAAAGAAAACTTATCATAGCAAAATGAATAAGTAGACAATAACAGAGTTTGTTGGCTTGGATATATCGCCAATGTTTAGATATAGATGGAGCCCTTTGATTCAATGAGTTTATAAAGTTGAACAAACACACATGACTCAAAAGTGGAAACTCTCAATATTCTCTCTCCCATGATAAGAATTTAAGTTGTTGAATCTTTAATGCGCATGCGCTTCGCTAAGTATCTGGTGAGTGATACTAATTTACCAGCAACATACACATTGGGCGAGTGTTAGGATTCATCAAATGATTTGAATTGGTTTGAAAACCAATTGATTTTTGTTTTTTCGTTTTTTGCAAAAACATACATAAGTATATGCAATAGTTTGGAATAAATTTCAACAATTTTAAGAAATTGTCAAAATTATTGGTTATATCTTGTATATGTTGTCTATTTGAAAACGGAACGTCAATTTACTTAGCTAAATTCCGTTTTGAGTTCAAATTGTTTTTGAAAATCTTGCATAACGAGGTGCAGTCAGAAACTTCATAAGAGCAGAATTCAATGCTCTTTATTGTACAGAGCATGTGTATGTAAAGTGAGAATTCAATGTCATGGCAACGTTTCCTTAGGTCAGAGTCAATATTCAAATTGAGAGTATCAAGTGGGGAGTATGCGTAATCGACACTAACACATTTCAACATTTACGTACATGAATGTATACGTATACGAAGTACGTGTGAAGTGTAGCTACGGCGCATATAAGATATTATTTGTGTATAGGGATGAGTATTGTTGAAACAAGTACATTTCTGATTGGGAGCTATGGCGCAATTTTCAGAAATAGTTTCAAAATTTATCTACCTTCAATACGTGTGTTTCGGATAGAGATGTTTCAATTAAGTAAATCAGTTATCGGACGGACGCTCCTTACAAATTCCCATAAGAGAGAAATAATTTATATTAGTAAGGGGTGAGGAATCGTAGTAGTAAGAAATGCACACGTGTACTCGTACAATAGGAATTCAAGAGTTAGTTTACGCTGTGTGTGTGGGTGAGAGAGCATCCTGTACGTTGTGCGCTCACAAATGTGTGTGAATTCACGTATTGGAACTCGCACTGTTTGAAAACAACATATACATATACGAAGGGCACATATACAAGACATGTGGCTTGTTTGGAGCTCGCTCACGCTAGTGGAAGGGAACTGCTTGACTAGATTGATATAGCTGCCGTTTGCCTTTGTTCACATCGAGTGCAGTGTTATATTGGAGTGACGGTGCTGGCGCTGTTTCAAAGTATGTTCACCAGTGGTGGCCTGGCGCATAGTGTATTGAGGCGCGAGCATTTAGAAGTGGTGCGGAGCTGAGCGGAGGAATGCCGCAGGCAAATAGTCATTTCAATTCAATTGTGTGTTGCATGTGTTGACAAAAGAATCTCTGTTTTCAGTGTAGATTTGTACTCCGCATAGCACAGTACGAAGCATACGCTTAAAGCGGTACTTGTAACGTGCACTATAACACAACAATAGCTGCGTCGAAACCAATTGATACGTCGGACATTTATTAATAAGTGTAAATTTTTTACTTCAGTCGATATCGTGTTGCACTGTTAATAAAAAAGGGAAACAGTTTAAAATGATTGTAAGCCTTGACTAAACATTTTCGAATTTCAAATAAAAAATGTGATGTCAATAAATTCGGTATTTTTGGTGAATACAAAACATACATAATATATAGAAGTACTTAGTTTTAAGAAATAAACAAGCGTACAAATCTAATGAGTTTATTTAAAAAAACATTAAACTAAACAAAACGCTTTTCTTCTCTCAACAAAATAACTTTGCCACCCAAATTGAAATCCACCTGCACTTTATATAAAACTGTGACGCAATTAATTGAACATCTTACGCGTTCTATATTAATTACAACAATATTAACAACGGAAACCATCATCAACGTGCCATCAATCGGATCTCTGCGAAAAATTACAAAACCAAAAACAATTATAAATTTGTGTTTGTTTTGATCGTAAAATGGATTTTATTATCGACACCGGCTACAAAAATAACTCGTACGACGGTCATAAACATTCGGACATGTGTTCTGCCAATACAATTAATATACCACAAATAAAAATAAATAAATTTGGAAACCAATAATAAAAATATAAAAACCTTCAAATTGCTTGTGTAATTTATTTCCCATGAATGAACTCTCTACTTCTTTATTGGGAACCATAAACTCACGCGTCTCGCTTGTTCATATGACATTTTATGGGTACCGCACTGGAATACCCCCAATAAAAATATTTGTTACACTTCAAAATAAACAACAACACCATTAACGAATGTGACAACTCATTGAAAACGATCATAAAATGACGTCAAATGTATATCCGTTAACTATGGTTGATATAAATGGTTTAAATCGTAATTAAAACGAAATAATAAATACATTTGAATACAATTATTGAAATCATAAATCATATTAAAAACTTTGTGACTTAACATATTTTAATAAACAAAATTAAACTCAAATTGTCGAAAAATAAATGTGACTATTATACAATAAAATAAAATGTGAATATTAAATCAAATTATCGAAAAAAATAAAACGTTTGTACTAACTTCAACAAACTCCAACTTATGGACCGTGCTGTAAACATTTGCTTTCGTATACCGTGCGCCAACAAAACTTGTATACTCTGCTGCTGAATAATTGCACCACCGTCGATAATGTGTTCTCTTTTGTGATTCTCTTCACTCACATTCAATTTTCTCTCTCTGACTTAACGCATAACCACTCATCTGCACGTACTATGGATTGAATTCTCTTTGACAACGGTACCGGGTTTTAATATCATTATTTTGTTGGGTAATCACGCAATTGATAAATGCACTTGATCGCGAAACTGTTTTGTGAATATTAACAAATTTTATTATATAAATTCCACGCTTCAAATCGCGTCGCTTCGGAAACCCGCGTTCGCGCTGTAAAATTGTCAATTGTCTCTGTTGTTCGCTAAAATACTTGATACTGCTTTATTGGAATCGCGCTCAAAATAACCGTAATTATTCCACCCCTCCCCCAAACCCCAACCATCCCGCTGGCGTGTGCTCTCTACGACCCCCACGATGTCTCGGCAGTCGGGTCGCACGCCGCTGCCGGGACTTGGTGGGGGCCACATCATCACGCTCCACATGCAACTGCTACTGCTTCGTCCACCATCTCCGCTGCTTCGATTATCAATCAACAACCTGTCGCAAATACTATCAATCAATTGCACCACCACCCGCATCACCATCATCACCATCCGCATCTGCAACATCATCATCATCTCCAACACACCGTGCCGACGTTGTCGGCGAATTCAACCTCACTCATACCGACGGCGGCTGTGCTTCCACAACAACAACAACAACAAACGACACCTACGTCGCATTCCACGCCCACTAATGCGGTTATGTATGAAGATCCCCCCCCAGTGCCAATTGCTTCTGTACAACAGCAACAACAACAGCAACAGCAACAACCTATTCACCTGCCCACTCAACAACAACAACAACAGCTCGCAGCTACACCAGTTGGTGGTGCCCAAAGCCCCTCCCAAACACCCGCAGGTGCACAATCTCAAGCACAGCAACATCTCACCTCTCCACACCACCAACAGCAACAACAGCAGCAAACGAATAGTGTGCCTCCTGGTGCGTCTACGAACCTCCAGCAACAGCAACAACAACAGCAAAATTCAGCAGTGGCGTCCGGCCAAACGCAGATTGTTGCGCCGTCTACGGCGAGTGTTTCCCCCTCCAGTGTTAGTTCCCAACCCCCAGGTGAGTTAAATGAAAATCTAGGCTTGAATTGATGTCATCAAAACTAATTGCGAAATATAATGCTGCTTTTCTAATTTCTTAAATTAATAATTTTTTAATGGTCTATTGATTGAACAATTGAAAACTTACTCTTAAACATAAAATAATGTAAAACACACTTTAGAAAACACACGTTTATGTTTTCAAGAAATTTGATTTTATTCTATATACATTATGATTTCGTACTGATCATTACAAAATAATATTATATATACTATATTAATTTTTACAAGAAAATAAAATATTCTTTGTGTAAATTTATCACCAAGGAATGTAAAACATGGGTTTTTCATTCGTATGAATCATTCTTGCATTCAAAGGTTTAACTCTTAAATTTTTACATTAAATCGCACTAAATTTGATAAAAAATTCGATACCATTAAATGCTTCTGTTCCTCAGTTATTGTTTGTTATTCAAAAAAAGTGCAAAACTACTTTTAATTGCCGAAATTATTGCCAACTAATCAATGCGTTCATTATTTATTATTATCATTTCCTTAGCACCGCATATCAAAAAGCATTTAAAAAGGGCTCAAATCTGTTGAATAAAGTGATTTTTGGTGACTTCTGCTTGACCAATTTATCAGATTTCAAATTACAAGAAGCTATTTTTTAAATAATTTTATAGTTCATAAACTTGTTATGGAACAATCCTATATCATATTTAAATAATTACAAATTTTTCGTAATCTATGTATGTTGTACTTTTTAATTTCAGATATGTCATTGTTAGCACCTCTTCACATACCCGCGATTCGACCTGGTTTTGAAGCTGACGCGACGGCCGCAGTTAAAAGACACCCTCATCCTTGGGCTTACGACAGTGATGGGTTCGGTCCAGCACAATATCACGCTCAACAATACTTTCTGGAACGTGAACGAAAGCCGGTTTTCTATGGATACCCCGAAACACAATATCAGGTTAGATAATGGTTAAATAATATTTTAGAGAAATTTTAAAATATTCGGCAAGGACTAAGATTGCATTTGTATTATCCTTCCATTACAGTATTGGAATTACCGGGAACAATCAACACCCGCTGCAGCGGCCTACATGAGCGCTAGTGATGAACGACATGCTGCCGCCGCTGCCGCCCGCCAATCCGTCGAGGGTACTTCGCAATCTAGTTATGAAACGCCAACGTATTCTTCGCCAAGCGGATTGCGAGGATACCCAAGTGAAGCTTATCCAAGTTCAGGTAGGATATTATAAACTATTTGATAAAGTGAAATAATATAGGGAGTCACTATTTATTTAAAAATATAGACATAAACGTTATAGCCAGTTTAAATTTCTGGCAAAAATGGTTGTGTCTTGAAGTTAATGTCATCGACATAAACATTTTTTGCTGCCATAGTATCCCGTTTAACGAACCAGTTATGATTCAAGTATTTTTTTGTATGTACCGGAAATTACCACAATTAATTAATTTTTCGTGAAGAATTGGAAGGTGTAGCTGATCATTGTAACGTAAGAATGTCAAAATAATATTACTTACCCCATTTAGTTCAAATAGGTCAGAGAGTAGTGGACAATGCTACGCTCATTGTTCATTTTTTGAGCGAAATTCTTCTCTACAATCTTACTATAAAATTAACATATTTTGAAGTTTGTCGTCAGCTTTGGTTTACTTTTCAAAAATTCTCGTTTTGGTTGTAAACAATTTACAATACCACTTCTTATAATGCCAATGTTTAAGTGTGTCAAGTTATATTAGGATATTTAGATCAAGGATCGCTTGACCAAATGGCCGACCGTTTCTTTTTTTTTTAGATCTCCGAAAGGGCAGCCCTTGACCGGATAAAATCCGGGTCAACTCCGGTCGCGTAGAACCGGCTGCTGTGGGAGTATATACCTATGGACATTAAGAATAATAAGTTAAATGTATCCTATCTTATCTCTCAAGTAGGATCAAAATTCACACGTTTACAAAATTCAACAAAAATCGGTTCAGTAGTTTAGAAGTGAATCCCGGACAAACAACGTTACGTGAAATTTACATAAATTTTTTGAAATAAGTTCACTCGGTTCATTGGTAACTCCCAAAATAAATAAATTTTTATACTCTCGCAACAAAAGTTGCTAAAGAGAGTATTATAGTTTTGTTCACATAACGGTTGTTTGTAACACCCAAAACTAAACGAGTTAGATATAGGGTTATATATACCAAAGTGATCAGGGTGAAGAGTGGAGTTCAAATCCGAATGCCTGTCTGTCCGTCCGTCCGTCTGTGCAAGCTGTAACTTGAGTAAAAATTAAGATATCTTGATGAAACTTGGCACACTTATTTCTTGGCACCATAGGAAGGTTGCTTTCGAAAATGAGCAAAATCGGATCACTGCCACGCCCACAAAATGGCGAAAACCGAAAACACATAAAGTGCCATAACTAAGCCATAAATAAAGCTATGGAAATAAAATTTGGTATGAAGGATCGCACTATGAAGGGGCATATTTGGATGTAAGTTTTTTGGGGAAGTGGGCGTGGCCCGCCCCCTAATCGGTTTTTTGTACATATCTCGGATACAAATAGAGCTATATGAACCAAACTTTCTGCAGTCGTTTTTTTCAGCCATTTCCTTATACAGTTCAAAAATGACAGAAATCGGATAATAACCACGCCCCCCTCCTATACAAAGGTTAGGTTGAAAATTACTAAAAGTGGGTTAACTCACTAACCAAAAACGTCAGAAACACTAAATTTCACACAAGAAATGGCACTTATGGGTCAAAAACCATATCTCAGGAACTACTCGACCGATTTCAATGAAACTTGGTTTGTAATAGTTTCCTTACATCTCAATGATTAGTTGTGAAAATAGGACAAATCGCTTCACAACCGCGCCTATTTCCTATATACCAAAACTTTGAAGACTATCTGAATCGCTTACTTTACAATATATAATGTAAGCACGAGTGAAGATATCGGTGCAGAGCTTTGCACAAATACTATGTTTATAGTGTTGCAGCCCCATTCTAAAAATCGCCGAAATCGGACCATAGGTTTTTAAGGCCCCATATATCGAACACGAGGGCCTCGGTGCTTCTAACCTAATATTATGGTTTCCAACTTTCAATGGACTTTATGCACTATGTGTCTTTATGACGAATATGTGGGTCAAATTGTGTATTATTAATATAAATAAAGTTAAATAATAAATTGCGAGAGTATAAAATGTTCGGTTACACCCGAACTTAGCCCTTCCTTACTTGTTTCTTACTATTATTTTTTGAGGTTCTTCAATCGGCTGAAAGGTTTAAAGTTCCTCAAATACTTACCCATCTGGTATAACTCACACAGTGTACATGGGTTGATTTCATAAAAAAAAATAACAAATATTTTTTATGAATATTATATACAATATTTGTATGCTTTGTAAACACGATTTTTTATTTAATTTAAGGTGGTACTGCTGGCATTCCTGTTGGTACAGTCGGCCCTTGTACTCCCACTAATGCACTACATGAATGGACTGGACAAGTTTCGGTGCGAAAAAAGCGCAAGCCATACTCGAAATTCCAAACCCTTGAATTGGAGAAGGAGTTCCTTTACAACGCGTATGTTTCCAAACAAAAACGTTGGGAGTTAGCAAGAAACTTAAATCTTACTGAGCGACAGGTAAGCAATGAAACGAAAATTTAATTCTATGTATTATTAATTTTTTTCCCATTTTTTATGTAGGTAAAAATTTGGTTTCAAAATCGACGTATGAAAAATAAAAAGAATTCACAACGTCAAGCCTCCCAACAGAATAACAATAACAGCGCCAATAGTAATCATAATCATGCGCAAGCGACGCAACAACACCACAATACTCATCATATGAATTTGGGTCTGAGCATGGGACATCATACCGCTAAAATGCATCAGTGACCTTTGGACAACAGCAGTGCCAGCACCATGGGCTTCCCCACCTACTAGCATTTGGTGAACATAAAAACCGAAATACAGCCGGAATATCAATAAATGACCAGTTTAACCTACATATTCATACATATAAATTCATATATTGCCGTAACGTATCAACTTCAATATATAAGCAAAAAGTTGCGTACAAATTACATATTGATACATATAGAAGATTAAAGTTCAGAAATCGTATGATGAATCAACAGTAATCAAGAAGATTACCAGCTAAAACATTTACATTGTAAAAAACGAATTCTTATTTGTGTTAATTTATTGTTTTGTGTCAATTTGACTTTACGCATTGTTTGAATTAACTCAGGTATATTCAAACTTATTCCCAGTGTAATTGCTGATAAGGGGGTGTTGCAATCCATAGTTTTTATGTGAAGTTTTATATATACTTTTTTTCATTATTTCGATCCATAAGACGTTTTGAAAGTTCAAATACACTATAATAGGAAATTAATAGGGAAAATGAGAGTTCATTTAACAGTACATAATTATGATTTACTGCTTGATAGCAAACAAACCCAGTAATTGGAATATTTAACAATATATGATAGGCAAAAAATGTGTTGCAGGTTGTTAGGTTAATTTTCGCTTCCTGCATATGGTATGCAATATGTAAAGACACTTTAGAGGCACTGCTGCAGTCAAAGTAATGTTCGAGGTAGAATATAAAAAAATATAAATATCTGAAATATATTTAAACTTAAATTATATTTAAAATAATAATTAAGTAATTTATATCTAATATGGAAATGTAGTGAAATAGTTGGTCCTTAAAAAGTATGTATAAAAATTTTGTCAAATTCTCATAAAACCCTATCTAATATATGTATCTTAATATAATATATTTAAATATAATTAATTAACAATTAAATTCTAAGAACAATATAAAATATTAAATTGATTAGTGAAAGCACGTCTTGAGAATAATCATTTAGTATTTATGGCAGTCAAAACTAACAATGTTAAACTGAAATAAGAATTATCTAAGTGTGTAATTTCGTAAAGTTAGTTTGTAATGCGCACATAAACACACACGTAATATTTGCACACATGCAAAGGAACACTTTTACAATAATGATTACAAACGTTTGTAGTCATCCATGTAGGCAGACATACGTACATACATGTTGTATTCATTAATCCATTATATTATCTTACGTAAATGAGAACCAAAAGCGAAAAAAATAAACTTATTCCAATATGAAAAAAGCTTGTACTTCTAAATGTATTTGCATTGTACGTGTCACAAATTGTCGCTGTGCAACTACTTGGTGTAAACTTGTATGTATTTGTCGTATTTGTATTGTATTTTAAATCAGTTCCTGTAAATACATAAATTAATACTAATAATATTGGAAACCAAAAATTAAACAAAACTAGTACCAATTATTTTTCAGGACAAAGTTTCGCTGTTTATTCTAAAAAAACTGCAGTAAATAAATCTGGCATTTGGAAAAAAGTTTACCTGTGACTCCAATATGGGGATTAATGCTATTTGCACTCTTCTAGGGTAAAAGCGCTGTTTAACGAGAAGATTTTGTTTTCAAAATTAATGGGTAATCAAATATGGTAAACTTTGGTAAATGTTTTACATACACTGCGTTTGAATCAAAATATATATTTTGACTTTCATTTACAATGATATTATTGGACAATATTGGTTTAATTTTTCTTGTCATAATCAACTATATCAATACAAATCACTAAAGAGTTTTATGCCCATAATTTTATCGTGTTAAATGCTAATTGCATACATAAAATGTGTACTGCGTTTTTGTTTTCTTAATATCGACATTCAAATATTTTTAATTAAACACAACTCTGCGTACAGCCCAGCGAAAATTTGAGAAAATTCCGGAAAAATTATGAAGACTAAAGTTAATGTAAAATTAGTATATTGTAAGTTGTATGTGTGTTTGTCTATTAAAGAATAAAACAAAAAATATATCTAGTGATTTATTACTAGCTATCTTAACTAACTAAAGTTCTGCTACCAAAATGTAATAAAAATATTATATATACAGATATATAATAATTATACATATTTCAAGCAACTTTACAAATATATACACAATATATTCACCGTTGAAAGCCAATATTATTTGCATAAGTGTGTTTCTAGATTTAAATTCAATATAAATGTTTTTATTTTGTTACTGTTGTCTGCTATTACTTAATTAGTTGCAAACTGTTCGCATAATTTGGCAAACAAATATCTTGCTATGGAGTGATTATATGTAACTCAACATATACCGTATATACCAAAAGCTAATATTCTTATTAATAATGCCTCTTAAACTTTGTATTACTTCTTATTTAAGTTAGATATTTACAATATTGGTTATTTTTATGTTGATATTTATGTTAATCTTCGTATTAAATTGCAACATCTGTAATATTTTATAGTGAATTTAGTAGTTAGATTGGTTTAGTTGCTTCTTTCTATGATACATGATATATATAGATACTAAATTTTTTTAAGACAACGTTATTGTGTAAAATCATGATAAAATAGTAATAAATAACAATGAATTAATTAAAAAATTGGCTATTCTTTACTATTATTTCGCTAGTAAACATTAATAGTAGCATTTAATTCCAGCAGACACAATTTTGGTAAAATTAATTATTTTTTTTTACTTTTCTGATTAGTTAGCTTCAACCTGCAGGTTAAAAGCAACAAAAATAAGCCACTGGTTGAGTAATGTAAATATTTTTGGTAAGTAATTGCAAGTTTCCAATGTTGAAAAAGACACTATTGCTTACATACCAAGTAGAACAGTTAATGAAAATAATTTATAATTAAACAAACGATCTATGGATCAATTCCAGTACGGTATGTAGTTATAAATACAATATAACCTCTCGTTATCGAATTTATTCGCATACATATAAAAATAATACATTTAAATAGAGCATTTTCAACCACATTGGTGCAAAATGTATTCAAATAAAAATCTGATCCGAATTAACCAGCAGTTGCATAAAATATACACAATTATTGCATACTTTAGTAACACAAAATTAATTTTAAAATCTCACAAAGACGGATGTGTATGTATGTATATATGGATATGATTGAGTATATAATGGAACTGCATACATCCCGGTATAAGAAAAATATAGAATAATAAACATTTAAAATCTTTCTGAAGAAAACATATGAAAATAAAAACATAAAAGTGTGTGAAACGAATTTTTAATATTTACTACTGCAATCCAAACATAATTATATCCATTTTATTTGTAAATAATACTGTATTATGTATTCGTCAACATATTCCTTTATTTTGTATTTTGACGTGAAATCATTTGAACTTGTTCCTAATGGAACTAATATTAAGATTAAATAAAAAAGCAAATGTTTTTATTTTAGTTACGGGTTTTATTAAATACTAAATTCATAATAAATGTTAATGTTTCAATATATGTACATTTGTAATTACAATGGTAATCTGATCCATTGTGTAGATATGAAGGCTTACATAACTTAACAAGTAAATAAGTGCTAAGTTCGGGCGAAACCGAACATTTCATACTTTCGCAATTTATTTATTTACTGTTGTTAAGGTAACACACAATTTGACCCATATACAATAAAATCTTTTTACACGATCTTATTTTACACGATTTTGGAATAACGTGGTTAGTCAAGAAGAAATTTTAAGTTATCATAATTTCGGGTCAACACAAAATTTGACCATAACTTTAAAGCAGTAAATTTCCATTGTTTAGGTCTTAATTAGACGAAAATAATATATATGCCATGAAAAAGTTTGCTTTTTTATTTAGGACACCGTTTTAACGATATTTTTTTTAAATATGTGGTTTTAATTTTTAATTGAAAATGGAATCACTTAAAGAAATATTATAATTAAGTTTTACTATCAAAATAACTTACAGAAAAGTAAAAAGTAACTTAAAAGTGCACATTTTTACTTTTTTTCAGGGACCGGAAATAAGAGTTATTTTACAATTTTTAATAAAAAAAATCATACATAAAGGAACATCGTAGAAAAGTTTTGATTACACCATCATGATTTTTAGGTGAACTATATGCGAAATATTGTATGATTTTTAAATTTTGATTTTTATATATTAAGATCAAAAATAAAAGTTATTTTTGATTTTTATTTTTTAGATCAAAAAATAAGAATCATTTTTGATTTTTATATTTTTAAATCCATAATAAAAATCAATTCAAAATTAATTTTAAAGTGCACACTTTTACTTTTTCTTTCATGTTCTTTGGTACTATCTCTTAATTAACCTCAAATATAGTATTATTACTATAACTTTTACAAAAGCAAACTTTATACGAAAAGAAGCTACTTTCTTGTCGTTTTTTTTTCATAATTAATCAGAAAATCATAAAATAAACTTTTGTACAAAGAAAACAAATTTTATTGTAGAGTCATGTAATCAATAAGAATAAAGATGTCGATATCGACGAAGACGAAGGTAAAGGTAATAAAATAATTCGCAGGGGCATGAAATTCACTACAAGCTTGGAACAACACTTTCTTGCTCATGATCTTGCCATGGAGCGTGTGTTACATTCCAATACAATTCTAATAAACTTAAATCTTTTGTTGCTGGATATCAAGAATTATCTAAACAACTGGAGAAACCAAAAAAAAAAAACAGCTTCTTTTAACCTTTATAACAAAAAACCTATAGAGGCCGCTAATAAATCAGTCCGTAAACGGTTGTTATCAACTAGCGATTTTATATTTTTGTACATATGGATTGAATTTAAACTGAAAAATAAATTTATTTTCTTGTAATAAATATGAATCTTTTTGTTTTATTATTACTCAATGGATTTTAATATAATACCACTTTTTTTGCTCGGTTTTTTTATGAAAATATTTGATTTATTTTCATTTTACACGATTTTTTTAAGGTTGTAGAACAGATCCCCAAATTTACATATGAATCGTGTATTTTTTACATGATTTTGATCTACACAGTTTTCCTAGGAACGTACCTACCGCGTAAAAAAGATTTTACAGTATTCGGCATAAAACCCACTAGTATTAATTTATATCCAAAATTTAATTAGTCAAAGCTGCTCTTATTCTTAATCGAATAAGTATAACAATCGTTTGATTTCCCTCATATAAATATATGCATATAATATTTCTAGAGAAAGTGAGTCACACCATGTTTGCCAAGTATCATAGCTATGATCTAATGTGACAATCTACATATGGGCATTTCCGCCAGAAGGTCTACCACAGACAAAATATTAAACATTATTAGAATTACAAAGTTTTTGCATATTTTCATAGGAAAATATTTAAATTTATTTATATTAAATTATCTCTAAATTAATTCATAACCAATTACGAGATATACCAAAGCCAAGTCGAATAGGAGCTACTTTTCTCATTTCGATTTTTCTACTACATTTGTTTTTTCGTCAAAATTGTTAAAGAAACATATCATGTATTAATTTTTGCTTTGTGTAAAACCTTTATAATGGTATAAAGAGCAAAATAAAATGCATAAGAAAGCATGCGATTGCAAATAACTGTAAGTTTTTGCTCTCTTATTAACTTATATTTTAATGTCCCGTGTGACATCAAAAAACAACACTTGTTCCCACTGCATCGCAAATATAAGCAGCAAGCTCGCCAAATTTGGGTCGCCAAATTTGGGTCGCCAAAACAGTAAATATTTATACAATTAAAATAAAAAAAACCTTGTTAAAAAATCAGAAGATTTGTGGTTTTGGTAACTACTTAAAATTGGTCACGTGCGACATCGACCTTGCGGAATTAAAAAATTTAAAATTATTTTTTGTCTTATAAAGTTGACTTAAGTATGTAAATAGATACATTTACATTAATTATTTACATATGAGCAAAAACTGCACTTTAAATTCCACTGAAATAGCTATTTAATATATAGATTTTGGCGAAAATTATAGGCTTACAAATCAAAATAAGAGTGCTCATTTTAACAAGGTTGTCAGGAAAAAATCGTTTGCTTTTAAAAGTAACGTATGACATATTATTTCTTGATAAATCTCTTAACCAAAATTAAGAAATCCTTTAATTGCTTTTCTAAAATATTTATATTTTTTAAGGTAACTGCTCTCAGTTTAAAATCAAATTTATATTATCAAGTCCAGTTGATTTTATAAAATAATTAACTCTTCATTAGAATATAATTTTTTTGCAAGGAACCGATGGACTGGGAGCAGTTATCAAAAGGAAAGTCTAGCAGATAACGAAATCCAAAAATATGTATACCCGAGGACAGCATTTTCTGAAAAAAACTGTATTTCACATTCATAATACTATTTTCATTTCATACTATGGAATTTTTGTAGTGTTTCTCTTTGGATGTTGGTTAAAATAAATAAATAAATACATTTACTACTTTTTTAAGCCATTTTATTGGACTTGTTGTTAAATAATTCCGTATTATAATAACAAAATCAACATAAATATTATGATGGAAAAAAATGTCCCGTGCGACATGTCCCGTGCGAATGTGGTTAATAATTAATTTAAAAAAATGTATAAATTATTTTTGGATGAAATTCATACCATCTTTAAAGGTCATCAATGCGCAACATTTTACAATCCAAAACATTTGAATATTGCCTCACAATTCGCTGAAATCACCGTTTGAATCGTTGTCCCCAAAAACGACTTCCATTTTTTGTCCCGTGCGAATGCCTTGGTTTTTTGCAATTATCTTGAAAATGAAAACCGTTCCAAAATCAACCTTAACACTAAATGTAGAGCTAATGAAGGGCTATTGAAAAATCCTACTGTCAAAATTAAAAAACATTTTAGTTCATATGTTTTTTTAGTTGAAAGGCGTACGATTGTCCCTTTCGACATGGCGGAAATGCCCATATGTTACAAAAACTGATTGTTCAAAACATATCATTGATGTTTTGAAACGATGAAATATACCTATATGTATGTATATGTGAAAAAACATTTAGGCAATTCACAAGCTTTGTTGGATGTTTTATGTCATATTTTGATATTCTTAAAAAATACGACACTTGTGAGCACCCTTAACATACAACAGTTATATTTTGTCAAAACCAGATATATGTCCGTATTTTCCAGATATATACAAGGTGCAGTATAAATCGGTTGAGAAGTGTTCGGGCAGAAGAGCACGAGCAAAACCGACCACTGACCGACCCAAAAAAACCGGTTCTTCACAGAAAATCGACTACCAACTCGTCGAAATTTTGCCCCAAAACGCCACCCACCGACCGCTCACACTGCCACGAGTGTGTCCCAAAAAAACCGGTTCCAAAAAGTAACCGGTTACTGCAGTACTAGGCATATGCCGCAAAAAAGCGAAAAAATTCGGCAGAAAGTGGGTAAGGGTATAGAATAGCGAACTCAAGAAACATACCACGCAGGGTTGTATCAGTCATATTTTAATTTTGCATGTGAAACAACAGTGTTGATATGACAGTCATAAAAAATATGACAAATAATTCGGTATCACAATGTATGATTAATGGTCACGAGAAAAGGCAAAGGAATTACTACAATAATCTTAATCTCTTTAGATTAATCAAACTTTTAAGCGTTTCCAACATATTAGAGTGATCATTGTATACACATCTTTTTCTACTAAAACAATTATTCAAATTCGTGTGTCAATATTTTAGTTTTTTATGATTTGGGTGGGGAAACTAATTAGAAACGAAGCTATATCATAATGGACTAATGCATTTTCTTTTAGTTAGTATAACCTTTTTTGGTCGTATAACCCTTTTGTTTCAATTTATGATAAAAATCCGACAGCGTTCCACTGATACTGATTTCCATGCATTTCACACTTCATTAAAAAATTATCAATATTTGGGAAATTTTTTGCATTGTTGGACCATTAATGTCTTCCTAGAGAAGTTCTACTTTGTTCAATTCAACACAAGATGAATGGCATTCTAAAGCATTGATAAAACTTAATTTTTTTAAGATATCTGTTGTAGTTTCTATATATCTTCCTTTCGTCTAAGGAAATTTTATTTATCGATATGACATATATAAACGCGGTTGTTACTCATTTTATTTTGGACAAGTTTTCAAGAAGCGTCATATTTATAATGTATTTACTTTCACAACATATTACACAGAGTACAGTTGTTTCTAACGACTAAAGCTAATAGGTATAGATATATAGATCTGAACAGGAAGACGAAACGAATTTAATTCCAGATGTCTGTTTGTCCGTCTACCCGGCCGTACGTCTGCCATACAAGTGCGATTTGGTATTCTGCTAACTAGTAAAAGTGCGATAATTCTTTAACGAAAAGTTTTAGAAATAATTAAAGTTTTTTTTTACAATTGTACCTAGTATACAATGATTAAATACTAACAACAATTCAATTCTAATAAGTTAGAATGATAATTAAAAGCTAAATGTTAGAGAAATTCATTTGCTGCTACAGTTGCCGTGCTAAGTCTGAAGGCCTCTTAGGTTTCAGTCGGTATTCTCGTTCAGCAGTACCTATGAGTCTGGATGCCTCTTGCTGTATAAGCCTCATTTCGTGAGTCTTTGCAAGTTTGGTTATTTCGTTTACTACTGAATTCATACCAAGATCACGGTGAAGGTCAGCAGATCTAACATACAAAGGAGCATTAATTATACTTCTTAGTACCTTATTTTGGAAGCGATGAATGCAGGCAATACAGTTTTGACTTGAGCAACCCCATAGTTGAGCTCCATAGGCCCAAATTGGCTTTAGTACTTGATTATATATAAACAGCTTATTTGCGATTGAAAGCGTGGATCTCCTACCGACCAGATGGTAAAACTTAGCAAATTTTAAATCAAGCTCACACCTTTTTTCCTTGACATGCTCTTTCCAGCGAAGCCTAGCATCTAGGTATCTATCTTTTAGGTAGGAAGCAATTATTTCGCAATATTGTTTGGATAACATTCATTTCAATTTCAGCAGTAGACCCGAATGCCAAACTCTAACGATTCGGTGTACCTGGTCAATTGTTGAATGATGATCACGAAAGCCGAACTGATGTACTGGTATAAGGTGTTTTCGATCTATTATTGATTTAAGCCTCTTTATGAGAACATTCTCGAAGACTTTCGATAGAGCTGGTAGAGTAAGAAATAATTAAAGTAAACTTAAAAATAGTACAACAGTGTTACATGTAAATCAATATAAATATTGGACCATGGACGTGGAACTGCTAAGTTTTAATACTAATTGGAAACAACATCTTTATATTAATGGTTAACATCACGTCAACAAACACAAGAAAGGTTCGACATAGAGAAGCTGCAATCACAACCGACAGCCAAACGATTTTCTACTCGACTTGCACTCCTGCTCTCTGAGAGCACTCATCAGCATCTCGGTATAAGGAAGCTGTGGGACGGCATATCAAACTCCTTACGTACAGCTGCAACCGAAACCATTGGTTTTCGGAAAAGTCAAAAAAACAGCTGGTATGATGAGGATTGTCGTCTCGCAGTGGAGAGAAAACAGACTGCCTACCTCGCAATGTTGCGATCGACCGCAACACGAGCGGGATGGGAAAGATACCGAGAGCTGAAGAGGGAAGCGAGACGCATTTGCAGACAAAAAAAGAAAGAGGCCGAAATGCGTGAGTATGAAGCACTTGACAAACTGGCCGACAGGGGTAATGCTCGAAATTTTTAGGAAAAGATCCGGCGACTAACTGAAGGTTTCAAGACCGTAGCACACTCCTGTAAGACCCCCAGAGGTGATCTAGTTATTGATGACCAGAGTATAGTGGGTTTGTGGAGGGAACACTTCTCCAGCCTGCTGAATGGCAGTGAAAGTACAACACCAGGAGATGGCGAACCCGATTCCCCAATCGACGACGATGTAGCAGATGTTACATTGCCCGACCGTGAAGAAATTCGAATAGCAATTACCCGCTTGAAGAACAATAAGGCGGCGGGGGCCGATGGATTACCGGCCGAGCTATTCAAATACGGCGGCGAAGAGCTGATAAGGTGCTTGCATCAGCTTCTTTGCAGAATATGGTCGGAAGAAAGCATGCCTGACGATTGGAATCTCAGTGTACTCTGCCCAATACACAAAAAGGGAGACCCCACAATTTGCGCCAATTACCGTGGGATAAGCCTCCTCAACATCGCGTATAAGGTTCTGTCGAGCGTATTGTGTGAAAGATTAAAGCCCACCGTCAACAAACTGATTGGACCTTATCAGTGTGGCTTTAGACCTGGAAAATCAACAACAGACCAGATACTCACCATGCGCCAAATTTTGGAGAAGACCCGTGAAAATAGGATCGACACACACCATCTCTTTGTCGACTTTAAAGCTGCTTTCGACAGCACGAAAAGGAGCTGCCTTTATGCCGCGATGTCTGAATTTGGTATCCCCGCAAAACTAATACGGAGAGAAAGGTTTTGCGGAAGATTTATGGTCCCTTAAACATTGGCAACGGCGTATACCGCAGACGATGGAACGATGAGCTGTATGTGATATTCGACGACATAGACATAGTCCAGCGAATAAAAAGACAGCGGCTACGCTGGCTAGGTCATGTTGTTCGAATGGATGAAAGTGCTCCAGCTCTGAAAGTATTCGATGCAGTACCCGCTGGTGGAAGCCGAGGAAGAGGGAGACCTCCACTCCGATGGAAGGACCAGGTGGAGAGGGACCTGTCTTCGCTTGGTATAACCAATTGGCGCCAAACTGGTAAAAGGAGGGATACGTGGCGCGCTGTTTTGGACTCGGCTATAACCGCGTAAGCGGTGTCTACGCCAGTCAAGAAGAAGAAGATCTACGCCAACATACATACATAAATTGGACATATATTTTCGAAATTTCTTTGCATTGCAATTTTTTCTCAAGCATAATTTCATTTATAGCAGGCAAGTGGTATTCACTTAGCCATTATATGTATACGTAATATGCAATGTTGAATTCATATGCAACATTTTTTCTCTCGCAACATGTTACAATTCCAGTTATCCGTCGGTCTGTACGTGCTGACAATGACATGAGTAAAAAAAGTTATTTCGGTGACACTTGGTACAAATGTTCCTGCCGCATTGATGTGGTTGTTATTGCAGATGGAAAATAAAAACACTGCCACGCTCACAAAACTCACTTAACCTGAAAATGATAAAGTGCTGTACCTATATTACAAATCGTACGAATTATAAATTCGGAATAAACGATCACTGTTAATGTTGCTTACTTTTGTTGTTTACAAACATTATAAACATGTTAAATTAAACAACGGCTCGCTAACTAAGCAGTTTAGAGTATATGCATATATCATAAATTATTTAATATCAAATAAATTTGCAGGAAATGTCTCCATGTTACATCCATGTTAAATATAATGACTTTATTGGACTTTATGCCGAACATATCCGTCAACTCACATGGTCTTATAAAATTACATCAAGTTAATTCTTTTTCGATGATCCATTTCCACCACGATTATTTAATTTCGGATTTTTATGATTTTCTTAATCGATAATTATTAATTTTGAGTAATTTTGCAATAAATTATAAATAATCGTTATTTTTGTTTGAGTTAAACATTGTTTAGCTCAAAATAAAACTAACCCTTAGATAACAGGTTTTTCATCAATTACAGTATATGGCAATATCAACATTTTCTGAGTATAGGACCAAATACAATTTTTCGTGATGATTGTAAGTAAAGAAAGTATGATCCCCGTTTTTTGAAATTAAAATATTCGCCTTCGAATTTCGACATTTAGCTGAATGGAAACGCCATTATTATTTATACTATGTAAGTTACCACGAATGTTAAAATACCTTTCCTTCTTTATCAATTAGTATATAAAATTTTTCGATCAAGCTTGTATGACAAAAAAATTAATGTGAAACAAGTAAGGAAGGGCTAAGTTCGGTTGTGACCGACTCTCGCAATTTATTTATTTAATATTATATAATACATAATTTGACCCACATATTCGTCATATATGTATATGGTATAAAGTTCATTAAAAGTTGGAAACCCTAATATTAGGTTAGAAGCACCGAGCCACACCCACATAAAATTGTGTATACCAAATTGGGTGGAGCCCTTCTTTACCTTCGTTATAATACAATTTAAGGTTTCTGGTGTTTTCACTTACTGAATTAAAGCATTTTTAGTAGTTTTCAACATAACCTTTGTATGGGAGGTGTGCGTGGTTATAATCCGATATCCTCCATTTTTGAACTGTATAAGGAAATGCCTGAAAAAACGACTCCTGAGAGTTTCGTTGTTATAGCTTTAGTAGTTTACGAGAAATGTGCAAAAAACTTGGTAGGGGCGGGGTCACGCCCACTTCTCCAAAAAAATTACATCCAAATATGCCCCTTCATATTGCGATCCTTTGTACCAAATTTTATTTCCATAGATTTATTTATGGCTTAGTTATGGCACTTTATGTGTTTTCGGTTTTCGCCATTTTGTGGGCGTGGCAATGGTCCAATTTTGCTCATCTTCGAAAGCAACTTTTCTATGGTGACAAGAAACAACGATTTGAACTCCACTCTTCACCCTGATCATTTTGCTCTATATAACCCTATATCTAACTCGTTTAGTTTTAAGTGTTACAAACAACTGTTATGTGACCAAAACTACAATACTCTCTTAGCAACTTTGTTGCGAGAATATAAAAATACTGGCATAATTTTTTACAATTTGGTTTGTTACTCTTTTGTTGGTACACATATTTCTTCTAATTTAAAGATATAGATTTTTTAACTTAAGTGTTTTTTCCTTGAAGATTTATATTGAAATTGAATAGGTATGCATACCAGGAGAAAAGCTTTTATTTTTTTACCCTTCCTAACCCTTGCTAACTTCTGTCTTATAAGCGTAACCGAATCATTTTATACACCATTCAATTAAGAAGAAAATTTAGATTGTATCTATATTTTAAATTTTTTTAGACTATGTATATCCTGTAATTGATAATACTTTTTAATAAGCCTTTTTGCGACCTTCGAAGGAAAATATTTCGATTTTGGAGGCTTACTTCGAAAATCGAAGTACACACGTTTTTTACCTATGACTCTCCCGAAAAAACTAAACTATTATGTATCTATAATAGCCTGAGTCCGGCCGCCTTCAGGCTACCGTAGCCCGAAAAATACAGTAAGAGAGGCTACTGACGAGTACGACAGGGTACTGATCCCAGTCGCCATTTTTTGAATATTATCTATTACTATCAACTCTCATTATAGTTTCCATATATGTCAAATGCAGGCTACTGATCAGAATCTTAATTCTAATTAAAATAAATGCACAACCATCCGTAGGTACATTGGAATGGCTTTGCAGTCGAAACAAATATATTCACGGACACATAGGACTGGAAAATAATGGCAGAGGCAAATATTTTAATAGTACTATATTTTAAAGCAACTTGTAAGACTTGCTTTACTTCTGTAGGTATAGATATTAATATACAGATGTTGCAGTTCTTTGTTTGGTGCTGAAATATGTTCACGTGTTCCATTCATACATCGGATTGCACCAGAAGTAACTCTGCTTGATTGCTTATTATTTATTATTTTAGTAGTATTTTGGTCTTCTACACTTATATTAAATTTTATATGTTTTGGGCATATTTTCTGCTGCATAAATGTGGTCACTTATGTAAGAATTGCTGCTTCAGCAAAGATTAGTAGCGCTGCATAAATCTTCATAATTGGAGGGACAGCAGTTGATCAGTTAATGAATTTAAAATGCGGCCAACAAGTATGAAAATGCTTTGTTTGATATACCGAAATATCTTTCAAATCTATTTGAAAATATACAAAATATAGCAAACATAACAAATAACAACATTTTAATTCTTAGCGTACTTCATGAGTGGAAGATCCAAAGGATTGGAACGATCTTTAATTAGCCGTATTTGTATTTTTAACTGCACAAATTGTCACTCACATTTGAACAATGCTGTCAAGTTCTTTCAAAATAATTGTCAAACATGTAGAATCTGCGTATTTTAGGCAACTGAGACAAATAGCTTATCGTAATATGAAATTGACTCTCAGTAGCTAAGGCGACTATTCGCCAGTAGCCTCACCCAAAAAATTGAATTTTGAATACCTTCCATATTTTGGATTTAATAGATATAAAATTTGCTCTAAAATAATGCTTAAAATCGGATCATAAATTTGATCTTTCCGATTTGTTCTAAAAGGACATGAAGCATTAACACAAAAAAAATCATAAAACACATATAATCCAAAAGTGAGTTCTATTTTTAACAAAAAAAAATGAAAATCATAAATAATGATAATCTTTGATTTTTATCTTTTTTAGTCAAAAATAATGATTATTATAAAATTACTCAGAATTAATCATTATCGATGAAGAAATTCATAAAACTCAATATATTATAATTATTATATCATATACATCTAGCATTGATCCCTTGGTACAAAGGTATTATTTACATTGAGCTTGGCGACGATTTACCAAAAGAGTCTGCGGCTATCAAACCAATAGGACCGGGCCTTTCTTAACTTTCTTTCTTAAAGATGAATGGGAGAGTATGAGAGAGTAGACTTCAGGTTAAAAAATCGGAACATAAGAAATCCTTGACGGATGGCTAGAATATTTCGAACAACTTTTTAACGGAAGTAGTCCAAATGAAAATCAGCAATTGGAGGTGGTGCCACAGGCATTCACTAGAAGCACTGAGTACAGTTAGCGAGAAGAGGCTATTATGCGCTTTAAAAATCGTAAAGCTCCTGGAACAGACAAGATACATCCAGAGCTGTACAAACACATAGATGGACCATGTGTCGCTCCACCCCGATACTGTAACACCAATTAAATAAAACAGGCTATGGTGGACTGGCCATATTATTCGCACCGATGAGAACTATCTTCCTAAGCAAATTCTATTACTAGCAGAAGCAGACGGAGACCAAAACATAGATGGATTGATGGACCAGGATGCTGGATCACTGGAACTACGATGCTGGCGAACTCAAGCAAGGGACACAAATTATTGGAGAAATAAATTGCTACAAGCGAGGGCCCGTTGTGAAGCTAATAATGATGATGAATCTGATATAAACTGCAAGGGTATGTAATATTCGGCTGCGGCGGAACTTATTCCATCTTTATTTGTCTTCACCTCAATTTTATTCTAATACATTGATTAATAACAGTCCCAAATGATTATTCTCCTTCCGCCCAACCGATGCGTGGGTCGCAATCCGCAAATGTGCGGTAGTTGCTGAGTCGTCAAAGGCAAGAGTTTCTTAAGCGTTGAGATCTTAAACTGCTCACCTACAGAAACAAAAATATCAACAGCTATGCTATTTAAATTTTTAGAATGTTACTTATTAAGGAGGACAGAATAGTCGTTCATAACCAAGAAGATCCAGATTTTGAAAACGAATTGAGTGGTTTACTTTATCGAATGCTTTACTAGAATCTGTATAAACAACATCAGCATGATTATTCTCCTAAAACCCATTGATACATATGTTGCATATATTATATCTTAGTGTTGCTCCCCTTATGCTTGCTTCCAACATACATATATACCTTATATATCAATATAATCAAGATGACTAGACGATACGGTGGCACCTACTTTTATATACAATTTTAAATTCTATAGATTTTTGCATGGCGAAGCTTCTAAAATGTTGAATTTACGATTGTTTCTTTCTATGTATTATCATCCTATGATATCACAGCATTTTTCTGAAAAACCAATACATTTATATCCTGTATAATTCAATATCTAATACCAGTAGCTTGTTTGATAGTTTCCAAAATATTTAAACAAAACGTAATGTTACATAATTACATCCAATTTATATTAAAAGTCAACAGAGATTATTTGAACTGTTTCCTAGGTGATCTGTGTGATGTGATGGTTTCAATATAACAATTGGTTAGGCTTCAGCTTTTGTTTAGGATGCTCAAAGCAGAAAACCCTATGGGCACACAATTTTTTTGTCTGAGTTTATAAATAGAAGTTGTGTGTTGATTTTTCTCTACAATTCAAAAAATATCGTAATTACAATGTTGCGATGAAATTAAATTAATAATACAGATAAACACTAAATAAATGTCCGTTTGTAACAGGACACAACCTGATAGATTCACAAATCCGTGAATAAATGTATTTGATAGTAAATAAACGGGCATCAAATAAGATCTCCCCGCAAAGTTTATATTGAGAATAGCTAGAATTAAATATTTCATTACTTCTGCTTGTATTGAAAACTATCAATTTACAAAAAACACAAAACAATGAGTCATATTCACCTTTTTTACTTACTTCTTCTATATATGACATTTTTGTATATACATTCCATATAAATGTACAGTGGAACTTCCATAATTCGAACTTTTGAATCGGCAATAGCGTTTAAATATCAAATTTCATACGAATTTCCTTCCATAACTTAAACTTCCCTAACTCGAAGTTCTCTACAACTTTAATTCTTGAATTGGTAATAGAAATCAAACTTCATACAAATTCCCTTCCATAAATCGAACTTTTCGACCAGAACACAATACAAAATTTAAAATTTTGCTATCGAGGCACAATTTTGAAAGAGTCCTATATTCGTATGGAGGCGAACAAAATATATGATATTTGACTTATATGTACATGTTCTAACGTATGTACATAAAACTTTATGCCAGTAAATAAATAAAATACAGAAAAATACATGAAAAATTTGTTTTTTGTTGTAGTAAAAATTCTATAACTCGAAGTCTGTCTAACTCGAAGTTTTTTTGTGGATTATGGTAATTCGATATCTACATATGGAGACAATATGTGTACACAAATATACACTGAAATAAATCGACAGTTGTATCAGTATTAATGTTTGATTCGATTTGCTTTTACATTTTGTGTTTCGTGTACTACGTGTCCCAGGAGTTATAAATAAAATACAAGTAACACCTCAGACAATGGTAAATGGTGGTGTGTTTTTCTGACAATCCTTAGCATATATACATACATTTGTATATAGTGTAACATGCTAATACATATGAGAATATACTCTATTATACTATTCGTATTTTCTGAATCGCCTCTTCATAATGGATTTAACAGTTTTGAGTTAAAAATCAAAATGTTAGACTATATGAGCATTATAAGAAATATGAAATACAGAATTATTAGTTAGTTAGTTTCGTTTAGGAGATTTCAATGTAATAATTGTGAACGCATGCATATAAGTTACATTTAAAGTCATAGACAAAAGTTTAAATACCCCCATAAAACATAATCTTTATTGAAATAAAATGTTTTAACAAAAATGTAATGATGCAATTTATTTATAATAGAGAATTAATCAACAATGGAATACCAAAAAAATTGGTTGTTACGTAGATAACGGTAAATTTATAAAAAAACGTAAAATTACGCGGAACAAAAGTTTAAATACAACCACTGAAAAATACGCATGATATGTTTCTTGCGAAATTTTTAGAAAAAAGTACCGCTATATTCGATGATTTAGCAACTTTTGGATTTTTATTTAGCATTAGGCACGATATTTTCTCCAACAGTGAACAAAAAATTTAAAAAAGTGGTAAAGGAAAAAAGATAGAGTGTGTGTTTTAAAAATTAAACATGTTATAAAGCAAAATCTTACCGAGATTGAGGAAAAATTGTTAATCTAATTTGTGAGAGTGTGCAAAATATTGTACGAAAGTATAAAACGCTCAAATCCATTGAAAATAGGCCAAAAACTGGGCGTATAAGAAAGCTTTCTTGGCGAAATGTTAGGAAATGAACATCAAGGAAATGACAAAAAATCCCAAAATAAGTGCAACAAGATAGCCGCTAGCATCGATGCAACATGGCAAAAGTATACACCCAAAAACTATAGCACGAGCTTTACGGGAAAATAGCTTTCGAAGTAAGAGTAAGAGGAAACTTTGATTTTATGACGAAAATAAGCAATTTGGACTTGAATTTGCGAACAAATACAAAGATATGGATGAATCCTTTTGGAGAAACGATGGCCATGTAAAAATGTGGCATAAAGCTGGAACAGCATATCAAACCCAAACTTTAATACCAACCGTTAAGCATGGTGGAGGTAGTGACATATAACAACACATAACGTATGCAATCTTCATTGGATTGTTTGGATCTCGGAAGTTCTTGAATATTCCAATAAGGCGACGACCCCAAGCATACGACGGGCTTAGTGAAGGAATGGCTGCTGTATTATGCTTCTCATCCGCTCTATAGTCTGCCACAATCATCACACATGAACCCACTTGAGCAGTTTTAGGAGCTATTGGCACGGAAAATGTATAATGCGTCTTCAATTAGCAAACAATTCTTGAAAGAAGCTCTGAAAAAGGAGTGGTCTTAAATTGCGAAATAGAAAATATGGTTCTATTACGCCACGCTGTCTAAAAGTAGTTATTGAAGCAGGAGGAGGACCAACAAAATTCTAAATTTATTTGATTCCCTTTATATTCGTTTGATTAAGTCAGAAAATGAAACTCTATGCACTGTATTTAAACTTTTGTCCCGCGTAAATTTACGTTTTTTATGAATTTTCCGTTATCTACGTAACAATAGATTTTTTTTTGCATTGATTAATTATCTATTATAAATAAACTGCATCTTTACATTTGTGTTAAAACACTTAATCTCAATAAAAATTTAAATTTTATGGTTGCACTTAAACTTTTGTCTTTGACTGTATATATAAAATATGTAGGTATATAGTTTTATTTTCGTACAAATTTACCATGCAATAAATGAGGACCTAGCTCAAAAACTTAGCTTAATATTTTTTTTACATATAGTTTTAAGAAATATTTCCCCTTAGATTTGTTCTTATAGGCAGTGCAACAAACTTAGAAACAACTTCACAAATACCTTTAATATAAAAGTGTGTTCTATTTTGAGCAAACAAACAAAAACTAAATATTATAAATAATCATTTACTTTGATTTTTGGTTTTATTTTTTTAATAATGTTCATTTATGATTTACTATAAATATGCACAAAATTAATCATTATCTATCGAAAATCTTAGTAATCAGTATAAAATTATTATTACGTGATTTTTAAAATAAAACTTATAATGATTAAGGTCTACGATATTTTTCACAATGTGGCTACTGGTATTAATTCACAAATATAGATATTCCTAATAGGAAATAAGTAAGTATTTGAAATTTCGAAGAGCAAAGGTCTTAATTTTTCCAGATCTGTAAGAGAGATTTTTCTGGGGGCAAATGCTTCATTTTGCTGCTTTGACTGCTATTGATTGTTTTTGTATTCATTCTCACTTGGAGCAAAACGTCTGTTTATTATATGTATGTATAAGCCGTTACTTTCGTCATCGATAGACAATTTTAAATACCGAATACATTTCTGTAAATATATGTATATGTACATTAAACCACCCTTTCGGACTTTATTTTTTTTACATGAAGAAGTAAATACATTTGAAAAG
Source organism: Zeugodacus cucurbitae (assembly GCF_028554725.1). NCBI lineage: Eukaryota > Metazoa > Arthropoda > Insecta > Diptera > Tephritidae > Zeugodacus > Zeugodacus cucurbitae. The sequence continues at coordinate 42,298,074 of NC_071667.1, forward strand.
GGGAGATTCTGTGTATATATAGTAGATGCATCTATTCACAAATGTTTTAATCGCTTGCGATGCGATATCTCCCATTCCACCGCCATATTATGCATGGAAAACTCGTACATCTTTTATTACCCTTAAAAGTTTTTTTGTTTCATCAACATATTTCGTTAATGTTACTCTTCGTTCTTTAATGTCTAGCTGTTGTTGTTTCATTCGATTTCGCTTTTTCCCTTCTTCGCTTTTGCGCTCGTTGTTTAATGAGGGTATTTCATATGAACCGAATTGAATGAAAAGAGCGACAACGTTATTGTATTATGGAATAGCTTGACTGCGCCAGTTCACCCCGTATGAATGTATATTTTTTTTAACAATTTCTGATATAGGCGACTCTTGTATGTACATACAAACTCTAACATTCTTAAAATTATGGGGGTACAAAACAAAAAAGAAACACAATCAGTACAACACTGAGATCGTCAATGTGTCCAACCTTTTTGAACCAGGTGTCAACGTCCTGCTCGTTTTTGATAAAACGATAAGTGCTAAGTCTCAGAAAATAAAAGAGCATCTTCTTTAATCTGCACAAAAAATATTTTTAGTCTCTTGAGTTCGAACATTATATTTCCTGCCTTCACATTTGATAACGATGACGCTGAACATGACAATATCGATGGATATGCGGTGAGAAGAACGAGCTCTTGGTAAAATATCAAACAATTATGGTGTCTGTTGAATAAGCGTACGAAGAGTTTTTGTTGTAATATCGTTGATGCTTTCGTTTCCCTTTTTTATTCGCGTTTGTCGATTCTCATTCGCTCGTTTTCGTGCACATTAATGTTTTGTATCTTGTTTCGGCAACTTTTGTTGCTTATGCTGGCCACCACCGCTGCCATACTCTTCGTAGTAGCATGGCTGGTGCGCGACCCTTCACCGCTGCCGGTGAGCGTTCGCTGTAATACACATATCCAAGCATATGTGTGTTTTTCATCGAAGATGAACTGAACAAAAGAACAGTAAAGATATTCGTTTTCTGGACATTTTTCGCCGATAGGTTGAGGCGAGTGAGTCCTGTCGCTGTTGTTGCTTTTCAATTGTGTCCTCGGCTGCCGAACTCGGTTTGTTTGATAATATCTGCGCCTCGAGAAAGTCAAAGCTTTCCAGCCAGCCGCAAATAATGGCATGAACTCTAGTGAACTTAACCAATTTAATCGGTCGCGCTGCATTTTTCGCTAACAAAATGTTGAAATAGTTTAAAAGAAAGTTTTGTGTTATTTCAAAAGCATCTTTTTGAAAAGAGTATTCATAGTGCAATCTACAAAATCTTTCAGTTTATGCATGGCGAATTTTTACAGTACTACAAATAAGACTAATTTATTAATAAACTCACAATTGTAATGTGCACATTCTGATCTTTGTTTAATTATTGTGTGTTGTCGTGAAACGATGTCGATTTGGATTTAATAGAGTGAAACAAACTATTAATAAACTAAGGAAAATGTAATATTCATTCTATCGTGTATTGTTAATGATATCGCAATGAAAGATGCACAAAATGTTAATATTCTAATCAGAAAAGTGGTGGATTGCTGATTGAAGCGGAACATTTTTTTCAAGTAACCATCACAAATGTGTGTATCTAATTTTATCGGTTATTTCTCAGTCGTCAGATTTTGTGATATATATAATATATAAAGTAATGAACACTTCGTGTGAAATGCCAGCAAATAAAATACAAACATTCAAATTGATGTAGAGCTTAATTTAAGGTGAGTAATATTGTCTAACGTTAGCTTGATGCTGGAAATCAAAAATAAGTTAAAGTGAACAAATATTGAAGAATATAAATAATATAAATATAATCTACCAACGATAGAAAACGATAAAGCAAAGGAATCTTTCATTCCTTTAATAAAAATATGGTAGCTGTATTGTATTAGAAACAAGCAGACCAAAGTCGAATTTTCTAATATCCCTTCAATATTTCAACTTTCTAAACACATCCAATGATGGTTTGCAAAATCAGTGTTCACTTCGGTTTGCTTTAGTTTACAGTCAAAATATGCTTAGGTAAAACATAAATTTAATTTTATATGTAACGACGCTCTAAATCATTTAATTAAGTGTTTCATGTTTCATTCGTTACTCGTTCGTTTTCATTTTGCAGGCTCTCATTTATGTTCATTCTTAGCGATCCGGATAGAAAAAAAATCATGTTTTGTAACTCTTTATGTAGAAAATTTTTTGATAAACTTAACAAAATAACTATTTTGGTTTTCTAAAATAAAACACGGTGATATTATATTAGTTAATTATTAAACAAAAATAAGGTTTTGAGTTTCTTCCTATTGTTGTTTAAATTCTAAGATACAGGCAAATTGGATTCGTTAAAAAAAGCACATTTTATACATCAAAACTAGTTTTTTCAATATCGCACTCATTAAGTTCAGCTTTCAGTATTTTCGCACTGTCGTAATTTCCCCGACCGCAATGTTAATCGTCCAAAGAACTATGTGATTGTTAATTTATTATATGCGCCATTTACAAAATTAGTTACTCTGATACTTATGAACGTTTCCAATATTTGGACCACATGACATTCGTACGAAGATGTCGCTTGTTCTAAACGTCAAAAGTTTATTCATCTGATTTCCTTTGACAGTCTAAGAAACAAAACTCTACTTTCATGAAATTGTAATTAATGTCTGACTTATAGCCGGATTCACGAAATTTTTTCATTGAAAATTAAGTTCTATTTAATTTTAATTTAAAATTTTATTTAACTTTGTACTTAAGCATGTCAAGATTGACATACAAAAAATTACATGGCATGAATGTTAGAAAGAATAAAAGTAGGTTTAAATAACATTTTAATGGCAAAGCGAGACCATTTAAATAAAAATTAGGTCAAATGGTTAAATAAATAATTTTTAACTTAAATTTGTTTCGTGATACTTATTACAAGAAACTCGGAAAACTTAGAAAAATGTAGGCATACGCTTTGCGAAGGGAATTATGACAACAAGTGCCAGTTCGGCAATCGCATTCCAAACAAAAACTGCCTAAATATTTTTATTAGAAAAAATAAACAGAAGAACAGAATGACGCAAAACAAAGCCACTCTCCATTAGCTTTTATGGCTTGGACTACCTGCACCGAAAAATATTTTACTTATGCTAAAACTCATCCAATAACCCGCTATTTCTGACATTATCTTACCTTGACGGTCGAACTCGTACAATTGGTAAACAAAGAAAATAACCAGTAAGAAATGTGCAGCAAATAGGTAGAAAAATACACAGCGATATTCTCCGAATTTATACTGATCAATCCTTTACTGACAAACAAAGCATCAAAAATTTGAATATCCACATAAATACTTATATGAAGACACATATTTTTGGTCGTTTTTCTTTGAAAACACCCAGTTGAAATTCATGGTAGCGTTACGCGTATCTTTTTGAAAACCTTTGACTTTTTGTTGCTTTTGTTGAAATTCGAATGTGCGAAAGGGTAACTATTGTGCATTGCATCATACGCACAGCATGCGGCGAAAACAAGCAAATAGTGCACGCTACAGTTTTTAATGTTGTGGCACCAACATGCAGCGAAAAAAATTTAAAATTCTTGGTACTTTGTTACGCTCCAATTAGAATTAGTCTGAAGGGATTTGTTTGATGTTTTACGGCTAAACTCATAGTGGCCCTCTGCACTTACAGTTCATTGCATTTAAAGTTGTTATATAATATCGAAATAATATATAGCGTACAATATTTATTAAATAAAAGCATATTATATCTGTATTGTACATTTGTACACTACTGCAATAAGTATCCTTTATTTCTATGTTCTAATGTGAATTAAATAACTCAAAATTATTTTCGATCAGTTGTTGATAATATGTTGTGATGCTTTCAAAATAAATATTAAAGAAAACAAGTAAGGCTGGGCTAAATTCGTGTGTACCCGATCATTTTAAAAAAACATAGAGGAGTGGAAACCTTTTCAGCTTTCATCACAATATTGGGTAACACACAATTTGAGTCATGTATTCTTCATAAACTCCACTACAATACTGAAATACTGTTTCAATCCGTAATATCAGAATATCTAGTAAATACTATGTATACAATTTGGTTAAAATGGGTCAAATAGTTCCCGAGATACATTTTTTATCAATAAGTGGGCGGTGCCACGCCTATTCTACTAGACCACTAGAGTAATGAAAACTATTCCACGTAGTTTATTTATGGCTATTTTATGAACGGATATGATATGCCTTTTGAACCATACAGTGTATCTAAGAGAAACTTATAATATATGTTTATTCATATATATTTGTCGATATACGTGGTATAAACTCAACCGGTTATTCCGGCTACTATCCTGGAATACAGACCATTGTCCTAATAGCCTGATCTATTACTTTCTTACACGATGAGTCAGTAAAGCAACATATAATTAGCTTTTCAAAACTCTCACAAGATAACAAAACATTTACTTACGTCAAAATATATTGTATTAAATGTGTTAAATATTTCTACAAAATGTGACTAGATTAACAACATCAATAGAAAAGTTAAATCGAAATGAAAGCGAAAATGTAAAAATAATATACAGTATTGGCCAAAACTAAAGCGACCATCAACTTAGAAATTAGAAATAACACGTATAGAAGGTCTAAGTTCGGGGGTAACCGAACATTTTATACTTTCGCAATTTATTTATTTAATGTTATTAAGATAACATACAATTTGTCCCGTATATTTGACGTAAAGACCACTGGTATAACGAAAAACAATACTATATGGAATAGAAAATAGAAGTTTATTTTTGGTTAATGCTATCTTTTGGGCGTGGATTTCAACTCTGCCCGTCATCCTGATAAGTTTGGTAGTTTAGGAATTACAAACAACCGTTAGATGAACAAACTACTATATTATTATAACTTAATTGTTTTAGTTTTATTATGAGTTTTAAAGTTCAACTTAATAGTCAAGAATTCAATGGATAAAGCTATAACATTTAGTAAAATAAATCTTATAAAACAGTATACAAAATAAAGTTTAATGAATGAATTGAATTGGGAATACGATCCATTGAAGTACGATTGTTCACCCGACGGCCGACCAAAGATGCATTCATTTAATCATAGAATTTAAAGCCACTTAAGGCTTTTCAAAGCTCACATTTAGTTTATAGGTCAGTAATAAAAGTGAGTTTTATTTACGGAAGAATCCAAGGAGATTATAGAATATTTAAGACAAGAGATTTCAGAAAAGACGGGAGACTCCAATGCAAATATTATATTATTGTAATTAAGTAATACGGTGCTAACACATTTCTGCCGATTTTTTTTTTCTTCTAGCCAAGATATTAAGCCAATTCCTAAAATAATATAACAATAGAAACAAGTAAGGAAAGGCAACAGAACATTTTATATATGCTTTTATTAAGATATCACACAATTTGACCCATATATTCGGCATAAAGTTCAATAGAATAAGTAAAATCATCATATATAGTGTATGAGGGCTGAGGTAATTCCTAAACCGATTCCACTTATTTTCACCACAAAGGTACACTATATCCAGGACTACACGCTGACTTAAATTTGTCCGATTTCGACAACCATAGTTGATATACAGTATTTGTGTAAAATTTTGTTCCGCTTTCTTCATTGGTTTCTTATGTATACATTATAAAGAGAAGGAATCAGATGGAATTCAAAATTGAGTTATATGGAAAGTAGGCGTGGTTGTGAGCCGGTTTTGCTCTTTTCCATCCGTGTTATCAATGTGTCAAGAAAGTATTATGTACCGAATTTCATTGTAATCGGTCGAGTAGTTCATGAGATATGGTTTTTGGACCCTTAAGTGGGCGACGCCACGCCCATTTTCAATTTTGTAAAAAAATCTGAGTGTAGCTTCCTTTTGTCATTTCTCATCATTTCGTCATTCTGATCATTTTGATATATGTAACCCTATATCTAACTCGTTTAGTTTAATGACTTACAAACAACCGTTATGTAAACAAAACTATATTACTCTCTTAGCAACTTTCGTTGCGAGAGTATAAAAATTGATCTATACAAAGGCATTGTAAAATATGTAATAGTTCCGTGTTTTAAAGAGTCGGAAACACAAGTAAAGAAGGGCAAAATTTGGGTGTGACAGAAATTTGAAATAAACACTCGTTAGGAAAACAAAACTATTATACACTGAGCAAGATGTGGGAGTATAAAAAGGGAAGTACCAACGAGATAATGGCCAATAATACATCTCCAACAATAGCAGAACTTGCGAGGTAATGACAGTGTGTTTTAAAATATTCAGCGCATTTATATCGACTTTTTTAATTTTCAGAACTACTAACATACCGTAAATATAAAAACTATTTGGAAAGAGTTTAGCAATATACAGGGTGCTTTAGCTTATTGAATTCTTCACTACGACAAACTATTTTAGGTAACAATCACACAACATCAGTTGAAAATAATAATTTATTAGAACTGAATATATAATAATATATTATTTATTTTATTTGATAACAGAAAACTGGTGTTTAAAAAATATAAATTTACTATTGATTCATCCTTTAACCAGTCTGTTAAATTTTAAACTTGGTATTCTATTACTTTTTTCGTTCGTAGGACGGAACTCAAGTTTAATGCAATTCTTAATTTAATTTTCAGAACTACTAACATACCGTAAATATAAAAACTATTTGGAAAGAGTTTAGCAATATACAGGGTGCTTTAGCTTATTGAATTCTTCACTACGACAAACTATTTTAGGTAACAATCACACAACATCAGTTGAAAATAATAATTTATTAGAACTGAATATATAATAATATATTATTTATTTTATTTGATAACAGAAAACTGGTGTTTAAAAAATATAAATTTACTATTGATTCATCCTTTAACCAGTCTGTTAAATTTTAAACTTGGTATTCTATTACTTTTTTCGTTCGTAGGACGGAACTCAAGTTTAATGCAATTCTTAACTAATTTTCTCGTTCAATAACAAAGCTTTACATATATTTCTTTTCATTCTACAGAACATACTCCACAAAAAATTTGTCAATATTTTGCAACTGATTAAATTTTTTTTTTTAAATTTAAACAATTCATAATGTTCCCAGATCGTGTCTTCATTTTGGCTTAGTTAATTTAAGAGAAGAAGATATGACACATGAAAATGAATTTCTACAAAACAGCTGCTTAATATCAGTAACTTACCTAAAATGTGTGCTACTTATGAAACGGTTTAAAATGATGGTAGAGTTATGGGTAAAAACTACAGATTACAACAATTATTTTCAAAATAATATAGAATAAGTAACTGAACCTTTTAAAATTTCTATTAATTTTAAAAGGCATTTCACATGCCTTTGCTAGTGGTTATATTTCAATGTACAGATTCCTGTTATTTTAATATATTTTTCTTAACTTCAGGAGATAAACAAAAATTTTGATTAAATGTTATTAATTGTTGTTTGATATAATTTCGTATTTTCTCTCAATACAATTCAATACAAAATGCTGTTTATATGACTGAATTCCTTTTTCGATTACTATTATAAGTCAATCATATAGAAATGATATTCATCGAGTCCACCATTGAGTTCATTCCAAGTTTAACCCACCCTGTGTTGAAGCCAACGGCAGCTGACATCGTCTTAACCTCCAACTAAATATGAGAATAAGCCACGCCTTTTTTAGAATGGCTGCTTACACTACAAAACGAACTCATATTGACTTGCCACCAACAACATTCATGTAGCACGATGACTATGAACGATGGTAATAGTAGGTAGAGCGTAAATGCGACGCATGCGTATATAAGTTTCAGCGTGGAAACATGGAGTGGAAGAAACAACGTAAGAAAAGTCAATGAAAGTCGTGCTGGTATACAAACATGTATATAAGCCTACAGATATATATGTAAATGTGTTTGTAAGTATGTATGTATATACCCACAACCATACGCTCCCTTGAAATTGTTAAAGAAGAATGGGTCGTTTTAGCAAATATGTTCGTTTTGTATATATAGGAACATTTATGTGTATACATGTTGCTATGTTTGTAAACACATATATGCATGTACCTAATTAAAATAATTATTGTTATATCTAAGGGTGAAAGTCAATGAAGTGGAGTTAATCGTGTGAATTTTCTAACTTTGTTAGTCACTTAGCCAGACACTTTACTTCGATACAAATGGGTACGTAAAATATATATTTAAACATACTCGCCCTACCATTGTCGATGTGAACTAGCTGCTGATTAAGGCAGCATAGAGGAAGATTTTAATACCATATTTGAAACTTTATAAGAGATTTGTGTAAAGTATTATACATATATGTTCTTGTCTTCTCCACCTAATTATTGTGAATTGGGTGATAATTTGCCCCTAAGTAGGCCCTAGTCAAATACTGTTGAACAAGTATTTCCTAACGACAGACGCCTTATACATATTTCAAAATTCCAAGTGTTAATATTAAATATTTTTTATGCAATGTACAGTTTTGCCACGTTTTTATACTCTCGTAACATGTTGCACAGAATATAATAATTTTGTTGACCAAATATATTCTTTGAACCACTTAAAACTCAACGAGTTAGATATAGATTTATATATACCAAAGTGATCAAGATCAAGATGTTGAGTATATTTGAAATCCGGATAACGTCCCTCCCGTACCACCATGAAAGGGACGTGGTCCCGTCCGTCAACCACACTTTCTAGATTCATTTCTTTTAGCCTCTTCATTATGCAGTCTTAAAATAGAGTAATTCGAGTTATAACCACGCCTACCCCGCATACAAAGGATAAGTTAAACAAGTAAGGAAAGGCTAAGTTCGGGTGCAACCGAACTTTTTATACTCTCGCAATTTATTGAAGAAACATACAAACATACAAAATTTACCCATAAATTCGGCATAAAGTTTAATAGAATAACGAAAATCGTAATATATACTATATGAGGGCTGATTTTCACCAGCAGGGTACACTATATCCAAGACTATACGCTCACTTAATTTTGCTAAGATATCTCACATATTACATATATGCGGAATAAAGCCCACCGTATTTTTTAAAAACCTATAATTAGGTATATGGGAGCTAGGAGATGTTATGACCTGATTTTAATAATTTTTTTAACAGAAAACTATTAGAAGAAAACAATTTCCTCTGAATTACATTAAATTATCTGAGAGATTTATCCAAATTTTCGGTTAAAATTTACCCTTAGGCGCTGAGTTCAACATGTTCGATATCTGGGGCCTTAAAAAGTTATAGTCCGTTTTCGACAATTTTTTCACAAGTGAAGTCAGAGATGATATGTACTATTTGTGTAAAGTTTTATTCCGCTATCTTCATTGGTTCCTTATGTATATATGATAAAGTGAAAGAATCAGATGGAATTAAAAATTGAGTTATATGGGAAGTAGGCGTGGTTGTGAACCGATTTCGTCCATTTTCCACACGTGTCATCAGGGTGTAAAGAAAATATTATATACCGAATTTCATTGAAATCTGTCGCGTGGTTCCTGAGATATGGTTTTTGACCCATTAGTGGGCGATGCCACGCCCATTTTTCATTTTGTAAAAAAATCTGAGTGTAGCTTCCTTCTACTATTATTTCTGTGAAATTTAGTGTTTCTGTCGTTTTTCATTAGTGAGTTAACCCACTTTTAGTAATTTTCAACCTAACATTTGTATGGGAGGTGGGTGTGGTTGTTATCCGATTTCATTTATTTTCATGGTGTGTAGTGGGGTACGAAAGAGAACCGACTGCAGAAAGTTTGGTTTATATAGCTTTATTGGTTTGCGAGTTATATATAAATAACCCTTTTGTAACTTCATTTATGGATTAGTTATGACACTTTATGTGTTTTCGAAAGCATCCCTCTCACTGCCCCAAGGGACATGTGTTCCAAGTTTCATTAAGATATCTTAATTTTTACTCAAGTTACAGCTTTCACAGACGGACAGACATCCGGATTTCAAATCTACTCACCACCCTGATTACTTTGGTATATATGACTCTATATCTAACTCGTCTAGTTTTAGGTGTTACAAACAACCGTTATGTGAATAAAACTATTATACTCTCGTAGCAACTTTGTTGCGAGAGTATAAAAATACTAAAAATGCTGTAATTCAGTAAGAAAAAACACCAGAAAGCCATGGGCAACGATTGTACAGAAGGGCTACCTAAAATTTGTATTATATTTGTCTTGGATATAATGTAGCTAGGTGGTAAAAATAGTTGAAATCGGACCAGGAATTACCCCAGCACCCCTATAGGATCTCTAACGATTTTCATTATTCTAGTAGACTTTATGCCAAATGTGTTTAACAAATTGTGTGTTATTTTACTAAAATTTATTTATGTAATTGCAAGAATATAAAATGTTCGGTTATGCCCCTTTCTTACTGGTTTTAATCCAATTTATACCGAGTATATGAGCCAAATTGTGTCGGTATCTTAATGGTATTAAATCAATAAATGAAGAGAGTATCAAAATTTCGATTACACTTTAGTCCTTCCTTACTTGTTAGTTTATTTTTTAACAAATTAATTGAACTATTTATTATAGACCACAAATGATTGTACTTTTCACATATTTTTCGATATTTCTAACTTGTGAGAGAGGACCCCCCGTTCCCCCACCTTAGCTTAGCTCTTCTATTTTCATTTATACCGAAGCTTTTAAAATTTTTCTAAATTTGATATTAAAATAGCGATTTTTTAGAGATCGTTAATAACATGTTTTACAGAGATCTTTTCACAATTTCTTAATATCGAGTCGCAATAAGACAATAACTGTCCACTTTATGTAATAATGTTTGTTTAGCTCTTTCTTCCTGGCGCCATAAAAAATATTTATTTTTTGTAAAAATTTCAGTATTTAAAGATCCACAAGCATATTTTGCATGCTTGCTAATATTATGACAGGTAACACTCCTATTCTGTGACAAAGGTGATTTATTGTTATTTTTGACACTGTATTGTTCTTGCACCTCTTTAATTATATATATATATATATATATATTTGGCGTAGGAACCGATTTAAGCGATTATAGCCGAATCCACCAGAGCGCGCCACTCATTCCTCCTTTTTGCTTTTTGGCGCCAACTGGAAACACCAAGTGAAGCCAGGTCACTTTGCACTTGGTCTTTCCACCGGAGTGGAGGTCGTCCACTTCCGCGGCTTCCTCCAGCGGGTACTGCATCGAATACTTTCAGAGCTGGAGTGTTTTCTTCCATCCGTACAACATGACCTAGCCAGCGTAGCCGCTGTCTTTTTATTTGCTGAACTATGTCAATGTCGTCGTATAAATCGTACAGCTCATCGTTCCATCGTCTGCGGTATTCGCCGTTGCCAATGTTTAGAGGACCATAAATCTTGCGCAAAACCTTTCTCTCGAAAACCCCAAGAGTCGTCTCATCGGATGTTGTCATCGTCCACGCTTCAGCGCCATACATCAGGACGGGAATAATGAGCGACTTATAGAGTTTGATTTTGGTTCGTCGAGAGAGGACTTTACTTTTCAATTGCCTACTCAGTCCAAAGTAGCACCTGTTGGCAAGAGTGATTCTGCGTTGGATTTCAAGGCTGACATTGTTGGTGTTGTTAATGCTGGTTCCCAGATAAACGAAATTATCTACAACTTCAAAGTTATGACTGTCAACAGTGACGTGGGAGCCAAGACGCGAGTGCGCTGACTGTTTGTTTGATGACAGGAGATATTTCGTCTTGTCCTCATTCACCACCAGACCCATACGCTTCGCTTCTTTATCTAGTCTGGAAAACGCAGAACAAACGGCGCGGTTGTTGCTTCCGATGATATCAATATCATCGGCATACGCCAGGAGCTGTACACTCTTGTAGAAGATTGTACCCTCTCTATTTAGTTCTGCAGCTCGTATTATTTTTTCCAGCAATAGATTGAAGAAGACGCACGATAGTGAGTCACCCTGTCTGAAGCCTCGTTTGGTATCGAACGGCTCGGAGAGGTCCTTCCCGATCCTGACGGAGCTTTTGGTGTTGCTCAACGTCAGCTTACATAGCCGTATTAGTTTTGCAGGGATACCAAATTCAGACATCGCGGCATAAAGGCAGCTCCTTTTCGTGCTATCGAAGGCATCTTTAAAATCGATAAAAAGATGGTGAGTATCGATTCTTCTCTCTCGGGTCTTTTCCAAGATTTGGCGCATGGTGAATATCTGGTCCATTGTGGATTTTCCAGGTCTAAAGCCACACTGATAAGGTCCAATCAGTTCGTTGACGGTGGACTTTAGTCTTTCACACAATACGCTCGACAAAACCTTATATGCGATATTGAGGAGACTTATACCACGGTAGTTGGCGCAGATTGTGGGGTCTCCCTTCTTATGGATTGGGCAGAGCACACTAAGATTCCAATCGTCAGGCATGCTTTCTTCCGACCATATTCTACAAAGAAGCTGATGCATGCACCTTATCAGTTCTTCGCCGCCGTATTTGAATAGCTCGGTTGGTAATCCATCGGCCCCCGCCGCTTTGTTGTTCTTCAAGCGGGTAATTGCTATTCGAATTTCTTCATGGTCGGGTAATGGAACATCTATTCCATCGTCATCGATTGGGGAATCGGGTTCGCCATCTCCTGGTGTTGTACTTTCACTGCCATTGAGCAGGTCGGAGAAGTGTTCCCTCCATAATCCCAGTGTGCTCTGGACATCCGTTACCAGATTACCTTCTCGGTCCCTACATGATAATGCTCCGGTCTTGAAACCTTCTGTTAATCGCCTCATCTTTTCATAAAATTTTCGAGCATTACCCATGTCGGCCAGCTTTTCAAGCTTTTCATACTCACGCATTTCGGCCTCTTTCTTTTTACGTCTGCAAATGCGTCTCGCTTCCCTCTTCAGTTCTCGATATCTATCCCACCCCGAACGTGTTGTGGTCGATCGCAACGTTGCGAGGTAGGCAGTCTGTTTTCTCTCCACTGCGGAACGACAATTCTCATCGTACCAACTGGTTTTTTGGCGTTGCCGGAGACCAATTGTTTCGGCTGCAGCGGTATGCAATGAGTTTGAGATGCCGTTCCACAGCTCCCTTATATCGTGATGCTGATGAGTGCTCTCAGAGAGCAGGAGTGCAAGTCGAGTAGAAAATCGTTCGGCTGTCGGTTGTGATTGCAGCTTTTCGACGTCGAACCTTCCTTGTGTTTGTTGACGGGCGTTCTTTGCTGCACAGAGGCGAGTGCGTATCTTTGCTGCTACTAGATAATGGTCCGAGTCAATGTTTGGTCGTCGGAGCGTACGCACGTCTAAAACACTGGAGACATGTCTTCCGTCTATCACAACGTGATCGATGTGATTGCGCGTGTTTCGATCAGGGGACAGCCACGTTGCTTGATGAATTTTTTTGTGCTGGAATCTGGTACTACAGACAACCATATTTCGGGCCCCAGCGAAGTCGATCAGCCTCAGGCCGTTTGGCGATGTTTCGTCATGGAGGCTGAATTTTCCGACTGTTGTGCCAAAGGCACCTTCTTTAACAACCTGGCGTTAAAATCGCCAAGCACGATTTTCACATCGTGGCGGGGGCAGCGCTCATAGGTGCGTTCTAGGCGCTCATAGAAAGCATCTTTGGTCACATCGCCCTTCTCAGCATCGCAAATCAGCGATATGTTGAAGAACCCCGCTTTGATGCGGATTGTGGCAAGACGTTCATCCACCGGGGTGAATGCCAGGACTCGGCGACGTAGTCTCTCTCCCACCACAAATCCAACACCGAATTTGCGCTCCTTTATATGGCCGCTGTAGTAGATGTCACAAGGACCCACCTTCTTCCGTCCTTGTCCCGTCCATCGCACTTCTTGGACGGCGGTGATGTCAGCCTTTAGTTGTATGAGGACATCAACCAGCTGGGCAGAGGCACCTTCCCAATTAAGAGTCCGGACATTCCAGGTGCATGCCCTCAAATCATGATCCTTAGTACGTTTGCAGGGGTCGTCATCAAAAGGGGGGTTTCTCATCCGAGGCTCGGTGTTTGTTTTCATTGGGGAGATTTTTTTTATGTGGTGGGTCCCAAGCCCTACGCACAACCGCACAAGCGGGCTTCGCCTTCTCACTTTAGCTCGCCTCCAAACGGATGTCTGTTAGCTACCCAGGGGATACTTGGTCTAAAACCGGAAGTCGTGAGCTGCTTGAGTCATATGTAAAAGAATCGTTCCTGGCCACTCCCAAGTGAATAGCAATCAGAAACTTTCCTTTCTTTCGGTAATTAGCATACCAAAAAAAAGGTGGATAAACATCATCAAATGTGTAATCACAATATGTAAGTTGTCGTGCAAAATCAAAATTGGATGTGGATATTTTAAATAATTAAATTTTTTATACTCTAGCAACATGTTGCAAAGGGAGTATAATAGTTTAGTTCACATAACGGTTGTCTGTAAGTCATAAAACTAAACCAGAGGGAAATATATCAAAATGATCAGGATGACGAGACTAGTTGAAATCCGGGTGTCTGTCTGTCTGTCCATGCAAGCGATAACTTGAATAAAACTTGAGCTATATGAATGAAGATTGGTAAAATTTTCATTAGCACCATGCCCTCAAAAAGGAGTTAAAGGAAAATCTATAAAGAGCTATAACCAAACCATATATAAAACTCTGAAAATAATTTTTGTTTTCAAAATATAAATAAATAAAGTATATAAACCAAACTAACTGGGCACAATTCCTTTAGCATCCGATTATGCACTATGGAAATTAGTAAAATCGGATAATAATATAAGGCTATTTTGAAAACTACTACCAGTGCGTTAAATTACTAACGGAAAACGTTAGAAACACGAAATGAGCTGTACTCAGATGAAGACAAACATTTTTAAAATGTGTGTGGCTCACTTGTGTGTCAAAAACTATATCTCAGGAACTACTCGACCAATTTCAATGAAATTTGGTACGTGTTAACGTACGTATTTTTTTAAAACCGGGATACTACCGATCGAAATAGGTTTACAACCACGCCTATTTTCCTTATACATAACACAATTCGGAAGTCCATCTGATTCGTTCACTTTACAACATATCGGTCAAGAACCAATAAAGATCACTCATTTTAAAATTGTCGAAATCGGACCATAAATTTTCAAGGCTCCATATATCGAACAAGAAGAACTCAGTGTCTAAAGATATTTTTTACCGAAAATATCAGTAAATCACTCAGATAATTTAATGTTATTCAGAGGAATTCTATTGCTAAGTCCATGTGCCAAAAATGGGTGAAATCGGGTCATAACTACCACTAGTTCCCATCTACCTAGTATTAAGGTTTTCAAACCAAAATAAGTGAGGGTATAGTCTTGGATATAATGTACATAGTTTGGTGGTGAAATTGGTCCAGGAATTGCCTCACCCTCCATCTATACAATATTATAAAGTGGAAATATTTGTATGTATGTTTGTAATGAATAAACTCAAAAACTACTGTGCCGATTTCAAAAATTCTTTCATATATATTTCATTTATTATATTTGAAAAAAAAAAACGGTAGAATTTATAAATAAAGTTCTAATTGTTTACTGCTTTTCTAAAATATTCTGACGTTTAAGGACTATTCAGTCATTATTTAATCTAGGATGATCAAAATAAATATGGATACATTTTTGATTTGCCATTTTGAGCATTTAAAAGAATTTATAATTTTGGTTTGTTTACATATTCATATTTCAAAATAGGCTTTCTTGCTGTTGCCAACCACATTTTTTTTGGCAATGCCTCTAGTTCAATATACAAGCTATGAAAGCTTATGACCGCCAACATAATCATGTAGGTTAAGTCTTCCATACAAAATAAGCTAATTGCTTAATTTGCTGGTCAAATAAAACACGCCTAATACTATATCCCCACAGACACTAATCCGAGAGGTTTAGGCTGTTGAGTATTTTAACTCACTAAACCGCTGGATCCGCTATAACCGCGTAAGCGGTGTCTACGCCAGTCAAGAAGAAGAAGAAGAAACCGCTTGATTTATCATAATCACTTCGCCGAAGTGATTGGAAGCTAAACTTCTCTAAATCCCTCTGTGCGACTCTGATTAAGCGCCATCTGTCGGTCACATTTTCACTACCAACTGTAAAAAAAAATGTCACAGCTTTATTTAGAGTGTTTATTTACAGCTAGTAGGTGCTGGTTGCTGCTGGCCTTTCAGAAGAAGAAGAGAACCAACCGTATTATATTTTTATAATTTATCAATATAATATTGAATAAATTACTTGGGAAGATATTTTATACTAAAGCCAATGAGTGACAATAAAAAATTAATTCACTTTTATAATAACTCATAATTTGTGTTTTCATAGTTTCACAAGAGAAAGTTTGCTAGCTAACAGAACAGAAACACTCTTACGTATGTGAGTCAAAAACAGCTGATTTATAAATCTTCAACGGCAGTAAGAATAGTGCAGTTTTGTCAAGCGTTTAAATGTAATCTACTCACTTAAAATTTGCTGTCGGAACATGATACATTACACCCGAACTTAAACCTTCCTCTCTTGTTTTAATTAATTGCACACGTTGTATTATTCAAGGTTTTAAAATAAATATTGGTTGAAATATGTTTACTATGCTGCTGCAGAAGTGTTAACAAATGCATCTAATAATGTCTGATGGGCGCAAACGAAGTTTATGAATATATAGTAATAAGCCGGAAATTTAATAGTTCTTCTTCTAACGCAAAGGTCTGTCATCTTGGTAGTTCGCGTCATCTTTTGTTGGAAGTTACTTAACAGTATCTTATAGTTGCACTCACTCACACAAAGATGGCGCCGTAACTATGCAAGGAAACGTTGAGACCAGTGTCACTCAATCACTCAACTCCTCCTGAGAACAATGACTGCAATTCTCTTAGTCAACCAATTGCTCACTCACACTATTGCAACCCTATTTAAAACTCTCCGGACTATTCCGCTCACAAACACTTATGCACACTTGCGGTAGTGTAAGTGCGCACAATTTCGATGCAATTTTTCAGAATATGCATGAAATATTTTGAACATTTCTTTTCGGTGGTTTCAAACTCTTCAAGTCGAATTAGAATACTACATATATGCATATAGAAACAGCAGTAGTATCTATGAATCAATGCCAATAAGAAATTTGAAAGCAGATAAGTACATATATATATATATATGTTATTATAGATATTTATAAGTATATCCGGTCAAATTAATATGAAATCCAATTTTCGTAGGAATTCCGACAGTGATCATTTAGATAAAAATGTATGCATCTTTTGCATGTTTTTAAATAAAATACATTTGATGAGAGACGAATTCCTTTTTGGCACTCTGTCCGTTGCTTTATATACATATTTATAAAATTTGGCGTAAGTTCACATTTTTTCGATACTTCACAAACTGCATGAGCAACACCAAGAATCATCCAGTTTATATAATATCCTTTAATTCGATAACATTCTCACTAGATCTAAAATTCTGCAATCGTTTGTTATATATTGCTATTGATAAAAAAACGGTCTAATACTTTTAATTGAAAGTAACGTAGTTTAATGGAAATTTCTTAGCAACCTGCTCTGAACAACTCAATATTGTTTTGGGAACTCAAATTCGTTAGAGAAAATAAAGAATCTAAATTTAAATAGACCTCTAGGTTGGAATTACACTCATTACACATTATAGTTGTTTATTATTCAGTTCCTCGCAAACTATTATTTATTTTGCAGTTTTTATCAATTTGTATTCGTATTACCGATCTATTTCCTTTCTTTGTGTGAAAATATATTGGAATACCTCTTATTTCATATGAATATGTTGATATCATGAATTAATGAATCAATGATACTTGTTACGTCATATGTAATTATCGAGAAAAAATCATACTGTTGTATTTTGATAAATGCTCATTTTTGGAACGAAGACAAAAAATTATAACCTTAAAGAAGGTGCTTGCTGAAAATAACGGTCAGAGAAATAGTCTTAAATATATCGAAGAAAAGTATAATTTAGTTCACAGTTTCAAGTGAATTCCAGAGCCTGCTCATGCTATCAGATTGTGGATCTCTTTCAAAGTTTAAGTCCTCTATACATAACTTCACATTTACCTATAAAACGAAATACACCATGCATCCATCCAAATAGTTCTTAAACTCTTTTTCCATATCTGTCATTGGAACGCTCTTAAACAAAGGAGGTAAGAAACTGCTATAAGGACATAAAAGGGTGAAAGCCGATAAGTATTTAAAACTCAGCTGAAAAAAACAATAGTGCCCTTACAAAAAATATGAAAGAAATAATACCATTATTTCTACATTCATATTGTAGAAAATGACCTTATTCTGGTTGAAAATGACCTTTGTACAAACTAACTACATATGTACTCATTTTAGTTGTTTTTGTGTTTGGTTTTGCCACGGTTCTTATCCTTGAGACAGCTGTTAATTGCATGTACAGTTTTTGCGATCTTAAGCAATTTTGTTAAATATAGTAGAAAGTACTAATTTCACAATCAGTGATAAGTGCCGTTATTATTAACTTATCTGAATAATGCCATAAATTAAGAATTTCTTTTATGTTTTAGAATATTTGTGACTGAATTAAAAAAATAAAGGTTTAATTTATTTGTTAAATTTATAATATTAAATATATTTATGCTTTACTGATTTCTATTTTACATGCACTGCATTATTGCAATTATTTATTTCCTGTAAATAAAGTACGCAACTTCAAGAATAATTAATTTATAAATAGTATATAACTATTTCCCCTTAAATATTTCGATACTTCGCAGAACTGCTGGAGGTCTACTTGACTTGTGTGTCAGGCAGATAATGATTTAAAGGCTGATAACTGGCGGAAGTAAAAATAAATAACTGCAACTCGTATTTTAATATAAGTATCTATATACTTGACTGGTAATTTTATCTGAGACAAGTCTTATATTTTATATTCTGGCGAGAGTAAGTGTCTGTCAATTTGTTTGAATTTATGGCTTGAATTTAACATTGACATTTATTTCCACTCAACGCTCAAGAGAAAAGGAATGTATTTTTTTATAATACTCCAATGAAGATATTTAAAAATAATATCTTACTGTGCGTGTGATCGAATGTGCAACACAAGTTTTATTCATATTCTTTCATTTTGATTCGGTTTGTTTATTGGAATATGTTTACGTTCATTGATATGCCTCAGTAATGATGGAGCCTACCATATATTTACTATGGCTTCGCCATGTTGCTTTTCTGCATTTGTTAGTGTAATAAATACATCGGGGCGTTTGTTCAATTATAAATGTTTCCTCCACTTCAACTCTTCTTGACTTCAAACTCAATTAGGGTTTCCCGCTTTGGCTCCAATATGGGAAAGCAATTGAGTTGCATGCTAGATAATTTTTAAACCGGTTTTATGTTAACATTTCGTTAAATCAGTTTCAATTTGTAGTATATACATATAATTCGGTAGACATAAACACATCTAAAACCTAAAAAACATATTTAACTGTTTACATAAACAAAATCTGTTTACTATAAATTAATTTTTTTAAAACATACAGCTCTTTTCGTCTTATACTCGTCACAAAGCTTAATCCTAAGAATGCATACTATGTTTTTTCGGCTTAGTGTAGTCTTAAATTGGTGTTTTTCAACGAATTGAAGGTATTACGCATTATAAATTACATTCAGAAGATTCATAGATGTTATAAGAAGTATTTCATGACAAAAATACAAGCTTTTGTTATGGACAAACTATATACATACCTATATACATGTTATATATATCTGAAGTTCGCTTGTATTCATACATACGTATTTATGGCAAAGAACACAAGAATTAGTTCATTCCGAAAATTATATTTGAATTGGCGCCAAATATGATTTTATTATCGTGTAATGTACGTTGAGTCTGACCTCTTCGCCGTGAATTTTCTCCGAACCACTCTCATATTGATAGAGCATTGTAAGAGTGGTAATTGTATCATCTATCTACTTATGTATGTATATACAATATATGTACAAATATATATATTCTTGCTTCCATATACCAAAAATGCTTACAAATATTTTCCTTGCATTTCGAGAGTTAAATTTCATTACTACTCATTTTGAAAATATAAAAATACTAATAAGAAACTATCTGCAAATGACTACTATCAACTTCGTTAAACTTTCAGTTGTTATCCACTGTATTCTATTTCTTGTCTTTGCCGTTGCGTACACTTCTGCCAAATTCTCCAGCAAATTTTATTGAAACTGGTTTGACTTGTGTTATAGCTTCACTCATACTACTGCTGCCTTGTATGTTTTGCTAAAAATAATCCGAATAAATGTCGACTCCATTAACGATGTAGATGGAAATATACGACTCAAATGGAAATGGATTTTTTCCATTATCCAAATGGAAAACTGACAGAATTATTCGTGTTCAGTATTGCTCTATTATCCAAATGGGTGGGTGGTATAGTTCGGAGGATAACATAATAAAAATTGTTAGTGAGTATTGAAGGTGGAATAGTAGTAGAAGCTTTCTTTATAAAATGGAGAAATTAATCTTACAAAAACATATGTATATGTATTCATATATGTAATTTTGAGTTTTTATATTTTAAAAATTATTTATATGTGTATAAAATAGTCATATTTTGCATAACTATGCACTCTGGCGTGTGGCACAGATTTTAGTTAAGAACTGTTCGCAGAAATACAGAAAATATCTTTTAACCCTTAAATGCATGGCGCATCGCAATTAAGACTTCGTAATTCGATCAAAAAAATCTGTATCGCAGTTTGGTTTACTCACAGTCATAAAAGCTAAGCGTTATTTAAAAATTACCGCAGCTTTCAGAAGTTTATACTCAGTTGACAGTGACCTAACGAAGTGGTCGGAAGATTCCATATTGGGGGCTGACCTCATACATTTAAGGGTTAAATCCAGGATGTATATTTGGTTTTTTGAGGGAAATGTTAAAAACACATTATAAAAATTATATATACAGGCGGATTGCGAGCTGGTTGCCGTCACCCGTCAGTCCGAATAAATAAAACTAACCGATATAGCAATCTGAGACCAATAACTTGAGACCGATTGGGATATCAGTAAATAAGTCAAGTGAGATTAGTAAATAAGTCAACAAGTATATCGAAATTAGGGTCCAACAATATAAAATAATGTTATATCTTTGTTCCATAAATAGATCTAAATGTAACAAACTTTAATTTATTAATATTTATTATGCCTACATGAGTTGTCCGCAGTCCGCAGCAATATTAATTCGTCTTCAAGAGCCTTAATATATGTAAAAGTATAAAATGTATGTAAAAGTAAAAAAATGTGTATACAGTTACAGGAATAATTTGTTTAAAATATATATAAATGTAGACCATTTTATTAATACGCTTTAGTAGCAAAATTGAGAAATGTATAGTAGTTCTAGAAGGGATTGCCCCTGGTTATAATTTACCGGATGCGATGCAAGATGTTTTTGTTAATTTTTTTCCAATTCAATATAACACCTACACTCTACAAACCTAACACGTACCATAATTCATTTGGAGGTTGGAGTGAGTTCATTGTATTTAGCTTTATCGATGTTGAATGCTTAAGCACACTTATTATTCCTTTTTCATTTTATTTGTTTGACTGCAATGGCTTTAGTATTGTACTGAGCAGCATATTAATTATTTTCAATGCCTGAATTGCAAAAAATCATCATCTAGGATTTACAAGTATGAGTGTGCACTAACGAATGAACATATAAGTGTAGACGAGTGCAATGTTGGGAAATGGCGATTGATAATTGTCGGTTTTCGTGACTTGGCACTTGCAGTGGTGCAACATTGTTGCAGATTTGCTTAATTGGCATTGCGGGAAGAATTTAAAGCATTGAAGTGAGACGGTTGTCGGTTTTGAGCGTTGGATGTGAATGCAGATTAACAGTGCGCTAATATGACAACATTTTAATGAAACTAAGCAAGTTATCCAATTATATGCAAAACGAATGTTGCAAAAGAATTAAAAAAACGGCAATTGCAAATGAGACCAATAAAAATGTGCAAATAACTTCATGTGCTCCGCTGCGTAAATTGGCCATTTTTTCTACAAATTTATGACGACAAGTAGCGATTTCTGAAGTCGGTATATATTTTCGCCAGCTGTCATGGGCGTACGCTTACACTGGCTGAACGACCACCAACTGTTGACCAGAAACCGGGATAAGTGCAATGCGACAACGGACGCAAAGGCAGCTACATGGAATCGATTATTCGCTATTATTTCTGGTTCGCATTCTCTCATTCTCTCAGTTCATTTATCAGTATACAGTTGGTTCTCCACACTGAATGTGCAATCAACGGCACAGCAATACTAAAAACTAAAACTACAGAATTGTTGCTTAATTAAAATCTAATAGGTGCAACAATGTTTCACCGACCACATTGTTGCCATGGTAAATTTGACGACACTTTGTCATTTAAAGGCTAAGAGAAAACTTGCTCCATATGGAGTATGTGTAGAAAATTCGAAACTAAATTAATTTGATTATAAGTATTGGTAAATTTTAAATTTAAGAAATAAAATTTTTCAAAGGACCTGTAAGGATATTTCACACATTCTCTGATATATTCATTGCAACTTCCCAAGGTTCGAAAGTAAATAGTTAGAGTATATTATTCTTTACCGAATTATTAGCACTGATCAATTTGGATTCATATTTTTTACACTAAAATATATTTTTGGTTGCTCAACATACTGCTTGAAGATCATTCAAGCATTGTATTTGTAATGGATTACTTGGGCATCAAATAAATTTTAATTAAGTTCAGAAACTTTTGAGTCTGAATGCATTGAATTTTTGTACTGATTTGGAGTTCATAGATCTGACGTCTAACAACTATTCCCTGGATCATAATGCATCGAAATTGAAGCATTTATTTAAACTAAGTAAATATAGGATCGACACACACCATCTCTTTGTCGACTTTAAAGCTGCTTTCGACAGCACGAAGAGGAGCTGCCTTTATGCCGCGATGTCTGAATTTGGTATCCCCGCAAAACTAAAACGGCTGTGTAAGTTGACGTTGAGCAACACCAAAAGCTCCGTCAGGATCGGAAAGGACCTCTCCGAGCCGTTCGATACCAGACGAGGTTTCAGACAAGGTGACTCACTCTTGTGTGATTTCTTTAACCTGATGCTGGAGAAAATAATACGAGTTGCGGAGCTAAATAGAGAAGGTACAATCTTCTATAAGAGTGTACAGCTACTGGCGTACGCCGATGATATCGATATCATTGGAAACAACACCCGCGCCGTAAGTTCTGTTTTTCCCGCCTGGATAGGGAAGCGAAGCGAATGGGTCTGGTGGTGAACGAGGACAACACGAAATATCTCCTGTCATCAAACAAACAGTCAGCGCATTCGCGTCTTGGCTCCCACGACTCTGCTGACAGTCATAACTTTGAAGTTGTAGATAATTTCGTTTATCTGTGAACCAGCATTAATAACACCAACAATGTCAGCCTTGAAATCCAACGCAGAATCACTCTTGCCAACAGGTGCTACCATGGACTAAGTAGGCAATTGAAAAGTAAAGTCCTCTCTCGACGAACAAAAACCAAACTCTACAAGCCTCTCGTCATTCCCGTCCTACTTTACGGTGCAGAAGGGTGACGATGTCAACATCCGATAAGACGGCACTAGGAGTTTTCGAGGCTTTGCGGAAGATTTATGGTCCCTTAAACAATGGCAACGGCGAATACCGCAGACGATGGAACGATGAGCTGTCCAGCGAATAAAAAGACAGCGGCTACGCTGGCTAGGTTATGTTGTTCGAATGGATGAAAGTGCTACAGCTCTGAAAGTATTCGATGCAGTACACGCTGGTGGAAGCCGAGGAAAAGGGAGACCTCCACTCCGATGGAAGGACCAGGTGGAGAGGGACCTGGCTTTACTTGTACAATCGATTAATTCGATAATATTAAAATATATGCCATTGAAACCAGGTGACTATGTTACCGTTAACATCCCACTATTAATAATTAGGGATATATTAAACAAGGTGTTATTTGCATTCGTTGTATATTTATGTTAAAAATATATTAGTGTTTTTGGATATTTACTCTTCGCTCTCAGAGTCAAGAAACTGTGTTCATTATGAATAAAAAGTAATTTGTCACTTTCTCGCGTTCACGTTTCTTTCATTGTACGTACTGCAATACTGTTATGCTTAACGCTTTATTACCCTCCGATGTTGCTATGTTTTCCATGTATGTATTAAACATGTATGAACATACTTGTATATCGGTTCTTGCTGTTCGTTAGCCTATTTACTCACTATACACAAAGAAATGAATGAGTTAAAAGCCATAAAATTATTTATGGGTGCCATTAAATCATTATTATTACTGTGGTGACCTTGAGTAGTTAGTTATGTTGCAAGTGAGGGTTTTCCTTAAATTTGTACAACACCAGTCGCAACCGGTGTTAATATTGATGATCTTATTTCAAATACAAATACGGTATCGTCAATGTCGTTAATTTTTTTATAAATATGAGTTGAACGCAATTTGAACAATTGGTTTTTCTTAAGCAAATATATTGGTATATTTAAATATTCACACAAACTATTTATAATTTTGTACAATAATAAAATTATTTACTTATGCAACTGCATCATATGGCAAATATATGGATCTACAGTAGGCCGCCATCAGGACTCTGTTTTATTAAAATGCATTTAATTTGCATCGTGACTATTAAATTAGAGAAGTGTGGTAGGCCTTAATATTTCGAGGTACAGTCTTGAAAAGTCTTAGATACCTTAGTTCAGAAGCAAACAAATTTTCCAAATCATCAAAAATTTTAAAGTTTACGTACTATTCCGGTAACTAATTTTAACTGTAGATGGACACGGATATTTAAATTACAACAAGTTTATTTGAATTTAAGAAAGATATTAAATATATAGAAGAAATTAGTTAGACAAATTACTCATGATAACGGTATTTCAGATAGGTCGATAAAATATCTAACTGAATCCAAAGAATAGTTGGATATTGTCCAATGAATTACTTGGTGTTCGATTATGGTCATTCTCATATGAATGCAATGCACTCCATTTTCATAAATTAATTTGCGAAAATTAAAAAATTAATCAAAAATCGGTTTGCAATATGTTTCTTGAATTAATTAATTCGAAAAAACATAAGATGATCTGCCACAGTCACAGATTAAGGTACAAATATCTAATATTTTATTAATTTTGTTTAATTTGTATGTATATTTTGCAAAGTACTAAATCCGTGCCAAGCAAACTTAGTATAGTTAATTGATTCTTAGCTTATAGAGCTTTGAAGGCATCTTGATATTTTACAATGTATTCAATTTGCTGGATGCGGCAATGCAAAAGGTACACTTTTATGTAGGAAATACAATACTTCTGTGCACCTTAATTTTGGCATGCATACTCTAATTTTGCGACAAAGCAACATATTTGTATATTCATGTTGATGTATGGAAAGACAGAAAGACCTTTTAGAGGCACCAAGGATATTAAGTTGTCACGGAATTATTCCGAGGTAAAAGTTATAGCTTATTAACATGGATAAACGTTTTATGGCTCACGAGTACTTCTTCTTGTGTGAATATGTATATTTATTGATACATGTACGAGTATTAATTTATATATAAAACAATGTCGTCTCAAATATATGTACATACGAATGCTTCTGCTACACAGTGTCATACTAGGATTTGATAAATCTAGACAAAAAGGCGGCAGTATTGTCACCAAATTAATTAAGTTACCCAAGCATGTATAAAAGTAAGCAAATGAAAATGTAGCAGAGATTTGGTGGTAATATAAGCGTTGAACGTAAACAGTGGAATTTTATAACATATTTACATATTTAGAACATATTTACATTAATATAGTTGGGAACTGTTGCAAGTAACTTGAGGCGAGAAAGCTATAAATTTTTCATATATAATTCTTCATTAAAAGTAGAAAAGAGTCTAGTTTAATATAATACATTATTCGGATTCGCTCTATCATATCGCTCATTTACTTGAATAGTGTCAAAACTCAAAAAACACAATTTTTGAGTTGAGTATGCAGAAATGTGCGCAATTTCATCGTCCATATTGTATAAAAATTTCATTCCGATGCGCAGAAAAATAAGCGGTGAAAAAAGAATGTGCCGTTATTAAACTTGTTATGTTGCAATATTTTTTAACCACAATAACGACACTTCTCAGTTGTGCCAGAATTAGTTATACTTTTTTTACGAAACAACGACATATTTTGTGTTACAACACATATTGTCATAGGGTAGAGTTGGTTTTCTTTTGAGAAAGAACGACATATTTTGTGTTGGAACGATATTGATGAAAATTAATTAAATTTTTCATATTGCTTTTTTTCAGCAAAAACGACACAATTGACTTATGACGG
The DNA here is from genome assembly GCF_028554725.1 of Zeugodacus cucurbitae. NCBI lineage: Eukaryota > Metazoa > Arthropoda > Insecta > Diptera > Tephritidae > Zeugodacus > Zeugodacus cucurbitae. The sequence continues at coordinate 42,324,538 of NC_071667.1, forward strand.
CGAAATTGATTTATATTTTTCACAAATAACGACATAATTCAAAATGGGTCACATTTATGCCCAAGAGTATTAGTACACTCTATTTGGTCCATTTCTGCTCAACATTGTATTTAATATATTACAGGCCACTAGATTTGTCAATAAACTGATGGCAGTTTTCTATATTTGCTAAATAAGAGACAATTGAAAACTTTAAACCGCTCTCCTGAAAAATCGACTTTTTTGAGTTGTGACACTATTCAAGTAAATGACCGATATGTGCATATACTTACGTCTATTTATGATTTAAATTAGGCTGAAAATCTCATGTTCAGCGTCGATTTTCGCTAATTTTTCTGTTGCAGTTTTAAACTGAACAACAATTTTTAACTATTTCAACTTTTGTATTGTATATGTATAATATATGTACACAAACTTGAGCAAATAGCTTCAAATTTATACACATTCACAGATAAGTATCATACATTGCAATGGATGTGTATTCGAATTGCGTAGAACCACGCCCTGTCTGCGCACGATTATAAGTGTATACTGGTTGTTGTCATTCTATATTAAATTTATACACATACATATGTAGATGCAATGGTTCGGCTATGCGGTGGTTCGGCCATAGAAATCTCACATAACAGGTAAACGATGTTATTTCTGCCGTCGTACAGACAGTTTGTATGGTTAGTGTGCATATACATACCTCGGGGTCCACCACTTATTCATAAAACACCCGAACTGCTGCAATATATAAATAAATACTGTTATGAAGTAAAGAAGGGGAAAACGTGTATATAAGTAAATGTGGAACTTCTGTAGCGACTCAAAGCTAAAAAATTTCATAATAGATACAAGGGTATAGAAGCAGACCTGAAAAAGGTATTTTTAAAGATTTTAATTCTTAAAGAAAAAACAAAAAAATATATTTCTGCTAACTGTTTATAATCACAAAGTTTTTAAATAAAAATGTTGTTACCCAAAGAAAAACATCAGAAATCAAGAGTAACTCGTCCCATAGATACGACAAAGAGCAAATAATCTGTGTGAATGCTTTTTCTTTGTGCAATAAAAACTTTACGCATTAAATTGTTTGTATAAGGGCATTGCTGAACAGTATTTTACTCGTATTACTTTGTTCAAAAGCTGCTTAGAATAACATAATTTCTTGTGTGAAATGAGGTGGAAATAGGTGGCATGCGGTTGATTCGTATTATTTATCTACCTGTTGTGCTCACAGCGACATTTTAAGAATTATGAATGAAGTAAAATTCTGAAGCTAATGACTTGGTGTTGTATACTATTTTGATCCATTTCATCTTTATATTAGGCTCATAATGCAGGAACAGAGCTATCAGCCAAACTTTATTTTTTAATTTAATGCAATGATCAAAAAACGAATATATAAGGTTTTGTTCAACCCATTTTATATGACATTTTATATCTCATAAACCACTGCTCCATAATACCAGTGATCTCATATACAGATAAGAGGTGAAAACAAAAAAATGCCCAACTGAGCTAAATTTATAAAATTTTTTGAATAGATATTCAAAAGTTTTATTTTGCTGCCGAAATTAGATGAAATTGTTCCTGCTTCTTCTTACCCGGTAATCGCTCTATAATGATTTCTGGTTCTCTGTTGACTTAATGCATGTAATTGGAGAAAAGGAATGGCAAGAATACGCGTTCGATTACGCCAATTACTCCAACTCTAAACAACTTAATCCGTATTTTTTTAAAACGTCAGCATTGTTAGTAACATCTTCATAAACTTAATTGGAAATGTACCACGTAACAAATATAACGATCCTGGTCATTGTAATATGAAGATAGTGCTTTTTAATAGCATTTTTATTAATATTGAAAATTTTCGTAAACCTACCGTTACTTCCACACATCAAAATCTAAAAACTGAACTTTTAGAGGCCCTAATGAAGCAAACTATTCTATTCTGTAACATTATAGAAATATTAAATTTGACTAAATTTTAATGTGGGTCTATTTTTCCCTGTCTTCCAGTCATACGATATTTATGCTGTTAAATAATCTTAGAAACTTCCATGTTTCCATGATAATACATTTTCAACTATTGGTTCTCAGATTATTTTGTGGTAGACGTACACGTAGTAGGAGAGTAATAGAATTTGTATATAGCGAGAGTATCTCAAACGCATTTGCTGTGTTTTATTTTGATTGGCTGCTGTTTTCCTCGATTCATGCCGATTACTTACAAATGTTAGTAAATACATTTAAAATATTTACATTACAAATTAAAGCAAAACCACTATGGGATCTTTAAATACACCAAATTGATTACGTATCTTGCTTAAACGAATTTTATGAAACGACACCAGCCTGCAGTCAAGCAAAAAATTTGGCCCCTATATCTTCTCCAGCGCCATATGAAATTTGCAATTTTAAAAGTTATTCCATTCACTCCTTTCGTCTTGGTATCCCATATTGATATCCTATCTAATCTTGCATCTAATAAGCATTTTCAATCAGCTTTTATGAGAAAGCTGTAAAATGGAAATCAAGTACCGAAGTATACGCACTACGCATCGGAGCACATTCGCTGTTCACGTAATATAAAGCTAAACTCCCTATGCAGCGCAAATGTACTTTTATACATTCAAGTGCTATTGGAGAAAAGGAATGGCAAGAATACGCGTTCGATTACGCCAATTACTCCAACTCTCAACAACTTAATCCGTAATTTTTTAGAACGTCGGCATTGTTAGTAACAGTGGTTTTAAAACTTCTGAAGACACGCTTGGAGTGTGTAGGAATTCATATCGTTAAATATCTTCTTTCATATACGAATTGCATATGTTATTTAGAACAGGTATAATAAGAAGCTTTCTCGAATACTTCGTTTTATGCATCAGCACAGGGTACTCAATTTCGTTCACATCTTTATTAAAGATTAAGTGAAGTGAACCGTTGATACTTAAAATTCCGACTAAGGCACTTTTATACTTTCCCAAAGCCATGACACGTGCAATCTATATTTGTTATTATTCTATACTCTATATTAAATTTGCTCTGAGGATCTGCTGATTGGAAGCACAGTGAGATGTAACCTCCAAATAAGAGCAAAGACTATATGCAATCGTACTTTATTAACGAAAATTTTTTCAAGCATTAGTTAGTCCAAGGTTTTGGTATATTTACAGACTCAATAGAAATTCGTGTGCCGATTCGGTCGATACAGACTTTAATGTTCTGGAATTCTGAAGGAACATATCAAAATGAAATCATATCTTCCCCATATATAATCTAAAATTTGAAATGTGTATGTATACGCTATGTGTTCAAAAAATAACGGGAATTGTAAAATTTTAAATTTCATGGGTGTAGAGATGCAATTGATTGTCAATTTTTTTTTTTATATGCGTGCCCCTGAGGTACGATATAATTTTCAGCTGTTTTTATGAGCTTAGCGATTTTTGTTTGTAAAAGCTCACACTTCGTTGCTTGTTTGAGTATTCTTTGGACAAAAACAATACTGTAATGATGGTAATAATCGCCAAACATGACTCCGTGTATCTTTTTCTATTTCCAAATTGAAGAGAACGATAAAATACCGTATTTTTATAAGCATACGAGATATCAGAAAGAGCCAAAGGATATCCCAACAATATAATTTGAGAAGTATTTCGACGATTGGAAGAAGCGCTACCAAAAATACCTGATATCGAATGGAGACTATTTTAAAGGCGACAACATTAAAATAGGCGACTGTTATTCTCGTTATTTTTTGAACACATCGCGTATACGCTTTTAGTACTTTCGTTGTTTGTAATTTAAGATCTTTATACAAGGAAAACGTGCGCTGTCGAAGCACAAAAGGGTATAATCGGAATTAAGTATTTCTCTAAATTGCATATTTTTCATGTGAGTTAGCTGCGTACACTCCTCTAAAGCATTTTCATTTAATGCCTTATGTCTTTTATTAGGTTATTTTGCTTATCCATTTCTTCTATTGTATAATAACGCTCCAATCCGAATTTGCATTGTTTGTCTTTGCTGTATAAATTTTACCTTTTCAAATGCACATTATTTTAATTTGCATTTCAAAATTAAATTGCCGATTGCGTACATCGGTGTGTTTTGAAAATCATAAGAATCTGTCTATAGATGTTTGGTATTTGAAATTTTACACACGCCTATTTAATTGGTTGGTTAGATGGTGGCTCCTTCGCAATAACACGGTTGGTAACTTTTATGGCTCATAACAAATATTCGCTCTCCCGGACATATATACAGTGGGATAGTGTTTGACTTCGTTTAATTTTTCGCCTTACTTACTTTTATGTAAACTTAACCCTTTCCTCTCCATGCTCTTTCGTATTAAGTATATTGAACTTCATACAAAGGTTTCTTCGTTGCAAATACGAAACTCAATTCATTTATATAGGCAACAAACTTTCTGTAATTTTCATTCTAATACTTGGGAATGTAAATTATTTGTTTAAGTATATTTTTTCCTCGCTTTATAAATAATGGGTAATATATACTTCAGAATTTGCTAAAGTGGATAAACTTTTCATTACATTTCATCGAAAAATAACAACGTTTTTTAAGAAAATCTTCGTCTTGTACTCTGGGAATATTTTTCATATATGTATACATACAATGTCAATCAGTTCTCACAGAAAAATACTGAAATTTATATGAATATTGGTTTGTTAGAGCTATAAGATGCTCGATAGTAGTAACGACATACTCGTTATATAAATACCTTGACTGGTATTTAGGGTTGAGGTTGAAATTCTCAAACGTTTTGTTTGATATACATATATTTGTATTTCATAGAATAGTAAATGTTTAAACATTTCATAACAGTTATGTAAAATTGTCTTTTGAAATCTTAAGAACAATATTTATCCGAATATATTAATATTTATTAATCTTCTTTACAAAATGTCCTCTACTCGACATTACAACGATTTGTAGTCATAGACATACCCAACAGAAACGGCGTCATTTGCCCGTTGCTACTCTCTGGACAATTTTTATTATTTTATAAAGCAGCAGAAGTGCGACGCAATAAAATCCAACGGAGCACATTGATTATGCCAAATGCGAACATTAATTTGGATGCATTTTATAAATGGATACTTGCATACATATTTAGAATTTGAAAATTTACAAATATATACATTCGTGTGGCATGTATCTTCACTATGCAAATCCGCATCCACTGAGCTCTTATTACCGGCGCTGAACCGATGAGATGCTTGCAAAATTTTTCTTCGGATAGCTGCGCAGGGGAAATATTATTGAAATGGCAATCGTTGTTGCGATGGGGGCGCGTAGTAAAAATTTTATTGCAATATTTTTAAATAGTATAGTATTGAACACATGTATAGTATATAGATGCTAACATACACATAAACACATATAAACATCTTTAGCGCGTATACCGCTTAATCAATAAGAACTTGCATTCACATTTTGGGCTTTTATGACTTTTCAGATTTAGTCAAGTGAAGTTCAATATTCTTTCAATTTTAATGTGATATGCTCAGTCGTTATTGAAATGCCTGGCCTAATGCGATTTTCATTTAGTCAAAATTAATTTCAAACACGGCGGGAATATGGAAAACGGATTGTCAAAAAACTAATGTGCTAACATATATAAGCAAACTTAATGCACAGGATTCATACATTTACCATTAATATGTATATGAATAGTTCATGTCTTACTTTATTAAAGGTATTTAATGAAAGCCAATGTACGATTGAAAGTTCAAATTTTATTTTTTTTATATTTCAGATGGAGATTCCGAGTTTGATAAGAGACTCATTTTACCTCGAATAAGTTAGAGTTTGAAAATATTTTTTGTAAAAAGGTCTGTGTTCTCTGAATAAAAATAATATTGTAATGCTCAGAACGAAATTAGTGTAAAACGAAAGCTATAATAATTTCATGATTTTAAAAGTTCATAGCGAAAAGGATGAGAAATTTCGTTGTAGTTGTTGAAGTTTTAAAATCCAATTATTGTCCAATCACAATTGATGCAATGCCGATTAACTGAAGCATTTTAGGAACAGTATATACATAATAGATCCTTATGGTTATCTTTAATTATTGTACGAGTATTTGAAATCCTCATTTAATTTATTTGAGATAAATACCTCCCTTCCGCTTTTTTGCTCTCTATTCAATGTTTTATAAAAAGTGTTACAGTGATCGGATTTAGTTCAAATATGCGCCGATTCGTTCAATAATCTGTTTCCATCTAATATATCATAATCACTTGGTCCGGGCTATATGGTGGATGCAATAAAACCTCCCATCCGAGCTCCCGTAGCTTCTGACGAGTCATCAACGAAGTGTTTGGTCTGGCGTTGCCCTGGTGGAACACTACACCCTCCCTGTTGGCCAATTCTGGACGCTTATGGGAGGAGCTCATAGTGGATGATTCCAATCCAATCCCACCAAACACACAGCAAAATCTTCCTGGTCGTCAATACCGGCTTGGCCACTTTTTGGGACGATTCACCGGCCTTCGACCACGACCGCTTTCGCTTGATATTGTCGTATGTGATCCCTTTTTCGTCGCCAATTACCATCCGCTTCAAAAATGGGTCGAGTTCGTTCCGTTTCAGGAACATATCGAAACCATTCCTCCGCAGTTCGAAGTGATATAGTACCATCCCCCAAACCACCATTATTCTCACCGAACGTTTATCTAGCAGATTTTCCTTTAACGAAGGAAAACTTTAAAATAGTGCGTATTTCGGTGTTAGTGAACTCCATGTTTACAAGTCTATAACTGTTGAACGCAATATCCAAACTAATCATGCATAGCGTCGTTTTGAAGGTTATGTCAAGACCTTTCAAAGATGTATAGTATTGTCAGATACAAGCTTTGTAGCGCTGTATACATAGCCGCGAAATTCAAAAGATAAAAAATATATATATGGAAATGTCAATATCCCTCAATATCTTATCGCGCAATCTAGGTTAGTAGGGTATTTTGATTGAAAACTTGTAAAACAAATATGAAAGCAAATACACCAGTTGGTTATGTAAGGATTTTCCTTCTCACGACAGATCATTTGATATATGCGATTCGCTTCTCAAAAATATAAAAAATGGTAGAGCTACTATTAGATCAATAATTTTATAATCAGCAAATGAATTTAGTTTTGCATTTGAACACTACAACATACAGAGGTACTCAAATTTCAGAGAAAAAGCTTTTGTTTGCTGTTGTTATTGTCGCGGGGTAACAAAATGCTATATTGTTGTAAACCTTGATCCATTCGTAAGCGGATGAAGTCAGATTGGCAAGAATAGCTGGAAATATGACGGAAAAATAACAAATGAACTGAAGACGCACAGTATTCAAAGGTATTTACACACATTTTGTTTGCGTCAAAAGTATTTACACACCGCTATTAAGCCTTTATTCTTGGATTTGGTTTAAGCAAGAGTAGTGATTGGCTTCTGCTGCACTCATAATTAACTAACAAAGCCTTAAAATATAAAACTTAGTAAATAAAATGCCAAAAACAAAGGAATTGGGAACAAATTAATTATAACTAGATCGGAGACTATTACTAAGTTTAAAGGCGGTGTTTCGGCTTCGGAGTTAGTAAAAATTTATAGAATTTAAAGGAATACTGTTTATAATGTTATTAGAAAGAAGGAGACGAACAATTGCATATACAGTTCAAAGAGAACTGCGCGGAAACCTGGTGATAGCTCAAAGAAAATGTAGGAACTGTCATACAAACTCCCACAAAAAAGCATGTTAATATTGTCGCAGCATCGAATCAGAACAGTGCAATAATAGTCAATGATACTACATTGCTCAGGACATCAAAAGAAATTAACATAAACACCTGCGATGTGTATAAAGTGGTCAATATTTCCGAAACCATAAAAAGCGATATGTCTCTCATTTCTTAAATTGCATCCTAAAGCCTGTCGGGGGCAGATAAAGCTGAATTTTTGTTCCAAGCTTGTTTAGTAAACGCTTTATGCATTTACCACGTGAGAAGAAGAATTATGCAGTTTAGGCGCTAAACAGAGTCGGAGGTGACATGATGATTTTTTGGAGAAGTTTTCTTTACTTAAGTTTTTGAGATTTGGTACTAATTTCTTCTTCTTCTTCTTCTTCTTGACTGGCGTAGACACCGCTTACGCGGTTATAGCCGATTCCACAACAGCGCGCCACGCATCTCTCCTTTTGGCAGTTTGGCGCCAATTGGTTATACCAAGCGAAGCCAGGTCCCTCTCCACCTGGTCCTTCCATCGGAGTGGAGGTCTCCCTTTTCCTCGGCTTCCATTGCGTCGAAACCTTTCAGAGCTGGGGCACTTTCGTCCATTGGAACAACTTGACCTAGTCAGCGTAGCCGCTGTCCTTTTATTCGCTGGACTATGTCTATGTCGTCGAATAACACATACAGCTCATCATTCCATCTTCGGCGGTATTCGCCGTTGCCAATGTTTAAGGGACCATAAATCTTCCGCAAAACCTCGAAAACTTCTAGTGCCGTCTAATTGGATGTTGACATCGTCCACGCTTCTGCACCATAAAGTAGGACGGGAATGATGAGAGACTTGTAGAGTTTGGTTTTTGTTCGTCGAGAGAGGACTTTACTTTTCATTTGCCTACTCAGTCCATAGTTGCACCTGTTGGCAAGAGTGATTCTGCGTTGGATTTCCAGGCTGACATTGTTATTGATGTTAATGCTGGTTCCCAGATAGACGAAATTATCTACAACTTCAAAGTTATGACTGTCAGCAGTGACGTGGGAGCCAAGACGCGAACGCGCTGACTGTTTGTTTGATGACAGGAGATATTTCGTGTTGTCCTCGTTCACCACCAGACCCATTCGCTTCGCTTCCCTATCTAGGCGGGAAAAACAGAACTTACGGCGTGTTGTTTCCAATGATATCAATATCATCGGGGTACGCCAGTAGCTGTACACTCTTATAGAAGATTGTACTTTCTCTATTTAGGTCCGCAGCTCGTTTTATTTTCTCCAGCATCAGGTTAAAGAAATCACACAAGAGTAGGGATGGCAACGATTAATCATTTGATTAAATTAATCGATTATTTTCATTCAATTTACGATTTAATTGCATCGAAACACCTTTTCTAATTACTCGACTATTACTCGAGTAATTGCAAAATAATCGCAAACAGCATTTTCAAATTTAATACATTTTATGTTCATCTAAGTTAGCTTACAAGGGTCGAAATTGGTCACATCAGTCATTAATGACTGCAAACGCTGTAAACATAGTGAAATTCTAATATGTCAAGGTAGTTTAATATCAAAAAATGAATGTCTGGTAACACTGCATTTACAGTTAAGTCAAACGCATTTTACGTTCAGTTGTTTGAAGAGCAATGGCGCCAGTTAAGAGCGAAGTGTGGAAATTTTTTAATAAAATAAGCAATAACTACGTTAAATGTCAACTTTGCTGCAAAAATTTAAAATTTTCTAATAATACATCAAATATGTTGCAGCATTTAAAATTAAAGCATGCAACTGTAGCCTGCAAATTGGTGGTAAGTTGGAGCAATCGGTATTACATTTTAAATTTCTTCTAGTTATATATAAATATATGTGTACAAATTAGACTCTGCAATCTAGGAGTAAAGACAATGTTTCCCTAAGTGATGATGACACTGAAACCATGATTGAAATGCCGAATTGCAGCAGCAAACCAATTAATGAAAGCCCTTTGAGTGAGGGGCCAAGCTTCAGCAGCAAGAAACCGAATGAAAGCAGCATGATGGAGCTACCCAGCTGTAGCAATAAAAATCCTCAACCCCTCATTTCTAAAGTCTTCCAAAATATTGAAAACTTTTCGCTTCATGGCTCAAAGAACCAAAAGCTACAGCATGGAATAGTGGAAATGGTTATCAAGAATAATCTACCTTTTGACTTTGTTGAAGGTATATTAAAATACATTACAAAACAAATTGATAATTAATGACGCGATGCTAAAAACTTTTTCATATTTGAGTTTAACGATAGATATCTGGACTGATGTAGAAATGAATAGCATGCTTGGTGTGACAATTCATGGTGTAAATGGGACGAAGCAATTTAATGGAACAATTGGCGTTTATAAATTAACGGAAACACATACTGCATCACATATTTCCGAAGTTCTCATTGCTGCTTTGAAAGACTTTTCTATTGACGAAAAACAAGTAATGGCTGTAGTGACCGATAATGGTGCAAACATCGTAAAAGCAGTACATGATTCTTTTGGCAAAAAACGCCATATGCCTTGTTTTGCACACACCCTCAATTTGGTATGTGAAAACTCACTGAACGATCCTGAAGTAAATGCAGTTGTTGTAAAATGCAAAAAAATAGTTAAGTGGCTAAAAAGAAGTGTTAAAGCTAATGATGATCTTCGAAATATGCAAGCTGCTGCCGGAGTAGCTGAAGGCAAAATGCTAAAGCCAATTTTGGACGTGAAAACACGTTGGAATTCGACTTACTACATGCTTGAACGGTTCATTAAACTATGTTCATATATTAACCAAATACTCCTCAACTATTCTGACGCACCGGTAATGATAACATCTAAGGAAAAAGATGATATCATCGAAATACTCAGTGTATTGAGACCATTAGAAGCAATGACTGTACAACTAAGTGGTGAACAACGAGCAACGTTAAGTCAAGTGATTCCATTAGTTCACTGTGGTCGGGAACAAATAGTGAGAATAACAGCTAAACAGCCAGTCGCTGAACAACTAAAAGATGTCGTGTTAAATCAGTTTGATCGTAGATTTGGCTACATCGAACATTCCTTTTTGCTAGCTGCATCAACATTACTCGACCCGAGATTCAAAATAATTCATTTCAAAGACCCATTAGCGTTGTCCCCAGTTATAAAGTTTTTACGTACTGAAATAACAGTTGCAGATGATACTATGGAAACGGGCAGCGAATCGTCAGTGGAATCGGTAGAGAATGAGTTTGATCTCTGGGCTCCTCACAAAACTCTAGTGCACAAAAGAAGGAGGAAGGACAACGATTTTACATCTCCACAAGATGAATTGAGCTTTTATTTGAATTGTCAGGTATTAGAACTAAGTGGAAACACTATTGATGCTTGGGAAGAAATGAAAACCGTTTACCCAAAACTGTACGGACTTTCAAAAAAGTATTGTCATCTACTTGGTACCTCAGTACCAGCTGAGCGGCTTTTCTCAAAAGCGGGTGCAACTGCGACCGAAAAACGCAATCGTTTGACAACAAAACGTTTATCGAAATTGCTTTTTCTTCAAACTTGGTTGAACAGAGAATAAATTTTCTTGACTTCAATGAATATATTTTCCTTTATGCTAAGACAAATGAATTTTTAATACGATATTTTAATTTTATTTCCGTTTTTGTTTTTGTGTATATACCAAAATAATTTGAATGTCTGAAATAAGAATATAGTCTCCTATATTTTATTGGTTTTATTTTTACGCAAAAATACAAAACATAGTCTTTCAAGCAAAAGGCAATTCTTTTACTTTAAGATTGCTGTACGAATTTTGAAAAATTTAATGTGCTACTTAACTTCAAATATAGGCCATTTTCTCTTTTAGGATATGTCTGGGACTCTGTGATAGAGCATTATAATACAAGATTCGTCGCTGAAACTTGGTTGTGGTCTTTATGCAAACATTGGAATTAATCGATTAATCGATTTTTTTACATTAATTGCAATTAATTGCAATTATTTTTTTATATCTTGCAATTAATCATTTGATTATTTAATCGATTAAAAAAAATTTTTTGCCATCCCTACACAAGAGTGAGTCACCTTGTCTGAAACCTCGTCTGGTATCGAACGGCTCGGAGAGGTCCTTCCCGATCCTGACGGAGCTTTTGGTGTTGCTCAACGTCAGCTTACACAGCCGTTTTAGTTTTGCGGGGATACCAAATTCAGACATCGCGGCATAAAGGCAGCTCCTTTTCGTGCTGTCGAAAGCAGCTTTAAAGTCGACAAAGAGATGGTGTGTGTCGATCCTCTTTTTACGGGTCTTCTCCAAGATTTGGCGCATTGTGAATATCTGGTCAGTTGTTGATTTTCCAGGACTAAAGCCACACTTATAAGGTCCAATCAGTTTGTTGACGGTGGGCTTTAGTCTTTCACACAGTGCGCTCGATAGAACCTTATAAGCGATGTTAAGGAGGCTTATCCCACGGTAGTTGGCGCCTATTGTGGATTGGGCAGAGTACACTGAGATTCCAATCGTCGGCATGCCTTCTTCCGACCATATTCCGCAAAGAAGCTGATGCATGCACCTTATCAGCTCTTCGCCGCCATATTTGAATAGCTCGGCTGGCAATCCATAGGCCCTCGCCGCCTTGTTGTGCTTCAAGCGGGTAATTGCTATTCTAATTTTTTCACGGTCGGGCAATGGAACATCTGTTCCATCGTCGTCGATTGGGGAATCGGGTTCACCATCTCCTGGTGTTGTACTTTCACTGCCATTCGTTCCTGGCCACTCCCAAGTGAATGGCAGTCAGAAACTTTCCTCACTTACGTGAACTTTTACATATCACTCCATCCTCCTTGGTACTAATTTAGGGACCCTAAATCATCTGGATATATCAAAATTCACATGACCATGTCATTGTAAGGGTTAGTAGGCCTTATCCAACTATTGACTACATAGGAAAACAGGACAATGGTCCATTTTATAAGCAAATCAAGTTGACTTCCGCAGAGTCCCGACCTAAACTTTATTGAAAATATTTGGGTTTCGTTAAATATCAGAGGACAATTGATATACTAACCGAAAACGCCGAAATTACCGACATTTGGTCTAAATTAACAGTTAACTTAGCGCCCAATTGTGTTGAATCAATTCGTACCATAAAATAGCTGTTATTGATGCCAAAGGCAATGTAACCAATTATGAATTTATCACCTTAGAATAGAAACTTAGACTAAACATTAACATTAAACATTTCAATTAAAAAATAACAGAATAATCCATTTCAAGTTGTGTGTAAATACTTTTGAATACTGCGAACAATTGGCGTTTATAAATTAACGGAAACACATACTGCATCACATATTTCCGAAGTTCTCATTGCTGCTTTGAAAGACTTTTCTATTGACGAAAAACAAGTAATGGCTGTAGTGACCGATAATGGTGCAAACATCGTAAAAGCAGTACATGATTCTTTTGGCAAAAAACGCCATATGCCTTGTTTTGCACACACCCTCAATTTGGTATGTGAAAACTCACTGAACGATCCTGAAGTAAATGCAGTTGTTGTAAAATGCAAAAAAATAGTTAAGTGGCTAAAAAGAAGTGTTAAAGCTAATGATGATCTTCGAAATATGCAAGCTGCTGCCGGAGTAGCTGAAGGCAAAATGCTAAAGCCAATTTTGGACGTGAAAACACGTTGGAATTCGACTTACTACATGCTTGAACGGTTCATTAAACTATGTTCATATATTAACCAAATACTCCTCAACTATTCTGACGCACCGGTAATGATAACATCTAAGGAAAAAGATGATATCATCGAAATACTCAGTGTATTGAGACCATTAGAAGCAATGACTGTACAACTAAGTGGTGAACAACGAGCAACGTTAAGTCAAGTGATTCCATTAGTTCACTGTGGTCGGGAACAAATAGTGAGAATAACAGCTAAACAGCCAGTCGCTGAACAACTAAAAGATGTCGTGTTAAATCAGTTTGATCGTAGATTTGGCTACATCAACAATCCTTTTTGCTAGCTGCATCAACATTACTCGACCCGAGATTCAAAATAATTCATTTCAAAGACCCATTAGCGTTGTCCCCAGTTATAAAGTTTTTACGTACTGAAATAACAGTTGCAGATGATACTATGGAAACGGGCAGCGAATCGTCAGTGGAATCGGTAGAGAATGAGTTTGATCTCTGGGCTCCTCACAAAACTCTAGTGCACAAAAGAAGGAGGAAGGACAACGATTTTACATCTCCACAAGATGAATTGAGCTTTTATTTGAATTGTCAGGTATTAGAACTAAGTGGAAACACTATTGATGCTTGGGAAGAAATGAAAACCGTTTACCCAAAACTGTACGGACTTTCAAAAAAGTATTGTCATCTACTTGGTACCTCAGTACCAGCTGAGCGGCTTTTCTCAAAAGCGGGTGCAACTGCGACCGAAAAACGCAATCGTTTGACAACAAAACGTTTATCGAAATTGCTTTTTCTTCAAACTTGGTTGAACAGAGAATAAATTTTCTTGACTTCAATGAATATATTTTCCTTTATGCTAAGACAAATGAATTTTTAATACGATATTTTAATTTTATTTCCGTTTTTGTTTTTGTGTATATACCAAAATAATTTGAATGTCTGAAATAAGAATATAGTCTCCTATATTTTATTGGTTTTATTTTTATGCAAAAATACAAAACATAGTCTTTCAAGCAAAAGGCAATTCTTTTACTTTAAGATTGCTGTACGAATTTTGAAAAATTTAATGTGCTACTTAACTTCAAATATAGGCCATTTTCTCTTTTAGGATATGTCTGGGACTCTGTGATAGAGCATTATAATACAAGATTCGTCGCTGAAACTTGGTTGTGGTCTTTATGCAAACATTGGAATTAATCGATTAATCGATTTTTTTACATTAATTGCAATTAATTGCAATTATTTTTTTATATCTTGCAATTAATCATTTGATTATTTAATCGATTAAAAAAAATTTTTTGCCATCCCTACACAAGAGTGAGTCACCTTGTCTGAAACCTCGTCTGGTATCGAACGGCTCGGAGAGGTCCTTCCCGATCCTGACGGAGCTTTTGGTGTTGCTCAACGTCAGCTTACACAGCCGTTTTAGTTTTGCGGGGATACCAAATTCAGACATCGCGGCATAAAGGCAGCTCCTTTTCGTGCTGTCGAAAGCAGCTTTAAAGTCGACAAAGAGATGGTGTGTGTCGATCCTCTTTTTACGGGTCTTCTCCAAGATTTGGCGCATTGTGAATATCTGGTCAGTTGTTGATTTTCCAGGACTAAAGCCACACTTATAAGGTCCAATCAGTTTGTTGACGGTGGGCTTTAGTCTTTCACACAGTGCGCTCGATAGAACCTTATAAGCGATGTTAAGGAGGCTTATCCCACGGTAGTTGGCGCCTATTGTGGATTGGGCAGAGTACACTGAGATTCCAATCGTCGGCATGCCTTCTTCCGACCATATTCCGCAAAGAAGCTGATGCATGCACCTTATCAGCTCTTCGCCGCCATATTTGAATAGCTCGGCTGGCAATCCATAGGCCCTCGCCGCCTTGTTGTGCTTCAAGCGGGTAATTGCTATTCTAATTTTTTCACGGTCGGGCAATGGAACATCTGTTCCATCGTCGTCGATTGGGGAATCGGGTTCACCATCTCCTGGTGTTGTACTTTCACTGCCATTCGTTCCTGGCCACTCCCAAGTGAATGGCAGTCAGAAACTTTCCTCACTTACGTGAACTTTTACATATCACTCCATCCTCCTTGGTACTAATTTAGGGACCCTAAATCATCTGGATATATCAAAATTCACATGACCATGTCATTGTAAGGGTTAGTAGGCCTTATCCAACTATTGACTACATAGGAAAACAGGACAATGGTCCATTTTATAAGCAAATCAAGTTGACTTCCGCAGAGTCCCGACCTAAACTTTATTGAAAATATTTGGGTTTCGTTAAATATCAGAGGACAATTGATATACTAACCGAAAACGCCGAAATTACCGACATTTGGTCTAAATTAACAGTTAACTTAGCGCCCAATTGTGTTGAATCAATTCGTACCATAAAATAGCTGTTATTGATGCCAAAGGCAATGTAACCAATTATGAATTTATCACCTTAGAATAGAAACTTAGACTAAACATTAACATTAAACATTTCAATTAAAAAATAACAGAATAATCCATTTCAAGTTGTGTGTAAATACTTTTGAATACTGCGAGTCTTCAGTTCATTTGTTTATTTTTCCGTCATATTTCTTGCCAAACTGACTTCATTGGCTTAAGAACAGATCAAGGTTTACAACAACATAGCATTTTGTTGCCCTGCGAAAACAACAACAAACAAAAGCTTGTTCTGTGAAATTTGTAAAAAACGTTCGATGTGTAAATAATTTTGACTACCTCTGTATATCTCGACAAACAACATAACAAACTCCCATCTATCGTGATTCTGAGTAAAATGAAATAAATGACGTAATCCATGTTGACTGATCACTAGCGCGCATGAGCGAAAGGAGGATAACCGTTGGACACAATTATTAAAAGAATTATTAATAAAAAATTATTTGCGTACATTTACAAAAACCTTTGCACATTCTTTTAATTAATCTGTTAACGATTTATTTATACACTAATGGGTTTTGAATGCAGTACGGACAACTTTTCTATGTCTGTTTCCCTTATTTTCCTTATTGCGTACAATCACCTGTACGACCTATCAAAATATTCTCCAATAAACATGCAACTTGATTTTTCAACAATCTCTCTAGCGGATAATTTGCTCATGACATATATTTCTTCAACATGTTGAATTTTAAACTTTTAGCAATCCCAAAGTTTTATATGAGGCTGTTTAATAATCTTAATTTCATCTACATAAGTAGCTTGAGAAATGTAGAGACGCTAACTTAAAAATTTGCTTATTTACTTAATGCTTACAACACCATAGCTAAAGCAAACTGTGACACACATAGTTTTGTGTATGTGAGAGCTATGAGAGGCGTACATAAGGAAAATATGATAAATTTTCCGATTTTGAGAAATTGCTACGGAAAATATAAGATACACAGTTAAGAAATATTAAATAGACCTACTTGTATAATGTATACCAACTATTAGAATCTAAGCAACTGACTTGGTGGGACTAATTTGGCCGCCTGTCTGGCTGCTCGGGTAGCATTTCGGCGGTAACTGGTTGTCAACTCGCCAGAAACGCCAACATTGTATGCGGAAATTTCAATCACATTTTATTGCAGTCAAACAAAAAAAAAAAAAACAAAACAAAAAAAGCAGACACGATATTGAGACGGAGGAAGGGCCACAGTAAACGGACCTGCAATTGAACAGTATGACGAAGCATAGCTCCATGATTTGGGGAGATAATTATGACAATTGAACAGAATATCATTGACAATGTAGCTTATGTAAGAGTATAAGCAAGCAGTCGCAGAAATCCAGGGAATATAAAAATTGCAGGTTGTGCATGCTTCTTCTGCAGGAGGAACTCAACCTCGAAGATACCAGGCAAAGTGTAAAAGTGTAGGGGAAATGCACAATTGTCACGTAGAATAGACATTTTATCCTTATGAACTAGTATGAGTATATGTATACATAAAAAATATATATAAAAAACCAAAAACCAACAACTAGAACGTGCGCGTTGTAAATTGAATGCACCCGAACGTTGGCAGAATCAGACACTGACAACGATAGTACAATGTGCTTGGAGGTAGTAGTAGATATGCATACTGGAAAATAACGGGTGATTTTTTTGAGGTTAGGATTTTCATGCATTAGTATTTGACAGATCACGTGGGATTTCAGACATGGTGTCAAAGAGAAAGATGCTCAGTATGCTTTGACATTTCATCATGAATAGACTTACTAACGAGCAACGCTTGCAAATCATTGAATTTTATTACCAAAATCAGTGTTCGGTTCGAAATGTGTTTCGCGCTTTACGTCCGATTTATGGTCTACATAATTTCTGGTTGAATGGCTACGTAAATAAGCAAAATTGCCGCATTTGGGGTGAAGAGCAACCAGAAGCCGTTCAAGAACTGCCCATGCATCCCGAAAAATGCACTGTTTGGTGTGGTTTGTACGCTGGTGGAATCATTGGACCGTATTTTTTCAAAGATGCTGTTGGACGCAACGTTACGGTGAATGGCGATCGCTATCGTTCGATGCTAACAAACTTTTTGTTGCCAAAAATGGAAGAACTGAACTTGGTTGACATGTGGTTTCAACAAGATGGCGCTACATGCCACACAGCTCGCGATTCTATGGCCATTTTGAGGGAAAACTTCGGAGAACAATTCATCTCAAGAAATGGACCCGTAAGTTGGCCACCAAGATCATGCGATTTATCGCCTTTAGACTATTTTTTGTGGGGCTACGTCAAGTCTAAAGTCTACAGAAATAAGCCAGCAACTATTCCAGCTTCGGAAGACAACATTTCCGAAGAAATTCGGGCTATTCCGGCCGAAATGCTCGAAAAAGTTGCCCAAAATTGGACTTTCCGAATGGACCACCTAAGACGCAGCCGCGGTCAACATTTAAATGAAATTATCTTCAAAAAGTAAATGTCATGAACCAATCTAACGTTTCAAATAAAGAACCGATGAGATTTTGCAAATTTTATGCGTTTTTTTTTTTTTAAAGTTATCAAGCTCTTAAAAAATCACCCTTTAGTATCAGAAGTAAAAAAATAAATTATGTAGATGCAAGATATATGTTACGCTAAGTTATTATACATATATGGTTGTGCAATTAATACTTAGTTTAGTTTACTCTTAGTATTTGCATATCTCAAAGTCAGCATAAAATAATATATTTTTAATGAACAAATATAATATTAGAAATTAAGCCGTGTTACATTTCGCTTCTGCTAAATATGCGTTATTTTAAAACTCGAGGTTTAAAAATACTTTGGACATATCAATATATGAGATATATGAGCATGCAATCTAAAGGGGTCCATCGGGCTAATTTGTACCCATAAGAAATTATTATATGCTGTGGTTTTGTCAAATAAGTATATACATATTCCTTATCAGTTTAAGCAAACATATTTTACGATTTGCGAATTAATAAATTTAAAATTATTTAATTGTATTCACCTACACACATCTCTAAAACACACCCTATATGCACGTCTAATATTTTTCAAGAAACTAATCTATCGTTGTTACTTTTATATTTGTCACAAAAGTTTTTTTACGATTTCATATGTTTAAGTGGAAATATTCGTTTTATGTGAATAGCACAGGTATATTAATTTCAGTGACTCATGCTCTAGCAAATCTTTTAATGAAATCTGATGAAAGAAAATATCTATTCTTTATTCCTTCTATCAAGCGGAGAGTACATTTCTTTAAGCTATTTTAATTATTTTCAATGTTTCGTAATTTCAGATTTGACTACATGCAAAAGGCTTTATTTCAAAGTGTTCATCCATTTTCTGAAAAAACATCCAAATGATGTTGCTATTTATTCACAGGTGTTTTTAGTATCTAAAGTAAGTATTGCTATTACATATATTTTTCTAGTGATATTGAACACTGTATATATTCTGAAATCGTGCTTCTAAATTTATTAAATTAGTTAAAAAATGTTTCTTCAAAATGGTACATATTGATCCCTTTTCATTTTGCCAAGGATTAATAAAAATGTAAAATCCTCTTATACGTTTAGCTTTTTAGAATGACTAAATCATGCTTATACTTTTTTTAAATTGTACTTCGAGAAAATATAATAGGTTGAAACAAAAAGGAAAGGATAGTAAAGACGTAAAAACTTACTACCATACTATCATAAAATTCTTTTGCCATGTTTGATATTGCTTTAGCTCTCGCATTTCTACTTAATACCTCCATGTCTTCCCTTGTATACTATTTGGGTTTTGGGGTTTGGGTTGGGTTTTGTTGCTATATTTTCATTAACTGCGTTTGCGCAACTGTCCATCCTGCAGAGTAAATCACAAATGTTTTGTTCTCGCATACTGAACGAAACTCCTCCTTTCTAAAGCTCTCTGCTTATAAAAAATTCCCCTACCTGAATATGCAGAAGTTCGCAAGGGATGCAGTCGCATGCATGCAGAAACTGCATTTCGGTACCAACTTCATTTTCAATTTCAACCCCTACAAGGGACAAAAAGAAAATGATAAAGATATATTAAATGTCAGCCATATCATTAAATATATATATATATATATTTATATATATATTCTACTAAACTTTTGAGGCGAACCTTGATGTTATGGGTAAAATTGCGGAATTCGCAAAAATTAAGCCAACTATATTCAAATAGAAAACAACAAAAAATATTAAAAGTTACAGGTTAACCCTATAACCATTAATAATATAATATCACCATTATATATATTTAATTAAATTTTATAGGGATGGATCATAATGAACAAATGATTTTGATAATTTTTGGAATAAAAGAAATTATTTAAATTACTTTGTAATTAACATTACGGAAATAATCGTATATTATAAAATACTGCGGCACATAAAATCTAAAGGATTGATTTTGTCCAAGTAAGGGAACATGTTTTTATTATCTTGCTGTCAGGAATGGACAGTCGAGTCCTAAAGCTCCTCTAGAGTCTAGACCTTTACGCTTCTTTAAGCAGTTCTTAAAACAGTTGATGCTATAGGAGCCTAACATAAAATTACTTTAGAGTAGTGCAGATAGTGTACTGGCCATAAGGATAATGAAGCAGTATCGTAGATAATTAACCCCGTGATGATAACACCTTCAAAATATGTATATTAGCCTCAAAAATATAATGAAACACCCTTAAGATAGCATCTTCAAAAAGTTGGTAACGTGGAATTGGAAAAATTCAGAGCATGCGAGTGGGATAACGAGACTTTACCTTCCACGGAACCCAATATTCCAATTTAAAAGAAATTGGGCCGTTAGGAGTTGTTAATTGGCGAAGAACTGGATATCTCTTGGGAACACCCTAGGCCTAATGATGGCTTGGGTGCGCTAGCGGTTAGGTGCTTTTGCAACCAACCAATCATATAAACAATAAATATGTTCATATTCTAGTTTAAAAGTTTTTAATTTATATCATTTGTTACTATTACTTGGAATATATATATTTTTATCTTTCTAAATACCATGCATTGCTTAACTAAAAAATACAAGTAAATGTATCAATTTATTCGGTTAATTATAATAAAGTCATAACCTTTATAATCAATTAATGACATCTGAACACACGCATTTACGATGAAAAGAGTTATATACATACATATGAACACGTAAATTCACCGTTAAATAAAGACATATTTGTACATGTCTCTATAACATATATGTACATGCTCTTAACTATATCTATCTTACACAGCCGTTTATACATAGGTGTGTCAATAAAACAAATAAAAACAAGTAAGGAAGGGCTAAGTTCGGGTGTAACCGAACATTTTATACTCTCGCAATTTATTTATTTATTTATTTATATAATACACAATTTGACCCACATATTCGTCGTATATATTGTATAAAGTCCATTGAAAGTTGGAAACCATAATATTAGGTTAGAAGCACCGAGGTCCTCGTGTTCGATATATGGGGCCTTAAAAACCTACGGTCCGATTTCGGCGATTTTTAGAATGGGGCTGCCACACTATAAATACAGTATTTGTGCAAAGTTTTGCACCGATATCTTCACTAGTGCTTACTTTATATATTCTAAAGTAAACGATTCAGATCATCTTCTAAGTTCTGGTATATAGGAAGTAGGCGTGGTTGTGAAGCGATTTGGCCTATTTTCACAACATATTATTAGGAGGTAAGGAAACTATTACAAACCAAGTTTCATTGAAATCGGTCGAGTAGTTCCTGAGATATGGTTTTTGACCCATTAGTGAGCGACGCCACGCCCATTTTCCATTTTGTAAAAAAATATGAGTGCAGCTTTCATCTGCCATTTCTTATGTGAAATTTAGAGTTTCTGACGTTTTTCGTTAGTGAGTTAACTCACTTTTAGTAATTTTCAACCTAACTTTTGTATGGGAGGTGGACGTGGTTATGATCTGATTTCTTTCATTTTTGAACTGTATTGGGAAGTGGCTAAAAAAACGACTGCAGAAAGTTTGGTTTATATAGCCCTATTAGTTTGCGAGATATGTACAAAAAACTTAGTAGGGGGCGAGGCCACGCCCACTTCCCCAAAAAAATTACATCCACATATGCCCCTTCATAGTGCGATCCTTCATACTAAATTTTATTTCCATAGCTTAATTTATGGCTTAGTTATGGCACTTTATGTGTTTTCGGTTTTCGCCATTTTGTGGGCGTGGCAGTGATCCGATTTTGCTCATTTTCGAAAGCAACCTTCCTATGGTGCCAAGAAATAAGTGTGCCAAGTTTCATCAAGATATCTCAATTTTTACTCAAGTTACAGCTTGCACAGACGGACGGACGGATGGACGGACAGACAGACATTCGGATTTGAACTCCACTCTTCACCCTGATCACTTTGGTATATATAACCCTATATCTAACTCGTTTAGTTTTGGGTGTTACAAACAACCGTTATGTGAACAAAACTATAATACTCTCTTTAGCAACATTTGTAGCGAGAGTATAATAATTAATTTGAATGTTTACACAATGAAATATTTTTATAAGTAGTACGAAAACTATTGACAATAATGAGAATAATAAATTAGACACCGAAAACAATATTAACGTACCCTGGCATAAGTCAATTATTAAGTAAATATTGAAGGTACATAGAAGCACTTAAATAATATTTAACATAGACAGCAAAGCAAAGAGATAATTTACTATTATGGTATGAAGTTCGTACACTGAAGTTGAAAGATTAATGTTAAAATTAAAATTGTCGGTATGTCACACGACTTTGTCATGAGGTGCACTCTAAATTAATACTACAAAAGTCTTTTCAGCTTCCTGCGGCTTAAATCTAAATAAATTAGAACCTCTTCTTTAAACTTTTCAAAGTCATCATTATCCGATAAAGTTATCGTAAAAGTTTATTATGTTAAATAATATTAACCGTATATATTTATATATATTTTTATACTCTCGCAACCTGTTGCACAGAGTATCATAGTTTTGTTCACATAACGGTTGTTTGTGTCACCAAGAAATAAAAGAGTTAGATATGGGGTTATATATATATATCAGGATGACGAGTGGAGTTGAAATCCGGATGTCTGTCCGTCCGTCCGTCCGTGCAAGCTGTAACTTGAATAAAAATTGAGACATCTTAATGAAACTTGGAACACATGTTCCTTGGGACCGTGAGAGGGTTGCTTTCGAAAATGGGCAAAATCGGTCCACTGTCACGCCCACAAAATGGCGAAAACCAAAAACACATAAAGTGTCATAACTAAGCCATAAATAAAGTTATAATAGAAAAATTTAGAATAAAGGATGGCACCAAGAAGGGGCATATCTGGATGTAATTGTTTTGGGGAAGTGGGCGTGGTCCCGCCCCCAAATCGGTTATTTATATATATCTCGCAAACCAATGAAGCTATATAAACCAAACTTTCTGCAGTCGTTTTTTTTAGCCACTTCTTAATACAGTCCAAAAATGAAAGAAATCGGATAATAACCACGCCCACCTCCCATACAAAGGTTAGGTTGAAAATTACTAAAAGTGGGTGAACTCACTAACGAAAAACGCCAGAAACACTAAATTTCACATAAGGAATGGCAGATGGAAGCTGCACTCAGATTTTTTACAAAATGGAAAATGGGCGTGGCGTCGCCCACTTATGGGTCAAAAACCATATCTCAGGAACTACTCGACCGATTTCAATGAAACTTGGTTTGTAATAGTTTCCTTACCTCGCAATAATATGTTGTGAAAATTGGCCAAATCGCTTCACAACCACGCCTACTTCCTATATACCAGAACTTAGAAGCTGATCTGAATCGTTTACTTTACAATATATAAAGTAAGCACTAGTGAAGATATCGGTGCAAAACTTTGCACAAATACTGTATTTATAGTGTGGCAGCCCATTTCTAAAAATCGCCGAAATCGGACCATAGGTTTTCAAGGCCCCATATATCGAACATAAATAATAATAAAAACTCTAAACTTAGCTTAGACAACAAAGTGCTTTTATACAATGCGGTCATAAAGCCGATTTGGATGTATGGCATTCAACTGTGGGGTACGACCTGTGCAACCAATATCGATATAATTCAGAGATTTCAATCAAAAATGCTTAGAACAATCACGTGCTCACCATGGTACATGCGTAATGAAAATATCCATAAAGATCTTGGTATTCTCATGGTAAAGAAAGAAGTAGAGAACAGCAGACACAAATATTTATCCAAACTCCGAGATCATCCAAACCCATTGGCTAACGCTTTAGTACATTCTTGCAATCAATCACGTCTAAAAAGAAGAGATATGCCAGCACTCTGATGAGCAACGTTTCACCAAAACAACTCAATCACTTGGTTGAGCTTGTCTAGTTTTAATTAGAATTAAATTAGGCTCCAAAGAGCAGATTCAATAAATAAACAAATATTGAAAAAAAAAATATATATATATATCGAACATGAGGACCTCGGTGCTTCTAACCTAATATTAGGGTTTCCAACTTTCAATGGACTTTATACAATATGTATGACGAATATGTAGGTCAAATTGTGTATAATATAATATTAATTAAGTTAAATAAATAAATTGCGAGAGTATAAAATGTTCGGTTACACTCGAACTTAGCCCTTCCTTACTTGTTAGATATAGGGTTATATATATCAAAATGATCAGGGTGACGAGAAAAGTTCAAATCCGGATGTCTGTCTGTCCGTCCGTCCGTGCAAGCTGTAACTTGAGTAAAAATTGAGATATCTTAATGAAACTTGTAACACGTTTTCCTTGGCACCATAAGAAAATTCGAAAATGGGCGTAATCGGACCACTGCCACGCCCACAAAATGGTGAAAACCGAAAACATTTAAAGTTCCATAACTAAGCTATAAATAAAGCAATGGAAGTAAAATTTGGTATGAAGGATCACACTAGGAAGGGGCATATGTGGATGTAATATTTTTGGGGAAGTGGGCGTGGTCCCTCCCCCTACTAAGTTTTTTGTACATATCTCGCAAACTACTAAAGGTATATCAAGGAAACTTTCTAGAGTCGTTTCTTTTAGGTACTACCTGATACAGTCCAAAAATGGAGGAAATCGGATGATAACCACGCCCACCTCCCATACAAAGGTTATGTTGAAAACTACTAAAAGTGGGTTAACTCAATAACGAAAAACACCACAAATACTAAATTTCACATAAGAAATGGTAGATAGAAGCTGCACTCAATTTTTTTTACAAAATGGAAAATGGGCGTGGCGTCGCCCACTTATGGGTCAAAAATCATATCTTGGGAACTACTCAACCGATTTCAATGAAACTTGGTTTGTAATAGTTTCCTTACATCCCAATGATATGTTGTGAAAATAAGCCAAATCGCTTCACAACCACGCCTACTTCCTATATACCAGAACTTTGAAGACGATCTGAATCGTTTACTTTACAATATATAATAGTATAAAGTAAGCACTAGTGAAGATATCGGTGTAGAACTTTGCACAAATGCTACGTTTATAGTGTGGCAGCCCCATTCTAAAAATCACCGAAATCGGACCATAGGTTTTTAAGGCCCCATATATCGAAGGCGAGGACCTCGGGACTTCTAACCTAATATTATGGTTTCCAACTTTCAATGGACTTTATGCAATATATATGACGAATATGTGGGTCAAATTGTGTATTATATAATATTAATAAAGTTAAATAAATAAATTGCGAGAGTATAAAATGTTCGGTTGCAACTGAACCCTTCCTTACTTGTTTTTAGTTAGTATTTGGTTGTATAACATTTAACTTCAATACTGACCTATATGAGTTGGGTCTTCATATAAAAAAATTCCGTCAACGCGCCACTTATACTGATTTTCATGTCATTCCTATTTTATCAAATAAGACATCAATATTTGGGATATTTTTGTCTAGTGTGTTAAAGTCAAAACAAACCATAACTTTGATGGAATTTTCATTGAAAAACTTTGCCATGTGTTTTGGGTCGTTGTTCTGCTGAAATTTCCACATAACAGTCAAATTTTTCTCAGCCCCCGACAACAGAGCATTCTCCAATATACAGACCATTATTTCCTTTTTTAAAACTCCATCCATTTTATGAGTGCACAAACACGATATCAACAAAAACATCGACCACAATTCTCCACTACGCGGAAAACATAGTTATAGTAGAACTACTGATTTCTTGGTGATCAAGCATACTTTCGATCATCTAGGCCTATGTGTTAATAACTCCAAATGACATTCTTCTACTGCATTGCAGACTAAAACCAATGTGACACTGCAAAGTCTACGTGTCGTTTTCGCTGAATCATAGTTAGTAGGGGCGTCCTGCGTGTTTCTCTATTTAGCAAGCAATATTCTACTAAACGCCGGGCAATTGTTCTTTTGGATATTTAGACTTAAAAACGTAAAAAATTTTCGTCAAATGCCAGTGGAACTCTTGTTTGAGTTTTTTCGGAAGAGGATTGATATCTTGTGGTCTATTTTTTTAGGTTCAAGATGAGCAACAGTGGATTCAAAATTTTACATATTCTTTAGGACATTAAAATCTACTTTTTAAACACGTAAAGCATGTCGCAATTCTACTGTACGACTTTGTAGCATAATGAAGGTCAAAAATAGTACGGGGCAGGGCAAGAGTGCAGCTGGTGATTTTTCACAATAAAAATGTTGAGGAAAACATTCTGAAAAGTAAATACAAAGTATATACCAGAGAGCTGCAACGGATATATCATTTTCGTGCACACTCGAATGTCCACTCTGATTTTGTTTGATTAAACTTTTCGGTATGAATACACGTATTGATCGCTTGGAGACATGTTCAAAACGAACGAGCCTTTCGCGACACTCGAAACACAAGCATATATGCTTGTTTTAACAGAGTGCCGAGTTGACACTCGTTTGTGAACGAGCTGGCACTCTAACCCGATCGTATTGAATGTGATCGAGTCACACACGAGTGTGCACAAAATTTCAGAATATGTATGTATGTAATTGGCAGTCATGCTATTATTGCGTAGTGATTGTCAACGATTATTGGTTTTGTTTGTTTTGTTTACTTTTTATAATTCATAATGACAACGATAGAAAATTCGGGTTGTGAGAACATTTCCAATGGCACAAACACCTTATCTGGTCTACAACTGAAATTTGTGATTAAAAAAAAATTAAAATATTTAAGTGCAATGAAATGTTTTTTATTTATGATTTATGAATTAATAAATAAAATAAGTTTTGAGTGAATTCTATTCTTAAATTGAATTATTCTTTTATATTATGTACTATGTACGTCTAATATTCAAATTATTCAACCAAAAGAGCTAAGACAGAACGCGTCATCCCGACGCCAACATACATACATATGTGTGTACGTATGTTTATCTATTATTTTTTGGTCTTCGAGTGCCACTCGAGTGTGTCGATCACAATCAACACGTGCACGACACACCCGAAAATATAATATACATAAAATCCGAGTTTGCTGCTTGCACTCGAAGATAGGACCGTCTTGATTGTTCGTTTGCGTTATTTTCGCTTCGGGTTCTAAACTCGATCAAACACGTGTTTGAAGAGTGTTACGACACACTCGTACCGAATTTAAGCTAGTGTGATTGAACACACTCGAACATACCCGAAGCTGCTCTCTGGTATATACTAACTAAAATTGGTAATATTATTACACAAATAGCATAATGTGTAGCATAATAAGTAACGCTTGTACTGCTGCTTGTACGCTGAAAATATTAACAGAAATTAAATTGGACAACTACACTTTTGGGCATGTATGTGTGATTGTCGTTGGAACCGTTTAGCCGGTTATAGCCGAAAAACGTTTACAGTCGTCATCAAAAGGGGTGTTTCTCATCCGAGGCTTTCGTCAATTTTTCATTGGTACTTCGTTTTTATGTGGTGGGTCCCAAACCCTACGCACAACCGCAAAAGCGAGTTCGCAATAAGTAGAGCAAAAATTGTAAGCAAAAAAAAAAAAATCGGTAATTTTATTATTATTCTCAAGTGCCTATTAAAGGGGAGCGTTGCTCATTAGTTGACAACACCTAAAGGTATACTTAGGCGGTTTCTATACAGTTACATAAATTTTTGGCAAATATGAAATATTTTATTTTTCAATTTTAATTGGACCGAATGGTAGCAAAAATCCATTCGAATCCAGTTGAAGACCCACGAAAAATTTCATTCGAATCGGTCCAACCGTTTAGGAGGAGTTCAGTGACATACACACGTATAGAGAAATTTTATATATAAAGATACATATAGAAACGAATATGATTATATGAGCTTATTAAGAAGTCGAAGAGAATTTCATAAGAATTGAATGGGACATTATTTAAAAAAAAAACAAGTAAGGAAAGGCTAAGTTTGGGTCCAACCGAACATTTTATACTCTCGCAATTTATTGAAGAAACGTACAAACATACAAAATTTACCCATAAATTCGGCATAAAGTTTAATAGAATAACGAAAATCGTAATATATACTATATGAGGGCTGAGCTAATTCTTTAATTTTCACCAGCAGTGTACACTATATCCAAGACTATACGCTCACTTAATTTTGCTAAGATATCTCGCATATTAACCAATACATACATGCGGAATAAATCCCACCGTATTTTTGAAAAACCTATAATTAGGTATATGGGAGCTAGGAGATGTTATGACCCGATTTTAATAATTTTTTTAACAGAACACTATCAGAAGAAAACAACTTCCTCTGAATTACATTAAATTATCTGAGAGATTTGCGCTAATTTTCGTTTAAAATTTACCCTTAGGCGCTGAGTTCAACATGTTCGATATCTGGGGCCTTGAAAAGTTATAGTCCGTTTTCGACAATTTTTTCACAAGTGAAGTCAGAGATGATTTGTATCTACTATTTGTGTAAAGTTTTATTCCGCTTTCTTCATTGGTTCCTTATGATAAAGTTAAGGAATCAGATGGAATTCAAATTTGAGTTATAAGGAAAGTAGTCGTTGTTGTGAACCGAATTCGCCCATTTTTTATCAGGGTGTAAAGAAAATATTATATACCGAATTTCATTGAAATCTGTCGAGTAGTTCCTGAGATATGGTTTTTGACCCATAAGTGGGCGATTCCACGCCCATTTTTCATTTTGTAATAAAATCTGAGTGCAGCTTCCTTCTACTATTATTTCTGTAAAATTTAGAGTTTCTGTCGTTTTTCGTTAGTGAGTTAACCCATTTTTAGTAATTTTCAACCTAACATTTGTATGGGAGGTGGGCGTGGTTATTATCCGATTTCAACTATTTTCATGGTGTGTAGTGGGGTACGAAAGAGAACCGTCTGCAGAAAGTTTGGTTTATATAGCTTTATTGGTTTGCGAGTTATGTATAAATAACCGATTTGTGGACGGGGCCACGCCCACTTCCCCAAAAAAACTACACTCAAATATGCCCCTTCCTAGTGCGATCCCTTATTCTAAATTTTACTTTTATAACTTCATTTATGACTAAGTTATGACACTTTATGTGTTTTTGGTTTTTGCCATTTTGTGGGCGTGGCAATGGTCCGATTTCGCCCATTCAAAAGCAACCCTTTCACTGCCCCAAGGAACATGTGTTCCAAGTTTCATTAATTTATTTAAGATATCTTTGATTTTTACTCAAGTTACAGCTTGCATAGACGGACAGACGGACGGACGGACAGACATCCGGATTTCAAATCTACTTGTCACCCTGATCACTTTGGTATATACACGCGCGTAATCTCCACTTTTTGTTTCGAATTGTACTGATTAAATTGGAAATACTAATTTTCGGAAATGCTAGATAAGTGAGTTCATGAAATTTATTTTTATTATAATTTACTACAATTAATTTAATTTATTTTCATTACATTTTACAATTCGATAGCCTCTCTACTACAAGTCACAGGCTAGTTTTCATACAAAATATGGGTATGTATTAAATTTGTATTTGCAACATATTTCATATGTATACATATATGTAAGTATAATACTAAGCATTGGCGTTTATATATAACTCCGAGTCCAGTTGTTTCTCGCCTGGATTGTTTGTATTATTTTTATGGAGTGGACAATATTCTCAATGGAAAAAGTAATGTTTTTGAATAAATGACAAAAATACATAATGTTATTGGCACAATAATCAATTTATTTTAACGATGCTGTTCAGCACGCCTCGACGAAGATTATTTCGCGAACATAAACAAAAGTACTGTCAGCTTCTTGTATACGAGCTACTTACTAGCCTTACTTACCAGTCTAACTTCACAAATTCAATTCTTTTTCAATTTGAATGACGCCATCCGTTTTACTTTATGTGCTGGCAAACAAATAAAAGTAAAATTATTGTAAACAAGGGGATACATATGTATGTGTGTACGACGTACTACTCGCAACTTGGGCCAGTGACTGTCTTCATAATATTTACTTGTGTTTACTTCCAATAATTTATGTTGATGGCAACAGAACCATGGATCCAAATGCCAAACTAAAGGGCTAGGTTTTACTATCAAAATTTAGCCATAAGCAAAATGAAACATATACATCTATAGTAAAATAATACATATATATACTACGGTTAACGTTTAACTAAAAGAAGAAATTTGAATTGATAAAATTCCACACACGTTAAATTTCAAGTAAGTTTGGTATGACTTGACTTTGGACAATTTCGAACAATGTTATAAGTTATAACAAGAAAGCTGTACCGATGACCGAGATATTTATGTATGTACATATAACAAAATAAATCTGACTAACACAATTCACTATATTAATCATATTACTGCAGTGTTAGGATACATTGTAATAGCCATAATTTGTGCTAACAGATGAAATAATACTTACCGAAATATCCCCATTTAATTATATTGTGACATCATATTCATTCAGGTATATTCATACATATGTATGTATATACAATTTAAAGGCAATGTTGGGAAGAGGGTAGAAGGTCTAAACCGATTTTATCACTTTGTATCACTTTAGAAGTACTGTGGCCTCATGTTCGATATATGCAATGTTCTGTTCCGATATCTAGTACTTACTTTGTACATTGTAAAGTAAACATTTCAGATCGGTTTCAAAATTCTGTTATATACGAAGTAAGCGTGGATGTGAACCGACTTTTTATTCGGACCATCAGAATGTCAAGAAAATACGGTGGAACTTCTCTAACTCGAATCACCATAATCCACAAAAAACTTCGACCTAGAGAGACTTTGAGTTATAGAATTTTCAATATATCATAAAATTTGTCAAAAAGCTGTAAAATATAGATCTACCCACAGTTTTAGTTATTTACTTCGCAAAAAGTTTTATTCAAATACATTAAATCATATATTCTGTAATGTTGATTGTTGCACTTTGTTTGGCTCTTGACGTCTGTATCTCATGCCTTTGTCACACGATTTATGAAATCTATAAGGGTAATATCATATTTTTTGTTCGCCTCCATATGAATATAGGGACTCCTTTAAAATTGTTCTTTGATTCATTGTTCAATCTTAATGCCTGTTTTTATGCATATTCTCTCTACGATATTTGCTGTAAAATTTTCACTTTTCAGTATACTAAGTTTACTTTCACAGCTTAATTTGTAGGTTAGTTATAACACATTAGCTCAGCTCTGAAAGTTTTCGATGCAGTACCCGCTGGTGGAAGCCGAGGAAGAGGGAGACCTCCACTCCGGTGGAAGGACCAGGTGGAGAAGGACCTGTCTTCACTTGGTATTACCAATTGGCGCCAAACCGCCAAAAGGAGAGATGCGTGGCGCACTGTTGTGGACTCGGCTATAACCGCGTAAGCGGTTTCTACGCCAGTTAAGAAGAAGAAGTTATAACACATTAGAGTTTTTCACTTAACGCCATTAACTCTTTTATTAAAAAAAATATTTGTGTATTTAATTGTACATACATTTTTATATCATGGAAGATTTGCCTAAGGTATGCGTTTATTTTGTTTGTAAACACACCAAAGTTACATAACCTGATTTTACCGCCGGATTTCTGGAAACATATTTTATTTGATGAAAGCAAATTTATGATGGAAGTAAATTAAACCATATGAAGGGCGGAATCATGTCTACTTTCAAACATTGTGAAGGAATTACCCTTCTCCAAGTGACCCTTTTGCTAAATGTCAGTACATCAACTTAGTAGGTTACCGAGTTATCGCAGAATCCTATGTGGTTTTGGAAAACGAAGTGTATAGTACTAGAAAATTTAGTGATGCATCACATTAAACACGTTCGATAAAGATGTGTAGGCAGCTGTTTCACTATTTATGCTGAATAAACATGTAAATGTGTTCTTATCACATCCGCAAAGAAGTATTAGACAAACTTAGTTTAGCATTAAGCTGGGGAGGCACGATATAACAAGTTAAATGAATATAATATACTGAAATGCGAGTGAGTACGTGCCAAACATACAGAGTTTTTATGAAAGTAATTTACAGAATTCTTGATTTAAGTAAAATATATTTTGGACTTTTTATGAGATGTAAGAAAACGTAATTTACTTCTATGCTGTAGAACATGCTGTTATTCGACGGCAATAGTGGAATGCAAGTAAAAGCATAAGAAGTGCGGCAAATCGTATTTTTGGCATATAGAGTGCATACTCGTTCGTTAGTGTTTATATTACACTTATGTATATAGTATAACAAATGAGTACACATTCTTTTCACAAATGTGTGTATGTACATTACCTTACAGTTGCTTGTTTGTTTATGGAGAAGCACTTGTATAACTGTGAAGATTGAGAAGCTTTCTGCAAGTAATACATATTTAAAGTGTAATGCAAGTGTCATGCATACTAAAGGAGGAGGGAGGGAACAGATGTATATCACATATGGGATAAATGTATACCATAGAAAAATATAAATTATTTGAAATTTTAATTTTCCTTTAATGACCAACCAAAAACATTACGATAAATTAATATACAGATTGCATGAATTAGTTTTAGGTGAGATGAAATTCACTCGATTTCATTCTGATTCGAACTTAAATTCGAAACAACTCAAAACAATTGTCATTTCCTTGTATCCTTTAGATATTCCAGAGTCAGTGTCAGTGCCTAAAAGTATAAAGCTGTATGTCCAACGATAATATAGTGATATTTATAGATTCATTTCGTTTTACAGGATAAATAAAGAATCCTTTCAAAATATTATTAGCGATATAAGGCCCCAAATGAAGCCAACGGTCATAACTGATGACCAGCTACATACAATGAAACTTCAGAGGTCCAGCGCTTGGCCAAACGTATGTGCTGCGCTTCCCACAACATACGCCGCCTTCAAATTTTAGATTTGCCATGGAAGAACATCATGAAAAAATATTCAAGATAAACCATTCATCCGCCGTTTTCATCCTGGTTCGGCAAATATAAGGAATAAATTTCAAATAATTTAATGCAATATAAGTTTTATTATTTTTAATTTATTAAATAAAGCAAATAAACTACAAAAACTAAAATAACTATTCCTTAGTAACTTAATCATCAACATTTTTCCATTTCATGCGAAAACCAATTCCAGCACATGCCTGATAATAATAATCTGTAAAAAAATGGAATACTCATATCAGACGCATAAATTGATCATCTTAGCAACGATGTTACAAACCATCAATTTTTTTCCCTTCCGTGTATCTCTTCTTAAAAACTAGCTTGTTTCACAACACTGTGCTAGGTATAGAAAAATTCATATTATTATACAAAACTAAAAGCATACTAGCACTACTGCATCTATTGGCGTGTGGTTGATCCCCCCATTTACCTATACGAAGGTACATATAAAAGTATAGCCATTTTGACGCAGCTTGTTGGAAAATGGCAGCAGATATTTTATAACTTATGTATTTCGCAACTTTAATAAGGAAGCTATAGGAATTTATGGTTAATTCGATATGCATATGTACGAATGTGAAGACTTTACCAATCTTAGATGAAAAATAGTTACCTTGAATCTGTTGTCAGAATATCCATATGTATATGAATAACAGTCACTTTTTATATGTAATTAAAGCTAAAATATGTAACAGTTCTATATCGAGAGTTATTGTATTTTTAATCAAAATCAAGTTTGAAATAATTAATTAAAGCTCGTGAAAGTAATTTAAGAATAAAGAAAAAACTTGGTAAACATAAAAGTTATTAATTAATAGAGATATCTATCAGATATTTAACATAATTATATTCTGATTTTATGAATCAGAATGTTTACTTAGGCTAATGAGAATTTATTTCTGCAAAACTATAACCAATGTCACTGGCAGTATATGTCATGTCATGTTAGTATATTTTAGTTGCTGATTCGCTTACAAAGTAATCACCTTCAGTTTTAACAAACAAAGGTAAATTTTTGCAGAACATCTAATATAATTCACTTTCACTGTTAGTTCGTTGTGTAAAAAACGTGAAAACGAACCAAATACACAGCTGGGCAATTTGCTATCAATTATTAAATGACCTCGAACACAAAAAAATGGAGATCTCACACTTTCCGTCAGCAAAGATTTTACTTGTGGTGATTATAAATATTATATGTTTTATAGTGCTGCAGCTATGTGGAGCATTTAAAACAATTGTAGCATCAATAATGGCAAAACGGTTTTAACCATACACTAAAAATCGTGTCGCTTTCATTTGTTTCGCTCTAATTCTTAACTGTGGCCTTCCACAAACGAGACTGGTGGAACAACTGAGGCACAGGCAGTTCGCTTGCCATCACTCATATTGTATTACAGTTAGAGCACATTAAGATGCGAGCAAAGAAAAAACCTCGTTTTTAATTTTCATGAAGGTCATTTCAAAGAGTAAAAAGATTGAAGAGTGATTGATATATTTTTTCACAAGATTTCCAAATGTATTGTCGTGATATGTATGCACATATATTTTACACTTAAGAGTTTAAATAGTGTGTAGGAATGGTTTTAGAATTTTTATTTAAAGTGATGAACTATAAACATTTTCACTGACTAACTTTATAATCAAAACTAATTCCTGGATCAATAGCTGAAAATATTCGAAATATTTCAGGGATGAACCAGATCTTTAAAATATTTAAGGGTTCATAATTACATAAAAGGTAGTTTGCAAAAACCTATACAGTTTTAGTCATAAAATAACAGATATTTTTGAACTGCTTGTGCTTAAAAATATACTATCAAGAACTTTGACACTAAAACTATTTTAATATTCAAAGTTTTGCCGAAATGAGCTACTCAGATTTGTTGAATCCTAAAGGACATAGCATTTGCGTAAACTGTCCTTTTTTCATATAGTTTAGAATCAAGTATATAAAATGTGAAGCCAAAGGTTAAACATAAGAAATAAGAGAAAAAAGGGAGGTAGCTTTGAAGTTGTAAAAATTTCAAGAAATTATTGTGTCACGCGCTGTTTCAACGCTTTCCATTGGGCATCCTTTTAAAAATATACGGCAAGAAAGTGGAGCTCTGTGCCTTATTTGTTATTCAGTTTCGCTACATTTGCAGTCCGTTTGCGTTTGGTTCATTCGTTTTGAACATACGAATTCCGGAAAATTTGTCTTAAGGGAATCATCCACAATCCGACCTTTTATTTTTATTTCACCGTCAAATGATGGACTATAAACATTGTTTTCAGCATTCTATAAAAGGTGGCACGTATTCATTGCATCGGTTCGAAATTCCTTCAATATTTAGCGTTATGCAGCAGAAAAACGTGCCGGGGGTATTTTTTGAAACACACGCAACATTGTGCCACTTTGTGTGCCACCATCGCTCGATATATTTCGACAACTTTGAGTGGAAAATTATGATGGTATTAAACTCGTATTAAACACATTGCGTTTATTCACAATACACGCTCACTATATTAAATCTCCCCAGAACGCTGGTGGGTCTAAATTGCTTGCGACTCAGCGTTTATACAAACGTTTCAAATATACGATGTACTAGTACGTAAATAGAACATCGTGAGCATACGGCCACCTAAGTAACCACCCACATCATTGCGTTGCGCGTATTCGTATTTCGTTCGACTTTTCAACTAAAAGGTAAAACTTGCTTAGTTTAACGTCATAAAAGGTGTCGAAAGATCGTATTGGCAATAAGTTTAGGGCATAAGGCTTTTATTTGTTTTATTAGACTATGTCAATGAAGTATTTGGTTATACTTAAAATCATTCGGTCAATTAAATGTCGCTATTTCTTCATTAAGGTATGGGTCAGATCGTTTCCTTTGTTGTGTTTAATAATCAAAAATATTGCTTTTAGAATACGAATAAAAGTAGGAAAGTGAGAAAATTGAGCGCATTCCAATGCTAAACACTCTTAAATTTTGGAAGAAGTGTGACTTTGGTCGGAGTTGAAAAATTCATTAATTCTTAAAATGTATTGTTATCAGCACAGTCATAAGCAATAACAGAATTTTTTTAATCCGGTTCCCAAAAACTAATATTAGATAATGTGCTATCCGAAAAACTGAACTTTTTGTTTCTAATTCTCGTATCCAATCAATGTATTTAAATTCTGCCGATAAATATGTTGTGAAGTAAATCAAAAGCCACTGGTCTTGTATCAAATTCAAAGTACATGATGGCGTTATCGCTATTTGTATCCGTTTCAATAGTCCATTTGCATATATTCGGCACCAAATCTTCAGATTACCCGAGTACTCTTGTAATAAATATTCATATTTTTTACTCAAGTTGTCGTTTGAACGGATACACCGGTGAACGGAGAAGTAGATACTCGAAAATCAGTTCAGAAGTCTTGTCATCATGATCATTAGATATTCTTTCATAATTGATTAGTTTCAAACGTTAAAATATATACAAATAATTGTTCGTTTGTTTCCTCTGAGGTCTTTCTTGAGAATATTTACATATATATATAGCTTTAATTTTTATCTTCCTTTTCGGGTAGACCATTTGCGTGAACTGTGAAAACGATGATTGTTTAATTCTTACTTTCATATACATTTACATATCTAGATATTCATGCATAAATATCAATTGTATGAATATTCAAATATTTAATAGTTGATTGAGACTTGCCATAGATCGAAAAATCTTAAAAATTATCTTCAAATAAAAACACACATATAAACACACAGTTAATTGAATTCATTGGAAACCAGTCTCTTGCACATGTTATCTCCAAATTGTATATTATACCATTTAATATATGTGCTTTAGTCTATGATAAGGAAAAAATGGGAAATTCGTTAAGATAACTCGTCAATGGAATTTGAGTGTTGCTGTGTAAGCTGACTATATTTATCAGCACCACAATTATTTTGAGATATTGTTAAATATATTTGTTTTCTACGACTGAAAAAATAAATTCCTAACATCGTAACGTATATATTTCTATTTAAAATATATACGTACATGTAGTTTACTTTTTTTCCTTTTCATATCCAGGCAAAAAGTATGTAGCACTAAGATTACAAAAATTAGTTTAATTTCTGTTATGACAATATTTTTTAATAATTTAAACTAAAAGAGTTCAAGTTCAAATTAATAAATGCAAACATACATATATCCACATCTATTTAAATATTATTATATTATGAGATATCATTTTCTCATATAAATTTCCATGTTCGAGTCAAGTAAAAGTTAGATTCCAAAAGGGTCCCCTTAGGTTCCTTCCAACTTCAAAGATATTGTAATGAAATGAAGTGCACATACATATTTCCTTGACCACAATGTGTCTAGTGTTAAATATAAATCAAATCCGTATCCCTAAGAAATTTCCACCCTCCGAGGGTGCATAATAGCACAATTCTATTCACAATTTTGCATAATAGCGAATATTATATTCATACACCTAAAAAAATTCCACTGTCTTTGATACGAATTAGAAATGCTCAATTGTACTCAAACGTAGTCTTTCTTTACTTCTTACGAATGTATTTTATACAAATATGTATTAAAAAGACAGCGGCTACGCTGATTAAGTCATGATACAAATACTCGCCCCAAAAAATCGCTTCAGTGGTATAAAATATTTGTGATTAATTTTCGATTCCATACTTTATTCTGAATTTATTTTAATTTCGGCTGATGTTAACGATACTAATTGATGTCGCTATTAAATGATACGATGTATGAGGTTGAATCCATACCATTAGGCGTATATAATTGCGGCAGTTTGCTACAACCGTTAACATGAAAATACATATAAAATTGTATAGTATTAGAGAACGCTTAAAGTTTGTATTTTCTTTAAAGGACGACGGATGTTGGACACCGAATTTTATCAAGTTTTTGCGTTGGCACTTATTGTAGTATTTGTAATTGTTAAAATTTTTGAAAAATACTTTCTGCCGTATGCACATTTGCGTTTTTTCTCATATACATACATAAATAAAATTGTGTAGAGAATGCAGTAATGAAATGTAATAAGCAAATCAAGCAGAAAAAGTAGTTTAATACGGCTGCGAGCTAGTTTGAATTCATCTGCGTGTGTATTGATTTTGTCAGCCATGACAATAAGAGCAGGAAGATTTGGTGAGAGAAGAGAGAAAATGAGAATATCAGATTCGAGCTTTGCGCATTCTGCAACTGTGACTGGCAGCAATCAGATTGCATATGGGCCAAGGCAATTGGGGGTTACAATTGTCAATATTCTAATCAAGCCGTTGCTTATCGTTGGATTTACGTTTAATAAAATTAAATTTAATAAATTGTGAGTTTTTATTTATACGTAACCAAACCGTTGTGAATAATTAAGAACAGCTCGCGAGTGAAAATCGGCTTGTTGCAGTCTAGTCCAAAAAATAATGGTCTTCTTTTTCTAGCAAGCAAAAGAAACAGCTTTTAAATGTGGAGGGGTGAGCATTGATGCTCCATTCGGTCCTATGCTGGCGTTTGCGCACTCAGCACGCGGAGAAACGTCGCAGAGATTCAACCGTTGATTCGTGCACGGTTTTAGATATCACTAGCCGCCGGTACTTCAAGTATTTATCGATTTCATATAAAACCACGTTACGCCTTCACTAAACATCGTTACCACAAGAATATCACACAGTCATAGATGGGCTGGTGCGCACGCAACAATGTCAGGTAAATGAATGAAAATATGTATAGCCAAAGCAAAAGAGGTTTCGACGTTGAGCGCGGCTGCTCTCGCCATTGTATCGTTGCCATGGCAGCAGCCATAATATGTATATACACCCCTTCGTACAAATGGAGTGAGCGAAAATGAAATGGACTAAGTTTCAAACATGTGAGAATGAATAAGAAGTAGGGAGGTGCGACGCCATTATAATTCCATTTCAAGAATACGACACTGTGTACAAATTCAACTGTGCCAATGAAAACTAGCTTGTGACGCGCTCATGTCCTTTTGTATTAAATAATTGTGTTTAGAAAGATATACCTAAGAGCAGAATTGTCCATTTATAAGGGTTAAAACACACACATAACGGTACATGTTGCGAAAAAGTTAACGAGAGTAGAGATAAACTGAACGAATATAAGAACGTGAGTAAATTCTAAAAGTCAGTAGTGTAGACAGACACCTTAGTAGGTGTGTCTTAACTAAATTGAAAAAAAATATTCAAAAATGTTTTCCTTTTTCAAACATTTATGTATATTTAATATATGATTTATGTTGCAATATTTTTTAACTACAATAACGACACTTCTCAGTTGTGCCAGAATTAGTTATACTTTTTTTTACGAAACAACGACATATTTTGTGTTACAACACATATTGTCATAGGTTGGTTTTCTTTTGAGAAAGAACGACATATTTTGTGTTGGAACGATATTGGTGATAATTAATTAAATTTTTCATATTGCTTTTTTTCAGCAAAAACGACACATTTGACTTATGACGGCGAAATTGATTTATATTTTTCACAAATAACGACATAATTCAAAATGGGTCACATTTATGCCCAAGAAAAAGCATTAGTACACTCTATTTGGTCCTCAACATTGTATTTAATATATTACAGGCCACTAGATTTGTCAATAAACTGATGGCAGTTTTCTATATTTGCTAAATAAGAGACAATTGAAAACTTTAAACCGCTCTCCTGAAAAATCGACTTTTTTGAGTTGTGACACTATTCAAGTAAATGAGCGATATGTATATACATATTCATTTCTGTACGCCGAAATATATAATTATATACATATAAACATAATATTAGAAATAACAAATGAACTAAACTTTAAATTGTATGTTGGTTTCTATGCTTTCGCGAATTTACTTGAAGAGTAAAATTAGTATTAGAATTAGTAAAATTAAGCTGCCAAAATCGCATTGTAATCTATTACATTTATCAAAGATTGTGTAAATATCAAAAGTAAACTAGTATTATATTACTTATTTTGTTTTGTGCTCTCCATAATATTTATCCAAGAGACTTTCTTGATTTTGATAATTAAAATTTTAATAATGAATATATTATATTTGTATTAGATGTAACCAAAAATTAGTTTATATAACAACATTTCCATTATTTAGTATATAAAATATATTTTACGTTTTCTATTAAAATTTTAAATAATTTTCTCATCTCATCACAAATGCAAAGAGTTGCGCTTCAATAATGTAAACATACGCAACAATATCGCCGGCGACCGTACTCACAAACACTAACGCACACATATCTCTCTTTCATTTGAAAGTGTGCGTGCGATTGAGAATGTGTAGGTGGCTCTCAGTTGTCATAGTGTAAGTGAGTAAAAACTACACCTTTCCAGTCTCTTCCATCTGTCTCTTCACTTTTTGCATCTCTCTTTAATATAACGGATCTCTTTGTGGAGGTAATTGCAGTCGCTCTTATATGCACCTGTTCATCAGAAATATATCATGTGGTAGTATGGTGCGTTAAGTTTGCAAGCAAATCGAACATTAAGACAATTTAGCGAAGAGTGTTTAATATATGGTTAATAGC
The DNA here is from genome assembly GCF_028554725.1 of Zeugodacus cucurbitae. NCBI lineage: Eukaryota > Metazoa > Arthropoda > Insecta > Diptera > Tephritidae > Zeugodacus > Zeugodacus cucurbitae. The sequence continues at coordinate 42,365,297 of NC_071667.1, forward strand.
TAATCTTCGAAAATTAATTAAAAGTATTAAGCTAAAACAAAATTTTGTAACAACAATTACAAATTTTTAATCAAGTACCAAACTATCAAAAATCGACTGGACTGAAGTTTGCTTGAAGTTCATATCTACGCTTTCAACCACCAGTATTATGCTTTGTCATAAGGTGTGAGAACGTCGGGAAAAGTAACCCCTAATTTATTGTTATATTTAGTTGTTTTTGCTCTTTTGCAACGAACAACTAAATCTCACTGCATGCAATCAACCAAAACCTATATGCGAAAACGTTGGCGCAAATGCAGTTTTTCATATGTCTATCTAACATCGTTGCGTACATACATATATATGAAGCTGCACGTCTCAGTTTAGCCAATGCAATATGGCTACTCGCCTTTCTACAAAATCTTATTAGAATTTATTAGAATACCCCAGACTCCTACCTTTTTTTTTCAAATAAGATGTTATCGGGTTTTCTGAGGGATGAGACAACATGCAACTCTAATATGGCATGCGCCGAATATGTCACGACTTCTCCTCGATCCTCACCATTTACAATCCAATTTAGGGCTGATGATTTCTGGTCCACCATCACCCATGCTTTTTCTTTTTCCTCCATATTGCAAACTTATTATCTCTCATTTCTGGGGACTAACTTTGTTTATTTCTGTTTTCTTATCACATATTCGTATATACACATGTACATGACATGTTGAAAAATAGATTTATATTTTCTTATTTTTCTTCTTTGAAAATGGGATACGTTATCTTCTCTGTCACCGGCGAAGACGAATACAGACCTGCAGACGTCAGTGGTTGCTGTATTTTACTAAGGTATATGAATTTAGTATTGTACATATACATACATATGTTTGTTATTTCTAATTTAAAAAATTCTATTTTGAGTAACGTACAAATATATCAAATGCAATATAAGGAAAAATTCCTCGTATGTATGTTCAGATACTGATATCGGATTCCAATTAGCAACAGTGTTTCTTTCAAGCTTTATAAAAAAATGTGTCTATTAGAAAATGATTATATTCTGGGACAAAAGTTTAGGTTTTGTATAAAATGTACCTAATTAGCATTGTTGTAATGAAAAATTCTTTCGATAGAGCGACTAGCTAAAAAACGGAGAAGTTAGTTAGCGACATGAAAAAGTTTAGATGACTACTTTCTTTATATTATATTTATATCTAGAGAAGTTACTGAGAATATCATCTTCAACGATAGGATATAACCCTCCAATCAAGAAAATGTTAATTCATCGAATTCTCGTGGCACTCTAAAGGAGTTCTAATTTGAAATTGTAAATGTTGTTTAAATACATATCCACTTTTACATATCTAATTTATTGTAATTGGTATTATGAATTTATCTAACCGGTATCCATTTGAGCTCTAGTATATTTCAAAGTAAATTCTTTCTTACCAGAAAATCGTTTGTGAATTATGTACATTAGTTATTGTGATTATTTCTATCGTCTGGCAAGTTTATGTTCCAGACGAATTTTGAGAAACTCTTTACTCTTGGTATTAGTCTTAACTCAGATCGAAACCACGCAACACAGGATTATTATAGATCATAATCATATTTTAAAATTAATTAAAAGTGTGATAGTATAATCAAGTTTCCCTCAAATCGTTTAACATCATTGTTGTTACTTCATACCAAATTAAGTTTACCAACAAATACATACTAACAATTCTAGTAATTTTGATTATTATATTGTTTTTAAATTTTTTTTTGCTGCAGTTTTTTAAATGTACAAGAAATCAGAAAATCATGGAATCATGATAATGAAAAATCAGAAAAAATAATAAATATATTGCTGTCAGCTATTGTTTAGCTGTAAAATAATATATAATATAATAAATTGAATATTAGTGTGAACATGCTCTAAAGCGAACGACGTTAAAAGTAAATAAATAAATAAAAAAATATCGGAAGTTATAGCGTGTCTGCTTGTAGTTGATAGGCGTGCCGGCATGGCTTGTTTAAGCGATAATTTCGTTAATAAATTATATGTGCTAGATGTCGTCAAGTGCGACGTAACAGTGCAGCAAAAAAGACAAGTACAGGGACAACAGCGCAATGACAAATCACATCGGCAGTAGGCAGTGAGGCATAATGTAAAGACGACAACTTCCATATACACTGTATTGCTTGTTTATATGCAGAGAAACATGCATATATTTTTTCGCCGTAAAAATTATCGTTACTATGCTTATTATTGTGGCTTTTGTTGTTGTTCTTACGTAGTTTACTAATGAGTAATATTCGATACGCCTCTTTTCAATGGCGGGTCGAATGAAGCGTTATCGTCGCTAGTGTAGCCCATGCAACTGGCTGTTGAATGAATGTGACATTTAGTATCTGCCTTTCCGAAACACGAAAAATATTATGACTGATATTGGGGATGCAGAATATGCACTTGGCATTGGTTTTTAGTGCTCTGCATTGCATGCATTGATAATATCGAATTTTTTTAAATTGGTGATATGGAGAATAATGAGAAAGCCGAAATGGCAGAACATCTCAGTCAAAAAAATCGTTATTAATTTTCTTGGGTAAGTGTAAATCATATAAATATGTGAATAAAAATGCGAATAATTCACTTTTTAGTAAATTTGTCATTATTGATAATTCGTACAGCTCTCAATTCACAACAATATTCTATATCCAAACATGGGAAAGCACATTTCCGATAAGAAATACTGAATAGTATCAACTAGAGGACTTACATTAATAAAATATTATATATTAAAGTTAGTGTACAATATCTATATAAAAAGTTGGTGTGAACATAAAGTCTGTTGCCAGTTTGTCTAACTAAAAATTTTACAAAAAACATGTAACTTGAACACGAATAGAATAGAAATAGCTGACAATGTGCAACATCAAACAATAGACAATATACAACGCATGTCAGATTGCTAGCCCGCTGGTATAAGTACATTTCTTTTAACAAGTGCGTTGCTCCCAGTAATGGAATATAGCCGTTGATTGACGTTAACCGGTAGTGACGGTATTAGCTTCGAGCTTCAGACAACAAAATATATTAATATGTATATACTTGAATGTTAAAGATGTACAGTCGACCTGAGAAGAATATTCCATACAACTTAAAAAATTGCTGACTATTACAGGTACTAGTTCTTTAGCGGCCATTCTGAGATGTCTTTCTCAGTAAAAATAAAACATTTAATTACATTAACATTCAAAAAAAGTAATCAATTAGTAAATGAGGTGTCAAATATATTGCATTTAAACGTTTTTAAAATAGTAAGATATTAAAACATGAAACCTAATTTTCTTAACTCTGTGAAAGTTATTCGTTTTTATATGAATTTTCAGTGCTATTATATATACAGTACAGGCTAACTAATATACGCAGAACTATTTTGATTATGTAGTTGGAGAATTTCTCTAGTTAATGAAATTAAACCTAATAGATGAAAGGGTATACGTATATGAATAATAATAGGAAAAATAATATTTTACTAATTGCTCTATGTAATACTAATGTTTTAGAAACCAAAAATGTTCCTACTATTCCTAGTAAATGGTTTCTTACACTTGTTGAATGAAAGAGACCAAAATGCTGTAATTGACTTTTCTTTGTTAGTATGTTTTATGTATATTTTTCCAGATAAGTTCTATATATGTTCCATATGTGGTTTTTATCGGCCATTAATGAACATAAGTAATATATACAAGTAAGGAAGGGTTAAAATCGGGTGTAACAGAACATTTGATACTCTCGCAAATTATAAATTTAATTTTATTAAGATAATACAATTTTCCTCATATATTCGGCATAAAGTCCACTATAATAACGAAAATCATCATAAATATATATGAGGACTGATGTAATTCATAAACCGATTTGACTCATTTTCACCACCAAGGCACAATATATTGGATATATCCAAGACTAAACACTCACTTAATTTGGTTAAGATGTTTCACATACTAACTGATTTATAAGGTATAAGGCCCATCGTATTTCTGAAAAGCTTGAAAAGCTACATTCACCCCGACTAACCTAGGCTATATTTATTGCCAAAATCTCAACTTTCAGGAAATAGTTCCCACCTGAAGGTATCAAAAAGACTCCGTGATGAAGAATCTTAATCTGAGACTGAAAATCGTCTTGCAAGTCATTCTTTTCGCATCGCAATCGCGTGCCAGAGAGTCGAGTAATGAGTGCTCGTAGCATGATGAACAAAATTTCAAAAACTGCCAAGTGCACGCTTGAGAGTCGAGTACGGAGCGTATGCAGCGGGTTGAAGAACAAAATATTAGAAATATACAAGCTCGCACAAGTCCGTCGAACTCTGAGCGTTCCTAACGCCTTCATAATCAGAGAGAAAGACAACGGACACAACATACTATAGGTCGTAATCAAGTTTTAGCTCATTGCAAATAAAATATAATTTCATGTTCGAATTTTGCTCATTGTACTTTTTTAAAATGAAACCACGTAAGAAACGGCAAAGTACATAGTATGGGAGAGTATTATAAGTGTGTAAAAACTTATAACTTTTGAAATGTTTTTTTACGCCCGTGCGAAGCCGGAGTGGTCTGAGTGGAATTCAAAATGGTGATATAAGGAAAGTGGCTGTAAACCGATTTCGTCTATTTCCTATTGGCAATATCAAGATGTCAAAAAATTATGATGTACCGAATTTCCTTTAAATCGGTCAAGTAGTTCCTGATATGTGGTTTTTGACCCAACAATGAGCGACGCCACGCCCATTTTTTTTAACTTTGAGCGCAGCTTTCTTCTGCCGTTTTCTTCTGTAGTTTGCGACAACATACAAATAACCTATTTGGCGGGACCACGACCACTTAAAAAAAAATTACGTCCACATATGCCCTCTATAGTGTGATACTCTGTACCAAATACAATTTTCATAACTATGGCTTAGTTAAAACTCTTTATAGGTTATCGGTTATAGCCAAGGAGTATGACAGACGGACATACAGACATTCGTATTTCAACTCTACCCTGATCGCTTTGGTATATATAACCCTGTCTAACTCTTTTACTTTTAGGTGACACAAACAACCGTTAGGTGAACAAAACTATTATACTCTGGGCAACATTTTCGGGGGTATAAATATATTTTTAATATCTAAACTCATAGATATATACATAAATAAACTTCAAAATCACATGCTATATAATTTATTGTTTTTTATATAAATATTTTATTAATTTGATACGAAATCCATATTATATGGCAGAAAGTGATACATCTTTAGGATAGAATATAATTTCTCTTGATATTCATACCATTAATATTACAACGACATCCTGATAGGAAGTGACGGTCCCGTGTTCACTTGCGTGACAAGTTTTTTGCTATATATTTTACAAATGCGCATGTTTATGGTATGACGCAATATAAAAGCAATCGTTAACATCTTTTTAAAGTAATTTTTTCTTTGTTCTGAACCATTACTTGATGCAGCGAAATAAAAGTTTTGGTTGTTACTTTGGAAAGGTCACATGTAAGTATATTTAGTATATCTCAATAAGTAAATTATTCTTCTTCTTGACTGGTGTATACAACGCTTAAGCGGTTATAGCCGAGTTCACAACAGCGCGCCACGCATCTCTCCTTTTGGCAGTTTGGGGACAATTGGTAATACCAAGTGAAGCCACGTCCTTCTACACCTGGTGCTTCCACCGCTGTCTTTATTCGCTGAACTATGTCTATGTCGTCGAATAACACATACAGCTCATCATTACAGCGTTCCAATGTTTAAGGGACCATAAATCTACCGCAAAACCTTTCTCTCGAAAACTCCTAATGCCGTCTCATCGGATGTTGACAACGGGTGTTGTTTCCAATGATATCGATATCATCGACGAACGTCAGCAGCTGTACACTCTTATAGAAGATTGAACCTTCTCTATTTAGCTCTGCAGCTCGTATTATTTTCTCCAGCATCTGGTTAAAGAAGTCATACGATAGTGAGTTGTTGTGAGATAGACCTTGTCTGAAAACTCGCTTGGTACCGATCGGCTCGGAGAGGTCCTTCCCGATCCTGACGGAGCTTTTGGTGTTGCTCACGGGTCTTTTCCAAGATTTGGCGCATGGTGAAGATCTGATCAGTTGTAGATTTTCTGGTCTAAAGCCACATTGATAACATCCAATCAGTTTGTTGACGGTGGGCTTTAGTCTTTCACATAGTACCTCGAAAGAACCTTATAAGCGATGCAACGCTTATAACGGTAATTGGCGTTGATTGTGGTCTCCCTTTTTGTGAATTGGGCGGAGTACACTTAGATTTCAATCGTCGAGCATGCTTTCTTCCACCATATTCCGCAAAGAAGCTGATGCGTGCACCTGCTCTTCGCCGCCGTATTTGAATAGCTCGGCCCCGCTGCCTTGTTGTTCTTGTAATTGCTATTCGAATTTCTTCACGGTCTGGCAATGGAACATCTGTTCCATCGTCGTCGATTGGGTAATCGGTGCTGTACTTTCACTGTCATTCAGCAGAATACTCATAAATAGTCTTTTGTATGGCAGTAATCAAGCCTTTTTAGTTTAACTAAACATAATGCTATAAATTCAAAAGACCTTCATTATGTTAGAAATAATTTTATTTTATCGTAATTGCTGGTAAAAATAAAATTTAAAAATAATTTTCTACTCACAGCATTTATATGTACTTATTATTCTATAGAAAAAGTAATTTGATATTTGAGTTAGTTAGTTATGAAACCTGCAGAAAGTTCTCATTATTTTAAGAACAATTATGATTTTTACTTATAATTTTAAACCACTATTTATATCTTAAATATATATACTGCATATATACGAATAATATAAGTATATTATTTGTTCTCTACAATATAAATATATGTATATATGCATATTCAAATACAATACAATTGTATGAATGTACACAATGGCAACTATATTATTATTACGAGGGTAATAAAACGTTGTGTTTGGTGCCAAACTGGCTAGCCACAATGGTGAGGCCAGTTTCATTTTGTTCTATAGTACATTTCTTGGAATTTATTTCAAAAGTCGGAACTTGGAGTAATGATTTTCGTAATTTCGATGCTAGAGGGAACAATGTGAGTAACATCCCTGATGAAAATATGCGGAAAAATGCATCCATCGTCATTTGAACTGTATATTGAATAGATCGCGTCGTCTGTGCCAATCAACATCATCTGCTTGTCATTTGATTTTCTCATTTACGAGTATTGCGAATATGATTTGTGGCACTGGGCACCGCTATGGGTAGTATGATTTATAAATTAGCAGTACAAAAATCTTGTCTGGAAGCTCCATCATGCCAATTTTCAATGAGTTTATTCAACTGCAATAGGGGATCAACAGCAGCCAGTTCATTTAAATTGATTGCCAAATGAAGTTATTCGTTGTCGGCACTGGCACGCTATTCTTTCATATGGACGGTATTGTTCAACTTATTGAGTCACCATTTTCCGGCGGCATATTTCAATTTGTATGGAATATATGGAATGAATGCTAATGATGGAAGAAAAAAAAATTAATAAACATTTAAACTTTAAAAGATAAAATCAATTTTGCTGACAGTGGCTGTCATTTACTTTATGGAGATGTCTAGGTCGTGGATATCAACAAGCTGTTTGCTCTTTTTTTGTCGCTTTTGTTCATAGCTTCGGTCATGCGATGACAACCTTGGGAGCTATGCGGTGGTTTCTTTTTATTAATACTTTAACTGCAAATCCCATCCCGTTTAAGAAATAAGACTTGCATTTAAAGATATATATATACTTAGAAAAATTAATGATTTCATATTTCAAAAGTGAAATCGAGTTCATAAGGTATATATAAAATAATGCTTATGACATTTATGTACTTTTTATCTCATCAAAGTCTACCTCCATATGCATTATTACAGATATTATTTCCATTAGTTATTTTAACCTTTATGTTTGCAAAGTGGAGCCATTCGAGGAAGCAAACATGGAAATAATTTTCCAAAAATAAACATTATGTAGGCAAAGTATTACTATTTTACCCAATAATCAATTTTAAAGCTGAAACTTAATTTTCCCTGTCTTAACTAAAAAGAGATTATATACATATGTATGTATAGGTACGTATGTAAATCAGTTCTACATTTTCCAGTAATCTTATTTTAAAAAGTATATACAATTTCGAAGTTCAAACTGAGTACCCTCATTTTCAATATTTCATATACGAATCTGCAAATAAGATAACGTGATAAGATAATTTTTACTCTTCAGAATGGGTGAAAGGTGGTTCTATAAATTAAATGCATTACACTGCATATAAAGTCTACAGTGTGTGATCCGTAATCAGATTCTTGCTTTTTTAAGAAGTTGGTTGCTAATTTTCTACAGGGCAGTGCCATTTGTATTAATTTATCTTATATAAATATATGTATATATTACCGCCCATACGGTTCTTACGCTTTCTTCCATATTATATTTGCATGTACATATGTATATGTTTTTGCGAAAATTTCGAAATCTGCTTTGACTCACGGACTCAATATACTATTATATGTACATATGTACAAACATATATATGTATTCGTGAACCTGAACGATATATCGAGCCGTGCCAAGCAAAATAATGTGTGTTCCAAATCAATTGACAGCGGTAAATTGTTTCCAGTTTATTTAATCATCTGCAGTTTGGCATTATTTACTTGGTTGGATTGAAATTAATTTTTCCTCCGCCACTGTGCTTTTAAATTATTTAAATTATTGTATTGTTTCTGTTCTACGTTTTGAAGTTTAAAATATCAATAATATAATGGTTTTATGTTGTTGATCTTCTGCTGTTCGTTTCATGAATAAAAAGTGAACCAATAAATATTCTTAATTAAAATGTTAATTCGTTATAAATCTCCTAATTTTATTTGCTGTTAATGTTTTAATAAGCACTCACGAAACGATATACACAATGCTCAACTTATAGCGCCCATTCTCTATGGTAGTCAGAGGAACGTGTCGTGTATAGGTGAAACGTTGCTAGGGCTGGGGGTCTTAATATTGCGGTTTTGGGTGTCACAATACATACGTGACGTTTACGAGCATACTTGTTAACATTCCTGTGTATTATTGCAATTTCACCACGCTTCTAAGCATTGTAAAATATTGATATGTATATACATATGATTTATTTATATCAATATGTTTATTTACGTATATACATATGTTTGTATGCGTTTTATTGCACATATATGTACTTTCAACATCTCGGGCGTATTAAAAATTTCAAAGCATGTACATAACAAAGTCAAACGGAAAACATATAGTAATAAAATTATAAATATGAGTTTCTAAGTGGATCAAAAGTCAAAACTTCTATTTACATGAAAACTGACAGATACATGTGTAGGTGTTCCGATTTTTTTATGCATACCAATTGATCAAATGCGTATATAGTCAGTTCAATAAGAAAGTTTCTGGTTTTATGTTTGAAACGGAAGTCGTAGGAACTTAGAAATAATAAAAATGTACACTTTTACACTTTTTTGTCAATGAAAAATATTTGAATATTTACATTAGTGCTAATAATAAATTTTAAATACTTAAGCAATATTAAATAACAAACAGACTCATTATATAACATAATGTAACAATATTTATTTAAAAAAAATCATCTTGTAAAATAAAGAAAATGTTAGTGCGAGTGAAGCCCGCTTATTTTGACACTTGCTGCGATGGCTTTAATACGCAAGTACCTATTTTCCTAATAGCCTGATGTTACGGAGAGAACACGAACAAAAGCTATAAATATAATAACAAACCTTAAATAAAGATATAAATGTAAAATTGAGGAACATCAGGGAGGCCTTATTGATTCCTTCACTTTACAATATATAAATAAAGAAGAAGAAAGACATTTGGTGAGGTGTGACATTGCTCATTTAAAAATTCCCGAAATCGGAGCATAACTTTTCAAGGCTCCCTATATCCTATATAAATAGTTTAAAAAATACAAAATTATACTGGTATTTTTTATCAAAATGAAATACAATTTATTATTTTCAAATCTACAGGCATTAATATTACTTCAGTAAAATATACACACTCGAAATTATTGGTCGGTCGTTGAAAAAGTAACCCCATTATAAATCATAAATCATGTCATAATAATTACGCCAAACTCCTTAAAAAATGTTATAAGTACTAAACATTAATACGATTTAATTAGTAAAATCTGTCCACGAATTACCCATGTCCCAACATACTATATAAATAATAATATTATAGTGAACTTTGTACTGAATATAAATGTAAGTTGCTGAAACAGTCTGTATACTCGTATATTTAAAAGTTATCATTTAACAAATATGAGTGAAATCAATTGAAATTGTCGAATAATTAATATTAAATTCATTTGCAACATTTTATAATTTAAAGCTTTGCCAAAATCTGGAAATATTTCTCTTGCTTACGATCTCTGTCTTAGATAATATATATAACTCGTTTATTTAGTTTTCAAGACTTCTTCGGTCTTCCAAATGCATTTGTAAGACTCAACAAATTCAGTTATGACGTAGTAATTCAATGTTTAACGAAACAGTTTCCATTCCATGTTTCAGTTTAAGTAAAGTGTTCAAATGAAGTATAATTCAAACAAATTTAATGTTTAACAAGTAAGGAAGGGCTAAGTTCCGGTGTAACCCAACATTATAAGCTCTGGCAATTTATTTATATAATTTTATTAATACACACACAATTTGACTCACACATTCGGCATAAAGTCCATTAGGAAACAAAAATCAATATAAATATATAGTATATGGGGTCTGGGTAATTCATGGACCGATTCCAACTATTTTTGCCACCTAGCTGCATTTTATCCAACATTATATGCTCACAAATTTTGCTGATATATTTCGCATATTAACCAATATATACGGTAAAAAGTCCAATGAAAGTTTGAAATTCCAAATATTAGGTATATGGGATCTAGGGGAAGTTATGACCCGATTGCACTCATTTTTGTCACGGAGACATATTATTAGAAGAAAAATGTTCCCTCTCAATTTCTTCAAAAAATCTAAGGGACTTATATATGTATATTTTCGGTAAAACAATCACTGAGGTCCTCATGTTCGATACATGGGGCCTTGAAAATTTATGGTTCTATTTCGACGATTCTTAGAAGGGCGATGCCAGACTATAAATGCAGTGATTGTGCAAAGATTTGTTCCGATATCATCACAAGTTTACATTATTTATTGTAAAGTAAACGACAAAAAAACAGCTGGTATGACGAGGATTGCCGTCTCGCAGTGGAGAGAAAACAGACTGCCTACCTCGCAATGTTGCGATCGACCGCAACACGGGCGGGATGGGAAAGATACCGAGAGCTGAAGAGGGAAGCGAGACGCATTTGCAGACAAAAAAAGAAAGAGGCCGAAATGCGTGAGTATGAAGAGCTTGACAAGCTGGCCGACAGGGGTAATGCTCGAAAATTTTACGAAAAGATCCGGCGACTAACTGAAGGTTTCAAGACCGGAGCGCACTCCTGTAGGACCCCCAGAGGTGATCTAGTTATTGATGACCAGAGTATACTGAGTTTGTGGAGGGAACACTTCTCCAGCCTGCTGAATGGCAGTGAAAGTATAACAACAGGAGATGGCGAACCCGATTCCCCAATCGACGACGATGGAGCAGATGTTCCATTGCCCGACCGTGAAGAAATTCGAATAGCAATTACCCGCTTGAAGAACAATAAGGCGGCGGGTGCCGATGGATTACCGGCCGAGCTATTCAAATACGGCGGCGAAGAGCTGATAAGGTGCTTGCATCAGTTTCTTTGTAGAATATGGTCGGAAGAATGCATGCCTGACGATTGGAATCTCAGTGTACTCTGCCCAATACACAAAAAGGGAGACCCCACAATTTGCGCCAATTACCGTGGGATAAGCCTCCTCAACATCGCATATAAGGTTCTGTCGAGCGTATTGTGTGAAAGACTAAAGCCCACCGTCAACAAACTGATTGGACCTTATCAGTGTGGCTTTAGACCTGGAAAATCAACAACAGACCAGATATTCACCATGCGCCAAATTTTGGAGAAGACCCGTGAAAATAGGATCGACACACACCATCTCTTTGTCGACTTTAAAGCTACTTTCGACAGCACGAAAAGGAGCTGCCTTTATGCCGCGATGTCTGAATTTGGTATCCCCGCAAAACTAATACGGCTGTGTAAGCTGACGTTGAGCAACACCAAAAGCTCCGTCAGGATCGGGAAGGACCTCTCCGAGCCGTTCGATACCAAACGAGGTTTCAGACAAGGTGACTCACTCTCGTGTGATTTCTTTAACCTGATGCTGGAGAAAATAATACGAGCTGCAGAGCTAAATCGAGAAGGTACAATCTTCTATAAGAGTGTACAGCTACTGGCGTACGCCGATGATATCGATATCATCGGAAACAACACCCGCGCCGTTAGTTCTGCTTTCTCCAGACAGGATAAGGTAGCGAAGCGTATGGGTCTGGTGGTGAACGAGGACAAGACGAAATATCTCCTGTCGTCAAACAAACAGTCAGCGCATTCGCGTCTTGGCTCCCACGTCACTGTTGACAGTCATAACTTTGAAGTTGTAGATAATTTCGTCTACCTGGGAACCAGCATTAACACCAATAACAATGTCAGCCTGGAAATCCAACGCAGAATCACTCTTGCCAACAGGTGCTACTATGGACTAAGTAGGCAATTGAAAAGTAAAGTCCTCTCTCGACGAACAAAAACCAAACTCTACAAGTCTCTCATCATTCCCGTCCTACTTTACGGTGCAGAAGCGTGGACGATGTCAACATCCGATGAGACGGCACTAGGAGTTTTCGAGAGAAAGGTTTTGCGGAAGATTTATGGTCCCTTAAGAATTGGCAACGGCGAATACCGCAGACGATGGAACGATGAGCTGTATGTGTTATTCGACGACATAGACATAGTCCAGCGAATAAAAAAACAGCGGCTACGCTGGCTAGGTCATGTTGTCCGAATGGATGAAAGTGCTCCAGCTCTGAAAGTATTCGATGCAGTACCCGCTGGCGGAAGCAGAGGAAGAGGGAGACCTCCACTCCGATGGAAGGACCAGGTGGAGAGGGACCTGGCTTCGCTTGTAATAACCAATTGGCGCCAAACTGCCAGAAGGAGGGATGCGTGGCGCGCTGTTTTGGACTCGGCTATAACCGCGTAAGCGGTGTCTACGCCAGTCAAGAAGAAGAAAACGACTTCAAAGTTCTGGTGTATAGAAAGTAGGTTTGGTAGTCATCAGATTTGGGCCATTTTCAAAACATATCATTGGGATACCAGGGAAATGTCATGAACCGAATTTCATTGAAATTGGTCGAGAAGTTTCGGAGATATGGTTTTTGACCCATAAGTAGGGGGAGCCACGCCTATTTAAAATTTTGTATACCAATTTGAGTGCCGCTCTTCTGTACCATCCTAACCATGAAATTTTCCTAGTGTTTTTCCTTAGTGAATTAAAGCATTTTTAGTAGTTTACAACATAACCTTTGTATGGGAGGTGGGAGTGGTTATAATCCGAATTCTTCTATTAAATTAGTTAAAAGAAATGACTCTAGAGAGTTTGGTTGATATAGCTTTAGTAGTTTACGAGATATGTACAAAAAAAATTGAATAGGGGGAGAGTCCACACCCACTTTCCTATACAAATTACATCCAAATATGCCCCGCCCTAGTTCGATCCTTTGTACCAAATTTTATTTTTATAACTTTATTTATGTCATAGTTTTGACACTTTATATGTTTTCGGTTTTCGCCATTTTGTGCCAATGGTTCGATTTCGCCTATTTCCAATACCAACCTCATCAGGGTGGAAAGGAATATGTGTACCAAGTTTCATTAAGATATCTCAATTTTTAGTCGAGTTATGGCTTGCACGGACATACGGACGGACAGACATCCGGATTTGAACTCCACTCGTCATCCTGATCATTTTATATTATGTATATAACTAACTCATTTTTTTCTGGGTGACACAAGCAACCGTTAAAATTTGCACAGTGTAATTGGTTGCCAATGAAACTATAGTATTCCCGTGCTTTATAAATTTATTATTCGCTTGTCTGTTCTTTACAACATTTGTGCTGGTTGAATGAACTTAGATATGGCATATACCACATTTTTGTCTCGGTCGGAAAAAACTAGCTCTATGTGATTTCTTATCAAACTACTCGAGGTGATCAGACATTTATATTGCTGTATCAGGAAATTACAATTACACTAGCGCATTCTACCGCCAGTTGTTCATATCATATGCTAAACGCATTTCGCGCTAAGCCAATGGTATAGAAGTAAACGTTTGTTAATGCTCAACCAGTTTTGCATGTGGCATTTTCAACTACCTGTATGAACAGTTTTATGTTTATGTATATATACATATTTTTCCGAATATATATATATATATATTTACATAAACACACGAATAAGTATTTAAATTAAAGATAAACAAGAGTATTTTTGTTTCGTTGTATGTAATTGCGGATTCGTTAAATTGGTTCGGGACAAAATCGTTCCATCCAGCCGTTTGTTCAACATAAGTTATACTATATACATAAGTATATATGTATGTATATATGTACAAGAGTATACACAACATTTTTAATATTAGTTTTTAGTATTTCACTTTCACTTTTTTCACGCACTACATGGGTTCTTCCCTGCTGAGGAAATGTATCGTCATGGACGGTATTAACAGTAAAAGCCGAGTTCCTTGATATTTTTGGTTTATAAAATGAAGCGAAACTAATGTGTGTTCTAAAACAAAAAACTGATATTTTCCTGCAACTGATGCAGTGCAACATAAACAGAGAATACATGGCGCGAGAAAACGGCACACAAGAAATTTTTTAAGACAATAAGTTTCACTAAAAGGTAAAGGGTTCGTTCAGCAATGCATATATATATGTACCTGCCTCAGAAATTTTACGAGCTGTGAACATTTCAATCTCGACCATCCTATTGAACAGGGATACCAAACTCATAAATTCTTTATCAGATATGAACTATTTAAAATTTTTAATTGATAAAATCAAATTTCTTTAACAAGTTTTTATTAAATTTATTTTGTATACTTGCGCCTTAACAGTTTTTCAAGTTTGATGCTTTTTGATAATTTTATTTCGATTAATTTAATTATATGGCAACCATAGCCAGACGTTGTCATACGTTTAAACCGCCTATCGATACTCTTGCCACTGTTTATTTTTCTTCCTTTTGAAGTATACCATTCTTTTATATTACACATTGTTTGAACGTTTTAAAAAGCCTTCACAAAATTGAAGTGTAAACTGTTTAGGCACCACATATTTTCTATTACATTTCCTTCCATTATTTTCGTAACCGAAGGGTAAAATTTCTAACATAAATTTATATAACCTTTTAGACGAAAATTGCACTTCTTGTTTGTATTAGCAGTTCCAAATAAAGAGAAAATATGAAAATTTACGCTTTTCCACCACACGCTAAGAGCAAATGTAAATATTTATACTACAAGATTATAGAAAAACGGATTGCAGTCCTAAATATATAACAAATTGCGCTAAAGTCAGTTTGATATTATAGAAAGAACGTCGAGCTTCTGAAGATACCAATACGTATATTAGATTCACAGTGAGATGATACCTCCTATATGGCAACCAACTGTTAGTAACCAATATTTAAATGGGTTAGCTAGTCCTCTGCATTAAAAATGAATAAATTATGTAATAATTAAAAAATTAAAGTAAATCGTCCGATTAAACCTATAAAGTATTCAATTTATTCGCGTGGTAGGCGTATGGAACTGACTCGCAAACGAAATAAATGGTTGAGTAGCATTTTGGTATCATAATAAGAGAGAATATACACATATAGCGCTTAAAAATAAAATAAGGTACAGCAAGGCTCGGAATAAAATGTAATATTTATTGCTCACAATTTATTGATCACTATTTTAATGGCAGGCCACCAATCGAGTGCATTAACATACGACATGTTTTGCTAACTCATACAAAGGGCACAGATATAAGCTCGGCACTAGTAGCTGCTGCTATGTAGACTACGAATTACTTGTATGCTGTTAATTGAGAGGATGGCAAAACATTGGTATAGTGTGTATGTATAACCGAGAGATAGAGATTCAATCACCAATAACTCAAAATCCTCTTTGAACAAGGCGAATGGGCTATATCACAAAAACTTTTTGTTCTATCAGCCTTCATGGCTAATTTGGCCTAATAATGCAAAAAAATATCGCATATATATACTAGATTATGTTGAAAATTACTAAAATACTATATGGCAAAAAAGAAGCTCCACTCCGATAAATCTCTCAGATATGTTTATTTAATTTAGACGGAATATTTTTCTCCTAATAGTGTGTTTCTGTACCAAAAATGGTTAATACGGGTCATAACTATCTCCCATATACCTAATTATAGGTTTTTTAAACACACGGTGGGCTTTATACATTATGAATCGGGTAATATGTGAAATATCCTAGCCAAATTAAGTGAGCATATAGTCTTAGATATGATGGTGAAAATTAGTGAAATAGGTTCAGGAATTACCTCAGCCCTTGTATACTATATATGATGGTTTTCGTTATTCTAGTGGACTTTATGCAGAATATATGGGTAAAATTGTGTTGTCTTTAAAAAATGTATTCTATGATTTGTGAGAGTATAACTTAACTTCCCCTTACTTGTTTTAATTGTTTCCATGTTAGAGCTCAATTTGAGAATATGTAACATCGTGAAAGTTTCGTGTCTATCCCCATATAACTCAAGCATAGAAAAAGTTGTATTTATCTCAACACATTTTTGTAATTCAGATACATATCTAAGCGAAATCTCAACTAAATCAATCGAGTTTAATGCTTGTTTAATGTAAATTCTTACCACATTAATTACAATATATTCGCATAAATTTCTATAAAATATCTACTTAAAGTACATTACTTAAGCATCAAATATTTTAATTCAAATCACTTTCATTGAAACATTAAGTACAATTCAGTGAAGCTCGGCTGAACCTATCTATCGATCGAATGGGATTATCTGATGATCAACTGGATGAGTAAATGCAACACATACATACGTATGGGGAAACTTATATATGAGATAAGTAGTGCCCGATCGATACCAAATTTTTTGCCGATGCCGATGCCGATTCTTTCATCAATAACTTCATTTAGTAAATTAGTTTAGTAACAAAAGAAAAATCAAGACAACTAACATTACAAAATAAGTAAACAACTCAGTTCATATGTAAATATGAAGTTGTTTATTAATTTAATTAATATTCAAAACTAAATAAATTATTATTATAATATATATATACATATGTTGAAAGAAAAAATAAGTTTTCACGTTTTTTCAAAACGAATCAGCAATATAGCTTTTTTCCTTTAAGGGATTACATGGGTTTCGTGGATTCAAAAATCCTTTTTTTTGTTTTTTGCTTATTAATTTTCTCAGAACCATGTTTTCAAAGTCGGTTGTCAAATGTACTCAACCGATCTTGATGAAATTTTGCATAGGTGTTCGAGATACAATTTACTCGTGCTTGAACGAAGGATTTCTTATTTTTTCAATTACAACTATTAAAATAAAAATATGTGAAGCAAATTTGACTGAAATTATTATTTTTTTGGAAAAATGTGTGCCAAAATTCCAATTTTTCTTTCTTTTTGTCTTTCCTTCGTTCCTTACCGAGTTTATGGTCTTACCTACAACACTTATTTTTGTTTTTTTTTTTTTCATTTTGGATGATCCTGTCAAGAGTTATGCTGACGACGCGGATGCACCTTTTTTCCGAGGTGTCACCGGAAATGACGTTTCAATGGAGGAGTTTTAATTTTCTTTTTATGAAAATTTCAGAAGTTATTCTTTAAATATATATCTATAAGACAGAAAAAAGTTTGGATTTAATAAATAATTGTAAAAAAAAATTATTCAAAATAGGCCATTTTTTACCCGACAAAACCCATGCAATCCCTTAAGGACAAATATGAGCAGGAAGGTCAATATTCGAAAATAGTAGGTCTAGTAAAAATAATCCGTTATTTTCAAAGAGATGTCATTTATATCTTGCATTCTGAAAGGTGTCACATAGTGATAGTGACTCGATAGAAACTTCGGAAGATTGTTTGGAAGGTTCTTTTGCATGCACCTTATAGTCCAGGACAGCATCTAGTGATTATTAAGTGATCCTGTCTATGCCGAACTTTTAAAAATAGACTCTCATAGTTACGAAAGCTTCAATAATAGTGGCTTTATGATATTATGATATTATTACCAAGTTGTTAAACAATACTGTGAATATTTGACATAAATCGAATTATAGCAGTGCTAAATAAAACCTTCAATATAATGCAATTTAATTTCTTTATACTAGACTTAAATTATCATCGAGGTTATTTATTAGTTTAGTCAAATGTAAATCACTGTGCTTTATATGGTAAACAGAAGAATTCAAATTTTATGCTTTAAAGAAATAAAAAAAGTAAAGAAATGAATTTTATCCGAAAGAAGTAGAAAGAATCGGCTGAATTTTGTGGCCGATACTGGCCGATTAATCGGTCGGTCTCTAGAGATAAGAGCTATTAAATTTCAAACACGACAGCAAAGCATGTTAACACAATCAATTATTAGTTAGTATATCGGTTTATCACGTCAAATTTTTTGAAAGTACCCAAATCACATATGCAACGCTGAAATTTGAGTCATATGTCTTGTTATTATTAATCTATATCTATACTAATATTATAAAGAGGAAAGGTTTGATTTTTTGTTTGTTTGTCTCGAATAGGCTCCGAAACTACTGAACCGATTTGAAAAATTCTTTCACCGTTGGAAAGCTATAATATCCCTGAGTGACATAGGCTATATTTAGTTTAAAAAAATAGGGTTCCTTACCAAAACTCCGATAATGTAAAAAAAATACCAAAAAACTTTTTTTAATCGCGAATGCTGCGAAAAAGAATGAAGATATAACAAAGTGATGTACTACAATTTTGTAGAACTTATCATTATCTCGTCGCGACATCATATCTCTAACTATTATAGTTTTGTCACAATAAGCGAAAAAAATTAATTAAAAGACCACTGCTTGAAAAGGCTCTTTATTTATACCTTAGTATTAATCCTTATAGAAATAAATGATTTATTATTTAAGATCGCTTCAAAACCTTTATATAACTTTTTGAATAATTAGATTCTGACATTCCATTCAAAAGATATCACGGGTTAAGATCACTCGCGCGGTCGATTCCCTACTGAATGGTCCTGTGCGGAATTAAAAAAAATTGTCGCTTGATAATAATATAACATAAAAAAAAATTGCTGTTCGTTCGTTGTTCGTTTGCGAGGAAGATAATAATAAGAGAATTTTATTCGAGTTGACAAGAAAAATATAAAAAGGGAAAACAAAAAAATAATATTTTGAAAGTTATCATTGTTGCTTTGTTAAAATATTTCTGTTATAGTTCAATTGTATAAGGTTGTGTCGATAGCCCAAAACATCTTGTTACAAATAAGGAAAGGCTAAGTTCGGGTCCAACCGAACATTTTATACTCTCGCAATTTATTGATGTAATTTTATTAAGATAACACACAATTTGACCCATATATTCGGCATAAAGTCCAATAGAAAATCATCATATATAGTATATGAGGGCTGATGTAATTCCAGAACCAATTTCACTCATTTTCACCACCAAGGTTAACGGGAATAGGGGCAACTTGCCACCTGTTAGTATGCAAACAAACGGCACATTCGGCCTTGAAATTACTCCTAAATTGCAAATGAACGAAACACCAGTCGGCAAAATCGTCAAAAATAGCGCTATAACGAAGATTTTACAAATATTCAAGAAGTCGCTGGAGGTAATGCATAGGACTTTAAAAGATCTTGATTGTCGATGAACGTTTTTGGTGGAGCCAGGATTCTGTTAGCAGGTGATTTACGCCAGACTCTTCCAATTATTCCTGAAGCAACTGTTACTGACGGGGGCTAATCGCATGTCTAAAATCATTTAATTTGTGGCGACACATAAAGAATCGCCAATTAACAACTAACATATGAGTGTTTTTGCAACAATATCAAATTGCGATTGTAGAAGTAGTTTGCAGTTGACACCTCAATGGATTAATAGCATTTCCAAGAGATTTCTGTCACTTCATTTACTCGAAAGAGAAGTTTTCCTGACATGAAACCTCAATATGATAACCATAAATGACTGATTGAATGACCTATATTGGTGGTAAAAAAAAGATATCGATGATCTTAATGCGACAATTTAGAATTTCGGTCCAAGAGAGTTGACACAGCTACAAACCAGGATGACGTAGTCAATTATCCCAAACTATTTAAAATTGTCTGTACTTTGCAATTAATAGTAGTGTGAGTTGTAACATAAATCAACCTCGAGTAATCAATATCGTCGCCGAAGCCAAGATTGGACCAACTTAATTTAATGTATACCTTAGCCACAAAAACGTGTGGCCGGGTCTGCTAGTATATTATATTTTATAACTAAGTTATGTAAAGCTTATTTTATATTGATAAGAATTAAGGTATTTCATTCTATATTCTATTTCATATTTAATTCTTCAAGTGTACCATAGCGTATCTTGTACATATGTCAATGCAAAAGTAGTTTATGGAGAAATGAATACTTGAATGTGATTTAAATTTCATTGAGCAGAAATTAATGACTAAACATAAATAATAAATATTATTTCAGCATCGTTTTTCCTAAAATATTTCAGATATCCTTTTGTTAGGGTAAGCGCTATGTAAAATATAATTACATAAAAACACAATCATTTATGCCACAGCACGCGCCTCTATGCACATACATGCTGCCAGAGTTAATATGGCTGCAACAGTTTCTTTTTCTTTTCATTCAAGCACCTCACTTCGACTATTTATCTGCTTTTCTACATACATATATAAATATTTACATTTTTCCGGACCCTTTGTTTTTCTACACTTATACAAAGTACTTTTTCATGTTGGGGGACGGCAATAAATAATTCACATTTATACTAACAAGACTACCTTCATATATGTATCTAATAAAAAATATTCGGTATAAACAGATATATCTGTGTGTATATCGGTAGTTTTATAAAGTTGGTTGAATAGTATTTGAGATGTCTCAAGTGATTTTTTCCTTTTTGTCATTCTCCTCAACGACCCGCACTGGACACACAAATAATAATTTGTGAGCCGAAGGAGCAAAAATATAAAACGTGTGTACCAATACTATTGCATAAGTAGTTATTTAAGTATGTACATATGTATGTACATATAATACGCGGTAACAGTAGCCATGTTATTATTTAGGATTCAGATATGATGGAAGATTTACAACGTTGGAACGGATAATATCGTTGCGGGCGACATTGCAAACGCCTCTCCCTCCTTAGATGTTGTTTGATTTTATCATTTGGTATCACAATATTTCATGGACACATACCTATGTATATAAATATGCGAGGTATGAACCAAAGTAAATATAGCGCAAGGAATGAAAAAATATTAAGAATATGTATGATATCTAAGATTCCCTATAACGAACTGAAAATCATTTATTATATAAGACTAATTTAAGTATTTTTAATAATAACTAGAAGTATATGCATACATCAAAATTCTAGAAATGATAAATTTAATCTCTCTTCTCTTCGAAACCATACGATAAATATGTTACCAAACAAGTTTTCTAAAAAAAAGGAAAACAAACCAAAGCCTTTAATTAAAAGGATACACTCTCAGAACATGCGTTACGACAGTTTACACTGTGTGAAACTATCTCCCTTTACTGCATCATTTGTATAAGGATAAAAGCAAGTTTTCAGGTTTTTCTACACCATTTCTATGTATAATAAACCACTATTTTACATGCAAAGTTTTTATATTAAACCAACATTGGATTGGATAATGAAAGAACTTGTATTATTGTTTTGCATCACGCATAAGCGATAGATATGTAATTTCTGATGTAAGGCATATGGAAGAAGATGAAAACCTATAGTGATAACGAACAGATAATGAAGATTATATAATTGGATCTGCATATGTAATAAATCCATAAGCAATATGTTAAATAATGAAACCTAAAAGTTTTGCTATAAAAAGTTTGTGTTTATATGTTTATGATTATAGTTTATAAATTGCTAGAGTTGGATTTATAGAAGCCAGTGCGAGGTGGAGTGACACACAAATGGAAGGGTAGCTACATACATATTTAGTTTTAATCTATTTAATTTCGTTAGTAATGCTGTTTTTGTTGAAACTATAATTTATATTCTTACCTTTTCAGTTACTGAAATATGGACTAGAAAACGACTGAAGGTAAGTCATTTTTAAAACATGTTTATACAGTAGTGCTCATTTCTAGATTGATTTATTACACTGTCCAACATTCGGCTTGGTATTAGACCAAACTATTACTTTCCAGGAGATTGAATCCACATGTTCTCCGTTTTTCGAAGTTAGCCCCCAAAATGGAAATATTTGCCCTCAAATAAGTCAAATTGGTTCGATATGAAAATCGGGTTTCCGAGTACATCACGCAGATGTTGTTATATTAATATTGTTATTTATAATACAGACAGAAAACCTGACAAGTTCGCAATATTTGTATGTGATTTGAATATCTAACAATGCTTTTTTTCCTTCACCCAAACTCCAAAATATTAAACAACACACCTTTTCCATTCATTTCATTTCTACCGTTTGTGCCACTTTCGTTTTGTAATGTAAGCGTAACTTACATAGTTTATTGGATTTTAAGAAAATACTGGGAGTATGTTTTCACATAGGTTAAATTTCTTTTGTTATTACCCCATTGCAGTGGGATAAATAAGGCGAGTACTAGTTTTGTGTGTATTTTTGTGTTCAAGTTAATAGTCAATAAGATCTTTTGTAAAAGTTGTGAAATGTAAAGGTAACAAGATGTTGTTAAGTTTATTTTGAACTGGGGTTCGCAGAAGAATGAGGTAGTATTCCTTGCTTCTCTGAATTTGTTTCATAAGTTGTTAGGGGTGGATTGTAACCCCATTCGAATATGTATCTCCTGTCAACCTGTCAAAGTTTTCGGTAATTGGATTGGTTATGTTAAAGTGGCACGTGACGTGTAGAATTCTTTGGCATGATGCATTAAGTTCGAAAAGACATTACGAAATTTAGGTAAATTGTTTGAGTTTAAGCAAGCGTTCACTGCCATATTTTAGTTTTCTTAATTCAGTTCTACCGGCAATCCTGATTACATGTTTATTTAACCGCAAACGCTGACGTAATTTCTTTAAGAATTTGTTTATTTTCGCTCAAAATACAATACATTACAGATAGTAGTTAATATTTAAAATTAATTATCAAAATTCTTCATGACTATTCAAATTAAAATCTGGTTTTAAACACTTTCGGATTTGAAATTGCCATTTTTATAGCAAATTCGCTATTTGAATGACGTTATAAAATTCCTTTTTATTTCCCCTAAACAGATTCGTACTCAAGTTACAATAGCTTTTAAAACATAAAAATAAATAGGGAAATGAATAATGTTGTTAGTTAAAACTACTAAATTTAAAAGAAAAAACAATATTGCGTTTTCTTAGCACACTTGAACACTATTGTTTGCTTTTTTTAAATTCACCATATTTTTTTAATAGACCTTGTACATTAAAATTATCAGGATGATTTGAAATCCAGATGTCTGTCCAACGGCCCCTGTAAGCTTAAACTTGAGAAAAAAATTATAAAATCGGACCACTATCACGCCCACAAATTGCGTTAACCGAAAACCTATAAATTGCTATAACTAAGTCATAATAAAGGGACATATTTGGAGATAGCGAAAGAATTTTCTCAAAGAGCCTCAGGCGAATTAAATATTTTTTGGGAGATATTTCATAATAGTTAAATATCAGAAAAATCAAATAAATTAACACGGATGAACTTCCCATATAACTCAATTTTGAATTCCAACTGATTCTTTCCCTTTATAATATACATGTACATTAGGAACCAATGAAGATAGCGGAATAAAACTTTGCATAAATTCTGTATTTGAACTGTAGCATCACTTGTCGAAAAATTATACTTGTGTAAAGTTTTATTCCGCTATCTTCATTTGTTCCTAATGTATTATAAAGTGAGCGAATCAGAACATTTCAAAATTGAGTTATATGGGAAGTAGGCGTAGTTGTGAACCGATTACGCCCATATTCCACCCGTGTCATGAGTGTTATATACCGAATTTCATGGAAATCGGTTGAGTAGTTCTTGAGATATGTTTTTTGACCCATAAGTGGGCGACGCCACTCCCATTTTCCATTTTGTAAAAAAATCTCAGTGCAGCTTCCTTCTGCCATTTCTTATGTAAAGTTTGGTGTTTCTGACGTTTCTTGTTAGTAAGTTAACCCACTTTTAGTCGTTTTCAACCTAACGTTTGTATGGGGGTGGGCGTGGTTATTATCCGATTTCTTTAATTTTTTGACTGTATGAGGAAACGGCTAAAAGCAACGGCTGCAGAAAGTTTGGTTTATATAGCTATATATATATATATATCAAAATGATCAGGATGACGAGACGAGTTGAAATCCGGATGTCTGTCTGTCCGTCCAACGGATAACTTAAGTAAAAATTGAGATATCTTAACGAAACTTGGAACATGTATTGTTTGGCACCCTGAGGAGGTAGCTTTCGATAATGGGCAAAATCGGACCTAAAAAACTTATAAAGTGTCATAACTAAGCCATAAATAAAGTTATGAAATTTGGAATAAAGGATCGCACTAGTAAGGGGCATATTTGGATGTAATTTTTTTGGGGAAGTGGGCGTGGCCCCGCCCATAAATCGGTTATTTGTATATATCTCGCAAACCAATAAAGCTATATAAACCAAACTTTCTGCAGTCGAACCCCACCACACGCCATGAAAATAGTTTAAATCGGATAATAACCACGCCCACCTCCCATACAAAGTTTAGGTTGAAGATTACTAAAAGTGAGTTAACTCACTAACAAAAACCGTCAAAAACACTAAATTTGACAGCTATAACATCAGAAGGAAGCTGTACTGAGATTTTTTTACAAAATGGAAAATGGAAAATCGCCCACTTATGGGTCAAAAACCATATGTCAGGAACTACGGGACAGATTTCAATGAAATTCGGAATATAATATTTTCTTGACACCCTGATGACACGTGTGGAAAATAGATGAAATCGGTTCACAACCACGCCTACTTTCCATATAACTCATTTTTGAATTCCATCTTATTCTTTCTAAGATATGTATCATAAGAAATCAATAAAGATAGCGAATTTAAACTTTACATAAATACTGTATATGATCTGTGGCATTACTTGTGAAAAAATTGTCGAAAACGGACTATAACTTTTCAATACCCCGGATATCAAACATGAAGAACTCAGTGCCCCATGGTAACTTTTCACCGAAAATTTCGGTAAATCTCTCAGGTATCTTAATTTAATTCAGAGGAAATATTTTTCTTCTAATAGTGTGTCTCTGTACCAGAAAAGGTTAAAATCGGGTCATAAATTCCCTTATATATGAATATATGAGAATACCTAATTATAGGATTTTCAATAAAACGATGAGCTTAATAGCTTATAAATCGGTTAATTTGTGAAATATATTTATGCCGAATATATGGGTCAAATTGTGTGTTTTCTTAATAAAAATATAGCAATAAATTGCGAGAGTATAAAATGTTCGGTTGCACCCGAACTTAGCCTTTCCTTACTTGTTTTTCATCTTTTTGGATATTTTTATGTTTTTTCTCGGTTTATAATATATTTTGTGCTTGGAGTTATTGTTAAAAAAAATAAAAACTAATTGTTTTTTTTTTATTTAATCAAATAAATTTGATTGTATTATTGCATGTATTTGGTGAACTATACTTATACCAAAAAAAGATTGGTGGTCCACATTTGCCTACTTTACTATACTTAATTAGTTTGTACCCCTTGCGCCACTCTAACTGTAATATAAAAAAAACATACTTTTATTTATCTAATTTGATGGACAATTTACATTTCGCTACAAGTAAAATAATAAATGGCTTATTTACACACCTACATACACATGCACATACGTTACGTAAATCAACGTCTTCTTTAGTAAAAGCTTTCGCGTCATATTGTCGCCGAAAGTGGGATTTCGCTCGAAGTAATTATGCACTGGAGACGCCCAATTAAGTTAAATTGAATTATTTACATTTTCGAGAATACAAATGAAATCGCCAGCAGAGAAAATATGGTTCGACCTAATTAGAGATTCGGTAGCAATGTGCCAAAGCCAATGAACAGAGAGCGAAAGAAAAAATAATTTAAAGGCTGTAGATGATGTAGCCTTTACTGTTCCACACTTTTGCATACTATAAATAGAACAAAGGCATTCCATACTTACATTACATATACATATTGTTATTTAGGGCAGGTTATCTATATGGAGGAGATTTCACGATGTGATAAATGTCATTGTCATTCATTTAATTACATCTACAATATATATTATACAGATTCCAGTACAGCACCAGTAGTTACTTAGAAAACAATTGAATTTAAACTGCTATATGTACTACAACTTCAGTAAAATCATTTTAGCGTTTAAAAAATTTACAATGTATGCTTTTTATACTCTCGCAACAAAAGTTGCTAAGAGAGTATTATAGTTTTGTTCACATAAAGGTTGTTTGTAGGTCATAAAACTAAACGAGTTAGATATAGGGTTATATATATCAAAATGATCAGGATGACGAGACGAGTTGAAATCCGAATGTCTGTCTGTCCGTGCAACGGATAACTTGAAAATGGCAAAAACCAAAAGCCTTTAAAGTGTCATAACTAAGCCATAAATAAAGTTATAGAAGTAAAATTAGGAATAAAGGATCGAACTAAGCGTGGCCCGCCCCCAAAACGGTTATTTATATATATCTTGCAAACCAATAAAGCTATGTAAACCAAACTTTCTGCAGTCGGTTCTCCTATGTACCCCACCACACACTATGAAAATAGTTGAAATCGGATAATAACCACGCCCACCTCCCATACAAAGGTTAGGTTGCAAATTACTAAAAGTGAGTTAACTCACTAAAGAAAAACGTCAGAAACACTAAATTTGGCAGCAATAATATCAGAAGGAAGCTGTACTGAGATTTTTTTACAAAATGGAAAATGGGCGTGGCATCGCCCACTTATGGGTCAAAAACCATATCTCAGGAACTACGGGACAGATTTCAATGAAATTCGGAATATAATATTTTCTTGACACCCTGATGACACGTGTGGAAAATGGATGAAATCGGTTCACAACCACGCCTACTTTCCATATAACTCAATTTTGAATTCCATCTGATTCCTTCTCTTTATAATGTATACATAAGGAACCAATGAAGACAGTGGAATAAAACTTTACACAAATAGTGCATATCATCTCCAGCTTCACTTGTGAAAAAATTGTCGAAAACGGACTATAAATTTTCAAAGCCCCAGATATTGAACATGTTGAACTCATTGCCTAAGGGTAAATTTTAAACGAAAATATGGGTAAATCTTCTGAGATCTTCTAATAATGTGTCTCTGTTCCAAAAATTATTAAAATCGTATGACCCGATATCCCCTATCCCCTAGCTCCCATATACCTAATTATAGGTTTTTCAAAAATATCATCTCCTAACTCCCATATACTTAATTCTAGTTTTTTTTTTTAATACAGTGGGCTTTATTCCGCATATATGTATCAGCCCTACTATATATGCTGATTTTCGTTATTCTATTAAACTTTATGACAAATTTATGGGTATTTGTGTGTTATCTAAATTCGTTTTTTTTTTTAATTGCGAGAGTATAAAATGTTCGGTTGCACCCGAACTTAGCCTTTCCTTAATTGTGGATCATATTATTGATCGGAGCTACGATCAGTTTGTTGTTTCATTTATATAAAAATTCACAGATGAGGCAGATATGAAGAAAAAATTAATCAATATTCACTTTAATTATCTACTACTTACAATGTATACATTCATATGTACATGCGGATTCCTTTTTATTAAACTATAATTTCATGCACTACATTAAACGTAACTTTAATTTATATATATAATTTTATTATTTAAAAATAATGGAATACTATTAATTAATTCATTAATCAATTAATGTATTGAGAAATAATTATATATCGTTGTTAACTAATATAATAGTTTCCAATTAAGTATGCATTATTTTGCACCACTGTTAAGTCAACGCTTAAATTGATCGAATTCCTATCAGCAATGCACACGGGATATCCACAAAACACATCTATATACATATGTATATACCTACACTTTTCTATGGTTTATTTTCCGTCTCAGTTGATGTCAGCCATGCCTGCTCAAATATTCTTCCATTCATCTGCCTACTAGTTCTTAGCTGCTCGGTCTTTGCTCTTTCGTTCGCGCTCACATGACTAGTGTTGTGCTTCCGTCCCCATGACAAGAGAAAGACAGCGCTCGCACCCGGCCATATGGAATTATTGTTTGTCATTCTTCGGCGGCCATTGAAATCACTAGTGCCATTTCGAGTTCCTCTCCGCTTTCTTGTTTTGTACACTGCTTTTGTTTTATATTTCCTGATTTGCTTTTTGTATAGAATTGACTTTGTTGTTGCTTGTGTTATCTTGCACAGCAGTCATGTTCGTAGTCACTGTGCTCGTGTTAAGCAAGGCAACGGGTAGTGAAAAAGCCAAAATAGTTATGGAAGAGTCAAAGAAGCGTTTAAGCATTTCATTTTCCTGATCTATTTGGACTACGGTTTTTGTTGGCTTTTATGTTTTTAAACGCATAGAGTTTATATTGCGCACAAGTTTCATAGAAGAGAGCTGCGAGGTGGATAGTACGATATGGGGTTAATTTAAATTCTAGTTGTTGTTCTTTGATAATAGCATCACAGGAAGAACTGGAGTACTCACTTGACGAAAGCCACCCAGAATTGCCGCACGTATCCAACAAAATGTGCGGAAATTAGTTCAAATGTGTGTATCTGTCTGCTATGCCGTGTTGAAAGAGTGAACGAAAAATTAAGAACTTAATAATTAAGTAAACGAATGTGTGCTATTATTTGTGAATTCAAATATTTTTCAACTCCTTTTTTTAATAATTATTTCAAGCCTTTTATTTATAAGAAGAAACATGTTCAATGTATAATTGAAATAAAGTTAGAAACAATTAGCAATTTAACAAGCACTTGAACATGTTTATATTCATTGTTATAAGCGCTGATTGAGAACTTACGGTCATAATCGCAACTTATTCGAATATTAGAATTAGGTTTTAGTTATAAACTAAACGATTTGAGCGAAGCCAAAAATAGAAGTTCCCTTCTCATTGCATTACCAGTCTTTTAGTTCATAGCCAACGTGTTTTATTTTGAGATCTTCATTGTTACAGTTAGTCTCCATTTTCATTCCTTAGCAAAAATAGCACATATTAAAGGGCGGAGGCAATCCCATCTTAAACAATGCTTTCACATAAATCACCCAGATTTCACATATGGACAGACGGAAGCACAATTTTGCATATAGGGTAAAGTAGGCAAATATAGACCACGTGGGTAATATGGACCACCCAGTAAGTTTGAATTTCAGTTATTAAATCCTCCGTTATTGTCGTTTGATTTCTTCGTCTATTCGCACAAACTTCCTCGGTTTGAATTTATCGATCACCAAGTGCGGATACTCGAGCAATAATATGGAATATGGGTTCCTCGAGAATGCTCAGATATTGAAGACATCTGGCTACAGTTCTGGCGAACACAATTATTTTATTTGGGAATAATACTACTCTGATATATTAGCATTTATCAATAATTAATTCCCTTACTAACAATGGAAGTTTAAATCTTTTTTTCACTCCCTATTTAATTGACTTCAACACTTTTATACCTACATATATATAGACTAGTGTAAAAAGCATTTTTAAGAATTGTCTCACAACCTTTGCATTCCTTTTTCATACCTTCACAACAAAGTGCTGAGAGTACCCAACGCACTGTCGTTCCCCCCATAGGCCAAAATTCAAAAAATCGATAGCAAATATTTTGACAAAATGTAAACGAATTGTCTCTAAAATGATCCAAATTCAGTTTTATCTGAAAATCTAACGGGACTTTCTAAAAATATAATCGAAGACGTGAGCACATGTTCATTTTCAAAGTGCAGCGAATACTTCTCAACTAAAGGGGAAATTCAAAGTGGTCTGTCGAATATTTACGTTCCTGAATTTTAATGATTTTATTTTTAAGTGAAAAAGTATATATTTTATGTTTCAATAATAATATCGTAATTTGTGTTGTATTTTTTTTTTAATTAATGCTTTTTTACCTAGATTTTTGAATATTTTGTATGCGTTTTTATTATGTTCAGTTAAACCCCACCCCCTTTGACTTTTTTGTCGATTGTATTTGTGGGTTTCTTAAGTTAATATAAAAGTTAAAGTTTGCTGCAGAAATTCACATAATCTACAATACACTAACGCCATATTTTTTCTTCAAGGTCAAATTTGTCTTGTAAAGTGCTATAACTAAGCCATAAATAAAGTTATGAAAACAAAATTTAGTACAAAGGATCACATTATGCAGGTGGATATATTTTTTTTTTTTTTAAAGTGGGCGTGGTCGTGCCCATTTATGTTTTTTGTGCATGTTTCATAAACTGCTAAAGCTAAATCAACCAAATTTTCTGGAGTCATCTCCTTTAAGCACTTGATTATATAGCCTCCCTCCCATACAAATGTTATGTTGACAACTACTAAAAGTGCAGTAAGGAAAACATCAGAAACCCTAAATTTTATCGTAAAGATTGGACGGAACAGCTGCAATAAAAAATGTACAATGGGCGTGGCGACGCCCACTTATGGGTTAAAAACTATATCTCAGGAACTACTCAACCAATTCCAACGTAATTTGGTCCATACATTTTTTTTGCCTCTCCTGTCGGATCGTTCCTGGAAGCTATAGGATTAGTCGCACGATATCGCCAATTTTTTATTTATGAAGTTTCATAACGATATCTCAACCGGAAGTATTTATGGCCGTGGCTTCATACAACCGGATCCACAGTGTAACTGTTCTTTGTAACACTTAAAAATAGTTGATATAGATATAGCTTATATATGTATATCAAAATGATGAGAATGACGTGGAGAATTTAAATCGGAAGTCTATCTGTCTGTACTTACTTTCAAAACAAAAGCTATAAAAATGGTACAGGGGATCACAGTATATATATGGGTATCTTTGATAATTTAAAATAATTACGCCGATCCCTCATATAAAGGTTCGGTTAAAAACTGTAAAAACTCACCCAAGAAAAACGGCAGAAGCATTATATTTTACTTTAAAGATGCTAATGAACATGGCACCGCTCACGACCAATAATAGTGCATAATATTTGTTAAACATCCTGATGTTATAGATGATGCTTAATTTTATGAATTTCCAACTTCCGGTGGGTTTTATTTTATGCCATATGTATCAGTTAATACTTGAGATATCAGGAATAACTCCAGTCCCATATACTATATATCACGACTTTCGATATTCTAATGGACTTTATACCGAATATATGGGTAAAACTGTATGTTGTCTCAATTAGATTTCGAGCAAGTAGGTTCCTGTATACACCTTCCCCTGCCTGTTTGACTTCACCTCTTTACTTTGTGGACTACCTGAATAGATGATCATAATATTTCGATTAAGATAAGTATAAGTTAATATTATCACATATATGATTACAATTCCTCAAGGGTTTCATGAAAAACAAATATTAAATTCAT
The DNA here is from genome assembly GCF_028554725.1 of Zeugodacus cucurbitae. NCBI lineage: Eukaryota > Metazoa > Arthropoda > Insecta > Diptera > Tephritidae > Zeugodacus > Zeugodacus cucurbitae. The sequence goes on from NC_071667.1 coordinate 42,397,168, forward strand.
TTTGTGATAGAAAGTTTTTCCAACACCTGAATATATTTCCACGCCATCAATGTGAGCTTGAAAATTGCGAGAGAATAAAATGATCGGTTACACCCGAACTTTGCCCTTCCATGTTATATTATGAATTTTGACACTGATTTACTCAATTTCACATACGTAAAACAGCTGAATGTATTGAAAATCAAATTGAACGCTTAATTATATAATAATCATTGTTTATATTCTTGATTGCATATTACAGACAAAAGTTATATAGGTTTCACGTATGAACATACACATTGTCAACGACTGATGCTTTTCTTTTTTTAGTGTGAGGTCATCAAAAGAATGGTCTTCATATAGTCATACAACAAATATATAAAATTTAGTACTCTCGTCACATTTGAACTTATAAAGAAAGGGCGCAATCAAAGCGGAATTGTATATCTGAAAGAAGCTTTGATATAGGGCAATTGAAATCGTATTATTCTAAAAAAAAAATAATTTTAATTAATTTATTTTCGGCCCAGTTGCTAAATATATATTTGCTTATGCAAAAATTTCTGTATATTGATCAAATTTTATAAATAGCGATGGATTGGCTGGGCTATTGCAGCCTGGCGGCAAAAATATGAATTAAAGATTTGTTATCTGCCTATTTCTCTATCTCTTCATTCCAACAGATTTGAATCAGAGAACGTTTAATATCGGCACACCATGAACCTTCTCTATATTAAACGTTTGTTCGTTTCTTATTTCTTTGTTCCAATCAGAATATATGAATTCATGAATATGTATAGATGTACACATCAACTTGACATGTCCCATCTGAGATAAATTACACTACAGTTTCCCGTCAGATGGCACCGTTAGCAGTACGTCAAATTTAGCTACAATTGTTTGCAGCATTCCGCAGCAGCTGTATCTTAGGTAACGCAGCCTGATTCACATTCATCTGTATAACAACTCATGTTATATATGCCAAAAAAATCTTAAAACTAGTATCGCCCAATGGTTGTATTGAAAATCTACTCGTGTGAGCAAGCGACAGATAGGCTTCTGGTTTAGTTATTGCATTTCTTGTTTAACTAACGCTTTTGCAGAATGCTGATGCTTATGTCTGTCCTGCTTCCATCCACTACTTTTGTACAAAATGTAAATGTATAGGTATGGCGTTTATGTTCACATGGCTGAATCATAAATGGGGTTGGTGAAGTTAAGCATACTAATGCTCCTTAGTATATTGCGTTCCAGCATGAACGCTGTTAGAGTTGCTGGCATTCGACCAAAATACACCGTATCTGACGTTTAAGCTCGTCGCTGGAAAACTGTCAAAGTTAATTATTTTAATCAATGATATTTTAGAAATCACTTTCTCTTTTAAAGCATTATTTAGTAAGTTTAACATAGGTTTACAAATATTTTAAAATGATTATAATTACTATATTGCACATACATATTGTTAAAATTTCTTGATTTTGTCCTATAATAATTTAGACCCTTTTCGAAATTTTTTTCTTGTGCAATTAAGATATATAATGAAAGACAGAAAGCAAAGGTTAGAAGAAATTAATGTTAAAGAATAGGAACACCAGGAATAAAGGAGTTGTATATTGTTGTATGCAGCTATCACTAAGTATTTCAATTTACACTTACATATGTACATACTGAATTTGTTCAGCGCTATTTTATTTATATTTTTATACTCTCGCAACTAAGTTGCTAAGATAGTATAATAGTTTTGTTCACATAACGATTGTTTGTAACACCTAAAACTAAAAGAGTTAGATATAGTGTCATATATACCAAAGTGATCAGGGTGACTAGATTTGAAATCCGGATGCCTGTCCGTCCGTCCGTCTGTCTTGGTACACGTGTTACTTGGTACCATAGGAAGATTGCTTTCGAAGATGGGCGTAGTCCCGCCCACTTTTTGTACATATCTTGTAAACTACTAAAGCTATATCAAGGAAACTTTCTAGAGTTGTTTCTTTTAGGTACTACCTTATATATATAAGGTTATGTTGAAAACTTCTAAAAATGTTTCAATTCCGTAAAGACAACCACCAGAAATCTTAAATTTCAGAAGAGCTGCACTCAAAATGGTATAAAAAATTTTAAATGGACGTGGTTCCGTCCACTTATGGGCCAAAAACCATATCTCCGAAACTACTAGACCAATTTCAATGAAACTCGGTTTATAATACCTTCCAAGCTTCCCAATGATATGTTGTGAAATTAGTCCAAATCGGATCACAACCACGCCTACTTCCCCTATACCAGAACTTTGAAGTCGATCTGAATCGTGTACTTTAGAGTGGCGTCTTCTTTCTAAAAATCGTCAAAATCGGTCCATAAGTTTTCAAGACCCTATATATCGAATATGAGGACCACAGTGCTTCTAACAATTTTTTTACCGAAAATATGGGTATATTTAGATGAAATTCAGAGGGAATAGTTTCTTCTACTAAAATGTCTCCGTGCCAAAAATGAGTGAAATCGGGTCATAACATTCAATGGACTTTATACATATACCGAATATGTGTGTTTGTTATAAATAAATAAATTGCGAGAGTATAAAATGTTCGGTGACACCCGAACTTAGCCCTTCCTTACTTGTTTTTATTGCTGTTATAAGTTCGGTTACTTCAACAGAAATAAATAAATAGTATAATTTATCTATGATTTGTATTCGGGACGGTATCGTATTTCTTTTAGTGTTTTAGTTACTTACATAATATTATAGTTCTGTAGTTATCGGTGAGTGGCCTCCACCTATTTATCTGCAGTTAATGTTTTTCATAATAATCAAGTGCCCGGTTTATAAATAAAAATAATTTTTAAATTTTTTTAATTTAAAAGTCAAGTATTCTTTAAACTTTAACCTGGCAGTTAATAACAAGTACAAGCTAGTACAATATAATTCTTAATAATAAAAATTAAGAAGAAATTAAGGAAATTTGTTTTAACTGTTCTTTTTTGAATTTATTTGAACACACGCAAATACATCGAAATTGTCAAATAAACCATCAACGATTTTTACTTAACATATATTAGTCTACGATTACGTATATATTGATGGATGAAAATTTACATATCTAGTTAAACGTTCCTTACTCGAATCACCATAATCCACAAAAACTTCAAGTTACAGAGACTTCGAGTTATGGAAGGTGAAATTTGACTTCTATTACCAATTCAAGAGTTCGAGTTAAGGAAGTTCAACTGTACATTATAAACGATCAGTGCAGACAGCTTGAATAAAAATTCAAAAGTTTTTCTAAATTGTAACCTGAGTATAAACAGATATAGTAAATAACTAATTAAATAAACAATTCGAAGTATTTATTTAAAAAAATGTACAAATTTAACTATTTAATATAAAGCTGTGTCATCGGAACAAACGAAAATATATGCATATAAATAAGAAAACAATATTTTAAGTAATGTATGTAAGCAAATATTTTGCTCTGCGCATTTGCATTCTCACATGAGAACGCTCATTTTAGCTGCTTCTTACCTCCAACTTGGTGTATCCACACCATTAAATCAAAGTAGAGTTTTGTCAACTTTCTTAATCCTTGAAAAATATATTGAAGTTATTTGATTAAATTTCAGCGAAACGCTCTGACGCATGTGAGTAATCACAAAACTTTCCCGCAACAATCATAAAAAGAACCAAAAATTAGACAAGTTAAATAATCAACAAAACAAACTATGTATTACTAAACTAAACACATACCAAAAAATCTCTGTTGAAAATTGAACCGCTGCAATAACTATAACGCAGAGAGTAAGCAAAAATACAGACGAACACATTACTTATATTGTTATTAGAATAAATTAAGCGGAAGTCTGGAAATAATAGCAGAAATTATGTTATATTATATATTTGTACGCATTAAAAAAATATGTAAATATTGTTTGGAAAAATACAGAGCTATATTATGCGTTGCTAAAATTTGCAGAACTTATTTCTCTGTTTCACAAGCATTCCAATGAATAATTAATAAAAGATATTAAAGATATTGATAAGCACACCTTAAATGGGTAAATTGACTTTGAGCGATATCCGGTCATTACGCCGGTTATCATTAGTATTTTATGAGACATTTTCGATTTAAATTTATATTATTATAGTAGTAGTTCCTGAGATATGGTTTTTGACCCATAAGTGGGCGACGCAACGCCCATTTTCCATTTTGTAAAAAAATCTGAGTGTAGCTTCCATCTGCCATTTTTTATGTGAAATTTAGTGTTTCTGACGTTTTTCGTTAGTGAGTTAAATCACTTTTAGTAATTTTCAACCTAACCTTTGTATGGGAGGTGGGCGTGGTTACTATCCGATTTTAAGTATTTTCATGGTGTGTGGTGGGGTACGTAAGAGAATCGACTGCAGGAAGTTTGGTTTATATAGCATCATTGGTTTGCGAGATATATACAAATAACCGATTTAGGGGCGGGCATTACATCCAAATATGACCCTTCCTAGTGCGATCCTTTATTCCAAATTTTACTATTATATCTTTATTTATGGCTTAGTTATGACACTTTATGTGTTTTTTGTTTTCGCCATTTTGTGGGCGTGGCAGTGAACTGATTTTGCTCATTTTCGAAAGCAACCCTCTCACGGTCCCAGGGAACATGTCTTCCAAGTTAAGATATCTCAATTTTTACTCAAGTTACAGCTTGCACGGACGGACGGACGGACAGACATCCGGATTTCAACTCCACTCATCATCCTGATCATTTATATATATATATAACCCCATATCTAACTCTTTTATTTCTTGGTGACACAAACAACCGTTATGTGAACAAAACTATAATACTCTGTGCAACAGGTTGCGAGTTGGGAAAGTTTACTGTTTTGTTAAACTAATATTTAAAATTGGTTATTCTAGCATCTAGCAGGTATCTTATTAACCTCTATTACGGTCTGGTGATCACTTAGTTTCATTACTATTACTTTCGTGGTGGATATAAGAACCGCTCACATTACAGACTGACCAACTTTTCTTACTACTTTCTTATACGTCTAACATAAACTAATCTCTTAATGACATTAAAAGATCTTACATATTGATGATTTATCCTGTACAGAGCCAATAAAAGGGGTGGAGACATTATATAAATATATGGGCTAGATCAAATTTGGGCTGATTTCATCAACATTTGGCATTTAATTAAAATATGATTAAAAAAATATCAAAACACAGATTTTAAAAAAATACTTACGCATTGATCAGTACATTGACTCGAGAGTCGAAAGGGAAGAAAGTAATTACAGTTAAAATTGTACATATATTTCGCCATTTTCTGAACGAAACTGCAGTAAGTCCAAGAGAACACGTTCACATAATTTTGATAAAATAACTTCTATACTGACCGTATCATGGATGCCCACCCGCTAGTTAAAATTTCACTCACGGTGCTACGTCCTTTGTACAAATTTCAAACCGATTATCATACGAAACTACGCTATACAGTAACCATTACCAGTACCCACTGTGCTAATATCAGGCCGATTTGAAACAGAGATTTGTCACCCCAACTTTTCAAAAAGTGTTGAACAATAGTTGTCCCTGTCCACTGTGACCCTCTCTAGGGATCCAGGTTTTGTAACTTATTTCCACCAGAAGCAAAGCAAAGTGTTAGGCTACGGGAAAGTAATTAGTATTGCATGTGAAAAAGAATATTCTATGTTGCATTGGTATGGCATGGTCCAAAATCAACATGTTGTAGAAACTTACTCTACTTTAAGATTACAAAGGAATGCTATAATATTTGTTGCGATAACGATTTGTGTGTTACAAATACTTTAAGTAAAGTAATTGTTGAATACAAATTATAACAATAAAAGAATGCCTAGGTAAGAGTTCTACCGAATATTTTGCAAGTATAAGTTTTGGAGGCATATTTCAGAATAATTAAAATAATAAAAAAAATATTAAATAAAAAAGTTTGTGCATGCCCATAGATTTACTACCGCATGCCATAATTCAAAATGCGCTGACATATAATATAAGATATGTTACGCTAATATAGATATGTGATATTGAAACAACTTAAAAGGGAATAATTTGACATATAGTATTGAGTATATGATGGGAATGTAAGGCCGATTTGGTCAAGTAGTTGCGGAGATATGAGATCTACTAAGCCCATTGTACATTCATTAAATGTTTTAATATACAGTAGTGCATTTAGTACTTTGAATAGAACAGTGGTTTTTATTCAATTTATATATTTTTCACATTGTTATAATATCAGATACGTAAGATAGTTTAATTCTCGAGAATTTGGTAGAAATGAATCCCTCAATAATTTTTCAAGTGTTTATATATATATTAATTATTTCATTTCTATGCTTTCGTGCCGCAAAGTGGTCATCTTACGTCAAGTAGAAACGGGTACTTGATACTATTTTCACTTTGATGCGTGTTATTGCAATTATACATTTACTTAGCCTCTGAAATGTATTTTAAATCGCAGACTTACAAAATGAAATTATTTACATACATACATAATATTAAATTATAAATGTAAATGTGCGCTAGTTGCAATTCCGTGGTTATTGGATAACTAGTACTTAAAAACTTAAAATGGAATAGTATTATTACGTTTCCTATATAATATAACAAATATTGTAGGATGGATGGATGGATAATAAAAAATCAAGCTTTAAATAATTTTGTACCTCAGTGGTTCCATTCCATAAACACTGCATTTGAACTGAGCTGCATTAATTATATGCATTTCAAGCTGACGTCTCCTTAAGGTGCTGAAAATTGATATTCATTAAATATTTATGTTCATACAAATATGTACATAAGTAGATAATAATATTTTTCAATTTACATACATGCCGCAATGTGTGATACACGAAACCAAAATTTGTCAGAGGAGGATGCTGGTTAAACTATGTATGTATGTACATATGTATATCTCCTATCATAGGCGCGAACTCTTGCTGGCACGGCATTTTCTGCAATTTTCTTTGCTTGTTGTGTTACTGTTGTTAAATTTCGTGAGACATTTTAAACTATATAAAATTGTGGAATCTAAAATAATACCGATAAAAGTTTGACACAGATGTTTTATAAATTATACTAGTTTGGGTGATATATACCAAAGTAATGAGGGTGGCGCGTAAAGTTGGAATCCGGATATCGGTCTATCCGTCTGTTTGGGCACCATGAGAGGGTAGGTATTGCAGATGTGCGGCCATTACCAACCCCACAAAATGGCATTTACCGAAATGATATGAAGTACTTTAAATAAGAAATGAAATGTCGCTTTAGGTTGAAAATGTTTAAGTCCATCTGATTTGTCCATTAGCCTTAAATTAGGCTTTTCAAACATCCGGTGGTGTCATATCGGTTAATATGTGAAGAGCCTTAGCAAAATTAAGTAAGCGTGAGGCTAGAACATTATGTAGCTTGGTGGTGAATATGAGTGAAATCGGATTAGGAAGGAACCTCAGTCCACATGTATACTATGTATAATTATTGTCATTATTCTAGTGGGCTTTATACCGAATATACGTCTGTTTTAATAACATTTACGAGAGTATAAAACGTTCGTTTAAATTCGAACCTAGCCCTTCCTTACTTTTCGCTATTTTTTTAATTTTCAATCTACCATTGCTTTTGTTGGCGTTAGAACTCAGCATTAATTAATAAACCATTTTAAAATATAGTTTTTAATCAATTTAACAAAATATGTTTCTAAAATAATTTTTTTGGGAAAATAACCTAAAAATACTTGGACGATTTATTAAACGCAAATGACTTTTTGTAAAAAGTAAGAGTGAAATTATGAGGCGGCATTAGGAAAAAGGTTTTGAGATTTATGGTCCTTTGAAGATTGGCAACGGGGAATAGCGCAGACGATGGAACGATGAGCTGTTTGAGTTATACGACGACATTAACATAGTTTAGCGAATAAAAGGACAACGGTTACGCTTGTTGTCCAAACGGACGAAAAAACCCCAGCTTTGAAAGTGTTCGATGCAGTAGCCGTTGGTGCAAGCAGAGGAAGAGGAAGACCTCCACCCCGTTGGAAAGACCAGGTGGAGAAGGACCTTACTGCACTTGGTATCACCAATTGGGACCAAATGAAGACCGGTGAAGAAAAAAGAGTGAAAATGTAATTTTGTGGTTTCAGTAGTTTAATAATTAATTACACTTACACTAAATACACACTTTTTATTGCAAAAAAAAAAAAAATTTGCCTTGAAATCACTTATAGTCTTACTCAAAAATATTATTTGTTTATACATTATTTTCCATGACCCATCGTCCAGCAACTCTGTATACTTCTTGGATTTTATGATTCTACGTAAATGCGTGCCATACCATTACATTCCCTCCTCCAAAATTGCGCCTCATCCTTTGGCCATCCTATTTTGCCGATATCCTGCAAAGAGAAGTTCAAACCATCAAATTTCAACTCGTGCGAAAATATGATGTAGCGAAACAAAACTTTGCACAAAAATGGATAAAATCGTATCATATACCTAATAGTTGGTGGTTTTCAGCATTAAATACATATGAAATAATTAATGCCTCGTTTTGGATATAAGACAGATGGTTTTTTCATCAGCTTTCCAGTCAATGCTTAAATATATTAATTTGTTGCTATTTCAATATCTCTTAAAAAAACGATTTAATTGCATAAAAATAATAATTTATTACTTCCTTGCATTTCATGGAGAAAAGGAACATATGTATATTTGTATAAAACTCGTACGTTAACATGATTATCATCCAAGTTATGTATAAGAACGTTAAACTTTACGTTGCATACTTCACCCTGAAATAAATCTGCAATAAGTTGTAGTCTTTATGTTGCCATTTTTTCAGAATTAATTTCTCATGATTATATATTAAGCATTTATAACTATGAATATAATAACTTTTTTAGACAAGTTATCACATCTTTTTATTAAGCTTTGCAATTCCCCTACTTCCTTGGCATAATTGTAATATTTTTTTGCTTTAATGAAAACAGGCGGCGAGCAGTAAGTAAACGATTAAAACAGGAGTAATGAATTTGTTTTTAGTGAATGAATGAAGCAAGGTTTTGCATTGGGGAACAAATGACACAACACTGTAGTTTTGTATGTATATGTACTTTTATATTCTAGAATTAATATTATGATATGTTAAAATAGCACAAATAATTTAAAGTTCTATAACAATAAAAGTTCGTATATCTAATATTCAACATTTACTTTAAGATTACTTTTTGATCAAAATAATTATGTACTATTTGAAATTATTGAAATATTGTATGTTTTGGCTATAGAATGCTTTGAATTCTTTTGTATACGTATACATACATATATGTTGAAAACAAAAAAATTGTATTCTTATATGTTATTTAATCAATTCTGCCGTTTACGCATCACTGTTTATATATGACGTTGCACGAAGAACCTGTGTCTTAATTCTGTTTATTAAATTAATAAAACAATTTGTTTTTGAATGTTAAATGTGAAATGCATTCGCGAATGGCAGCATCACGGCCTCTCTGAACCTACCACCTTGGTACCAACAACTTCTGCGAGAGAAGATTTACATAAATGCCGAATTGAAATGCAAATACTTGAACAAATGTGATGATGATAAACATAAATACTAAATTTGTCAGTTGGTCAAGAAGAGCTACCCATTTCAGTGAGGCGATAAGCCGTTACTGCTTTTCAGGCGCACACAAGTATACATCATCACCGTTAAGTAGTGGTTCCACTAGAACTAGGCTGATCGCTATCGCTTGGGTTCACAATGAACTCTTTGCGGAGTCAAAAATATTGACCATATTTTATTAAATTTATTTATGCGACATACATACTAATAACCAACGTATTTGATTTGCATATCTTTCCCAACAAAAGTAACAAAGAAGTAATGAAATATGAACGCTGTAGTCACTAAAATATTCTATATTAAAACAAAGTATGCCCTTTATTTTATTTCTACTCTATCTAAAGGCCTTCATAAGAATTTATATCTTCTTTTAGGTACCGACATACGAATTACACTAACCAGGTGCTTAAAAAATGTATGAGAAGGCGACAATGCATTGATTTATAAGCGGTCGCTATGTCGTAGATACTGTTCGCTGCAACGCATAATATTGCTATACATTTCAGACTAGTCGTGACATCTATAACTTAGTAACTTGTAGATACCAGTTCAATACATAACATTAAAATATAAATTTACATCGACCGGTTATGGCGGATACAGCTTATACAAGGCGGTCACGTATTTGTCATTCATACTCATTCTTTCTAAAAAAGAAAAAACGAAATGAAAAACATGAATGTATTTGTATTGCATACATATCTGACTAACTCGCTTTGATAAAATAAAAATCAATTCTTACCGCGGTAGAGTCGTATTTGAAGGGAATTAATGCAGAAGGCATTCAATCGAGTACTACCTGCATATGTGTGAACTTCAATATGCTCATAAGTAAATATATATGCATACTCTTATGCATAGATTTAATTATGTTCCAAACATTAGTAAACCCAAACCATTTATTCCCATTTATTTGTTTTTGTAATTGTTTTTCTGTTAAATGGAACGAAATATTTTTTTCACCATCCATACTAACTGAGTATTTTCTCCTTTTATTTATAGCAAGGATCTATCCTTTCGCACTAAAGGTTATGTTCGTGTTAAGATTTCCCTGTTCGTATCCTTCAAAAATAATAAATATACAATAAGCGAAAGTGAGCTCAAACAAAATTGCAATGGTCATGTATTAAAATAAATGTGTTTTCTTTAAATCAATATTTTGACCTTGAGTATGCACTTTTTAGCAACAATTTATTTAGAAAGGGTTGTCCAAGGCCAGAAGAGAAGAGTTAAAAAAGAAAAGGGGACACAAAGTAGTCCATGTAGTGTTTTGAAGGTTATGTATGTGTCAATTGTAAAGGTATAAAAAATAGCCATGAATATTCCGAAGATGTAATTATGGTTTTTCTTTTTAGTATATCGACAACGGTTAAATAAATCTACTATGAACTTAGTTAAAAAAGGAAAACTTTATATCAACAGACATAAAATATTTACAAAATGGAACATACATTTATTTATTTCTACTTAATTTCGGACATATTTTAATATTTTTAAGTTTTTGCGTCTTCCTCTAAACTAACTTACACATTATTGAGTTTTCCTTTAGAATATTTCCCCTAGTAATAATTTATGTACCTTCCAACTAAATATTTTTCTAGTTTATTAATTTGTCGACATTAACATTTTGTCGAGACATCTACTTTGATTTATAATAAAAAATAGAGAAAATAAAATACGTGCTTTTAAATATTTCTTTCGAACATATGCATGTAGTTATACTTGAAAAAAGTCGTTTGAGTACAATAATTTTATAAATTTCAAATAAATATACCGTAAAATTCTTTTCTTCAATTTGGTTAAAATTATTATTTACATTGAATGCAAATAAATAATCAATTTAAAGGGATCAATTTTATTTCAGCTATTTGAAGCCTCCAACTAGCGAGGATACATAAAAACCGCATAGTTCGTGTTTAAGGAAAAAAATTTAATAGGCTGCACTGTCTGGCAGTTACAGCTGATCACTCTCATCATTGGTTTGCATTTTTTTTCAAACCACAACTTACCTCATTACAACGGCCAAGTTCAGTTGCTCGAAAATGTTTACTGTTTGTTGTAATTCATCTGGCATTGAAACTTTGTTGTTGGGTTAGACATTATGGTTGTTGTTGTTGTCGTTTCAACTGTTATATGTTCAGTGTTAAAGCGTGTCACATGTCTTTAACATTGCAGACTTTTCTGTCTATAAAAAGTGAGAGTCATTAAGAATTTTTTACTACTTTCCAAGGTCGCACAGTGAATTTTATGTTTTCTTTTATGATCTTCAACGAGTGTTGGCTGTATTCACTCTCACGACACCCTTGTATATGTTTTACTTTTTCTCTGTGGAGTCTATAGTTCAGCGCGTCTTTTATGTTATGTTACAATATATGTAAGGGGAAGCATGAGATTCTTTCGTAATTGTTCGGTGAATGTAGGTCATATAACTTATATGTACATATAAATGATAGAAAACAAAATTCAATAAAGCATATTATACAAAACATGCGGTTAACGTTTTTAGAATTTTTTGAATTATTCTAAAGCGAAATTATATCAATTATTCAATGAAATATTTGTAAAGAACAAAAATTAATTATATTTTAATAAAGCATTTTAGCAGCTTTGGGTAGTTATTTAACTTTAATAAATGCGGTAACACACTTAAAGAAGAGCTGCACTTCAATTGGAAAACAATGGACAATTAAATAAAACTTTGGAGTCATATTTAAGAAACAGTAAATTTACAGTTAAAGTAGCAGATTTCATATCAGAAGAACCATCAATAAGGACTGGTGTACGTCAGGGTAGTGTACTAGGCCCAACCCTGTACATAATATATACAGCAGACATTCCATCAGCAAATAACGTATTGACATCCACTTTTGCGGATGACACAGCTCTAGCAAGCCTTAACAAATGCCCTATCAGAGCATCAAGAGTATTAGAGGAGCACTTAAATTTTGTCGAAGAATGGCTAGCCAACTGACGTATAAATATTAATGAGCAAAAATGCAAGCACTTTACATACGTGTCGGACAGTTAAAATAAACAATGTACTAGTACCCCAAGCGAATGATAGGGATTCACCTGGATCGAAGGCTCACGTGGCGAAAACATATAGCGAGTAAAATAACTAAGCATGAAGTTAAGAGCAGCAAATTCAAATTGACTTTTAAACAAAAATTCTAAGCTTAGCCTAGCCAATGTCTTGTTATAGAATGCAATCATAAAACCGATATAGATTAATGGTATTCAAATGTACAACATTGAAATAATTCAGAGATTCCAAAATAAAATGTTTAGAACAATCACTTGCTCACCAAGTACATGCGTAATGAAAATATCCATAAAGATCTTGCTATTTCTATGGTAAAGAACGAGATAGAGGACAACACAAAGAAATATATTTCTAAAATTCGTGAACAGCCAAACCCATTAACTAATGCCTAGGTACATCCCTGCAATCCAACACGTTTAAAAAGAAGAGATCTACCAGCCTATTAGAGAACAACGTTCTACCAAAACAGCTCAAATACATTCTTGAGCTTTTTTAGTTGTAAATAGATTTAAGATTTTAATACTTATTGTTAGTCTTTAACCAAGTAATAGGTTCACGCCTAAATCTTTTATAATTCCATATTTTTAAATCCATTCACAATTTTAAAGTCTTTAATTTACAATATATATATAAGTGGACTTATTTTTTACTTATTTACCGAATACAATGACCTCAGTATGTATGGCTGATCCCTTTGCCGAAAATATCGGTAAGTTTCTAAGATGTTTTAGTGGAATTCTAGCCTATGATTACAATTTCTTAACGTTTTCATGGAATAAAAAATATTAAATTCATTTGCAACATTTTGTTATATTAAGTTCTGCCAATATCTGCAAATACTTCCCTATCTTTGTGATTCGTAAATTGCGAGAGTATAAAATGTACAGTAACACCCGAACTTAGCTTCCTTACTTTTTATACTCTCGCAACAAAAGTTGCTGAGAGAGTATTATAGTTTTGTACACATAACGGTTGTTTGTAAGTCCTAAAACTAAACGAGTTAGATATAAGGATATACATATATACCAAAGTGACCAGGGTGACGAATAAAGTTCAAATCCGGATGTCTGATGAATTGAGATATCTTAATGAAACTTGGAACACGTGTTCCTTGGCGCCATAAGAAAGTTAAGTTCGATGGACGTAATCGGACCACTGCCACGCCCACAAAATGGCGAAAACCGAAAACATATAAAGTGCCATAACTAAGCCATAAATAAAGCTATAGAAATATAATATAAAATTTGGTACAAAGGATTGTTCTTTTAGGAAAGTGGGCATAGCCCCGCCCCCTACTAAGTTTCTTGTACATATTTCGTAAACTACTAAAACTATATAAACAAAATTCTCAGGAGTCGTTTTTTTCAGGCATTTCCTTATATAGTCCAAAAATGGAGGATATCGGATTATAACCACCTCCCATACAAAGGTTATGTTGAAAACGACTAAAAATGCTTTAATTCAGTAAGGGAAAACACCAGAAACCTTAAATTTCATTATAAAGAAGGTACAGAAGGGCTCCACACAAATTGGTATACACAATTTTAAGTGGGTGTGGCTCCGGCCACTTATGGGTCAAAAACCATATCTCCGAAACTACTAGACCAATATCAATGAAATTTGGTTTGTAATATTTTCCTTGCATCTCAATGATATGTTGTGAAAATACAACCTCGCCTACTTTCTTTATACCAGAACTTTGAAGTCGATCTGAATCGTTTACTTTACAATACATAAAGTAAGCACTAGTGAAGATATAGTGTGGCAGCCCCTTTCTAAAATCGCCGAAATCGGACCATAGGTTTTCAAGGCCCCATATATCGAACATGAGGACCTCGATGCTTCTAACCTAATATTAGGGTTTCCAACTTTCCATGGACTTTATACCATATATATGAAGAATATGGGGGTCAAATTGTTTATTAAAAAATATTGAATAAATAAATTGCGAGAGTATAAAATGTTCGGTCACAACCGAACTTAGCCCTTCCTTACTTGTTAATAATATATTTTAAATCAAATTTTTCTTTCATTTCTCACTTTTCCGTATCCGTCATTTAATAAATAATCTCAGACTTTGTTAGCGCATTGCATTCCAATTTGATGAATGTGCAGATTACATTTTTCTAAAAACAATATTACCAAATGTAATTTAAAGAAAATCGCAAAACTGCACAATACTCTTAACAACAATTGGTCATTGGCCCCTGCTTCATATCTGTTGGAGGAGTTGGAGTTGGGTTGAAAGCAAAATGAAATGTGTCGATTGACTCACGTACCTTTACTTCAAGTTCAACATATATACCAATAAAAAGGCTAGCGGAAGCCAGTCAGATGATGTGGTTTGAGGTTGAGTTACTGACGTATTCCAATGGTGTCGAAATGTTTACTTTCACATTTAGTTCTTTAGCTTACCATTTTCATGAATTTACAAGTAGCGACAAAGTGATTTTGTTCAATTTTTTTAGTTTTGGGCACATTCGCAGACGTATTGGGTACATTTTTATCAGAATATGAGATGCGTTAGAATGCTTCCTTAACGTTTGCACCATGTGCAAAAAGTTGTTTGTATATTTCGCTAATGCAGTTTCTGCTCTGAATTTTAAATATGTGATTTGTTTGAAAGTGATTATGCATTCATGTGACTTTACAAATAAGATTTTAGCAAAAATATGCGAAGTTTGATTTCATATGTATTCATAACAGAAGCAGCAGGCTGAAATTTAACTATTGTAAATAGTTATAATAAACAAATTGAATATAATTTTATTTCACAGATTTCTGCCAACAATGATGTTCGTTTCTAAAAATATTTTTTTTTTTAATTCAAAATTTGTATGTGCGAAATATTTAAATCTATTGCTTTCTTAGGTGCAAATGCTTTCAAAAAATGTTTACTGACAGCTGAAGCAAAACCCAATTTCTGAGTAATAACATTGTTTCACATTCACAAATCAAAGAAATAATTAATTATTTCACATTTTTAATATTTTAATTATTTCAATAAAGGATTTGGGAAATCAGAGTTGAGTTAAGTTCCTCGGTCGGGTCAGTCACATGAATAAATAAGAAAAATATAAATAACAAGTAAGGAAAGGCTAAGTTCGGGTGCAACCGAACATTTTATACTCTCGCAATTTATTGAAGAAATTTAACCAATACATATATGCGGAATAAAGCTCCACCGTATTTTTGAAAAACCTATAATTAGGTAAATGGGTGCTAGGAGAAGATACTTTTGAAAAACCTACAATGAGGTATATGGAAATGTTATGACACGATTTTAATAATTTTTGGAACAGAGACACACTATTAGAAGAAAACAATTTCCTCTGAATTAAATTGAGATATCTGAGAGATTTACCCATATTTTCGGTTAAAATTTATCCTTAGGCGCTGAGTTCAACATGTTCGATGGGGCCTTGAAAAGTTATGGTCCGTTTTCGACAATTTTTTCACAAGTGAAGCCAGAGTTGATATGCACTAATTGTGTAAAGTTTTAATCCGTTATCTTCATTGGTTCCTTATGTTTACATTATAAAGTGAAGGAATAAGATGGATTTCAAAATTGAGTTATAAGGAAAGTAGTAGTGGTTGTGAACCGATTTCGCCAATTTTTTGTCCGTGTTATCAGGGTGTCAAGAAAATATTATATACCGAATTTCATTCGTATCGGTCGAGTAGTTCCTGCGATATGGTTTTTGACCCATAAGTGGGCGATGCCACGCCCATTTTCCATTTTGTAAAAAAATCTGAGTACAGCTCCCTTCTGCTATTTCTTCTGCAAAATTCAAATTTTCCATTTTGTAAAAAAATCGCAGTGCAGCTTCCTTCTGCTATTATTTCTGTGAAATTTAGTGTTTTTGACGTTTTTCGTTAGTTATTTAACCCACTTTTAGTAATTTTCAACCTAACCTTTGTATGGGAGGTGGGCGTGGTTATTATCCGATTTCAACTATTTTCATGCTGTGTGGTGGGGTATGTAAGAGAACCGACTGCAGAAAGTTTGGTTTATATAGCTTTACTAGCAGACCCGGCCACACGTTTTTGTGGCTAAGGTATACATTAAATTAGAAAATCTTTCAATGCAGAGAACAAATTCTTACGCATAAAGACGACGAAAACGTTATAGCCGATAAATTTAAAAATGATTGATAGACATTATTGTAGATCTGTGTTAAGCGTAAATCATCATAATTTGTAAAACTTTGATTTTTTTAATCGTATATTGGAGAAAGTAACAAATGACTAAATTTCACAGTTGGCTTTGGTGACGCTATTGATTACCTTCTTCACAGCCAGTCTTGTTCTTTTGCAAAGTTTGATGTTGATTTATGTTACGCAGCATGATGACAACTCACACTACTTTTAATTGCAAGCGAGTGGGGATAGTCCAGTAATTTAAAATAGTCTGTGGGATAATTGAATACGTCATCTTTCGAGGCCATGAAGTTACAGAAACCCGTTAAAAATGTTATTAATCCATCGAGGTGTCAACTGCGTCGCTACCATTTTCAACTATTTCTATATTTCTTTATGGGTCGCCACAAATTAGATGATTTTAGGAATGTGATTAGTTCGTCAGCAACAGTTGATCCAGGAATAGTCTGGCGAAAATCACCTGCCAACAGAATCATGGCTTCACCAAAAATATTTTCGTTGTCGCGTGAATCTTTTAAAGTCCTGTGCAGTACCTCCAGCGACTTTAATATCTGGAAAATGTTCTTTATAGCTCTTTTTTTTTGGCGATTTTGCAGACTGGTGTTTCGTTCATTTGCAATTTAGGAGTAATTTCAAGGCCGAATTTCCGTTTGTCTGCCTACTAACAGGTGCCAAGTTGCCCCTATTCCCATATAACTGGGCTTTGAAAATGAGTGAAATCGGTTCAGGAATTACCTCAACCCTCATGTATTATATATGCTAATTTTCGTTATTCCATTGGACTTTATTTCAAATTGTGTGTAATAAAATTACATCAATAAATTGCGAGAGTATAAAATGTTCGGTTGCCTTTCCCTACTTGTTACAAATTGTTTTGGGCTATCGACACAGCCTTATACAATTGAACAATGATAAAAATATTTTAACATATCAACAATGACAACTTTCAAAATATTATAATTTTTTGTTTTAATTTTTTTTTATAATTTTGTTGTCAATTCAAATAAAATCATCTTCTTGTTATCTTCCTCACTATTTTTCGATATATACTTACTTTCTAATCCTTCCCTGGCCTTCCATAAATATTTCAAAACTAAAATTAGACAGATCGGTTTGGCCCTTCTCGACTTTTTTCGAGACTAACGACACAAATTGTTTGTATGGGTGATTAGGGAAATTGTGGATTTAAGACTTTTTCAAGCAATTTTTCTAATTTTTCTCTCCGTAAGAACCATCCCGGTACCTCTAAAAACATTCTAAACAAAAAATTTGTGAAATCGGTTCAGCGGTTCTCGTGTTATGCGCTTAGTAACACATTTTGCGATTCATTTTTATATTATAGAAGATTAGTTTGCGAGTTAAATACAAATAACCGATTTGTGGGCGGGGCCACGCCCACTTCCCCAAAAAAATTACATTCAAATATGCCCCCTCCTAGTGAGATCCTTTATTCCAAATTTTACTTTTATATCTTCGTTTATGGCTTAGTTATGACACTTTATGTGTTTTCGGTTTTCGCCATTTTGTGGGCGTGGCAATGGTCCGATTCCGCCCATTTTCGAACTTGATCTTCTTATGGTGCCAAGGAATATTTGTGCCAAGTTTCGTCAAGATATCTTAATTATTACTCAAGTTACAGCTTGCACAGACGGACGGACGGACAGACATCCGGATTTCAAATCTACTCGTCACCCTGATCACTTTGGTATATCTGACTCTATATCTAACTCTTTTAGTTTTAGGTGTTACAAACAACCGTTAGGTGAACAAAACTATAATACTCTCGTAGCAACTTTTGTTGCGAGAGTATAAAAATAAAATAATAGATTATAGTTTACATAAGTTGGTATTAAATAATAAAGATGGCTTGAAAATTGTTCGAAAATAAATAATAAAATGAAGATGTTTAAGACAATGTTTCCAAGAGTTTTAAATACTTTCGTAGTATACAACTTAGGTATGGGTAAGTTTGAATGGTGTTGTTATTAGTCATATGAAATTGCAAAAGCTGCATTCTGGAATATAACTTAAGGATTTTAATGAACATATGACTTTCACCACTGTCTTATGAAAATATGGATATATCAACAGAACCCAATTTTAAATACTCTCAGAATTGTTAAAAGTGTTAAACATTATACACATATACATATGTTCCCTTTAATTTATCATTGTATGTATAAACAACGTTTTGGTTCATTAGTGGCTAATACCATGCGAGCATTGAGCATTACAAATTGCATGAATTTGCACTTATCGTTACTGTGCACATCTATGAAATAAGATACATAGCAATGAAAAAGTTTTTACAAATTTCAGAAAGTTCGTGATTCCCATAAATTTGATTTCAAACTGAAAAATTTTTATCCCCAGCTCATGTATTTAACCGAGCGTCATTTCACTCCATTTCTTATTACTGCACGTTCATGTACTAATACTCACACCACTTCTCAACATTTGGCTGTAGAAATTGTGCAACCTTATAATAAGCCAACATGGGGTAGTCGGACTCTACCGACGGTGACGTGACTGATATGCAAATGTTGCTTTAATGTATACTGGATCGCGCCCATTCAGTTCCCCTACACTTAATTCAACACACGTACATAAGCCAATGCATTGGAGAATTAAAACTGAGTGCGCTCTTCATCATCTTTTTTACTTTGCACATCTCCAACACATCCGTTGTGCATCATAGTAATGATGTGCTTCGTAAATTTTTGGCAAAAGTTCAAAATTGAACGGTTAAATTTAAAAGCGTGGTTCGTTCACGCGGTGTCTATACATTGCCTTAACTAATTTACAACCCTTAAAGGTATCGTGCGGAAAAAAGAAGAGGGTGAACTTCGTATCAGGCTACTGGTACTGTTTATCGAATATATTTATATAAGTAATGTACAAAACTTTAATAGATGTATAAAATTAAAAACTTAAACTATAGACTTTTGGCCTCAAATATGTAAATACGTCTTATATTTACATTTTTTTAAGCGAATTTTTTTGAAATGGAATTTAAAAATATGTATGGTTTTGCTCAACTCGTATAGTAAACCAGTCGAGATCATTTCTTGCAGCATTTAATTTAAAACACCAGCTTATATATAGTAGTTAAGAGCAACTTACTATATAAAAGCTGGGGTATTGCTGTTCTCTAGCTGTTAACATGTCGATAATGGAAATACCCATGCGTTATTTGCTCACATTTTGTGTTAGCTCTTACCATAGTCCTGCCTAGGACCGAACCCTCCCCGATGGCAATGGAAATTTTGTATATTTTCGCTTAACATTTTGTTTGCGTTGTAAACGTGTGCCATTTGCTCCAACGGCAGCCATTATTTACACGATTGCTTCATAACAGCAGCTGTCCATCCCTTAGCATTACATGGCACAGATGTGAACTTTCATCTTTTTTCGAAACTCTTTCATTTTACGTCCTCGCAGTTTAATCCATTTAGCTGCATACATCACGGAGCTTCACATCTGCTCTTAATAATATGTTTTCGTTTCTCTCATTCAATCGTGTTATTTTTTTGGCTGAGGTAATTGCGTTTCTCCTTACTATTAAAAACAAAAACATATTATTGAAGATATGTATACGCACACATTATTAAACGTGAATTTACAAGAAAATCACATTGTTCGCCAGTTTCTCTTAGTGCATGTCCTAGTTCCTCACTCACTGCAGATGTTACCGACTCTGCTTAATAAAGTAAAAGCTGCGTTTCATTAATTAACTTAAATAGTCACAATGAGGTTTGCACACTACAACAATGAATAATTTATCTAAATTTCTGTCTGGGATTTTTACGTCTACTTTCATTCTCCTCTCTTCTAAACACTGCTCTAAACATTCTTAATATCAACAGCATTTTTCCTTTGTTTGCTCCATCTATGCGCGTTGCTGTGGCTGTGAGCAAATTTCTTGTTAGTCCAAGATAAATAATGAAACTCGTTTTCCTTTTCTAAAGCTCCCTTATGAATGTTAAAATACAAGCTAAACTGCTGTGTAATTCTGAAAAGTTTCTTTAAAAAATAGGTTTGTTGTGACTACTTGTAACAGTTTATGCTGGCCACTGCAAACTGAGCTCGCATATAAACAAACTGGGAATTTGGTGGACTGAAAACTGTCAATACTGCACCTGCTCCTTGAAAATGTGCCTATTTAAAGAAGTACTGTATTCAAAAATATCGTAAAGATTCTGTAATATTTAGTCGTGTTACAAACCAAATTTGTTACATACATATATAAGATTCTTGTGTGGCTTATTCATAAAATATAAGATATGTTTGTCGTTTTTAATGACATTTTATATATTGCAAATTAAAATATTTAAAATTTTCGAATTTAATATCTTAAACAATTAATTTGCTTTAGAAAATAAAAAACCTTAAATTCACACCAAATTATATTAACTCAATATTTACGTACAGCAGTTAGTCTTTGTAATCATCAGTGAGAAGACAATGACTCAACGCAGAGACAAAAATAATGAACAAAGGTTAACCCAAAAATATTCCAATCAAGTGAAGAAGAGCTAATAGCAAAGATTCACACTCTGTGCGAGCAATGAAACAATTTTGGCTTTCTCCATATCACTCTATGACCCTCATATTCGCCTAAACAATTCGTAATATGTTTCTCACTATTGTCGATTTTTTTGTCTTTGTTTACAAAAATCTTCTGTAAGCGAAAAATACTAGGAGAGAAGCAACTCAAATAAGTGCGCTGAGTTCGAAATATTTTTTTTTCTACTCATAGCTTCTGTTGCAACATCCACCATACTCCATATACAAAACTGATAATGTCATTGTCAAAAACAACTATTCTTGTTTTAATATCTGAACTATGTTGTTTTCATTGTCTTGGATATCGTCTTAATTTATCGTAGCCAAATTAAATTCAGTGTTCCTTATATAGTCGAATATCCATCGCCGAAATTTGCAGACAAAATTAGTTATTTTTAGCATGATTGTATACATCTAAACGTATTTTAATTGAAGTAAATAAAGATTGAACTCATAGGTATTTGCAATATCTGAGCATAACATTTATTATAAACTATATAGTATACATATATATGTATATTAATGGCCGAACAAAGTAAATTAGGTTTTATGCTCTGAACATTTTTTAGAATTCAACAGCTATTTCTTTACTCAATTAACAAAATGATTAATTTCAAATTATTAAAATCGTTTATTTTGACTCTGGCTTTACCCTAATATATATCTGGTCTTACAACGATTTTTGCTTCATTATTATGAGAACAGGCAGGGACCTCTTATTGTAAAACATTTCCAAGGTTGAACCAACTATGCTAACAAATTCAAGTTATTTTTCTTTTGTATAGGTATTTAAGGAGAATACCAAATTATTGCAATACCACTGATGCAAGCACAAGTATAAAGGGTTAAATTAAGGGAATTTAAGTAAAAAATTCATAGACTTTTAATAGTTACATACACATATAAATAAAAGATGAGTTGGAAGGACGGTATGGTATGATCAGCTGCAATGACTGCTTCAATATCAGCTAATGTGAAATTAATCCTAATCCATAATGTACATATGTATGTAGTTGAGGTTAATACAACCAACCCTGCCATCATACATTATATTCATGCTGTCAATAAATATTTAATTTTCTGGGTACTAAGAAATCATCATTTAGTGGTTTTAAAAACGTTAATAAAAAATTGATGTATTTACATAAGTGTCTATATAGTTGAAAATATAACATTATACAAAGCCTAAGCTAGTTTCTCTACCTATTTTTATGTGAATATTTTATTTATATAAAAAAAAGTAAAAAAACAGCGCAAAATTAAAAACGCATTTGCAAATGAATATTTTAAGCACAAATTAATGGTACGGTACTAATTACAATCTCGATTATTAGACACCCTTCTCCACATTTTAGACAATAGCTTACTTCGAGTTTCAAGTGCCACTTTTATTATTTCGAGTGACCAAATCAGTTTGGTTATTATACCTGTTAAATACACATAATTTCAATTGCCAATAATTGTTTATATAAAAGCTATGACCTACCACAACATTTTTTCTGCTACTGTTTTGCACTGCTCATTTATTTACCGGTTGCTTGCTTACACCAAATTTTATGACTCGTTTATACATAACATTAGCTCATAAAACAGTAAACAATTTGTAATCATTAAACGTTTAGTGGTGTATAGGTGTATATAAAGATTTGTGTGTGACAGGTAGAAGAATCGTAGACACATTACCATTGCAATCCATCATAAAATATTTTATAGTTGAACATATTACCTCGCATATAGAAGCGCGACAGTTTATGGTATACGTATTTATTTTTGTTGTTCCTTATAATTGCTTAAAGTCCGAAATTTTATTTTTATTAAAGTACTGCAAGTGTCGCCACGCTTGCTAAATCGTAATCCCCTACAGACACCTTAAACATATTTACAATTGACCGTTGCTCAAACAAGTAATTGATTTATTTCAGAACAGCCTATTAAAGGGTTACTGCTGATTTTCATATACACATCCTTATATGTATATATATACTTGGTACATTACGTAATATTACGTTGATATTACAATACACACAAATACAAATATTTTATGACTTTCATTCAGCGCTCAAATTTTTACTTAACTGCTGGCTGCGTGATAAATACGCGAGCTTTCGTTATGTATCTGCGTTCGTAGCGTTCGCGTTGGAGTCAATGTCTGATGGGTGTTTAATTGGTACAATTAACACATCATAACGAGGTTATAAAATTCAAAGAAAATACTACAAATTCCGCTCATCGCTGCAATGTCAAATTGGGTTTTCTCAATTGGTACTAGCATTGATGGCTAATATGCCCATGCAATGAGTCGACTGAGAGTTTTAAATAAATTAACAAAAACTCATAAATATACAAGACCTGTAAGGCTTATGTATGTGTAAATGTTAATACCGATAAAAATAATTTTTTTTTTTGGTAATCGATTCTAAAGGATAAATTGATTGCTTTTGCTACCGGTTATTTAGCAGAATTATGAGTTTATATTGCGAATTGACCAATCAATGCACAGTGATTCGGCTTGTTTGAAGACGCGACTATAAGTACTTCCCGTTGAGATATCGCTTTGAAATGTTCACCAAAAATCAAGAAAAATATTTTAAATATATAGTAAATAAATTCACATCACAAATAATTGCACTTATATGGCGTTAATGCGTAAAAATACATCTCATGGTCATGGTCATTACCTTAAGACTCTGATAAAGACAATGTGAAATAATCGCACTAAAAAGGTTAAAAAATAGGCGATACAAACACTAATTCCACAAAAAACACCAATCACGTTAGTCTTAATTAAGCCGAATTATCACACGCAAATTCATTTAAAAAATAACTTGAAAATTACACCACAAAACACGCTGGCTATTCGCATTTTACGGAAAAGTTATATAAAAGTAGTCAGGCGGTCAAAATACATAGGTGTTCTTCATTCCAGAAAAATCGAATCTAATGGAAAAAGTTCTGGACAGTACCGGGTTAATTTCATAACCTGAACAATTACCAGAACAATTTGAAGTGCGTTGTTGCTGCGAAATTTCCAAAAAATTCTGATATGCTTTGAAAATGAACAGGTGTTCATGCATTTAACTCTATTTTTAGAAAGTACCGTTAGATTGTTAGGAAAACCCGGTTTGCAAATAAGAAGTTTGGAAAATTCAGAGGCCATCGGTAACATTTTGAGATTTTTTTTTGTTTTTTGGCCTATGGGTGGAACCATTGTGCAATAGTACAAGTGAATATATATATATGTTCCCATATTTAGTATTTTATATTTGCATAAGCTTGTATATGAAGTTAAGCAAATACAAGCACGTGACGCCATGGGGTCGGAAAATAATTTCAATTCATTTCACTATTTTATTTTTGGTAGAGTGGAATTGACATGCTGCATGTATTTTGCCATTTTCGCTCACTCAAGTTATTGCACGCGAAAGCCATCCGAGGGTTTACCGTATTTTGCTGAATTTTAAAAGACGACCGCACTTTTGTTTTTATTTCCAATAAACTATCAGCATTTCTTTGTTTCCTTTTATTTATGTATTTATGCTTTTTCGAAATTTTCGTTCTCTTGCTCTTATTTATTGGTTTTGTTGCTTGAATAGTTTCCAAAGTTTAGCTAACTGAATGTCATAACTGCTTAGTTAACGTTATTGTTTTCCATCGCTTTAATGTTTTTATTTATACAAGACATTAATCTCACATTGGTTTATTTGCGCATGTTTTGATGTTTAATTCAAATGTTTGATTAAACAAGTGATATTGCCACTATAATAGAAATGAAAATGGCAAATTATATGAAAACATATTTAACTAAATGAAATTAAGTAATTTAGAAAAGAAACATTACAGATAATTTGATTAGGTTTACAAAAAAATTAATGAACTTTATTTTGTCAAAACTTTCATTATATAAAAATGCCCACTAAAGGCGTTCAAGAGTATAATAATCAGATTTGTGAGATTTTGTTGATTTTTTTTTATTTCTCTTTAACGGTTTTAATAGCTATGGAACTCGCACTTACTTTGCAAGCAAAATAATAAAATAAAATAAAACGTTTTCTTTTTTAAATATTTGTGCGATTTGTTTTCCTTTTTACTTGTGTTTACGCGAGTCTTATATATTATCTCTTTATTGTTTTCAAAAGGTCACATATTTTCTATGCTATTTATTATTATATATAGATATACATATATTTAATACTTCAATAGAAAATTTGTTTTGATTTATTTAAAAAAAATATTATATTTAAAATTTAGTTATGTACGATGTACTTATATAAAAGCAGACACTTATAGTAGCATAAGGTACATACATATTCCCTCGTAGTGAATTCAAATGGATTGCTTTGTTTGTTACTTTATAAGACCTTTTGGTCATAATTTCAATTTCTTTAAAATTATATGTAAGAAATGAAGATATTGATTTTATATAGTAATATGTTGTAAACACAATTTATTTTAATATCAAAATACAAAGATTTCTAAAATAAAGAGATCCATAGCAGGAGCATTTGAATGCACTTGGCGCTACAATTATTTGGCCAAGAATAGAGTTTGCTGTTAGACAAATCATATCAAATCAATTCATATGATTTAAAATGTCAAATTATATCATCCGGAGTCATGGGAGCCTTTAACCAAATATAGCAACTCTCTGATCAAAATGCAGAACCGATACTACGAAGGCAAATAATAAACGACATGTCTGTTAGACTGCCGAGGCTTTGTATGCATAAATGTGTGTGGTTCATGAGAAAGAACGAAATGGAAAAACCTTTGTCATGCATATGCGCAAAACTCGTGCATGGCCGCCAGGGTAAATCAGGTTTTCCGTCGTTATGACAACGACCAATGGCAAAGGCCTTCAGCTTATTAGGCAAGTGGGTCGCCATTTGCGGTAGTAGTTGTACAGTTGGTTAGTATTTGTTGCGTCGGCAAGGAGAGAGTCATTTGTTTGAATGTGTTGGAAATGGTGGCGGGCAAATGTGAGAGTAGTTGTAAATAGGTATACTCAACAGAAGGGAAATTTTCTCTCTATGTTCTAACATTTACTGCTGGTGTCTATTCGTCACCACCTAGCGGAATAATTGCCAAACAAGCTACTTCTGGCGCTTAATCACAGATGGCGCCCTTAAAGTTGGTTTAAGTCTTCGATATACATAGTTGAGGGGAAATGTTGAAGCATATTATGAAATTTCCAGCTGTACTTAAGCAATGTAAAGGATATAATTTTTTCTTACCATTTCAAAAGATTTTTAATTTTCTATCATATACATTTGGAACTTTGGCGAACGCTGTTACTTAACTTACACATGGTTCGCAGAGCTTTTGTTTTGGGCGTAGCATTTGCTCGTAGTAAAACATATGTAAAATTATACAAATAAATTGATATTAGAAATGACATGCGCAGAATTTTATTTATTTAAGAGTATATAAGCAGACATGCGTTACCATACATAGCTACATAATAGCTAAGTACATAGCTGAAAATAGGTAAATACATTTGATATCTGCTGGGGTGCATACATTTGTGTATATATTAGATATAATATAGTAAAAACTTTGATGAACCCTATTCCTTAGATTAGATAGATGTGTACAATCCATATGTTTTAAAGACAGAAAATATCGGCATATGATATTAGTGAATGTATATAATGTAAATATAATAGATGGAAACGTTATAACATAAGCTGCGAATGAGCGATGGAGCGAAGTCACAAAATTTTGTGAGTGGTATGATGCAGAAAATTTTATTACATTCTTTCCTTCGATTTTTTTGATCTGTCCGGCCCTTACCTAAATGTCAGACAAACAAATAAGAAAAAAATACCTGACAAATTTATTCATCTAAGTCTATTTAAAAAAAGTATGTTACAGTATATTATTAAATAAAAATATGATGAGTATAGTAAATAATAGTTATAACCAAAATCGAGAATAGCAATTTGACTAGATAACTTGCCGTAAAATATTTTCTTCATCCATATAATGTACTTCTATATATAGGTATATAACATATCCATTGTTTAAAAAATAAAATGATAAATGTTTCATTTTAATAAAATATAAATTTTAAATATAATATTTTCGATTATGTGCAAAATATATATTTTTTACTTTACAAAATTCTGTATACTCGCAGTGATTATGTATGAGTTTGAAGTTATACACATATTTACTAATATGTGAGGTTACTACTTTAAATTCGTTGTATAACAAACTGATTTATAGAGTTCTTTTAGTGGATTTAAGTTCTTCCAAATATTTTCAATGCATATTTCTTACGCATACCTATCTTTATTCTAATATATTGGCCAGGAATATCCACAAATACTAACCGTATATACTACGGGTATTTGTGTCTATGCATATATGTCGCTTTTCGATTGGTTGTGCGTGTATCTTTTAAGTTTCAATTTCAAATAAATTTAACAATTTATTGCGGCACCGCTGTCAGCCGTTCAGGCCGTTCAGGAAAACGTTTGATTGCAAATGGAGCGTCGGTAACACGTTTCGTTAGCAGTGGAATTCACGGTTGGTAACAACTTGAATTCTGAACGTCATTGACTAGTTCAAAATCAAGTCGAACGTATTTAAAAGGATATTTGATATGCATGAACAGTAGAAAACCATATTAACCATTTTAGTTCGTTGTATAGTTACTATCTGCGCATAGCAATGGCTGCAGTGTTACATGGTGAGATGTCTACCGTTATGCATCTCCGTATTATTGGATAGCACGGTAATATTTATAAAATCAAGGTAGTTGTAGTGTTATAATATTGTACTGAATTTAGGGTAACGCCATTCATGAATAACATGTTTAAATATAATTGGAGGGAACCCATTCGGATAGGCTATTCACACTATGGCCAAACCAGTTATTGAACTGGTGTTTCCAACATATAATTTACTAATAATAACATAAGCAATGCTTTAAACTTAAAATGGCGGTTTAGATGTCATTCTAAACATTTCTATTGGCTTGCCATGCACGTACGTATATCAAATAATTTAGCTAAATTATATATCCCAATTTTTTACCAGATAGTCTATATCTTAAAGATATTGTATATATTTCATTAAATAGCTGCCTTCGTGATAAGTGGCAGGAAAGACACTAAGCCACAAATCACTCCACAGAATATAAATTTGTTACGGAGGATCACAATTAGGAAGGTGTATCTTTGGTTTAAAAAATCTTGAAAATAAGGCAGAGTGCCCTCTAATAGATTTATTTACGTGTTATCTCATAAACTTCTTGACTGGCGTAGACACCGCTTATGCGGTTATATCTCATAAACTGCTAAATCTAAATGATCCGAACTTAGTGAAAGCTTTTTTTTTTAATTGAGATTGAAAATTATGTTCAATACTAATAAATTTTCGATAAATGTCTACCGAACTCAGGATCATTAAATTTAAATCAAGAGGTTTGTATATGAATCGATGTTAAAATTGAATTGGCGTGGCATTTTTTAAATCTCAACATCTACCACACGGAATTCAACGAATTTGATACGTTTGATACGTTTGATATGCCAATTCTATAATTCTATAATTGGCGGAATCGAATAATCTCACATACTATTCTATTAAATGCCATGTGTTTATGTTACTTTACAATATATTAATCAAATATCAATAATAATAACGAAATACAACTTTGGGGCGTGGTGCGAAAAATGTTGAAATCGGTTCAATACTTGTCGAGCCCTATTTGCATAATTAAATGATCTCGTAATTTAATGATTTTTGACTTTTCATTTGACTTTATTGGTGCTTTATGTGTGCGATAGTAAAAGTTATGTCCCACAGCGCTAATATGATGGATTTGTGTTGGTTAGGTTATAATCTAAATACATAAAACATAACCCAAATGTATTAAATATTAAAAATGCGTTATAACTCCATGATTTATATTAGTAGTTAATAATATAACTAATTATAATCCATTCACAGTTTTTTCGGATAACGACTTTTCAATTCTTGTGTATCATTTTTTGATATAAAGCTTTGTCAACACCTAAACTTAAATCTTCTTTAGTTGTTGTTCAAATCGTTTAGGGATTTAAAATCATTGACTGTTTTAAAAATAACCTTTGGAACACAGATCTTTCGTTTGTGCAATGTCGTATCGTTTTTAAATAATCGCTTTTGTGTATAGATAGTACGGTCAGTAAATTATAATTTATGTCGCCACAAAAACAAACTAGAACTGACAAATGGCGGGCATCAAATGCCTAAAAAAGATAAAATCAGGGAAATATAATTGGAAACATAGTTTGGACTCAAATTTCAGTTTTCACTGAAATATAAAACAGTAAACGCTGAAATAGGAATTGATGGAAAATGTAGTTCAAATATGTAATTAATGTGTTTGAAAAGTCATTTGTAGCCAAATAGAAGTAACATTTCCAAATGAAATTTTTTCATTCTATATAATTCAATGTAGGCATTTTCAATAGAAGAAAGCAACATTGCTTTGGGTGATGACGAAAGTGTTGATGATAAAAATATGAGATCTCAAGTACTATGGCTGAAATGTTTTCATATTTTATTACAAGCGTCATGTTCATACACAGACATACATTAAATATTCATAAATTTATAGTATAAACTCTTGAAAGGGCTTGTGGCAGCGAGCTACGATGAGCAAACGATCGACCAAAACGAGGAAACAAACAATAGAAGCCATTTGCTGGTCGATTCTCAATGGATTTTTGAGTTCGTTTGATGGCAGCCAGTAGAAACGCTAATGGAATCACTACAAATACTTGTAATAAGGAAACACTTGTATGTACGAAATGTTCTTACAGAAATATTAATGGCGCATGGCGTATAGTTGAACAAAAGTTGTATTGGTATTGGCGTATCAAGAGTTATCCACATACATTCAAATACATGTTTCTAAGTGACAATGAAGAATCCATGACTATGTTATTATGGGAACATTTTTATTTTAACAACAAAAACATACTTGATTTATATTTAGAATAGCAGACTGATAAAAATCGTGTGTACCGACAATATAGATTCTTGGGCTGGTCTATACTTACAAAGTATGCATTTTATAAATCTGATTGAAAAGACTCATAACGACTCAAGCCGCTTGAGGAAAATAAATGAATTATATTTTCAGTATTTACAATATAATAAAATATTTATAATAACCTGATATTTCCTTTTATTTTGACGTGGTTACATGCCTTTACTTAAATTTGATTAAAATATATAAAAAGCTAAAAATAAGTATTCGATGATGACGATGGTTCAGCATACTGAAATGTGCTTTAGTAACATCCTCTATATTATATATTCTATTTAGTACCTATTTTCGCGATTAAAAGCAATGACCATTCATATGACTATGTATTTAAAATATGGAAAAGTGTGTTAACTATTGGATATAGAAGCTTAAATTTTCAAGTTCAACAAAAGACTATGGTTGTGGGAAAAAATG
This sequence comes from Zeugodacus cucurbitae, assembly GCF_028554725.1. Classification (NCBI taxonomy): domain Eukaryota; kingdom Metazoa; phylum Arthropoda; class Insecta; order Diptera; family Tephritidae; genus Zeugodacus; species Zeugodacus cucurbitae. The sequence goes on from NC_071667.1 coordinate 42,428,027, forward strand.
TAAACCTTATCTAGGTTGCAGACAAGGATGTTGATATAAGATCCACTTATAAATGAAATTGATACATATTAATTAGAACGACTCTATGTATCATTTTAAAATGTGATAACGTGTAGAACATTTGTATTAATAATTTTAGGTAAGCACATACAATTTTGGGGGATGGGGTCATATGTAGAAGTTCACGCAAGTGAGGAAAGTTTCTGATTGCCATTCACTTGGGAGTGGCCAGGAACGATTCTTTTGCATATGACTCAAGCAGCTCACGACTTCCGGTTTTAGACCAAGTATCCCCTGGGTAGCTAACAGACATCCGACCTATTTCCTCTTGCTGTTAGTACAAAAGTTAGCATTTCGAGAACATTTACGCAAAATTGATTTACAAGTAAATTCCGCCGTCGGAAAGAAGTAATATAATACTTTAATTTTGATGGGACTTTTAAAAATAAAAATGAGGACGAATGAAAGCGGGTGTAGGTATATACTTATATATATATTGCTCATATAAATTGCATTTCTGTGTTCAAGTTCTTTGATAAAGTACTTACTACTTCGTATAAATGATAGCGTGCCAGTATTACTTGTACGTATTAAACTAGTTTAGAAAATATGCTTATTTATATAATGAATTGTTCTAATTTTCCTTGTTCGACCACATCATCACTTATATTCTTGGTTTTGCTATTCAGGTACACAAATTTATTCATTAGTAAAAATATGCAGAATGGAGTTATATACACTTTCTAATCTGTGGTTAATAAAATTTACACGTCAGATAGCTTAATGTGAATACCCTCGCAATATCTTACACACCTTCTTATTGTTTCGTTCATCTAGCTAAGCTTGTTCATTTAACTGAACTTGGAAGTTCATTCTTATTTAAAAAGGGGTTTTCTATTAGAAGACCACAGTATAAAAACGGGTGAAATCAAATATAACCACGCCCTCTATACAATCAACATTTTTAACCTACTAAAAGTGTCTGAAGAATAAGTACGTAGGCTAAAATTTAGGCAATAAACGTGTTACCCACTTTTAGATAACTCGTAGCTCAGAATTTCCAAATTTTTTAGCAATTCTTTAATTCATTCATGAACTAATTTATAGGAACAAGTATGATAACAAATGCAAAACAAAAACAAATAAAAAAATAAGTAAGAGAATTTCAAGAGAATTTTCACTTATATAATTCGTAAACAACTAAAGATCGTAAATATCTACATAACTCGAACTTTTGAATTGCCAATAGCGTTTAGAAAAAAAAAATTCATACGAATTTCCTTTCATAACTCAAACTTATTTAACTCGAAGTTCTCCATAGCTCGAACTCTTGAATTGGCAATAGAAGTCAAATTTCATAGAAATTTCCTTCCATAAATCGAACTTTTCGACCAGGGTATAATACAAAAAACAAATTTTTACTATCGACGCAGAATTTTAAAGGAGTCCCTATGTTCGTATGGAGGCGAACAAAAAATATGATATTGCACTTATGGATTTCATAAATCATGTAACAAAGGAATGGGATACAGACATCAAGACAATAGCAAAGTGCAACCAACAAAATTACAGATTACTTGTTTTACCATATGTACATAAAACTTTTAGCGTAGTAAATAAATAAAACTATGTACAAATCTATATTTAAATGCTTTTTAAAAAATTTTATTTTTTAATGCAAAATTCTATAACTCGAAGTTTTTTGTGGCTTGTGGTGATTCGAGTTAGAGAAGTTCCACTGTATATATATATAATTGATAGAAAAATAAACTTGTTCCCCTGTCCTCCCAGCATGTTTGTACTTTAGTAGTATAGCTGTCCTTTTATTTTTCCTTTATGGAAAAATTGGAGCTTTGAGTCCAGTATTCGAAAATAGTAGGAAAATAGTAAATTAATTATTTTTCGACTATATCGCTTTAGTGTAAATCACGTTATATTAGGTTGGCAAATATCTTCCTTCCGCTTTTTTGCTCTTTATTCAAGCTTTATAAAAAGTGATACAGTGATCGGATTTAGTTCAAATATGCGCCGTTTCGTTCGATAATCCATCTAAACGGCAACTTCATAATACCCCCCTCGTAGAAGCCCCTCTTCTTATTTGCGAAGAACTCGGACAGCAACTTTTCACAAGCCTCTTTTGAGTTCAACTTTACACCATCAAGGGCGTTCGCCACGGACAGGAACACGTGGTAATCACTTGGCGCTATGTCCGGGCTATATGGAGGATGCAATAAAACGTCCCATCCGAGCTCCCGTAGCCGCTGACGAGTCATCAACGAAGCGTCTGGTCTGGCGTTGTCCTGGTGAAACACTACACCCTACCTGTTGGCCAATTCTGGACGCTTTTGGCCGATCGCCTGCTTCAAGCGGTTCAGTTGTTCGTACAGTATACTCTCGAAAAGTAAATCGATTGGTATTTTGGGTAATTTACTTTTTCGAAACTTTTACTTTTCCAAATATATACATAAATTATCTGTTTTTATAATATTAAATGCATTTTTAAACTTAAAAAATTCATTAATTTATTTGCTTCAATAAAACATATGGATTTACATAAAAAACATATTTACATTTACATACATACATACATATGTATTTACTATGAAGAGAAAAAATCTTGAATATTCTTTTGTTTTTTTTTCTTTTGCAATATATTTTCTGACCATTTTTGTACGGCAATTCAAAAAGTCTGACACCTGATTTGCATCGTTTTCATTTTTAAACCAGTGGATCAAGTAGGAGAGTTTATTTACTAAAAAGACGCGATAAACAAGAGAGTAAGTGTTTTTGCAACATCGTAAAAAACGCTGCTTGCTTCGTTTCGAATTTTATATCACACTCTCTGAAAAGTAAATTAAAAAATTTACTTTTTCGAGGTGCATGTGTAATCTTAAAGGTGATTAACTTTTCCGCGATAATTTACTTTCTGAGAATTTACTTTTCGAGAGTATACTGTAGTAGATGGTAGAATTAAGCGTCTGGCTATATGAGAGGAGCTCATAGTGGGTGATTCCCTTCCAATCCTACCAAACACACACCAAAACTTCCTGGCCGTCAAACCCGACTTGGCCACTGTTTGGGACGATTCACCGGCCTTCAACCACGACCGTTTTCGCTTGATATTGTCGTATGTGATCCATTTTTCGTCGCCAGTCACCATCCGCTTCAAAAATGGGTCGAGCTCGTTCCGTTTCAGCAGCCGAAACCATTCCTCTGCAGTTCGAAGTGATAGAGTACCATCCCCCAAAACACGATTATTCTCTCGGATCGTTTCTCTAGCGGATTTGCCTTTAACAAAGGAAAACTTTAAAATAGCGCGAATTTCGGTGTCAGTGAACTCCATGTTTACACATCTATAACTGTTGAACGCAATATCCAAACCAATATCGTTTTGTAGGTTATGTCAAGACCTTTCAAAGATGTATAGTATTGCCAGATACGAGCTCTGTAGCGCTGTATACATAGCCGTGAAATTCAAAAGACAAAAAGCTTCAATCTAATATAAGTGGAATTGATATTTTGATGACAAAACTCGATGTATGGCTGTCAGACAAGTTTACACAAAACATCAAGGACCGAATTTCCAACTGCGAATCGCTGCTTCAGAATTGGATAGTGATGATGGTGGTTCACTAACTACAATATCAAGTAAAATATGTGTAGTTTAATATGAAATTGAAATATGCGGTAGTTTTTGAACAATAGGAGTAGACTTGTATTCCATCAGAACCTTGCCAGGCCACATGAAACAACGGTGCATAATTGACCTAAATCGGATCATTATATCTGTGCTAAATAAAACCTTTAATTTAATGTAAAAATAATGAATTTCTTTTACCCGACCTTATATTATTACATTGTACAGAACTCGGGTGGGTATTGAACCAAAGGAATAACATACCAATTTTTAATAATTTTGCCTCTTTTTTTTTAATTTTAACTTTTTATTTTTGTTTTTCATATAACCAACTTCGACCGCTTATATCCTCCGTCATATAAGCTTGATCGAAAATGTTATACACCATTTGAATAAGAAGAAAAGGTTGATTATGCCCATATTTCTACTTATTTGGTAACTTATATACTTTAATTAATAATGGCGTTTCCAGAAAGCTAAATTTCGTAATTCGAAGCGAATATTTCGATTTTTGAGGCTAACTGCGAAAACGGAGAACATACTATTTTTATCTTGGGCCTTGAGATTTGAGAAATACTACCACGCAAGAGAATAGAATACTCCGGCTGCTCTCTAATATAACACTCCAATTTAAACTGCTCCTTTAACTCGAAGCAGTTGAAACTAATAAAGGATTCGTATAATACTTGCATCCTTTTCTACCTGAATATAACCTTGTCAACGAATTTCTAAAATTAACCCTTTTACAATACTTAAGACATATGTACTTCAGGAAAATGTCGGTGTATGTATTAGTATTATGATTTGCTTTTATACTGATTAGGTCTTTCATTGAATTGGCTCGCAAAATGACAACGGCTCTGTAAATTGTGTGTGTACCTTTGCACATATTGTTATTGTAGTTTGCTAAACCCATTATTTAGTGCAACTGAGTTCGTATTTTGATTCTAAAAAACGTTTTCCAGACAGCCAAAGAAAAATATAATATAACAAAGAATAACACTGTTGCGGGAAATGCTAAAGAAAACGAAAACAATTGTCTTATTTTAGCAACAAAAATTATCCTTCCACCAGAAATTGTCATAAAGTAGTCGGACTTTTGGGAAAAATACTGAAATGGCAAGTATGTAGCCAACCCTTTTTCATGCAAAAGGTGCACTTTTTACCTTTCTAGCTATAACGTAGTCCGCGGTAAATTGAAGGCCGCGGGTGAGCTATGTTTTAAAATGAAATCGACACGCAGTTCAAAGGGCTAAGGCACCTGATGCGCAACTACTCAGCTTGGTGTATTCTTTGTGTTGCTTATTCTATTGTATTTTTGTATGTTTGCTTGTATGGGATGTATATATACATATATATGAATTGTTTTGAATTATTATAGCTGTCGTATAGTCGCGTATCTTTGATTCATTACCTGTACCTTACAATAAAATTTGAATGAAAACATATTACTTTCTATAACATAAGATACTACAAGCCATTTTATATAATTTTTCCCCAAATCTTTTATATATTATAATATAATATCAAAGAGAAAATAAATTTCTGCGAATTTTATAAAGTATTCTGATGCTTGAATTGATGTATTTATCATTTCTTAAATCGGTGACTGATAAAATACAGTATTGATGGCGGTGGGCTGAGTGGTTATTAAGCAATTTATTCTACACCAAATTGGTCATTAGCCCGAACACAAGCAATTAATCTGGTTCAATGATATAGCCCGAGAATTATGAGATTGTGTTAAAGTTTTAGTTGTACAGAAAGAATTCCAATGTTAAAGGAAGAAAATAATATAGAAACCGGAAAAGTTAGATGAGTTTTATTATAATATTGATATGTATATAAAATGGTTATAAATTTAATATGAATCAATTAAAATGAATTTTTGTTACTAATCCAAATACAATTAAAGTATGAAATAAATTATAGTTCAGTGTAAACATAAATTGATTGTGCTCAAAACTTCAATTTAAACCAAATTTTATTGGCAATATAAAGAAACAATTGATTTATGTATGCAGTATTTTTCGAAAGCTGACTCGTAACTTGTAGTTACCTGATTTTTTGTAAGGAAATGTCTTTTGATGGATTCATAAAAGATGATGTTTTATATGTAAAATGTATTTGTATAGCTTTTAATAATATTAAATAATTATATAAAATGTATTTGTTTATATTATTGTAATGGCGTATCATGTCATGAGAATACATTACTAATAAGATATTTCTATTAGAGTGACAGTTGTTGGACGTATATATCAATAAATAGGTTCATTTAAGTAATATGCTAAGGAGTAGGTATTTAATGGAACACGCTACTAAATGCAATACGAGCAATATCATTAATGCGCCGCGACGCGCACTTAGCTACTCAGTCGGAAGTCACTTGTCAATTAATCAGCAAGAATAAGTGAGTTTCGTCATTAATACTTATACGAATGCCGGTTAGCTTTAGCGGACATATAGTACACAAAGTCATATTACATACATTTAGGTTAAATTAACACATTTTGAATACTTTACGCTATGAATATGACTACATTATATATAATATCTATATATTAGAATTTGTTTATAAAAAGTATATCTTGGTATTTTTTTAGCAAATATGAGTCAGCGGTAAACAACCCTGACTTTCATCTTCTCGTTAGCTTCGCTCGTTCGAGTTTCTTTCTTCCAGTTGAATTTATACCTTAAAAATCGGTTGATGGGCAAAATACCGTATCACAATTAGACGGAAATGTTACAATTAACAAAAAAAAATATTTTCTATATAGGAATTAAGCAGGTTTTATTTCGTAGCACAATGCGATTCGAGTGTATTCAAAACTTCGTCCCATAACGATCTTTAATTTAATATTAATTTCTAGAGTAATGTTTTCGAGACATGCAGAAAAATTTTACAAGGCTTCTAGTCATACAAATTATCTACGCTACGACTTAGCTCTTCATAGCTTTTTCCTTTTGGTAGTGGAGCGTTTGAACATCATTCTGGAAGAAGCCATCACCATAAATTACTATTGCTAATATAAGTAAGTGGAATAGCTGATAACCAAAGAAATTTACTGTATCAATTTTATTAAAACAGTATATAAACTTTTGCCCTCTTCCAAACTCTTCTCATTACTTTTGAGCAAATTGCAGAAATATATGTATGTAGATCTTTATACACTCACTTGTTTGTGTGTTTTGCGAAGGCTTCAGCTGTGGTTATGTAATATACTACATATAAATGCATATCTACTATCTCTTATGTTTCTATTGATGCTCTATGCGGTTTTATTTTGAATTAACCTTTAGAAAGGCTACCAACCGTGTTTCCACACGCAGATGTGTTTGTATATAGGTGGCTAAAATGTCGCACACCCTTCATGGCAAATAGCACCCAGCATCCGACTTTTAGCTATTTATTCCTTTACATGTATATATGAATGTTATTCACGTACAGGCGAATGAATATTTCATTTTCAAACTGCGACTGTGGTAGTTGTGGAGCCCGGCATGTGCCAAACCGTTACATTGTCTATAGAAGTTATATGTATGTATGCACTTTTTATTAAAGGAACTAGTGATTGATTTATTAAGCAATCAAAAGTTTTGTGTACCGAAATTATCCATCCATTATATCCGAAATAATATAACAATAAAAGAAAAAGCATCGCGAACCTTACACTTCTATCAATGTATTGTAGACTCAAAAATATGATAAAGTAACTTTTACAGCTACATTTGTTATTATGATAAACACTATCTTTTTTTTATACTCTCGCAACAAAGTTGCTAAAGAGAGTATTATAGTTTTGTTCACATAACGGTTGTTTGTAACACCCAAAACTAAACGAGTTAGATATAGGGTTATATCTACCAAAGTGATCAGGGTGAAGGGTGGAGTTCAAATCCGGATGTCTGTCTGTCCGTCCGTCCGTCTGTCTAAACTGTAACTTGAGTAAAAATTAAGATATCTTGATGAACCTGGAACACTTCTTTCTTGGCACCATAGGAAGGTTGCTTTCGAAAACCGAAAACACATAAAGTGCCATAACTAAGCCATAAATAAAGCTATGGAAATAAAATTTGGTCCAAAAGATTGTTCTAGCAAGGGGCATATTTGGATGTAATTGTTTTGGGAAAGTGGGCATGGCCCCGCCCCCTAATAAGTTTTTTGTACATATCTCGTAAACTACTAAAGCTATATCAACGGAGTCGTTATTTTCACGCATTTCCTTATATAGTCCAAAAATAGAGGATATCGGATTATAACCACGCCCACTATATGTAAAGTACTGCATTTATAGTGTGGCAGCCCCTTTCTAAATATCGCAGAAATCGGACCATAAGCTTTCAAGGCCCCATATATCGAACCTTGGTGCTTCTAACCTAATATTATGGTTTCCAGCTTTCAATGGGCTTTATATCATATATATGACGAATATGTGGGTCAAATTGTTTATTATATAATATTAAATAAATTAATTTCGAGAGTATAAAATGTTCGGTCACAACCGAACTTAGCCCTTCCTTACTTGTTTTTAAATAAATATTATAAATATACAAGTAAGGAAGGGCTAAGTTCGGGTGTAACCGAACATTTTATACTCTCACAATTTATTTAACTTTATTAATATTATATAATACACAATTTGACCCACATATTCGTCATATATATTGTTAAAGTCCATTGAAAGTTGGAAACCCTAATATTAGGTTAGAAGCACCGAGGTCCTCATGTTCGATATATGGGGCCTTGAAAACCTATGGTCCGATTTCGCAACGTAGTATTTGTGCAAAGTTCTGCACCGATATCTTCACTAGTGCTTACTTTATATATTGTAAAATAAACGATTCAGATTGTCTTCAAAGTTCTGATATATAGGAAGTAGGCGTGGTTGTGAACCGATTTGGCCTATTTTCACAACATATCATTGGGATGTAAGGAAACTATTACAAACGAAGTTTCAAATCGGTCGAGTAGTTCCTGAGATATGGTTTTTGACCAATAAGTGGGTGCTTATGTGAAATTTAGTGTTTCTGACGTTTTTCCTTAGCGAGTTAACCCAATTTTAGACGGACAGACAGACAGACGGACAGACGGACGGACAGACATCCGGATTTCAAATCCACTCGTCATCCTGATAATTTATATATATATAACCACAACTCTAACTCTTTTATTTCTTGGTGACACAAACAACCGTTATGTGAACAAAACTATGATACTCTGTGCAACATGTTGCGAGAGCATAAAAAAATAAGGAAGGTCTAAGTTCTGGTGTAAACGCATTTTAAGCTCTCACAATTAATTTATTTAATGTTGTTAAGATAACACGCAATTCGTCTCGCATATTCGACATAAAGCCCACTCGAATAACCAAAATCATAATATATAGTTATAGAAGTTAAGGTCCGATTTCAGCCGAAAAAAGATGTATTATAAATTTCTATAAAATATCTGAGAGATTTACCTATATTTTCGGTAAAAAATATACATAGGCACTGAGGTATATGGGGCCTTATAAGTTATAGTCCTATTTCGACAATTTTTAGAAGAGCGATGGTACACAAAGTACAAAGCTTCATTCCGATATATTCATTGATTATTGATGTATATATTTTAACATGTATGAATCAGATGGAATTCAAAATTATGTTACTCTTGATACCAAGTTATCGCTTGCAGGACGGACGGACGTAAGACTATACTTAAGTCATCACCCTGATGACTTTGGTATATATAACATTTAATTAATGCAATCCACCCATAGTTGTGAAAATAAAGCAACCGACATAACGCTCGGGAAAAAGCAATATCCCAAGGAGAAGCCTTTAATTATTCAATTCGCAAATAGGCAAATGTCACTATTTCTATATGGCAGTAGCGGCCCGGTCATAAAGATAAGAGCATGCATAAGTATTTGTTCCGGTAATTGTTATAGAGCTTTTCTTATGTTTGTTGATGCGTATTTTGATAACAATATAACAAATTAAGTCTGCGATCTGTGACAGCTGCTTGATGAAATACTTAATTATGCGATTCTTCCCTGAATTGAAATCTATGTAGAATTAGTAAACCTTTAACAATGCCTTTACATTTTAGAATCCTTTGTCGCAATATAAAAGTGGGCAGAAATAAAAAAGGGAAATAAAATGACAGTTATAATCAATAACATACAACTGTAGTGTGGGTTTTACACTTACTTACTATTCTCCAAAATTAACATGTACATCAGTTTTCAATAGTTGTTTTATTGCCGAAGCCACTCCGAAAAAATGGAGTTTTGTATCATCTGTATATGGAAAAATTTAAGGTAAAGTAAAGAAGAATCGATTCGGTAGTGTTGGGCACATTTCAATTTAGCGATTAACGCAATACACCTGCTTTAGCTGACAGTTCTGTTTGAATTATATGAAGAGCTAACAAAGCAGCTGAAATTGCATAAGTTGTATTGACCTGGTAAAACCAGGATCATTTAATATTACATGATTAAAATGAAATACGTAAACCTTCTGCGGCTTTCTTCGTTTCCAACAAAATTTCGTACCAATGACGCTTACTTCCCATTCAGCTCCACCCATTTAAAGAATGTTTTTATATTAGTCGGTGCTTTTAATTGAATAAGGAGTTTTTCATTAAATGTCATCGCTCCTTTTCTCTTTACTGCATAATTCTATACAGCCTACACATTAATGGCGCGTGTGCGTGCGTATTTACGGGTAAAATTATGGTCAATACAATTGAATATTTTATGTAGCAAAAGTTGACAGCTTTAAGTGAAGGCAAAAGCTGCAACGCAAACAACTAAAGCGTATGCGAAACGGGGGCTGTAAGCGTAGTTGAGAGTCAATGAACAGTCAAGCACCAGCAATGTTTGTTCTTTCCTATAATATGTTGTAATTTGTTGTTGGAGAAATATCATTTCGAGATTATTATAATTGACTCACCGCGGTGGTGTAATTATGTACAATAGAATACTCTTACGTCGAATTTAAAGATGAAGTTTTCTATGCTACTATGTATATTTATGCATATTTATTCAATATGTATATGCTTATATTTACAAAAAATATATTAAAATTAATATTAGTAATAAGAATAATACATGAAAGGAATGTTTAGTGTGAAGATGATTAGCTTAAATTTTCAAAATTTAAATTTTACTCATACAACTTACTGCTAAAGTTTAGTCTATAATAATATCAAAAAAGGTATAAATTCTGCATAGCATTTCGATTTTTGTCGAAATAGTGAATCGATTAAAATAACCTTGAAGGAAGATCATCATCATATCCATTTCATTAATTTTTAGACTAAATCACAATATTTAAAAAATTATGTATAATTTTAAGTTGCCAACTTTATCCAATGGAGGATGGAGTCATATGTAGAAGTTCACGTAAGTGAGGAAAGTTTCTGATTGTCATTCACTTGGGAGTGGCCAGGAACGATTCTTTTACATGTGGCTCAAGCAGCTCACGACTTCCGGTCTTAGACCAAGTATCCTCTGGGTAGCCAACAGACATCCGTTTGGAGGCGAGCTAAAGTGAGAAGGCGAAACCCGCCTATGCGGTTGTGCGTAGGGCCTGGAACCCACCACATAAAAACACCCCCAATGAAAAGAACAAAACAGCCTCGGATGAGAGACCCTAATTTTGATGACGACCACTGCAAACGTTTAAAGGACTACGATTTAAGGGCATGCACCTGGAATGTCCGGACCCTTAATTGGGAAGGTGCCTCTGCCCAGCTGGTTGATGTTCTCGTAAGAGTAAAGGCTGACATCACCGCAATCCAAGAAATGCGATGGACGGGACAAGGACGGAAGAAGGTGGGTCCTTGTGACATCTACTACAGCGGCCATATAAAGGAGCGCAAATTCGGTGTGGGATTCGTGGTGGGAGAGAGACTCCGTCGTCGAGTCCTGGCATTCAGTCCGGTGGATGAACGTCTAGCCACAATCCGCATCAAAGCGAGGTTCTTCAACATATTGCTGATTTGCGCCCACGCCCCGACGGAAGAGAAGGACGAAGTGATCAAAGATACCTTCTATGAGCGCCTAGAACGTACCTATGAGCGCTGCCCCCGCCACGAAGTAAAAATCGTGCTTGGCGATTTCAACGCTAGGGTGGGTAAAGAAGGTGTCTTTGGCACAACAGTCGGAAAATTCAGCCTCCATGACGAAACATCACCAAACGGTCTGAGGCTGATCGACTTCGCCGGGGCCCGAAATATGGTCGTCTGTAGTACTAGATTCCAGCATAAGAAAATCCATCAAGCTACTTGGCTGTCCCCGGATCGAATCACTCGCAACCAGATCGATCATGTTGTGATAGATGGACGACATGTCTCCAGTGTTACTGATGTGCGTACGATTCGTGGTCCCAACATCGACTCGGACCACTCCTGTAGGACCCCCAGAGGTGATCTAGTTATTGATGACCAGAGTATACTGAGTTTGTGGAGGGAACACTTCTCCAGCCTGCTGAATGGCAGTGAAAGTACAACAACAGGAGATGGCGAACCCGATTCCCCAATCGACGACGATGGAGCAGATGTTCCATTGCCCGACCGTGAAGAAATTCGAATAGCAATTACCCGCTTGAAGAACAATAAGGCGGCCGGGCCGATGGATTACCGGCCGAGCTATTCAAATACGGCGGCGAAGAGCTGATAAGGTGCTTGCATCAGCTTCTTTGCAGAATATGGTCGGAAGAAAGCATGCCTGACGATTGGAATCTCAGTGTACTCTGCCCAATACACAAAAAGGGAGACCCCACAATTTGCGCCAATTACCGTGGGATAAGCCTCCTCAACATCGCGTATAAGGTTCTGTCGAGCGTATTGTGTGAAAGACTAAAGCCCACCGTCAACAAACTGATTGGACCTTATCAGTGTGGCTTTAGACCTGGAAAATCAACAACAGACCAGATATTCACCAAGCGCCAAATTTTGGAGAAGACCCGTGAAAATAGGATCGACACACACCATCTCTTTGTCGACTTTAAAGCTGCTTTCGACAGCACGAAAAGGAGCTGCCTTTATGCCGCGATGTCTGAATTTGGTATCCCCGCAAAACTAATACGGCTGTGTAAGCTGACGTTGAGCAATACCAAAAGCTCCGTCAGGATCGGGAAGGACCTCTCCGAGCCGTTCGATACCAGACGAGGTTTCAGACAAGGTGACTCACTCTCGTGTGATTTCTTTAACCTGATGCTGGAGAAAATAATACGAGCTGCAGAGCTAAATCGAGAAGGTACAATCTTCTATAAGAGTGTACAGCTACTGGCGTACGCCGATGATATCGATATCATCGGAAACAACACCCGCGCCGTTAGTTCTGCTTTTTCCAGACTGGATAAGGAAGCGAAGCGTATGGGTCTGGTGGTGAACGAGGACAAGACGAAATATCTCCTGTCGTCAAACAAACAGTCAGCGCATTCGCGTCTTGGCTCCCACGTCACTGTTGACAGTCATAACTTTGAAGTTGTAGATAATTTCGTCTACCTGGGAACCAGCATTAACACCAATAACAATGTCAGCCTGGAAATCCAACGCAGAATCACTCTTGCCAACAGGGGCTACTATGGATTAAGTAGGCAATTGAAAAGTAAAGTCCTCTCTCGACGAACAAAAAGAAACAACAAGTCTCTCATCATTCCCGTCCTACTTTACGGTGCAGAAGCGTGGACGATGTCAACATCCGATGAGACGGCACTAGGAGTTTTCGAGAGAAAGGTTTTGCGGAAGATTTACCGTCCCTTAAGAATTGGCAACGGCGAATACCGCAGACGATGGAACGATGAGCTGTATGTGTTATTCGACGACATAGACATAGTCCAGCGAAAACAGCGGCTACGCTGGCTAGGTCATGTTGTCCGAATGGATGAAAGTGCTCCAGCTCTGAAAGTATTCGATGCAGTACCCGCTGGTGGAAGCAGAGGAAGAGGGAGACCTCCACTCCGATGGAAGGACCAGGTGGAGAGGGACCTGGCTTCGCTTGGAATAACCAATTGGCGCCAAACTGCCAGAAGAAGGGATGCGTGTGTCTACGCCAGTGTGTCTACGCCAGTCAAGAAGAAGAATAACTTTATCCAATTACGCTAATGTGTCAAGGCGTCATGTCTATTAGGACGTCTACTTCTGAAATTACTAGGATAATAAAAGAACTAAATCCGAAAAAGGCTTCAGGACACGATAATATTACTCCAAAAATATTAATTGGGTTACCAAATATTGCTATAGCAGAGCTCTCCTTGCTCTAAGATCGGAAACATGCCGGACAGTTAAAATAAACCATGTGCTAGTACCCCAAGGGAATGTAACTTATCTTGGGAATCACCTGGATCGAAGGCTCACGTGGCGGAAACCTTTTCACGAGTAAAATAACCTGCATGAAGTTAAGAGCAGCAAATTTAAAATAGCTTTTAAACAAAAATTCTAAACTTAGTTTAGACAACAAAGTCCTATTATACAATCCAATCATAAAACCGATTTGGATGTATGGTATTCAACTGTGGGGTCCGACCTGTGCAACCAACATTGATCTAATTCATAGATTCCAATTTAAAATGCTTAGAACAATCACTGGTTCACCGGGTTCACGGGTACATGCGTAACAAAAATATCCATAAAGATCTTGATATTCCTATGGTAAAGAAGGAGATAGAGGGCAGCAGAAAGAAATATATTTCTAAACTTCGTGAACATCCAAACCCATTGGCTAATGCCATGGTATATTCCTGCAATCAAATCAATCAAAAGAAGTTAGATCTCTTCTATTAGAGAGCACCGTTCTACCAAAACAGCTCAACCAAATTCCTGATCTTTTTTAGATGTAAATAGTTTTAAGATTTTATTACTTATTGTTAGGCTCTAAACAAAGTAGATTCAATAAATAAAGAAATATGTATAAATAAAAAAAATATATATATCACATATTATGGTCAACCGGAGATGCGGAAATCATTATAATTACTAAGTGCATGAAGGCTAGCGCAAGTTCTGGTCTGTTTTCATATGATTTTAGAACCAAAGTAAAGTGTGTTCGAAAAAATATTACCATCCATATTTTACTTCATTAAATAATATACATATACGATATAAATGCATCCAGAATTACCGTAATATTTACATATTTTATATGCGCTCTAAAGGAAATATTTAACTGATTTCGTTATACAGTTATTCCGCTGCTAATAATTTGGCACGAAACCGTTGTACGGGGATAGCGGCGCTTGATTAGACAATATCCGAAAACCAAATAATCCTGTCATCCTGGTAATATTCTACCTATTTAATAAACATACGTTTGCCGTGCCCAAAAATAAATAAAACAAGTAAGGAAGGGCTAAGTTCGGGTGTAACCGAACATTTTATACTCTCGCATTTATTTATTTAACTTTATTTATATTAATAATAAACAATTTGACCCACATATTCGTCATATATAGTGCATAAAGTCCATTGAAAGTTGGAAACCATAATATTAGGTTAGAAGCACCGAGGCCCTCGTGTTCGATATATGGGGCCTTAAAAACCTATGGTCCGATTTCGGCGATTTTTAGAATGGAGCTGTCACACAATAAACATGGTATTTTTGCAAAGCTCTGCACCGATATCTTCACTAGTGCTTACTTTATATATTGTAAAGTAAGCGATTCAGATAGTCTTCAAAGTTCTGGTATATAGGAAGTAGGCGCGGTTGTGAAGCGATTTGGCCTATTTTCACAACATATCATTGGGATGTAAGGAAACTATTATAAACCAAGTTTCATTGAAATCGGTAAAGTAGTTCCTGAGATATGGTTTTTGACTCATAAGTGGGCGACGCCACGCCCATTTTCCATTTTGTAAAAAAAATCTGAGTGTAGCTTCCATCTGCCATTACTTATGTGAAATTTAGTGTTTCTGACGTTTTGGGTTAGTGAGTTAACCCACTTTTAGTAATTTTCAACCTAACCTTTGTATGGGAGGGGGGCGTGGTTATTATCAGATTTCTGTCATTTTTGGACTGTATAAGGAAATGGCTAAAAAACGACTGCAGAAAGTTTGGTGTATATAGCTCTATTGGTTTGCGAGATATATACAAAAAACCGACTTCCCCAAAAAAATTACATCCAAATATGCCCCTTCATAGTGCGATCCTTCATACCAAATTATATTTCCATAGCTTTATTTATGGCTTAGTTATGACACTTTATGTGTTTTCGGTTTTCGCCATTTTGATTTGAACTCCACTCCGTTATGTGAACAAAACTATTATACTCTCTTTAGCAACTTTTGTTGCGAGAGTATAATAAAATGATATTCATGACAATAACATCAGAATTGTAAAATTAAGAAGAATCTATGATATATCGCTCCGAGTTCCTGAGCCTTATTAACGAAAATTGATAACCGATATTACCCCGACGACGTGTTGCAACCTATTACAGAGGTACAGAACTCAAATTACAAAAATCCATAAACTTATTTTTTTCGTTATGGATATGAGTAATTCGAGAAAGTCAATTGAATTCAATACAATTTAATAATTTGCTCGAATTACTTGGATTTTTAGAAAAACATGTCTTGATGAGCGTGACATCTTCAATATTGCTGCTAAGAAAATTGCTAAGAATCCTGTTTCCAAATATTGTGTTTTTTTTTTATTTGTTTATATTATTTTTATTTTTCTCAGTTTTAAAATGTGAACCCTCTGTCAGCTACCATGTATATATAGTATTTCTATTTGTTTTATCCATTTTCTTTTTACCATCAGAATCAAGTTGATACAATGTGCAGTTGATTTATATGTATTCTATAAAATAATATATTTTCTAAATTATTGCGATTTAAATAAATACAATATTGCAGTCGAAAGCATTTGTTTTGCTTTACGACATCCACTTAAACATACCACATAAGGCTGTTGAAGAACAAAATTTTTTAAATAATATTTATTTTGTAAAATATCAAGTATATTTCAAGGATAAACGCAAATCACTCTAATGGGCCTATTAGTGGCCCAGCTGGTTAAGAGCAAATTCAAGTTAATATGTTCTATTTTGCAGCCATATGCACTCAGTAGTTTGCTGCAATCTGTTTTAAATAGTTGTTAAACGCTCATAAACTACATATAATCCTTTACTATTTATTCGTGATTTACACAGATACAGTTTTCCTCAAAGAAGTCACTCTCGCTTTTACATGTGATCATTTAGGAACATACATACATAAACTGGTACATGAAATTCAAGAAAAGGAAAGGGAATACATAAGTTCAATTTTAATATATATTACTATTCTCGAACAAATATCAGCAATTAAGCGCACAATGCGGACAATGTAGACAAAACCCAGCAAGATTTGTCGACAACCTATGTTAGAGGCTAGCACTGCCATATATAATATATTTTTTGTTTCTCAGGCAATAAAAATTTTAGTAACTTTCTGGCATGCATGCTTTGCAAAATATTAGAAGTATGAAATTGTGATGCTCGCAATACTTATGAAATGAACTTTGGAGTACTATTACTCTATTTTTTTATTTTTTATTACTGGAACAAATTTAAAATAAAAAGTATAAATCTCTAACACTTTGGCCAAAAAACAATAGTTATATTGAGATGTATGTAACAACTAACCAAAATTAATGACTTAAACACAATGTGAATGTTTCATAAATCAAGAAATCATTTTAATCGTTGCAATTTTCAATAATTGATGTTGACATTTTTATGTTACCCGCGGCAAATTAATTGATTTGTATGAGATGAAAATATTATGTTTTACATTTAAACAAAGTTCGCTGCGAACGATGTTGAATTTCTTCACTATGTTGAATGCTTGTCCTGGCATTAAATTATTCATTCGATTGCCTGTCATTTGTTCGCTTGTCTGCCTGGTTGTCTGACAGTTAATTGAAAATATCACAATTTATTGTATATACATTTAAATAAATTAATAACAGTCACTGTGTATGGCTGACAACATCATTCTGATTTTTACACGAACAAGTGAAAGAATATCAAATCTGTGCTGGACAAAATTTATTTAACATGCATAATAAGCACAAGGGGAGATACCATAAAAAATGGTAAAATAAATGGTTTTCCGTTTTTAAGCCAAATATATTTTAAACCTCCATGTTTTCAATTAACATTCTACCAGTATAGTCGATTTCACAATATGTAATCCGAAGAATTTGTAATAAATGTATAAAAATATCCATATACATATCGCTCATTTACATGAATAGTGTCACAACTCAAAAAAGTCGATTTTTCTGGAGAGCGGTTTGAAGTTTTCAATTGTCTCTTATTTAGCAAATATAGAACAATGCCATAAGTGTATTGAAAAAACTAGTGGCATGGAACATATTTAATAAAATGATTAACATAAGTGGACTAAAAAGTGTGTTGAAGCTTTGCCGTAGGCATAAACGTAACCCTTTTGGAATTATGTCGTTTTTTGTGAAAAATATTAATCAATTTCGCTGTCATAAGTTAAATGTGTCGTTACTGCTCAAAAAAGCAACTTGAATTTAAGTCCCTTTTCAATAATATCGTTCTAACACAAAATATGTCGTTCTTTCTGAAAAGGAAACCAAATTTGCCATATGACAATATGTGTTGTAACACAAAATATGTCTTTCGTTCTAAAAAAAACCATGCCTAATTCTTGCACAACTGAAATGTGTCGATGTTGTGGTTAAAAAATAATGCACATAACATAACGGCACATTCTTATTTCACGCTTTATGTTTCCAAGCATCAGAATGAAATTTTTATACAATATGGACGATGAAATTGCGCATATTTCTGCATACTAAACTGAAAAATCGTGTTTTTTGAGTTATGACACTATTCATGTAAATGAGCGATATATATAGCCAATGTTACTAAAGTCATAATTTTATTGCATCAAATAAAGTTTCCCTAAAAAATAAAATATTCATTTCAGATTATGAATCTACAACCGAACGGATTACACGTTTAAGGTATGTATGATATTTAAGATTGTATAATATTTAAGACAGCAAAAATTTTATTAAAAAAACCGAAGTCTCAAAACTTGCAAATAGCCTGTCGGGCAACATATACTTTCCAGAAAAATTAAATTTGATCAAAATTACTAAATCTTGCTAACAAGTCCGATGATTTATCACAAATCCTCAGTTAATTGTAACATATATTTTTTGAAATTTTTTGAGATTGTAAATCTAAGGTAATTGTAGTACAATTCGATCCCGTGTGAAAAAAAATATATAAAATATGTTAATAACTAATGTAATGTTACAGCATCGAAACTGAAGTATTTCATTTTTCTACAGTCGTTAAACCTTTACAAAAATCGAAATAAGAGATATTTATTTAATATCTCTACTGTGATAACTTTCTTTATATTTTCGAAAATTTAACAAAGGAAGAGAATAAGACTACATTAGAAGGTGTAAGTATACTATTTAGTGGACTTATAATTAGAGAGGTATTCGAGAGAGGTTCAACTTGTTAAGTCTTTAATTATATAATGTTTGCTAAAAATTAAAAAATGTATTAATAAGAATAATATCGTCTTTTATGAAGAAGAGCAGAAGTTCATACGTGAACAATCCTCCTTTATTTATTTAATAAGTACATAATTAGTTATTCATTAATATTACATATATAGAAATTGGAATCCTTAGCTTTTGTCGGTAGTTAGTCGCTAATACCGTATATATCAATATATTTTTATATAATATTAACAAATATTTAGATGTGTGAATTTATAACTTAGCTTTATATACATATATAAATATATATAATAGTTTTATAGTATATTGAAATGTATACATGTGTGAGTACGCATAGTCAGCAACAGATTTTTTATGAAATATGCGGATTGGTACCTCGAGAAATCAAATATGGCCGTGCGACTGTATAGCTCGCATTCGCTCTTCTTCTCCGACCTCATCTTCCTATCATGAAGAGCGTTGTTTCCATAGCGACGGGTGTCCCACAACCACCACCGCTACTCTCAATATCTCTCGCTGCTTTCGATTTCTCATCAGTTGCGCTATGCATTTTTACTCAGCTGCGCCATACGTAACATAACCTGAATATTAATTATGTTGTTGTCCAAGTGTTACTGATACCCGTATTATTATATTGTTGTTGTTGGGCACAAAGTATGTATAGTATGATCAAATAAATGGAATGAATTTCAACATGGTATAAGCAACGAGGGCTGAATGCTGATATGAAAAACATTTTATTCCTATTGCTTTTGGTGAAGTTTTCCTATATGGTTTTGCTATAGGTGTCTACAAATACTATGTCATTTATACACCTTTGTGTCGGTACTCCAGTTTATTGTTGTTATATTACTATACAACCCGCATAGTAGATGCCATGTCCAGTCCCTTATATTTCTGAAATAGAAGTACAGCTTATTAATGTTGTTTAGTAATACTGAATAGAATGATCTCTAGAAAAAGATTGATTTATCAAAATCTTTTCGTGCAATGAAACTACCAGTTAATCATTATCATTTTATCACAAAGAAATGTTAATATTTTAAATTCAATCCAATTTCTATGAATAATACTTGTTTTAAATATAATGCAATAATGTAATACGATAAGTTACTTGCGTCGATGTTGATTTGAGTCATCAATGTGGATTACATTATATTTTAAATCACTAAATTTAAATGACCATAAAACATATACTATAGCCAAATTTTTATTTTTATTACGTAGATCATTATTATAAATTACAAAAATAGCATGGCATTGTTCCATTTAAGTATGCTTGAGAAAATCTTTCCATGCAATTTATTATGTAAAACACATATGAAGTTATATTCGCCTGAAAGTCAACTAGAATTACGAAAATCGTTGATCTAAGTTGGTGGCTGGGGACCGATGTCACCCACTTTCTGAACCAAACCACATTATATCCAAAATAATATATTTATTAATATTGTTATGGTACCTAACATAATTATGTACATAAATATATAGTCATTCGGAAGTTCGAACAATTGGAAGGTATATGGGGCAAGAGGAAGTAGTGTATAAATTTTTACATCGTACTGGTTATACATATATCATATATCGACCAGATTTACATAAGAGTTGCCACATTTTAAAATAAATATTTGTGCTAAGGTATATTTAGATACCTTCATTCATGTTTGATTTATTAATTTTTAAGTGAAGGTCTCAGATGAAATTTAAAATTTTTAAGAAATGCAATTCGGATTATTTTCAATGTCATGTAATTGCTGATTTATGAGATTGCATTTAAAACCTGTAATACATCTTTGCCGTTACATTTATTGCTGATTATTTATACGGATAGAAAGTCATCAGAAAATAATTTTGTCTCGTCATAATGTTCATTTGGGTATACATATAAAACTTGATATGTTTCTTAGTCTCAATATATAACATATATATTGAATGTGTTACATCATAGCCTTTATTAAATTTAATCCCCTTATTTTCCATGGTTTTAATTTCCGTAGAGCTATCATTTCCTGATAGTGATATAGTTAATATTTAGACTTATTTTTTTTATTTCTATGTTATAATTATTTGTTGATTCAGAACAAAGCTAATTATTACTGGAGCGGTTCAGCATGAAAGGAAAAAATTTAAGTACAATATATAGATTTTAAATTTTAATTCAAAAACACTTAATGCATTACATAACACGAGATTTGAGCAAATTAAGACAAATATTTTTGTATGGGAGTGTATGACCAAAACTTAATCTTATTAGATCGAAATAAAACACGAGAATGGGTTATGTTATGCTTCTCACACCGAACAAAAAGCTATCTAATTGAAACATTAATATGAAAATTTTATTTAAATCAGGTTTGAAAAATCAGTCAAAACAAAATAAAAAAAATGTTCATGTATTTTAAAAATTAAGGATATTTACTCATACTATTGGAATTTTTGTCGCTTGGTCTCATACATACCTACATAATTCCGTTTCATTTACTGATAACTGCTAGCCTACTAGTGCAGCTATCACATAACAGATGGTGCTGTTGTGTGGTGCCCTTAATTCTAAAATATCAACTGACTATAGCTATGCACAAAGTAAAAGTTAATTAAATAGTGTTCATAATATTACTAAATGACATCGCTCATAATGAATAAATATGTATTTATTGTTTCATTTAGTTATGTTTACATATTATATACGGGAGTACAGACCATATCAGAGAAAAGATGAACAAATGTGTCTCTTAAATTAAATTATAACCTTTATCAGTTTTACTTAACCAAAGTGAAATATGTGGTCAGATTTTTAACAATCTTCCAAAATGGACGAAACTCTGTTGAACATTTCATATAACTTAGTACAATCTTTCATCAATATTACCACGTTTTAAATTATCTATCAAAATTTCAATAGAAGCAAGCGATTATATGCGGATAAGACAGTTTAAGGACAAGGTTGTGTAGATATTATTAAACAGGGAATGAGTCCGTTCGTTTGCCTTTAAACCTTATCTGATCTAAAATAATTAAGTATATAAAGATTAACCACTAACAACTATTGTAAACTGCAACTAACATAACTGAGGAAAATATAAATTTAAAAAAGTAAGGAAAGGCTAAGTTCGGGTGTAACCGAAAAGCTGAACATTGCAAAATATTTATTTTGTTTTTATACTCTCGCAACAAAAGTTGCTAAGAGAGTATTATAGTTTTGTTCACATAACGGTTGTTTGTAAGTCATAAAACTAAACGAGTTAGATATAGGGTTATATATATCAAAATAATCAGGATGACGAGACGAGTTGAAATCCGGATGTCTGTCTGTCCGTCCGTCCGTCCGTCTGTCCTTGCAACGGATAACTTGAGTAAAAGTTGAAATATCTTAACGAAACTTGGAACACGTATTCTTTGGCACCCTGAGGAGGCTGCTTTCGAAAATGGGCAAAACCATTGCCACGCCCACAAAATGGCGAAAACCTAAAATTTATAAAGTGTCATAACTAAGCCATAAAAAAAGTTATAAATGTAAAATTTTGGAATAAAGGATCGCACTAGGAAGGGGCATATTTGGATGTAATTTTTTTGAGGAAGTGGACGTGGCCCCGCCCCCAAATCGGTTATTTGAATATATCTCGTACGGTTTTCCTACGTACCTCACCACACACCATGAAAATAGTTGAAATCGGATAATGACCACGCCCACCTCCCATACAAAGATTAGGTTGAAAATTACTAAAAGTGAGTTAACTCACTAACGAAAAACGTCAGAAACACTAAATTTCACAGAAATAATAGCAGATGGAAGCTGCACTCAGATTTTTTTACAAAATGGAAAATGGGCGTGCCATCGCCTACTTATAGGTCAAAAACCATATCTCAGGAACTATTCGACCGATTCGAATGAAATTCGGTATATAATATTTTCTTGACACTCTGAAGACACGTGTGGAAAATGGACGAAATCGGTTTACAACCACGACAACTTCCCATATAACTCATTTTTGAATTCCATCTTATTCCTTCACTTTATTATATATAATGAACCAATGAAGATAGCGAAATAAAACTTTACACAAATACTGTATATGACCTGTGGCATCACTTATGAAAAAATTGTCGAAATCGGACTACAACTTTTCAATGCCCCGGATATCGAATACGAAGAACTCAATGCCCCAAGGTAACTTTTCACCGAAAATTTCGGTAAATCTCTCAGGTATCTTAATTTAATTTAGAGGAAATATATTTCTTCTAATAGTGTGTCTCTGTACCAGAAAAGGTTAAAATCGGGTAATAACTTCCCTTATATATGAATATATGAGAATACCTAATTATAGGATTTTCAAAAATATATTTATGCCGAATATATGGGTAAACTTGTGTGTTTTCTAAATAAAGATATAGCAATAAATTGCGAGAGTATAAAATGTTCGTTTGCACCCGAACTTAGCCTTTCCTTACTTGTTTATTATAATTTTATCCATTACACAACCTATACTCGTTTGCTGATTTCCCAATAATTTTGTTAAGTTTTTATTTATTTTCATATATATTGAAACTTAAATATTGCTCCAAGCTTCTTTAATTATGAAAATGCTTATATTCCACAAAACTGTTGGCAAATAGAAAAGCTGAACATTTCAAAATATTTATTTTGTTTTTTATTATAATTTTATCTATTACACAACCTATACTCGTTTGCTGATTTTCTAATAATTTGTTAATTTTTTATTTATTTTCATATATATTAAAACTTAAATATTGCTCCAAGCTACTCTAATTATGAAAATGCTTATATTCCACAAAACTATTGTCAAATAGTTTTTGTTTTTTATTATAATTTTATCCATTACACTACCCATACTCGATTTTCCAATAATTTTGTTTATCTTTTTATTTATTTTCATATATATTGAAATTTAAATATTGTTCCAAGCTATTCTAATTATGAAAATGCTTATATTTCACAAAACTATTGGCAAATAGAAAAGCTGAACATTTCAAAATATATATTTTGTCTTTTTTTATTATAATTTTATCCATTACACAACCTATACTCGTATGCTGATTTTCCATTACTTTGTTATTTTTTTTATTTATTTTCATATATGTATATTGCATGAAAGAGATTTACCTACCAGTAAAGAGATTTATATGGAAGCCGCATGTATACAGTACCTGAGGAAATAAATTTAAACATTTACAATTCTTACCATAAGAATTCAAATCCGTTTATAAAATAACAGGCAATTAAGTTTTGGAAACAAACAACTGCTGTGAAAGCATAAGTGTAATTTATTTTTCCCAAATAAAAAGTTACATATGTGTGTATATATTATGAAGTATATAAAGTGCAAGTAGTTCTTAAAAAATAGTTTATTTATACATATAATAAAAATAATAATATATAATATAATTTCACTTGTGTTCAAGAAAAGCAACGATGTAAGTGTGGCCTCGTGTTACGTATACTGAAGGTATACCGGATAGTATACACTCAGGATACATTCAGTATACGTATACGAAGTTGCACATGTTCACAACAATAACACAAGAATCCACATCACTAAATGCAAAACTAACGAATTAAATGGATTACAAACAACGATAAAGATGACGAAAAATAGTAGATTATGAACACTGTTATTATTGCCATTCCAGTTTATATAAAACGAGTCACAATTTATATTTTGACAATGTTGCTCCATTCACTGCAATTTCCTCCATCTGTTGGGATTTATGTATATGGAAAAGTAATGCGTTGTCGAGTGTTGTCAAATATTTAAATGACGCCTTCAATAACAATCCACTAAAAACCGTTAACTAAATTAATATATTAATAATTGTTGAATTCTTATTTATTTTATAAAAAAATTAATCGGTAATTTAATTAGATGACGACTTTTCGAGATAAACTTTTATAATACGCATTCACAATGACTGACGTTACTGCTCCGGCGATTGAGCAGTAACTAATGAACATGGAAATCAAGGAAAATGCAAGCACTCTTTACTTGTGAATTTTCATCGTCCTTTTTCAGTTGCTTCTCTCGCTCTTTTACCTATTTTACTTCCTTGCCACAAATTTGTTTTCACATTACCTTACCAAAGGATTTACGTCGCGAGTAAATTGAAGGGAGTACAGAGAGCGCCAAATAAGGAAACATATGAGAGAGGTATAGAAAACGTAACGTGGAATGAAGGACATAATGTTTACCACACTTTATTACAATCTGTTCTCATCCATAGTTGAACGCAATGAGTTTAGTTCCGACATTATCTGATGTAATCTAAAAGGAATGCACATTCAATAAACGAATTAGATGGTGAAGAGGAAACAGAAACAAAACAGAGAGCGGTTTGCGTTTAGAGAGTTTTTGAGAAGTCTGAACTTTAGAAACACGTAGCATTACTATCGTATAGCTATACGCCGGTATAATAAACAAAGCGCAAACATATAACGGCGAAAGCCAGACAATCTAAATTGGTGTTTACAACAATACGACAAGATTATAAAACTCATGTCACACTTGTAGAAATTTGACTTTCTGTTGCTTTTGGTAATGATAAACTTTGCAATGTCGTTAGGCAAAATTATAGCGAATAGAGGGAAAGAATATTTATTCAGTTTCAGTTCGGCCAGTTTGAATGCTCTGACGTTATTTCATTTAAAACTTTAACATAATTTCTTTAACTTCTCTCAGGTTGCATTAACAGCAATTCTGGTAACGTCAGTCACCATTTCACTACGTATTTCCCATATAAAAGCGTAGAATTAAATTCTCTTCCGTTTGTTATAGTTCCTTCAATTTATTTAGAACTTACATAATCATTGAATTTTTTACAGTTGTACGACGTTGCTGTTGTGCAATCAATTGCTAATGAATTGAGACGACAAAATGGTGGCGTATGGCAATATAATTTCTTTCGGTTATATGACAGAAATACTTCCATTTTGCGCATACATGCACAAACAATCCTTTTTGGTGCAATTAGACACAGTTATCCTTCGTAAATCTGGAAAATACAAGTGTTGAAATTTAAAATTAATTAATTATTCAACCAATGTATTTATATGGTAGAAATATTAATACAACTTTTCTTACAATTTCTTTAGAAAATATGTAATATCAAAACCTTGATAAGCAAATATACTACATGAATATATGCCTATATTTCAGTGCCGTGAATACTTTATTAGTATCGCTTACTCTTAATTAGTCGCTTAATTATTATTGTGTCTCACTCAGTACTATAAAATCACTCATTTTACATAAGTGTTACATATTTACAAGTAAAGTGTACAAAGTGAAATTGCCATAAATTTCTATTTTTATGGGCTCTTTAAAAGCTTGGTTTATAAATGACTATAATATTTGGATACTAAACAAGGTGGCCATCTTTCTACGCCATTGCAATGGTTTCGAAAATTTTCTACGCCAACCCCAGAAATCTCATTCAAATTGTCACTTTTTGGTATTGTACATATTTTTTGTCTAAATGCGTTTTTTGTGCTTACGGATATAAGAGAACAGGTCTTCTAATCTCTCTAATCACCCTTTGTTCCAGGAGCACAAAAATACTCTCGCTTTTACAGATAAACTTATGCACAAACTTCATATACATACATGCATTCATGTCCATGTACAAACTCATTTGTACTTAGTTATTCATTTATTTAGGTATACTACAGCACCAGTCATACACATTGTATAAACAGGGATACATGAGCGAAAACATATTTTTATCCGCAACAAAAACACCTTCACGTTTGTGCATTTAATAGGAAGGACCTTTGGGATCCAGTGTGGCTTTTTGCGGCTGTGGTAGCATTTGGTCTATACTTATACCCCACTTTATTTACAATCCAATGTCTTGCAACTTTATAGACCGTCAACTACTCAAACGATCTAATGCGTGAGATAAAATTCAAAATTTATAATATTGCACAATTTACCCAATATAAAGCGCAAACTTATGAGTTCAAAGAGTACGTGCCAGATTTGCGTGTGTTTTTCGGTAAGTACTCCCTCACTCTACCCATTACAGTTTGTTGCGATTACATGGCGGCTGGCAAACGGCACACGGCAATTGGCAAAGAAACCATCACCAGCAAGTTGTGCTCCTGTGTGCGGTGATTCCATTGATACTGTAGACTTCAGAAGCACAGTACATCCACAATGAACATCCGGTGTTTCACAGAAGTCAGCCAAAATTCTCTCCCTTAGCAGCTACAACCACAGCCATCAAATATATCGTTTACTTGAACAGCATCAGCTCAAAAATTGAGCTTAAACAACCCGAATCATAATTATAGGGTAGTGTTTTTCCTTATAGGCATATATGGGGGTAAGTTTTCGGTCAAAATTGATTCTGTGGGATTCTTGATGTATAATTACATTAGGTAAACAAGTTTCCGTATGAAATGAGATTTTCAGAGATTTTCCACTGATCATTATACCTTCTTCTTGATTGGAGTTGCAAATGCTCAGCTTTTGAGGAATGTCATAAATATGAAGCTAATTAAGTAAAAATTTATTTATTATGGATCATGGGAGATCGAGAAATTATTCTATGATTTCCCTTCAACGGAATGGTTTATAGTCTCTTATTATTATCTGCTATGTTACTTAGTTGGTTTTGAGTATAACTATTAAGAATTTTATAATACTTCTGTAAGCGTGGAACCTCAAAGGGGATAAATTCATGTAAACACACAGCATGTCATGTATGAGCAGCATGTTGATTAATAATATTGTTTTTGAATGTGAGTACGTACAAAGATTGTATATGAATATATATATGTATGTATGTATACATTTATAAGTAATTGTGGTAATTGAAACTTTCGCAATGTTAGTGAAAACAGTCAGTAAAAATTTCTTGGTGGCTTCCCATTTGTGGTTTTCGTTCTACCTTGTCATAAACTTTAATATAAGCCAAAAAAGTTGTCTTAAGCTAAGTTTCATTAATCGCATAGAATAGTGAAAGAAAAACAACTGAAGTTATATAAGTTGCAAAAGTTTTAGAATTAATTTTGTCAATGCAAATAAATATACAACCATCGTTATAGAGGATGAACTGAAAGCAACACAACTTTTCATTATTGTTACATTGAAAGAAAAATAATATAGTTTACTAAATAGGATCACCAAACATATACTGGTTGTGTTTAAGTTTCCACTGTTAAACTAATTTGGATAATTTCCAAACAGTAACATTAAATTAATTTACGTAAATATACGCCGAAATAATAATTCACTCGTAATTTCCAAGAAAATACTTGTCCATCTTTTATATATGTAATTTAATAAGTAAAGTAAGTAATAAATTAAGCCCACAGTAAAGCAGTATTATATATTCCTTATTTGAACTTTGTTAAATTGGTTTTTAGGCATACAAAGAGTACATATTATTGAAAATTCCTTGGAGATTAGTAATATTAACGTATTTATTGCAATACATAAACTATTTGTAAAACATTATTATCTAAGCTAATCCAAACTTTAGAGCTGATTTAGTGACTGAAATTAAGTAAATATTTTAGCAATTCTTTATTTTGTCAAATGTCTATTGCAAAGTTGCTAGTATATTTTCTAAAATTAAATGCCTACAATGCCTCAGTTAAATTTCATGAAAACATATAAAACATTTCAAAGATATATAATATAGAACAGCCAAAGTTATACTAATTCTTATTTTACTAACAACATTAGTTTCAATAAATCTTTATGAATGACTGCCCCTGATAGAATTGCAGAACTATTGGATAAATAAATATATAGGAATGATAATCAGCTTTTTATTAGCTGATATTATTATAAATTAATGGACCTAAGTTCCACATTAATAATTGTAAATAATATATATTAAAATAATTGCAAAATTCAGTTTAATAAAAAAATTTAGTGTGACTATTGCGTTGCTTGAGTACGGACCTGCCCTAACAAAAGTTAAGGAAAGCGAAAACCATTCGTACGTATATCATTACTTTAAACAAACTAGCCATAAATAGACATGCTCATATGCATATGTATATGCTTGTACATGTATGTGTAATAAATAGGTCACTCAACTGTATGACAAGTAATCCAATAAAACGAGCTGAAATATTATATGGCAATTTGCCTTAGTAACGCAATCGGTTTTAATTTTATGATTATTTTATGGTCATAGTAATTTACGTTACGTTACAGTGCCGTTGTTAAAATCGTAACTCCCTCATTACATTAATACGTGTATTTATATAATTGGATTATTTTAGATGTACGTTCGTAGATGTATAATATTAAGAATATGAAGAAGCATAAATGGTATTGTATACAAAAATAAAAATAAAATAAAGAACATTTGTAGTCTTAAAGACTTAAATATAACATTTTTAAAAATAAATAGTGCCAATAATTAAATTAATGATGTGGTTTTGATGTAGTTAGGCTTTGATAAAATTGTACTTAAGTCATTTCGTAAAATTCGGTGTATTGCACTTGTCTAACGAAAATATTTCAAATATAATCAATTAATCGGATTGTAGGAGATGGTGCCGCATTTCAAATTTCGAATGATTCGAATCAAACATTGACGACAATGTAATGTTCAATTATAAAATTAACTGTCTGTTCACCGCAATTATTTGGAATTATAATAATGAAATATTATTCTATATATTATTTATTTATATACTATTTTCTCCTTGTTGACTGACAAAATCATTATAATTATTATTAATTAGCAAATGTACACTAGTGCAAGGTATGTGTTAAAGGGAGAGACGTTTACATCTCTCCGTCCACACATTATGGAGAGAATCGAACATTTTATGATATTAGCGGTTCAAATGTAGGAAACTTGAGAGATAGATAGAGATCGAACAGAGAGAAAGCTTCGCCACCACGTAAAACTAGTATTTATTGGTGTTGCACAGCTGATCGAGCAGTATCTCTTATAAAGGTGATCAGATTTTTACTGACCAATACTGTAGCCATAATGATTTTGACATTTGTGGTTTACTGATAATAAAATATTACATTACTAAAAATCGTATTACTCGGTCGCAAAAATGAAGTTTTAGTAAGGAAATTAATAATAATATTCACTAAGAGACAGAAAGCATATAATATAATTTTACATAGACACACAGGCTTAGCGAGAGAAACACTTTAAATTCAAATCGTAATGACCACAAACAATTAGCTACATACATATATATGTGGTATTAGCAATGAAATGCTGTGAGAAATACCTTGGTTCGCCTTTTACTTATCTTGGAAAGCTTAGTTGAATTTACAGACCAAATTAAAACGGAAACATTATCCACACTATTTGGTCGCCCAAAGCAGTCAACCGTATTCATACTGTTACAGAGTGTCACAGCATTTAAGTGGCATCAGCGGTGGCAGTTCTCGCACGTAACGCATTCACATTTTGTTAAATTTATAAAATTTAGTTTTAAAAATTGAGATTTGAGCAATTGCTTTTTAGGTTTCGTTTAATTTTCACACTTTTAATTGCAGGAAATAACTATAATACATAACTTTTTGCTTCTTACTTGTTTGGATATCGATTCTAGCTGGTTTTATGGTATTTGACAGATGATTTTATGAGAGATTTTTGCCGATGTTCGCTCTTTTCAACGTTTAGCGTACATATGAGCTGTTGTGGCAGCCGCGCGTTCAAAACTCGCTCGAATGATAGCCAAGCCATTGCGGTAGCAACCAACATTCGGCATGCGCCCGATTTTTTATTCACATGTACTTACGGGTGCACGGGAGAAACGCCATCGACGAACAGTAGCTGGCTAGCCTCAAAACAAATATCTGCTATCAGGGGGATTTTCGATGAACTTACGTGCGTATCTAACAAATATACGTAACTTTTTGAAAGTGAAAAAGCAAACGACAAGGGCAATGGCAACAGAAAAGGCGAAAAATGAGAGTTGCGCCGTTGGGTGTCGCCGCTATTGTTATTATTGCTTTATTGTACACGAACATTCGTAGGTGTACGACGTTACACCGATACACACCAATACCAACAAAGAGCTTGTATGTACACATAAGTATGAATTTATTCTGTCGGTTTGGGAGTATCCGTGTGTTTACATTTTTCCAGACGAAAGAGATTCCACATGTGTATAAATGTACTCACGCTGACAATGAACAATAGAAATATCCCTCTTCCTATTAACATCTTTCGAACCAAAATTACCCTTTTTCTAAGGTCCACGATAACATGTTTAGAAATATGTATGTATATAAAATGAATTGAAAATAATAATAAATTTCTGTTTTCTTAAATTTTATCGCCATTCAATGTTTGATTTTATTTCAATTGTAATTAAAATTCACTCTTCTACTTTGAACTTTTTTGCGCCCGCTCCCAAATTTTGAGGGTAATTTTAAATCCTCTTCATTTCTACAGGGGAAATTATACATGCAACATTACAGAAGCGTCACTGTAAAGTTGTAAAAGTTCATCAGCAATGCTTTTTGTGCAGAAAAGTTCGAGTGTAGTGCTTTTATCGAATAGCACTTTCCAACTGTGAACAACTGCAAGCATGTATGTATGTATGTATGGTAGGTATTATATATTTAGATATGTGCTAGTTATTTACATTAAAAAATAGTTTCAAGTTGAACGCAGTTTTCCACCCTTATTTGCGAAATTTTATGTACACATAAGTGACAGAAGAATATTAGCAATTTTTGTATTTAAACAATATATGTATGTACATAATACATATGTACATAACAATTTTATATTTACACCATCAGGGAAAGGTTCAGATGGTCACATGTGTTTCCAAGTGAATTTTGTTTGTTTTTATTTCCTGAAGGAAGGTTTGCATTATGAAGTTGGAGATATAGAAATTGTTAATTAATTTTGGGCAAAATCATTAAAATATATCTAATTAAATAATTCGTTTCATTAATAATTAATTTTTTGAAATGATATTTTTAGCGTTTATTTAATGTATGGTTATTATGATTCCCTTGGGGACGGTACAATTTTGATTATGTGTAAATTATTGTTTTTTTTTAAATTAAAAATGGGAGTGTGCAATATCTTGTTTGATAGGTTAAATTAACAATTATTATTCAACAACAATTTTGTTTCTAAATCAAGATGTGGAATAAGGAAAAAATTGCGAAAGTGAAAACGCATTAAATGTATGTAGTGTAATAAGATTCCAATCAAATCCAATTCTCTAATTTCCAATTCTCTCGCTTATGCTCATGAAATTTGAAATTTTATATTTTCACTTGGATTACTTTAAATATATAGTTGTGCTCTTTGTACTATTTTTACACCTTGCCATGATCACCTCGGTATCACACAAGTAATAGGAACAATAAAAATAGGGGTAATAGATAATTCATACTGCGATTTGAGTATACTTTTGCTTGGCTTTGTCAGATATTGCCTTTTACACATTCAACCCTCAAATCTAACGTTAGCAAGGACATTTGATAATGTTCTTTGCTGATGGAGACAGCTAATGGTATAGTTGCATCCAGTAGCGAATATAATTGTGTTGCATTCACATACAGTGTAATGTTTACGATTATGAATGAAGTCACTAGAACGTAATATATATATATTTGTAATTAAATATTTCGCTTGAAACAAACTTGATTACTAGATAGAAATTAACATTGCTAAAATATTTATTTTTTATAATAAAAATAAATAAATAAATATACTTATTACCGTATTGCATTACCATAAAAACTTGAGTTTCATTTTGTACGCGTTTTTGGATAACTGTTTTTTCTGACGTTATTTCACTCTTATTCCACTAAAAATGCATCTTTCTTACTTGATGGTTATCATAATTTTAACAAAAAAATATTAACGTAATATATCTTTATAAAAAATTAGTTGCATATTTAATGATTATGCTAAATTTAATATTCAGTAATTAAGAAGATCTACCAAAATGGCACACTGTTAATCTGAAAACGTTGTATATCGGGGATGTGCAGCCTTCGTCATATCACTTTCCTCGATTGGAGAATTGTGTACTTGTGCATATCTACCCCTAATTGCATACTCATAAAAACTACTATTTTGTTGAAGGACATCCACATAGCAAAAAAGATACAAAACAAAAAGGAAAGTAATAAAAAAGATGCAATGAACAAAGCTGTATGTGAAGTGAAATGTATGAGCAGCAGGCAATGCGCTTTACCCTTCATAATAATTGCATCTCTTTTTTTCCTCTTCTTCCTTCAAATGCAGAACGTTTTCTACCTCAGAATTTTTCATTTTTTGATTTTATTGTACAAGTCGAATAACATACGCTTAAAACTACAAATATAATGAATATACAAAAATTAATATTTTTTTTTTGTGTTTTTTAAAACAATTAGAACTACTTTTTAATTGTCTTACTATAATGAACTTCTTAAAGTAGTTTCATACTCAAGAAGCTAGCTTACAAAAAAAAAAAATTCAAAAGTTGATAAAAATTGATAAGTAAAATATTATTCATCTGCTTTGATGAATCTAAGAGATATTATTACCAAATATAAATAAGTTACCACTAGTCTACATTATAAAATACATATTTCTTATGCTTTTAAAATTTCGTGTTTAATAACTATTTTTCGGAATACTGGACAACATTATAGATATAAATATAAACAAATATATTTAAATGAATTTCGTAGATTCTTCAGTACATTTTACAATTAACTGTAAAGTTTAATGGCATCTAGTCCAAGCAAATGAGACCTAATTCCACAGTTTCGTCAAATACAATTATTTGTCAGAGTTTGAAGTATTTGTTTAACATTTAACAAAAGAACAATATAACTACAAAACGGCGCTTCATAAAGAACTACAGTTTTAAAATAATTCTGACGCATTCAAGAGAAATTAGCAATACAAAACAGATACAAATACATAAACTAAGACAAAATAAATTTAAATTCAAATTGCTGCACCCAAAAACCTCTATCAGGACAGACCGACGAAATCAGCGTCGGTAAAATAAAATATATTTAAATATCGTCGGGTTTGATGAAATCAACGAATGGGAACAACGAGCACTTGAGGAAAGAAGCGGCGACTTCTAATTGTTGAGAATTCAAAGTTGGCAACAACGCGATTCACCGAATGGTCGCTTCGACACTCACTCAAACTTTTCTTAGCGCTATTTGCGCTTTTTTTGCGCAGATTACAAAAGCAGTTCAAACTGTTATTTTTAATGAGATAACAGCTGTTTCAACTGCTTTGACATCAATGGGCGTGGTTAACGAGTTGAAAGCGCTGCTTGTCCTTAGGTTTTTTTGAAAACGAGAATTCCGGTAGATTTCATTAAGGACCAGGCGAAATCAGCTATAACCAAAACAGATGCTACAACATTTTTCGTATATCTACCTTATTCTATTTAACACACTCGCTGAATCTTCGTGCATAAACACAAAATTTAGGTAAAAATAGTGTAGCCAAACTGCAATGCAGCTCATGATGGCAGAGAGAATGCGATGGAAAATACATTGTTTGCATGTAGTGAGCCCAAGTTGCCTTTTCACTATGGCGGTATGTGGTAGCCATATTTTCACAAGAGTGAGACCGCATTATTGCTTGAGGGGGACAAACTGCTGTATCTTTGAAGGCAGCGCAGTTTAGTGTGCAGTAAGCGTCGATATTCATTGCTAGCCTTTTGGGGACGGGCAAAATCGCTCAGGGTTCAATAAATGCCGGACATACATTTGGGAGTATTTAGTAGCGACGCAGCATATTCTAAAAAAAGAACAAAAAACGAAAGAACACTGGTAAACAATTTACTAAATGCTCGGTCGTGCTTGATAAAGAGAAGCATTTGATTGCGAAAATATGCAGACGAATGTGGCGAACAAAGTTACCGTAGTTTGAGTTTGAGGAGAGCAATTATGGGCATGCCAAGTGTGAATGTGAGAGCAGTATTTCTTGGCGCACCAAAATATTGAGACTTTACTCGATACATATTATAAAGTTTTGAGTGATTTAAATGTATACATATGTACATATGTTTGTATATTTTGTGTTATATTAAGAAATATTTAAATATAGATGAAGAAAATTTTTGAAAATGTTAAATATTTAATTAAAAATTTGACCAGAAACTAGAGGTTTCCGCGAGTACATGTTTGACTTCACAAGATTTCTCCTATTTATAAATAACGATATGATTTCGTCTAATAAATACATATATTTATTTCTATTTACAACTATGGAAACCTCCAAATAAACGTTATTAGGAAGATTTTAAAATTACATTACATATGAAAACAATTTAATTAGTGGCATATTCATAGTGTTAAATGAAGGCGTTTTTGTGGGTCTCATAGTATTTTAATAGTATGCTTACAAGCTTCATGTTTAGTATCGGATTTTACTAGATTCATTGTCAAAATTTTCTTTTGATTCCATTTTTTCAAAGATGTGGTTATATGTACATATGTATGTATGTGACACAATTTGACAATAAAAGAGTGTAAAATTATCCAACTGGCATACGATATCGTTGTACCAGTATTATAATAAGAAAATAATTAAAGTTATCTCATATAAACCCCATTTATGTATGATAATAAATAGGAGGAACTTTCAAAATCATCAAAAGAAATAAGGTTTTTACAGAAATTTCAAAAAATTTTGAATATTTAATGAAATTCGGTAATTGCTCCTCGGCACAATCCGAAAAATTTACATTGGTGGAAATTGGGCAACGGGAAATTATATTATAAAAATTAAATTCGACACAGAGGATCAGCGTAAGGAGAGGAATTTGTGGTTCTAAAATATTCGGAAAGTATCTCCTTCCCTAATAGGTTAAATGTACATATTTCAATAACTACTAAAGCTATGTCATCAAACTTCCATTCAATTTTCACATCGCCTGAATAATAAAATTGTATTGTAAAGATGGTACTACAGTTGCAAAAAATTTTATTAATATCTTTGTTAACGGATGGATGTACACCTGTATTATATAAATCGTGTATAGTATAAATCGGTCAATAAGAGTAAAGATAGATAAATTGAGGTGAGATAAATTTAAAAAATTACATGGACATATTTTTTTCGATAAATTGTGTTTAGTGATAAATGGGTGAAATCAGTCTATGAATTATCACATCCCCTACTAAAATAGTGATTTTGATGGACTTTATGTTGAATATATCAATTATCTTAAAACATTGCGTGGATACATGCTCTCATACTTTAGTTGTATTCCAAAGGCAATAAATATATAGTGACTTTCGACTTTATATCTCAGTCTATACTGTTTATATTTATCAATTATTAGATGTTTCAATGTATTTTTAACTATACCCCCTAATACAATGATACTTGCTCTGTTTGGCTTTTTCCTCATATACCCAATTATTGAATTTCGTTTTCGAATTTGTATTGTATACACTAGGGCTCTTAAAATTATTCGAATAACCCGAAAAGCTATTATTCGAATATCCGGATTGTAACCGTTCGTATGAATATTAACCGATTAATCAATCGCAATGTTACGACTATTCGAATTTGTTCTACTATGATTATTCGAATAGTTGTCCTGCTGCGACTATTGCTGCGAGTTTGAAATCCAAGCAGCCTTTGATTTTTGTTTGTTTTTATTTGTGCAAATGTCAATTGTGTGCATTTTTTGTGAGTTTCGCTTTTTTTTAATAAAAATAGAAATTTAATGAACTTCCACTATTCGAATAGTCGACAACGAACGGTTAACAGGATAGTCGGAAATGAGCGGTTAATGGAATAGTCGACAACTTACGACTATCCGGATACTGCAAACCGAATATTATTATTCGAATAACGCCCTATCCGGATAATTCGGTTAGTCGAATACCAAGAGCTCTAGTACACACTTATGTCGATTAAGATATCTCAATAGAAATAAATGTTAATTGTAACATAACTACCATATAACCGTCTCAATATGACAAATATAGTGGGAGTGATTTATGTTAGTTGTTTTGTTCTAAATAAATTAAGTGAGTCTATGATTATGTATAAGTTAATGATATATCAAATATGATTTGATTGATCAATGTTTAACAATTTTTCGAACAACGAATGAAGATCGAAGATCGAGAGTACAGAATATTCGGTTACAATTAAACTTAGCCCCTCCTGGTTATATAAAATCTTTTTTGCAGCATTCAGCAGCATTTCATATTTTGTTTCATTTTATATACATACATATTCATAAATATTAATATATTTATATGTATATATATTAATAAAGAAATATCTAAGCGTCCAATATAAATATGTGAAAATTAACTAAAAAATTACTATCAACTACTAAAAGTTTGCGTAGTAAATGCTGCAATTTATCGCTCATTGGGTCCCATAATAAAGCTTTATTACGAGTGTAAAGTTTAGTTCTATATGCGAATATATTTTGTAACTTAATCTATTTGTTCTATGACATAGTGAAGCTTTGCACGAAACTAAAGAACCTTCTAACACTTTTAGAATCAATTATAAACAATTCAATTTGGCGTAAATAGTTACCCGATTGTAAATCTTAGTGTAAGAAGGCTATAGAAAATGAATCTATCTACCTACTGGAATGAACAGTAATAACACAGGCCAACACTCAATTTGCTTCTTTGAATTTATCAACTGATTCTAGTTAATTTGGGGGTGCTGAATTCAAATCTAAATTTAATTTTATCGGGCTGTGTAATAGGTTTATAGAAATTTATCATGAATACATAGTATAACGTAGAGAACTATACACTTGCATACCAGAACTCCCCTTAGACGTGTTAACTAAGATGCACACTTGTGTGGTGTTCTTTATAGTGGAGAAGCAAGCTGGTAAGTGTATTGTTTTATATAAATGTTCGCATGGTTGGTCGCCAGCACCATCAGCAACATTTATTTAGCAGTTTATGGGCAACTAATAGCAATTATGAGCGTATTTTACTGTTCAATAAATAATTATTTAAACATTTTAACAGTTTGATGTTACTCCACATCGCAAGCAAGCCCAAAGTAGATGACTTTATGCCTTCTAGCTTGTGACAACATTGCAAGAGTCGGCACTACCGCCGCTATTTGATCACATTTCGCATAATATTATAACGAAAATTGTTGAATTGACAACTTGTTGATAATTAAAACAGCAATAGTAATACAAATAGATGAATTCCGCGACTAAACAAAAAATGTATAACTACAGTTCATTTAGCTGAGTGTGTTAATTTATTATGGCAGGCAACATTTTAATTTATTATTTTTCATTATATCGATACATATTTATAGCGCATGTAACGTTCAAAATATGACTGCTATTTATAACTATCTCCATAAAATTTCAAATTTCATATAATTATTGTTATTATAATCAATTGTTAATCAAGCTGTTATATGTGTACGCACATATAACCCTTTTCGGCGAGAATTTTGTTAATGATCAATAATTGGAACAATGGTTTATATATAATCGAAAGTGTTTGAACCGATTCTAAAAAACAGA
Source organism: Zeugodacus cucurbitae (assembly GCF_028554725.1). Taxonomy (NCBI): domain Eukaryota; kingdom Metazoa; phylum Arthropoda; class Insecta; order Diptera; family Tephritidae; genus Zeugodacus; species Zeugodacus cucurbitae. Next base: position 42,466,635 of record NC_071667.1, read on the forward strand.
TGTATTCCTATCAAGCAGTTTCATAAAGACATAGTATATAATTTAAAGGAAATTAAAATAAAATAAATAAAATTAAGTATAGCTAGACACATTTTTTGTATATTCTGAAGGATTGTAACAAATCCATTTGGTTTTAAATAACGCCTACTTAAAAATCATTTTGAACTGAGCACGTTATCGCGATTGAACCCTTCTTAATTAGGGGAAAACTTGATTCAACTGAAATAAACTAAAACTGATACCATGTCATAACGCAGATTTCGTTAGTAGGTTCGAAGTAAGATTTGCAAATTTGTTGTATTTTTTCAAAAAAGGGTAGCTCCTAATTAAAACATAGTCAATATGCTATTTTCCATTCCATTGATATTATGAGCACGTAAGCAAAGAGTTCTATTCTATATATGAGGCATTCTCTCTATTAGATTATTAGGTAGATTAGATTCAAGTACGTAATTATTTTAAATAAAAAACAAAAACCAAAAAAACAAAAAAAATTTGAAAAATTCAAAAAAAAATAAAAAAAAAATTAAAAAATAAAAAGAAAACAAAAAGGGATTAAATGTCGGCTACGTCCACGTCGTTAATCCTGGGTTACGCTAAATTCAGATAATAATAGTGCATAAATCAATGATTTTTCATCATGTTCTGAGTTGGTTTTTTATTTGTAGCTCATACAAATATTGCTGTCCCAAAATTCCCTTTGGGGGGTAAAAAGGTGATGAAATAAGGAACATTTTAAGATATTTTCGAAAAATATCGATGCCCCTTTGGGTTAAAAATTCAAAAATTTTTTTTTTTCATTTTTTGCTATGAAATATTAATTTTAAAAATTTTTACGATACACAGATTTAAAGTTTGAGAAATTCTGTACAAAAAAAGTCAAATGGTGTTTTAAAATTTGTTCATTAGTTTTAAAGTTATGGCAGTTCCAAAATTTTTGTACAAAAAACTTTGGCCCCTTACAGTATGGCAACCTCGCGTTACACAGACCTAACACATTATGTTTTATTTTAGGTTCTACATATACTATAAGATATATCATTGACAAAGAAAATAAAGAACTTTTTTTCAAGTGGCTTTTTTTTCAGAGAATGCCTCATATAGGTTATTCCCAAACTATCGATTCCGGTAAGTTTGTATAGCCATCTATCCGTATTTCCGCACATAATGCATTATTGGGGAAAATATATAATTTGTATGTAAATTACTGAAAAGAAATAGTTATTAACATTATTATTAGTTTACTTTTAAATTTAATTTCATATCTTATCACTTGAACAAATATCTATACATACAGTGGAACTTCCATAAATCGAACTTCTATTACTCGAAGATCTCCATAATTCGAACTTTTGAACTGGCAGTAGCGTTTAGAAATCAAATTTCATACAAATTTCCTTCCATAACTCTAACTTCTCTAATTCGAAGTTCTCCATAACTCGAACTCTTGAATTGGCAATAGAAATCAAATTTCATACAAATTTCCTTCCATAAATCGAACTTTTCGACAAGGGCAAAATAAAAAATATAAAATTTTACTATCAAGGCAGAATTTTAAATATCGTATGGAGATTAACAAAAAATATGGTATTATACTTATTGATTGCATAAATCATGTAGCAAGGGCATGGGATACAGACGACAAGAGCCGGACAATTACAAACTGCAACAACCAAAACTACCGAATACATGTTTTAACGTATGTACATAAAACTTTATGCGAAGTAAATAAATAAGGCTGGGTATAAACCTACATGTTACGCCTTTTTGAAAAAGTTTATGTTTTAATGAAAATCCTATAACTCGAAGTTTTTTTGTGGATTATGGTGATTCGAGTTAGAGAAGTTCCACTGTAGTAGTTTTATACTCTCGCAACAAAGTTGTTTAATAGAGTATTATAGTTTGGTATATAGTAAAATTTAGATATCTTAATGAAACCATTGCCACGCCCACAAAATGGCGAAAACAGAAAACATAAAAAGTGCCATAACTAAGCTATAATTAAGCTATGAAGTGAAAATAGGCTTTTGGCACATATCTGAAAACTACTAAAACTATATCAACCAAACTCTGTACAATATTTCCTTTAGGTACTACCTTATACAGTCCAAAAATGGACAAAAGTTATGTTGAAAACCACTAAAAAAGCTTTAATTCAGCAAGGAAAAACAACAGAAACCTTAAACTTCTTCATAAAGAAGGTACAAAAGGGCTGCATTCAAATTGGTATACAAAATCTTAAATGGGCGTGCCTCCGCCCACTTATGGGTGAAACTCTCCGAAACTAATCGACCAATTTCAGTGAAATTCGTTTTGTAACATTTTCCTTGCATCCCAATGACTTGTTGTGAAAATAGGCCAAATCAGTTCACAACCACTCCTACTTCCTATATACCAGAACTGAATCCTTTATTTTACAATATACAGTAGTTTTCCGATATAACGAATATTCGCTTTGACGAAAATCGCTTATAACGAACAAGCCAAATTTTTACATTGAGTACCTTAAATAACGAGCATCGCGGTTTTGTATGTACTCGGTATAACGAACAACATAAATAAGACATATGTAGAACGAGTTAATAATCAAATAAAATTGTGGTAAAAACAGAATTAAAAATATATCTTGAAAAAATTCAAAAGAAATATTCAAATTCAAAAAATGAGTACAAGAACGAAATTGAATTTGATAAAATACGAAAATAAATCCTCGTATTCCAACGAAGCGAACGGCGATTAATCAAGTATTACTATTGAAAAAATACATATTTTGATCTCGTATAGCGTAATAAACAATTTATTAAACTGCAATTTATGGATATTTAACTCATTTTTATTGAAAAACATACCTCTAAGTGAGTACTAAATTAACGACTAATACGATGTAACGAACATGGCTGACAATTAATGTGTTCGTTATTTCGGAACTGTATAAAGTATGCACTAGCGAAGATATCGGAACAGAACTTTGCATAAATACGGCATTTATAGTGTGGCACCCCCTTTCTAAAATTCGAATTCGGTCCATAGGTTTTTAAGGCCCCTTATATCGAACATGAGGACATATCTTCACCTAGCTCCCATATACCTAATAAATATTAGGGTTTCCAACTTTCAATGGACTTTATACCATATACATATATGACGAATATGTGGGTCAAATTATGTACTAAATTAATACAATTAAATAAATAAAGAAATTAAAATAAAGAGTATAAAATGTTCGGTCACAACCGAACTTAGCCCTTCCTTACTTGTTTTTTATTAAAGTTAATAGGTAGGCAACTTAATGAACCCTTTCGACCACAATATCTGATTTTTTCGTTTATTCGAAGCTTTAATAATTTAAAACGTAAATAAATTTGTTATTTTTCATATCTGCTAACCATTAATCAAATCTATAATGAATATTACAATCTATTTCTCTTACTCCTTCAATAAGTGCTATTCAAATATTTTACAATTATCACTTTCTAAATAAAAAAAAAATTATGAGTAGTGCGCGGGTACTCTTCTATATATGAAAAGTGCACTGATGGCAGCACTTCAGAAATAATATAAATAATTTTGAAACAACCTCGCTTCCCAAATACTTATATGTACACTCATACACCCCTCTCTGCCTGCCAAGGGCCAATGTAAAATTGTTGCATTTGTGCATTAGCGGCTATCGAAATCAATTGAAGCTCCTTGATTTAAATGTTTATATTTTTAAGAGTTAAAAGTCAAATACATTTTACAGCTATGGAAGATACCAAAATTTAGCGGAGTTTCGGTTGATTGTTGTACAACACATGGCTATAATTGAATTATAATATATGATGTGTTTTTGAAAACTATCGATTTCTTGTAGAATATGCAGAACAATTCTAAGGAAATCAGTTGGTTTGTCAATCATGGCAACTAATAAAGTTGTCTTATCTTATCTTATCTTATCTTATTCAACTGAGTGCTGTCAATACTAAATTTTTTTTTGATAGAAAGAAAAATTTATTACATTGCAAATGTTTTAAATTTGTTACGACTCTTTATAATTATATATAAATATTTAAGTGGTTCAATTTACATTAACTTCTAAACGTAAATTGCAGTTCGAAAATACTTAACTCGTATGTTATTTTATTACAAGTATTTGCATTTTTTAAAGACATTGATTTACTTATGATATATTTTAATAAAATTAATTTGCTCTAAACCATACATAGAAAAAACAGAGTTGACTTAATAATCAAGTACGTGTTCTTAACATTTTATATATTTTTATTCCAACAAAATGTTTTTATGAGCATGAAAGATCACTTATGTCAAGAGGTTATGAAATAATAATCACAGAATAATGGCTTACGAAAGCTCTTTCAGTCATTTTAATTAATAGCATTGCAAAATAAATATATGTAAAAATCGAAGAATTTTTAAATAATAGTACAAGATACAAATTATTTTCATTTTCATTTGAAATTTCGCACTAAGACGCAGTAATCTTGAGGATCTTTAGTAAATTGTTTAGTGACCATATTTGATAAGAAATTCTTATTTAAAAACGTAAAATTATGTATTTTATGGAAAAAGCTGGCCCGACATCGGTTGTATAAAACTATGTGTGTACATATGGTACTATTTTATCATTATTGTCATCGTTATTTTAATTTCATTTCCATGTTTATTACAATTTTTAAATCAAATGTTGAATATTATTTATTTAACACAATATAGTCTCATAAATAGTTTTTATTGCTAATTTTATAGCATAAATGACAAGAATATATTAAAAGCAGCGACAATTTAAGCGAACCCATATAAGGCAACAAAGAAAACAAACAACTAAAAAGGAAACTGTGCTACGGCTGAGTTAGGCAGCGTGTCGGTAAGCAACCAAATCAGCATACGGTATTCGAATTTAAATTTTCGTCCGTTGCCACCGTGAATTGTGCAATTCCATATATTGTATATTAGTAACAAGTAAGGAAGGGCTAAGTTCGGGTGTAACCGAACATTTTATACTCTCGCAATTTATTGATGTACTTTTTCCTTGGGACCGTGAGAGGGTAGCTTTCGAAAATGGGCAAAATCGGTCCACTGCCACGCCCACAAAATGGCGAAACCCAAAAATACATAAAGTGTCATAACTAAGCCATAAATAAAGTTATAACAGTAAAATTTAGAATAAAGGATCGCACTAGGAAGGGGCATATTTGGATGTAATTTTTTGGGGAAGTGGGCCTGGTCCCGCCCCCAAATCGGTTATTTGTATATATCTCGCAAACCAATGAAGCTATATAAACAAAACTTTCTGCAGTCGTTTTTTTAGCCACTTCTTAATACGTTCCAAAAATGAAAGAAATCGGATAATAACCGCGCCCACCTCCCATAAAAAGGTTAGGTTAAAAATTACTAAAAGTGGGTTAACTCACTAACGAAAAACGTCAGAAACACTAAATTTCACATAAGAAATGGCAGATAGAAGCTGCACTCAGATTTCTTTACAAAATTGAAAATGGGATTTCAATTTCAATGAAACTTGGTTTGTAATAGTTTCCTTACCTCTCAATAATATGTTGTGAAAATTGGCCAAATCGCTTCACAACCACGCCTACTTCCTATGTACCAGAACTTTGAAGACGATCTGAATCGTTTACTTTACAATATATAAAGTAAGCACTAGTGAAGATATCGGTGCAAAACTTTGCACAAATACTGTATTTATAGTGTGGCAGCCCATTTCTAAAAATCGCCGAAATCGGACCATAGGTTTTCAAGGCCCCATATATCGAACATGAGGACCTCGGTGCTTCTAACCTAATATTAGGGTTTTCAACTTTCAATGGACTTTATACAATATATATGATGAACGTGTGGGTCAAATTGTGTATTATATAATATAAATATAGTTAAATAAATAAATTGCGAGAGTATAAAATGTTCGGTTACACCCGAACTCAGCCCTTCCTTACTTGTCATAACTTTATTTATGGCTTAGTTATGACACTGTATAGGTTTTCGGTTTCCGCCATTTTGTGGGCGTGACAGTGGACCGATTTTGCCCATTTTCGAAACCTCCTCAGGGTGCCAAGGAACATATGTTCCAAGTTTCATTAAGATATCTTAATTTTTACTCAAGTTATCGCTTGCACGGGCGGACGGACTTCAAATCCACTCGTCATCCTGATCATTTATGTATATATAACCCCATATCTAACTCTTATATTTCTTGGTGATACAAACAACCGTTATGTGAACAAAACTATTATACTCTGTGCAACAGGTTGCGAGAGTATAAAAATAAACGCTGTGTGGGGCCCATACCGCTGACACACTGACACCTCTAGGTATAGTGCTTATACTATAGCAACTAAAAGCCATCAAAATAGTCGCACGAAATCGTTGACACTGCTTCGGGATATCATCTATGTGTATACATGAGTTTCTTTTTTTTATATTTCGCTATGCTGAAAGAAAAGATTGGCAACATTTAATCACTATTGCGGGATTTACATATAATTTTAATATGTAGTTAAGTTGGTTATCAATTACTCATATGAACATAGGAACCGATTCCATTAAAATCAACCATTATAAACCATTTAAAGAAAAATAATGGGTAGGGTGTTATATCTAATATATGTACATATATAAATTACAAATGATTCTAGCTGTATACATCCCAATAACATAACATTTATGTATACTAAATATATGTACACGTGCAAATAATTATATAATATGGTTTATGAAAAGTCGTTGCAAAATCGTATTCATTGTAATAGATTAAATAAGCAAATGTTCTTTTTAATTTGTTTATTATTGTTCTAAGAGTGCACTTAATATAATAAATTCTTGAAAGATATGAATTTATGTGTCAGATAGAATGCCTTCCATTAACCCATGGGAAAATTCTGAATGAAATATCTTTAATATCACTTAACAAATCACACTGTTATTTAGAGTTTTGTGTCATTAAGATCTAAAATACGCATTGTTCTTTGGCAATTAATTAAAATAATGTAGCATGTAGATGGTGTACTAATCGCTTATATTCTACCAATACGAATACTGTATATGTATGAGCGCATTAATTGTTGTTGTAAAACTGTAAAAACCTGTTATATATATAACTACACTTTATAAAAAGTTTGTGAGCAGTACATGCATTTTCCTTTCCTTACTATAAATTTATTTATTATAATTATTTTTCAATTTATTTTTTCTTATGTATACAAACCAGGAAACTTGTACAAATTAGTTTTTTTAAGGTCTGTTCTGCTCCTTGAATTGAAGGCAAAGAAGTGTTTACCCAATCCATCTTAAACCCATTCATTCTTAAAAATCTTATTCAAGGCCACGAAGATAAATATAATGGGATAAGAACAAGTAGAGAAGGACTAAGTTCTAATAGATATAGTTTTTGACCCAAAGGTGGACGTGCCTCACCTATTGTAAATTTTTTTATACGTAGAAAAGATAAACTTTGTTTATAATAATAGACAACTGTGTACCTTGCCGTATTTCATTCGTTAGGAAAAAGCAGTTATTGGCACCTTAAATCGGCATTAATGTGATTTATATTTGATAGATTTCTTTTTTGATATTCCTGTAAATTTGCCGCGTAAGGAGCAAAATATAATAATATAAGTAAGTATAAGTATGGTATCTATTCGCTGCACTATGTCAATGTCGCGGAGTAACTTATATTGCTCATCGTTCCATCGTCTGCGGCATTCGCCGTTGCCAATGTTTAAGGAACCGTAAATATTCCACAAAACCTTTCTCACGGAAACTCCTAGTGTCGTCTCATCGGATGTTGACATCGTCCACGCTTCTGCACCATAAACCAGGATGGGTATGATAAGGGACTTATAGAGTTTGGTTTTTGTTCGTCGCGAGAAGACTTTACTTTCAACTGCGTTGGATTTCAAGGCTGACATTATTATTGGTGTAGATGCTGTAGCCTAGGTATATGAAATTATCAAGGACTTCAACGTTATGACTGTCAACAGTGACGTGGGATGCGCTGTCTGTTTATTTGATGACAGGAGATATTTCGTCTTGCCCTCGTTCACTACCAGTCCCATACGCTTCGCTTACTTCGCGGCAATCGACAAAGAGATGGTGTGTTTCGATCCTCTTTTCACAGGTCTTCTCCAAGATTTGGCGCATGGTGATGATCTGGTCAGTTGTAGATTTTCCAGGTCTAAACCCATACTGATAAGGTTCAATCAGTTTGTTGACGGTGGGCCTAAGTCTTTTACACTGTACGCTCGATAGAACCTTATATGCGATGGTGAGGAGGTTTATCCCAATGTAATTGGCACAGATTGTGGGGTCTCCCTTTTTGTGGATTGTGCAAAGTACACTTAGATTTCAATCATCGGACATAATTTCTCCTCCTCCTTTTGGCAGTTTCAACAAAACCACTTTGGACTTATAATCTAGTATAATATGAGCATTGAGGTTTTTTCACCCCCACCTGGTCTGGTCTATTACCTGCAGTTTTTGTACATATGTACAAGTTTGAGTTTTTTGTTTATTATGAATGCAGGAAGAGTAGCCGTTAAGTCTATGACATGAATCTATTAATACCCAAAACGGGTTTGACTTTCTTTCTTAGGTTGTTGACATTTTATTTGGGCGGTCAAAATACATTTATATTATGATATGATTCTTTCATCCAATATCCATAAGGGACTGCTTACAATTAATAATGATTAAACAATAAATTTAGATTTTTGAGAACAGGAAAAACTTTACACAGGGCATTTGTGAATCTATGTTTAATAGGTCTATGACATAAAAGTTGTTTATATGGGAGAAGTATATAAAAGAGAAATGAAGAGTAAGCTAAACTTGCTAAATATACCAGTTGAAATCACCTTCGATAAAAACGTTCTTTTTAAGGTACATAACTCATGTCCCTGAGTAATATACTTTAGGGAAATAACTCTCTAAATTGTTACCAGGCAACATACTTTAAATATCATTGAAGCCATTGCAGAAATCAGGAATTAAGTTATTTTTTGAAGAGTAATTATAAGTACTTTCGTAAACCTTAATAAGAAAAGGAAACCATAAAAAAAAGTTATAGACTAAAAATTAAAAAAATATATATATTACAAATGACTGGGAAAAATGAAAATTGGACCTAACGAGTTCGGCAATATATATTACATTACAGCACCCTAGTATGTGTAAGCAGTTCAATCTGGTGACTCAGCTAAACCTTAATGGTATACTTGAATACGCCTTCTCCAATTTTTATACTCTCGTAACAAAGTTGGTAAGGGATTATAATAGTTTTGTTCACCTAACGGTTGTTTGTAACACCTAAAACTAATCGAGTTAGGTATGGAGTTATATATACCAAAGTAATCGGTGTGACGAGTAGAGTTGAAATCCGGATGTCTGTCTGTCCGTCTGTGCAAGCGATAACTTGAGAAAAAGTTTAGATATTTTGATGAAACTTGGTACAAATATTCCTATCCACCATAAAAAGCTTACTTTCGAAGATGAGTGAAATCATTCTACTGCCACGCCCACAAAATGGCGAAAACCGAAAACTGACAAAATGCCATAACAAGCCATAAATAAAGCTATACAAGCAAAATTTGGTACAAAGGATCGCACTATGAAGGGACATATTTAGATATGTGGGCGTGGCCCCGCCCCTATTAAGTTTTTTGTACATATCTCGTAAACTACTAAAGTTATATTAACCAAACTGTTTAGAGCCGTTTCTTTTAGATACTACCTTATACAGTCCAAAAATGGAGGAAATCGTATAATAACCACGCCTACCTCCCACACAAAGGTTATGTTGAAAACTACTAAAAATGCTTTAATTAAGTAAGGGAAAACCTAAAAACCTTAAATTTCATTATAAAGAAGGCACAGAAAAAGAAAAGCTGCACTCAAATTGGTATACAATTGGCTCCGCCCACTTATGGGTCAAAAACCATATCTCCGAAACTACTCGCTTCCTTACTTGTTTTTATTGAATTTAAGTTGTATTTTAACGTCACAATTTAACAATTTAAGACAACAATTTAGACAACAATTTAAACACTGCAAGTTGAATGTATTCATCAAAAACTGTTGATATTTTAAAGATAATTATTCTCTACAATATATTTGTTGATAAAGTAGCCCCAACATGACGTAGAAATAATTGTTTATTTGTGAGTAATTGATTTTGCATTTGTTAAGTTTGTGAATTTTGGATTATGACATTATATCAAGTTCAAGTAAAAAATATTTATCATGTGTGCAAAAGCTAACATTGTAATTTAAATTCCAGTCACTTCTATCTATACGTAAAGTTACTTCTAAAGTTATCAGTAGTTAATTACGGCATACAAATTATTTAAATATTTTCAGGTATGTACGTATGTATGTAGGATGTAAATGCACGTATAACTACAAAAATACATATGCCAAGAGGCAATAACATACAAAAAGGAATGACAGCAAGTACAATACACTTGGCACTTTCAATAAATCTGAACGATTTATTCATGGGAGTCATCCGGTTGCAAAAGAACCTGAAATTTGTATGATATGTGTCTATAAGATATTAGTTAGCAATTACTTTTCTAAAAAATAAAAGGAGAGCAACTTATCTCAGTTTGATTTCTCATTTGTAGTACTGATTGACATTATTTGAGCTGATAGAATACTTTTCTCATTCATCCTCTTATATAGTCCATTCGAGTATTTACAATCTAATTCCAAATTGTTATGTATTCCAAATATCAAATATTTCTGTATTTCTATTTTTAGGTTTAAAAACTAGTATTGCAGTTATTTGTGTTTGAGTAGTTTAGGTTAAATACTGTTTATAAGTAAATAAATTCATACATATTATTTTATCAAATTGTTCATATAGGTAATTCTCAAACTGATTTTTTTAATCCATATGACAGTTTTATGCTCACAAATGGATATTATTAGTGAAGGCATGATATGTGTATATATATGTAACCACATAACTGCACAGAAGTATTACCATCGGTACGAAAAAGGAAGCCCTCCTTACATTGACAACTGCCAGAATGTCTCATAAACTCGTGAAACTTATGTCTGTTAGCGAACATTAAAACGTAATTTTACTGACCACAAACATTGGATGTTGCATTCTGCAGCGCTCCTCTCTCCTTTAGTTTCGATTCGTTAATTTGCCCGCTGCCATTTAAATTTTGGAGTTCGCAAAGAGTTCATAATAAAACTAGCTTTTTCGTTTTCATTGAAATGGAAAAGAGACCGAATACCTAATCTGGTTTTTCTGGCATTATAAATCAAACATCTTGTTTTTTCCAGTTTTTGCAAACAAATATGTACATCCAATTTAAAAAACTACTAATACATACATACATATAGTGCATACATATGTACATACGTGTAGATATGCCAGGCACATAAAAAATGAAGTCGCATTTTTCACACCGCTTCTAACAGCATGGCAAGCATATTACTTGCAATATGTTACGTTTCTGCGAAGGGTTAAACCGTCCAGCTGAGTAGTAGTGCTCTTCACAGACCAACAATACATATACATAATACGACTTGAAAACAATCCAAAAAATGTAAAAAAGGAAAAAATTGCCTTGCCAGGCAACATAGTAGCAAATTGTCGCGCATATGCATCACTTCAGAAACAACGAGTGACCGCACAGCTTCAACTCTTTGTCGGCCATTTCCACGGTGTTGCTTTGTTGACACACATTGGTAAAGTGACACTGCGCCACACCGTAACTAAAGTAATGAAAATCTTCTATGTGCTGTTTTTACTCTCGGTAGCTAAATCAATTACATCACATATTTCAATAGGAAGATATTCCTATCCTGTTCATAAACTTGGGAAAAATATAATTTATTACACCTTTAGCAATTTTTATTTCAATATTACATGTACACACTTCTATATTCCAATTATATGAATAGTCAATGTTTTTATCAAAATTTATTTATCGATCCAAAATCGATCTTTTTACACCAGGCAACTAAAATAAATAAAAAAAATCACCAACTTGTACTCACACTTTATACGTTATATAATTCATTATTTATAATTATTTGAGGGCAACAGCGATACTTTTTAACTAAAAATGTTGTAATTAAATTATTAAAAAAGACGGGCATTCACGCCAATTATTTCAATTGTAACATATTTTATAATGTAATTAAAAAAATATATATACATAGTACATATATATAGTTCAAATAATTATGTGTCACTAACAACCCTTGGTTAAACAAAACTTGTAAAGAAAAGACATGGCAAAGAATACACAGACAATATGCAAAATTAAAGAAGTGTTATAATAAGTAAAATTTTTACAAAATCAATGCAACAAAACTATTTTAGACATACATATTTATATTATGCTGACGCTATCTATTTGACTTCTAATTTCTTGTATTAGGAATAAAAGTAAAAACTCAGGTGTCATACGCATAATCTAGGCTTCCTTAATCAAAGAAAATATACGTAATTAATTAATCTGCGTAGGCGGAAATGGGATATTAGGGTCCTGTGACCTAAGGAAAACACGAATTATTTTCGCCAAAATTACGAAAGTCTCTCTCATAATTTTATTAAGTAATTTCATATGCTGATTGAGGTAATCGATTCCACGTACCAGTCGATGTATTTTCACGAAATATTTATATGTAAAATTTTATGTTTGTAACAATTAAAGAGAAAGTCTAGCTTTTGACTGATAGAACTTTTCTGCGGTCAAAAGAAACCTCATTGAATCTACCCTCACTTACTAGACTATGTTCTGCGAAGCATTAGCATGAAAATCGCAATATACATCAATTCGGTCATAACTTCAAAAATTGTTTGACATAACAACCGAATCCGAAGTAGAACCATTGTAGGAAATTACTCCAGAAACTCAGAAGCAAGCGAATTTGCACACAACAAACAAGCAAATTTCAATTTTTTTTAATTCAACATAAAATATAATATATGTATGTATGTACATTTATATAGATATACTAACATATATATACTAATACATACTTAAGAGTTTTAGACTCTCGCAACATGTTGCACAGAGTATTATAGTTTTGTTCACATAACGGTTGTTTGTGTCACCAAGAAATAAAAGAGTTAGATATGGGGTTCTTTCTATATACATATATAAATGATCAGGATGATGAGTGGAGTTGAAATCCGGATATCTGTCCGTCCGTGCAAGCGATAACTTGAGTAACAATTAAGATATCTTAATGAAACTTGGAACATATATTCCTTGACACCCTGAGGAGCTTGCTTCCGAAGATGGGCAAAATCGGTCCACTGCCACGCCCTCAAAATGGCGAAAACCGAAAACCTATACAATTCAAATTCGGTATATAACACTTTCTTGACACCCTTATGACACGGGTGGAATATGGACAAAATCGGTTCACAACTACGCCTACTTCCCATATAACTCAATTTTGATTCGTTCACTTTATAATACATATACATATACATAAGGAACAAATGAAGATAGCGTAATAAAACTTTACACAAATACTGTATTTGAGCTGTGACTTCACTTGTGGAAAAATTGTCAAAATCGAACCATGACTTTTCAAGGCCCCTGATATCGAACATGAAGAACGCAGTGCCTAAGGGAAATTTTTCACCGAAAATATATGTAAATCTCTCAGATATTTGAATGTAATTCATTTCCTCAGAATTTTTTTCTTATAACAGTTTGTCTCTGTACCAAAAATGGTTGAAATCGGGTCATAATTTCCCCCAGATCCCATATACCTAATTATAAGTAATATAAAATTAAGTGAGCGTATAGTCTTCGATATATTGTATCTTGGTGGTGAAAACGAGTGAAATCGGTTTAGGAATTACCTCAGTCCCCATATACTATTTATGAAGATTTTCGTTATTCTATTTAACTTTATGCCGAATATATGGGTCGAATTGGGTTATCTTTATAAAATTACAGCAATAAATTGCGAGAGTATTAAATTAGCAGTCAAATTACATTGATCTGCAGATTGATCCTTCAGTAAAATAATTATTTTTAATTGCTGCAGAAGGATTCCATCTTCAATGAGGGTTACGCTTAGCCCTACATCTCATTAATTTTCTTTTGTCCTTATACATTTGAAACTCTTTTGCAATATATTTTACTGTTGTTGTTGCTCTAAACTTTTCCACATTGAAGATCTGAGAAATAAATTTAACTCGGCCAGTTCACCCATGATTTTTAACACCTGTGTGCCCGTCTGTCCGTGCAAGCGATAACTTGAGTAAATATTTAGATTTCTTAATACACGCGATCCTTGGCAGCATGAGAGTGTTGGTATTGCGGATGGGCGATTGATTAATATTTCGTGGAGAGGATCACTCTAGAAAAGGGCATATTTGGATGTATTTTTTTTTTACTAAAGGGCTATCAAATGGTGAATAGTGGCGAATATGAGTGAAACCGGTTCAGGAATTATACTATAAATAATGTTTTTCGTTATTTTATGATATGAACTTTGTGCCGAATATGCGGGACGAATTGTATAGGCGTTACACTTGGTAACGTTTTACCTATTGAGAAATTCCTTATTTTGAACATTGAAAATAATAACTTTCACGAAAAGTCATGTTGCTTTCACAAGATTATGCTTAGACCTCTTAGACCATGATGTTTATTTTTTTGATTATGACGCGGACTCTCAGGCAGTCCAAATACTTTTTTGTAATTAGCGTGTGCAGCATTCGTTGATTTAGATGTACATAGTTGCATACGAAATCACGCACCGAAAAGCAGCAATTCCAAAAACAAATATATTTTTATTATTTATTGTACAAACAAAACTAATGATTTATAAAACAAATGGAAAATTTCTTGTAATTTTTCATGTAATTTTTAATATCTTAAATCCACCTTTGGTTTCATATTTAGCTTTCTTTCAAAAGCAAGTAATTATCGTGAGCACTTTGTATAGAGAACTTTTTCTTGAATTTTTAGCGCCGTAATTACTGCGCTCATAAAATGTGTCAGTAAAAACACGTACGGTATTTGGAGAAAATACATTTGCCATCAACAGTCAAGTTGCCGAGCGTTAAATTTAACATTAATTGCATACATATATAGAAAATTTTCATAATATCATACAAAGTATGATTATAGCCGTACTTCAAATAGCCTGGCAAATACAAACTAATAATAAGCACAACTCTTCCAATTGTACGAACAGAGTGTGCCGTCTCCACTGCGTCTACAACCCTATAATATTTCATTTCGCAACGCAATTAAAATTTGTTTGATTATATTCCGCCACAAAACCAAAGATGTAAAACTATAGGCTAACTGCAGAGCCTCATATAACAAAGGGGCAGGGTTATTTCAAGCGCCAAGATATCATTTACGCAGTCTAAAGCAAACCAAACTTCTGAACTCTGGCAGAAGAAGGAATCATTTCTCATATTTTTGCATTCTCTGATTTGTTTTCCCTTTTTTCTAAAATTAACTGTGCGAAATGCATATGGTAAGTATAACAGAAATGGATGGTGGCGATGTTTTAAGCATCAGTAAGGAAGCAGAAATTCTAGCGCAAACTAAATTTTAGCCAAACTTGCAATATGCGATGCATCGTTGCGATTGAAGCCATAAAGAGACATTTTGTTTGAATCATTATACCATTAATCGCTACGTTGAAAATTGAAAATTCATGGAGTAAGAAATTGTCCCTCAGACATCGATTTGATTGATCAATTTATTTGCCAAAATTTATCAGATGATAAATATTCACGGGAGTTTATTTAATACCACAAGGTTTATTGTTTTTCGAAGTAAATATTTGTATAAAACTTTATTGTTACAACACAAATGCTTTACAATACAATATACATACATATAAAAAATTTGGATTATTTAAGAATAACTAAATCTTTAGATCTCATTAACCCGCTATATATGACCACTATTTCCTAATCTTATTAATATATGTATGGAATACTTTAAACGAAAATCTATAATAGATAGCCAAAGTCAATATGTGTACAGATCCATAGTGATCGTCCTACTCAACTTATCAAGCTCAACTCACAGCCTGCCTTATTTGCCTGTTCATCCAGATCATCATGACATATATTTTATGGGGATAATACCCGCGTTCATTTTTCTGCTGTAAACAGCATTTCGAGAAACAAAGACAAAAAACCACATAAACACTGATACTAGGTATATAAAATCAAGAAATAGCCATCTTTGCGAATATTTTATGTGCGTTTGGCTTATTTTACGCGCACTTTACAAAGCGCCGATAAATGAGCACACAATGTTTCCACGAACGAAATACAGATATGTGTATGTTTGTATGTATGCGCATATGATAGTTTTTGTGTAAAAAATTTAAAAATGGTGTAAGTACTTCGGATTTTCATCATATACATATGTATGTATTTATGTATAAATATTAGAATTCACGAAATTAGTTTCATTCAAAATGAATAATAAATTGCTTTCATATTAATATTCCTCTCTATTAGCATCAGATTTAAAAAATATAGATTTTATGAGTCTGCCTCAATCCCTGCAAAAACATAATCATAGTATGACAAATTTTGTTCAGGTGGGCATAGTAAAGTGATAAGTAAAAATTGGTAGCCACTTGCAAATATGGATTCCTCTGTCCCCTTTTTGTTGGTTTTGAAAGGTCAATGAAATCAAAACAATTAACAAAGTGAGTAGTTTAGTTTTACACTACGCAGCTATTTTAAAGTTAAAGATTCACATCCAAACGTATCTCTTTCTTGCAAACTTCTGACCTTCCTACTGGACGAGATAGTCGGCAGCTTGCTGACCCTGCCTGTAATTTCGCCATATTGGTGTAATTTTTGTAGCCTCCTACTTTGGGTTGTGAAGAAAATTTTGAAATTTATGCCCGCTTGTTGACCAATTTGTCCATTTTGTCCATTTTGCACAACGGCGAATGTGTATGCATATAAGCATATGAAGAGTTCCGTATTTTAAATGTGAGTAAGCTTATTTTTGACTGTTGCCGTTGTTGTTTAGCAAAGCCATATTCTCCCTCCTCCCAGAATAACTGAAAATGAAATAAATCTCTCGGCAGCCATATTCATTGACACCTACTCAAAAGGTATACACACAATGGTAAAATGAAGTCGTCATTATTGGCTGGTGTCACTTGTAAAATAATTTGTTCCTGCTACAAATTGCATTTTTACGTGACCACAATTACATATACCGCCAACTAATTTATGCACTGTCACAATCGAATAACAATAATTCCGATCAGGCAGGGTGAAGCTATTTTACCTTAAACTGCCGGCCATTCAATAACAAGGAGCTTTCAGACAACACAATATTTGTAAATGGTTTCCTTATGCATAAGACCATACGAAATTCTCGTATATACTAAATACGAATAGAAATAAATAATGGCTTTCATAGTTAAATAGTTAGTCGGTATTCAAGTCCAAATAGTGATCAATTAGTCATTATATGTACATATCTAGTTTCGTTCACCTAACGATTGTCTGTATCAGCTAAAACAAATATGTCAAAATGATCACGATGACGAGACGATTTAAAATCCGGATGTCTGTCTGTCCATGCGTCCATGCAAGCGATAACTTGACACGTATTTCTTGGCATCATGAGAGAGTTGGTATTGATTAGGAATTGGCGTGGTTATTATCCGATTTCATCCATTTTAAACATTGTGAAATGAAGTTTTCGTGATTAGCGTTTGATTTTCTATTTTCAAAGGTTAGGTGGAGGTACCTTTAAAGTGTAATTTTTAATTTTTCTAGAAGATATGAATGCTTACTTCATTACCATTGCAACTTATTTTCAAGTTTCTAGCGGTCTTAATTAAAGAGCTTTCGCTCCTTTAGGTACATGTTGAAGTATTTTGGGTTTGCTCAATTTTGTTTTTTGTTAATCTATCTATATTATTGGACAATATAAGAAAGGTCGTAGTGCATACCTCAATTTATATCTATCTATATTATTAAAGAGGCTAATAACACTAAAAAAAGTAGGTGAAACGTATTCTTGCTCAAAAATGATTGACTGACTTTAACATTAAACCATACATATTATATATTTTCATTCTCGGTTATTCTCTCTGGCAAACAACATTTTCATTCTATTTAGAACATATATTTTACATAATATACTTTTAAGTTTAACAGAGATATCATAATTATAAACCAAGTTGAAGCTCCACAAAAGCTTCATGTTGCCATTATGATTGTTGTGTAATATATACTTATAAATATGAATATATACATTAGGGTGGCCCTTAGTTGTATGGAGGATAAAAAAGTTTCTGGATTCTCGATCGCACCCCCTAGAAATATGCGAATAGCCCAAAAACTAGTATATACAAAGTTTTGGGTCAATCAAAAAAGGTTTAGAGGTTGCGCAAGGAGTTTGAAATCCTGAAAAAATAAGAATTTTTGCCATTTTTATGCCTCAGACTTCCATATTTCAAAGTCACACTATCCCTTACTGGTTTTCCATACCCTAATAAGATAATAAGAATAACATTAGAACCGCTATAACGGTATATCACGAGCATGCGACGCTTGAGAATGCACCACATTAAATTTACTTTCATATTTGTATTTCTGTAACTCTATCATCAATCGACCGATTTTTAAGATTGTGGTAATTTTGGAAAGGTAATAAAATGCAGATCTTATTACGGTATGGAAACCAGATAGTGTGGCTTTGAAATATGGAGACATAAAAATGGCAAAAATTCTTAATTTTTCAGGATTTCAAGCTCCTTGCGCAACCTCTAAACCTTTTTTGATTGACCCAAAACTTTGTATATACTAGTTTTTGGGCTATTCGCATATTTCTAGGGGGTGCGATCGAGAATCGGGATACTTTGGAAAATAAGGGCCACCCTAATATACATATGTATGTGTGTGTTACTTAATATAACAAAATCAGCAATTTGCAAACCCACCATAAACATTTAACACTTCAATGTCCATTGAACTATAAAAACAAAAGGCAAGTAAATTTCTTTTCATTGATAGAAAAGAACTGAAATGAATATAAAACTTTCAGCGCCGACATTTTTATAGGTCGAAAAGCAATTTTGTGAGATTTCATGGGAAATTATTTTGAGAAATAGAAAGAAATGAAATGGCTGCAAATATTTACAATAGAAACAACATGTTGCGAGAGTAAAAAAAGGAAACAATTTCAGAATATACAAAATAAATATTCTATAAACAAGCTGATTAAATGTGTTATTACCTTTTGTAACGAATACGAGCAGACCACCCAAAATTGGTGGTAGTAAATTATTTGTTATTGAATTTGGCTAGAATACTATAATCAGCTACAACTAAGCCCAAGTAAGTTAGTAGAAGAAAAATTTAAAATTTTTTCAACTTTTTTAACTTGCGCGAATTTCTAGTACAATATTTTCTACAAACCGCAAACGATTGGATAAATGCTCTTAGTTATATTCATGGGCAGTGTAAATTAAGTTTATGTGATGAGCGATGAAAAGTAAGAGTAGCCACCAACAAACATGAATAATAACATTAATGATAATTTAAGTGTAATTTTATTGGTAGTAAAAAAACGGTCCGCGATGTACATAAAATGAATTATGTATGAATACACGTACAAATACATGCACGTTTTCGCCTCTGCTTCTGCAAAGCACCTGCCCACACCCCTCAGCTAAGTTTTCTACTTTATCTATTTTTACTTCATGGTTTCGGCTGCTGTGCGGCGACAATACTGATGGAGCTGCTGCTGGTGATTTCGCTGTCGCAGCCATTAAAATAACACTTTGAGTAAATAAATTCTGCGCTTTTCGTCCGGTTAACATTTAAAAAACCATTTCGACTTGGACTTCTGCTCTGGAGTTTTTCTCGACGTCAGTTGACAGTCGAAGAGTAACAACAATATTTAAGCAATTCTTAAATTGTGTTACACCCGTTATTCATGGTCACCTCAGTTGGCAGCAGGTATCGCTGCGAGCATGATTATAATACAGGTAATATTACATTACGACACTGGTGAAGAACTCTCTTAGCGTGATGAATAATTTCATAGTTTATAGAATTGTTCTTGTTGTTTTCTACGCAGACTTGCATTTTAAGAGTTAAATGCAATTTGTAAATGGGCGTGAAAAATCGTGGTTTGGTCAGTGTGTTTGATTTTATTGCACATTATGCATGATGCACAAGTGAATAAGAGAATTTACTTTGAGTTAAACCCAGTTACCCATTAATAGGTGGAACCGAGTAAACAAGACGACCTTGACTATTTTTTATTGCTTAGTACATTAACTAACTGTTTTTTACTTACACCTTGCCTTCGATTTTTTGTCTGACATTACAGTCTATTGTCTATATATATTTGAAAATGTTCTTTTGTGTGTTAGAATTTTGGTATTTTTTATATTTATAATGTAAAGGCCGCACATTAGAAAGGTAAACTACCTTACATCTATGAACCTTGAATTACTCTTTCAAACTGTAAAAAACCCTTTAAAACAGTGAAACAAATAACAAATACTGCTTAAACAAATAAGGAAGTGCTAAGTTCGGTTGTCACCGAACATTTTATCCTCTCGTAATTTATTTATTATACTCTCGCAACCTGTTGCACAGAGTATCATAGTTTTGTTCACATAACGGTTGTTTGTGTCGCCAAGAAATAAAAGAGTTAGATATGGGGTTATATATATACAAATGATCAGGATGACGAGTGGAGTTGAAATCCGGATGTCTGTCCGTCTGTCCGTCCGTCCGTGCAAGCTGTAACTTGAGTAAAAATTGAGATATCTTAATGAAACTTGGAACACATGTTCCTTGGGACCGTGAGAGGGTTGCTTTCGAAAATGGGCAAAATCGGTCCACTGTCACGCCCACAAAATGGCGAAAACCAAAAACACATAAAGTGTCATAACTAAGCCATAAATAAAGTTATAATAGTAAAATTTGGAATAAAGGATCGCACCAGGAAGGGGCATATTTGGATGTAATTTTTTTGGGGAAGTAGGCGTGGTCCCGCCCCCAAATCGGTTATTTATATATATCTCGCAAACCAATGAAGCTATATAAACCAAACTTTCTGCAGTCGTTTTTTTTAGCCACTTCTTAATACAGTCCAAAAATGAAAGAAATCGGATCATAACCACGCCCACCTCCCATACAAAAGTTAGGTTGAAAATTACTAAAAGTGGGTTAACTCACTAACGAAGAAAGTCAGAAACACTAAATTTCACATAAGAGATGGCAGATGGAAGCTGCACTCAGATTTTTTTACAAAATGGAAAATGGGCGTGGAGTCGCCCACTTATGGGTCAAAAACCATATCCCAGGAACTACTAGACCGATTTCAATGAAACTTGGTTTGTAATAGTTTCCTTACCTCCCAAAAATATGTTGTGAAAATTGGCCAAATCGCTTCACAACCACGCCTACTTCCTATATACCAGAACTTAGAAGATGATCTGAATCGTTTACTTTACAATATATACAGTAAGCACTCGTGAAGATATCGGTGCAAAACTTTGCACAAATACTGTATTTATAGTGTGGCAGCCCATTTCTAAAAATCGCCGAAATCGGACCATAGATTTTCAAGGCCCCATATATCGAACATGAGGACCTCGGTGCTTCTAACCTAATATTAGGGTTTCCAACTTTTAATGGACTTTATACAATATATATGACGAATATGTAGGTCAAATTGTGTATTATATAATATTAATTAAGTTAAATAAATAAATTGCGAGAGTATAAAATGTTCGGTTACACCCGAACTTAGCCCTTCCTTACTTGTTTTTAATTTATTAATATAGCAAATAATTTGACTGACATATTCGGCATATATATGGTATAAAGTCCATTGAATGTTTGAAAGACCTAATATTAGGTATATAGGAGATAGATGAAGTTATGACCTGATTTCACTATTTTTTGGCACGGAGACATATTATTAGAAGAAACATATTCCCTCAAAATTTCTTCAAAATATCTGAGAGACTTAACTATAATTTCGGTAAAAAATTTTTAGAAGTACTGAGGTCCTCATATTCGATATATAGGGTCTTGAAAACTTATGGACCGATTTCGACGATTTTTAGAAGGGTGATGGCACTCTTTAAATACAGCATTTCAACGAAGTTCTGTTGCGATATCTTCACTAGTACTAACTTTATATATTGTAAAGTAAAGCATTCAGACCGACTTCAGAGTTCTGGTATATGGGAAGTAGGCATGGTTGTGAACCGATTTAGATTTCATTGAAATTGGTCGATTAGTTTCGGAGATATGGTTTTTGACACATAAGTGGGCGGAACCACGCCCATTTAAAATTTTGTATACCATTTTGAGTGAAGCTCTTCTGTACCTTCTTTACAATAAAATTTAAGGTTTCTGTTGGTTTTCCTTACAGAATTAAAGCATTTTTAGTAGTTTTCAACATAACCTCTTTCTATTTTTGGACTGTATAAGGTAGTACCTAAAAGAAACGACTCTAGAAAGTGTCCTTGATATAGCTTTAGTAGTTTGCGACATATGTACAAAAAACTTTGTAGGGGCGGGGCTACGCCTACTTCTCCAAAAAAATTACACCCAAATATGCCCCTTCCTAATGTGATCCTTTGTTCCAAATTTTACTTCCGTAACTTTATTTATAGCTTAGTGCCATAAATGTGTTTTCGGTTTTCGACATTTTGTGGGCGTGGCAGTGGTCCGATGACGCCCATCTTCAAACTTAACTTTCTTATGGTGCCAAGAAATACGTCTTCCAAGTTTCATCAAGATATCTCAATTAAATTCAATTTAAACTTTACTCGTCATCCTGATCACTTTGATATATATAACCCTATATCTAACTCGTTTAGTTTTAGGACTTACATCCAACCATTATGTGGACAAAACTACATCAGTCAAATAATTATATGTGCATGAACTATTTGCAAAAAAAAATGAAGATTACAAAATTGCAAAATATTTCTGAGTATGCAGGTTTGCAAATTAACAAATTTCAAAATATTTTTTAAACTATAAAACAGAATTGAAGTTTAGGCTAATAGTAAATATTTATATGTGCATTTTACTATTTTTACCAGTAAAGCCTATACATTTGAGTTTAACTGAAAGAAATTTTTATTATAATAGTCAGTAGAATTGTCCTTGTATTTTAAAACTAAAGTCGCTTAATCAGAGAATTAACTACTGACTGTAGAATAGTTATGTAAATATTGGCAAATTCTTGCTTTATGGATAAATTAAGGTGTCTCAAACTGCTTTCCGTTTTGGAAAACAGGAGCAGAGAGGTTCCGCCAGAGATCTTCAATAGGATTTAGGTTCGAATTCAATGCTGCACATTGTAATACCGGAATTTTCCAGTCGTTAAAGATGTTCTTCGTGTGGATTGAACACACAATTAAAAAGATGTTCTTCGCTAGGGAATTTATGACCCGGTTTTAATAATTTTTGGAACAGAGACACACTAGTAGAAGAAAATCATTTCCTACGAATTAAATAAAAAAAAAAATTATATTTATTGTGATTTTCTGTCTTAACTAGGTCCATATTTGATCGCTGCTTATCAAGTCCGCAACTACTAGCCTTTCCTTCGCACCGCTCATCAATGTTGTTTTTCGTCCGATGCGTCGCACTATACCATAATTAGTGGGGTTTTTAAGAAATGTTGAGATACAGTTCCGATGTCGCCTTGGTCTAGAGCCATTTTCGATCCGCTTTCATGCATTCCTATGATTATTACTTGTTCCTCGGCTGATAAACTAGTACCACGAGGTATTTTAGGCTTAAAGTTAAATAAATGTAATCAAATTTTTAATAATTCATTAAATTAATGCACCTACAATAATTTTGAAAACAAATTTTAGCAAAAAAAGTTTTTGCTGTGACACTATCAGTAAGAAAGATCCGCTAAACTGATTTTGCACATATAAATATTTACTATGCAATACCCAATTCATAAGCACATTCTTAATGTAACTGTACAACGAACGAGAAAAGTATGAAACAATTTTCGTTGCATAGTAACGGTAACATATCAACCTTTTATTCCACATTTACCGAAATCCATAAAATAACAGTGAATAAGAAATATAAACAAAAGCAGAAATACACATATAACTGGGGTATAATACTCTCGTAGCAACTTTGTTGCGAGAGTATACAAATATTTAACAGTTGGTTTGACTAAATTTTGAAGGCTAGGGCTATAGCTTGACCTCAACTGTATTTCTATATCACAACAAAAGTTGCTAACAGAGTATTATAGTTTTGTTCACATAACGTTTGTTTGTAAGTCATAATACTAAAGGAGTTAGATACAGGGTTATATATATCAAAATGATCAAGATGAGTTGAAATCCGGATGTCTGTCTGTCCGTCCGTCCGTGAAGATAGCGGAATAAAACTTTACACAAATTCTGTATATCATCTGTGGCTTTACTTGTGGAAAAATTTTCGAAATCGGAGTATAACTTTTCAATGCCCCGGATATCGAACATGAAGAACTCAGTGCCTAAGGGTAATTTTCCACCAAAAATATCGGTAAATCTCTACGATAATTTAATTTAATTTGGAGGAAATGATTTTCTTCTACTAGTGTGTCTCTGTTCCAAAAATTATTAAAACCGGACCATAAATTCCCTAGCGCCCATATACCTAATTATAGGTTTTTCAAAAATACGGTGGGCATTATTCCGCATATATATTAATATGTGAAATATATAGCAAATTTAAGTGAGCATATGCCGTAGTGTACCTTGGTGGTGAAAATTAATGAAATCGGCTCAGGAATTACCTCTGTCCTTCTATATCATATATGATGATTTTCGTTATTCTAGTGGACTTTATGCCGAATATATGGATCAAATTACATACATAGCCTTTCCTTACTAGCTTAAAACAAATTTTCGCAAACAACACGATAGTTAAATTTTGACTAGTTTCGGATTTTCCTAACAACCATTATTTAATTATGTTACACTAAGTATAATTGTTGCTGGGTTTTAAACATTTTCTTTATAAGCGGCCCTTGTGTGAATTAAACTGCGGATGAATTTTAAATTAAACATATGAATCTAATGTTAAACGAAATGTTATTGAAATCATACGCTTTTATTTTACATTACACTAAAGCGACAAATAATACATTTACTTTATTATGTTATTGAATCATGGATAGTAACATACACAGATCGCTTATACATGTGCATGACTGCTCACCAACAACCGAACTATTAAATGACACCTTCACGATGTGTTAGAATGTGAATGTCATCGAACTACAAACATATGGACATACATATATATGTGATATCATTACATACTGTACATATCATCCATTGCACTGTTTCGAATCAGAGTTGAAACGCCTTTAACAGTCTCACACACTTTACCAAAGTGGACACGTTCCGTGTAGGTATATTTGAATGCATGTGAGCACAAAATTTATATTTTTATACTCTCGCAACAAATGTTGCTAAAGAGAGTATTATAGTTTTGTTCACATAACGGTTGTTTGTAACACCCAAAACTAAACGAGTTAGATATAGGGTTATATATACCAAAGTGATCAGGGTGAAGAGTGGAGTTCAAATCCGAATGTCTGTCTGTCCGTCCGTCCGTCCGTCCGTCCGTCTGTGCAAGCTGTAACTTGAGTAATAATTAAGATATCTTGATGAAACTTGGCACACTTATTTCTTGGCACCATAGGAAGGTTCCTTTCGAAACCACGGACCACTGCCACGCCCACAAAATGGCGAAAACCAAAAACACATAAAGTGTCATAACTAAGCCATAAATAAAGTTATAATAGTAAAATTTGGAATAAAGGATCGCACCAGGAAGGGGCATATTTGGATGTAATTTTTTTGGGGAAGTAGGCGTGGTCCCGCCCCCAAATCGGTTATTTATATATATCTCGCAAACCAATGAAGATATATAAACCAAACTTTCTGCAGTCGTTTTTTTCAGCCACTTCCTAATACAGTCCAAAAATGAAAGAAATCGGATCATAACCACGCCCACCTCCCATACAAAAGTTAGGTTGAAAATTACTAAAAGTGGGTTAATTCAGTAAGGAAAAACGTCAGACACACTAAATTTCACATAAGAAATAGCAAATGAAAGCTGCACTCAGATTTTTTTACAAAATGGAAAATGGGCGTAGCATCGCTCACTTATGGGTCAAAAACCATATCTCAGGAACTACTCCACCGATTTCAATGAAACTTGGTTTGTAATAGTTTCCTTACCTCCCAATAATATGTTGTGAAAATTGGCCAAATCGCTTCACAACCACGCCTACTTCCTATATACCAGAACTTAGAAGATGATCTGAATCGTTTACTTTACAATATATATAGTAAGCACTAGTGAAGATATCGGTGCAGAACTTTGCACAAATACTATGATAATAGTGTGGCAGGCCCATTCTAAAAATAGCCGAAATCGGACCATAGGTTTTCAAGGCCCCATGTACCGAACATGAGGACCTCGGTGCTTCTAACATAATATTATGGTTTCCAACTTTCAATGGACTTTATACAATATATATGACGAATATGTGGGTCAAATTGTGTATTATATAATATTAATAAAGTTAAATAAATAAATTGCGAGAGTATAAAATGTTCGGTTACACCCGAACTTAGCCCTTCATTACTTGTTTATCATGCTTTTGAATCAATGGCGTGAAACGAGTTTTCCATCAAAAATTTAATACTAACTAAATCATGCAGTCGTATTGGTATGGATGAATACATTTATGTAGATATTGGAAATATAGGAACTAGATTTAAAAATAAAGCATAATTTAGAAGTAAGGTTTGCTAGACATTCCATTACACGATAATTATCTTAATATTGAAAAATTTGAAACCTCCGAATAAATTCGTTTTCCCATGATATAAAGGTTCTGATGTTCGATATCTAGAATATTGGGAAGTTATGGTCCGATTTCGCCCTCTGCTACACTACCCATTCTAGTTTTGTGCAAAGTGTTGTTAAGATATTTACGTTGATTCTTGATTTATATATTTTATAGTGAAACAAACAAATGAGTTTTAGAATTGTGTTCCATAATAATCAGGATGTTCAAGAAGAGTAAGCACCACATTTTATTAATTAAAACAAGTAAGGAAGGGCTAAGTTCGGGTGTAACCGAACATTTTATACTCTCGCAATTTATTGATGTAATTTTATAAAGACAACACAATTCGACCCATATATTCGGCATAAAGTTCAATAGAATAACGAAAATCATCATAAATAGTATATGGGGACTGAGGTAATTCCTAAACCGATTTCACTCGTTTTCACCACCAAGATACAACGTATCGAAGACTATACGCTCACTTAATTTAATATTACTTATAATTAGGTATATGGGATCTGGGGGAAGTTATGACCCAATTTTTACCATTTCAGGTACAGAGAGAAACTGTTATAAGAAAAAAATTCAGAGGGAATGAATTACATTAAAATATCTGAGGGATTTACCTATATTTTCGGTGAAAAATTAACCTTAGGCACTGAGTTCTTCATGTTTGATATCAGGGGCCTTGAAAAGTCATGGTTCGATTTTGACAATTTTTCCACAAGTGATGTCACAGCTCAAATACAGTATTTGTGTAAAGTTTTATTCCGCTAGCTTCATTGGTTCCTTATGAATACATTATAAAGTGAACGAATCAGATGGAATTCAAAATTGGGTTATATGGGAAGTAGACGTAGTTGTGAACCGATTTCGCCCATATTCCACCCGTGTCATCAGGGTGTCAAGAAAGTGTTATGTACCGAATTTCATTGAAATCGGTCGAATAGTTCTTGAGATATGGTTTTTGACCCATAAGTGGGCGACGCCACGCCCATTTTCCATTTTGTAAAAAAATCTCAGTGCAGCTTTCTTCTGCCTTTTCTTATGTAAAATTTGGTGTTTCTGACGTTTTTCGTTAGGGAGTTAACCCACTTTTAGTAATTTTCAACCTAACCTTTGTATGGGAGGTGGGCGTGGTTATTATCCGATTTCTTTCATTTTTGGACTGTATAAGGAAATGGCTAAAAGAAACGACTGCAGAAAGTTTGGCTTATATAGCTTTATTGGTTTGCGAGTTATATACAAAAAACCTATTTGGGGGCGGGGTCACGCCCACTTTTCCAAAAAAATTACATCCAAATGTGCCCCTCCCTAATGGGATCCTATGTTCCAAATTTCATTTTCATAACTTTATTTATGGCTTAGTTATGACACTGTATAGGTTTTCGGTTTCCTCCATTTTGTGGGCGTGGCAGTGGACCGATTTTGCCCATTTTCGAAAGCAACCTCCTCAGGGTGCCAAGGAACATGTGTTCCAAGTTTCATTAAGATATCTTAATTTTTACTCAAGTTATCGCTTGCACGGACAGACGGACAGACGGACGGACAGACATCCGGATTTCAAATCTACTCGTCATCCTGATCATTTATGTATATATAACCCCATATCTAACTCTTATATTTCTTGGTGACACAAACAACCGTTATGTGAACAAAACTATGATACTCTGTGCAACAGGTTGCGAGAGTATAAAAATGCACAAACAAAACAAACGTTATCGAAATACGTGCAGAAGTGAGAAAAGATCAATCCTATTGACAAGGTCGCCACAGCACAAGATAACCTGAACAAAATTGGTTGAGCTTTGGGAAGGACTAAATATAATTTTGCTGGAATTGAGAGAATATATACATACTAAAGTATATAAAACAAGTAAGGAAGGGCGAAGTTCGGGTGTAACCGAACATTTATACTCTCGCAATTTATTTATTTAACTTTATTTATATTATATAATACACAATTTGACCCACATATTCGTCATATATATTGTATAAAGTCCATTGAAAGTTGGAAACCATAATATTAGGTTGGAAGCATCGAGGTCCTCGTGTTCGATATATGGGGCCTTAAAAACTTATGGTCCTATTTCGTCGATTTTTAGAATGGGGCTGCCACACTATTAACATAGTATTTGTGCAAAGTTCTGCACCGATATCTTCACTAGTACTTACTTTATATATTGTAAAGTAAACGATTCAGATCATCTTCAAAGTTCTGGTATATAGGAAGTAGGCGTGGTTGTGAAGCGATTTGGCCTATTTTCACAACATATCATTGGGATGTAAGGAAACTATTACAAACCAAGTTTCATTGAAATCGGTCGAGTAGTTCCTTAGATATGGTTTTTGACCCATAAGTGGGCGACGCCACGCCCATTTTCAATTTTGTAAAGAAATCTGAGTGCAGCTTCTATCTGCCATTTCTTATGTGAAATTTAGTGTTTCTGACGTTTTTCGTTAATGAGTTAACCCACTTTTAGTAATTTTCAACCTAACTTTTGTATGGGAGGTGGGCGTGGTTATGATCCGATTTCTTTCATTTTTGGACTGTGTTAGGAAGTGGCTAAAAAAAACGACTGCAGAAAGTTTGGTTTATATAGCTCTATTGGTTTGCGTGACATGTACAAAAAACTTAATAGGGGGCGGGCCACGCCCACTTCCCCAAAAAAATTACATCCAAATATGCCCCTTCATAGTGCGATCCTTCATACCAAATTTTATTCCCATAGCTTTATTTATGGCTTAGTTATGGCACTTTATGTGTTTTCGGTTTTCGCCATTTTGTGAGCGTGGCAGTGGTCCGATTTTGCTCATTTTCGAAACCTTCCTATGGTGCCAAGAAATAAGTGTGCCAAGTTTCATCAAGATATCTTAATTTTTACTCAAGTTACAGCTTGCACAGACGGACGGACGGACGGACGGACGGACGGACAGACAGACATTCGGATTTGAACTCCACTCTTCACCCTGATCACTTTGGTATATATAACCCTATATCTAACTCGTTAAGTTTTGGGTGTTACAAACAATCGTTATGTGAACAAAACTATAATACTCTCTTTAGATACATTTGTTGCGAGAGTATAAAAAGCTTGTTACAAGATCTTTGAAAAAAAAATAAATAAAAAAGTTTAACATAAAATCTATTCATCTCTTCTCTTCTCTCTGTCTTCTCATGGTTGTGAGGAATATATTTATCCAGCTATGTACAAGTCATCATGATCACTAGTATGTATAACTCCATATCTAACTGGTTTAGTTTTAGGTATTATAAACGACTGTTCAGTCAACAAAACTAGTAGGAACATTGTACAAGTAGATAGACCAAAGAGTTTATTCACCTTTGGGGCTCTATTTGTCCAAAGTATTCGTCCGATATCATCATTTTTGATTGATTTATGTACTGTAAATCCAAAACCATTATATAATCTATGTGGGGTTACGAGAAAAAACGAAACGATTCTATATATTTTTAGAACAAGAACACATTATCATTAGGAAAAAAGCAACCCTTTAAGTCACGAACTGCTTAAAGTGATTCTACAAGTAGAGTGGAACTTCCATAACTCGAACTTCTATAAGTCGAAGATCTCCATAACTCGAACTTTTGAATTGGCAATAGCGTTTAGAAATCAAATTACATACAAATTTGCTTCCATAAATTGAACTTTTCGACCAGGGCGTAATACAAAATTTAAAATTGTACTATCAAGACAGAATTTTAAAGGAGTCCCTATATTCGTATGGAGGCGAACAAAAAATATGATATTACTTTAATAGATTGCATAAATCATCTAACAAAAGCATGGATACAGACGTCAAGAGCCAAACAATAGTAAACTGCTACAAACAAAATCACAGAAAACATGTTTTTATGTATTTAAATAAAACTTTTTGTGAAGTAAATAACTAAATCTGTGGGTAAATCTATTTTTGACAGCTTTTTTAAAAATGTATGTTTTAATGAAAATTTCTATAACTCGAAGTTTTTTGGAGATTATGGTGATTTGAGTTAGAGAAGTTCCACTGTATATATCAATTTAAAGTTATTTATCTCAATTTGTAACATAGTTAGAGTATGTTATATTGCTGAAATAAAACTACTGAATAATCTATGAAATCGATGAGAAATATAAATATACATACATATATGTAGAGTCGTAGTATACGTTTATTATAATATAGTTTAATAACATATAATAATTTTAATATACAATATGAATACTATATATTTTAGTTGATGCTAAAATATATGCAGTCGACCTTTTTAGTCACATATATCGATAAAGATGGAGTTCATTATCACAATAATCTTACAAGCAGAATATTATATAACTTTCCTAAAATTAATAAATGGGATATTATGTCTAACAGGCCCCAATATATGTACCTACATTTTCAATTGACGTAGGCACCGCTTACTTGATTTTAGCCTAATCAATAATAGCAGTCCATCAATTTATTCTTCTTAAAATTCAGCACCAATTGGATATAACAAGTGCAACCAGGTCGCTCTCCACCTGATCTTTCCAACGGAGTGGAAATTTTCCTCTTCCTGTGTTTCCAGCAACGGGTATTGCATCGAACACTTTTAAAGATGGAGTGTTTTCGTCAATACAGACATGTCCTAACCAACGTAGCCGGTTACGAAACGTTGTTTATGTAGGTAACAACTCGAGTGAGTTCATTTATATGTGAATAGTCTTTCTCAAAATATTTATCAGTAAACACTTTCTGTTTTAATCGGACTGACCAAGAAATATCGTGTTTAAATTGATAAATGCGAAATATATAATTCC
This sequence comes from Zeugodacus cucurbitae, assembly GCF_028554725.1. NCBI lineage: Eukaryota > Metazoa > Arthropoda > Insecta > Diptera > Tephritidae > Zeugodacus > Zeugodacus cucurbitae. Next base: position 42,498,316 of record NC_071667.1, read on the forward strand.
ATATATCTATAATACAAAAAAGAATCACTCATTGTGTTGTTAAACTCGAATCTCGCCAAAAAGCACGACATATTTTGTGTTACAACGATATTGGTATGCTCTATTTAGTGCACTTATGCTCAGCATTTTATTTAGTATATTACCTTCTTCTTCTTAACTGGCGTAGAAACCGCTTACGCGGTTATAGCCGAGTCCACAACAGTGCGCCACGCATCTCTCCTTTAGTATATTACCTGCTACTAGTTTATTCAATAAATTTATGCAAATATATAAAGCTAAATAAGAGACAATTGAAAACTTTAAACCGCTCTACTGAAAAATCGACCTTTTTGAGATATGACACTATTCATTTAAATGAGTGATATTTTTAAAACATTCCAGCCAATAAAAATCTGTTTTTTGAGTGATAAGTTTTGATTTACATAGTAATAAAGTTATTGGAGGATGGGATCATGTGTAGAAGTTCACGTAAGTGAGGAAAGTTTTTTTTGATTGTCATTCACTTGGGAGTGGCCAGAAACGATTCTTCTCCACATGGTTGAAGCAGCTCACGACATGCAACGGAGGAGAAGGACGATGTGACCAAAGATACTTTCTATGAGCGTGCTTGGCGATTTCAACGCTAGGGTGGGTAAAGAAAACTTGGGCTTTGGTCGAAAACTTCAGCCTCCATGACGAAACATCGCCAAAAGCCCTGAGGCTGATCGACTTCGCTGGAGCCCGAAATATGGTCGTCTGTAGTACCAGATTCCAGCACAAGAAAATTCATCAAGCAACATGGCTGTCTCCTGATCGAAACACGCGTAACCAAATCGATCATGTTGTGATAGACGGAAGACATGTCTCCTGTGTTTTAGACGTGCGTACGTTCCGAGGACCAAATATAGACTCGTCCCATTATCTGGTTGCAGCAAAGATACGCACCCGCCTCTGTGCAGCAAAGAACGCCCGTCAACAAACACAAGGAAGGTTCGACGTCGAAAAGCTGCATTCGCAACAGACAGCCACGAAATACACTACTTGACTTGCACTCCTGCTCTCTGAGAGCACTCATCAGCATCTCCGTATAAGGGAACTGTGGAACAGCATCTCAAACTCACTGCGTACCGATGTAGCTAAAATAATTGGATTTCGGCAACGACAAAAAACGAGCTGGTACGATGAGGATTGCCGTCTTACAGCGGAGAGAAAACAGACTGTCTACCTCGCAACGTTGCAAACGACCACAACACGTGCGGCAAGGGATAGATACCGAGAGCTGAAGAGGGAAGCGAGACACATTTGCATATGAAGAGCTTGAGAAGCAGGCCGACAGATATACTGCTCGAAAATTTGATGAAAAAATGAAGCGACTTAACGAAGGGTCTCTTGTAGAGACCAAGGTGGTAATCTGGCAACCGATGTCCAGGGCATACTGGGATTATGGAGGGAACACTTATCCGACCTGCTGAATGGCAGTGAAAGTACAACACTAGGAGATGGCGAACCCGATCCCCAATCAATGACGTTGGATCAGATGATCCATACCCGACAATGAAGAAATTCGAATAGCAATTAGCCGCCTGAAGAACAGCAAGGCGGCGGGAGCCGATAGATTACCGGCCGAGCTATTCAAGTACGGCGGCGAAGAACTGACAAGGTGCATGGATCAGCTTCTTTGCAGAGTATGATCGGAAGAAAGTATTCCTGACGATTGGAATCTCAGTGTGCTCTTCACAATCTATAAAAAGTGAGATTCCACAATCTGTGCCAATTACCGTGGGATAAGCCTCCTAAATAAAGCCTACACGGTTCAATAGAGCGTACTGTGTGACGTCAACAAACTGATTGGACCTTATCAGTGTGGCTTTAGACCTAGAAAATCTATATCTGACCAGATATCCACCATGCGCCAAATCTTGGAAAAGGCCCGACTCTATGCCGCTATGTCTGAATTTGGTATATCTGCAAAATTAATACGGCCAGGATCGAAAGGACCTCTCCGAGCCGTTCGATATCAAACAAGGTGACTTACTATCGTGTGACTTCTTTAACCTGATGCTGGAAAAAATTATACGAGCTGCAGAGCTAAATAGAGAAGGTACAATTTTCTATAAGAGTGTACAGCTGCTGGTGTACGCCAATGATATTGATATCATCGGAAGCAACAACCGAGCTTTTTCCCGCCTGGATAAGGAAGCGAAGCGAATGGGTCTGGAGGTGAACGAGAACAAGACGAAATATCTCCTGTCATAAATAAACAGTCAGCGCATTCGCGTCTTGGCTCCCACGTCACTGTTGACAGTCATAACTTCGAAGTCGTAGATAGTTTCGTATACCAGCATCAACAACACAAACAATGTCAGCCTCAAAATCCAACGCAGAATCACTATTGCCAACAGGTGCTACTTTGGACTGAGTTGGAAATAAAAAAGTAAAGTCCAAAATCAAACTCTACAAGTCGCTTATCATTTCCGTCCACATTTATGGTGCAGAAGCGTGGACGATGTCAACATCAGATGAGACGACACTGGGAGTTTTCGAGAGGAAAAATTTGCGGAAGATTTACGGTCCCTTAAATATTGGCAACGGCGAATACCGCAGACGATGGAACGATGAGTTGTACGAGTTATACGACGACATTGACATTGTTCAGCGAATAAAAAGACAGCGGCTATGCTGGATAGATCATATTAGCCGAATGGACGAAAACACTCCAGCTCTGAAAGTGGTCGATGCAGTACCCGCCTGAGAAAGCCGAGGAAGGGGAAGACCTCCACTCCGTTGTAAGGACCAAGTCCGAACTGCGATGGAAAGTTGGAGAGGCGTTCATCAATTCGGCTGAACGGTTTCCACGCCAATCACACACACATACATATTATTACTATACGTATATACATGAAAATGAAATTATTCCAAAAGTCTTTCACTTTGGATGGTTTTTCAGCCGTGACGTGTGTAAGCAAGCATTTTTCAAAACATATAAAAAATTATTTATTTTATGTAAATGTGAACTAGAGAAACGACCACTTGACCGAAACACTTCTCACAACGGTTCAACAATTGAATGAACAATTTAGGATTTCATACGATAGTTTAATACAAACTGTGAACACTGGATCTGGGGGAATTTACTTTCTTGAAGTTCCTGGGGGTGCTGGGGGTCCTAATTTCATTAATATTGGCAATGGTTCAATCGCAAAATGGCGTTGGCTTTATCTGGAATAGGAGCTACTTTGCACTTAGCAGAAAAACTTACTCATAGGGAAGATTTTCCAAATATGCAAGTTGATAATTTGGGACGAATGCACAATGACCCACAAGAGTTCGTTGGAGGTACTGCACAGGACTTTCAAAGTTGCCTCCAGCGCCAGCCATTATTCTGTTGTCTGGTGATTTACACTTACTCTTCCAGTTATTCCTCGATCAACTGTTGCTGACGAACTAATCGCATGCCTAAAATCATCTAATTTGTGGCAGCACGTAAAGAATCGCCAATTACAATACGAGTGTTTTGCAAAGATCAAACAGCGAAGCAGTTGCTAGATATTGGAAATGGTAAGGTCGCTTCGACGGATTGACACAGCTACAAACCTAGGGGCGTAGTCAACTATGCCACAGAATTTTTAAAATATTAATATGCAATTAAAAGTAGCATCAGTTGTCATCATTCTGCGTAACATAAATCAACCTCGACTTTGCAATGGCTGTAATGAAGGCGAGAGCATCATGGGAAAAATCATGAGATCACAAGGTCAGTCTTTGCAAGTTAGCGGAATCAACTTGGAGCTTCCTTATTTTATAAGACAGTTTTAAATTAATTAACGGTATAACCAACTACTATGTACAGCAGTGGACACTTTTATCCAATATGATGATTACGATGATAACTCTGACGTAGTTAATGTAAACAACAATATCGCATTAAATTTTATTTGTTAGTAATTGTAATTATACGAACTTCATAATATTAAATGCTAACAACAAACAACTTTGTAATTTACTCATTTATTACACACTTCAATATAAAATTAAAAAATACAAAGTTTAACAAAACATGTTGATTCGAGCTTAAAACAAATCTACAATAATGTATGTACATATATCAATCATTTTGAAATTTACCAGCTATAACGTTTTCGTCTTTATGAAAAGACACTATATTGAAAAATTTTCTAATTTAATAATTTAATATACCTTATTCTCAAAACCGGCCGTGTCTGCTATTACCCTGTAAGCACCCTCTGAGGCATACAACGAAATATAACGACGAAGATATTTAAATCGGAAGATTTGAAGATACAATAATAGATTTGAAGATACAATAATATGATAAACGTATAACCGTCCTGGGGCGGTAGAAATATTGTTTAACCTGATTCATTATGTGTTTTGAGTAAATTCGCAATAATTAACTCTTACCTATAATATGTATTTGAAACAATTGGAAGCATTGTACAACGCGATTGTACCATTTTATTTTTCACAGAATTTCTTGTATCGAATTAAACTCGGTAATTTGTTTGTGTAAATATATTACAAATTTTTTAGCAAAAGAACAGCATTTTAATATATTGAGGATATAAATAGCGAAACGATGATGGCTATTATGTCCCTTACCCCAATTTAAAAAAAATTGTGAAATCGTTCTATGACTACATTCACTTCTTAAATACATACCTGCAGGAAATTATAAAACCCTACAAAAGCACCTATAAACATTTTCCTCATACTTATCAATTAATTTCTGGAGTATACAAACCAGTTTGCTTTAAATTTTATTGGTCTAATGAGCGCGCACTATCATTATTATCTTTCCCACTAAATAATAGTATGCTGTGTTTATAGTGTGAAAATAGATGCTATGTTTTATTAGTATAGCTAACGGGAACAGTTTCCTGGTTACATCTGTTACAGGACATGCGTATAAATGCATATTAAACTGCATTATCATGCACGGCCTTACCGACTTATCGACAGTTAACTGACTTTACATAAATGTGGAAATAGGTCAATAGATGTCTCCCTGATGCAGTCAAATTAGAATTTAAATCAACACATATACAATTTTCAATTCGGCAGGCATTATCGGAAAGTCGGATTGTTGAGAATGATCACTCAGTTTCCCTTTCTTGATAAATTCAATTGAGAAATCCCTCCAATTATATTAGCATGTAAACAATAAACAATTTTTGTTAAAATTTGAAGATACACTATTAAAAATGTGTAATGTATAACCCAGGTTACTATAATTGGAACATATGATTTTCCTATTAGCTGCATGCCTATAAGACTTCTGGAATTTATTAAAAAAGGAAATGTACAACTCTCATTCAGTGTATGCTAATTTTGGGTAAATATTTTTCAATTTTTGCTCATAGGCAATGGACATCTTAAATTCATTTGATTTATAAAAAATATAAAACAAATTTTTTTTTACTTAAATATAGTAACATGTCGCCGTTGAATTAATATTTTCAAATAGTCTCAAAATTTAACTTCAATTATTCACTGGATAGCTATTCATGAAGAAAAAACGATTTTAAAAGTAACTCAAAATTATAATCGCACATAATTTTTTTTTTTTAATTATTTATCTAAGTGCACAATTAATACTACTAAAAAATCATTATACTTGTAATGGTTTGTTTCGAAACCAATTCAGCACGGTTTAAAGTTTCTAAAAGGATCTGAAATTATATCGATTTTCATGTACAACTTTTCTTCAACTTCAAATAAATGTACCGACATCGTTCGGAATTTAAAATAATAATTCCCTGAGTGGTGATATTTTTTAGAAAAAATATATTAAAAAATTGGAAGTTTCTGAAATTTCGAAATGACTAAAATAAATTAAGGGAAGAAAATACCACTACGCAGTTTTGGGGCAAATCTTCAATAACTTTCAAAAACATTTACTTCAATGAAATATGCATGTGCCTTTAAGGTTTTGTGAAAGAAGCTGAGCAGCATAAGTTATATTCACTAGTTCGCTTACTGTAGAATCTATTAAGACATCATAAAAACTTTATGACTCTCAATATGATATTCTTCTTACTACAAATCTTTACTGAAGTGGAATTTGTTACGTTCGAAATTATGTCCATAAGCGTCAGCAATATACAACAAAAAAGCTAGCGGCAGAACGGCCTTGTCAAGTCGTTTGGGGTGTTTCGCGCTTTGACGTCATTTCGCTCAAATTCACTCTTCTATTTAGGCCACCGCAAGTAAAAAATTCATTCAACTAGGTATTTTTATATCCTTTATTTTCCTATTTCTGTCTGTCTGCTGGTACGAGTGGTGTATGTGAATTTATTGAAACCAAATTTCTTGCTATATGCAAATTTCTGTGATGAACCATTAAAACATAACTGAATAATATGCATGTAAACGGATGTTTCACACAAATTCATTAACAATTTGCTACTATTGACAGTTCATGTGTCCAAAATCGAAAAGCCTTCCTTAATATGTCTCAAAGTTGTATACATATAAATATTCTTCTAATAAAATCTAATTATGTGAATTATTATACGACAGTTAATTTGTTATTGATTCCATAAGGTATATTGCTATTTATTTAGTTTGCTTAATTATTTTCAAAATCTGTAACAAATAACAAAGAAAAGTTACTGCATCATGTGTTTAAAAAAGTAAAAAAATAAAATTTTGTTTTGCCAAATAATATTTAATTACCTATTTGAATTTATATATTTTTTAGTCTATCTATACAAGATATATATTAACAGATGGCTTACCCGCAGTTTGGAGGAATTATTGAATTGTGGACAATTTTGTATTCGTTTGAACTCGATATTCATAAAATATGCAGTAAATATTTTAGATTATTAAATTCCAAACTCTCCTAAAGCATTCGTATTAATTATCGACATATATGTATGCAATTGGCGTTGAACCGTTTAGCCGGTTATAGCCGAATCGATGAGAGCGCGCCACTCCTCCCTTTCCCTCGTCAAGTATAACCAGGTCGCTCTCCACCTGGTCCCTCCAACGGAGTGGAGGCCTTCCCTTTCATCGGCTTCCTCCGGCGGGTACTGCATCGAACACTTTCAGAGCTGGAGTGTTTTCGTCCATTCGGACAACAGGACCTAGAGCGTAGCCGCTGTGTCTTTTTATTCGCTGAACTATGTAAATCTTGCTTCTGCACCATAAATCAGGACGGAAATGATAAGCGACTTGTAGAGTTTGATTTTGGTTCATCGAGAGAGGACTTTACTTTTCAATTGCCCACTCAGTCCGAAGTAGCACCTGTGGCAATAGTGATTCTGCGCTGCAATTCGAGGCTGACATTGTTCGTGTTGTTGATGCTGGTTCCCAGGTATACGAAATTATCTACGACTTCGAAGTTATGACTGTCAACAGTGACGTGGGAGCCAAGACGCGAATGCGCCGACTGTTTGCTTGATGACAGGAGATATTTCGTCTTGTCCTCATTCACCTCCAGACCCATTCGCTTCACCTCCTTATCCATGCGGGAAAATGCAGAACAAACGGCGTGGTTGTTGCTTCCGATGATATCAATATCATCGGTGTACGCCAGCAGCTGTACACTCTTATAGAAGATTGTACTTTCTCTATTTAGCTCTGCAGCTCGTATAATTTTTTCCAGCATCAAGTTAAAGAAGTCACACGATAGTGAGTCACCTTGTTTGAAACCTCGTTTGGCGGAGAGGTCCTTACCAATCATGACGGAGCTTTTGGTGTTGCTCAACGTGAACTTACACTGCCGTATTAGTTTTGCGGTGATACCAAATTCAGACATCGCATCGTAAAGGCAGCTCCTTTTCGTGCTGTCGAAAGCAGCTTTAAAATCGACAAAAAGGTGGTGTGTGTCGATCCTCTTTTCATTTGGCGCATGGTGAATATCTGGTCAGTTGTTGATTTTCCAGGTCTAAAGCCACACTGATAAGGTCCAATCAGTTTGTTGACGGTGGACTTTAGTCTTTCACACAGTACGCTCGATAGAACCTTATAGGCGATATTTAGGAGGCTTATCCCTCGGTTATTGGCACAGATTGTGGGATCTCATTTTTTATAGATTGGGAAGAGTACACTGAGATTTCAATCGTCAGGAATGCTTTCTTCAGATTATACTCTGCAAAGAAGCTGATGCATGCACATTTGCTGTTCTTCAGGCGGCTAATTGCTATTCGAATTTCTTCATGGTCGGGTAATGGATCATCTGATCCAACGTCATTGATTGGGAGATCGGGTTCGCCATCTCCTGGTGTTGTACTTTCACAGCAGGCCGGATAAGTGTTCCCTCCATAATCACAGTATGCCCTGGACATCGCTTACCAGGTTACCACCTTGGTCTCTACATGAGGATGCTCCGGTCTTGAAACATTCGTTAAGTCGCTTCATTTTTTCATAAAATTTTCGAGCATTACCTCTGTCTGCGAGCTTCTTAAGCTCTTCGTACTCACGCATTTCGGCCTCTTTCTTTTTATACTCTCGCAACATGTTGCACAGAGTCTCGCTGCGAGACGGTAATCCTCATCGTACCAGCTTGTTTTTTGTCGTTGCCGAAATCCAATTGTTTCGGCTGCAGCTGTACGCTGTGAGTTTGAGATGCCGTTCCACAGTTCCCTTATACTGAGATGCTTATGAGTGCTCTCAGAGAGCAGGAGTGCAAGTCGAGTAGAGTATTTCGTGGCTGTCTGTTGCGATTGCAGCTTTTCGACGTCGAACCTGCCTTGTGTTTGTTGACACGCGTTCTTTGCTGCACAGAGGTGCGTATCTTCGCTGCAACCTGATAATGGTCCGAGTCTGTATTTGGTCCTCAGAACGTACGCACGTCTAAAACACTGGAGACGTGTCTTCCGTCTATCACAACATGATCGATTTGGTTACGCGTGTTTCGATCAGGAGACAGCCATGTTGCTTGATAAATTTTCTTGTGCTGGAATCTGGTACTACAGACGACCATATTTCGGGCCCCTGCGAAGGTTATCAGCCTCAGGCCGTTTGGCGATGTTTCGTCATGGAGGCGGAATTTTCCGACTATTGTGCCAAAGACACCTTCTTTCCCCCCTAGCGTTGAAATCACCAAGCACAATTTTGACATCGTGGCGGGGGCAGCGCTCGTAGGTGCGTTCTAAGCGCTCCTAGAAAGTATCTTTGGTCACATCGTCCTTCTCTTCCGTTGGGGCGTGGGCGCAAATAAGCGATATGTTGAAGAACCTCGCTTTTATGCGGATTGTGGCTAGACGTTCATCCACTGGGGTGAATGCCAGGACTCGGCGACGGAGTCTCTCTCCCACCACAAATCCAACACCAAATTTGCGCTCCTTTATATGGCCGCTGTAGTAGATATCACAAGGACCCACCTTCTTCCGTCCTTGTCCCGTCCATCCCACTTCTTGGATGGCAGTGATATCAGCCTTTAGTCGTATGAGGACCTCAACCAGCTGGGCCGAGGCACCTTCCCAATTAAGGGTCCGGACATTCCAGGTGCATGCCCTTATATCATTATCCTTAAAACGTTTGCAGGGGTCGTCATCAAAAGGCGTGTGTCTCATCCGAGGCCTGCTTCGATTTTTCATTGGTACTTAGTTTTTATATGGTGAGTCCTAAACCCTACGCACAACCGCAGAAGCGGGTTGCGTTCTCACTTTAGCTCGTCTTCAAACGGATGTCTGTTAGCTACCCAGAGGATACTTGGTCTAAAATCGGAAGTCATGTGTTGCTTGAATCATGTAGAGAAGAATGGTTTCTGGCCACTCCCAAGGGAATGACAATCAAAAACTTTCCTCACTTACGTGAGCATGATTACATGATCCCATCCTCCTACATCGACATATATATGTATATATGCTAGTATGGCCTGTTTTACCAATTACTAAGTAAATAAATATTACTAATCAATTAAATCAAAAATAGATAGAAACGTTTTTGGTACGAATAAGCACAGCTTCAAAAGTAATCGCATGCAAAGGACCCACATATATGTATATGTACTTGCTTAAATGTCGTCGTAGTACCGAATTCCAATCATTTATTGCACTTCATAACTCGTCTTGCTTATTTTTTTTGCGTAGAAATAAAAGTTTTTCAACAATTGAAAAAATAAATATTAGAAGGTTTCCATAAAAAGGGAATGTCAATTACTCACCTCCGTATAATCGTATAAACTAAATCGGTTTAATATTGGCATTAAGATCGAGCTACATTTGTAGTGTTGACTTTAAATATTTATTGCACCACGTTAAAATATAAAGTAGTGAGCAATAAAATAAATAAAAAGGTAAATTAGTTTAATAACACCCATATCATTATTATGAGATATATTCTATAGAAAATCTACACATGTATTATTTTATTATTTATGAATTTATAAAGCATAATAATTTATTTTTCTTCTAGGAATCATTCAAAAATAACCCGCCACGGTGAGTTCAAACGATTAGCTAATAAACAAAATATTTCTTTTAAATAGCTAACATTACATTTTTTCCAGCAAATCTTAATTGTATAGTACTGACCTCAAACTGTGATAAAAACATTTTGAGTTGATACTTAAGTGTACATTTCACAAACGAATAAATGCCAAATAAATGTATATACTGAGCTAAGAAATTATTTGTTATGATTTAGTTGATTTGTTCTAAACAATTTTGATATTTTTTATTAAAACTAATTAATTAAAAACCGGGGGAAAGAAAAATTTATTTCCTACAAGTGAATATACACAACTAAGCGTAACACCTTAAACATCTATACGTATAGCTCGAAAATGGTTAATGGAGTTGGTGCAGGAATATACTGCCCGGAGATAGATATAAAGCAACCTTACAAACTGCCGGACTACTGCAGTATATTTCAGGGAGAGGTGTTTGCCACTGGGAAAGCTGCGGAGCTAGCCTCTAATGCACCAACCCGATACTCTAGAGTTAACGTCTACGTAGACAGCCAAGCGGCAATCTAGGCAATAACCTCGTTTCGTATATCGGCCAAACGTGTTTTGAGAAGCAGGGTGGCAGTGGAGAGTGCAGCCACGAATATGCTGCTACACTTCTACTGGTTGCCATCGGTGAGGGGATTTCCAAGATCGGTCTACAGCTGTCCCCCGGAAACATGATCGACATTGGCAAACCCGTGCACTGTCTGCCCGATGATATAGACAGATGCATGATGAAGAAAATCAAAGCGAAATTGAAGAATCTACCGGGATGCAATACCGCAAAGTCATTTGCAAAGCGGTGGTTCAGAAATATACAAGTTTCCTACTAGCACTGTGCATAAAGGACTGTAGGACCATGGTTAGCATACTTACTGGTCACAGCCTAGCAGCAGCGCACGCCTGTAAGATGGGGCTTTCAGATCGCTTCAGGTATCTAGGGACCCCGCAGAACGATAAGTTGGAGGAGATATCATTAGTGAGGTCTCATCATCTCTTAAAATTCGCGTTAAACGCTGGCATCCTATCAGATGACTACTTCTCAGGGAATACGTGACGGGACTCCATCTGGTATCGCTAAGGACCATAACTGGTCTTCGCGGGGCCTGTTGGCCCACCAGACTAACCTAACCTAACCTAACAAGTGAATATTTAAATACCTATTGGCACGAAAATTCTCTACATACATTGTGATATTGCATGGTGAATTATATATTATATATTAATTATAAATCTTCGTCGGTACGATGCAGTTTTGTTGGCCCTTAAACAGTTTTACGTACCATTTTATGGAAATCATTTGCATAGATTACGCTTAAAACTTATACGTTTTTGTGTACCGCTATTTGATAGGATTTACATGAATGATTAAACTTTTCCAAATAATAAAAAACAGTAAAAACTATTTTCTAATTATAAATATATGGACGCAACATTTGAGTATAGTTTTTTATTTTCATTTCTGTTTGTTTTTAAGGGTTTAATAGTGATTATTCTCAATTTTTATTTTGCACTTGACAACCTTAACCAACTGTCTTGTTTATAGGATGTTTCGGCTGCTTGTAGTGCTTCGCAGACCTATCTTAAATGTATGTAACTGAAAATCCAAATTATGGTAATTAGTAGAGTTTTATTAGTATTTTATTATGTTCACGTTAATATTTTTCTGTAACACATTTAAATCTCATAATAATCCATGACAGCCAATTTATATACACACAAAAATATATTTTATGTGTGTATATTAAGGCAACTAAACATTGAAGCAGAGTATTGTAGCGCCAGCGTATCTCACCCAGTTTCAATTTTATTAGTTTATTACGATTATGATCTTTTAATGACACCGTTGTACAGACAAATGCTTTACAGCCCTGAATAGTTGACGTACACAGCAATTCTATCCTTAAAAAAACAATAACACTAACATGAGACCAATGATATGCGAAAGAAGCGAAATAACTTAACACACATATCATAACATGCTTACCTACATACATGTAGATGTAGGTACTTTAAGTGGTAGTTAAAACGAATAATGCGTGACGCTGTTTTATTATTTGTTTTGATTATAAAAATGCTTCCAATGGCTCCGAATCCAGTTTCTATTTGTTTATACACCGACGGATTTGGTCTTCTATACCATCACCAAAGCAAATGCATAAAACAACAAAATTGCTGATCTTGATGCAAAGAAACATAGTAAAATATGCAAAATTGTGTTAAAATGTGGGCATAAGTATGGAATATAATATATATATATATCATGTGTAGCTATAAGAAATATTAAATTTGGTTGCAAAGAATGTAATGTATTATGCACAATATGTTGTAGAGTGCAGAAAATAATCTTTATTTAATGAAAATGTGTAATAATTAACTTGACAAAATGTATTCAAAATAAAAAAGACATAAATAAATTATTAAAAATGTTAATACACTATATGTTAAGAAACTGTTACTTTTATTAACTCATAATAGGGACTAATCATTCAATATGTTATACTTATATTATATTATTTATTTGCATTATTTTATAGGAAATGTTTCCTTTATGTTACACAGTTTAAAATGCAGTTCTGTTCCTACATATATTCAGAATGAATATTACTATATCATTTATCCAATTATCATTTGTTTTTAATATGCGTAGATAAATTAGATACACCAATCTACCTCTTCGTCTCTATTTTCTTATTATAAAGTTCCTGTTTAATTTTGACGCTTACAATTATTAATATAAACTAATAGACTATTGTTTATAATAATAAGAAAAAAGCAATATTGTTTAATAATCCTTATAATGTAGAAATTAATAAAGTAATATTCTAGCGTATTCAATTTGTACACAACCGAGGAATCCAAATCTATGCCCAATCAAATTATTGCGTTCCATTCCACTCTATACTAGTATGTATGTACATACATATGTATATACCACTACCAGTGGCAAGTGTTCGATTAGAAATTCACTGCATATTAGAAAATCCATATTTTAATTCGTGAAAAGAATTGGGCATTTCATATACAATCCATTGAATAATATTTACATTGCACTGCTACCGCCCAGCATCTAACGCCCGCCTAAGCCGAGTTAGGCCAATCAAATAGCGAATAATATTCACCATACGCTGAACTAACAAAGGAAGAAACTACCAAACTTAGCAACAGTACATATGCACTTCTGTGGCGCCTGCACCAGAACAAACGCATGCATTCATAGAACATAGTTCAAGTGAATTGTCAGTGAAAATTACTAGATGTGGTTTGTTGTCTAGCCATAAATTAAAAACTTCATAAAACTGTCATAACAATAATTTTAAGACTCTAAACTATCAACCTCAGCAAAAAGAATACACAAAACTACCACAACAACATTCGGTAATCACATCAATGGAAGTTCTCACTCAACGGAATTATTATGTCGGCGTTTTTCATGTCATACCAAATTAAAATTGCACTCGGACATAATTTCGTTTTTCTCTCTCAGCGAACGTATGCTTGCTTATGTGATTTCTGATTTTCTCGCTTCTCACTTTTCTCCCTTGCTCTGACTAGTTACTGATACTGATAGCACATTGATGTAGTTTATTTTTAATTTGTAAGAGTATGGCATTCATGTTTTTACGAACGCTTGAAAAAATTAATACAAATTGTAATAACTTTGAATAGACGGACTATCCCTTCCGATGAAAATCTTCAAATAATTTTACATTTTTATTAAAATTAAAATCAACAAGTAAGGAAAGGCTAAGTTCGGGTGCAACCGAACATTTTATACTCTCGCAATTTATTTAGAGATTTACCTATATTTTCGGTGAAAAATTACCCTTAGGCACTGAGTTCTTCATGTTTGATATCAGGGGCCTTGAAAAGTCATGGTCCAATTTTGACAATTTTTCCTCAAGTGATGTCACAGCTCAAATACAGTATTTGTGTAAAGTTTTATTTCGCTATCTTTATCTGTTCCTTATGTATACATTATAAAGTGAAAGAATCAGAAGGATTCAAAATTGAGTTATATGGGAAGTAGGCGTAGTTGTGAACCGATTTCATCCATTTTCCACACGTGTCATCAGGGTGCCAAGAAAATATTATATACCGAATTTCATTCGAATCTGTAGAGTAGTTCCTGAGATATGGTTTTTGACCCATAAGTGGGCGACGCCACGCCCATTTTCCGTTTTGTAAAAAAATCTCAGTGCAACTTCCTTCTGCCATTTCTTATGTAAAATTTGGTGTTTCTGACGTTTCTCGTTAGTGAGTTAACGCACTTTTAGTCATTTTCAACCTAACCTTTGTATGGGAGGTGGGCGTGGTTATTATCCGATTTCTTTCATTTTTGAACTGTATAAGGAAACGGCTAAAAGAAACGACTGCAGAAAGTTTGGTTTATATAGATTTATTGGTTTGCATGATATATACAAAAAACCTATTTGGGGGCGGGGTCACGCCCACTTTTCCAAAAAAATTACATTCAAATGTGCCCCTCTCTAATGCGATCCTATGTTCCAAATTTTATTTTCATAACTTTATTTATGGCTTAGTTATAGCTCTTTATGTGTTTTTGGTTATCGCCATTTTGTGGGCGTGGCAGTGGTCCGATTCCGCCCATTTTCGAACTTAACCTTCTTATGGTGCCAAGAAATACGTGTTCCAAGTTTCATTAAGATATCTCAATTTTTACTCAAGTTACAGCTTGCACGGACGGACAGACGGACGGACAGACAGACATCCGGATTTAAACTTTACTCGTCACCCTGATCACTTTGGTATATATAACCATATATCTAACTCGTTTAGTTTTGGGACTTACAAACAACTGTTATGTGGACAAAACTATAACACTCTCTTTATCAACTTTTGTTGCGAGAGTATAAAAAGTTACAGTAGACACAACTTCATAAACAATTTTATTCAAATGTCACTAATAGTTTGCATAAATTACTCGTGCATTTATAACCAATACATATATAAATGAATTCATGCTTATAATCCGTTTTAATAAAAATCGTACTGTTTTTAAAGATATGGTTACTTTCGTTAGTTTTGCAACTTATGAAAGAAGCTGGCGTAATCGTGTAAAGATATAATGTGAGTATGTTAAACGCAATGTACTGCAATAGTAGCTGTCATCGATTGGCTAAGCGTTATAGAGAAGTCAATAGAATGCACTATCCAAAAATTAAAAAAAAAATCTTAATTATGCTCAATAGTGTTGCACAATTTTCTTTGCTAAAAAAAGGCAAAAAAATGTTTTTTACCATTTCATTTCCATGCCATACGTTTTATTTAATCAATTATAATATATATCAAGTTAAAAATATTAAAAAAATATATTTGTATTGTCCTTTTTGATCCTTCGAGCCATTTTTACTATTGTGAATAGCCTAAACAAAAATTGGTAGCACTCAGCAAGCGGCGATAGAATTTTTAATGCAGTATCCGCATACACTCTTGCACGAATTCAACTAGATAACTTTGTTGTTGCTTTCACATGTCAAATTTTTGACAAGGAAGTAGAGAAGTGACCAATAGACCTATAAAATATAGATTTATACACTGTTCTATTTATTAACTTCGCATAAAGTTTTATGTACATACGTTAAAACATGTATTCTGTTCAATATAGACGGACTCTTTTAAAATTCTGCCTTGATAGTAAAATTTTAAATTTTGTATTATGCTCTGACCAAAAAGTTCTATTTATGGAAGGAAATTTGTATGAAAGTTGCACCCTATTGACTCTTCAAGAGTTCGCGTTATAGAAATTCGAGTTAGGGAAGGAAATTTTTACAAAATTTGGCTTCTAAACGCTGTTGCCAATTCAAGTGTTCGAGTTTTGGAGATCTTGGAGTTATGGAAGTTCCACTGTATGTATATTTGTATTTAAAAATGTCATGTTTAAGCAATATTTAATATATTATATTTAACTAGACAGCTTTGGTTTCATTATCTATTGGAAAGTTGTAACGATATCAGAATCTATGAAAACTGTCTATGATTTGGGAAGTTATCTCCAAAGCAGGACGATAAAATAAATGAATCCTCATGATTTCTGTTTTCAAATTCACTCATGAACCTTCGTACATACATTTTAATATAAAAGTGCAAATGTACAGATGCATAAAATACACTTGTATGTACACACATAGTCTCAATCATCCAGCTCTTTTATCTGTGCTAACAAACAACACTCAAATAATCTCATTTTGGGAGAGTGGTTTCTGCTTTCATTAGAAATTTGCACGCTATTAACTAGAATATTAGCAGCCATAGAACACTCAGTAAATACAAAACGAAACAGTAGTAAAGTCTTTAGAATCTACACTGAACAGAGAACAATTTTAAAATGTAAGGAACTTGTGTGGAGAAAATATAATATAAAGAGGATTTCAATAACTTGACTATAAATGAGTCTCATGCAAAGTTACTCAAAAATAAACCACAAAATTTAATACTTCTGTTATTTCACTCGAAAACAATGTACTTATCACTTGTTCAACACGAATATACATCACGAGCGCTCATTCAGATATTATTGAGTACTCCTGCCGGCAAGCCGCAGACGTCAATGTTAACACCCGACAGACAGAGTGAAATAGAAGAAGCATACAGCGATATAAGAAGCCTCAGAATTAAAGCGAGTGAATGAGGCAACGAACGTCGTATCTCCGAGCACATTCAAAAGCAACGCTGACTATAGCTGCGCAGCAAAAGGCCGGGTATAACGATAGCACCAAAACGTTGCTGCGGCTGTTGAGTGTGAAATTGCGGTTTATTTATTTGGTTTCCTGATCTGCACCCCGGATTTTATGAGTGTTATTGTCATGTCATGAGGTATTCAAAGAACGGAAATTAAGAAGAGTAATGTGAACTAAGACCCGAGCTATATATGTATGTACATGTGTAAATACGAATATACTTAACTTGCTATAAAGGTATATACGATAAGTGTGGTTATTGTATTTGCCCTGGTAGCACCTAAATACTTGTAAATTTTTAATTATTCCAAATAGAAATTATATCCATTTTCGTATAGTAATATTATCCATTAATCTTTCCCTGGTGCGTATACATATGTATGTATATAACACTGCCTAATCGAATCCACTCCCAATATACTTTTGGCACACTTTCATCCACCAATTTCTCTCTCAGCTGCTCAACTCCCTTCCAGATGAAATTCACATGTGCAAAAAATTGCGACATTTCCAATTAGCTTTACTTTTTGCCTCCGTGCAGCTCAACTACTAACACATAGATAAATTCCAATCAGTTACTGAGTACCACGAGTACGAATACTCACTCAACTCATTCGACCGTATTTTTACTTCGTTTCAATGGGTCGCCGTATTTGTTCATGCCGTTGGTCACTGTGCCTCACCGCTGCTGCCCAAGCATAGTATATCAACCGTGTTTGAGTGCTTTAGATCTGAGGCGCAACTGCTACTTTGGATTGTAAAGCTGCGGATTCTGTCGTTCTCGCTGTCGCTGGAGCGTAAGCGTCGCTGCTGCTCTGCCTCAAATGTGTGCATAGTCATAGCGCGTACAAAAGCGCAGATATTACCAATTACACGAATTTTTATACTCTTTTAAAAATTTCGTTTTATTATAATATTTATTATCGTAGAGCGCAGTAGTGTCTGCGGAGCGTTTAGCGATTTAGTATTAGCGCTGGCGTTGTGTACCCGACGAACAACAGAAGCGTATCCAAGCGTACACAAAAATAATAGCGAACCAACGATTTGATATCAAAGTGTACGAACGAGTGCCGTGAAAGCAAAATTCGCGTCTTATTGTCTTTTAACTGTTTGTGATTATTACTACAATACGAGCGACAATCGTCAAAACGCCATACGCCATTGCCATATATCATATATTGTATGTACGTCGAACGTTGAACGCGTAATGCTGTTCATATAAACCGTATTTGTGCAATATTATTACTATTACTATTATTATTATTATTTTATGTTATTACTCTCATTGTTAGATGTTGTTATGCTTCATATTCGCGTGTTGCACATTTTGTTTTTGCTGCTGTTGGCGCTAGTGAAAATCTCGTTGAAAGTTTAAGTTTTTTAAGGCATACAAGATGGAAAATCTTTTACTGATCAAATTGGCCGTGTTATTTTGATTTTGTCAAGAAGGATTTGTTGCTAAAACGTTTATATCTCAAAATGCTCTAATATAATGCATTTATATAAAAATTGTGATTATTACGTGGTAAAACATTATATACATCGACTATTCGATCAAAATGTCTTCTGAAACACTACACATACATTGATTGCATAAATATGCGGGAGATGTTATTAAAATTAATAAAAGCAT
The DNA here is from genome assembly GCF_028554725.1 of Zeugodacus cucurbitae. NCBI lineage: Eukaryota > Metazoa > Arthropoda > Insecta > Diptera > Tephritidae > Zeugodacus > Zeugodacus cucurbitae. Next base: position 42,517,049 of record NC_071667.1, read on the forward strand.
ATATACTATTTGAAAACTGGCACAATTAGCGAGCAATAGCCACAATACCTTTACTAAATATCAAGAGAAAAAAAAACAGCCGATAGAACACATAGAAAAATCATAAAAATTAAATAGCCACAAAACTAACGCATTTGTAATGACAAGTCATAAAACTGCATACAACGCATAAAAAATACGAAAAAGAACAACAACAAACTACCGTCAGTTGCAGCTATAATTTCAAAGTGAAAAGCTGCAGTTACCGGCTCACAGAACCGCAAATGGTCAGCAAGACAATTGTACAATGATCCCAGTAGTTGCGGAACCACTTGTATTGGAAAAAAGTTTTGCCAAAATATGGTTTCTTCTCAATAAGGCATCTTAAATTGGTCGGAATACCTGAACAGATATGTTGAATAAAGTACACATCTGTTAACTTAATTGTTATATATATTTGGTAAGGCTTGTGCCAAAAATGTAAATAGAGTAGATACAAGTAAAATGCCATAGTCTTGGTTAAAACAAATATATGTATCTACCATCTTAAATGTATTATTTACATATGCAAGTTGTGAGAAAAGCGAGCACATATCGTATTTTCCATTCGTTAACATTTTACATTGCATTTAAATGCAGATTAAGTTTGAAATGGACACGTCGATGTGTTAATGTTGCATATTGATATGTATCAATCTGGAAGCAAATTAATTTTCATATTGGAATATACATCTGCCTTAAACTAATTTTTGTTTCTAATTTCCCCTCCCTACTAAAACAGCAGCAGTGACAAGATTACTTTCGATTGCAATATAAAATTTCGATTTTGAGCTCCTAAGTATAACAATGATAATATTAATAGCAATAGTAAAAAAAAGTGAAAAATAAAAGGTGTTAATGCCGTCGCAAAGTTGAAGTGTGAAAAAGTATTGGCATTACTGTCTCATATGTCAAAGTGAATGTGAAGAAGTGTTGTGTTTTGTGTTTTCTTGTCTTGGTTTTATTTAATTTTTCTAAGTTGCGTTCAGAAATTTGAAAATTGGCAATATTATATATACTCAAACACCAAATAAATGAAAGTGCATACAATTATATAAATGTGAAACACAATACATTCATGAAAAATAAATAAAAACAAGTTTTAATAACAAAGAAATTTTACATACATATATTCCAAAGTTGTGTAAACTATAATCATTCGCGTTATAATATATACAAATATATAATCCTTCCTTTAAAAGGTAAACACATTTTCTTTTTAATTTCAACTACACATACTTACTCATTACACTTCCATCATAGAAATTTGTTATTCGCTATTTTTCGTTATTTTAAAGTTATTTGGCTATCTTTCTTCCTCTAAGTGATTTTCACATACAGTACCTGAATTTCTTTTACTCTTATCCTCAATGATATTTTACACTAACTATTACTCCAGAATATGCATCTATACCCGAGGCATATTTTACGTTTCTTTTCCACTAATATTGAATTTTGAACGAGTCGAAAAAATTGTAGTCATAATTGTATCTCTTTGTTATTTTCGTCTTCATCTTTCACAATGTAGTTTACTATCTTTACAAATTTGTCTGCCGACTACATATTGCTGACACATTATATAATTTCATTCAATATAAGGAAGATTTTACTTTATTGAAAATATTCCTTTTACAAAGAATGTTCACTTACTGAAAACTAGAATAATTCGAAACCGTCGGAAAAGGGCGACCACATTTTATCAAATGGTTTTGAAAACGATTACTGCTTTCTATTCAGTATTGTTTTCTTGATTTTCGTGTTCTAATAATTTTTATTTTTATAATACGACATTTGAAAAATTCATTTTCATTTTTGCAATAGAGTTGTAAATCTGTTATCAAAGTACTCTTGAAACCGCTCATAAACAGATAAAAAGTTTTAGTAATATTATTTTTACTGCAATATCAGTTGGTTTATTTCAATCATTTTTGGAAAATTTAGTTAAAATTCGGTCACCTGATATTCCTTTTAAGTATACAAGTTCGTACATAAAATATCCATGAAAAGGAAACCATTCCCAAATTTTTCTTTACACTTAATGAAAGCATTTAAGATAAACGATCAGCAAAAATAAGCAAATTTAAAGACCGGAGGCTCGAGGCAACAAAATAATGTGCAATGTCAAAATTTGTTTTCGATAGTATGCTACCGAAGTATCCACAGTTTCAGCCATTTATCAGTTCACATTTAACTTCAACCTCACAAAATTCGTCATCAGCAGCTGTTGCCGCCGCTCTCGCCGCCGCCGCAGCTTCTTCAACGGCGTCCGTTAATTCACTAGCCAACAGTTTTAACAACAACAATAGCATTAGCACCAACAATCACAATAACGGTAATCACATATCTTCTGTCGCCGTCCACTCGTCGTCTTTATCGCCCTCGACGTCCAGCGTCAACATTGGCAGTAGTCATTTAAACCAGTCGTCCAATTCACCAGTGTCCTCGTCTTCACCATCGTCAACTACTTTTGGAACGCTTTCAACTCAACAACAGCAGCTGCAACAAAACCATCAACATCACCAACAACAACATCACAATCAGTATTCTTTGTCGGCCGCCTTACATTTACAACAGCAGCAACAACAGTTACATATAAATAAATTAGCTGCCGCCGCTGCAGCAGTCAGTTCCCAAAGTGGTAACGGTCTGTGTCACACGCACAGCGTTCAACAGCAACAGCAGTTGTCCCATCAGCAACTGTTGCTCACACCCCCATCAGCAACTAATTCTCAAACAGGAGATAGTAGTTGCTCACCTTCGCCCTCAGCCACATCATCTTCACTGCATCGCAGTATCAGCGATCACTCACCCACCGCTGCGTCCGCCGTCGCTGTTGCATCCGCCGCAGCTGCCAGCACTGTAGCAGCAGCAGCAGCAGCCGCCGCCGCTGCCTCTTCATTTGCAATACCCACCAGTAAAATGTATCCATACGTATCAAATCATCCATCATCGCACGGCATCTCTGGCATGCCGGGCTTTTCTGGACTGGAGGACAAATCATGCAGGTGAGCAGCAATATTTAGAAGAATTACAACTCTAGAAAGTTTTATTTATAGTTTACTTTCCAATATGTGAGACAGAGGTACTAACAGTCTAAACATTCCTCTATATTCTTATACAATCTTAACTTTTTATACCAACTCAATACCGATCGCTATGGTTGCGACAGAGCAACTTTTTACCATTATGGTTGCCTTCCGAAAGATATGTTTACTTCCAGACATTTATAGAACACCGACCTGTAGCATGGTTATCGCGTTTGGGGTTTCTAGAAGCAAATCTATATATATAATACCCTTAGCTCCAGATGTGAAAAGAGAAACCCATTATAAGTTTCATTAACCACTCATTGAAGAAAGGCCTAGAAACTATGCTCTCTTAAAACAGAAGTAAATAATGGTCGACACCAACGGCATAAATTCCGCACTAAATAGAAACAGTGAACATGAATTTTTAAATCGAGTTTAGTTCAACTTCATCGACATTTTAGAAACATGAGCTAAAGGAAGAAATAGATCTTTTTACGATTCGTTATAAGTCTTGTCAGTGCTAAATCAACTGGAATTGAAAATATCGTTATTAGGCAGTATGATGGGTTATTAAAAAATTGCATTTCAAAAGATTGCAGATGACTTATGATAAGTTCTTTGTATTAGATAATATTCTGTATAATAATAATTTAAATGTTTGTCAAAGTATGATTTAGAAATTTAAATTTTTTCTTGGGTTTTTATTTTTTTTCCAATTTCTTGGGTTCCACTAATTTAAAAATAAAAAAAACATGTGATGTCTTTATGAGATTGCTCTTCTAACCGATGTTTGTAGCTTGTATTACAAATATTCGTCTAACCTATCAATATCCATATTATAATTAGTAACTTAATGCTTTGAATTTGGAACACCATATATTTATGAGGCAAATAAGAGCGCATAACCACCCATTTGTTACGCTTGGTCATAGAAGCGTATTTACCAAAATTAGAGCACACTTGCTGACAAAAACGTCATTACTGGCATATGACTGTAACCAAACAGGAGCAATGTAATGTAATGAATAGCAATTAAGCCAATTTGTAGGCACTACACCGTTTCTTTCAATAGTCTACTTAGTTGACCATAACTAAATGGCCAGACATTGCTTCTTTTGAATAACTGAATTGGACTGCATAAAAAAGTTCGCACGCACAATGACCTTCACACATTTGCATACAGACCTTATATATTTGGTAACGTACATGTTTACCTGAGCCCAAAGACTTTGTACTCGTAATTGTTTCAAAAAGAAAATAAGTGAAAAGGAAAGAAACAATGCAAACATAAGGCAGATAGAAGAGAGTATTATTTTTAACAATTTAAATTTTTTCTTCAACAGAGGGTACACAGACAGCATCATGAATAGTTACCAATCAATGAGTGCGCCCGCCTCTGCATCTAGTTTTGCGCAATTCTATCAACATGCCGCTGCTGCGTCTGCCGCTTCTGCAGGCGCTGTTGGTGTTGACTCGCTCGGAAACGCTTGCACACAGCCATCATCTGGTGTTTTGTCCACAGGCGGAGCTGGGCAGAGTATTACAGATTTGCCAAGGTATCCATGGATGACTTTAACAGGTGAGATTTATAATTCTAAATATTAATGGTAGTAATATCGAGTCGAAATGTTTTCTTAACCGTACCTTAATTCAATACCTAAAATAGTTGAAAGTAGACCAGGTTCTACTCGGTCCTACCGGTTTACTTTATACAATTTATGTCGATCAATATATGATGATATGTTATGATTGCGTTAAAGCTTTCCCCTACCATGTGTGTCATTAACATATCTATATGTATATAATAATTTCAATTAGCTAAGTTAAAAGTATATATGTATGTATTTTGGATCCTACACAGGTTAGCTTAGTAAAACGATTATCTCTATGAAAATATAATGAATCCCTTGGTACATAGCACAAATTAATAAGAGTAAAAAATTATGACAAATGATTAGTTCACAATTTCCTAATAATAACTACTGTCGAAGTTGGAAGAACTCAGCAATATCGACATATTATATATAGAAGTTAAAATATTATTTATATTTTAATCGAAAAGCAATTACTATATTATCGTAGTTTAATAATATACAGCTACAATCTCTGAATTCTGAATACTAACTGTATTCTTCAAAATACGTATTTACATACATTTGTATACATATATGTATGTACATATCTTCGTTTAATATGTTTGCGAGAATACACTTTTTTCACAATGTATGTGTGTTCATGTCGAATTTCACTCAATACATATCACGATTGAGTTTGGGAGTGATCATCGCTGAGCATATCTCCTAAACTCATGCCGGTCGATCGACACGTTTCTCTCCACGCGTGTTCATTCGATAAACTGTTCAACTGCCCATTCAGGCTTATTTTAATGGCAATTGTCTCAATTTAAATTATACCTTTATAGCCATGTAGTATATAAACAATAGATGAATGGCATCGTTATTGCCAATTTGCGTACAATTCATAATGGCATCTTCCGAATATTTCTTTTCTTCTGTCATACAAGCTTAGCGTTTATTTCCCATGCATGCTCTTCACTCTACTGCTGCTGCTGCCCTCATAAGTTCCATGCTATTAAACATTTCGAGTGTGTTATTAAACTATAGATTATCATAAAAAACGAGAAACATGAAATAGTTTATATAAAATTGTTGTTGTGGTGACTTATGAAATATTTTGTGATTCTGGCTTTTGTTGTTTCTCTTGCACTGTCTATATCAATATCTGCCCTGGTGATTAGTTATTTAAATAGCGCCAAGGTTATAACTATTTGCTCTTTGCTATGAATGTTTGTGCATGTGTGTATAAACTTGCGAGTACGAGAATGAGTGGAGACTTTTTGAAATTTGTTTGCGGTCGATTGAGAGCTAAATAACCTCAACAACATTTTCTTTACGCTTGGCAATTATGATGTCCATTAATTAAAATATGATTCAAACTTTTATTACGTGAAGTGTGTGAGTGTATAATTATGAACTGTCAGTTAATTTGCCCAATTGAGTGTATTTTTGCTGGTAAATGTGATAGATTTATTTATGAAATTACTAATAATCCACTTTTCTTCCGTTAGTTAATAACTAATAACTCTAAAATATTATCTCTCCTATAAATCAAATAAAATAATTAGGTATTATTTGTACATACATATAGAAATCTGTATGTATTTTAAATGTTTAATTTCTGTTGTCGATATTAATCCCATTAGCAAATATCAAGATTTAATAGTAGTAGTGTCGGACCGTTACCCAATTTTTGATCGATGTCTATTCATTCATGACAAACAAAAACAAATACAATCCCAAAATAAATAAAATTCGGTTCATATGTATATATGAAGGTGTTTATTAATTTAATTAATATTCAAGACTAATAACTTAATAATATATATATATAGAAACAAGTAAGGAAAGGTTAAGTTCGGGTGCATCCGAACATTTTAAAGATATTACAATTTTTAAGATAATACAATTTGTCCCATATAATTATCATAAATAGTATATGAGGCCTGAGGCAATTCCTGAACCGATTACACTCATTTTCAGCATCAAGGTACATTATATCCAAGACTATACGCTCACTTAATGTTAAGATATATCACATATTAACCGATATATGCGGTATAAAGCCCGCCGGAAGTTTGGTAATTCGAATATAAGGTATATGGGAGCTAGGGGAAGTTATGACCCGATTTTAACTATTTTTGGTACAGAGACACACACTTGTAAGAAAAAGATTCCCTCTGAATTGAATTTAAATATCTGAGAGATTCACCGATATTTTCGGTGAAAAATTACCCTTAGGTACTGAGTTCTTCATGTTCGATATCCGAGGCCTTGAAAAGTTATAGTCTGATTACGATTTCTCCACAAGTTAAGGCACAGATGATATACAGTATTTGTGTAAAGTTTTATTCCACTATCTTCATTGGTTCCTAATGTATATATTATAAAGTGAAGGAATCAGATGGAATTCAAAATTAAGTAGGCGAAGGTGTGAACCGATTTCGCCCATATTCCGTCCGTTTCATCAGTCTGTTATGAAAATATTACGTACCGAATATTATTAAAATCGGTCCTGAGAAAGTTTGGTTTATATAGCTTTATTGGTTTTTTTAATACGGTTTCCTCTCTATTCCCTGTAGAGAAACTCAAGCTACTCCGAAAAATGTATAGTTTATTTTTCCGTTATTATCACCAAAAACATTTTATTCATCATTCATTCATCATTAACAATAAAGCAGTGGCGAACGCAGGAAAAAAATTTGGGGGGGGGGGGTTGGTTTAGTTAAAAAGACAATGTTTCATTATTTTATTCAGAAATTGAAGTCTAATCTTCTTTTATTTTGGCCATAAAATCTCTATGGATATTCAAGAGAGCCATTCCGTTCAGGCGTGCTTCTCCAGTTTTATTTCTTAAATATGTTTAAGCCTGCGAAGTGAGGAAAACGAGCGTTCACTTGAAGCGACAGATATAGATTGCTCCAATCTTTAAAAAACGATGCACTGTTTTGAAAATTTTTGCATCGCAACAATTCAACGCGTCTAAAAAAGTTTTGGATCTCTTTGTTTGATTTAACCAGTTCCTGAAAATATATTCAAAATTTTAGTTAGAAAATATAATCCGAAGAAAAGATTTTTAACCTTTTCCACATTCTAAATTCAGCAACGAAATCATCGGGATCTTCTACATCAGGGGTTAAGTTAAGACACTCAAGTATTTTTTTGCAAATAGCATAATTATTTTTAATTTAAATTTATTTCACAACAGTTTGCTCATGGAACGAAAACTGAAAGTCATAATAAATGAGTTTTTATTTTTTTTTTTTAACACCCCAAAACCCTCCCCTGCGTTCGCCCCTGCAATAAAGTATTTTCGAAAACTGTTTATAATAAATCAGTTTAGTAAATTGGCATGAACGTGGAATGAGCCGCATTAAAAATGGGATTCAAATCAATTGATTTGATATTGTTTAGCCTTGCCACTAGTTGAACCAAAACCTTTTTTTTATCGATATTTCTTATTATTTTGAAACTATAGGAACGGGTTGTTATATAATGGGTATAGAACATTCCGATTTCCCAAATGCTTTAATCTAAAAGAGCATAACAAATAATAAACGTATTATAGTCGAACCGGTTTGAAACCTGCATGATTCCTTGTAGGGTGGTTTATCAAGCATTGTGTGGTTGGCTGCTACCGGGCTTGATTTTATATCCATATATGCATATAGGTGTTCACATACCGGATTGCAGAAATACATATATATATATATATATATATATATATATATATAACTTGAAATGCATTTATGTCGCCAACTACGATCTTAATGACAACTTATATAACGTAGTTATTATCTACTTGTCATAAGCTGACATAAAATATAAGCAAGTAAATAACAAAATATATTCCCAGGTGAGGCAAGACCGTAATTAGCGAATGAGGAATAAGTTGGCAAATATTAGAAATGTAGTATGTATTTAGATGTAGACATACGTTATTGCAGACCTCACTATAAACTACAATTTTAATTTTAATTAAAATTAAAAATTAGATATTCGCTTCAATATCAACATTCTTAATTCTCTTTTTTAGCGAAAGCAAATGTAACGTAGAGCAATTTCGAAATATTTAGAATTGTGTGTTGCCAAGTGCCGCCATTCGCAACAGTCTGAACTCATCTGTTTCTTCCTCGTAATGTATTGTTCGAATAACAAATTTAAATGCAAGATGCACACACATTTCAATCACAAGTGTGGAGTGATGCAGCGTTCTCCCAATCTCCTTTATTATTGATGTACTGTAGTAAGAGATATTGTCTCGCATGAGTGATGCGGCTATGTCTTTGTTTCTCAAAACTTGCTTCTTAAAATTATTGTAAGAAATAGAGGGCAAATAATGCGAATGTGTGCAGTTCTGCTAATGAATTTCAGACAAACGTAAAATGGTGTGCACACTGTCGTCGCTCATCTTAATTTTCGCGATTTCATCGGCACCCAATAAATGCGGTTATTGTTGTCAGTGAAAAATTGTCGCATTGATAAGACTGCATTTAATCTAAACTTTAGTACTTATGAAATGAATGCATCACAACTTTTTAAGATTTTTTATTCGGATAAATTTAGCCAGATTTTGAATATAAGTATGTATAAAAGTTGTTGATACTGTTGAAAAATGGTACTAAGGAAAATCAAAATATCTAGGAAACTGTGTGAATTCGATATTTTAAATATGTACGGAGTTCTATTCCAAACTGCTTGATCATAATCAAATTTAGTTTACAAACTACAAATCTTCCAATTCTAACATGTTACACCAATAAAATGTATTTCATAGAAATGACATAATGATGATGTCACATTTTCAAAAGACACAAATGCCTTAAAATAGCTATAAGGTTAAACACATTATATAAAGTTCTTAAAATGTTAGTAAATATAACTGATACAACCTCTTTATAATATACTTTTTTATACTCTCGCAACCTGTTGCACAGAGTATCATAGTTTTGTTCACATAACGGTTGTTTGTGTCACCAAGAAATGTAAGAGTTAGATATGGGGTAATATATACATAAATGATCAGGATGACGAGTAGATTTGAAATCCGGATGTCTGTCCGTCCGTCTGTCCGTCTGTCCGTCTGTCCGTGCAAGCGATAACTTGAGTAAAAATTAAGATATCTTAATGAAACTTGGAACACATGTTCCTTGGCACCCTGAGGAGGTTGCTTTCGAAAATGGGTAAAATCGGTCCACTGCCACGCCCACAAAATGGAGGAAACCGAAAACCTATACAGTGTCATAACTAAGCCATAAATAAAGTTATGAAAATGAAATTTGGAACATAGGATCCCATTAGGGAGGGGCACATTTGGATGTAATTTTTTTGGAAAAGTGGGCGTGACCCCGCCCTCAAATAAGTTTTTTTGTATATAACTCGCAAACCAATAAAGCTATATAAGCCAAACTTTCTGCAGTCGTTTCTTTTAGCCATTTCCTTATACAGTCCAAAAATGAAAGAAATCGGATAATAACCACGCCCACCTCCCATACAAAAGTTAGGTTGAAAATTACGAAAAGTGGGTTAACTCCCTAACGAAAAACGTCAGAAACACCAAATTTTACATAAGAAATGGCAGAAGAAAGCTGCACTGAGCTTTTTTTACAAAATGGAAAATGGGCGTGGCGTCGCCCACTTATGGGTCAAAAACCATATCTCAAGAACTATTCGACCGATTTCAATGAAATTCGGTATATAACACTTTCTTGACACCCTGATGACGGGTGGAATATGGGCGAAATCGGTTTACAACTACGTCTACTTCCCATATAACCCAATTTTGAATTCCATCTGATTCGTTCACTTTATAATGTATTCATAAGGAACCAATGAAGCTAGCGGAATAAAACTTTACACAAATACTGTATTTGAGCTGTGACATCACTTGTGGAAAAATTGTCAAAATCGGACCATGACTTTTCAAGGCCCCTGATATCAAACATGAAGAACTTAGTGCCTAAGGTTAATTTTTCACCGAAAATATAGGTAAATCCCTCAGATATTTTAATGTAATTCATTCCCTCTGAATTTTTTTCTTATAACAGTTTCTCTCTGTACCTGAAATGGTAAAAATCGGGTCATAACTTCCCCCAGATCCTATATACCTAATTATAAGTAATATTAAATTAAGTGATCGTATAGTCTTCGATACATTGTATCTTGGTGGTGAAAACGAGTGAAATCGCTTTAGGAATTACCTCAGTCCCCATATACTATTTATGATGATTTTCGTTATTCTATTGAACTTTATGCCGAATATATGGGTCGAATTGTGTTGTCTTTATAAAATTACATCAATAAATTGCGAGAGTATAAAATGTTCGGTTACACCCGAACTTAGCCCTTCCTTACTTGTTTTAACATGTCCATTTTAAATTGTAAAAACATGCCGGATTTTGTATTACTAAAGAATTTGTTTGTATTCTTAAATAATGGTACCACAAATAATATGAAATAATATAAGCTATAGCAATATTAGATATTTAGTAGAAACAATTGCTAACCGTGAAGGTCAATATACGCATTACTTTGCGTAAAGTCAAAACTATTTTAATCAGTTGTTAGTATGGTATTTTCAAAGGGTCAATGTCAATACATTGAAACATAGATTTAACGTATATATAAGACTGGCTGCACACTTTTTTCAATATTTGTCAAGGCCAAGCCAGATTTTTAAGCAAAATATATTACCTAAATGTGTTAAAAAACTAAACGTTTACTGAGGTCATGTGTTTTTTATTTTTCAGATTGGATGGGAAGCCCCTTTGAAAGAGTCGTCTGCGCAGACTTTAATGGTAAGTACTCAACATGTCCAGTTAAATTTTGGTGGGTACAAAAAATAAATTCAATGATTTGAGTTAGTATAGTGATTAGTGAGGATTTTCAACATATTGTGTATTGAAACTGCTTAACGGTTTTCTTCATGTAACGATCTGTAAATGTTCTTTTAGGCACACATTGTCCTTGAAAATAAAATGCCTTTAACTTTGAGGTACCTGCACATATGCATCCGCTCAAACCTTTCATTGGTATTTCAAGAATAAAACCACGCGACAATTTAGTTTGCGATGTTTGCATGGCTATTTGTCGTCCGTAGGTCAATGTATTCTTTTTTTCTTGCCTCGCGGTTATGATGGTGCCGATCTATTGTTAATATAATTTTTTTGCCACCATAATTTTGTCGCCAAACTAAGTAGGAAACTAATAACAGTTTTCAGCAAAAATATTAAATTGGTTCTGGTTTCTTGAATCCGCGCAATAAACGTCAGATTTGGTGCGAAATATTTATTTCTAAGTTCCGTATCTTCGAACATTTTAGCTTAATAAATAAGTTAATGGAAATATAAGTTTTGAGTTTTGAGCTGTCACTTTATTGAATATAAGATTTCATATTTTGGAAAATGTTATCAAGATTTTGTTGCAAATGCATGATAAGTCATATCTACAACTGTTGGATTTGTGCATTGATTTAGTTTTGTTAAACAGCAACTTGCTCAAGTTACTAAAACTTATCCTGATCACATTAACCCTATTAACTTCGTCAACATTCATTCACCTCTTTCAATATGGGCTGCAACCAGGCAGTATCGTTTTATAATTGTGCAATTCGATCACTGACTGCAGGAGCAATGAGGCGCAATATTGAGCTATGTTAATGGAAAAGTGCAACTTTTCGTAATGGTACGGAAATACATATATTTAAGAGGGATCATGTACTAGGAAAACAACAAAATTCGCACAGTCGAGCCCAACATTTACGAATTTTAATGATATTATTTGAGTACCTTATTTGTTTGTGTGTGCCACTTTGCAAGATTAAAAATCTCAAAACAAGCAATTCGAGAACGTGATTTCACGCCATTGACGCTATGCTTTGCTTGTAGGCCTGACTACACTGACGGGGAGTTTAGTGCCTTGTGAACAATCTTCTTGGCATTTTGGTTGCCGATTAAATCGTCAGATCGTGTGCTGGGTTAATTACAGTTTGTTTGAAATTTCAGCTGTTACAGCATTTCATAGTAATAAATAACAACTGTTGATCCTTGACTGTAATCGTTGGCTGCACCAAACGTTTCGCTGGCAAATTTGAAACGAATTTTTTGAGTGATAAGAAGAATGTAAGGTTATTTTTTAAATAATTCATAGTACATATGACAAATTAATATGTATCGAATTATACTACAATATTGGAAGGGTACAAATTGAGGCGCTAATAATGTTAATCTAATCTATGCTGCTGAATGACATTTATATTTTTAGACATTGTTTATATTGCATATTTAGATTTTAGACCTGCTCGAGTATGACAAATTGTATTTTTTACCAGAATTTCAAAATAAATTGATAAATAAAGGGCTATATAAACTCCAAATAAATTAATAGCTATATAGAAAGCTTACGCGTTACCTTTATATGTCAAAGTAATCACAACTAGCAAAAAATGATTATTAAAAAAAAAATAATTAAAAGCACAACAAGTTAAGTTTAGTAGTATAAAAAAAAATTTATTTATTTGATTTTGAATGACGTTATATAATATGTAAACGTTTTTTAATTGATTCAACAAAAGTTATTAATCTAAGGAATTAAGTAGGTGGAAGAACAAAAAATAAAAATAAAAATTAATACAGACACAACAAGGCACACAAATACATATTTGTGTAATTAACGATCAAAAATATTTAATTTCTTTCAAAGTTATTCTTCAAATAGACCATAACAATCATAATAAATCGAAAATGTCATTAACGCCATTCTATTTGATATATAGGATTTTAAAATAAACAACAATAAAACATAAATATTATTCAACAGACATGATTTTAGTGACACCAAACGGTCATTAAAATTTACCATGATCATCATTTGGTTTATATTTTTTACTAACACTGCGATAATCGATGTGTTGTCGTCGTGGTCATCATCAAAATTCTGAACAACAGTTTCGTACTCAAGCGCGTAAATCATAAATAGGCCATAAAACGATCGTAAAAGTAAAATACGCTTTGCCATTCAGTATTTTGTCGTTTTAAAATTATCTGTTCCATTTCGATTGCTCTACTCAGCGCAATGAAATTAGCTCTGTAAAAGTAGTTAGCAGAAATTTCAACATAATATTTATGTATAGTATATAAGCTTTAAGAGGGTAATGTTTCAGTTTCACGACTTATTTTTACGAAATTGTTAAAATTGTATGCGTATATTTCAATGAGCACGCACTTTAAACGTGCTTTTGCTAGGCAGACATTTAAATAATTGGTTATTAATTGTAAGGACATATCAAAAGTTTAATATTTTTTAATATCAGTTGGCCACTAAAAATAATTCAAATATAATATTATTTTAATAATATAGAAGTAACTTAATTCCAATGCTGTCAAAAAATACGTTAAATACTAAGAAAACTGGAAAACAGCGTTTAGAAATAATAATTAAAAATAGATCTTTCAAACTTTCTTACAACAGATAAATATATCAACACTTGTATATGTTATACTATGTTCGGAACGACATTGAAAACAAGTCTTCATAGCAAAGATAGGTTTTTTCGCTGAAAACTACTTGAAAACTTACATTCCACTGATTATAATCGATGCCTGCTCCAGTTTAGTTGATATAATTGGAAAACATATTTTGCCATCCCCAAATTGTCAGTTAATATTGGTTTACATTTTCAAAAGTATGAAGATATAACAAAAGTATAAAAAAACAGAAATTCATGGGGTGAGAGGGGGGAAGCACTTCTAATTGAATTGTGGCAAAATAAGGTGCGTGCTCTACGCGGGCCCTGAAAAAATAACCACACTTTTGGAGAACTGGCAGTGGAGTTGCAGCAGCAAGGTGTGTCATTTACAGCGGCCGAAATGAATTAATTTGTAGATGCCGAAGTATGTCGCATAATTCATCAAATGAACGAAAGTTTTCTTTAAAAAACACAGATCCATTTCGGTGGCAATCGTGTTCCCAATAATTATTCTTACGTTGCTGGAATTAATGACATTTCATTGAAAACTTTGGCATCAGTTGAAACCTATACAAACTTTTGTCCAACATGATTTAATCGGCGTCCCAAGTTCCTTTATTATGCCTAATAGGATTAAACGTTGTTTGTTCAACTCTTCTATCTGTTTTGCAAGGCCAAGATGCTGGGTTGTAAGAGTCTCGATTAATTCGCTTGAAGAATCATCGTTGCGCAAGACATTTATCTGGCTTTTCAAAGCCAATACCTTCATTATTAAAATTTTCTTGTCGTGATTCTATAAAACACGATCATTAATAATAATTATAAGCAAATATTAAAGAATCTAAAACATACTATTCTCGATGCTCAAAATTCAAACAAATAAATAAATTTGTGAACTCTCAATGAAAACGTTTCAATGTCGGTTCGAACGTAGTATTAATGTCCTCATCATAAATAATACAAGCTACATATTATATGGGATAACATCTAGAAATGTTACATAGTTGTACATGAATATTTATTAGATCTTGCGCTAATATATATTTGCAATACAATTTGACTATACTATATACTATTAGTAATGCCATTTTAACACATCTTTACTGATGAGAACGCGCCAATAAACAGCGCTTACTTTATTGCTAACACCTCACTTAGTTTCTTGACCGAACTCCTTTTTAATACTTTTTGTACGAACTTGAAGTTATACGTTATATCAATTAATGTAACATTTTTTTATTATGTGTAAACATTTAATTGAATTACAACCGTTACGACTGATAACCAATTAACCCAACCGTTTTAAATGCCTGCCAAAAAGATTTGTTGACTGCGGATCACTGCTTGCTAATTATCAGTACATATGTGAATATGATGAATTGTGAAGAATGATATGAGTACAAATGAAGGCTGACTATAAACGGTAATTCTTTGACAACCACTTACACAATTGTTATTTACAGAACTTTCCAAGCAAACATAAACTGTGTATTAACGATTTGTCATTTTTATAATGAAAGGAATTTGAGTGTTTTCACAGGAAATCCCAGCAGACTTATGTTTATTCTTTTTTGCATATCTTTATATTTTGGTTTATAAGTACATATATATGTACATGTACTGTATTGAGAAATTAAGCTTACTTATAAATGGTGTAGGTATAGTATACTTGTATACTATTATCTACATATCTATCTACATTATCTGTATCTATATATTTTTAACTTTTGAGGAACAATATATGTCGAAATCGCAAAATTATTACATATAATATAAACATATGATTTGTAATAACAAATTTTAGAAAGCCAATCTAAGAATTCCTTAGCATTCTTCCTTTTTATTCTTTCTTTTACATATATATCATTTAATTATTAATATTAGTACTCAGAACACACACGATAGCCAACAAAAAACAGTGAGGGACACAAGCATGTCTTGCCCACCGACAACCAGTAATTCCCGATAAGCGCCATACGCATAAGTATTCCACATGCATGCTGACATTCTTGATGCAACAAATGACGTTAAAATAACAACAAATACGGTGCTAGGTATTCATAAACGAAAGAGTCAGACCTACTTCACTCGCAAATAGCACGTAGAACAACAATAAATACTGGCGAATGTAAAAAGTATGAAACTGAAAGGTTTAAATGAGTTTAATGAAGGAAGAAAAGTATGTATATACCACCTTAATCGTTATTAAGTTAAGGCTTTGTATATCAATAAATCTGAAATTTGTATTATAAAAACTTTTACATTGGAAAAGAACGCTCATTATTAAACACAGTTAAAAGCTCGTTTGAATCGGATTACCCGAAAGAATATTATCATACGCTGTATATCGGAATTACAACTCTTTTTACTAAAGAATAAACTCATCTCTCACTAATCGATAGATACCGTTTATATAAAGTCGCCCATAGTATACTTTTCCAGTTAATTAACTTTGTAAATATGCTTCATGAATAAATAGTTGATTTACATATATGCAGATCTATGGGATCAACGAATTTTGATTACAAATCTCCTCGAAAATTTGACCTTTTATCATATTATACAAATGTAAGAATCTAATAGTGGACTGATTTTATCCATAACTGCAGACGGACGGTGGCCAAACAGACATCCAGAAATTATTTCATCATTCCGATCGTTTTGATAAATACTTTATGGCTGTATATTTGGTCCTATTACTTTACAAACCACGGAAGTCCAAACAACACATTAAACATTCTTCAAAACTTCTTCTTCAATTCTTTAATTGGTGGTAGACCGCAATTATTTCAATATTGACATAGTTAACATATGTATGTAAAGGTTCTATAGATTGCAGTATGTTCATAAAAGTGTTCATTGAAATGGGTGTACAGCTTCGATCTTGTCACACTGTATTGTATTCGACATATTGTTAGATGGTTAAAGGATAAATGAGCGGATTTATGGCAGTCGTCTATAATCAAATTTATTGTGCGGTTTACAATGTATCTACTTTGTGTCTGTACCTTAAACATATATGAATGTTCCCAATGTGGGAAGCAATTACGACGCATACATTAATGTAATGGATGGTGGTTACATATATTGTTAATACGCTGCGGTTTTAGTAAATAAAATGCATATGGAGAGGTGTATATAGTATGGAAGGATATTGAAAGGACCAAGTTACGTTCAGACAGATTTAAATTAAAATTAACTGTTCGACGAGATGTCTGGCCTCCTGTCTCTCTATCTCTTTGCTTTTTCGTAGCTCTCTTTTGTATTCCGTTTACACATTCATATTCTGTCGTCGTTGCATTCGCGTCTTTGTCGCTCGTTTTCGCAGCCAGTTTCAATAAAGCGTTCATTACACTCGAAAATGTGCTTCCAACCGCGATGCCGAAAATGAATGTTGTATATAAATATGTATTCTATGACTACCCACATTTCGGGTGTCTCTACACTGGTTAGCACAAGCCTGTATAGTTAAGTTTAATCGATTGCAAATTCATTGTGAAACAACTGTGTTTACTCAAATTCATTTATGTAAATATGAACATGTGGTTTCACGTTTATATGTATTTAAAAAGTAATTAGCACATAGCGTGATGAAGCATTTTTACATCATGTAAACAGCACATATGTATACGTATGTGTATATGTAGATATAACCCTGCTATTTTAAATAACGGCAAAGGCGAACGAACTTTAATGTTCGTCCCAACTTAGTTTTGTTTAAGAAAATTAATACATCTGCTCTCGTCATATTTGATATTATATATTTTTAATACTTGCTGCATTGCATTTTAATTTGTATAATATGCCAACAAAAAAAGCCAAAACCTGTTTGT
The DNA here is from genome assembly GCF_028554725.1 of Zeugodacus cucurbitae. NCBI lineage: Eukaryota > Metazoa > Arthropoda > Insecta > Diptera > Tephritidae > Zeugodacus > Zeugodacus cucurbitae. The sequence continues at coordinate 42,534,972 of NC_071667.1, forward strand.
TGTCTTTAAACTCTGTTCTTCATAATTGTTTATTTGTAATTAATTTGGAGAAAAGTTAAAAAATACGTTTTTAGCTAAATCATTAGCTTAGAGCAAAGGAAAAAATAATAAACATGTAAGGAAAGTTCGGGTGCAACCGAACATTTTATACTCTCGCAATTTATTGCTTTATTTTTATTAAGATAACACACAATTTGACCCATATATTCGGCATAAAGTACAATATAATTACGAAAATCCTCATATATAGTATACATATAGGCTGAGGTAATTACTGAACCAATTTCACTCATTTTCACCACCAACATACATTATATCTAAGATTATATACTCGCTTAATTTGGCTAAGATATTTCACATATTAACCGATTTAAACCCAAATAACCTATAATTAGGGATATCGGAGCTGGGGGAAGTTAACCATTTTTGGTACAGAGACACACTATTAGAAGAAAAAGATTTCCTATGAATTAAACTAAGATATCTGAGAGAATTACCGATATTTTCGGTGAAAAATTACACTAAGGTACTAAGTTCTTCATATTCGATATCCGGGGAATTGAAAAGTTATAGTCCGTTTTCGACAATATTTTCACAAGTGATACCACTGATCATATAAAGTATTTGTGTATAGTTTTATTCCGCGATCTTCAATGGTTTCTAATGTATATATTATAAAGTGAACGAATCAGATGGACTATATTATATACCGAATTTCATTGAAATCTTTTGAGTAGTTCCTGAGATATGATTTTTGAACCATAAGTGGGCAATGGTACGCCCATTTTCCATTTTGTAAAAAAATCTGAGTGCAGCTTTCTTCTGTAAAATTTAGTGTTTCTGATGTTTTTCGTGAGTTAACGCACTTTTAGTAATTTTCAACCTAACCTTTGAATGGGAGGTGGGCGTGGTTATTATACGATTTCATACGATGGTCGTGGCAGTGGACCGATTTTCCATTTAGTTTAGTTTTATGACTTACAAACAACCGTTATGTGAACAAAACTAGTATACTCTCTTTATCAACTTTGTTGCGAGAGTATAAAAATCGGTTTCAATTCGGCAGAGGTTTTTACGAAAAAATAGCAAACTTTAAAAAGTTGTAATTGAAAAAAAAAAAACAAATTTCCTGAAGGCCGGTCTAAAATTTGGCAGTGAAAACCAGTTAAGAAACGCTTTTGAAGTTTTGAGTGACAATAAAGCTTCCTGTAAAACCACGCAACTTCTTCATACAATGTCAAATTCGAATTGATGTAAGGACAATATCCCACAGATGTTTTATAATTTTGTCAGACAATAAAAAATCTAGTTTTGATGCCATGAAACCCAAATTACTCATTAACATTAAAAATTAAAAATTACGAAATATAAATATACAAATTAGGATGAGATTGTATAAAAGGGATGGATAAATAGATGTGATTACTATTAGTTTAAAAGTTGATTTTATGTCGGTATTCCCAAAGAGCCACTTATATAGTTTATTGATTTCAAAACAAATATATATGAAATATATATACATTAGGGTGGGTCAATTTGATTGGTAAAAATAAAATGCACCAAGCGGTTATCAAAATCGTAAACTACGATGAATTCTAAGAAAATTTGCCCAAGAAACCATGGGTCTAAAATCAAAATGGAGCTTCCGGTTTTTAACGAGAAACTTTTCATTTTGTTTTTTTTATATGTTACCTATCCACCCATACACATATATACACAAAAAAATAAAATAAATACACGGTTTGCTACCAGTTTATCACCTACCCTCTACATGAGCCTTTTGGATGTAATACTAACTAGCATACCAATGGAATTAATATACATATACCAATGGAAAGTCGGTAGGCTAAATTTGGTATCATCGCCACTGCACCTACTCTCCCTTTTATATTTATCTCTTTTCCCTCTTTTTTTTTTGTTTTTTTTCAGATTTGGTAGTTGTTTCCTTTAGATTAGGTTTTGTGTATACTATGTATATGGCGACAGGTTTTACTTATTTTCCGTCATTCAAATGTTTGCTTTATTTTCTGAATTTGTTTGTGTAGAATTATAACCACGCAGTTTTGCCTATATATTACAGACATTTTATCTTATCACACCCTTGTGGTTGCCAATATAACGTTACCATCGTCCAAAATTGCAGTAAAACCATAACTCTTTGTGTACGCAGATATTGCATAGCATAGACGGTTCAAGTGAAAGGTAATGGTAGGGTATGTTAGGATGTAAGCCAGCCATACAACTGATTAAAATTCAATAAAGACTCTAAGGGCGAATAGCTGCGATAATCGATTTCTTTTTCTTGTTTTGTTTCAGTGGTTGTTACTGAGTTTTCATTTTTATGAATACGACATATACATTAGTTATATTACGCTTCAACAGAAAGGTGTCTCAAATATTGAATTATTTTTGGTTGTCACTAACAATTTGTTTTTGATTTGTAGTATTTACGTTTTAAACTTCAAAATTATTATTTAATTTTCTCTCAAATGAAAGAATGACTTGGATTCGGTAACATCTGGCAAATATTATATATTCAGGTTTCGTTTTGTTTTGCCCAGTGTAGCTTCTGTTTTGACTAGTCATTAGTAATGAAGCGTGGCAAAACAAAATTACGTTCACCATTCTCTAAGCGCCCACTCCCCCAAAACACGAAATCATAAGGACACAGGCGAACAATATGCGCGAGTTTTCGAAAACAAAGACAAAGACAGTATACATGTGACCGACACGATTAAGGTAGCAGAAAATGAAAGTTTATGCATTCACAGCCAAGCGTAACAGCAACAGCAAATTGTGAATACTCTTGAAATTCTTAGTACACACTGAAAAGTGACAAGAGCAGAAAACAAGAAGGGAAACAAATGCCTTTTGCGCCACGAAATTTTAACCCTGAAGATGTCAAGTCGGCAAGTTTGTAGGTAGTGGGTTTTGTATTCAGAGATGAATGTTGTTAATGGTGACTGGGGCTTAAGTATCATGTGGTAGAGGGAGTTTGCTAATAATTTATGTTTATTAAATTTATTTAAATTTAATCAGTACGATGCACATAATGTGTCTGTAATGCCTTATTAACATTTCAGTCACCGTGCAATCTTCTCCTTCATTCTTGCCATCAATTTGGTGGTTGCAGTAGAACGAAAGAAAACCGGTTTGGTTTGTCCTTTCGGTTGCAACCATAGCCAAAATGGCTTTTGTGTTTGTAAATTTCTGGCACCGTAAATAAGGGTGTGTATTTTAATATAATGGCGTATAAACGTACTAATTTCTGATCACATAACCCTCTTTCCATATAAATACTTACTATATAAACGTATAGTATTTTTTTCTAAGGCAATAAGAGCTCAGCAAAAACCTGCTGCCTTCTATACGAGACGAATAGAGAAATATCTGTTTGTTGCATTTTCATGTGTATTAGGAAATAGCTCTTGAAATGTTATAGTAGTAAGGTATTCTAATGAAATTATTAACATTAGAATGCCATCGCCGTTACCGCTTTAAAGCATAATGAAAGAAATATATATTGCGATGAATTTCTTTCTATTGAGTTCTGAAAATAAAAAAAAACGATGAACCTTGATTAAAATATCTTTTGAGAGTTTGCATTGGAAAATTGCATTTAAATATAAAATATCAGCACTACTTTCCTACCTTCATGTTTATTTACAATTTATGGAATAGACTATACATGTGGCATATATTTTATATTTGCTGGTTTAAAAGCGCGAAACAAATCATACAAAACGAAAAAATCGGTCACTCACCATAATTAATTTGTATGACCGTCAATGCTTAGCGAACAAATAGGTTTAGGCCGTTTACGTTTTTATGATGCCACTTTGGTATAGTTTTTGTTATTACAATTGTTGGTAAGTGTTCTGTGCCAGCATTAGCGAACTAAATAATGTTCTCATATGGGTTTTGCCTTTTTCACAGCAAATGATTAATGACGTGTTACAAAAAAGGTGCTGCCATTTACAACTCAATTATAAGCTTCGGTCGTAAAATACGGTGATTAACTTTTATAATGCTGCTGTGCTTTGTATATTGTATGTATGAGCATGCTATATGTATGTGTGTGCTGTAATTATATGTATTGTGTTCTGGTGTTTCATTTGGGATATAAAATATCCAAAAGTGGTCATTAAAGTGGCAAATTAAGTTTTTATAATGGTTATAAAAGTAATAGACTGATCCAAATTTTTCACATTCCTTACCTATTTAAAATAAAGGAGTGAAGGAATTGAATTCGATCGCTATGTGGTTTAAGTATAGAAAACAGAGATCAGTTATTTATACCTATAAATTAACGATATTATTAGAAAATCTTCCCAAACCCCATTTAATATTTCATTTGGATATCTCTCCTTATACACCATATATCAATATTTAAAATTAGCGATAATTATCAACTATTTGAAATTGTTAAATTTAACTCATTATATATGTACATATTTAGGAACTACTGCGAAAATCGCACTTGCCATATGACATGAAGTTAGGACATTAAATTGTGTACATACATACATACACTACTATTAAATATTCAATATGTTTACGATGATTTTGTATCTATGCGAGGATAATGAAATAATCGGATAAGAGAAAAACATGTTTTCAGAACTTAATATCTGTAATCTATAAATCCATGGGAATATGACTTTTTAGTATTGAAAATATTAAAATGAAATGTTTGATCGGCTAAAAACTAAAATTCGTTTGTCACTTATAAAAAAATTGACTTATTATATGGTTTACGCTATGAGTTCTTATAACAAAATGTTATTATTCTTTTCTCATTCTGGCATCTTTTTTTTCGCACTTGCCAACGAGGCAATTGTTTATTTTTTAGAAAAGGTACTTCCCGGATGGCATGTTGAAAGCAATATGTAAACATTTTCTCATACAAAGGCGTTGTATCGAAGTCATCGCTTATAGTATGAAAAAAAATATGTGCCGGCAAGAACTACCGTTCTATGTTATCATTGTCCGCATGTACCGACATAATTTGTTATACTTTGAATTAAAGTTAATGTTTTTTTGGGCCATTTCTATTTCAACAATTTCTTTATGTATATTCAAATATAACAGCAATCGTTAATAAATTATGCAATGTAAACATGTTAGAATTTGAATTGAACTGAATGCCAAAAGTAAAAGACAAAGCGGCACCGCGTGTTTATTAAAACGCATACATTTTTATATATGCATGCCTTAACCGACGCACAAGGGAATTATTAAAAGACAAGTAAGGAAAGAAAGGCTAAGTTCGGGTGCAACCGAACATTTAATACTCTCGCAATTTATTGCTATATTTTTATTAACAAATACACAATTTGACCCATATATTCGGCATAAATATATTTCACATATTAACCAATTTATAAGCTATTAAGCTCTTCGTATTTTTTAAAATCCTATAATTAGGTATATACATATATAAGGGAAGTTATGACCCGATTTTAACCTATTCTGGTACAGAAACTCACTATTAGAAGAAAAATATTTCCTCTGAATTAAATTAAGATACCTGAGAGATTTACCGATATTTTCGGTGAAAAGTTACCATGGGGCACTGAGTTCTTCATATTCGATATCCGGGGAATGAAAAGTTATAGTCCGATTTCGACAGTATTTGTGTAAAGTTTTATTTTGCTATTTTCATTGGTTCTTTATGTATATATTATAAAGTGAAGAAATACGATGGAATTCGAAAATGAGTTGTATGGGAAGTTGTCGTAGTTGTGAACCGATTTCGTCCACACGTGTCATCAGGGTGTCAAGAAAATATTATATACCGAATTTCATTGAAATCTGTCGAGTAGATCCTGAGATATGGTGGGCGACGCCACGCCCATTTTCCATTTTGTAAAAAAATCTCAGTGCAGCTTCCTTCTGCTATTATGTCTGTGAAATTTAGTGTTTCTGATGTTTTTCGTTAGTGAGTTAACCCACTTTTAGTAATTTTCAACCTAAACTTTGTATGGGAGGTGGGCGTGGTTAATATGCGATTTCAACTATTTTCATGGTGTGTGGTGGGGTACTTAAGATAACCGACTGCATAAAGTTTGGTTTATATTGCTTTATTGGTTTGCGAGATACATACAAATAACCGATTTTGGGGCGGGGCCACGCCCACTTCCCCAAAAGAATTACATCCAAATATGCCCCTTCCTAGTGCGATCCTTTATTCTAAATTTTACTTTTATAACTTTATTTATGGCTTAGTTATGACACTTTATAGGTTTTTGGATTTCTTTATTTTAAGGGCGTGGCAATGGTCCGATTTTGCCCATTTTCGAAAGCAACCTCCTCAGGGTGCCAAGGAATACGTGTTCCAAGTTTCGTTAAGATATCTCAATTTTTACTCAAGTTATCGGTTGCACGGACAGACGGACGGACAGACAGACATTCGGATTTTGACTCGTCTCGTCACCCTGACCATTTTGATATATATAACCCTATATCTAACTCGTTTAGTTTTATGACTTACAAACAACCGTTATGTGAACAAAACTATAATACTCTCTTAGCAACTTTTGTTGCGAGAGTATAATAAATTTAAAAACCTTCATATGCAAGATCGACATTTTATAATGTTTCTAAAACAATGTGGTTTTTATATAATAAGCTAGTTTATCTTCTCTTTTTTTATTATTTGATTAATTTCTCTCACAAGTATTAGATTTACCTTTGAGGCAATATCTATACATATATATTGATATACATATATATTGAATTACATATGATCTGATCTGATGATCTGAAGATATGTCTTTCATAATTGGAATACAGTTCATGTAAGTTTATAATATGATCGAAAATTATATTATTGAAAGTATAAACTCAAAAGAACCGGTTACTTTGCAGCTATCAAGCGGAATTCTAAAAATGTAAAAGTGTAGTGCCATACTTACACCACAATTGTATAAGGCTACTGGATAATAAGCCCGAGTTTATATATTTGACAATTATTTTGAAAGTACTTGGTAGCATTTTTCAAATGTGAGTGACAAGTTGTGCAGTTAAAAACACAAATACGTGAACAAAAATAATTTATTTGAATTAAAATATAAAAAGGAACTATTTTAAGTAGTTTTGAATTACTTTTCACAAGTCGGAATGAAAGCATGAATGTCGCATTAATTCGACGGTTAATTAGAGATCGTTCCAATCCTTTGAATCTTCAACTTGTGAAGTACGCAAACATTAAAATGTTTGTTATGTTTACTATATTTTGTATATTTTCAAATTGATTTTAAAGGTATTTCGGTATATCAACCAAAGCATTTTCATACTTGTTGGCCGCATTTTAAATCCATCAACTGCTGTCCCTCCAATTCTGAAGATTTGAGCAGCGATACGACTCTTTGCTGAAGGTATCTATCAGAAATGCCAAGGAAAAGACTTCAGATTTTCACAACCAAAATAAAATGTCAGTGATTCTTACAGAAGTGACCACTTTGATGCTGGAGAAAATATACCAAAATATATAAAATTTAACATCAGTGTATAAGAGCAAAATACTACTAAAATAATAAATAATAAGCAATGAAACAGAATTCTCAGGTGTAATCCGATTACAATTAAAATATATATATTGCTTAACTCAAAACTACAATCTATAATGAAAAAACCGGTCTTGATCAGTAGCCTGTTTTTCATAGTTTTGCTAGTAATGCAAAAAAATGGCGACTAGCGATCAATAGCCCGTCATATTCCGTACGGTAGCCTGTAGGCGACTATGTTGAGATTATTACAGGTATATAATAGGGGTGTTAGTTTAATATGCTTTCCCAAAAGAAATTAATCAAATTAAAGCCGGATGTCCATACTTTCTTTAAGAACCGATTCCTGAGTTATGGTATATTAGTTTCATTTTACATGGTATGAACTAACCAATCCAGACCACTATTTCTAATTTGATTGCATACCAATCATGTATAATTTTTACAAAATTATTTAAGACCACATTTTGACTTAATATTCTAGCTTATGTTTATTTATACTTGTGAGTTTTTATATATCGTCTAAATATTCAACAACGTGTGAATGAATACTCCGCCCAATTGTTATTTAGCACTATTGCTACGTTCCAGTGTATCTTGAATCCCATCGTCTTCGACTGAAAAGTACAGTTCGTCGTCTCCTTCATGAATGTAACTAGCATATCCATCCTTCAGAATGAACAATTGTTCTATAAATATTTTATTTTTTTTTTTTGTCATTATCATAATTCAGGTGATAAACTATTCTGAGAGTTGTAGTGCGTTTTGGTAGAATCTTCAGAAAGTCACTATGTCAATTTATTACAAATATTAGTTTTAAATATAGTATGGACAGTATTTTTTAAATGCATAACACTTGCTTATTGTTCTTGCCCATGCTATCACATTATATATACAACAATTTTGATACCAAATCAAAGTTATCATGTAAATGACACCACAAAACTTCCATAAGATGCGATATTTCGTCTTGACAGCGTGCGAAGCATTCAAAATTAAAATGATATATGTATGTATAATTACATGTTATTAATTACGCATTCCATCAGTGTCAGAGGAAAGGGCATGTGTACATATTTTGGGTGTTTATGGTATACCAATCCCACGCGTTTGAAGCAAATTCTTCCAAAATTTAAAGTTAATTTAATTTTTATGTAGGTTAAACTCTTTAAACACGACCGTTCTAATAACGATTCCGTCACCTAACAATTGTTTGGAAGGTATCGGATCTTCATGGCCACAAAAAAAATCATTCATAACCACGCCTACTTATAACTAAATTTTGAATTTCGTCGGATTCGTTCTGTTTGTAATATAAATATAAGTTTGAAGATATCGGAATAAACTTTGCACATATACCCCATTAGAGGTGTGTCATCGTACGTCTAAAACTGTCCACGTCAGGCTATATCTTTTCAAAGTCCCAGATACCAAACATGGGCTACTCACTACCTATAGATAATTTTTTACCGAAAATATCTGTAAAACTTTCAGATATTTTATAGAACATATCGCTCATTTACATGAACAGTGTCACAACTCAAAAAAGTCGATTATGACACTATTCATGTAAATGAGCGATATGTTACTTTTTTGGGCCTCTGTGCCAAAAATCGGTAAAATTAGGAATATCAAATTTCTAGTGATATGAAGCCCACATATATATCTGCTAGTATGTGAGAAGTCTTGAAAAAATGTGTGTACTTTGGGACATAAAATAGTATGGTGGCGATGTGTGGCATGAGTAATGGATATAGGAGGAAGGTCTTTCCGATATTCTAGTGATTTTAATGCCCAATGTGTGGGTCAAATTGTGTGTTAAGTGAATAAAATAAAATAAATAAATTGCGGGCGTATAAAATATTCGGTTACAACCGAACATAATCCTTCCTTACTTGTTTCAAAAATATTTTTATATATTTAAAATACATATCTATGAATATCCTTCGCTTCTAAGTAAGAGTAAAGTAAAATACATATTTATGTGCATAGAATAAGTTATTTATTTCGTTTGTTGCTTTGTTTTGATTGAGATTGTTTATGTTCTATTTTGCATTTAACTACATATTATAACAAATATTTTAGTCATTAGACCTCAAATTTGTATATAATAGTAAGTTATTATTTTATAGACTCCCCTATCTAAAGTAATGAACATTTAAATAAATTAATTATGTGCATATGAAAAACTTGTATAGTTCCACATAATATGAGAAGTCCAATTCGGTTTTAGAGTTTTATTGAACATCTTCGAGACTCGAACCAAAAAGCATACAAATACGTACGTATCTATGTTGAATTTTTCAACTCACCATAGCTGTTATTCGCAGCACATACATATTAATAGAGAGCACAGCGCATGACTAAATGGAAGATTGAAAAGAGCGCTTGGCACCTCCCAATCAGCACCCGTTTGTTGTCATGACAACAGTAAAACGCTGTCGTGTGCATACATTTGTCTCTACCTGTTCGCTCCACAAACCAATATCAGCACAGCAGCCATATTGGATTCCATTGCTACTGCGTGCTCTAAACTCCATAGCCGTAGTAAACTCATTCAGCCCTGCACTCTTGCTTAGTCATTTGATTTTGTTCGCACTGGTACTACTTCTGCGTGACTTCCAGTGCAGTGCCCTATCTCTCTTTGACGTACACATATATTTGTTGTAAATTTAATCGCCTTACTCGCTCTCAGATTTCTTCTTTAAAGCATTTATATCATGATTGCATGATAGAAAAAGAAGCAAAATTATTGTTGTTAATTGTTATAGTTGTCCGCATGCAATTTTTGAGTAAATGCGTGTAAACCGAATTTACATACATAATGTATGTATATATAATTACGAATATTTACAGAAGTATGTCTACTGAAATTTTTAAGATTTAATTATGTTCTGAATTATTTATATAACGTAATTATTTATAGTAGCTCACTAAGCACTTAAATTTGAAGGTAATTTCAGAAAAGCACTTATGGATGTCCGATTTTAAATTATCACCTTTAGATTCAGAGAGTTAGTATATCAATATATTTAATATAGGAATTTTCTGTTATTGTAAAGGAGTATAGATCTCTGATAAAAAATCTTAAGACATCGCTATCCTCCACTGCCGAGTGGTTAGTAGACTTATTAATCCCACTACTCCAGAGCACAAAGCAGTCTTATAGTTCAAGAGCACTCAATATATGTGAACTGTGTGTAGTTTTAGTCTGTGTTGATTAAAATGAATCTTTCTGTCATCAATTATTTAACGTGCATCCTCGAGTACGTATGTACAGTCCTACGTTAAAAAATGCTCGATAGTTTGAAGCGCAGTTTTCAACAAATTTAATTTATAGATTTATTGCCCATTGCTAATGCTTTAGTATATTCCTGCGATCAAACACGCCTAAAAAGAAGGGATATTTCTGCGTACTAAAGAGCAACGTTTTACGAATACAGCTCAATCACTTGGTTGAGCGTGTCTAGTTTTTAAATAGATTTAAGATTTTATAACTTGTTGTTAGGCTTAAAAAGAAGCAGATTCAATAAATAAGGAAATATTGAAAAAAAAAAATAAAAAATGTATTAATGAAGAAAGGGTTTTTGTACTGTTTCGCCCGTTTAAAATTAGATGCACAGTTTTGCAAAACATAGTCTTGTATGTGTATTTTGTTCACAATAAAATTATACGCTTTAAAATTGTTATTTTACTTCGCACAGCACCGTAAACACCTTAATCTAAATAAACACATTTTCCCTTAAAAAGGAATGCATGAAGTTACGACTTATCGCGTTTTCTGCGAAAATCAAATAGAGGTATGAGGATGCTTACCTGGAAGGTAAAAAATGCAGATGCAAAAAAAAAACAAATAAAAAGTGAGCAGTGAAAAAAAAATCGACTACCAACCGAATATAGAAACAATTTGCACATAAAGAAATTTTGATTTCCTAAACATAAACAGTAAACTGTGCGCCCGTCGCGGCATACCGCTGAACTGCTTAAAGTATAAACCCACGAAAAATGAAAACGGCAAAACAGTAAGTGCACTAACACGGTAAAAAATTCACACAGGTAGCGTGAAAAATCGGTAGTAATAAAATAAGAGGTAAAAAGTGAAATATATGAAAGAACATGTATCCAACAAAAAGTACAGGACAAAAGTGAAACAAAGCAGGTGGTCGAACGACTTGACGCATCAAGTTGTAGAATACACTCACGCTTTGGAAACATTTACAGTGCATTCGAAACAAATGAGAGCTACAAGCTGAAGCACAGCAGTACATCAGCAAAACAAACAAATAAACAACACCAGTACAGCTAAGCTATGTTGGCAAAGACATGCTGCGTACTAAAACGAATGCATGAGTTTTCACCCTTTAGCTACGCCAATAGTAACAGATATGAAGAAAGCATTTTGCCAAAAATTTAAACGAAGACTCTCACAAAGGGATGAATTGGAAGATGGAGTAAATAACAACATATACGAGTCGAGTGGTTTTTACAAATTCAACCAAATTCAAATTTGATGATACAATTTCTTTAATAAATACTAAAAATCAGGATTCTGTAAGAAAATGTTTAGGATGTCGCCAACTTACTAGAATATTCCTCCAATCGTTAAAGTATATCATTAACACAATTTACCTATACGTATATAGAAGCATTTACTTTTAGTTTTTCTCAAAAACTTTGTGATTTACTGTTAAGGTAATACTTTACAATTTAAACATTTATCGAGAAAGTACCATACCAAAATGAAAATAATATTGGATACATTTAAATATTATGTGAGGAATGGCTTTCCATTTGTAATATAAATGGAAATTAGCGAAATTGCAAGCATCGTAATCAAGTTTGTTATCCGGGACATCCAAAGGCCATATTAACAAAAGCTAATTTAAATAAATTCAATTTTTTGCTTTGGTAGCAAGGTTATCTTATATAATGCGGACATAAGATCTCGTGGGATGTGCAAAGTTTAGCACAATGACAGTAGCTCCATAGTAAATGTACAACAAAAGCTCTAAAAAATCTTGTAAACGAATTCTCTTAAAAGTTAGATTAGTTATGTTATGACATTATAGCAGACACTATAAATTAATATAATATTGGTATTTATACATTTTTTAGTAATTTACATTCATTTGTTTTTATTCCAGGTCCTAATGGTTGCCCACGTCGACGTGGTCGTCAAACATATACACGTTTCCAAACACTTGAGTTGGAGAAGGAATTCCATTTTAATCACTACCTAACCCGCCGGCGGCGAATTGAAATCGCCCATGCTCTTTGTCTTACTGAGCGTCAGATAAAAATTTGGTTTCAAAATCGACGCATGAAATTGAAGAAGGAACTACGTGCCGTAAAAGAAATCAACGAACAGGTGGGGTGCTTTATACAGAATTATCATAAAGCGTTACAATATAACCAAGATTATATAAATGTAGCCTAAACATATTTTATAGTTAAGATAAAGGCAGAAGTGTATGAAAATTTAAATGTGATACATATTTATAATTATTGGTACGTTTTTTTGCTCCCGCAACATGTCGCACAGAGCATAACAGTGTTGCTCACTAACCGGTTCTTTGTAACACCTAAAACTACCAGAGTGCTCAGAGTGGCGAGACTATTTGAAATCCGGATGTTTGTCACAATGTCTGTCCGCGCAAGTGATAACATGAGCAAAAATCGAGAGAGATTTTATATATATAACCCACAACTTAATTTAGTTACATACAGCATTCCTCTTAGCACTTCATCACATTATGCAAATGGGCTCCAAATTGCTCAGTACATTTAAAAGTGGTCAAAATATCGGACTATAACTTTTCAAGGTCCCATATACCGAATATGGGGTCAATATATATTACATATTTTCCATAATTTGTTCCCGTGAATGGGGGAAATCGGTTCGGATTACACCTGTCCCCCATTTACTTCATATAACAATTCTGAACTTTATGCAGAATAAATTTATCTTAATAAAATTACGTGGAAACAAAATATTAGGTATTGATCTTCTTCTAGCCACGTGTGTTGTAAATAATTAATCCTTGGTTTAGCCCAGTACACCTATTAAATGATTTGCGCCTATCTGATATAATGAATACATATGCAACAATTGTTTAATATTTCCCTGCCTTAGAGCTTTGCAAATTGTGAGTGTATAACATTTGTGGTTACGCCTAAATTTATTCCTTCTTTATTTGCTTTAGTTCGAATTGTTACCAATAAATGAAAAATTTGTTGAAGGTCCTAGAAAAACATAATCAACAAAAATTACAAAACTTTTAATGCAAAATAAATTTAATTTTCAATTATTTTTCAGGCCCGTCGCGACCGCGAAGAGCAAGAAAAAATGAAAGCTCAAGAGTCCATGAAATCCGCCCAGCAAAACGTCAATAAACAAGTACAGCAACAGCAACAACAGCAGCAACAGCAACAGCATCAACAGCAGCAACAGGATCATCATTCGATCATCGCACACAATTCAGGACACTTGCACCACTCGGTGATTGGTCAGAATGATCTTAAACTAGGTTTGGGAATGGGTGTTGGTGTCGGTTCTGGTGTGGGCGTTAGTGGTGGCCTCGGCAGTAATTTAGGCATGATGAGTGCGCTCGAAAAGAGCAATCATGATTTGCTCAAAGCTGTAAGTAAAGTTACTTCGTAAATTAATAGAAACGCAGGCATCTATAGCGAAAACAGCTGCTGCGAAGGCATACTCAGCTGATTGAAAGTGTAGTGATTAAATACTTCCCTGATGGACATTGATTTAAGCTTGAGAGAAAAGCATTAACACAAATATTAAACGAAAGATGATAACTTAAATACGTAAACATTTTACTTAGTAAATTAGTTGGATAAGCCTGAAAACTATAAATTTATATACTACTATACTTAAATCTAAAGCATCAGATCAGATATTTATATGTATCTGTATAAATAATTATATATATACAAATATATAGAACACACAATACATGCATGCATATTATAAGTAAGATTTTGAAATTTATTTACATCTATACATAAGGCTTGTTAAAATAGCGAAGAAATGTGAAGAAGAGATATGCGAGCAACAGAGCGCAGTTAGTCAAAAATTTTATAAATTAATTGGGGAGAGATGACAGCATTTTGATTCACATTGCGCGAATCGTTCGAGTTTATTTAAAGTTTTGTAAATGAAATTAATAATAATAATTAAATCGATGTTTTTGAATATTTTTGATAACGACCTTCTTTAAAGAAAAGGGCCGTAGTGATAAATCTTTATTACTTCAACAACTTCTTAAAATCAAATAAAATAAATATGTTTGCAATTATAAATTTGTATGCGATTTTTCAATATCAGACCATAAACCAACAACTTATTAGTCATATTCTCTCGACTCCCTATGACGTTTAATATTCCAATAATTAATAATTAATATATATTTTTGCAAAAATTTCTCTCCAATGCCATAATTTAGTGATAATGAGTTGATTAAGTAATAAAATAATGCGTACGAAATGTAATTTAATGCAAGCTCTTTGCTATTAACATCTCATTAATGATAAAAACGACATATTTCGGTAAGTTATAATTA
This sequence comes from Zeugodacus cucurbitae, assembly GCF_028554725.1. Taxonomy (NCBI): domain Eukaryota; kingdom Metazoa; phylum Arthropoda; class Insecta; order Diptera; family Tephritidae; genus Zeugodacus; species Zeugodacus cucurbitae. The sequence continues at coordinate 42,550,057 of NC_071667.1, forward strand.
TGCGATATTTAAAAAATATATTGTTGCCTGCTTTGGTTTGCAGCATTGACAGAGCCATGATCACCAAAACGGAACAAACAAGAAAATAGAAACTAGTATACATTTTAGCCAGTGACTAAATATAAAACTTAGAACTATGCTTAAAAATTTTACAAAACAACAACAAAACTTAAAGTAGCTGGTACAATGTTTTATAAACATTTGTAGCAAATAAATAATTTACTTCCTTCAGAACTAACATGATTACATACATATATACGGCAACATAAATTTGTGTATTATATATACATGTATACTTGCAACTTCACTTAAATAATTCGTTTGTTGGAGATACAGCGGCAAAGTGTATTAATATAAACTCAAGCCGACATGCAAATAACGAGGAATGACTCAATATACGTATTAGATTTAAGCTCATTATAAATGTAATGTATGCATACATATTTATTATTTACTAAAGTAATAACATTAAATATGAGAATAAATATAAACGCCCACTTAAAGCCAACGTATTAATCGTCTTATCAATAGTTGAAACTAAAATTTGAAAAAAAGATAAATGACTAAATGTAATATATGTAACATAATTAAATTGATCAAGAACACACAAATATTTGAAACAGCGAACAACAGCAAAGCATATATGACGATGTATTGCGTAATGTGAATTAAATAATATATGAACACACCTTCGTATACACAGAATACATTACAATATACTGACATTTGAATTTCCACAGAAATTTAACAACTATTTATGAACGGTATATGGTTACACATGATCACTTCACCCGAATACTATGTTACGGACTAACTCAACTTTCAATATTTTGTAACAATTAAAACAAAGCTATTGATTAAGCTTCTAATCGATAGTTTATTTAAACGTTTTATCTTTTATAAGACAAACTGGTTATAGTACATGGGCTATTTACTTTTCTTCCATTTTCACATTGCTTTAACTAACTATAATTGAAATATGTTCATTTGTTTAATTAAATAAATTCTTGTGTTAACCTTTAAATCTGTTTTCTGTTGAATTTAGTATTTTAAGGTAATTTGAAAGTCTTAATTATATGTAAACGATAGGATATCACACAACTTAATAAATTTTAGTTTATTTTGTTAACATATTAGTTATACGATTTGTAAAAATTTTATAGTTTTCTTAATGAAACAGAAATGCTTGAGAAATTGATTGTGTAAGCAGTAGGATTGATGTATAAAATTTGTGAAAAACCAGTAAGAAACTCTTTGATTCATTGAAAGAAATGAGTGCAAGAGGATATACAATTAAAAATTATACATTTAAAAACAATAACCTGATTTTTATTCTTTCTTTGTGTGTATTTATTCAGTTACTACAGCTTAAATTTTTAATTATAATGAATAACAAAAATTGTGTTTGTAATAATTAATATTATTAATAAGTACTACAATTCGTATTATCTATTGTAGATATAAACAATCAAGCATTAAAAACAAAGTTGAAATTATCAGTATTTTTACTTGAGAACTTTCTTTTAATGTTCACAATGATTTCATTAAACAAAAAATGATTTCTCATGCGCCATTCAATTAATAATTAGTTTTAGATAGGAAAATGTCAGTCGTGTCCACTATTTCCCTATTTGATCCTCAACTGACGGCAATCTACAAAAACACAAGATATGCAAAATTTTTTAGGTTTTCTAAAATGCCTGTTTTATTTAACATATTTCTTGAAACTTTGCATATCATTTTAAAAGAAGAGAATAGCCATCGAACAATAAGTGCATTATAAAAAGGTAAGAGTTTGTTTCAAAATTTTTCAATTACGCAACTCAATTCGTTGTCTGGCAGATTTTTTATCTATATCTTACCAAAAAAGAATTCTTACTTGCTGCCCTAAAACGTTTTTGAAATTTATGACCTTTTGAATAAATTCAGTCTATGATATATATTAGAAATATGAAGATAAAAAACAGATATTATATGAATCTACAAAAATACTACATTAAATATGTGAATGTTTAACATTTATTAAAATAATTATTTCTTTCTTAAATCAAGATCTATTTTGGAACAAAAGTATTTATTTTCTCGAAAAATGTAGTATTCAAAAAAAATCTGTAATAATTAAAACAATATCTGCATATCTTCATCTAGCCCATGATGCAAAAATTATTATTTTTGATTTTTTTTTGATTTTGGGATATATGCTACATTATTTTCAATTATAATAATAACTATAATAATATTGATAGCTCTATTCATAATATTAATAGAATTGTCAATGAAGGCTAAGTTTAACAAATTATTTTCTTTACAACGTCAAAAATATGAAATGATTTAAGCAATCTATCATAATGATGAATATTAAATATCGTCGAATGGTGGTTACGACTTTGTTCTGATATTTTGCAATATTCCTTATTGCACCAATGGTTACCTTATTTTAGTTGCCCTTCAATGTTATGCAAATTTCCCTTGAAATCATCTTATCAGTGCAAGCATAAACAATTATTTTCTATCTAAAGCAAATATGTATATATTTAAACATATACTATATATGAGTACAATGCTCATTCGTATATTGCAGGTACGATTTAACAATAAATATATATAATATCTCATAAATAAACTTGTAAACACATATACGTACCACATACCGAAGAAATACATACATTACAAAATATATATGCCGTTAATAATACTAAAGCCGACTAAAATACGTAAATACTTAACAAATTAAAAAAAAAAAACAAATTTAAAATATATACACATACATATGTATATGTGTGCTTACAATATTAATATCTTTAAACAATACATTCATACGTACATATATCTAGCGGTAATATTCAAGTAACAAAAACCATATATACGTAATTTCTTTACCCGCAAACGCGGTTATTGAAAATAATAATTTGATTGAAATGAATAAAAACTCGAAATCATCTATAATTTTAAAATAGATTAAGTGAGTAAGTATTTAAATTAAAGTATTGGAATATGCTGTATATAATCAAAATAATTGCAAACTTTAAGATAAAATAAACTTTACTAAAAAATAAATCCATCTTGGCTTATTTACAATTTATGCTTTAATTCAAGTTGTCTTATAAACCTTCATTTTATCAGTGGTTTGACAATATGGAAATGTTTAAGTTTGATTAATGATTCCAAAACATGTTGCCCATGAATTAAGCGTTCGTTTTTAGATGAATTAGACGAACGACCTTTGGAATAGGAAGGCAATGTTGATTATGCCCATATTTTTACTTTTATGTTATTTTTTTCATAAATTGAACATTTATTTAAGAAAAACATGTACATTGTACAATTGTATTATTCAAACAAAATATTGTCCATATAAACCTATAACACTTTTGATATTTTTGGCAATTTGTGGATTCAATCTCAAAGGAACTGTGCCAGTTTCGAGGCTAAGAATGAATCGAACTGGCTTTCGATACCATGTTTTTATGTGAAGCGCGTTATGCAACGACCGTAATAAATGGTAGTTAGAAGAGGCACTGGTGGGTGAGGCAAAACTTTCCAGCCGCAGTTTTCCAAAATGTTTTTAACCGGTCTTGCAATATAAGGTCGAGTGTTGTCATGGTGGAAAATTATTGTGTCGTGTCTAATCGCAAATTCCGTGTATTTTTCCGCAATCGCTTGCTTCAATTTAATGGATTTTTGCCCATTTTGGTTTTATCTGATTTTAGAAGCTTATAATACAAAACGCTCATCTGATCCCAATGCAGAGCATCATGGATACTCGGCTTTGCTACTGATATTGCTGGTTAATCAGTTCACAAATGATTTTTATACTCTCGCAACCTGTTGCACAGAGCATAATAGTTTTGTTCACATAACGGTTGTTTGTGTCACCAAGAAATATAAGAGTTAGATATGGGGTTATATGTATATACATAAATGATCAGGATGACGAGTGGATTTGAAATCCGGATGTCTGTCCGTCTGCCCGTGCAAGCGATAACTTGAGTAAAAATTAAGATATCTTAATGAAACTTGGAACATATGTTCCTTGGCACCCTGAGGAGGTTGAAAAATGGGCAAAATCCGTCCACTGCCACGCCCACAAAATGGCGGAAACCGAAAACCTATACAGTGTCATAACTAAGCCATAAATAAAGTTATGAAAATTAAATTTGGAACATAGGATCCCATTAGGGAGGGGCACATTTTTGTCTATAACTCGCAAACCAATAAAGCTATATAAACCAAACTTTCTGCAGTCGTTTATTTTAGCCATTTCCTTATACAGTCCAAAAATGAAAGAAATCGTATAATAACCACGCCCACCTCCCATACAAAGGTTAGGTTGAAAATTACTAAAAGTGCGTTAACTCACTAACGAAAAACGTCAGAAACACCAAATTGTACATAAGAAATGGCAGAAGGAAGCTGCACTGAGATTTTTTTACAAAATGGAAAATGGGCGCGGCGTCGCCCACTTATGGGTCCATATCTCATGAACTAATCGACCGATGTCAATTAAATTCGGTATATAACACTTTCTTCACACCCTGATGACACGGGTGGAATATGGGCGAAATCGGTTCACAACTACGTCTACTTCCCATATAACTCGCTTTTGAATTCTTTTGATTCGTTCACTTTATAATACATATATACATTAGGAACAAATGAAGATAGCGGAATAAAACATTACACAAATACTGTATTTGAGCTGTGACATCACTTGTAGAAAAATTGTCAAAATCGAACCATGACGTTTCAAGGCCCCTGATATCGAACATGAAGAACTCAGTGCTTAAGGGTAATTTCTCAGCGAAAATATAGGTAAATACCTCAGATATTTTTATGTAATTCATTCCCTCTGAATTTTTTTCTTATAACAGTTTCTCTCTGTACCTGAAATGGTAAAAATCGGGTCATAACTTCCCCCAGATGCCATATACCTAATTATAAGTAATATTAAATTAAGTGAGCGTATAGTCTTCGATACATTGTATCTTGGTGGTGAAAACGAGTGAAATCGGTTTAGGAATTACCTCAGTCCCCATATACTATTTATGATGATTTTCGTTATTCTATTGAACTTTATACCGAATTTATGGGTCGAATTGTGTTATCTTTATAAAATTACATCAATAAATTAGGAGAGTATAAAATGTTCGGTTACACCCGAACTTAGCCCTTCCTTACTTGTTTGGGTTTAGGGTTGTAGTAATAATAATCTTGGCTTCAATTTATATGGTACCCAATTTCTTTGCATGTTATTCTTATAATATTAGTAGGTTCGTTTATCATTTTTACATTGTTCAACTTAACTAGATTCTTTTCATGAACTATAAATAATCTATTTATTTGACAATTTATTAAATTTAAATTTTAAATGCTACTGACAGAAAACTTTATTACCTCTGCCCAAAAGAACTCTTTCCAATAAATATTTATGATATGAGATACTGCGATTTTGTGCTGTTACAAAATCAATACTTTCGCAATTATTGTGTTAGGAGAATTCATTTCATACCGGTAATTTCAATATTCCCTTTAGAATAAAATAAAAATGTTGGGCTTATTTATTTATTAATTTACGACATTGCATCTCAGGAGGGTGTACAAATTTTCAAAGCAGTAATTTCTATGCTTCAAATACACTATTACAAAGTAATAGTAGGCATGAACTTTAATAACGTTGCAAGATAGGTGTTTGCAAACAGTTCACTGACATCACATTGAAATTGGGCTGTAACGGGAGTGCAACACACACCAATTTTCGGGTGGATGAAAGCTAGATAAACAACGTGTAACATAGATAAAGTAAAGTCCGGAGGCAAATAAATGCGGTAAAAATTCCTCCGTTTGCAGAAAACTTATTTTTGCGTTAATAATCATCCCTTCAAATTTAACTCAAAGTGCGACATTATGTGACACAAGTGCATATAAGTACAAAGGTATATAAAAATTTACACTGCGCGTCATCAAGAGAGTGCCCTCCTAAGTATGCTTGGTTGATATCAAATATTTCGGTTAGAGCAACAAAAATTTGTTCTAACATACTTTAAACAATTTGCCTCAATATAAGCTAGAAAATGACACAATACAATTCAGTATAAAATTTGAATGAATTAAAAACCAAAACAGTACATAAATTTGCAAACGAAAATCGCGTCATCAGGATAGCTTTCATATGAAAAATTACATTTTAACATTTTTAATTGATAATTCGAAAATTTTTAACTTAAATTAGTAATGGGTGGTGCCGCCTTTGTTAATAAAAACTTCATAAATTTTATTAGAGAGAGAACCCTATAATTTTTTAATAAAATCTAGTTTAATGGTTGATTAGTTCCGTTTTGATGGTATAATTGCTTACCACTTCATAAACCTTTTTAACCAACCATCCCCCGACTTTATCTATAATATTATATTTAGGTCTGGAGAGTATGGCGGCCACTCCAGAACACCGACAAGCTGAGTTCAGGCATTGTGCCTTGTGCCATGAATATCAGTCTAGATTGCCAAAAATATTTTTAACAAGTAAGGAAAGGCTAAGTTCGGGTGCAACCGAACATTTTATACTCTCGCAATTTATTGCTATATTTTTATTAGAAAACACACAATTTGACCCATACATTCGGCATAAATATATTTCACATATTAACCGATTTATAAGCTACGATGAGCTTGTATTTTTGAAAATCCTATAATTAGGTATTCTCATATTTTCATATATAAGGGAAGTTATGACCCGATTTTAACCTATTCTGGTACAGAGACACACTATTAGAAGAAAAATATTTCCTCTGAATTATATTAAGATAACTGAGAGATTTACCGAAATTTTCGGTGAAAAGCTACCATGGGGCACTGAGTTCTTCATATACGATATCCGGGGCATTGAAAAGTTATAGTCTGATTTCGACAATTTTTTCACAAGTGATGCCACAGATCATATACAGTATTTGTGTAAAGTTTTATTTCGCTATCTTCATTGATTCCTTATATATATATTATAAAGTGAAGGAATAAGATGAAATTCAAAAATGAGTTATATGGGAAGTTGTCGTGGTTGTGAACCGATTTCGTCCATTTTTCACATGTGTCAACAGGGTGTCAATAAAATATTATGTACCGAATTTCATTCGAATCTGTCGAGTAGTTCCTGAGATATGGTTTTTGACCCATAAGTGGGCGATGCCACTCCCATTTTCCATTTTGTAAAAAAATCTCAGTGCAGCTTCCTTCTGCTATTATTTCTGTGAAATTTAGTGTTTCTGACGTTTTTCGTTAGTGAGTTTACCCACTTTTATTTTAATTTTTATACTCTCGCAACAAATGTTGCTAAAGAGAGTATTATAGTTTTGTTCACATAACGGTTGTTTGTAACACCCAAAACTAAACGAGTTAGATATAGGGTTATATATACCAAAGTGATCAGGGTGTCTGTCCGTCCGTCCGTCTGTGCAAGCTGTAACTTGAGTAAAAATTAAGATATTGGCACCATAGGAAGGTTGCTTTCGAAAATGAGCAAAATCGGACCAATGCCACGCCCACAAAATGGCGAAAACCGAAAACACATAAAGTGCCATAACTAAGCCATAAATAAAGCTATGGAAATAAAATTTGGTATGAAGGATCGCACTATGAAGGGGCATATTTGGATGTAATTTTTTTGGGGAAGTGGGCGTGGCCCCGCCCCCTACTAAGTTTTTTGTACATATCTCGCAAACCAATAGAGCTATATAAACCAAACTTTCTGCAGTCGTTTTTTTAGCCACTTCCTACAGTCCAAACATGAAAGAAAACGGATCATAACCACGCCCACCTCCCATACAAAAGTTAGGTTGAAAATTACTTAAAGTGGGTTAACTCACTAACGAAAAAAGGTCAGAAACACTAAATTTCACATAAGAAATGGCAGATGGAAGCTGCACTCAGATTTTTTTACAAAATGGAAAATGGGCGTGGCTTCGCCCACTTATGGGTCAAAAATCATATCTCAGGAACTCCTCGACCGATTTCAATGAAACTTGGTTTGTAATAGTTTCTTTACATCCCAATGATATGTTGTAAAAATAGGCCAAATCTCTTCATAACCACGCCTACTTCCTATATACCAGAACTTTGGAGATAATCTGAATCGTTTACATTACAATATATAAAGTAAGCACTAGTGAAGATATCGGTGCAGAACTTTGCACAAATACTATGTTAATAGTGTGGCAGCCCCATTCTAAAAATCGAAAAACCGAAATCGGACCATAGGTTTTCAAGGCCCCATTAATCGAACATAAGGACCTCGGTGCTTCTAACCTAATATTAGAGTTTCCAACTTTCAATGGACTTTATACAATATATATGACGAATAAGTGGGTCAAATTGTGTATTATATAATATAAGTAAAGTTAAATAAATAAATTGCGAGAGTATAAAATGTTCGGTTACACCCGAACTTAGCCCTTCCTTACTTGTTAACCTAACCTTTGTATGGTAGGTGGACATGGCTATTGTCCGATTTCAACTATTTTCATGACGTGTGGTGGGGAACGTAGGAGAACCGACTGCAAGTCTGAAAGTTTGGTTTATATAGCTTTATTGGTTTGCGAGATATATACAAATAACCGGTTTGGGGGCGGGGCCACGCCCACTTCCCCAAAAAAATTACATCCAAATATGCCCCTTCATAGTGCGATCCTTCATACCAAATTATATTTCCATAGCTTTATTTATGGCTTAGTTATAACACTTTATAGGTTTTTGGTTTTCGCCATTTTGTGGTCGTGGCAATGGTCCGATTTTGTCCATTTTCGAAAGCAACCTCATCAGGGTGCCAAGGAATACGTGTTCCAAGTTTCGTTAAGATATCTCAATTTTTACTCAAGTTATCCGTTGCACGGCAGACTGACGGATTTTGACTAGTCTCGTCACCCTGATCATTTTGATATATATAACCCTATATCTAACTCGTTCAGTTTTATGACTTACAAACAACCGTTATGTGAACAAAACTATAATACTTTCTTAGCAACTTTTGTTGCGAGAGTATAAAAACAGGAAATCCACTTTTTCGAATTCGGTTATATTTATTTGCATTCCTATTTGGCGTTTAAAACTGCAATTCGCGGGTATCATAATATGATATGACTCCCTACACCGTTACATCTTAGACCCGAGTGTATTTGTGATCCAAATGGAGCCCATCCATTGCACACGTCAATTAAATAAAAACTTATTTATCTGGGCTTTCATAAATAAATGTATTCTCATCCGAAAATAGGAGATAATGCCAATTGTTAGAAGGTTGAACATGTTCAAACAAGAATTAGTCGTATTTCTTTTCGCAACTTATTAAGAGAAGGATTTTTCTTTAGTTTCTGCCTTTTTAAATCTTCAGCTTCCTTAACCATCTTTTTTGTAGATGATTTAATCACTTTAATATTATTTTTTCTTCATTTTTTACGGAGGAGTGGTGATAATTTGAAGCTTCTTTAAGTATATACCGCCCGCCTGCTTCCGTAAATTGACGAGCATAGCCACATTTTAAGCTCTTTTCATAACTTTCTTTATTTCGATGTAATTGAAATTATTATTTTGAATTTTTCTTCAATTTTATGCAAAAACAGTCTACATTCATGAACTCTTTCGATTTAGAATTTTTCCTCCACAGTTAAAACAATTCTTCTTCCCAATTTGTACATCAATTTGAAACAAACTATCAATTAAGCACCACAAAAAATTTGGTATTTTAGGCGATATGATTAACACTGAATTTGGGGGCGCTATCCTGATGATCCAATTTTTGTTCGCAACTTTTGGTACTGTTTTGGTTTTCAATTCAATAAAATATTATAATCAATCGTTTTGTGTCTTTATTTAATTAAGTTTATTGTATTAAGTTAATTTTTGTCGCTCTAACCCAAACGCTATGGAAAATATTTGGTATCAACCAAGCATGGTTGATGACGCGCAGTGTATGTATGTAAACTTATATATATTATATATAATATATATATATAATATATATATAAATGTCTGTATGATTGGGTATATATGTATATAAAACAAGTACAACCCCTTAAATTTCCACGTGTAATATATTGAAGCAGAACTCATGAGTGGCCAATATGGAACAATTTAACTTTAAGAGTAAGGTGTTTTCATGCAAAATTCTATTCAAATTGTGTAAAACATAACAAAGCGGTTTAATACTACAAACATTTAATTATGTAACCATTCAGTGCATGTGCCGTGTACCATCCAATCCTTTACTTTCTTTATGAAGTGGTGCAAAACAATTACTTGAAATTACTACATTAATTTTCTAAAACGTTTATATTTTGAAGTTTTCGTTTGTTTGAAACCTCTTAAAAGGGTCTGTGAAAAATGTTACAATTTCGTTTTACTCATATTGTATATAATAAATAAAGCAATGGCATACCATGATATAACAGTAATATTCGGATTGGACTTATAAGTATGCATAAACGAATGTTATTCCCACTTGATTCTATAATTCGTTAAAAGAGTTAGAAAGTTTTAAAAAATTCATTGGGGTTTTATGAAATAAACATTTTTTAAAGTGTATCATCTTTTCTATTACTAAGGATTAATAACCTTACCTTAAGCAGTAAGTTTTTTACACCACCCAATTTGCAACTTTCACTTCATTCATAAAAATATTGCTACAAACCTCATAAAGAATTATATTGGGGGATTAGTAATCGAGATAAAACAAATAAATTATGAAAACATGGATAAATATAAATCCTTTAAATACGACAATATCAGTTCGGCTTTCGTGATCATCATTCAACAATTGACCAGGTACACCGAATCGTTAATTTCGTTGAAAATGCTATGGATAAAAAGAACGTTTGTTCTGCGGCCTTCTTAGACGAGTCTCAGGCTTTTGATAGAGTTTGGCATTCGGGTCTACTGCTGAAACTGAAATGCATGTTACCCAAACAATATTGCGAAATAATTGCTTCCTACCTAATATACAGATACTTTCGCATAAAACAAGAGGATGCATACTCAAACTTGCAACCGATAGAAGCGGGTGTTCCACAGGGAAGCGTGTTGGGGCCAATGCTTTACTTGCTTTTTACAAGTGATATCCCAACTTAGTCAAGTTATGTGACAGCGACATTTGCGGATGACACAGCCCTGTTAGCAGCAACCTCAATATCTACCCTTCGAGTGCAAACAGCAGTCAATGCAATTACTAAATGGGCTTCCAAGTGGCGCATTAAATTAAACGATTCCAAATCAATGCACGTAGACTTTACTTAAAAAAAACATCATACCATCCCATTTATATAAATGGTACTCCTATACCATATCACAATAATGCTAAGTAGGAAGCATCCTAGAAGCTAAGCTTCACTGGAAAGAGCATGTCAAGAAAAAAGGTGCGAGCTTGATTTAAAATTTGCTACGTTTTACCGGTCGGTCGTTAGAAGACCCACGCTTTCAATCGCAAACAAGCTGTTTATATATAATCAAGTACTAAAGTCAATTTGGGCCTACGGAGCTCAACTATGGGGTTGCTCAACTCAAAACTGTATTGCCTGCATTCAGCGCTTCCAAAATAAGGTACTAAGAAGTATAGTTAATGCTCCTTGGTATGTTATGACCGTGATCTTGGTGTGAATTCAGTAGTAAACGAAATAACCAAACTTGCAAAGACTCACGAAATGAGGCTTATACAGCATGTAAATGAAGAGGCATCCAGACTCATCGGTACTGCTGAACGAGAAACCGGATTGAAACGTAAGAGGCCTTCAGACTTAGCAAGGCAACTGTAGCAGCAAATGCATTTCTCTAACATTTAGCTTTTAATTATTATTTTTAAGTTATTAAAATTGAATTGTTGTTAGTATTTAATCATTGTATACTAGGTACAATTGTAATACAAAAAATACGACAATATCAATAGTTAAGTTATCTTCAGAAATTCAGCTAAAACTTTCACTAAAATATAAAAAACAAGTAAGGAATTGCAAAGTTCGAGTGCAACAGAACCATTTATACACTCCCAATTTAGTTTTATTAAGATAACACTCAAGTTTACCCATATATTCGGCATAAAGTCCAATAGAATAGTGAAAATCATCATATGAGGTAATTCCTGAACCGATTTCACTCCTTTTCACCACCAAGGAACACAATATTCAATACTATACACTCACATAATTTTGCTAAGATATATCACATATTAACCGATGAATGAGGAAAAAAGCACGCCGTATTTTTGAAAAACCTATAACCTATAATTTTTGGAACAGAGACACACTATTAGGGGCGGGCCACGCCCACTTAAAAAAAAATTACATCCAGATATGCCCTTTCCTATGCGATCTTGTATACCAAATTTTTTCTAGCTTTAGTTATGGCTTAGTTATGACACTTTATAGGTTTTCGCCATTTTGCGGAGTGGTAATGGTCCGATTTCGCCCATTTTTAATACCACGGTCCCAAGGAACATGTTTACCAAGTTTCGTCAAGATATCCTAATTTTTACTCAAGTTATCCGTTGAACGGGCAGTCTGACGGACGGACGGACAGACATCTGGATTTTAACTCGTTTCGTCATCGTGAACATTTTGAAATATATAACCCTATATCTAACTCGTTTAGTTTTATGATTTACAAACAACCGTTATATGAACAAAACTATAATACTCTCTTAACAACTTTTGTTGCGAGAGTAAAAAAATTTAAATATTTATTGACCAAAAATGAAAAATCTATTACCTTGAATTCATTTAATGACAAATGTGACTGCTGCTGAATTCACAACAACAACACAACGAAACAATAAAATTCACTCGGTGAACTTGCTTCAAAGTAGTCAAAGGCTGTCCCTTGATGGCCACCGTTTTCCGAAATTTGCAAGGATATAATCTACATCAAAGTTGGATAATCATTGGGTCAAGCATATTGAACTAAAATGAAATAAATAAATATGACCGTAAATCCAATCATTTACCTGTGTTTCTAGTCTTATTAAGAAGTAACTTGATGCTGTTGAATGTTAGACTAGACTTTCCTTAACTAATTTGAAATTAGATGATGGAAGGCTATTCCATAATTGAACAAAAATATATTATGGAGAATTCATACCAAAACCATAGTATTTGAATTTGTAACAGAAAAACTCTTTACTATTTGACCCTGGACCTTTTTACGTGGATATTTTATTAACGGTAAATGTTTCACATATTAAATTTAAAGAGAAGTTTTGAGCTTGATATCATACACTTCGCATATAATACGTCTCTTAACAAAAAGCATGGAGCTAATATCAAATAACAGCTGTTTTTGCGTTAACTCAATTCTTTCCACTATCTTACTTCCGTGCTTTAAGTAATTTAAGCTTTGTAAATTACTTTAGGATACCGCGTATATACTGATGTGATTGCCTTCATTTACAAATGTATAGTGAGCTTCGAAAAATTGTGCTTTCCTGTCTAGAAAACAAAAATATCGGATTTCAAATAATGAAGTATAAATGCAATATACAAAAGATTTGAACGTGCCATGCATTATAATTCCTTCATCCTTAAATGGCCAAATGCCTACCCGTCTTTACTTTGGCAAATACACATCAATTATTATAAATGTTCTTTTGGGTACATATGCGGATAAGTTATAAGTGAATATGTATAGAAATATATATATATGTAGAAGTATAAGAACGAATCTTCATTCCAGACCACCCAGACAATCCCCCATCTTCTCCTCGAACCAATCGGATGAAAGCAGACGTAGTGATGTGCTTTAATTTTTCTAGTTATAGTCAATATGCGAAACGTTCTAGCATTCCATAAATATGCTTAAATCTAAATATTTATTAGGGAGTTCAAAAAATAAGAATCATTTCCATAAGAACGGCATGTGGCACTACAATGGTTGGTAAATATCTAAAAGTAAAAAAAAAGTAAAAATTTAAAATATCGAAATATTCATTATCTTTTAGAATAAATCTTACAAATTAGATAAATATTTAATTTAAACCTCAATAAATAGCCGATAAGAAAAAACACTTATTTATTGCTTCTTAAAGTTGAAAATATACTTTTATGTTCTTCTAATATCAAATAATTATGAGTTATTTATCTCATACAAAAGTACTCAAAACAAAACATCCAAAGTCAAAGTCCAGTTTAATTTTGATTAAGAAGATAAGAGCATCCCTATTCAGTACCCGCATCTCCATTGCCGCACCGCAAAACAACATATCAAACATATAATTTTTTGATGTGGATAACAACTTACCGCCTTATTCGTAGTCTTCGTTATAACTATTAATTAAATTTAATTAAGGACTCGAAATAGTCCTTATTAAAATATACTATTAAAATATACTAAACTTCGGCTTCATTTTCGGCAGTTTTGTAAATATGGGACACACCCTCAGCATGTATATGAGCAAATTAATTCAGTGAAACGTGTTGGCGTTGAATGTGCGAAATCTTCACTTATGATACGTTCCAAATCGAACTTATATTTGCTTTCCTAGTGTAAGTATCAAAGCGTGATTACTTCGAAGGCACCCAGAGTGGGTCATCCTGAAGGGATGTGTCTGAGTTACCATTACATAAAGTTGGAAACAGTTTAATGGGAGCATCATGTTAGTGCATATTGATTAACATTACACGTACTCTCATATTTTTGTCGTCATATCAGCTGAATGTTTAGTTTTTAAATGGATTCTTATAAACAAGCTATTTGATCTATTTCTGAATACGAGTATATGATACTCAACTAGAACTCATGCTAGTACACACACGAAGCTTCTTCGATTGCTTAAGACGAAGCTCTTAATTTATATTTCCTATATATATATTCTAATTCAAATTTATAACAAATTCTCTTTTAAATTACTCTCGGAAAAAAGTAGAAAACCGAATTTAAGTCGAATCTCGCCCCTGTTTTTTAACAGCTGCAACGCAGCACACACGTTGGTGACGGTTCCTTCTCATTTAAATGCGGCAACAATCCCGTTGATTTAATAGTATAGCACCCAGGAGAACAACTGCGGATGGCATATCTGAATTACTAAATTGGCATTCACCGGTTTAAGCAAGAGTAAGTCAACCAATTTGTTGTCAACTGTTTTCGAGGAAATATGCCCAATAATGTTCAGTAAACCATTTTATGAAATTTAGTCTCTTGTTTCCAGTCGTGAAATTTGTTTATCATCTCTTATGATATATGAATATTGGTTTATAAGATAAAGCAAAATAATTGTATTTGTTTTATAAATATTAAAATTATATTTTATATACATTTAAATAATAAAACCAATTTATAAAAAAGAATTTAGGCCTGATGTAAATATATGTATATTAATATAATTGAACTTTTTATTACTTACAAAAACAATACTTTTTCCATTATATTTTCATAGCTTAAATGTTTGTTGGCAAACCCTTCATTGTTTCCATTTGTTTTCCATTGCTGTAGTCTCCATCATCTTCACGAGTATCATCCCTTATTCTCACTACGTACTCATAAAATCCAGAGGGGCGGAAATCAAATACATTCATTTAATTGGGGTTGCATTTCAGTAGCTGATTTTTTCATTCAATCCAGGTGGAAGGATGGCTTATACAAAATATGATTTTAGATGCATGTGTATAAGTAGCTTCCGTAGATTAATACCATTTTTTATTTGGTATAACATGCAATACTAAGTTTGTTAAGTTTTCAAAATTTTAATAATTTGCATGAAATATATATTTTATATATGCTATACGATCCTTTCAGTAGTAGGCCTTTAGAGTTCAGACGTTTAATAAAGTTTAGGTCTTTGTGAATATTGACTTAAGATTACTTTTTACTGAAAGTGAAAACTGTATTTTCACTTGACGGTTAGCAACAAGATTTTTAACATATTTGGGAAATAAATTAATGCTAAACATTTACATAGTAAAACTGCACATATCAATTTCATAGCACGGTTTGGAGAAGAAATGCAAGTATTGCATATACATAATTTCATTAATAAAACATAGCATTCGGTTTATAATTGCCTTTAAACGTGATATACTTTCGGAAGATAAAGTAGACCAAAAAATATATAACTTGATATACATATGTGTATAAATGAAATAAACTAAAGTAAAAGATTTTGGAATCTACATAAGCCAACTAAATATGTTTGTAGTTTCCAGAAAAGAAACTAATTTAGCTTCTAAAAAATGTTTCCTATATTGAGCTAAAACCTATTTTCCACAATCACATGGCTAAAATAAAACTCAAATAAAGTTTATCAAGAGTTTCAAAACTAATCATAACCTTCGCATACTTTAAAAATTTAATTAATTCACATATATGCATATATCCTAATATATATAGATAATAAAAAAGAAAATATTATTTTTATGTACAAAAACGATACAGAAATTAAAAAAAGATGTATTAGCAATGTTGTATCTGTAAGGATATTAAAAGTTTCTATAATACGAAACCGGAGATAAAACCACTTGAACAGATGTCATCGTAGACATTTGCAGCAAATTCAAACTGCCACTAACACACAATAATATTTAATAAGAAACTCATTTCGCGAGATGCATTATTGCACACAACCGTTTACAAATACATATATGTAACTATCGCCATCACAGCTGACGACGAACATGGCGGCCGGAACATAACAACACGTCGCCTCGTTAACTCCAACCCCCGAAGAGCTGCACATACAATTACAACATATCATACTCATTGTTAAGCAGTATGTACATATGTGCGTACATCTACGAAAGTCTGACGATTTTTTTATGAAAGGAGTTGTGAGGTGTAGGTCAGATTAAAAGAAAGGCCATAAAATGTATTGAGAAAGGATGACACTTTTGTTCTCAACTTCTTTTTATCATTTTCGGTTGCACAAGTCGTCTCTCCGCTGTGAACTGCACTCACAATACCTCTTTTCACTGTTCAAGACAGCATAAGATGACAACAACACCTAAGCCCACAGTCAAAATGTCATAAATACAAGTAATGGCTAGTATATGGAACGCTCGACTGCATGCATGTCAGTACAATCAGGCCAAGCCTTCATCATTCAGACGAATGTACTAACACATGTACAACTGCATAGACATGTGTAGGTCTGAGGATGGATGAACACTTGTGTTGTATACAACGTAGCTTTGGTGTCGGTTCATTATTCACCATGTCATAAGATTAGTGCAACAAATCGATATTTTAAGAAATCGAAAACTTTTACGTCAATGCAGCTTTTCCAGTTTTCTAATATTAAATATTTAATGTGATGTGCACATAATTAAAAAAAATATATCTCTAAAAAGGACCATGACCATACGATATATAAAATCAAGTTTAACTTTAATTAGTACAACATTTCGTAGAGTTAGCGAATTACTGAAGCATAAATTAAACTTGCTGAGGGTACTTTAATCTACAATACGAGTACATTTATACGTGAATACATATTTAGTGTGGCTAATCAATTAATGTGTATTTTGTAGATTTACGCATATTTATATTTATATATAGGGTAAAAGATCGTGCACGTATACGACTATGGCTAATAATGCCTACATAACCATTTATTTAATTTGTTATTATCTTTTCGGTGTTGTTGTTTCGTTTGTCGGTAGCAACTACTACACGAAATATTGCGAGTAGTAATAAAGAAAGTTTTATTTTTTGTTTTGCGAGTGAAATGGCCTTTATTACTGTAAACAGCGATAAAAATGTCAGAGTCGGCATTCAAGAGTACAAAGTGGTTGCATGGAATTTCTTCTATCGCCGGCATGTAATGCGGCAACCACGCACGTTATAACATAAATTTTTTATTCTTGCCGAAATGGTAGAAATATAAAGATCTGTCAACACCTACTGCAAAAGATTTTGTTACCACTCGTTGTTGTTATTTTAGAAAAGCGTTATTGGTGATATTTGTTATGCCAGCAAACAGCAAAACATTGTGCAACAGTGCAGTAGTACTGAACAAGTCCAATGAAGTATATATGACAGAGTTAGGACGGAAGCGAACAACATTCTCGGAAATGGTAAAATAGAAGAAGTGTGAACTATTTTGAGAATGTTTTATATTATAGAAGAAACGAACCCCTAAGTTCGGATACAACTGAATAATATATTTTACTATCGCAATGTGTAAGGACCAAAGACGTAGAGATATTTTCTATTATATACAAAATTTAAATTTAGAAATGTTATAAATAAATAAAGACTCATTATTAGGCAATATTAACAACCATTACACTCATTTCAAGTATCGAGCCTTTTTTGTCGTCGAATTAGAACGTAATACCAAATTTAAAATACCCTTATCCCGTTCTTTTATATTGACTTAATATTTAAGTTTATTAATATCATATTATATTGAGATATAATTGGGAGTTATTATGCGTATGGATGTTGATTAATAACACTATACGAACTATCTAGAAATAGTTTTTTTTCTTGGTATTGGACCAAGCTTACTTTTTCCGGGAGGTTGGATCATAGGTAAACAACGTGTATTCTCCGACTTTCGAAGTTAGCATCCAAAATCTAAATATTTGCCTTCCAAAAAATCAAAAATATGGTACGAGTATAATCCACTTTGGTATATATAACCTCATATCTAACTCTTTAGTTCTAGGTGACTCAAACAACCGTTACGGGAACATAATTCTTATACTCTGTGCATCATATTTCATATTTGATAGACAATTATCGTTGGCCCACCATTTATTTTACAAAATAAATAATTTTGATATATCCGATATAGTTAAATATAACATTTCCAGATCTTGTAAATCTGCAATTTAAAATTTGCCTGACCTAGAGTGCCATGTATCAAACGGTTTTAGAACGGTAAGCATAGATGTAAGTTGATATGGGAACTACATAAGCTTAGTTTTCGTATTAATACAGATACCTTAACAGATAAAGGTTCTCTGGGCTTATAAAATTAGAAAATAAATAAAAATATAATTTCTTTTGGTTTCTGAATTGCAGTATGTTTTTTGTTTACATTTAATTGAAAAACATCCGTCAGTATTGCATATTTTCATTCACAATAGATAAAAAGCGGCCATGGTTAACAATGTTGCCAACGAAAATGCCACGAACTCCCACTAACTCTCTAAAATTTTGAGTTAAAGTTAACTGAGATAACTCTCGAATTAACCCCGATTAAAGCTGTTATTCCGAATGACACTTTATGGAATTTTTGGTTTTCGCCATTTTGTGGGCGGATTTAATGGGAGTTAGCAAACGGAGTTAACTGAGATAACTCTCGAATTAACCCCGATTAAAGCAGTTATTCCGAAATAACACCGCCGTCTATCAGGGGTATTAGTTATGACACTTAATGTGTTTTTGGTTTTCACCATTTTGTGGGCGTAGCAACTTTGTTGCGAGAGTATGATAATAAAATGGGTTGAAAACTCTTTCGGCAATCCAAGTCACCGCAATGACGTTTTCTGAAAAACATGATTTCGAGATAAATGCGTTTAAAGTTTTAAGTACAATTTTGTCTAGTGTAGGGGAGCAAGATGAAAAACGCTATAACTTCGCTTCTACTGCTTAAATCTCTATAAAAAATATATATATTTTTTTACCGACTTTAACATATATAACCCCTTAACCCCTTTCACATTATTATCTTAGTTTTTGTTATTCTATTATTTTTTAACTTTGACAATTATTAGTATTTTTAATGTTCTTGAGCTGATTTAAGAGATCTTAAGAGTATTTAAAAAATGTTTTGCCGACCAAATGTATTGAGAGTGCTACGGTTTCTGAATTTCGTTTTTATTAGACTTAATTCAAAGAATTTTCCTTCGGCAGCGGCGGAACTGTACGAAAGGCTAAATACATTATAAACAAAGTTGTACAAGTATACGAAAGCTGCTTGCACTAATCTATTATTTATGAAACCTACTCTTTCCCAAAAAAGAGTCTATTCTACATAAAATTGAGATTCAATTACTTTCAAATCAAGTACCAATTCAGGAAATTGGTCAAGACAATTTTGATATGTCGGTTTTTCAATTAAATTGAAATCTTATTGTAGCGATAATGAAAAAACCCTGTTCATTTATTGAATAAAATGTTGCATTCAAAATGGACCATTTCACAAAGTCATGGACCAACTGACCAAGAGAAAACAAATGGACCAAAACGGGAACCGTGAACATGGTATAAACATGGTTTTATTCTTATTTTGTCAAGATAACAGACTCAGCGGTTTCTGTCTTCTTCCAAAGTCAATTACGGAAGCTAATATAATTTTTTACAATAATCGGCATCGCGACTTTATTTTATATTTATTACTTATTGGAGTTTGATGTAACACATTGGTTCCATACTGATCAAGTCCGGTTTTTTTAAGTCTTTAAGGATTTTGAAGGCTTTGGATTAGTTGATTATATCATGAGATATTTTTAATATCATCCTTTTGTGAGTACGGTAATATTCTGATTTCACTGTACATCTCTATTTTTATCAAATTAACTCTTGTACAGAAAAGAGACAATGCGAAAGATATTTGTGTCGTTATGCTTATCAGTAAACCTAGGACTGGTTTGAATATTTTAAGGTGTTAAATTAGTATAAAATCATTCATTAGTTATTAAGAGACACTCTTTCAGCAAGTAGGGGAATTTGAAGGAGTGAAAAATTAATGTACATAAAAATAACAATGGAATCGAATGGTTAAAATTATGATTCTATATATAATAACACAATTGTAGAAGGAAATTGGAGTTCGATAATTGGATGCTGTTAAAACCAACAAAATATTCTGTATTTCATCACTTTTAAAAATATTGTTAATACTAATAATAAAATAATAATAATAATAATAATATAATAATAATATTAATATTAATGTATGTATTAATATTGATATTAAGTATGCGCCTTGTGGATTATATGAAATTAATAAATCTGACATCGGTAGTTCTATTATTTTTGATATTAATGTTATAAAATTAATAATAATCCAAGTGGCAATTTCGGACTCTACACATCAATGAATGTCTTCTAATTCTGCAATCAATTCCTACTAATAATGTCATCCTTATCACGTTATTGGTATTCCCAATCTTGACACTAATATGTTAAATACTATTTAACACTTACTATAGGTAAGTAAGTTTTCCTTCAAGTTATACATGGAGGGAGAGATATTTAGACAACATGCTCTTTTAATCAGGTCTAACTGAACATTCAAAAGCACTGAAAAATGTATTGCTATAAAAGAACTTGTGGTATATCCAAAATTAATTGCTGAAAAAAAGGGAAATATATATGTAAAACAATTTGCTTTCCCTATTGAATATTCCAAAAAGAATACAGCAATTGACTCACCAATCATGAACAACAAAGATGACTATAATTCATTTTATTTCATTGTTGTATTCTTAAACGATTTAGTGTTACCGTAACTAAACCCGTATATAAAACATAAATATTTGTATATGTACGTAGTTCTTAATATTCCCTATATGATTAGTTATGTACAGTGGCTCTCAACCAAAATGATACAGCAACCAAATGAAAAATCGCTTAGTAAAAAATCATGTTTATATTTCAAAATTAAAAACTTTTACTAATTTATTGATTAGGTACATATGTTTAATCTTAAAAAAAAAACGAAAAAATTATTTATATTTTTAAAAGCATTAAATAAAACAAGTAAGGAAGGGCTAAGTTCGGGTGTAACCGAACATTTTATACTCTCGCAATTTATTTATTTAACTTTATTAATTTTATATAATACACAATTTGACCCACATATTCGTCATATATATTGTATAAAGCCTATTGAAAGTTGGAAACCATAATGTTAGGTTAGAAGCACCGAGGTCCTCGTGTTCGATATATGGGGCCTTAAAAACCTAAGGCGATTTTTAGAATGGGGCTGCCACACTATTAACATAGTATTTGTGCAAAGTTTTGCACCGATATCTTCACTAGTGCTTACTTTATATATTGTAAAGTTAACGATTCAGATCGTCTTCAAAGTTCTGGTATATAGGAAGTAGGCGTGGTTGTGAAGCGATTTGGCCTATTTTCACAACATATCATTGGGATGTAAGGAAACTATTACAAACCAAGTTTCATTGAAATCGGTCGAGTAGTTCCTAAAATATGGTTTTTGACCCATAAGTGGGCAAAGCCACGCCCATTTTATGCCACGCCCACTTTATGTGTTTTTGGTTTTCGCCATTTGTGGGCGTGGCAGTGGTCCGATTTGGCTCATTTTCGAAAGCAACCTTCCTATGGTGCAAAGAAATAAGTGTGCCAAGTTTCATCAAGATATCTTAATTTTTACTCAAGTTACAGCTTGCACAGACGGACGGACGGACGGACGGACAGACAGACATTCGGAATTGAACTCCACTCTTCACCCTGATCACTTTGGTATATATAACCTTATATCTAACTCGTTTAGTTTTGGGTGTTACAAACAACCGTTATGTGAACAAAACTATAATACTCTCTTTAGCAACATTTGTTGCGAGAGTATAAAAATGGGCCACCAAACCAGTATTGAAGTACGCGAATAATACTAATACATAAAAATTCAACGCAACGTCGCGAAAATGATGAAACTGAGTCAAGGAACTATTCGGCATATCATTTAATATTATGATCGTGAAAATCGTGTCGTAAATAAAATAAATCGGCTCATAATAAAAAATTTAACAAAAATGACTCCCGTTGGATGGTACGGAAAATACGAGAAAATCCCCATTGAAGTGCTCCGGCTTAAAGCAACGAAATGGAAAAAATCCTTGGGAAGAACAGCCATTCCAAAACCACAAAAGAATGCTCAGAGAAGCTGATTTAAATGGCCGCACAGCCCTAAATAAACTATACATTAATCCTAAAACTCGAAGTATAAGGTTAAAGGTTACAAACGAACAGTTATATAAGCCTACATGCTTCTGGAATCCCGTAATTTTTGCAGATGAGAGTAATTTCCTCTTTGGATCGGATAGAAATAGATATGTATGGACAAAACCAATTGCTGAACTACAACCGCAAAATCTACGTAGTACCGTAGAACATGACGGAGAGCATGTAATGATGTGGGGATGCATGTCGTCTCCTGGTGTCGGGAATTTGGAGTTCATCGATTGTACTATGTACAAGAGTGTGTATCTGGACCTTTTGAAACGAAATTTGCTACAAAATGCCGTGAAATTAAATACTTTCGGTACAATCAAAATAAAGATCCGAAGTACAAATTCGGAGTTGTGCAAAGTTAGCTTATTTGGAACTGTCGACATAGTACAAACACCAGCACAATCTTCAGATTTTAATGCAATTGAAAATCTGTAGTTTGTTTTTGTTGTAGATAAATAAAATAACTATAAAAACTGATTTTTTAAAGCATAAACTTAATTTTTTGGAAAATTTAATTAGTTTTCAAGTAATACTTGCTTTAGTATTTCTTGTACGGTTGCATCACTTTGGCTGTGAGCCACTGTATACATACATATATGCTCACATGTAAAAAACTTGGTCACCTTCCCTTTTCTTTTTCTACATTTGTATTTGTATCCCCATCATCAATTCGATTTTTTTTTAGTGAATCGACTGTTTTCTACAACTGGTATTGGTTTCTCATGTTCCTTTACGTATATTTCACACATTTACCTGACTTTCGTGTATATAGATATATGTATGTAAATATATGTAAAATACGCATGTGCGGTAATATCACGAGTGTGTGACTGTGTGTTGTGTGTGGTGCAATATATCTTTTTTGTAGCGTTTTTATGGTCAAAAGCCTTACAGCGTTAATATTTCGTCTTACAGCATGGTCTTACAGCAAATATGCTTCAATAGTGTATCAATTTTCGGTGAGAATTTTCTATATGTACATACTATATTTAAATAATTTTACAAACATAGGTATTTTCTCATGTTTACAAATTTAAAGCGTGATTCAATTCATAGCAACTGCTGGTGGAGAATCAAGGATTGATACGCGTTGAATTTTTTGTACAAAACTGAGTCTACTGTTTTATAATGAAACGTGAATGTGTACTTTGCTGAGAGTTTCTATGAGCGTAAAACCTTTTGTAATGTTCTTTAGTTGCTTGTTCTTTGATTGTTATACATTTGTGGACAATGGGTTTGTTTTAACGTGGGACTTGAATGATATGATACAGTATGCGACAAAATTATGGATACCCCACCACATTTTTTTACTATTCTTTGAATATTTCTTTCAAGAGTTCAACAAAAAAAAAATGCACATATTATTGGTAGATACAATAAGCTATCAAATAATAATGGTATGATATTTACCGTTAGCTTTTGTTTCGCTTGCAGAATGTAGCCTTTTTGAAGATCACCTAAGATTTACACACGACAAAAGTATGGATACCGTGGCAATATTTCCGCGTAGTGTCTCAGTGTGTGAATAATTTGTAAAGATATCGGTAAATAAACTTGATAAAGATTAAATTTCATCAATTTAATCTCAATAAGGTGTTTTGGTCAATACTTAAAAGATTTTTTTAGTTAAATGCCAAATTAGGAGTATTAATCTTTGACTTGTTAAAATTGATTGGTCAGGATCATTAAATTGGACAATAGTAAGAGAAAATCACAGAAAAATATTGCAGGAGCAAGACCACAATCCAAAAAGTGATAATAAATAAATAGGAAAATGGCGGACTAGAGAGCGCGCCAAGATCAGGCCGCCCAAAGGGCAATCACAGCTCGTGAAGAGACCAAAATAATCATAGAAATGAAGAAAGACTCCACTGTTTAAGCCCGAATTATTCAGAAAACTTTCTGATCAATGTTTCTGAGCGAACAAGTCAGCGGAAAATCCGAGAAGATGGTTATTACAGCCCCTACTAAATAAAAAAGCCTTTCATCCATACTTTTGTGGTTGTTATTATTTGTCTTTTTTAGATGATCGTGTGTTTTGAAACAAATAGTTCAAATGTACAATATTTAAATTTAACTTTTTTAATGCAATATACCAACAAATAAAATAGAAAACAATCAAAGCGATAAATTTCACTGCTTAAAAGATATCATAATTTTGGTGTTAACATTCAAGGGGTATACATAATTTTGTCGGACACTGTATATACAATCGCATATACATATATGTATGTTCTTAATTTATTCTATCGCCCATATATGGTCAGTCAGACATCCGGAATTCAAATCGACTCGTCATCATTATTTTATATACTATATAACTCTTTATCAATCTCGACTAATTTTAGGTATTAAACAACCGTTATACCCTTGACAGACATCGGCGTTAATTCGAGAGTTATCTCAATTAACTCCGTTTGCTAGCTCCCATTTAATCCTCAAAATTTTAGAGAGGTAGTGGGAGTTCGTGGCATTTTCTTTGGCAACATTGTTAAAATGGCCGCTTTTAACCTATTGTGAATGAAAATATGCAATACTGACAGCTGTTTTTCAATTAAATGTAAACAAAAAACATACGCATGCAATGAAATATCTATTTTTTCTAAAATGGATGTTCTAATAATAACGTATTTATGTATATTTTTTTAGTAATTAGTGATTTTGTACTAATTGTGCGGCTAACAACCGCAATATTTGCTTTCTATCCAATTTTATTTTACCAAAATGGAAATATTATTGCCAAACAGCTGTTTATGGGAGTTTATAACTCGCTTTGCTGCCGTCTATCACCTACAAAATTGGAACTGATTAAAAGCGCAGTTAAACCGAATGGCTATAAGCCATAAATGAAGTTATAAAAGTAAAATTTGGAATAAGGGATCGCACTAGGAACGCGCATATTTAGGTGTAGTTTTTTTTGGGGAAGTGGGCGTGCCCCGCCCACAAATCGGATATTTATATATGTATAAGTCACAAACCAAAAAAGCTATATAAACCAAACTTTCTGCAGTCGGTTCTCTTACGTACCCCACCACACACCATGAAAATAGTTGAAATCGGATAATAACCACGCCCACTTCCCTTACAAATGTTAGGTTGAAAATTACTAAAAGTGGGTTAACTCACTAACGAAAAACGACAGAACCACTAAATTTCACAGAAATAATAGTAGAAGGAAGCTGCACTCAGATTTTTTTACAAAATTAAAAATGGGCGTGGTATCGCCCACTTATGAGTCAAAAACCATATCTCAGGAACTACTCGACAGATTTCAATGAAATTTGGTATAATATTTCCTTTTTTTCGTTTTATCCTAAGTACCAGAAATGGTTAAAATTGTGTCATAATTTCCCCTAACTTTCTTATACCTAATTATAGGATTTTCAAAAATACGGTGGACTTTATACAGCATATAAGTATGGTTAATATGTGAGATATCTAAGCAAAATAAAGTGAGCGTATAGTATTGGATATAGTGTACCCTGCTGGTGAAAATGAAAGAATTACCCACATATAGTATATATTACGATTTTCGTTATTGTATTAAACTTTATGCCGAATTAATGGGTAAATTTTGTATGTTTGTAAGTTTCTTCAATAAATTGCGAGAGTATAAAATGTTCGGTTGCACCCGAAATTAGCCTTCCCTTACTTTTTTTTTATTTCAATTTGTTCATAATTTATTTTACGTGTCCTTGAACGATTTCATTTTTTCGTTTAAATTTTCAATGGACTAGAATCGTAGTCACGGCAAGCCTTTTTGATAAAAAAACGCATTTGCGTGAAATATCATATCATTTTGACAATTATTAGTATTTTTAATGTTTTTGAGCTGATTTTACAGATTAGACATAAGATGTATACCAAGTATTCAATAAAAATATGGTTTCATAGCTCTACCGAATATCAAAATTTTCCCGCACCACAAAGTATATAACCCCTTAAAATAAGAGATGTTGAGCGTATTTAAAAAATCTTTTGTGCCCATATGTAATGAGATTTCCCTGGTTTCTTAATTTTGTTTTTATTAGATTTAATTCCAAGAATTTTCGCTCGGCAGCGGCTGAACTGTGCGCAAGGTTAATACCTAATAAACGAAGTTATATAATTTTCCGAAAGCTGCTTGTCCTAATCTATTATTTATGAAACTTACTCCTTGATATTATTTATGAAACCTACTCTTTCCCAAAAAAGTTCAACATAAAATTGAGATTCGATTACTTTCGAAGCAAGTTCCAATTAAGGAAATTGGTCAAGGCACAATTAATACGTTGGAGTTTCGATTAAATCGAAATCTTATTGTAGCGATAATGAAAAAACCATGTTCATTTATTGGATAAAATGTTGCATTCAAAATGGACCAATTCGCAAAGTCATGGACCAATGAACCAAAAGAAACCAAAATGGCAACCGTGAACCTATTTATAGTTTGGGAATAAAAAATAGAATTTTAATACAGCTGATAGGGTTGTTGATGAAACTATGTGTTACACTGCCCGACAATTATTTTTCTTACTATTACAGAGGATGGGATCATGTGTAGAAGTTCACGCAAGTGAGGAAAGTTTTTGATTGTCATTCACTTGGGAGTGGCCAGAAACGATTCTTCTCCACATGGTTCAAGCAGCTCACGACTTCCGGTTTTAGACCAAGTATCCTCTGGGTAGCCAATATACATCCGTCTGAAGGCGAGCTAAAGTGAGAAGGAGAAGCCCGCTTCTGCGGTTGTGCGTGGGGTTTAGGACCCACCACATAAAAACTAAGTACCAATGAAAAATCGAAGCAGGCCTCGGATGAGATCACCCCTTTTGATGACGTACCCTGCAAACGTTTTAAGGGCATGAACTTGGAATGTCCGGACCCTTAATTGGGAAAGTGCCTCTGCTCAGCTAGTTGATGTCCTCATACGACGGGACAAGGACGGAAGAAGGTGGGTCCTTGTGACATCTACTACAACGGTCATATAAAGGAGCGCAAATTTGGTGTTGGATTTGTGGTGGGAAAGAGACTCCGTCGCAGAGTCTTGGCATTCACCCCGGTGGATGAATGTCTTGTCACAATCCGCATCAAAGCGACGTTCTTCAACATATCGCTGATTTGCGCCCACGCCCCAAAGGAAGAGAAGGATGATATGACCAAAGATGTTTTCTATGAGCGCCTAGAACGTAGCTATGAGCGCTGTCCCCGCCACGATGTCAAAATCGTGCTTGGCGATTTTAAAGCCAGGTTGGGTAAAGAAGGTCTCTTTGGCACAACAGTCGGAAAATTCAGCCTCCATGACGAAACATCGCCAAACGGCCTGAGGCTGATCGACTTCGCTGGGGCCCGAAATATGGTCGTCTGTAGTACCAGATTCCAGCATAAGAAAATACATCAAGCTACTTGGCTGTCTCCTGATCGAAACACGCGTAACCAAATCGATCACGTTGTGATAGACGGAAGACATGTCTCCTGAGTTTTAGACGTGCGTACGCTCCGAGGACCAAATATAGACTCGGACCATTATCTGGTTGCAGCGAAGAACGCCCGTCAACAAACACAAGAAAGTTTCGACGTCGAAAAGCTGCAATCGCAACAGACAGCCACGAAATACTCTACTCGACTTGCTCCTCCTGCTCTCTGAGAGCACTCATCAGCATCTCGGTATAAGGGAACTGTGGAACAGCATCTCAAACTCACTGCGTGCCGCCGAAACAATTGGTCTCCGGCAACGCCAAAAAACCAGTTGGTACGATGAGAATTGTCGTTCCGCAGTGGAGAGAAAACAGACTGCCTACCTCGCAACGTTGCGATCGACCACAACACGTTCGGGGTGGGATAGATATCGAGAACTGAAGAGGGAAGGGAGACGCATCTGCAGACAAAAAAAGAAAGAGGCCGAAATGCGTGAGTACGAAGAGCTTGAGAAGCTGGCAGACAGAGGTAATGCTCGAAAATTTTATGAAAAAATGAAGCGACTTAACGAAGGTTTCAAGACCGGAGCATCCTCATGTAGAGACCAAGGTGGTAATCTTGTAACCGATGTCCAGGGCATACTGGGCAGTGAAAGTAAACACCAGGAGATGGCGAACCCGATCCCCCAATCGATGACGATGGAACAGATATTCCATTACCCGACCATGAAGAAATTCGAATAGCAATTACCCGCTTGAAGAACAACAAAGCAGCGGGGGCCGATAGATTACCGGCAGAGCTATTCAAATACGGCGGCGAAGAACTGATAAGGTGCTTGCATCAGCTTCTTTGCAGAATATGGTCGGAAGAGAGCATGTCTGACGATTGGAATCTCAGTGTGCTCTGTCCCATCCATAAAAAGGGAGATCCCACAATCTGCGCCAATTACCGTGGGATAAGCCTCCTAAATATCGCATACAAGGTTCTATCGAGCGTACTGTGTGAAAGACTAAAGCCCACCGTCAACAAACTGATTGGACCTTATCAGTGTGGCTTTAGACCTGGAAAATCGACAACTGCCCAGCCATTCACCATGCGCCAAAACTTGGAGAAGACCCGTGAAAAGAGGATCGACACACACCACCTTTTTGTCGATTTTAAAGCTGCTTTCGGCAGCACGAAAAGGAGCTGCCTTTACGCCGCGATGTCTGAATTTGGTATCCCGGCAAAACTAATACGGCTGTGTAAGTTGACGGTGAGCAACACCAAAAGCTTCGTCATGATTGGGAAGGGAGCTGTACGAGTTATACGACGACATTGACATAGTTCAGCGAATAAAAATACAGCGGCTACGCTGCCTAGGTCATGTTGTCCGAATGGACGAAAACACTCCAGCCCTGAAAGTGTTCGATGCAGTACCCGCCGGAGGAAGCGGAAGGCCTCCACTCCGTTGGAGGGACCAGGTGGAGAGCGACCTGGTTACATATGGGATCTCCAACTGGCGCCGAACTGCAAAGGAGAGAGAGAAGTGGCGCATTATCGTCGATTCGGCTATAACCGGCTAAACGGTTGCAACGCCAGTCTCATACATACTATAACCTCAGTATATGCAGTAAAAACCTTTGGTTTGTTTACATTAATTTTCATCTTTAAACACACCACCGAGACGTATTTGAGTTTGTGCTACGCTTTTTTGCTACAATTGTGGTAATTAGGGTGTTTTGCTAGCATTTAATCTTCACAAAATGTTTAAAGTTCGATGAACAGTACTTAAATAATTATTAAATAAAATAAATTTTTTCAATATTATTGTAATTATTTTAAATTATTTCGCATATTTATTAAATTTTATGGTGGTATTAAATGTTATTTATTGATAAGTTAGTTATATTTTATGTACAAGTTTATAGCGCGATTCAACTCATTTTTAAATATTGTATTAAAATAAATACATCCCTGGATTGGTGACCCTGCTTTTGGCGCTTTCAA
Source organism: Zeugodacus cucurbitae (assembly GCF_028554725.1). Classification (NCBI taxonomy): domain Eukaryota; kingdom Metazoa; phylum Arthropoda; class Insecta; order Diptera; family Tephritidae; genus Zeugodacus; species Zeugodacus cucurbitae. Next base: position 42,580,327 of record NC_071667.1, read on the forward strand.
ATATTAAAAGATTTATTATTACTATGAAACAATTTGAATAATTTTCACTAAATAACCTTGAAAGAGTATGTACGTCTGGTTCAAGATAGTTGTTGGCAAACTTTTCAAGCTTTGGTATCATAGATAGTCAGCAATCTATTCGACATTGTATGGAAATTGATATAATTGAAAACGATTTCCTTCAGAGAATTTGATTTTCATATTTACATATATGGTTATATGTATAATGAATATTTTAAAATGCACAATTTAAAATGCACAATTTCTGAAGAAGCTTATAATTTTACAAAATAAAAATTGTGGGATTCGTCAAACTTAGTAAAAGCTGTTGAGCTTTTTATAAATTTCATAAAAAACTTGTATTAGTATTAAATGACGATTTTGTTTCTTGTTACCTTGGACCCGATGGTTTGAAATACCTATTCAATAGGATCATTTTTGTTTTAAAAATGTTTAATAAGGAGGCGACCACGTATCATTTCAAGCCCATAAAGCTTTTGTGTACTTCCAAGTTTTGCAATTCAAAGCTTTTTAAATATAATTATTTGTAAATAATTTAAGTAAAAACAAGCAAAAATGCATTTTTTTTAATTTTGTGTCAGTAAATAAATGTGGCTAAATATAACTTACCACAGAGAAGTACTTGTATTAGAGCTGTATTTTATTCTCACCACTTATGAAATATCTCATCTACATTAAATAAATTTTTTGCAATAATATGGCACACATTGACGTTAAAATCTTCTATAAGTGAAATATAGCAAAAATAAATAATTTCGCTATCTATAAGACAGCAATATATATAATATTTGCTATTTTATGACTAATGTTTTACTAAAATTAAGTACTCAATATATACAGCACTGCGCTTTTCCAATATGGCGGCTATCTTACCACCGAGAATTCCCCACGAATAAGGTTTTCTACTGTATATATTGTGATATGAACCCTGAACGCGTTAGGATTAGTTTTTAAACTAAAAGTATAAGTTGCAAAATGCGAAAGTAAAATAATAAATTAAGTTGATCACCAGAGTTTCCAAATTTATGTGGCAGAAATATCTTGCAGTCTTCAAATATTTAACGCTTCTCTGCGCCATCTATGAGGTAATAGATGTTGGTTATAGTTTTTAGTTAAGGCAGTGCTATGTCGACAATACAGCGCAGCATGATACATAATTTAGTACTATCGTCGAACAGTTATATCAGAAGTGTTAATAAAAATGAGGTCCTTATGATCTCGGACATCAACCTTCAGCATATGTACTTTTTTCCGAGGAATGGGATGTACTCGTTTAAATGATAATAAGTGACAAGCATGGAGTAACCAAAATTTATTTATTTATTTTATAAACACTAATATTAGCATGTATCCCAATTAAATAGTTATACGTTGAATACCTGTTCCAGCAGGCTGGCAGCACAAAACTAGAATATTTATCCGATGCTACCACGTTTTGTTTTACAAATTGTAGACAAATTCGTGCTATTGTGAATGGTTCAAATATGAAATAACTGTCAAAACTTACGAAATAAAATTTTATCAAAATTAGAATAGTATTTATTTATTGAGTTAAATAACTAAATACTTAAATAAAAATATAATTTTTTATAGAAGAAGTAAGTCATAACGCTACTCCAACCTAAGGGATTAATGAAATGGATAAATAAGCGAAAATAATATATTTACATATGTATATACAGTGGAACTTCATTAACTCGAACTTCTATAAGCCGAATAGTTTTCCATAACTAAAAGTTTTGGATTGGCAATAGCGTTTAGAAATCAAATTTCCTTCCATAGCTCAAAATTCTCTAGTTCGAGTTCTCCATAACTCGAACTCTTGAATTGGCAATATACGTCAAATTTTATACAAATTTCCTTCCATAAATCGAACTTTTCGACTAGGGCACAATACAAAATTTAAATTTTTTCTATCAAGGAACAATTTTAAAAGATTTCATAAATCGTGACACAAAGGCATAAAATACAGACGTCAAGCGCAAAGCAATAGCAAAGTGCAACCAACAAAATTACAGAATACATGTTTTAATGTATTTCAATAAAACTTTTTGCGAAGTAAATAAATAAAATTGTGTATAAATCTATATCTCACAGCTTTTTTAAAAATATATTTTTTAATGAAAATTTCTATAACTCGAAGTCTCTCTAACTCGAAGTTTTTTTGTGGATTATGGTGATTCGAGTTAGAGAAGTTCCACTGTATGTACATGTTAATGCAAGGCTTATTTGCACTGCAAGTGTATGAGTAGCGTTTGATGAATGGAAGCTGTCAGATGTCGGACTAGGAAACTTACACTGTATTATACTTCAAAGTGAGTTTTAAGCAAATTCACTTCACTTCACACTTGGGGTTCTGAAAATTACAATCACCATTTAATTACCACTCTTTCGAAATTTCGAATGGAAATGCATATTCTGAAAAACGAATTCAAAAAAATAAACGGTTATAATTCACTTCACACTAATTGTGTGAATTTGGTTAGCGCTAGTATGTAAGAGTTCAAATTACTGGGGAAAACATATAAAATATTATATCTCGATAATAAAAATAATTTTAAACTGAAATGTGTTGTTTTTAAAGAGAAAATTATAAGAACGCAAAACAGGATCCAATTATAATCCGATTTATATATGTCGATTTCGCAATTTTCAAATACAATAGTTTTCTGAAATAACGAATATTCGTGTTAACGAAAACCGCAACCTATTTTTACATTGAGTACCTTATCTGGTCGCAGCGAAGATACGCACCCGCATCTGTGCAGCAAAGAATGCCCGTCAACAAACACAAGGAAGGTTCGACGTCGAAAAGCTGCAATCGCAACAGACAGCCACGAAATACTCTACTCGACTTGCACTCCTGCTCTCTGAGAGCACTCATCAGCATCTCGGTATAAGGGAACTGTGGAACGGCATCTCAAACTCACTGCGTACCGCTGCAGCCGAAACAATTGGTTTTCGGCAACGACAAAAAACAAGCTGGTACGATGAGGAGTGCCGTCTCGCAGCGGAGAGAAAACAGACTGCCTACCTCGCAACATTGCAAACGACCACAACACGTGCGGGATGGGATAGATACCGAGAGCTGAAGAGGGAAGCGAGACGCATTTGCAGACAAAAAAAGAAAGAGGCCGAAATGCGTGAGTACGAAGAGCTTGAGAAGCTGGCAGACAGAGGGAATGCTCGAAAATTTTATGAAAAAATGAAGCGACTTAACGAAGGTTTCAAGACCGGAGCATCCTCATGTAGAGACCAAGGTGGTAATCTGGTAACCGATGTCCAGGGCATACTGGGATTATGGAGGGAACACTTCTCCGACCTGCTGAATGGCAGTGAGAGTACAACACCAGGAGATGGCGAACCCGATCCCCCAATCGATGACGATGGAACAGATGTTCCATTACCCGACCATGAAGAAATTCGAATAGCAATTACCCGCTTGAAGAACAACAAAGCAGCGGGGGCCGATAGATTACCGGCAGAACTATTCAAATACGGCGGCGAAGAACTGATAAGGTGCATGCATCAGCTTCTTTGCAGAATATGGTCGGAAGAAAGCATGCCTGACGATTGGAATCTCAGTGTGCTCTGCCCAATCCATAAAAAGGGAGATCCCACAATCTGCGCCAATTACCGTGGGATCAGCCTCCTAAATATCGCATACAAGGTTCTATCGAGCGTATTGTGTGAAAGACTAAAGCCCACCGTCAACAAACTGATTGGACCTTATCAGTGTGGCTTTAGACCTGGAAAATCGACAACTGACCAGATATTCACCATGCGCCAAATCTTGGAAAAGACCCGAGAAAAGAGGATCGACACACACCACCTTTTTGTCGATTTTAAAGCTGCTTTCGACAGCACGAAAAGGAGTTGCCTTTACGCCGCGATGTCTGAATTTGGTATCCCCGCAAAACTAATACGGCTGTGTAAATTGACGTTGAGCAACACCAAAAGCTCCGTCATGATTGGGAAGGACCTCTCCGAGCCGTTCGATACCAAACGAGGTTTCAGACAAGGTGACTCACTATCGTGCGACTTCTTTAACCTGATGCTGGAAAAAATTATAAGAGCTGCAGAGCTAAACCGAGAAGGTACAATCTTCTACAAGAGTGTACAGCTCCTGGCGTACGCCGATGATATTGATATCATCGGAAGCAACAACCGCGCCGTTTGTTCTGCTTTTTCCCGCATGGATAAGGAGGCGAAGCGAATGGGTCTGGAGGTGAATGAGGACAAGACGAAATATCTCCTGTCATCAAACAAACAGTCGGCGCATTCGCGTCTTGGCTCCCACGTCACTGTTGACAGTCATAACTTCGAGGTCGTAGATAATTTCGTATACCTGGGAACCAGCATCAACAACACGAACAATGTCAGCCTCGAAATCCAGCGCAGAATAACTCTTGCCAACAGGTGCTACTTTGGACTGAGTAGGCAATTGAACAGTAAAGTCCTCTCTCGACGAACCAAAATCAAGCTCTACAAGTCACTTATCATTCCCGTCCTGCTTTACGGTGCAGAAGCTTGGACGATGTCAACATCAGATGAGACGACACTAGGAGTTTTCGAGAGGAAAATTTTGCGCAAGATTTATGGTCCTCAGAACATTGGCAACGGCGAATACCGCAGACGATGGAACGATGAGCTGTACGAGTTATACGACGACATTGACATAGTTCAGCGAATAAAAAGACAGCGGCTACGCTGGCTAGGTCATGTTGTCCGAATGGACGAAAACACTCCAGCCCTGAAAGTGTTCGATGCAGTACCCGCCGGAGGAAGCCGAGGAAGGGGAAGGCCTCCACTCCGTTGGAGGGACCAGGTGGAGAGCGACCTGGTTACACTTGGGATCTCCAACTGGCGCCGAACTGCAAAGGAGAGAGACAGGTGGCGCACTATCGTCGATTCGGCTATAACCGGCTAAACGGTTGCAACGCCAATCACACACACCTTAAATAAAGAACATCGGGGATTTGTAAGTACTCGGTGTAACGAACAACGTGAAGAAGACCTGCAGAGCCTCAGGGAGAAAATTGTTAATTATGCAGCAGTTTAAGTGGCACAAAAAGGCTAAAAGCCACAAAGAAGAACAATATCTTTTACGGATATTTAAAAAAAAATTTTTTGAAAAACATACCTCTAAGTGAGTACTCGAATTAACGAAAAATTCGATGCAACGAACAGGCCTGACAATTAATGTGTTCGTTATTTCGGAAAACTACTGTACCAACCTACTCAGGGTTCCAATGGATATGTGTTGGTTCATAAAAATTTTATTTTATTAGTTATCGCTTGCACGGTCGGACAGACATACATCGATATTTCAACTCTTCTTATTATCATGAATCATGATTCATGATCATTTAGATATATGTACATACATACATAACCTAATATTTAACCAGTTCAGTGTTAGGTAGGTTCCAAACCGTTAAGTGAACAAAACTATTGGATCACCAAGTAGTACACTACTTTCTTTTTTCAGTAGCCGAGCGTGTCAAGCTGTCATGTAAGTTTTGTTCAGTATTGTTTGGCATTTCATCATGGAAATATTTTCGCCTTAACAACGTTAATAAATTGTACATCTTTATTACTATTGAGAAGATCCGACGTTTTGACGCTTCAAAAATTATTATTTTTTATTACAATTGTACCTAGTATACAATGATTAAATACTAACAACAATTCAATTCTAATAAGTTAAAAATAATAATTTTTCCTGCGGGAATATGTAAAGTTTAAAGTTTATGCGGACAATCCCGCTTCGATTCAGGACATAGAGAAAAACATCACGCGTGTCATTCGCCAGTTACTAGTCGAAAAGCTCGTCAAAAGTCATCGAAATTTTAACACATCTGATGAATCATTTAAGACGTACCCGCGTAAACACTTGAAAGAGATAATATTTTAAAAATAAATGTCAAAGAATGTTCTTTCGAATAATAATAAAAATTTCCCATTAAACCTGAATTTTCTGTTGTTCTTTAAAAAAAAGTAGGGATCCTAGAAATGGATCACCGTTTAGTATACCTTTAATGTAAATTTGTTTGAATTTGTGCACTGTACGTGCCAGAATTTTTCATCAACCTACGTATTTGTACATAGTTACTCCTCCTAAACGGATGGACCAATTTCAATGAAATTATTTGAGTGCCTTCAGGGTCCAATTTAAATAGTTCATTTAATTAAAATATTTTTCAAATTGTCACAAAAATACCGTTTGTGCTTTGAAATATTTTTTGTTTAAACTGTTCAAATATATATAATAATATCATTTACACTTGGATCCATATATTCGACATAAAGTCCAATAGAATAAAGAAAATAGTCATATCTATATTGTAAATGAGGGCTGGAGTAATTCCTGAACGGATTTCACTCATTTTCACCACCAAGGCACACTATATCCTAGACTATATGCTCACTTAATTTTGCTAAGAGCATATCTCATAAGAGGATGGACTCATATGTAGAAGTTCACGCAAGTGAGGAAAGTTTCTGACTGCCATTCACTTGGGAGTGGCCAGGAACGATTCTTTTACATGTCGCTCAAGCAGCTCACGACTTCCGGTCTTAGACCAAGTATCCTCTGGGTAGCTAACGAACATCCGTTTGAAGGCGAGCTAAAGTGAGAAGGCGAAACCCGCTTATGCGGTTGTGCGTAGGGTTTGGGACCCACCACATAAAAACACCCCCAATGAAAAGAACAAAACAGCCTCGGATGAGAGACCCCAATTTTGATGACGACCACTGCAAACGTTTAAAGGACTACGAAATAAGGGCATGCACCTGGAATGTCCGGACCCTTAATTGGGAAGGTGCCTCTGCCCAGCTGGTTGATGTCCTCGTAAGAGTAAAGGCTGACATCACCGCAATCCAAGAAATGCGATGGACGGGACAAGGACGGAAGAAGGTGGGTCCTTGTGACATCTACTACAGCGGCCATATAAAGGAGCGCAAATTCGGTGTGGGATTCGTGGTGGGAGAGAGACTCCGTCGTCGAGTCCTGGCATTCACTCCGGTGGATGAACGTCTAGCCACAATCCGCATCAAAGCGAGGTTCTTCAACATATCGCTGATTTGCGCCCACGCCCCGACGGAAGAGAAGGATGATATGACCAAAGATGTTTTCTATGAGCGCCTAGAACGTAGCTATGAGCGCTGCCCCCACCACGATGTCAAAATCGTGCTTGGCGATTTCAACGCTAGGGTGGGTAAAGAAGGTGTCTTTGGCACAACAGTCGGAAAATTCAGCCTCCATGACGAAACATCACCAAACGGTCTGAGGCTGATCGACTTCGCCGGGGCCCGAAATATGGTCGTCTGTAGTACTAGATTCCAGCATAAGAAAATCCATCAAGCTACTTGGCTGTCCCCGGATCGAATTACTCGCAACCAGATCGATCGTGTTGTGATAGATGGACGACATGTCTCCAGTGTTTCTGATGTGCGTACGCTTCGTGGTCCCAACATCGACTCGGACCACTATCTTGTAGCAGCTAAAATACGCACCCGCCTCTGTGCAGAAAAGCGCACACGTCAACAAACACAAGGAAGGTTCGACATCGAGAAGCTGCAATCACAACCGACAGCCGAACGATTTTCTACTCGACTTGCACTCCTGCTCTCTGAGAGCACTCATCAGGATCTCGGTATAAGGGAGCTGTGGGACGGCATATCAAACTCCTTACGTACAGCTGCAACCGAAACCATTGGTTTTCGGAAATGCCAAAAAAACAGCTGGTATGACGATGATTGTCGTCTCGCAGTGGAGAGAAAACAGACTGCCTACCTCGCAATGTTGCGATCGACCGCAACACGAGCGGGATGGGAAAGATACCGAGAGCTGAAGAGGGAAGCGAGACGCATTTGCAGACAAAAAAAGAAAGAGGCCGAAATGCGTGAGTATGAAGAGCTTGACAAGCTGGCCGACAGGGGTAATGCTCGAAATTTTTACGAAAAGATCCGGCGACTAACTGAAGGTTTCAAGACCGGAGCACACTCCTGTAGGACCCCCAGAGGTGATCTAGTTATTGATAAGTAATACTAAGTTTGTGGAGGGAACACTTCTCCAGCCTGCTGAATGGCAGTGAAAGTACAACAACAGGAGATGACGAACCGGATTCCCCAATCGACGACGATGGAGCAGATGTTCCATTGCCCGACCGTGAAGAAATTCGAATAGCAATTACCCGCCTAAAGAACAATAAGGCGGCGGGGGCCGACGGATTACCGGCCGAGCTATTCAAATACGGCGGCGAAGAGCTGATAAGGTGCTTGCATCAGCTTCTTTGCAGAATATGGTCGGAAGAAAGCATGCCTGACGATTGGAATCTCAGTGTACTCTGCCCAATACACAAAAAGGGAGACCCCACAATTTGCGCCAATTACCGTGAGATAAGCCTCCTCAACATCGCGTATAAGGTTCTGTCGAGCGTATTGTGTGAAAGACTAAAGCCCACCGTCAACAAACTGATTGGACCTTATCAGTGTGGCTTTAGACCTGGAAAATCAACAACAGACCAGATATTCACCATGCGCCAAATTTTGGAGAAGACCCGTGAAAATAGGATCGACACACACCATCTCTTTGTCGACTTTAAAGCTGCTTTCGACAGCACGAAAAGGAGCTGCCTTTATGCCGCGATGTCTGAATTTGGTATCCCCGTAAAACTAATACGGCTGTGTAAGCTGACGTTGAGCAACACCAAAAGCTCCGTCAGGATCGGGAAGGACCTCTCCGAGCCGTTCGATACCAGACGAGGTTTCAGACAAGGCGACTCACTCTCGTGTGATTTCTTTAACCTGATGCTGGAGAAAATAATACGAGCTGCAGAGCTAAATCGAGAAGGTACAATCTTCTATAAGAGTGTACAGCTACTGGCGTACGCCGATGATATCGATATCATCGGAAACAACACCCGCGCCGTTAGTTCTGCTTTCTCCAGACTGGATAAGGAAGCGAAGCGTATGGGTCTGGTGGTGAACGAGGACAAGACGAAATATCTCCTGTCGTCAAACAAACAGTGAGCGCATTCGCGTCTTGGCTCCCACGTCACTGTTGACAGTCATAACTTTGAAGTTGTAGATAATTTCGTCCACCTGAGAACCAGCATTAACAGCAATAACAATGTCAGCCTGGAAATCCAACGCAGAATCACTCTTGCCAACAGGTGCTACTATGGACTAAGTAGGCAATTGAAAAGTAAAGTCCTCTCTCGACGAACAAAAACCAAACTCTACAAGTCTCTCATCATTCCCGTCCTACTTTACGGTGCAGAAGCGTGGACGATGTCAACATCCGATGAGACGGCACTAGGAGTTTTCGAGAGAAAGGTTTTGCGGAAGATGTATGGTCCCTTAAGAATTGGCAACGGCGAATACCGCAGACGATGGAACGATGAGCTGTATGTGTTATTCGACGACATAGACACAGTCCAGCGAATAAAAAAACAGCGGCTACGCTGGCTAGGCCATGTTGTTCGAATGGATGAAAGTGCTCCAGCTCTGAAAGTATTCGATGCAGTACCCGCTGGTGGAAGCAGAGGAAGAGGGAAACCTCCACTCCGATGGAAGGACCAGGTGGAGAGGGACCTGGCTTCGCTTGGAATAACGAATTGGCGCCAAACTGCCAGAAGGCGGGATACGTAGCGCGCTGTTTTGGACTCGGCTATAACCGCGTAAGCGTTGTCTACGCCAGTCAAGAAGAAGATATCTCACATATTAACCGATATATGCGATATAAAGCCCACCGGAAGTTGACCGATTTCACCAATTTTTGGTTCAGAGACAGATTAATAGAGAAATAGATTCCCACCTATTTATTTAAAACTTCTGAGAGATTTACCAGAATTTTCGGCAAAAAATTAACTACAAGCAGTTAGACCATCATGTTCGGGGCCTTGAAGGGTTATAGTCCGATTTCGGTGAGTTTTAGATGCGCTATGCCACACTAGAAGTATTTGTGTAAAGTCATGTTCCTATATCTTCTCTAGTTCTTGCTTTTTACATACATATATAGCAAGGTGAACCAATCAGAGGGAATTCAAAATTGTGATGTATGGGGAGTAAGCGTGGTTGTTAATCGATTTAACCCATTTTCCATCGGCGATATCAGGATGCAAAGGAAATGTTATGAACCATAATTCATTGAAATGGGTTGAGGAGTTCATGAGATATGGTTTTTGACCGAAAAATGGGCGACCCATTTTCCATATTTTATAAAAATTTGTATGCAGCTCTTTGTATGAAGGGTGGGCGAGGTTATTATTCGAATCCATCCATTTTGTATAATTAGATGCTAAAAGGAAATGTGTGAAGTAAGTTTGACTTATATAGCTTATGTAGTTTGGGATATACACTGCGCGTCATCAGGAAAGCGCCCCCTAGCATGCTTAGTTGATATATTATTCATAGGATTTGGGTTAGAGCTATAAAACTCTACGATTCTTCACAAACTTTTAATGAATTAAAAACCAAAACAGTTCAAAAATTTGCTAACGAAAATTACGTCATCAGGATAGCGATCCCGATTGCGTTATCACGAGTCCTCCGTCAAAATTGAAGAAAAAATAATATTAATGTGATCAAATCAATATCGCTCGAACACGTTTAACCTTCTAAGGAGTGGCATTATCTCATATTTTCGGATGAGAATACATTTATTTATGAATTCTCATATGAAAAAAAACCCCTGTCCTAATGACAGTGTATATACAAAAAACCTATTAGGAAGCGAGGACAAAAAGCCCCCCTCCTCTCACTTATTGTGATCTTCTGTACAAAATTTAATTTCCATAGCTTATTTATGGCTTAGTAATGACACATTATAGCTTTTCGTTTAACGCCATTTGGTGGGCAATGATCGATTTTTTAATATTACAATTTTTTTCTGGAATTCCTTACAAAGTCTACAAAAGTCTATCCCCTGGCTTGTCTCGTTGCTACTTTTTATTTAACTTTCGGACAATACATATATTTTTTGTATGAGATGCTAAACCAAAACTAAGTTCAATCGAAAGTAAAATAATTAAAATTAAGTATTGTTAAATAAAAAACAAAATTATTTTGTTTATTTCATATAATTATTAAAATTAACTTTGTCCCGATTTTTTTAATGCCAAATTTTGTTCCGCTTGTACGACATAAATTCAAAGACGATCGCATTGAAAAAAGTGCTCATGGGCTCATTTTAGCCTGAAGTTAACAATACTAATCGCGAAATCCGTTTGATCGCTGTAGTTTTTTAGTTATTGCTCCCCGATCGTGCGGTGTACTGGATTCGAAAACTTATTTTGTCTCTCCGCTGGCAATTCATATAACGTACACTATTAATTTAATTTATTTGCATTTATTGTCCTAAATTACTAATACTGTGATAATTAAAGTGAAATAAATAATTAACCCAAAAAATAATTCAGTCAATTAAAACAATTAAATTTTTCATGAAAACGTCTCTCCCCTGCCGTATTTCCCCTGGCAAAATAACTAGATATTATTCATCATGGCACCCGGACCGGAAGTCGTGAGCTGCTTTAGTCTTTCTTGCGTGAACTTCTGAACATGACCCCTTCCCCACCTCCCGCCATCACCAGCATCAACAAAAACAAAAATATTAGCCTCGCAATCCAACGCAGATGCTAGTTTGGACTGAGTGGACATTTAAATGTTAAAGTCCTCTATCGATGATCCAAAACCAAACTCTACAAGTCCCTTATCATCCCGTTCTGCTTTATGGTGCAGAAGCATGGACGTTGTCAACATCCGATGAGACGGCACTAGGAGTTTTCGGGAAAAAGGTTTTGTGGAAGAATTATGGTCCTTTGAACATTAGCAAAAGTGAATACCGCAGATGATGGAACGATGAGCTATACGACGATACTGACATATGTAGCTCAGCGAATAAAAAGACAGAGGCTACGTCATGTTGTTCGAATGACGAAAGCGCTTCAGCTTGGAAAGTGTTCGATGCAGTACCCGCTGGTGGAAGCAGAGGAACAGTAAGCCCTCAATTCCGTAGGAAAACCAGGTTAAAAGTGTTCTGGTTTCTATTGGCATTTCCAATTTTCGCCAAACAGCAAAAAGGAGAGATGACTAGCGCGTTCAAATAGATTCGCCTATAATCGTATAAGCGGTGCATACGCCAAATATATATACATTGTATGTATATATAAATAAGATCAGGCTGGCCAGACTCTCCCCATGCCAAATCTTCTTTTGAAGGGCAGAGGATTACGTCTTTAAAAAGTCAGAAATGTTTTTGAAAGATCTTAAGATTTTATATGTAATATTTGATTCGTTTATTTATGATAAAGAGTGAATTTATTGATTTGTTATAGTAATTTTAGGGTTTATTCATCAAGGAAAGATAGTACCTTTAATTTTTAATACTATTAATTATCTACCATAAACTTTATGTCTCTCCCCTGACGTCTTTACCCTGGTCGTCGAAAAAGTAATAAAATATGTATTAAGTGACTTTCCCTTATGTGAGAAGATAAATAAAAGCGACAAAAATAATAATATCCTCTTCGGTCCTCACGTGCAGTCTACAGGATGTCACAATGTCCAGCCAGCTGCACCTGTCTTATCTTCGAATCCTTTCATCGCATATATCCTTGAACAAAATTTTTGTTTTAATGTTAACGTGGCAAGCTTAAAAAAATATTTTTGTCGACTTCTAACTTTTTTCCCCCCTTGGGACTGAGGAGGATAAGGGTAATAATTATGAGTTTTGTTTGTCCTTGAACAAAATTTTTGTTTTAATGTTAACGTGGCAAGCTTAAAACAATATTTTTGTCGACTTCTAACTTTTTTTCCCCCCTTGGGACTGAGGAGGATATAGAGGTTTCATGAAAAAAATCCAAAGTTTTTCTTTGGCCGTTTTTTCTATGCAATTGAAACCTCTTATCGTAGAATCACCCATACACAATTTTATTTATTTACTTCGCAAAAATTTTTATGGACATACGTTAAAAGATGTTTTTTGTAATTTTGATTGTTGCATTTTGCTATTGTTTGGCTCTTGACGTCTATATCTTATGCCTTTGTTAAATGAATTATGCAATCTATAACTGCAATATTATAATTTTTGTTCGCCTCCGTAGGATATAGAGAAACTCTTTTAAAATTCTCCCTCGATAGTAAAATTTTAAATTTTGTATTATGCCCTGACCAAAAAGTTCGATTTATGGAAGGAAATTTGTGTGAAAGTTGCCTTCTATTGCCACTTCAACAGTTCGAGTTATGGAGATCTTCGAGTTATAGAAGTTCGAGTTATGGAAGTTCCACTGTATTTATATATATTTATATTTAACTCGTTTAGTTTTAGGACTTATAAACAACCGTTAGGTGAAAAAAAACTATTATACTTTGAGTAACATGCTGTGAGTTTATAAAAAAAAATGGCATATTCCGCAAAACTTATAAAGATAATAACAACATTTTTGGCTACAAATAACTAAAGCGGTAACGTTCTTTTAGATAGGTTAGGTTAGGCCACAGGAATGTGACCAATGAGAATGGCAACCATGTTCTTAAATTTCCTTCTGCGCCAATAGGAATTTTGTGTACTTTTGATTTACCGCTTTACACATACCTTTCGTAAATTTGCAACCTGGTAAATCCTTCCAACGTGCTTTGATTTTTCTTGCAGATAACAGTTTTACACCTCTCTTGGCAATCTCGTCTACTATCTCGGTGTCTTCGATGTCTTTATCGTCTGGCACTCAGTAGAAGTGAAGTGACTTGTTTTTGACGACACCATCCACTGTCACCCAAGACACTTTTGGCCGATATACCGAAACAGTTTATTGCCTTGATTGCTGTCTGACTGTTAACTTTAGAGTAACCTGGTGCTGCATTGTAGTATATCTAAGAAGCTTTCCCAATTGCAAACACCTCTGCTTGATTCTGCAGTGATCCATCAGTTTAAAAGGCCGTCTTACGTCTAGTTCCGGGCTGTATGTCATCACAACAACAGTATAGTTTGAAAATGGGTGAAATCAATATTTCCTCTAGTCCTCATACTAATTTCAAACATCCGTTGAACTTTATTCCGCATATATGGTTATCGGTATCGGTGTAATTTTGGATATGCTGTAGGTTGGTGGTGAAAATGGGTGAAATTTATGCTGAATATACGGAACGATTTGTGTGTAATCTTAATAACATTAAATAAATAAATTGCGATAGTATATAATGTTTGGTTACATCCAGTGATGGTATACATCGATGTATACAATCGATCCACAAATAAATAAAAACAATTTGGTGTATATTGCAGACGAGCTATCCATGTATTTGCGCACTACAGTTGGAAGGCTAGCAGAAAATCCAAATTTGAAAAGATATACAAACACAATTTCCTAATTTATATAAAGTAGCTTTTAAATACTTAACAATTGTCGCTACATCAGTTCCATGCGAACGTTTATTTTCGAAAGCTAGTCAAACAGTGGGCAATCAAAGGAATAGAATAAAACCTAAAAAAATTTAATTTATGCAAAGCGTAGGAAAAAAATATTGGGGTTTGTAAAAACCAACTAAAATCTATATAGAATAAGTTTTGTTGTACTTTGTATTATATTATTTTTAGAAAATTAAACTATTGAATAATATAATTTTTAATCGATATTTTCCTAAATAGTATTATTTCAGAACTTTTTTTCAGTTCAGTTTTCAGTTTTACTGCTGTAAAAGCAATTTTAATAACATTTGGTAAAAGTAATACTTTTTCGATGCATCGCATAACATCGATGTCAAGTTTCAATGCATCATATCGAATAAAACGTCGACATAGCCTTTCCTTACTTTTGTTCTCTACAATTCTGTATGCGGTTATGATCCTGTATTAAGTTGATGGGAAATACAAATATTCAGTTCGTACTTTTATGGATGACAGCAAAACCCAATTGTTTTACTGTTATAGGAAAACCAATTTTGTTACATAAATTGGAAAATGTAACAGCAATTTGTGTAGAAGTGGTAAGCCCGACTATTTCTGTAAAGTTTGCAAACAGTAGTATGAAGGACTAAAGAAGTAAGTGAAACTCACGTACGTATGTATATATAATGACAGATACATGATGACATTGTATGATTTAGAAGAGAGCAAAATCGAAAGAGACCACGAGAAATTAATTACGAATTTAAGCAGAAAACTACATTTTTTTTTGTAAATTAATATTATATGAGTGACATTTACAAGGCATTAATTAAGCGCTAGCTATTAATAAATGGTCGAAACAGCGACTATTATCTACAACTTTATTAACTTTGGATCTCGCAAGGACTTTACGGTTCTTATAGTTTAACATAATGCTCATTGTAATGAATGCTGGTATCAAAAATTTGAAATATCACTATAAACTATGTATCAAATTCGATATACAGGGTTCATGCGGTATGTATGACAGTTCCTACTAATGTTCTACATTATCTTTGAGTATCACAGGTTTCTGCCCAGTTCTCTTTAAAGTATCCTTGCAATTGTTCGTCTCCTTTTTTTAATAACATTATAAACAGTATTCCTTTAAATTCTATATAATTATTTTTACTAACAACACCAGTCTTAAACTTAGTAAAAGTCTCTGATCTAGTTATAATCCATAATTCCTTTGCTTTCGGTATTTTATTTACCAAATTTTATATTTTAAGGCTTTGTTAGTTAGTTATGAATGCAAGGTTTACAACAACATAGCATTTTGTTACCCTGCGACAACAACAACAAGCAAAAGCTTTTTGTGTGAAATTTGTAAAAAAAAACGTTGGGTGTGTAAATAATTTTTACTACCTCTGTTGTTCATTTCTTTGCTATAACATAATATTTTCAATTCTCGTTGTTTTATATCGGAGTTGCAACAAACTACATATTATTCCTGCTAATTCTATTTCTATTTTTAACTGCATAAAGATATTTGTGTTGGTATTTCAATCGGTTCAGGCCACTAAAGTAGTTTGTGAGACATTTCATTTAATTTTTTTTTACTTTTAAAAAGCAAGCCTGGTATAACATTCCTAGCTTTTTTTTACTTTTAAAAAGCAAGCCTGGTTTAACATTCCTAGCTTTTTTGACGCTAGTCATTGGATAGTTATCACATTTATGGTAGTTTCAAACATAATGGTTATATAGGAATGGGCGGGAGTTATTACTCTATTTTACCCATTGGCTTTGTGCCAATCTGAAACTTTATTCCCCGCATTGAGTTGGGGTAAAAAATTGTATATGGTGCTTGTGTTGGCTGTGCCAAATTTTTTCACAATTTGAATTAAAACACAAACGCTGATGCGACGTTCCAATTCTAGTCTTGCTATGTATTTTATTATATACATATATTCTTAAAATGTATGCATATAGAAGCGAAAGCGAACTATAACCATCCCTTTTTCACATATAACATAGACACAGACACTGAAATTCCAATATAATAAGTTTAAAACGAATTGTTAAACATAGATGGTCATCACTGAATACACCAGCCTGATGAGATTTTGCTTAGTCAGATGAAAAGTATAAACTGCGCCTTTGAGTACGTCTGTGGTAGTAAGTTTCCTATAAATGTAACAAATGATAATTTCATCGCCAGATTAGTTCAGAGAAATGGTTTTTACTTCATTCGCAATGCATGCATATTTCACAAACTTTGGTTGTTCTCCAGCTCACTGCCACAAAGCTGCCTTCCCTTAAGCGGTAATTGTTGCTTCCACAGCAATTGCAATGCCAGACGCGTACAAAATGCACTGTAGCTCAAGAATTTTAGGAACAGAAGATGATAAGGAATTTGGTAAAATATAATCTGCTACCTGTTTGCATTCCAGTTGCCCTACGAAGATATGAGTAAACAGTTCTGTACTCTAATCAAGATTTTCGTGCTGAATTCCGCAAGGACAGATGCTAGAGAATTTGGTGTTCTATATTTCAAAGGTGAGGCAAGCGATGTTGTGATGGTGTAATTTACAGTGAATGTTGTGTTAATACCATTTGGTGGCAGTTTAATGTCACAAAAAATTATATATTCAAAAACGAATTAAGAGAAAAACGTATACATTTTACGAAAGAAATAATAGTTATAATATAAATGGAACACTCTTTGCGCTTTACTAGCCTATACTATTTCATTGAAATTTTCGAAAGCTTGGGATTTGCACAAAAATGGTTATACTCAATTCTCAATAGAATAGATTGTAATATTTGTACACTAATGCTATGGACTTAATGCAAAACCTATACACATACATACAGGAGGAATGGGTATTTCTATAACTTCGAAGTTACTCGTATCGAAACTAGTTATTGCATCCTCTCAAGCTATTGTATAAATGCTTATTCCACTGTTCTGTGGGAAAAGCAATTGCTGATTGTACTAACTAAGAAAATATACAGTAATGCCCATGACGGAGATTATGAAATTGGTTGCTTGCGGAGTTTCAGCTCATTCGTTTTTCATATCGGAAAACTCTAAATATGAATCAAAACTGTCAGATATCAAAAGCGTTTAAGGCCTTCCATAAATTGTACATGCGACCACTTTTGATTTCTTCTTTCCTGGATGACTAAAGTAAGATATTGCTTATATTAAAAAATAGCCGTAGTGCTGCCCACTTTTGGCTCAAAAACCTATCATCAGAAACCAATCGACCAATTTCAACCAGATTTGGTACATCTCATTTTCATAACATCCTTGAAAATGGGAGATCCGTTCACAACTACGCCTAAATTCATTTGAAACCCATCTGATCGCAAATTTGAATTCAATCTGATTCGTTCATTTTCTTCTTCTTCTTCTTGACTGGCGTAGACACCGCTTACGCGGTTATAGCCGAGTCCACAACAGGGCGCCACGCATCTCTTTTTTTGGCAGTTTGGCGCCAATTGGTAATACTAAGTGAAGACAGGTTCTACTCCACCTGGGCCTTCCATCGGAGTGGAGGCCTCACTCTTCCTCGGCTTCCACCAGCGGGTACTGCATCGAAGACTTTCAGAGCTGGGGCACTTTCGTCCATTCCAAAAACATGACCTAGCCAGCGTAGCCGCTGTCTTTTTATTCGCTGGACTATGCCTATGTCGTCGAATAACACATACAGCTTATCATTCCATCTTCTGCGGTATTCGCCGTTGCCAATGTTTAAGGGACCATAAAGCTTCCGCAAAACCTTTCTCTCGAAAGCTTCTAGTGCCGCCTCATCGGATGTTGACACCGTCCACGCTTCTGCACCATAAAGTAGAACGAGAATGATGAGGGACTTATAGAGTTTAGTTTTTGTTCGTCGAGAGAGAACTTTACTTTTCAATTGCCTACTCAGTCCATAGTAGCACCTGTTGGCAAGAGTGATTCTGCGTTGGATTTCAAGGCTGACATTATTATCGGTGTTGATGCTGGTGCCTAGGTATACGAAATTATCTACAACTTCAAAGTTATGACTGTCAACAGTGACGTGGGAGCCAAGACGCGAATGCGCTGACTGTTTGTTGGATGACAGGAGATATTTCGTCTTGTCCTCGTTCACCACCAGACCCATTCGCTTCGCTTCCTTATCCAGGCGGGAAAAAGCAGAACTAACGGCGCGGGTGTTGTTTCCAATGATATCGATATCACCGGTGTATGCCAGTAGCTGTACACTTTTATATCATCAAGTTAAAGAAGTCACACGATAGCGAGTCACCTTGTCTGAAACCTCATTTGGTATCGAACGGCTCGGAGAGGTCCTTCCTCAACATCAGCTTACTCAGCCGTATTAGTTTTACGGGGATACCAAATTCAGACATCGCGGCATAAAGGCAGCTCCTCTTCGTGCTGTCGAAAGCAGCTTTAAAGTCGCCAAAGGGATGGTTTGTGTCGATCCTCTTTTCACGGGTCTTCTCCAAGATTTGGCTTTAGTCTTCCACACAGTACGCTCGATAGAACCTTATAAGCGATGTTAAGGAGGCTTATCCCACGGTAGTTGGCGCAGATGGGGTCTCCCTTTTTGTGGATTGGGCAGAGTACACTGAGATTCCAATCGTCAGGCATGCTTTCTTCCGACCATATTCCGCAAAGAACACGCACCCTATCGGGTTCGCAATCTCCTGGTGTTGTACTTTCACTGACATTCAGCAGTCTGGAGAAGTGTTCCCTCCACAAACTCAATATACTCTGGTCATCAATAACTAGATCACCTCTGGGTGTCCTACAGGAGTGTGCTCGGTCTTGAAACCTTCAGTTAGTCGCCGGATCTTTTCGTAAAATTTTCGAGCATTACCCCTGTCGGCCAGCTTGTCAAGCTCTTCATACTCATGCATTTCGGCCTCTTTCTTTTTTTGTTTGCAAATGCGTCTCGCTTCCCTCTGCAGTATCTTTCCCACCCCGCTCGTGTTGCGGTCGATCGCAACATTGCGAGGTAGGCAGTCTGTTTTCTCTCCACTGCGAGACGACAATCCTCCCAATACCAGCGGTTTTTTGATTCTTCCGAAAGCCAATGGTTTCGGTTGCAGCTGTTCGTAAGGAGTTTGATGAGTGCTCTCAGGAGTGCAAGTCGAGAAAATCGTTCGGCTGTCGGTTGTGATTTGTGTTTGTTGACGTGTGCACTTTTCTACACAGACCTGCTACAAGATAGTGGTCCGAGTCGATGTTGGGACCACGAAGCGTACGCACATCTAAAATACTGGAGACATGTCGTCCATCTATCACAACATGATCGATCTAGTTGCCAGTGTTTCGATCGGTGATTGCGGTGATGTCAGCCTTGACTCTTACGAGGACATCAACCAGCTGGGCAGAGGCACCTTCCCAATTAAGGGTCCGGACATTCCAGGTGCATGCCCTTAAATCATAGTCCTTAATACGTTTGCTGTGGTCGTCATCAAAATTGGGGTTCCTTATCCGAAGCTGTTGCTTCCTATTCATTGGTTATTCGGATTTATGTGGTGGGTCCCAAACCCTACGCACAACCGCATAAGCGGTTTTTCGCCTTCTCACTTTAGCACGCCTCCAAACGGATGTCTGTTGGCTACCCAGAGGATACTTGGTCTAAGACCGGAAGTCGTGAGCTGTTTGAGCCACATGCAATAGAATCGTTCCTGGTCACTCCCAAGTGAATGGCAGTTAGATACTTTCCTCACTTACGTGAACTTCTACATATGACTCCATCCTCATTTTACAATCTTTTAGTCAAGACCCAGTGAATATAACATATATAGTTGAACTACTGCACTAGAGATGTGGAATCACTTATATAAAATTTGTTGACTTTATGCCGTATATATCGGTTAATATGTGTGATATCTTAAGATATTTTAAGTGAAGGGATAATTTTGTACTTTATATTGTATAATGATTTCCGATATTTTAATATATAAGTCAAATTGTGTGTTATATTATAAAATTTCGTGAAAACAAGTTCTTGAGATTTGCCCCTAGTCAATACACAAAATATAGCGATGAAATCGATGTATACCTTTTCTTATACTTGCATACATTTGAGTTCTGAATTATGTGATATATAAGATTACATTGCACAGGCCAACACTCAATTTGCTTCTTTGAATTTATCAACTGATTCTAGTTAATTTGGGTGCGCTGAATTCAAATCTGTAATCAGTTTTTCTCTATAAACTTCAATTGACAGACGGTCATCAGTTTTTTCCAAAAATTTTTATTTGCTATTATAGTTATTGCCAAAAAAATTCCGAAATTGTTTAAGTATTTAAAAGTAAAAGAAGTAAAACTGTTTCATACAGATTTATTAAAATAAAAAAAATTCTCACAAAGCATTAAAAATATAATATATATAGTATATATGTATATAATTATAGTTACAGAATGTAAAACTTCTTTTAAGAGACAATCTGGTATGAACAGGCGGATCAGAGTCTCTTTGCAAATTCCAACAGTAGTCTGCCATCATATGTGCATCCCACCTTCCCTGATACCGATTCTCCATAATTTTGATATCTTGGTGAAACCATTCTCCTTGTTCTTCGCTTTAATTACCCAAATTTTCGGGAAATCCACTTGAACCGATTTGACCTGTGCAAATAATGGATTTTAATACTCATGTTGCAGCCAAGGTCTCTGAACTTATCCGGCATATTCTCCACTAATTGAACATAATTTGGAGCTTTATTATTTACCAAGAATTTTTTTTATAGCTTGTGCGAATGATGCCCACGCATGTCGTTCAGTTTCGGTCATTGACTTATCAAAATCGTTGTCATTCATAATCTGCCTTATTTGGGGACCGTCAAAAACTCCTGCTCTAATCTTATCTCTACTTAGATTAGGCATTTTGCTGCAAATATATGCAAAACATTCCCCATCGCGATTTAGAGCCTTAAACTGCTTCATGAGTCCTAATTTGATGTGCAACGGTGGTAGGACGATCTTTTCACGTGGAACTAAAGCTTCCTTTACAATATTTTTATCGCCAACAATAATTTTTTCTCTCCTAGGCCAATGTTGTTGCTTGGATCTGCTATCCCAGAGACACAAAAAGCAAGGGTACTTAGTATAACCACTCTGTTGTCCAAGAAGAAAATTGACCATTCTAAGATCAACACAAATGATCCATTGGTGGTCTTGGTATTTTATCTTTTTCATCACTAATGCAATGTTGTTATATTCTTCTTTCATTGTTGTGGAGTGCGCAATTGGAATTGATGCATACACATTGCCGCACTTCAAATTTCTCTTGGAATTGTCCACGAAGAGACGCCAATCGTTAGGTAGATACTTGGATAGCCCCATTTCCTGCATAAGACCATTTATATTATTACAAAACACCAGATTGCCTTCCTTCATAAAAAAATGTTAAAAAAGCTTTATCCCTGGTGCGGTAATAAGTTACTTTTGTTCCACGTTCTAACAATTTCTTATCATTTAACCTCGAAGCTAACACTTCAGACGCTTCTTTTGATAAGGCCAAATCTCGAATTAAGTTATTCAACTCGCATTGATTAAATCGTTGAGGAATAGTTTCTGTGCCTTCGAAAACACTGTCGCAATCATTAGCGGCATTATATTCAAACTCCGAACTCGGCTCTGGAGAATCATTCAGTTTTGGAATGGGAACATCTTCGGAATGGGGAATTGGAAGGCGTGCTGACCGTAAATCGGGATACTGCCATTTATTTCGATTTTTCCTATTAATACCAGCAATACTCACTAAACAAAAGTAACAGTCGTCCAAATGATTTCTGGGCTTTCTCCAAACTATCGGCACACCAAACTTAAGCCTATTTCGTTTTCCTTGAGTCCTCTGTCGCAAATTTACACAGTAAGTATTGCACACAATGTGTGGAGCCCAGCTTTTATCTTGGTCACCAAGATCAACTTCAAAGTAATCTAAATACGATTTTTTAACAAATTCCGAAATAGATCTTATGTTTTCTTTAAAGGTGTATTCTCCACAAATGTAACAAAATGTGTCAGCGTAATTTTTACACCGTCTTCTATTGGAAGTCATTTCTATTAAAATCAACAGTTTTTAATAAAATTTACCAACTGCAATAAACCACTTCTTAAAGCAACGTTCTCAATATTATTATACAAATAAAATTCCCGTTAATCAGCTAGGAACTACACAAAAAATTATATATTCGGAAAATGCTTGTACCAAATTTTATATACCATCCAGTAAATGAGTTACTAAGTTAAATTAACCGAATTCCTCAAAAAAACATATCTTAAGCGAACCGGTTTGATACCTATAAGTTGACTGGAAGGTAAAATATACTTATGAAACGGAAAAAATATTTGAATTAAATAACAAGTAAGGAAGGGCTAAGTTCGGGTGTAACCGAACATTTTATACTCTCGCAATTTATTTATTTAACTTTATTTATATTATATAATACACAATTTGACATTGTATAAAGTCCATTGAAAGTTGGAAACCATAATATTAGGTTAGAAGCACCGAGGTCCCCCATATATCGGGGCCTTAAAAACCTATGGTCCGATTTCGGCGATTTTTAGAATGGGGCTGTCACACTATAAATGTAGTATTTGTGCAAAGTTCTGCACCGATATCTTCACTAGTGCTTACTTTATATATTGTAATGTAAACGATTCAGATCGTCTTCAAGGTTCTGGTATATAGGAGGTAGGCGCGGTTGTGAACCGATTTGGCCTATTTTCACAACATATCATTTAGATGTAAGGAAACTATTACAAACCAAGTTTCATTGAAATCGGTCGAGTAGTTCCTGAGATATGGTTTTTGACCCATAAGTGGGCGACGCCACGCCCATTTTCCATTTTGTAAAAAAATCTGAGTGCAGCTTCCATCTTCCATTTCTTATGTGAAATTTAGTGTTTCTGCCGTTTTTCGTTAGTGAGTTAACCCACTTTAAGTAATTTTCAACCTAACCTTTGTATGGGAGGTGGGCGTGGTTATTATCCGATTTCTTTTATTTTTGAATTGTACTAAGAAGTGGCTAAACAAAACGACTGCAGAAAGTTTGGTTTATATAGCTCTATTGGTTTCCGAGATATGTACAAAAAACCAATTTGAGGGCGGGATCACGCCCACCTCCCCAAAAAAATTACATCCAAATGTGCCTCTCCCTAATGGGATCCTATGTTCCAAATTTCATTTTCATAACTTTATTTATGGCTTAGTTATGACACTGTATAGGTTTTCGGTTTCCGCCATTTTGTGGGCGTGGCAGTGGACCGATTTTACCTATTTTCGAAAGCAACCTCCTCAGGGTGCCAAGGAACATGTGTTCCAAGTTTCATTAAGATATCATAATTTTTACTCAAGTTATCGCTTGCACGGACAGACGGACAGACGGACGGACAGACATCCGGATTTCAAATCCACACGTCATCCTGATCATTTATGTATATATAACCTCATATCTAACTCCTATATTTCTTGGTGACACAAACAACCGTTGTGTGAACAAAACTATTATACTCTGTGCAACAGGTTGCGAGAGTATAAAAAAGTTTTAAGGTAAAATTTTTTTGGCGAAACTTTTTTCAGGTCATAAGTTAAGTGGAGGGTATAAAAAACTATATCGTGAAAACTAGAGCTGATAGAGACAAACTGATTTTTTTTTTAATTTTGTCGGGCTGTGTTATCAATGATTTCATAGCAGTTTAAAGTCATGAAATCTACTAAAATTAGTGTAAAAAAATTCATTGGCATTTCATTACATTGCAATGCCCTTCTTCTTCTCCAATGCATTGGAGGTACTTACAATAACTGACTGATGAAAGATTTTAAAGGAATGCTAAACACTTACTTACGTTGAATGTACATATATACTAGTTAAGCAAGAATATTCCACTTAAATTAATTTATCTGCGCACAGTGGTGTGTCCTCGTAAACTTGCAATTTCGTAATTTTCCGTCTTGTCAACAACATTTTATATTCATGTAATGCGACAAGCAACGAGCTACCAAGCGTAATGGCTATACCTACTTCACGCCAGCTGATCACCGTCATAAAGAATATTGCGCTCATGTGTTTGCAAATAAGATAAATAACTTTTAATTTAAATTTTCATTATGATTTAGGTGGTAATAAAAACCAATTAAATACGTTCAAACAAAATGAACGAAAAGCAGGAACGTCAGCTATCGCTATAAAAGCATTCCTTACTCATCTCTTTGGGGTGGTTGCACGAAATTCAAGTCATCTTAACGATATATAAACAAAATGTTTATACAAAAAAAGGGTTTGATTATCCATGATTATCATATCAAAATAAGGTGGCTCTGGCAAAAAAGCTTTGATTTAGTTAAAATTGAGCCATCTTCCCAAACGTTTTGTTTAGAATTATAAGAGTATCACCATCACCTATCAAAAGCTTCTCCGCCCTTTTAAGCAGATTTTACTCCAAAATATCAAGGTAGGGACCTTATGTCCTATATATGGGGATATCTTAACCCTCTCATGCCCGGATTAACTTTTTTTATAGGACAGATACATGTATATTAGTCTTGACTCAAATATGAAGTGATAAAAATTTAAAAGTCCTATGTATCCTGGTTCATTAGTTACAGCTTATAGGCACAAATTAAATTATTATAAATAACCTAAACACTTTTATCACGAAATTTTTTTTAAAAAACTGTCTTATCTTTACTTATTTATATAGTTCACTTTGTTTTAAAATAAAACAATTATTTTTATGCTTTTGAACACTTTTTGTATAACCACTATTGAATAACTTTTTTCGCGAAACGATTTTTGCCAATTTCTCTTTGCTGAGAACTCTTACTGAATGAACACGTGCACAGCTCATATCAGAAAAAGTACTGTAAGCTTGCACAATACATAAGTCTACATAATTGAAAAAACCGATGGTCAAAAATATTTAAATAACGAGAATTAGAAGCCGGTAAGTACAATGTTGCCTATAGCAACATTGGGCATGAAAAAGTTAAATACACTGTAAATGATTTTCGTTATTTTAGTGTATTTATATTGTATGCCGAATATAACAGACAAGTTGTGAGTAATCTTATTAAATTTCGTGAAAAGACGTTTTCGTGTTAATAACTTCAACTCTCCTAGCCCCAATATACCCAATATAGTGATGAAATCTGTTTAGGCCTATTTTAATAATTTTCGTCGGTGTGGTTAATTTTTCACTTATATACTCGGTGAATAGAAGATGTCTGAATATAAATTAGGGTGAATATGACATGATAGTATCTAAAACAATTTTTCTCTTCGTGTTTCAAGTGTTTGTTTCCGATTTTTTGCGCAATTTAATTTTTGTGCATTAAGCCTTCTGTATAATATGAATGCATTCCTTGTAGTCATGTTGAGGTGATGGTAAAATATCTTGTGTTTAGATTCGATGGCCATTGCAGCACACATATTTGTATGAGATTCCCCCCATGGTTGGACTATTCGTTATAACCCGCTATTTTCGATCAATCATTTATGATGACTTCAATCTTCAGAATCAAATTGAACATAATCATATTCTGACATAGTCTCGATTTCATTCTCAATGTCTACAGGTCCATCAAAACTTTAGGATCATTCAACTTTTATTTCTCTTGAACATAGGTGATATTTTGTAATTACAACTTTAAACATAAAACATCTTTGTTTACAATAAAAGCGTAATAAAGTAAAATGTGGTTGACACAGTTATCATCACGAATGAAAATAGCAGCAAGTTAAAGAAATATTTGTTAAAACAATTTATCAGAAAAATATTGATCCCATTGAGTAATCAGAAAGCTATGTTTCTCAATTGTGGACCAAAGTTCTAAAATAATCACCTGAATGGTTTTACAATTTTTTTTTTTAAAGTTTGCTTTAACAAAATAAATAGTTCAGGCAGGTGATGTTTGAAAATCGTTTATTCATTTCAATATAATTCGAATTCAATGATGACCGTCTGTAAACTGTTAATTGTTTAATGAATATTAATTAATATTGATTTTGATACTCTCGCAACCTGTTGCACAGAGTATTATAGTTTTGTTCACATAACGGTTGTTTGTGTCACCAAGAAATATAAGAGTTAGATATGGGGTTATATATACATAAATGATCAGGATGACGAGTGGATTTGAAATCCGGATGTCTGTCCGTCTGTCCGTGCAAGCGATAACTTGAGTAAAAATTAAGATATCTTAATAAAACTTGGAACAAGTGTTCCTTGGCACCCTGAGGAGGTTGCTTTCCAAAAATCTTTCCACTGGCACGCCCACAAAACGGCGGAAACCGAAAACATAAACAATGTCATAACTAAGCCATAAATAAAGTTATGAAAATGAAATTTGGAACATAGGATCCCATTAGGGAGGGGCACATTTGCATGTAATTGTTTTTGAAATTGTGCGCCCCCAAATCGATTTTTTGTATATAACTCGCAAACCAATAAAGCTAATAAACCAAACTTTCTGCAGTCGTTTATTTTAGCCATTTCCTTATACAGTCCAAAAATGAAAGAAATCGGACATTAACCACGCCCAACTCCCATACTAAGGTTAGGTGGAAAATTACTAAAACTGCTTTAACTCACTAACGAAAAACGTCAAAAACACCAAATTTTACATAAGAAATGGCATAAGGAAGCTGCACTAAGATTTTTTTACAAAATGGAAAATTGGCGTGGCGTCGCGGACTTATGGGTCAAAAACCATATCTCAAGAACTATTTGACCGATTTCAATGAAATCCGGTATATAACACTTTCTTGACACCCTGATGACACGGGTGGAATATGGGCGAAGTCGGTTCACAACTAAGTCTACTTCCCATATAACTCAATTTTAATTCTTTTGATTCGTTCACTTTATAATACATATATACATTAGGAACAAATGAAGATAGCGGAATAAAACTTTACACAAATACTGTATTTGAGCTGTGACATCACTTGTGGAAAAATTGTCAAAATCGGACCTTGAATTTTCAAGGCATATTAATTTAAAGGGTAAAATTGATTAAAGGGTAATTTTTCACCGAAAATATAGGTAAATCCCTCAGATATTTTAATGTAATTCATTCCCTCTGAATTTTTTTCTTATAACAGTTTCTCTCTATACCTGAAATGGTAAAAATCGGGTCATAACTTCGCCCAGATCCCATATATATTATCTTTATAAAATTACATCAATAAATTGCGAGAGTATAAAATGTTCGGTTACACCCGAACTTAGCTCTTCCTTAGTTGTTTTTATGTGAATATCTTGCATATTTAGCAAAATGAATTAATGAATATAAGTGAGTAAATTACCAATAATTTAAGTAAATTTGACGCTCAAAATTAATACAATTAATTGACTGTTTCGTCAAACAACGAATTTCGAATTTATTTCCAACATTTTTATTTGATATTAAGATTTTCCAACATAATATAAATATGAAAATATTTGCTCTCTTCTGAGCCCTGCAAATTGAATTGAATTAATGAAGAAGCTTAAGGACAGCAAATAGTAGTCAGCTGTGATCGAATCTTTCACATATATTATTGATTTATTGAGCTATTTTTTAGTATTATCATATAAAAACGTGTATGTCAAAGGTATTATTCTGTAAACGGAAACTATAATATGTATATACTTGTATGGAAATTTTCTAAGCCAATGAATTATGTTACGACGAATTTACATCGTGAGTGCCTTTAAAATTATTTATTTGTTTTAATTACTAACGCAGCATGGGTTCAAAAACTGTAGTGAACAGTTGACGCTGTTGGCATTTGTTCGTGGTTTTGCGTAAGCTTCTGCCGCATTGACCAAGAGACTGTTCGTAAATGTACGCACGGGTTTAGTAAACCTGTACGGTTGTAAGATGATTGTATTATTGTAATGAAAGATCTGAAAACGTTCCTACGTTGTTCAGATTTAAAAACGTTGTTTCTACCAAATTTATTAGACTTGCATATAGCCGTCCGCATACACTCTTAACGAGTATATGAATGAACATGTAAACACTTGAATACAATATCGCTTCAAACTAAATCGAGTTCTCTTGAAAACCACCTCAATTGTATTTTTTCCCTTTTATATCTTCGCTCTTTTTTATATTTTTTGCCGCCAGCCGCCATCATTTACATCAACCACCCTATATGTATGTCTGGTTTCTTTTGTTCGTTCTCTGTCAGCTGCATTTGATACACAACTTCATTTCAAATCCATTTCTTGTTTTTTCTGGTGACACCTATTTGAATCATTTCTTTATTTTACCACTTACTTGGTGTAATAAATTTGATAAATTTTTATTTTACCTGTTTTTGTTTGTCTGTAGCAATTGGCTTCTTCAAATTCCAATGGAGTAAGTTGTCATGGCTGCTATTAAAAGGAAATATTGCATTCAGATACATACATTCATATAATAAAGCGATACCATCACATATACCGAACAACTGAAAATTATTAAAAAAAAACGTTTGAATAAATAAAATTTGGATGTTTCTTTTTACTTATGTATATGGCTTATGACTCATATGCATTTGAATACTTAATGAAACATTAATTAAAAACATAAAAGACGGTATCATAATTTATAGCACCTTATTTTCGTGGAATAAAATCTTGATAGCGGTCGCAAATTTTGTTTTCTTATTTTGTAAAATTATATAACTGTATTTATAAGAAGACAATAGAGGAATAAATCCTCTTTAAATCCGTTAATGCAGACTCGGAATAGATTCTGTCAAAACCTTGAAATCAAAGTTTTTTAAATGTGTATCACTATTGTCATGTGGCCTACGCTCCAACAGCAGTTAAAGGAAATTGTATATATTTATTGGTATGTTCAAATCGACATCAGGAAATATTCCCTCTCGTCTATTTTGTACACCAAGCTTAAGAGTTTTAAATTCTAAATCTTATTCCATAATTATTTTTTACCAATATATAATCAAATCAAATCCGACCACCTTTTTCTACTCTTGATCTTACTTCGTACCGTGCTCTATACATCGACTTAAGTATATCCAGATCTGCGGTTAACCTTTCTTTCGTATCTTCAAATTATGTATATGAGACTAAAACAAAGATCGAATTTATTTTATAAACTTTGTTTGTAAGAAAATATATTAACTTCATGCAAATAACACACACATAGCCAAGCGAATGGTTGAAAATTACATTATTGGAAATAAAGTGTTTAAGAAAGGAGTAAAATGATTTGCTTAAGTGCTAAAGTGTAATCGATAAATTATTTATTACTGCACACAATTATATATACGGTTACGGACAATAAAATATAATCATTCATAATACTAATTTGCCCTTCTGAAAACAAAAAATATGCATTTTATTTAAGTTCAACTAAAATATTAAATATTTTTATTATTTATTTTATATCAAGTGTTATTTTTTATAGTAAAACATTAAAAAAACAATGAATAAATATTGCATAAAGAAAGATAAAATAAAGAATTATAATATTACCCTTTATTGTATAACACAGGTGTACATCTTTTATGTATAGCCCGAATTGGGTGCTCTGTGGAATATAATACCAGACCTCTTGAACTTTCTCCCAGAGTTCCGCCTTATTGTTTGGTCTTAACAGATGTTTTTTTCTTAACAATGTTAATTCATGAGGTATAGTATTTTTGCATATACATATATACATATGTTTATAGTATATATACATATAAGTTATAAGTTCACTTAATTTTTCTGGGATATCTTACATATTAACCTTTGTATACCGCCGGCATCAAATCTTTATATTGACATTATTATCAAAAATGATCCTTTGAACACATAGACGACTACACTTCACAACGTAGTACAGCGAAATTTCTTTGTCGTCTTGAAGTCTACTTCTTGAACATTTTGAGGGCGGCAGTGACATATCAAACACTGTTGCTGTACTAAAACCTTTCAATTCAATACAATTTATATATTTTGTTCAAAATGAAATTTTTTGTGTAACAAATTTATAAAAAGGTCGATTGTTTTAAATTATAAAATGTTATTACAAATGAATATGCTAGTAAAATAACGTTATGCTTATTAGAGCTTTAAATAATTTTACATTTCACATATTGGTGACAGCTCTACAGTTACTCATTATCGTCGGCAAAATTTGAAACGTTTGTAATTTGCAAGGCTGATGCCGTGAAGTCGTTGAATGCGTGTTTTTTATATTTGACAGGTGCTGCCTGTCGCCTGTCGTCGTCTATGTTCAAGGCATAACGCTTTTTTAATGTCATTAAAATATCTTGGGGATCGACCCATATTTTCGGTGAAGAGACCACCATCAGCAATAAGGTATCTGGGGTCTTAAATATCTTCATGGTGCTTAAATAAATCAGAATTGAGTGCAATTCTTCTTTCATATAACATTTCGAACTTCTCACGTTTATTTCTAGTACAAAAGCGTTTATTGCTAGTACAAACACAAAGCGTGACAACTTTACGGAGGAATTTTGTCAGTCGACAGGAATTTCGATCGAGAAAATAAGATTATTGGGGAACAAACACAACTTTTTCCTTCTGCAGCATAAATGAATGGACCAATGATACTATCATTGATAGTACCAATGGCAAAATCTATATACCGTATATCGAGTGAAGAAAGGTAGGTATAGAACAAAAAAACTGAAAGAGGTGTTTGAAATATGAAAATAGATTCGAAATGACAAGCCCTTAACCCTTTCATGCCCAATGTTGCCTATAGGCTCCGCCCATTTTAATTCATGACATGAGAGGGTTAGGGGAAAATCACAAACATGTTTGTTGAAATTGTATGGAATACTATGAGATCTGCCCACCTAAATATCCACTGTTCACTGTAAGGCATAAACATTTGCAATTATCTTTAGATGGGCAAAATGTGAATTTGATCGAATAGTATTGGACGAAAGTAATTTAGTCTGATGAATTCAAAATTAATCGTTTGGGCTCCGATTGTTGTCAATGGGTATATTTTGAATTTATACTTTTCGCGTTATATCGCAAAATTATACTGATATTTACAACCGAAACTTCGCGTTCAACACCAATAATTTGTGATTAAAAAATATATGATATAAAGTTTTCTGTAATCTTCCACAATCTTCTTATCTGCCCATTGAACACCTCCAGGGAGTTATGAAAAGAAGGTTTATGGGGCCAATGAATACTTTGATGATTTGTGGTCAAAATGAATTCTGTCTGGCATGTTATCACAACATACGTGTGTACAAACCTTGTTGACAGCATGCCACGTCGAATTCAGATAATGATAGAAGCTGGTTTTAGATACATGGAATATAAAAATTCAAAAGAGTCTCTTTCTAAAAAGTTGACTGTACCAACTAATTTAGTTTAGCAATTGGGACTATTTAACACAAGAAACTTGTATACATTTTGTTACTTAAATATTAGTTTAATTCATTGGATTTGCATACCAATATACCAAAAAGGGAGACTCGTTAACAAACTGAGTGTACCTTACCAGTGTGGCCTCACCAGACAACTAACGACACGCCAAATCTTGGAAACGACCCGTGCAAAGAGGGTCGACACACACCACATTTTCGCGCACAATAATCGCGCCAATAGTTCTGCTTTTTCCAATGTACAACTTCACCAACAAATTTAGCCGTAGAATCACTCTTGCCAACAGGCAATTGAAAAGTAAAGTCTTTTCTCGACGAACTAAATCCGGTCTATCTGTCCGTCCGTCCGTTCCGTGGGACCCCCAAATTAAGTAAATCTTAGATATAGTGTACCTTGGTGGTGAAAATTAGTGAAATCGGTTCAGGACATACCTCAGCCCTTATATACCATATATGAAGATATTCGTTATTCTATAGGTCAAATTGTGGTATCTTAATGCCCGAATTACAATGTGCGGAGCTAAAATTTTTGTTTTAATAATGCTGAGAGTATAAAATGTTCGTTGAACTTAGCTTTTCCTTACTAGTTATTTGAGTTGAAATGAAGTTCACCGAAGTCACTATACAAACATGTAAACATTTTTGTTAGTGACTGTATTCGCCGACGAATCGAAGGGTGACACAGGAACAGGAGCAGGCTTCTTCTGTAGTAATCGTTCTTCGAATCAAATACTAAAATTCGGTCGTTCAAACTGAGATTGTTGGACTAACAAAAGGCACCACGTATGCTTCTCCTAACCAGCAGGTCCATTTATAATCTCGTGGATGGCAAAACACTCGAACTCTTTAAGTTGTTAATTAAGTCGTTATTTAATTCGTTATTCCGACAAATTAATGTAAAAGTTTCAATATTAAATCCTATTCCATGAACACTTATGATTCTATCCGCACTTAATAATGGCAAATACTACAATGTTCATATTAAAACTTATGAGTGGATAAAACTGTAAATCATTCCTGATTACTCGTTTATCAAGGCAGATTGCAGTTTAAAGTACCAAACTTGGTTAAAATCGGATCATAATTTACCCTAGCTTCCCTATACCTAATTATAGGTTTTTCAAAAATACGACGGGCTTGATACCTTATAAATCGGTTAATATGTGCAATATCCAAATTAAGTGAGCATAGAATCTTAATATAATGTATGTTGGTGTTGAAAACGAGTGAACTCGGTTCAGGTATTACCTCAGCCCTCATATACTATATATGATTTTCGTTATTCTATTGAACTTTATGCCGAATATATGGGTCAAATTGTGTGGTATCTTAATAAAACTATATCAATAAAGTTGTTTTGTTATGGGATTTGTCTCGATAGGTACTTGCTTTAAACTGACAAACCTAAGTAAATAAAAATTGTGTGACGACACGATTGATAATAACGCAAGTAATCAACCCTCCATTAGAAGCAGCTACAAATTAATTACAAGTACAAGTAGTAAAATCATACCTTTAGTTCCCTGTCTAAACTGCCAAGGATATGCAAAAAATTGACTGAACGAATGCTGCAGAATGCGTGACCCCACTGGTCATCCTTTTTAGATCCTATATTTAAAAAAATGAATTCTTCTGATGACATTGAATGTATGAATGCGGTTATAATAGAAGCTGAATGGATGGACGTGGACTCTTCAGAAAGTTCTGATAAAACAGAAAACTAGTTTAGTATTTGGACTGACCATTATAAATTAGTCCAAAAAATACGAATATAAATAGAAACAATTTGTTGGATATGTCAGACGAGCTAAACGCACTCTAGTTGGAAGGTTAGCAGAAAATACATCAGTTCCATCTGAACGTTTATTTTCGAAAGCTAGTCAAACAGTGAGCAATCAAAACCTAAAAAGTTAAATAATTTTTTTTTTTTGCAATGCCTAGGAAATAAATATTGGTGTTTGTAAAAACTAATTAAAATTTATATAGAATATGTGTTGTTTTACTTTGTATTAGATTATTTTTATACTCTCGAAAATTTTTGCACAGAGTATTATAGCTTTGTTCACATAACGGTTATTTGTGTCACCCAGAAATAAAAGAGTTAGAGTTATAAATAGTCAGGATGACGAGTAAAGTTGAAATCCGGATGTCTGTCCGTCTGTCCGTCCGTTCTTCTGCCCGTGCAAGCGATAATTTGAGTAAAAATTGATATATCTTAATGAAACTTGGTACAGCGAAATTACATCAATAAATTGGGAGAGTATAAAATGTTCGGTTCCACCCGAACTTAGTCTTTCCTTACTTGTTATAAACTTAAATTGTTGAATAACATCATTTTTAAATTCTTTAATTTATTTGCGAAGATTTCTTTAGTAGTATTATTTCCGAACTTAATATTCAGTTTTACTGCTGTAAAAACAAAATTTAATAACTTTCGGTAAAAGTGATACTTTGTCGATGCATCGATGTTTTTATTCGATGCATCGCATAACATCGATGTCAAGTTTCTATGCATCATATTGAATAAAACATAGACGTTTTTTTAATGGTCATCTCTAGTTCTAAGGAATCTGTGTGACGTTAAAAAAAGCTGGAATTCCCGGTCATTTACAAAAAGGGTCGAATGTGACTTTCTTAGTGAAAAATAATAATGTTGCTAATCCACAACTTGTGGCATTAAAGCAAAAATACAAACTACACATTTTCTTGACCTTGAAAAATAAAAACCCTGTATACTTCTAATATGCCCAAAATGGAGATATCTGTTTATCGTTGGTTTATTTTTACGCTAGCAATGGATGGTACAAAAACTCAAAATCCGCCTGAGGCACGTCGGCTATTTTTATACTCTCGCAACAAAAGTTGCTAAGAGAGTATTATAGTTTTGTTCACATAACGGTTGTTTGTAAGTCTTAAAACTAAACGAGTTAGATATAGGGTTATATTTATAAAATGACGAGACGAGTCAAAATCCGAATGCCGGTCTGTCCGTCCGTCCGTCCGTGCAACGGATAACTAGAGTAAAAATTGAGATATCTTAATGAAACTTGGAACACATGTTCCTTGGGGCCGTGAGAGGGTTGCTTTCGAAAATGGCAAAAGGCAAAATCGGACCACTGCCACGCCCAAAAAATGGTTAAAACCGAAAACACATAAAGTGTCATAACTAAGCCATAAATAAAGTTATAAAAGTAAAGTTTGGAACAAAAGATCACACTAGGAAGGGGCATATTTGGTTGTAATTTTTTTTGGGAAGTGCGTGTGGCCCCGCCCCCATATCGGTTAATTGTATATATCTCGCAAACCAATGAATCTATAACCAAACCAAACTTCACAGTCAGTTCCACACACCATGAAAATAGTTGAAATCGGATAATAACCTCGCCCACCTCCCATACAAAGGTTAGGTTGAAAATTATTAAAAGTGAATTAACTCACTAACTAAAAACGTCAGAAACACTAAATTTTACAGCAGAAATTGCAAAAGGAAGCTGCACTCAGATTTTTTTACAAAATGGAAAACGGGCGTGGCATCGCTCATTTATGGGTCAAAAACCATATCTTAGGAACTACTCGACCGGTTTCAATGAAATTCGGTATATAACTCTGATGATATGTGTGAAAAATGGATGAAATCGGTTCACAACCACGACAACTTCCCATGTAACTCAATTCCGAACTCCATCTTATTCCTTCACTTTATAATATATACATAAGGAACCAATGAAGATAGCGAAATAAAACTTCATACAAATACTGTATATGATCTGTGGTAATTTTTCACCGATAATTTCGGTAAATCTCTCAGGTATCTTAATTTAATTCAGAGGAAATACAAATAAATGTCTCTGTACCAGAAATGGTTAAAATTGGGTCATAACTTCCCCTAGCTCTCATATACCTAATTATATGATTTTCAAATTGGGTCAAATTGTGTGTTAACTTAATAAAAATATATCAATAAATTGCGAGAGTATAAAATGTTCGTTTGCATGAACCATCAGTCCACAGGTACTGATAATATATTAACTTATAATTTTTGGGTGTTCGGAAACGTGAACAATTCGTAAATGTGAATTGCCTTGGTTTTAAATAGTTCACGTTTTCGGGCGAGCACTGCATTTTTAAAGTTTAAAAGCATTCGATACTATTTCAGAAACCACAGGGTATATACCTATGAGGTACTAATTTACTTAAACTTACTTATGTATTTAAAATATACAGAAGGTTTTAGAAATACATAAACACTTATAATTTTTTTTCCTGATTTTTTTTTTAATCTGATAAAACATTTTTAAAGACGAAATATGTATTCCGAGTTTCTTCTGGTTCATTTTATGTAAATTATTTCGTTCATCCTTGGAGGTAACGTAGGAACATACCTATGTATGTATTTCGCATGCATATATGTATATAATGCTGGCAAGCTTGAAGCGCATGTGCATCACCGCCCATAGTATATAATCGGGAAGTTCTCCATAATAGCAATCGCCTGGTAATTTTCCAAAGAAGCGACCAAAGAATGTAAGAAAAAAATAAGTAAATGGAGAATGTATGCGAGGACTGGAATGTGGGAGTGGAACATTCATGAGTATATAAATGGCATATGTACATACATATGTATATTTATACATAAAAGCATAAATGCCGCTGGTATTGATTTTAGTGGCGCCTTTACATGCGTGTTATCGTTTCTACTGCAATAGCAAAAGTATTATGGGAATTGTTATAGTTATAGAAATGGCAGAAGAAGTAAAAAAAATCCAAATCGACAAAGTCGTCTCCACCATCGAAATAAGAGCAGAGCATCTGTGTGAAAGCAGCCGTCGTTGAACTGACATGTGGAGAGAACGAATAGCTAAGCTGTGCAAACCTTATACTTTTTTTATTTACGTTCTATTTTTTTCAACGCCAAAATTTTGCTACTTGCCTTTTTCTTGTTGGCAGAGGAAAATGATTCTTATTGGCTGTTAAGTGAATTGCTACAGCTTCTGTGCAGATTGAGTAAATATTCGAAAGCCAACAACGATTGGGGTTAGAAGTTCGCTCAACTGACGCGTTGATGGCGAATTATTTTGTTGAAATTTTCATTTATCTAAAGAGTCCTAAATAAATTTGCATGTACATAGGCGACTTTTAAATTTTTTTCTTTTAATACTCATAGTACTACTAATGTCTTATTTACCTACAATGTGTGAAAGTTTTCGTTGTTAGTTTGCAGTATAAATAAGCAAACGACTAGTTGATAATTTGTATAAAAGTGCATTTAAGTTGCAAAATGCATCAAAGTTCGCCGATCGCTATAAAAAGATATGTTCGTTCAAAAGAGAGCGAAATGAAACTTAAGTTGACCATCGTGAGAGTACTTAATTTAACAAAAAATATATGAATTAACCAAAAAGTAACGAGATCAATTTAAGAATGAAAAATCGTATTTTAGAAACTTCAAAATCACAGGCAAAAGACGCTGTAAAAAAAATTATCTTTATATAAATTGTTAAAGCATTCAATAGCACTCTTAACATTTCGCTGAAAATTTCATGACCGTTCCACATTTGGATCATCATTTATAAACTGATTTTCTAAATCAGTTGTCATCTTGGATGTGGATTGAAACCGTCAAATCCTTCTCCTCCAAATTCGTAATTTGTTTTTTTTTTTTCATTCGACATTGATTCACCTTCAAATCAATGTTAACGATTTTGTTTCTAATATAAAATATACCGCATTTATAGCATAACCTCATATTTTGAAATAAATATTTCATTGAAAATTTAGGCTTTTCATATTTATAAAAAAAAAATAAGTTTGCAAATTCTAGTATTAAACATTGTAAGTAATATCATCAAAGCTCCGAGACGATTAAGAAACCATACGTTATTGAGCCAGCCTGAGTATCCTTCCGTGTTTGTCTCATCTGCTATTTTCACAAACAAAGGACCACTTTGATATGAATTGCACAAGAGCAGATATGAAAATGGCAGATATATTTCAGGTGATAATGGTTTCCTTATGTGAATTTACAAAGCATTAACGCCACCGAATGAGGTCTGTATAATTTCCCAAAAAGCTATTCGCATTAATGGCTTCCAATTCCCATGATGTTAAGCAATAAAAAGTAAAGTTCTTTTATCCTTCTACTTTTTATAATAGCATTGCAAAATAAGTGGAGGAAAGTACTGACTTTTCTGTACACGATGTTTAAGCCAAAACGTTAGCATAAACCAAGCAACACATTTGGTGCGCCAACCTACTCGTTGTTCTTTTGGATTCGACAAAGTTACTTAGCATCAGACCAACTGCAGTATATTGTATTAACTAAATGTATATCTTGTAGTAAATGCGGTAAACTTGAAAACATGGTTTTCATAGTTTTCTATTCCCCGTTTTTGTATTTGTAGGCCTTTGATATGATGCGTTTCAAATTCCCTGTTTTGGCTAAGGTTACGATTTTATGTAAGTAATATTTTTTAACCAATTCAAGGTCAACGCAGCTCAGACACTTTTTTACTTGGCTAAAGGTTGCTTACCTGTTTTGGTTAATGAGCGATTTTTTTACTCTTCTCATTCTTTTACCTTGAAATACTTTGCAGAGCAATTAAAACTATTACCTGTGGAATATTCATATTTTATTGCAGCGCACAAGTGACCTCAGTGTCACCTTTCATAAGACAATTAAATAGTTTTAAGTAATGTAATTATTACAGGTGATTTCACGTAGCGAATAGAAAATTTAACAAAATAAGACCATCCGTTGTTTTCATATTTTTTAACATTTTTACAACAAGTAAGTAAAATCATTCCAACAAAGTCAAATATCGGAATTTCCGAATTTTGTGTGAAGCGTGTCCGTAACCATATAACCTTAACAGCTGAATTTTATGTTTATTGGTTGTTATTTTTTTGTCAATTTATATATTTTTGAAAACCAATAAGTAGTTTGGTTTCAGTTACCTTGATGTATGAGCGCAGCAAAGATGCAAGTGCCAAAAATTGCAGTGAAGGGGGATGAGATTCCCTATAGAGGCTTTATAAACGTTGGATTAAGCAGTAATTAAATTTAGAACATAATTTTAATTCGTAAACAAAGAATGTTAAACAACATTTCTAAAATTACATTTTTTGCGTTTATGTTTTTGCAGAGAAGCTTTAAATACACATGTATGTACTAAGTTTTAACAATAGTTTATCCATCCGGGCAGACTAACATATAGAAAAAAAGTAAGGGAGGGCTAAACTAAGGGCGTTACCAAACATTTTAAACTCTAGGAATTTATTTATATAACGTTATTAAGATAACATACAATTCGTCAAGTGTAATCGGAATAAAGTCCACAAGAAACACAAAACAATAGCGCCGCGATTTATTTGTTTAAAAAAAAATATAAATTTAAATTTACCATTTAAATTGGACCGAAGGGGTAGTCATCACAAACCATTTTCGAATTCACCTGAAGATACACAAAAAATTTCATGCAAGTCGGTCCAGCCGTTTAGGAGGAGATCAGTGACATACACACGTGCAAAATAATTTTATATATAAAGATATGTTGTAATTATTGGACAGATTTTAACCATTTTGCCCCTAAGCTATAGTATATATTTCACGTCCACATAATTTAACCGGTTAGTAAAATGTAATGTTGATATAAAGCCACCAAAAAGTAGGCATAAACAATAGGGCTAAAGAGCAATGGCAAGACAGCTTGCAATTCTTATTTCACTTGTGTTTGCTAACAATCGTGTTTACCATTCGCCAGGAAGTACTGTAAGATGTGCATATATAAACATTTGCTCTAAATTCCTAATATTTTACAGCTGCCAAAAATACATCAGTATTATTGAGTTGATTAAGTCAGTCGGCGGAATACAAAGCAGCTTAATTAAAAATAGCCATTCAGTACGTATGAACATTTAAGCGTCGTGTTTTCAAATCATTATGTGTTCAATACCAGTAAATGAATAAAAACCCACGGAATGTAAACGAGTTATGAGTCGGTAATTAAAACATTTTTATTGGTTGACTTGAAACTCAGTATTGTGATATGTTTTAGCTACAACAATAAAACCTTAACAACAGGTAAATTGAAATGCCAACTCACTAACTAAATTCAGAAAGAGAAAAGAAAAACTCGAAGAATTGTCATTAGTTGCCGCCTTCTATTTGTTACAGTGAGCGCACCAACCAACTGTTGGTTTACCAAAGTACCCCTGTCAAGTGTTTGTCTGCTTTTTGGTTACAGATTTCGATTCATATATAGTATAAATCACTTCTGATATGTCATACAATACCTGGTTAACTTCAATACTAAGATTTGAGCGGTAGATATCCACCAACATAAACATACTTATGCAGTGTGAGTGCAAATTACCTGCAACGTAGTATTCAAGTATTTCGATGATTGAGTATATAATGCAGTTAATCAAGAAACTCTAATCATAATCGCCTTCCTTTGAAATTTTTCTTTTAAATTAGTGACATTAAAGACAAGTTAAACAAGTAAGGAAAGGCTAAGATTTTTTGAATGGGGCTTCCACACTATAAAGGTGGTACTTGTGCAAAGTTCTGCATCGATATCTTCACTAGTGCTTACTATATATATTGTAAAGTTAACGATTCAGATCGTCTTCAAAGTTCTGGTATATAGGAAGTAGGCGTGGTTGTGAAGCGATTTGGCCTATTTTCACAACATATCATTGGGATGTAAGAAAACTATCACAAACCAAGTTTCATTGAAATCGGTCGAGTAGTTCCTGAGATATGGTTTTTGACCCATAAGTGGGCGATACCACGCCCATTTTCCATTTTGTAAAAAAATCTGAGTGCAGCTTCTATCTGCCATTTCTTATGTGAAATTTAGTGGCGTTTCTGGCGTTTTTCGTTACTGAGTTAACTCACTTTTAGTAAGTTTCAACCTAAACTTTGTATGGGAGGTGGGCGTGGTCATTATCCGATTTCAACTATTTTTATGGTGTGTGGTGGGGTACGTAAGAGAACTGACTGCAGAAAGTTTGGTTTATACAGCTTTATTGGTTTGCGAGTTATATACAAATAACCAATTTGGGGGCGGGGCCACGCCCACTTTCCCAAAAAAATTACATCCAAATATGCCCCTTCCTAGCGCGATCCCCTATTCCAAATTTTACTTTTATAACTTTATTTATGGCTTAGTTATGACACTTTATGTGTTTTCGGTTTTCGCCAATTTGTGGGCGTGGCAGTGGTCCGATTTTGCCCATTTTCGAAAGCAACCCTCTCACGGCCCCAAGGAACGTGTGTTCCAAGTTTCATCAAGATATCTCAATTTTCACTCAAGTTATCCGTTGCACGGACGGACGGACGGACGGACGGACAGACAGACATTCGGATTTTGACTCGTCTCGTCACCCTGATCATTTTGATATATATAACCCTATATCTAACTCGTTTAGTTTTATGACTTACAAACAACCGTTAGGTGAACAAAACTATAATACTCTCTTTAGCAACTTTTGTTGCGAGAGTATAAAAATTTGACTGGCTGCAAAATGTTAATCAATTAGAAGCTGAAAATAGAATTACGTTATATGATTTTAATTTTGTTAGATTGAGAAATATATATACGGGTATGTGTACCATTTCATTTCATTACATTGATGGAAGTCATGCAGCTATGGTAAAACCATGTACAAACGAACATCCATTTTATTACCAGAAAAATTTTTCAGCACCTTCTTGGGTTTCGGTAACATGGGGTAGCTTTGCTGTTCTTGGCACTCTTCCTCCGATTCACTAACTTTCCACCCCAAAACTTCGAGAACCTTAAATGGCCTCAACGGCCGCAACAAACCCTGACAACACATGCTTTACTTTTTCGATAATATGTATATGCTTATTGATATATAAAAAATATTATTTTTATAAATACGAACATTGTAATAAATGTTTCTGAAACAAACCGTTGCCGAATATAAAAAATCGGAAAATTGTAACCATTCAGATTTGCAGAACAGGGCGATAAAACGATTTGGTTATGTTCGAAAAAAACAAAAACGGAACAATTTACAGAACATGTCAAAAGATTTGAAAACGGAAAATATGAAAATATTGCCCGAAAACGATTCGCAGAACATGCCTGATAAACTGTGTTTCAAATCGGGGTGATATATTGGCCCAGAAAAATAAATTCAAAATTAAACGATACGTCTAAATCTGAAAAATATTTAATTTTGGAAATAATGGATACATTATTAAATTTTATTAAAGAAAAACAGTATTTTACAAATGTTGTCTGGTGGTGGAAAATTGTTTGCCTTGTCATTCATTCATGTCCAAATAAGAAGTTTAAAAGTATATGCAATTTGTCAAAATAATATACACCGGCTCAAAAATCAGCTGATTTTCAACTTAACTCTAAATCCGCATATGCACCCGAATTAACACGTCTACATGTATGTGATTGGGGTGGAAACCGTTTAACCGGTTAAAGCCGAATCGATGATAGCGCGCCACACCTCTCTTTCAGCCGCAGTTCGGCGCTATTTGGAGATCCCAAGTGTAACCAGGTCGCTCTTCACCGGGTCCCTCCAACTGAGTGGAGGCCTTCCCCTTCCTCGGCTTCCCGCGGCTACTGCATCGAATATTTTCAGAGCTGGAGTATTTTCATCCATTTGGACGTCCATCTTTTTATTCGCTGAACTATGTCAATGTCGTCGAATAACTCGTACAGCTCATCGTTCCATCGTCTGCGGTATTCGTCATTGCCAATAGCCTGAGGACCATAAATCTTGCGGAATTTTTTCCTCTTGAAAACTCCTAGTGTCGTCTCATCTGATGTTGAATCGTCCACGCTTTTGCACCATAAATCAGGACGGGAATGATAAGCGACTTGTAGAGTTTGATTTTGGTTCGTTGAGAGAGGACTTTACTTTTCAATTGCCTACTCAGTCCAAAGTAGCACCTGTTGGCAACAATGATTCCGCGTTGGATTTCGAGGCTGACATTATGTGTGATGCTGGTTTCCAGGTATACGAAATTATCTATGACTTCGAAGTTATGACTGTCAACAGTGATGTGGAGTCGAGACGCGAGTGCACTGACTGTTTGTTTGATGACAGGAGATATTTCGTCTTGTCCTCGTTCACCTCCAGACCCATTCGCTTCGCTTCCTTATCCAGGCGGGAAAAAGCATAATTAATGGCGTACGCCAGCAGCTGTACACTCTTATGGAAGATTGTACCTTCTCTATTTAGTTCCGCAGCTCGTATTATTTTTTCCAGCATCAAGTTAAAGAAATCACACGATAGTGAGTCACCTTGTCTGAAACCTCGTTTGGTTTCAAACGGCTCGGAGAGATCCTTCCCAATCATAGCGGAACTTTTGATGTTGCTCAACGTCAACTTACACAGCCGTATTAGTTTTGCGGGGATACTAAATTCAGACATCGCGGTATAAAGGCAGCTCCGGGTCTTCTCCAAGATTTGGCGCATGGTGAATATCTGGTCAGTTGTGGTTTCTAGGTCTAAAGTCACACTGATAAGGTCCAATCAGTTTGTGTTGTGTTTGACGGTGGACTTTAGTCTTTAACACAATAGGCTCGATAGAACCTTATAGGCGATATTTAGGAGGCTTATTCCACAGTAATTGGCACAGTTTATGGGTTACCAGATCAAAACCTTGGTCTCTACATGAGGATGCTCCGGTCTAGAAACCTTCGTTAAGTCGCTTCATTTTTTCATAAACATTTCGGGCATTACCTCTGTCTGCCAGCTTCTCAAGCTCTTCGGCACGCATTTCAGCCTCTTTCTTTTTTGTCTGCAGATGCGTCTCGCTTCCCTCTTCAGCTCTCGGTATCTATCCCATCCTGCACGTATTGTGGTCGTTTGCAACGTTGCGAGGTAGGCAGTATGTTTTCTCTCCGCTGCGAGACGGCAATTCTCATCGTACCAGCTCGTTTTTTGTCGTTGCCGAAATCCAATCGGCTGCCGCGGTACGCAGTGAGTTTGATATGCCGTTCCACAGTTCCCTTATACCGAGATGCTGATGAGTGCTCTCAGAGAGCAGGAGTGCAAGTCGAGTAGATTATTTCTTGGTTGTCTGTTGCGATTGCAGCTTTTCGACGTCGAACAGTCCTTGTGTTTTTTGACGGGCGTTCTTTGCTGCACCGAGGCGGGTGCTATCTTCGCTGCTACCAGATAATGGTCCGTGTCTATATTTGGTCCTCGGAGCGTACGCACGCCTAAAACACTGCAGACATGTCTTCGGTCTATCACAACATGATCGTCATGAAGGCTGAATTTTCCGACTGTTGTGCCAAAGACACCTTCTTTACCCACCCTAGCGTTGAAATCGACAAGCTCGATTTTGACATTGTGGCTGGAACAGAGGTCATAGGTGCGTTCTAGAAGCTTATAGAAAGTATCTTTGGTCACATCGTCCTTCCCTTTCGTTGGGGAAGAATCTCGCTTTTAGGCTGATTGTGGCTAGACGTTCATCCACCGGGGTGAATGCCATGACTCGGCGACGGAGTCTCTCTCCCACCACAAATCGAACACCGAATTTGCGCTCCTTTATATGATCGCTGTAGTATTTGTCACAAGGACCCACTTTCTTCCGTCCTTGTCTCGTCCATCACACTTCTTGGATGGCGGTGACATCAGCCTA
The DNA here is from genome assembly GCF_028554725.1 of Zeugodacus cucurbitae. NCBI lineage: Eukaryota > Metazoa > Arthropoda > Insecta > Diptera > Tephritidae > Zeugodacus > Zeugodacus cucurbitae. The sequence goes on from NC_071667.1 coordinate 42,624,738, forward strand.
TAGTCGTATGAGGACATCAACTAGCTGGGTAGAGGCAGCTTCCCATTTAAGGGTCCGGACATTCCAGGTGCATGCCCTCAAATCATAATCCTTAAAAGGTTTGCTGGGGTCGTCATCAAAAGGGAGTTTCTTTAGCTCGCCTCCAAACGGCTGTTTGTTGGCTACCCAGAAGATACTTTGTCTAAAACCGGAACGTGAGCTGCTTCAGCCATGTGGAGAAAAATCGTTTCTGGCCACTCCCAAGTGAATGGCAATCAAAATCTTTCCTCAATTACGTGAACTTTTACACATGATTCCATCCTTCCTACATATGTAAAGAAAATGTGAATATTCTATTCGAATAGATCATTTAACTCGTGGTGAAAAAATGTTTATGCATGTGGGTTGAACTTACCCGTGTATAATATAACCGAGTAGAAATGAAGCATAAACGTAGTATATGAAACTATACTTTTTGAATGTAATTTTGTTATATTTGAATAAAATGCCACTTCAAAACGAATGTGCACTCTTCACTTAATATTTTAGTCCAATCGTTTAGTTTAGTTCAGATTAATAATGTATCCGAAAATATACAAATAAATATTAAACAAAAGTTACCTCGTCGAAATGTCTAACTTTGAAGCGCTAAAAATTTCATTTAATTGACACAATCCTCATAAGTTTTTGTTTGCATATACTACTCGTGTCGTCTATATATTATAATTGTAGTAACGTTATAATTATTTGGTGTTTAAGATATAGATATCGTTATTTGAAGAGGTCTCCTCGTATGGGGACAGAGAGCGGTAATGGGTTAATATCATTTCATTTTACATTCTAGTACAAATAATATCTCAAAGGTTAACAACTAATTTTATTAACTGAAACGAGCCTCGAGTCATCATAATATTATTTTCCTTTGTCAAATAAATGCTATCTCCTAAGTAATAAAGAAATACTTTATAAAGATAAATTCTTCACTGAAATCTAACTATTCATTCCACCTACTCTTATTTATTCTATAACCAAAAGCACACCAAAACTAGATTTTCCGGACTGGAATTTAAGGAATTTTAAAAAGCTCTTATTATTGTCACACTAATATCAAGAGACACTTTATTTTGCAGCAACACATAATTTTGTAATCCATAAACTGGAAAAATAAAATGAAAAAGATTATCAAGAAGTCACACAAAATATATGTACCATATACATATGTACATATTTAATTTATATCCCACTGTCCCCTATGGAATAACTATGTACGTAACATATGTACATATGTATATACATGTTTCGGATATTTAGTATTGAATTTAGACTTTGTTCATGTTTTTTTCAGCTCTAGTTAAAGTTATAACAATTTCCCCCAATCCACCTCGAATTAAGTTAAGGCAAGTGTTACGAATTGCAAACGCAAACATTTTAAAAATTGCATGCGCTACATATCGCAGTAAATGCAATTTAAAGAGATTAAAAAGTGAGATGCTTCGCATGGAAATTATAAAACATGGGAAGAAACGAGTAACAGCTGCAAAACAAAATTTCTTCAAAGTAAACATCCAACCACAACCACTGTAAGAGCCTCAAACTTTGCAAATTTTTTTTTGTTGGTACCCAGATGTAGAAAATTATGAAGTAACGCTCTTGCATCCCTGCATGAAAAAATTACGAAGAAAATGTATGACTACACCTTTCAATAAAAAAACTATAAGACTCGAGTTAAAGCAATTTTCTTAGACATCGTCTTTAGCATGAGGAATAAAGAGTACTGGGAGGTGTGCCGGGTCATGTCAGCGTCAGCTGCTGAGCATATCAGAACACACAAACGATCCGAGCTGTTCCCTCACACACGACACTATACTTCTCCTTAGACTGAACAATGTTATTGGTATTGTTCAAAACTCAGTGGTGTGCTTACATACATACTCGAATATACGCATATTTACATATGTGTATGTATGTTCTTATCGCAGGGATGGTGTCCGGATGCAGTGCTATTATAGGAAAACATTTGTATTTGCGTTAGTATTGGGTGTTACTGTAGTGTAAGCGTACGTGCGGCCAAATAGATGAGCGCGTCTTCGCAATAAATCTCATTTACGAGCACACACAGAATGGCTACAATGGCCGCAGGAAGAAAAAATGGGTAATGAGAAAATGAACCTAAGCGAAGGAAACTATTCGAATGGCAGCCCAGGCATCAATAGCAGGGGTTGAATTTTTAAAGAAAACCCAAAGACGAAAAACATACCAATGGTTGGGTAAGTGAGAGGAGATAACGAAAGAGAAAAAGAAATGAATGAAGGGTATGTCGACCATTAAGAAAACAAATGGCAAAGCTTGAAACCAATGCGATAAACACGCGCGCAGCAGCAAAACAAACAGTCGGGGTTGGAGTAGGGCTTTTGTGATGCTTTGGTATATGGTAAAAGTTTGAGCAACGGAAAAGCGTCTGTATACATTCCCATCGGTATACCAACCATCATACGATGGAACCGGGAAAAGCAGCGGTTGGATATAAGAAAAAAGTCTAAATAAATAATTGCTCAAGATAAGGAAGCTACGCATTAAACGAAAGTAGAATGAGTGTAGAAATAAATGACTTTTGGAATTTTGTATTTGAACCGCCAACACTGCTTGGTCTGGAAAAAGTTTGTATATCGTTAATACTGTACATGAATTTATTTACTGCGTTGAGATTCCACATTTCTTCGGCTTCAGAAAGCGGTCAACGATTGCTCTGTTTAAATAACTACTACAACTAGGAATAAAACAAGTAAGGAAAGACTAAGTTCGGGTGCAACAGAACAGTTTATTCTTTTGCAATTTATTGATTTAGTTTTCTTAAGATAACACATAATTTGGTCCATATATTCGGCATAAAGGCCATAACGAAAATCATTATATATAGTGTATGAGGGCTGAGGTAATTCCTGCACCGATGTCACTAATTTTCATCACCAAGGTACACTATATCCAAGACTATGCTCACTTAATTTTGCTAAGCCCACCGTATTTTTGAAAACCCTTTTATTAGGTATATGGGAGCTAGGGGAAGTTATGACCCGATTTTAATAATTTTTGGAGTAGAGACGCATTATTAGAAGAAAAAAATAGCTGAATATTTACCTACATTTTCGTTGAAATATTACCCTATGGCATTGAGTTCTTCATGTTCGATATCCGGGGCATTGAAAAGTTATAATCCGATTTCGAAAATTTTTTCACAAGTAAAGCCACACATGATATGAAGTATTTGTGTAAAGTTTCATTTTATTGAAATCTGTCTAGTAGTTTTTGAACTTCTTATTATATATATATATATGTATATTATACATACGTATATAGAAATTGTCAAGATGACGATGTTTTTTGAGATGGCGTGCTTTGGATCTTTTATTTGTGGCTATTTAGAACCGGTTGGCATGATTATAATTGTCAAATATTATGTATAGCAACACTTGCTTATTCTACTTGCGAAAGTAAAGATTATTCGAATAAATTTTGTGACAGACACAGTGAAATTTATATTCAGTAGTACCGCTACTTTAAAATGCAATTTCCAGTTTTTAGGCGATTTGTTAGTTCACATGTTTTGGAAATTGGTTCATTTGGTATGAAAATCTTTCGGACTTCGGATAAGTCACCCATATTCGAAGAAAAATTCAAATCTGTGAAACGAAGCTACAGTCTGTACAAACCAAGATTTATTAATATAACAGAATATCTTCATAAATCTTCAATATATTCATAAAACAAAAAATTTAGATAATTTTCATATTCAGGTTATATCCTAATGATTCAATACATACACTTAAAAAAATTAAAAGCAAAATTTCGCAATTTAGGTGGCAAAAGCGAAATTTAACGGCTCATACTCTACTACACAGGTTAGTTGGATTAGTCTTCAGTATGTTTATGTATATTTGATAGCAGTAATTGCCCATTAAGTACATACACATGAATTTACATTAGACATTACGACAACATCTACACGTGCTTATATATGTTTGTAGGAATATACAAACCGAAAACATATACTCGTAAATTTAATTAATCGTTGGTCCTCCAAAGAAAGCACAACTTTACCATACCATACATACATACAAACGTGTGTATATTCAATGTACGTACTACGGTATATACTCAAGGGATGCTACGCAAACGTTACATTAAGCAAACTGGGAAAGTTGGGCTAATGTTGGGGTATTGAGGTACCAACATGTTTTCCAATATTGTGTAACTAAAATAAACGATTATTGCCAGGAGATGAAAACAAAGTTCACAAACATAAATAGCAATAAACGTGGCTGAGTCCTCATCTACCTAAAGCGGCGATTTAGACCAATAAATCGAGAGGATTTGCTCACCGAGGAAATTTATTGTTATGAACATTTAAAGTTATTCCTTTCAGCATTATTTCTGAGGACGTTTATGTACATAACAAAGGAAGGTTTTAAATATCGAAAATCGATAGTATAGCTAACAATAAAAGATGTGAACAAATTTGCTTTAGATGTCTACGAATTATAGTTATTGTAATATGTTAATAACTTCGACTGCTTGCAATTCATTATATCAATAGACATCTATTTTTTAGGAAACTTAATATTCAAGCCTATGTTTACAAGATGACCAATAAAAGCCAGTTCTAATAAATATAGATATAGATAAGTACAATTACAGATATCACAATGATTAGGAGCAGAAGACGAAGGGATTTTCAGATGTTTGTGCCTCTTTAATATGAAGAGTCGGGGTTTTCAATAAATCTTCATTCAAAAGTAAACGAGCGTATACTAATCAGCGAAATTGTGAACTATTTGTTCTACTTCTTAATACCAACATAAGTTGCGCAATTCGAAATAATTAATATAAAGCCAACCTGATAACATATGGATACTTCTGTACAAGCCAATCAGATAGGTTTATCCGTTTCCGACATATTTGTTTGAATTGAATAGGGATATGGAGATATTTTATAATCAGAATCGATTTAATACTACACACCTTATTCAAATACATTGTGGCATGGTGCATTTACAGTGATAAAGGTTTTAAAATTATTCGTAGGGTCTCTCTATATTTCGTTTAAGGTATCTTATAAACTACTAAAACTAATTTCTCAAAATTTAACGGAAATATTGCAAATTATGCGGATATTGAAAATTCCTGAATCGCTTTGGTTTCAGGACAGTTATCCTCGCGAAGAGTTTGCTTTACTTTGTAATCCAAGCGGATGCTGTCGTTAAATCCATCTAATTTTTACATATGTATGTAGAGCACATACGAATACTTGTTGTTAAAATGAAGACTGTGTATGAGATGAGTATAAAAAGATTATTATAGAATATTTGATCCGTTTTATATGGGACGTACAAGGCAGAATAATACAAGCCAATGCACAGTGGTCGATTTCATAAGCCAAAAAAAAAAATAAAAGTCTGATATTTGCTACTGTATGTGTCATAAATATTTCTTAAGAAACCAATAAAACTAACGATTCCGAATATACTAAAGTTATATGTGACTCCAAGGTTCTGTGCTCAATGATCAACTAGCCGTAGGAAACGATCTTAATATTGCTCTTGGACAATCTACCGTTGCTTTAGAAATAGCTGACGTTTTTAAATGCTTAGAAGAACATGTATGTAAGGACCGAAAAGCATAAATTTACTGTTTTGAAAAAGTGGAATACCAGTAGGTTGCATTGATGGGGCACATATTAAAATTTTTGCCCCTAAGAAGGAACTCCAGAATTTGTACTACAACCGCAAAGGATATTGTAGTTTAAAAACGATGATTAAAATGAAAATCGTTTGAAGTTGCTTATTGGTTTAATTGTACAATTATAATTTACAGTCTTGTGATGATGAAATGAGAGTTCGCTACATCAACGCAAAATATCCTGGGGCAACCCATGATTCTGTGGTGTTCATTATGTCATCTTTAAAACTGCACCGTGGCGGTGATCGGAGTATATTATTGGGTATACATATATTGAAATAAGTATTATATTTGAAAAATTGATTAAAAGATTTATCTATATCTGTATCTATAGGAGATGCAGGATATGCCTTGCAAACTCATTTACTAACTCCATTTCGAAACCCTGATCATGGATCTGCTGAAAGTTGCTTGAAAGTTGCTCCCAAGATAGAAATATTGTTGAATGATCGATTGAAGTGCTCAAAAATCGTTCGTTTGGGGCTCGTACGCTTCACTAGTACGATTGAAGTGCTCAAAAATCGTTCGTTTGGGGCTTGTACGCTTCACTACGAACCTAGGAAAGCCCCACAAATAATAAACATCTGTGCAGTCCTGCACAATATACATATGTATATTTTACAACGCTGAATTTTTAGATGAGTAATCTTTGGTTCTAAACTAACCACATAGATAACTACAGTAGAGATCAAGATAACATTTCTAATGAAAGATATAAATGAAGCAGCCTTAGAAATAAGAAATAATATTTTAAAATATATGCAGCTACACTTTTAAGTTTTATTAATTTATATAAACATTAAAATTAAAACATACATACATAAATAATATATTGCCTGTTCGTGTGCGTGATGTCTACTTTTTGGTCAAACACTCAACCGATATTACCGATGGAAAATTGGAATCAATGAAGACACCGAAACAAAATTTTATACAAACATGAAGACCTCAGTGCCAATGAATAATTTCTAACCGAGTATATTGGTAAAACTCTCAGATATTTTAAATAAATTCAAAGGGAATATTTTTCTTCTAATGATGTAGATTATATACGGATTTTCAAACTTCCTGTGGGCTTTATAACGTAAACATATATCTGTTAATATGCGAGATATCTTGACACAATTAAGTGAGCGTACAATATTAGATATAATGTATTGGCAAAAATAGTTAAAATCGATTCAGAAATTTATAAATATAAAATGATTTTCGTTATTCTAATGGACTCTTTGCCGAATATACCGGTCGAATTGTGTTCTATCTTAATACAATTAAATAAGTAAATTGCGAGAGTATAAAATATTCGGTTACACCCGAACTTAACCCTTCCTTACTTGTTGTTATTTCATTTATACATATATTGTAAATTACTATCTTGTATTTTCGTTTATCACCTTTTTATATTTAATATAATTAATTACACTTCGTTATCATCAGCGGGAGGCGAAGTGGGAAGCGGTACATGCGTTTGGAGCGGTTTATTTATTAATATTATTCTTTATTACTTATTGTGACTTTAAAAAGCTAAGATACAAATTTCACTTTTATATAGGCAGTGGAAGTATTTTTGGCCGCCGTTTCCATATAAGACCGACCATTGTGGAACGTTGCACTACACCGGACTGTCTAATTTTTAACCCTTATCAAATGCATAAATGGTTACGCGAGTTAATCTCTGTCTCAACCTGTATTCAGTTCTATCGCTGAGACATTTCGAGCACACCCCTCTGCAATCTTAAGGTTAATAATTTTTTTTTCCTTGGTAGCCTCAATGATTTAACTAAATCGCTACATGGATCATCTCTTCCACTTACTTTATTTTATATTAATAAAATTGTTGTAATTAAGAATAATAAAATTTACTAATAAAATTTAAAAATTTATTTATATTTCTTCATAACCTACACATTACCAATATCTGAGTAATTCCCTGTCAAGTGATATCACGGGTAATAAGTATTATAAAGCCAGTTGTTATAAAGTAATATTTTCGACTACATAAACATGTTGAAGTTTTCCACATAGAGAATTAAAATCGTTTCGGTTTCTAAATTAAAATACCATGGATAAATTTAATTAATATAGTACCTACATGAGATGGATCCCGACAGTTCTTATTTTGCCTAGGTGAGTAACTGCTATAACGCATAAAAGATAGTTTTGAACGAATTCCGTTCATATGTATTGAAATATATTTGATACCAGATTTGAATCTCAACTGACGTATTGAATAATTGATGTACTTTTGGTCGGAATATTCTGTATTTTGACACGTCTTAAACATTTGAAGTTAACGAAAAAGCGTGTCCTGTACATATGTATATAAAATGCGTACAAAATAAATATTTTTGAAACCGACGTATGAACGAAATTCCTTCAAATTATGCAAATGGAGCGAACGAATTCGCTTTGTAAACATTTCTATATAAAATAAAAATGTACATAAGAACATATTTCCATTTCAAAAATAATTTGAAGTCGTTAGCATTTTATTACTTTACATTTTTATTTAAATTAAAAGTATTTGATAAAATTACATACATACATATGTATTTATTATTATATACATTATAAAAATAATAATATATATGTATATATCCCATATCCATGTACGAGTATATACCGAATGCGTTTATATGAGACTTGTTAGGTTTGCAGCATAATGGCACGCGCAGGTGCACACAATTTCATGCTTCAATCTTCGTTTCTAACCACCCCTGGAGCTAAGGAGAAGAGCTCCATTGCTCAAGTTGTGGAATATCTTAGGGTGTTTAAATGGGCAAATAGATTGAAGAGCGACGTATAGCAGCTCATCGGCAATAATAAAGCGAATTGCCAAACTATGTGCAAGATGTGCCATTTAGTATAGTAAAAGCGCTTGTAATGACTCTTCTAAGTGCCATTTTCTTGAGTGTATTACCTATAAAAAATTTATAAGAATTATACAGAGAAGCTATTGTCAGACGAATACAAATATATATTTGACAAAAATATTGAAACTGACTTTACAACGAACAGCCTCCATTGTATAGAATGTGTACATTAAAAAAAAACATCAATGGATACATGGTACAAATAATGACGGACTTTCCTTAGTTAGATTAGATTTCTTTAACTAAATTTGAAAACTCGTATTTAAACTGAAGTATAAATAAACTCATAGAAATTTAGGAATAACTCCCTAATAGAATCTTCTGTTAAATAACGTATGATAGTTTTCTTTCTTTCACGCCTCCCCTGGTTTTTATTCCCTGAGTTAGGCCAAGATTCACGGAATCTTATCAGCAATCATTGGCAGTGTCATGTCCTCTTACTCGCACTAAGAGAATAATTAGGCCCCAATGGTGGTCCCCCGAGCTTAAGAAATCTCAGAAGGAGTGCAGGAAGCAATTCAATGTAGCAAAATTATCCCAAGCAGAGCAGGAATGGGACCGCTACTACAGCCTTCTGAGATCATACAAAAAGGAAATCAGGAAATCTAAACGAAATTCGTGGAAATCCTTCTGTGAAGAGATTGAGACAACGGCAGAAGCATCTCGGTTAAGAAAAGTAATAGCAAAATCTGCACATAACATTGGGTACCTTCAGAAGCCGGACCAGAGCTGGACGGAATCCAGTGAGGAAACCCTAAAATTGCTGATGGATACTCACTTCCCGGGCAGCTCAGAGAGTTTCACCGCAGAGTATACACTAGATACTGAAATTGAGCCAGATCCAAATATTGCCGACTTAATATCAGAAGACAAGATAAGATGGGCAGTTAAAAGTTTCAAGCCTTTTAAATCTCCGGGACCTGACGGCATATTCCCGGCTCAACTACAAAAATCGCTAAGCTACGTAACGGGTTGGTTAGTAACCATTCTCGAAGGGACTCTCCGATTGAACTTTATTCCTTCACTATGGAGAAAAGTGAAGGTAATATACATACCTAAAGCGGGCGAAAGCTTTCGCAGTAGTCCAAAGGACTTTAGACCAATCAGTCTTTCCTCATTTCTACTGAAAACGTTGGAAAGATTAATAGAAATTAACATAAGAAGCAGACTACCTCCAGAAAGGTTAGCAGTTTCGCAACACGCGTACTCCAAAGGAAAATCCACGGAAACAGCTTTAAACTCTGTGGTAACAGAGATTGAAAGGGCTCTGGAAGTAAAGGAATACGCTCTCATAACTTTCTTAGATATAGAAGGAGCTTTTAACAACATCAAGCCTAAGGCCATTATCAGCGCGCTTAAAGATCTGCATGTGTCGGAATCACTCACGAAGCTTATAGAACAGATGCTTCTATACAGGTTCATAACTTCAATGCTGGGGGTTTCAACGATGTGCAGATCTGTCCGTAGGGGCACACCTCAAGGAGGTGTGCTATCCCCCCTTCTATGGATCTTAAAAATGAATAGTATATTCTTACATCTAGAGAAAGGGGCAGTACATGTTGTGGCCTACGCTGATGATGTGGCGGTTTCAATTATAGGAAAATTTCCAAGTATCCTCGCGGACCTTATGCAAACAAGGTTAAATAAGTTAAATCGATGGGCTAAATCCTGTGGATTAAGCCTAAACGCAAGTAAAACTGAGACAGTGCTGTTTACTAGGAAACATAAGATTCCAAAGTTCATACCACCTTCAATAAATGACACATCACTAACAATAAGTGAGAAAGCAAGCTATCTGGGACTAATTTTAGACAGGAAGCTATTATGGAAATCAAAGAAAGGGATAAGAAAGGCGGCTTTGGCCTTATACACCTGTAAAAGGATGGTCGGACCAAAATGGGGACTAACACCCCGCGTATCACATTGGCTCTACACAGCTGTGGTAAGGCCGATTATGACATACGGTATATTGGTCTGGTGGAAAATAATCAACAAGAAGTACGCAGTAAAGAGCATGGGAAGTCTACAAAGAGCGGCATGTATATGTATCAGTGGAGCTCTCAGAACAACGCCGAGCCAGGCATTAGATGTTATTCTGTACTTACTACCTATAGACATATTCTGTAAGCAGCAGGCTGCGAAATCGGCACTTAGACTGAGAGAATCTTCACTACTGCAAAACTGCAATAGGGGACATTCTAGTATACTCGGCAACTTCCGATTTCTACAAATAGGACGGATTTTCGCAATCCCATAGAAATGAATCTAAAATCTGAACTACATATATCATTCCCTTCTAGAGAGCAGTGGGATATGGGAAAAGTGGACAAAGATTCAGTGATAAGTATCTACACGGACGGGTCCAAACTAGACAAACGAGTTGGAGGTGGGGTATTCTCAGAAAAGCTAGATAACAGAATCGCCTTCCGGCTACCGGATCATTGCAGTGTGCTCCAAGCAGAAATCACTGCAATTAAAGAAAGCCTTCTCGTTCTGTCAAAAAGAGTGTTAGCCACCAGGCAAATATTCATATTATCGGATAGTCAAGCGGCTTTAAAATCATTAAAGTCTCATAGAATATCTTTTAAGATAGTGAAAGAATGCTTGGATTTATTATTGACAATGACGTCATATTTCACGTTACACCTGCAATGGGTCCCAGGACATAGCGACATCCCTGGGAACTGTGTGGCAGATGAGCTAGCCAGATTGGGTACCACACTGCAGTTGGAGGAATATATATACTTCTGGCAACCTGTAAATACTTAATCGATAAACATGCAGTAGATACGGCTGAATCGCAATGGAAACAAATAACGACTTGCTCCGTAAGCAGACAAACGTGGCCAGAGTGGAATAAGAGCCGTACTTGTCGCTTATTGAAATTTAAGAGGAATGAAACAAGAACCGTTGTAGGGGTGTTAACGGGGCACTGTCTGATTGGGAGACACGCCAGCAGACTGGAGCTACCTTTCAATGATTACTGCAGGAGCTGCCAAGAAGAAGAAGAAGAAGAAGAAGAAGAAACGATTACACACCTTCTCTGTGGATGTGGGCGAAGTTGCTCATGTCAAATTGGGTAAGCTTTTTCACTTTATTAGGACCACAGGGTGGTTCAATGAGGACGCGATAGTGTGAGGGATCTCAGTCCCAGTGGTATCACAATGGGCCTCCCAAAGGCCTAGGTACGTTGTTAGACAGCCACTTAACCTAACCTCACCTAGGCCAATATCAACATATATTCGTATATTCCTTTGGAATATACATATTTACGTACCAATATATAATAATGACATATGTTATCCTTTTACAAATTAACAAAGTTTACAATTTAAAGAATTAATTTAAACAGCTGGAAATCATAATATTTCCAAGTGATTATTTTTAAACGTTATTACTGTCATGTTTACAAGTGGGTTCTCATTTATAAGTAACCTATGTTATTGTTATTTCTATTTACTCCGCATACCATGTCAATTAAAGCGGAACTTTGCGATACCGACACATAGCAATAACAGTCGCAATCATCATCTCATAAGTTGTCAGTAGCAAACCCAAACACAATTAAAGCAATAGACATTTCATTGACATTCAATGCCGATTTAAAGAAGCACTTGTCACTCTCACCTATCTATGCCATGCTACAGTAATGCTCAATCGCATTACTCTCACATGTTTGTTGTGTTGCTTGTCTGCACAATAATATTAGTTCGTTTGCTTTTCATTTTCCTCTGTTCCGCTAATTTATATCGTTCAATAGCGAGTCAACTAGAAACATGGAATACATAGTCGTTAACACACACACACACACAAACTGAAATCGATGCTCAGATATAATGAGGCCATACTGCCCCCGCATACTCGTTGTTATTGCTATCAGTTGTCAAGCCCTACATTATTATGCATCGAAAAAAAGTAGCATCTCTGAAATTTTCTAGACAATGTTTACATCTGCGAAATTGAAAAAAACACAGAGAACACGAATAGTCTGGGCAAGAATGCAATACATGTTATATTTATAGACACATTTGCTCACGAAAGGATATGAAGAACTCAGCTAATATTTATTTAGAAATTTTCATTTCTAAAATTGATCTGAATTTTTGATGAATAGAAAGTCAAGTCAAGTTTTCGAATTGCTATTTCTAATAATCATATTCTAATTAAAATTTTTTATCTTAGTATACATAAATAGTTTGTAGCAAACTCATCTAAATTGCATTTCTTAATTACATCATGCGTTGTGAATGTGATTGAAATTTCACAATTCTCATTTAATATGAATGGGAAAAAGTAGACTTGGGAAATGGCCATTGAATATCCCAATCTTTTTTTATCTCAATTGGAAAATTGTAATTTTTCAATATGTAGTTGTTGTTCTCATGAGAGGGTTAAATTCAAACAAACCAGTTCTCCTGTTCATAAAGCTGCGGCTCACATAACTGAAGCACACGCATACATACATATGTAGTATATGCAGCTTTAAACTCCCACTTTACCAAAGAGTTTTGACTATTGGTCACCAGATGTCAGTGTTATCTTAAAAATAACAATATGTGGATCGAAACTATATATAACCACAATTATGTATATAAATCCTATGACTACCACTATAAACCAACATTAATAGATTGAGAAGTGCGTGCGCGTTCCGTCATATAAGATGTTTAGCGTAAGATTTCATCATCATTAAAAATTAACAAAGAATCTTAAAAATAATTAAAACAAACATGAATACATATTTCTCTGAATGTAACAAGCTAAATTTTGAATTGATCAATCAATAAGATTCAAAGCATTACATGACGTAAGACAAACGAATGTACTTTTTTTCTATTAATAGATCTTGAAATTTAATTCTGTTAATTTTTTTTTATATATTTTAGAAATATTATTGGCCGAGTTTCTAGCCGAAAAGGTTAATATCGTTCGAATGCCTATTTAATGACGAGGCGTCTATAAAAATCTAACAGATAATATAGTTCGTACCCCTAACCGCCACCAAACTCCGATCTTTAGAAATATACAGTTATTATATTACATTGCGCTAATTTGTAGTGATATGTACTTAGTAAGTAATTATACCCTGAACAGACAGGGTATATTAAGTTTGTCACGATGTTTGTAATACCCAGAAGGAAGCGTCGGAGACCCTATAAAGTATATATATAAATGATCAGTATGTTGAGCTGAGTCGATTTAGCCATGTCCGTCTGTCTGTCCGTCTGTATATATACGAACTAGTCCTTCAGTTTTTACGATATCGTTTTGAAATTTTGCAGATGTTATTTTCTCTTCTAGAAGCTGCTCATTTGTCTGAACTGGCGATATCGGACCACAATATCATATAGCTGCCATACAAACTGAACGATCGGAATCAAGGGCTTGAATGGAAAACTTCCGCATTTTACTACATATCTTCACGAAATTTGGTGTGAGTTATTGTTAATAGAAATAATTTAATATCCGAAAAAATTGTTCCGATCGGTTCACTATAGCATATAGCTGTCATACAAACTGAACGATCGGAATCAAGGGCTTGTATGAAAAACTTCCGCATTTTACTACATATCTTCACGAAATTTGGTGTGTGTGTCTCGCAACAAAAGTTGCTAAAGAGAGTATTATAGTTTTGTTCACATAACGGTTGTTTGTAACACCCAAAACTAAACGAGTTAGATAGAGTGTTATATATACCACAGTGATCAGAGTGAAGAGTGAAGTTCAAATCCGAATGTCTGTCTGTCCGTCCGTCCGTCCGTCCGTCTGTACAAGCTGTAACTTGAGTAAAAATTAAGATATCTTGATGAAACTTGGCACACTTATTTCTTGGCACCATAGGAAGGTTGCTTTCGAACCACTGCCACGCCCACAAAATGGCGAAAACCGAAAACACATAAAGTGCCATAACTAAGCCATAAATATGCCATAATATGCCATAAAGCTATGGAATTAAAATTTGGTATGAAGGATCGCACTATGAAGGGGCATATTTGGATGTGTTTTTTTTTTGAGGAAGTGGGCGTGGCCCGCCCCCAAATAGGTTTTTTGTATATATCTCGCAAACCAATAGAGCTATATAAACCAAACTTTCTGCAGTCGTTTTTTTAGCCATTTCCTTATACAGTCCAAATCAGACAGAAATCGGATAATAACCACGCCCCCCTCTTATACAAAGGTTAGGTTAAAAATTACTAAAAGTGGGTTAACTCACTAACGGATAACGGCAGAAACACTAAATTTCACATAAGAAATGGCAGATGGAAGCTGCAGTCAGATTTTTTTTACAAAATGGAAAATGGGCGTGTCGTCGCCCACTTATGGGTCAAAAACCATATCTCAGGAACTACTCGACCGATTTCAATGAAACTTGGTTTGTAATAGTTTCCTTACATCCTAATGATGTGTTGTGAAAATAGGCCAAATCGCTTCACAACCACGCCTACTTCCTATATACCAGAATTTTGAAGACGATCTGAATCGTTTACTTTACAATATATAAAGTATTGCGTCACCTAAAATGCAAAAGGCCGTAACTAACATTTTTAGTATTTTACAGGTGAAGCAAAAAACGTTATAGATTAAAGACTACTTAAAGCTAAATATCCAAATAGTAGATTTAAGCTTAAAAAATAAAGACGGATTTGTTTCTGAAAACCAAATTAAAGGGAAAAAAGCAGTTTTTAAGAATCGTTAGTTACCGCCTTTTGCACTCTATTTTTCTGAAACCAAAAAGCCGTAACTACTTGAAAAAAATTGAGTATAAATTAAAGCAATGGTTAAAATAAGAAATTGTGCTTTTAGGCTGTAACTAAAACAGTTTTTAACAAGTTATGTCTTTTTGTATCTATTTATTGTAACGCATATACATACATAAGTATGCTGTTAAATGTATGTAGATAACAAGTAAGGAAAGGCTAAGTTCGGGTGCAACCGAAAATTTTGTACTCTCGCAATTTGAAGGTAATTTATTTATATATTTTTATTAAGATAACACACAATTTGACCCAATTTGAAAATCCTAAAATTAGGTGTATGAGAGCTAGGGGAAGTTATGACCCAATTTTAACCATTTCTGGTACAGAGACATTTATTTATATTTCCTCTGAATTAAATTAAGATACCACACGTGTCATCAGGGTGCCAAGAAAATATTATATACCGAATTTCATTGAAATCGGTCGAGTAGTTCCTGAGATATGGTTTTTGACACATAAGTGGGCGATGCCACGCCCATTTTCCATTTTGTAAAAAAATCTGACTGCAGCTTCCTTCCGCAATTTCTTCTGTAAAATTTAGTGTTTCTGACGTTTTTCGTTAGTGAGTTAAGGGGTTATATACAGTTAGACGGCCGAAAAAAAGTGAATTTTCCAGAATTTTTTCTGAGAAAACTGTTTAATTTATTGATCCAAAAATTTATACACATATTATGGTATATTTTAACTGTATTTTAAGTCTTAGTACTAGTAAAAATATTTATTTGAAAAAGAGCTGCATCTGATCTCCAAGAGCTCTTCTCAAAAAAGACGTTTTGAGGTGACCACTATATCTCGGAACTGGATCATCTGAAGTTAAAAAACCAAACAGATTTCGTTATAATAATGTTAAATCTAGTAATTAATCGAAGGAATAAGCAAAATAAATTTTTTTGACAAAATGGCGGTTTCCCAAAAAAAAAAAAATTGATTCTTCACCGAAATTTCGGCCTTAAATTGTTTATAAAAAAAAAATATTTATCGGAGAGAAAAAACCTTCGATTAATTACTAAAAAATATATTTAAGAAGGTCGTGTTAAAACTTGAGACTGATCGGTCTAGCCGTTTTCGAGTAATGTTGGTCACCGACTTTGAAAACACTATTTTGAGAAAAACGCGTTGCCGCTCGGACCTTGTACTTCCATGCACTCTGAAACGCCTTTTCAAATTTGCTTGTAACTTTGAAAATATTCACCGGAACGATATGAAATTTTCTGTGTGTATTCATAAATATATGTACATTAAGAAAATGAAATTAAAAAAAAATCGATTTTTTGAAAATTCTAACTGTATATAACCTTAACCCAGTTTTAGTAATTTTCAACCTAACCTTTGTATGGGAGGTGGGCGTGGTTATTATCCGATTTCAACTATTTTAATGGTGTGTGGTGGGGTACGTAAGAAAACCGACTGCAGAAAGTTTGGTTTATACAGCTTCATTGGTTTGCTCTATTACACTCTTAGCAACTTTAGTTGCGAGAGTATAAAAAAAGAAGTTAAGAAAAAAATAAGAATTTTGCAACAGATATTCACAGCATTAGGATTTACACAGTTTTAGGTAAATGGACGTGATCACAACTCATCCGTCTGTTCGATCGGCCATTTAGTCAAGCGATAATTTTATCTGGCCAAAATCGGACTTCTGCAACGACTAAAAAATAGTAGTTAAACAAAAAGGGATATAACAAAGGCACAATTGAAGGAATGGCATATATGGTTAATTGTTTGATAAAATGGAGAAAAAAAACCCAAGAGAGAGTTGTTGGCAGAAATTTAAACCAACTATAACATTTTTTATTTATTTTTAAATAATTAGCTACTCCCTAAATAATTTCACTTTATCATATAGTTAACCAGAATAGAATTTAACATATATATACCTTATCCAAAGCTATTCGTGGACCGGCCACTAGTTATTTATAAATTGATATATCCGTTAATGGAAGACAATTTTTTTGACAGGAGGTATCCAATACATTACATTAAAAACAACTTGATCGTATCTTTTTGCAGTTTCGTAGTTTGGTTTTATAATCAACTATCTCATTCACTATTATTATACTAACATTATATAGTTTTTTAAATATTTAGATTTTTATTATCCAGGATTTTTTACTTCGACACTATTGCAAGACCTTTTGACGAACCGAACTGGAAAAATATACGTTAGAAATACATAAGTACATATACAGTAAAACTTATAAAAAATCGTTTTATAGCGGTTGTTGATTTATATGCCACAGCCAATTTTCGATTGTACTTTTAGCACTAAAAAGCATTAAACTTATATCGAAGGAATTCTCCATACAAATAGCAAAAGAAGCGGGAAAGCTGTAAAGTCTAAAGATATATTCAAAAGAATATATGTTTAATTTGTAAGCAATAGTTGTGACTAAGCCAGCTAAGGACCTACCATTTAATAACATATGCATGTAAATCGTTTGCTTAAACAGAAAATATACGTGTATGTGAGTAATGTTTATGTGAATATGTGTACACATACATAGATGCCAAAACTTTACGTTGCTCACTCGACGGCTATGATCTGGATAGAAGAAAGAAGTCATGAATTGAGCTGAGTTCGCTGGCCGCTACCTAGTGGTAAGATACTTCATTGGGTGTACGAGCATTTGTTTTGTTGTCTCCGCCGTTAACCCTACTCTTAAAGTATCCTTTTTTGTTTTGGCGTTATTTAAGGTTATTTCCTTTTTAGCAAATAAAGAACCTTGTGTCTTCATCTTTTGACTTTGCAGCATATTCACACTAACAATAGTTGACTAAAGCTATAGCTGTGGGCAGGGGCTTAGTTTGGGGGGAATTATGTGTGCATTTAATCACTTAAATTTTCCAACTAAATCCCTATGAATTTTAAATATGTATAAACCTGAATTCCAATTCAATAGCAATTAAGACATTACTAGTAAAATACAATCACTTACTTCTCAAAAATGTACTAATATTGATCGCTGTATGGAAATATAATGCAAGGAGAATTCCGGTTACAGATATGGTGCAAATTACAAATTGTTGAACTTTTTTAAAAATTATTCAGTCAAATTTAGCACTAATTCCACAGATCAGCGATATGTACATATTAATTAAAGTTATTCTCATAATATCCTTATTCACCTCCTGAACCCCCTGAACGTACGTGTTCCCACCCAGGGCTATTATTGCTTTTCGTTGGTTTAATGCTCTTTTTATGGTTTCGATTGCAGTGGCTTTTGTACGATGACCATTTTCAATATTTATGCTTGTGCACAATATGCATCCAGGGTACGCGTGTATACACCCAGCATTCACTCTCCTTCGTTAAGGCAATCGCTTCGTTGCAACTAGTATGTCGCCATCAAAAGTATAGTTTTGCAAAAAAAGATTTAAATTTATTTCTTCATTTGCATATTTTAAGAAGTACACGGATAAATTTATTTATTTGGTCAATGCATATTGTTGGCGATACTATAGAGAAATTATGGGGGATTTCTAAAGATAGCGTTACTCTTTTACCTCGTCGTTATTTCCATGTTATTTAATATAATATTGTGACACTTTCTCGCATGCCAGACCACCTTGTCACCTGTCATAAATATGCTAAGCTCACCCATTTGTCGTCTCAATTTCATTAAAGTAATTGATTCCTAATTAATCCAAAGTTTTTAATCGAGATTCAATTTGAAGCATTTTCAAGTATAGGTGTTTAAATACAGAGGAAATTCTCTAACTCAAATCATCACAATCCACAAAAAAACTTCGAGTTAGAGAGACTTCGAGTTTTAGAATTTTCATTAAAACATACAATTTTTCAAAAAGCTGTAAAATATAGATTTATACACAGTTTTAATTATTTACTTCGCATAACGTTTTATTTAAATACGTTAAAACATGTATTCTGTAATTTTGTTTGTTGCACTTTGCTATTGTTTGGGTCTTGACGTCTGTATTCCATGCTTTTGTTACATGATTTTTGCAATCAAATAGGAACTCTTTTAAAATTCTGCCTCGATAGTAAAATTTTTAATTTTGTATTAAGCACTGGTCAAAAAGTTCGATTTAAGGAAGGAAATTTGACTTATATTGCCAATTCAAGAGTTCGAGTTATGTTCTCCATAACTTCGAGTTAAGGAAGTTTGAGTTATGGACGTTCCACTGTATATCCTTTGTTGTCAAAGATAAAAAGAAGCGTTTATTTAAATGCCCACGGAATAGCAAAAGTTCGAAGAAATTCATAACAACTATATGTATAATAAAACGTAACACAATTCTATACAATATTTATTTTTACCTGTATTTTCGATAATAGAATTGGCACAAGTACCGAGGCCTGTACCAAAAGGATTGCGAGAAAATGTTACGAACCGAATATCGTTGAAATTGGTCGAGTAGTTCCTGAAGTATGTTTTTATGACCCATAAGTGGGCGGCGAAACACCTATTGTCAATTATTTATTTCAATCTGTACCAATTTTGTACCAACTGTACCAGAAAATTTATAGTTTCTTGTGTTTATCGTTAGTGAGTTAACGCGCAGTTTAGTAGTTTTCAAACAAAAACTTTACACGGATACTGCATTTTAGGTGTTACCTGAAGACCTCAGTGCCTATAGATAATTTATTTCCGACAATATAGGTATATCTCTCAGATATTCCAAAGAAATTCAGAGGAAGTCTTTTTCTTTTAATAATAAAAAATCAAGCATAATACATACAAGTAAACACTTTTTACAAAATCATATCCAATGTAAAGTGACAGGAATGCCGATTTTTATTTCAAAATATGGATAAGGTATTGTATTTATATTATTCATATCCTCATATAACGATATGTTTAAATTACTCATATACGTATATACATGTGTATAAAATTACAAACATGTTTATACATATTATATTAAATTTTAAAAGATTTTGAGTCATAGTCAAACATTTTTAACAGACATGTACAACATATTATCAATACCTCACCATCCCCGCTTCGCTTGAAATGTTTTAAGCGTTGCGTAATCTTCTTAATGGGTGAAATGCGAAAATTGGTCCATAAATTCAAAGGGTTGACATGTAAACTTTGTATGCAAAACAGTATAATACTGTACAATTTGCCGCCATGTGTAAAGGTACTGCTGATAGGGATGTTTTTCACGGTTGGTACTCGTATTTCCTTAAATACTGACTAATTTATAGAGCGAATATGATATACTTTAAACCAGTTAAAACTGTTAAAATAATAAAGGTATGTTTTCACACTATATAAATTCTATTTGTACAAACATGAACTATGTATACCAACTGACCTTGCCTTGTAGAGTAATTTGATGATATTTACAACATTATATTAATGTACAATTAAGTGGCAATAGTAAATGCTTTCTTAAGTTCTTAATTTTGTTTTAAAAAATAGCTGTAGGTATGTGAGCATATCAAATATAACATCACTATCAACCCAGCCAATTCAGAAGATCGTCGTAATGAAATATATGGAGTGAGTGATATCAGAAATTACCTTCAAGTGAAACGCACATCAACTACCCGCTGTACTGGCTGGCACATTTGATAATAACTTAATATGCTTTTATAATCCTAACATATCATCGGTGGGTTCGAAAATCCTCGTTGATGATTAAAAATGATAAAAGTTTACGCTCGTATGGCTTAATGGCAGCATGCAAATGGATCCCCGGGGCACACTAAACCGCTATACTCACATTATAAAATGGTCAAAAGGATTGTGTGCACAAATAAATACGAGTATATTTGGACACACATATGTGAAGTGCTGTTACACCTTTTTATTGGGACGAACTGGTGTTAAGGGAGTGTAGGTAAATTCCAAACTTATTCAGGGTAAAACAAGGCATTTTGAAATTATTCGAGCGAAGAAAGTATCTAACTTCAATTTTGTGTAAAAGCCTTCTTGTAATATCCAATATGGCGAACCAAATAGTTTGGAAAGATTTTAAGCGATGCCCCATCATAAAACTATAAAATTACAAAGCTTTGCAAATATATGTGTGTAAAAGATCCGCACATACACATATTATACATATATAAATTGTGGGCATATGACTGATAACTTTTAGTAAAAAAGATAATACGCGTTTAAAGTAAATTGAATTGGTTTTCAATATCGAAATGATAGTTTAAACATAAAGTAGATAAATTCAATATTTTTTCAAATTATAGCATAAATCCAATTCATTCATCTCAATGTGTATTCAAAAAGTGAAATAAGTATTTGACTTACGCTTATTTGACAATAAAATAGTAAACAGTTCATGTATTTGTTTACATTAACTCGTTATTTTTTATCTTGTGCAATATAAAGTCACTTGAATATATATATATTCATATATATTGCGATTTGACAGTTGGAGCACAACTTTTCCTTCTTATTCTTATATCCAATGTATTATTCTTCGCAATTTTCTGTTTTATATTATTTTTAATTAAGGATGGTTAAAGGCAAGAAACTCTTTACAAAATTAATTTTTTTTTATTTCTTTAGCATGTGTTACTTTTACTATTGTGTACCGTACTTTTATCATTATCTATTCTTCATAATTATATGTACAATGAATTTGTAAATTAGTCGGTGATTTATTTTTGTTTTTTGCATATCTAAAACACACAATATTGCCTTTTTCAAATGACGGTCAAAGGGTTATAGGTTGAAGTTGTCCAACTAATGCTCTGTAATCACCAAACGCTTGAGAGCTATCAGAATGGTTTTCTGTAACCCTCTAAAGAGTGTATAATGTGTAAAATATATCGGAAAATAAGGAAATACTAAAATCAAAACAAGGAAGAGGCCCTAAACCATAAATAACTGGACGTGTGTACAGCGCTTAATGACCCGTAAGTTTGACCAAAATCGAAACATTTCGATTGGGGGTGTTCTCGTACTTTTGCAAATTTTGGTGTAGGGTTTTTGCGTTTTGTGCAATCTTGCA
The DNA here is from genome assembly GCF_028554725.1 of Zeugodacus cucurbitae. Lineage (NCBI taxonomy): Eukaryota > Metazoa > Arthropoda > Insecta > Diptera > Tephritidae > Zeugodacus > Zeugodacus cucurbitae. The sequence goes on from NC_071667.1 coordinate 42,647,020, forward strand.
AGAGCTAGATAATCGTTTTATTATTTTGAATTTGGCGTTACAACCAACTTTTATGAAGTTATTTTAAAACCTATTTTGGGCCCACTTCCCCAAAAAAATTACATCCGGATACGCCCTTTTCTTCCGGATATGCGATCCTTTGTACGAAATTTTATGTATGACTTAGTTATGGAACTTTATGTGTTTTCGGTTTTCCCCATTTTGTGGGCGTGATTTCGTCCATTATCAATACCAACCTCCTCAGGTGCTAAGGAATATGTGTTCCAAGTTTCATTTCGATATCTCAATTTTTACTCAAGATATCACTTGCACGGACAGACGGACGTACAGACACCCGGATCTCTACTCCACTCGACATGCTGATCATTTATATATATATACAACCCCATATCTAACTCTTTTATTTCTGTGTGACACAAACAACCGTTATGTGAACAAAACTATAATACTCTGTGCAATATGTTGCTAGAGTATAAAAAACATCAAAAATTTTGTACATTTCTCTTCACATGTTTTTTGTTGTATTTCCGCACTCATTATTACATCTTCAAGTTTTTGGCATTATGTGTTAGTTCGTGGAAGTAAAAATTATATCATAAAGAAATATATAAAGACACGAATTGGGATTTTTTAGTGACACCGCCCACTTTTGGGTGAAATTATATATAGCAGCAACTTTTTATCGAAAACATCGATCAGATCTTAAAAAAATATGTTTTCCTTAATGATAACGCTTGATGCAAATTAAGTGATATTTCGATTGTGATTATGACATTCGTTAGTAAAACTTATGGCTATTTGTATGCACATTTGCAACTTTTGAAACGTGTAAACTTGTTATATTTTTAAATTGTGGAATATGTCGATGTTCATTTCTATAAAATCATTTATTTTTCTTTATTACTGTTAATTTCTTTTATCTTTGGACAAATACAAATAGATTAAATTCCTTAAAGGTGCACCTTAATAACATTGTAAGCCGTACTTAATGGATAGGTGAAGTAAATGTGAATATATACGTACATATGTATGTAATATTTCGGGAACAAATATCATTTAACGTTCATTGGTTTTTCAGGTATTTATTCATCAGACAAGGACTTAAAGTGTAGCAATTTGTAGACAACCACAGAATCAGAAGTCTACATAGCTTTTAGTTACAAGCCTATTGCCAGTCTGTCGTCCCCTTACGCCTTGCGTTATTGCAGAGTCTGACGAAATTGCAGTAAATGCATTTTACGATACAACTATAAACATAAATTCGAGAGTACATAAGCCTCGCACTGTTCCGGTCAAAGTACATGAAGCACTTAAATATAATGGGTAATGTATACTCGTGTTTGCATACAGTGCATGCAGCAGTACTGTAGCAAAAACGATGAAAATAAAAATAGCTCCAACCTATTTGAAACCACATAGCAAAATTTTTGGAGTCATAAATTCTGGGTCAAAACGAGTCAAATCATGTCCAAAGCCAAATGCCAAACGGGCGACCTAGCATTCAAAGTCAAAAAGAGGCTGGACTATTGCAACATTCTGACCTGCACTCATCCCAGCAATTTTGCTGGTTTGCAAAATTGGCGGCAAGAATAGCGATGAGGTATGACAATCGTTATACACATTGCATACACAGTTATATGACCAAGCGAAATTCATTGCTATATCTATGTACTGGAAAAAAGTTATAATAGGTGCCACTGCAATGCAGTTAGGTTACGGTATATGTGTGGTTACAATAAATATCCAAAGTGATCCAGTTGGTCTAAGTGAGCTTTATTTAGTTAAGTAATTAGCGTTTAAGCTACATCGAAATTAGAAATTTCATATAATGTATCACACCAATAGATGATTTGGCTCAATAGTATTAATGATGGGACATTGCCTAAAACCTTTTGAATTCAGTCTGAATTTTTAAGTTAATCGTTTATATATTTGACCAATCAAGTTAACCGAATGACCTAATATAGAAAATTGTTACATACAAATAAATATAAAAATTAGATATAAAACAATTTAAAGGATTTCTTTTGCAATATCTTTTCTGCTAAGTCCGACTGTGTACATCGAGCACACTTTGCCACATACATATGAAAAGGCAGACTATTCGCAGAATACATTTTGATTTACTACATGTGCATAAATATATTCAGTGAGATGGAAATAATTTACGACGAAGCGTAACTCATTTAACACCGAAACTGTCAGAACTCTCGAAGCGCGTGCGGAGCATGTACAATTCTCCAGCCGTAAAATTATATTTTCAATTATGTAAATTTTATGTTCATGCTTCATGTGCATATGCATTCGTACAATTGTACTAAAATGGCGAAGTGCAATGCTTGTCGCGGTTATTGATTCAGTTATATTGCTCTTCGAAACGAAAATTTGCATGTAAACCCACTTGTGATCGAATTTCATTCAAAATATACTATTCATATGGATGAAAATGTATAATGTGTGTATGTATGTATGTCAAATAGACCTGAGGACACGTAAAATGTAATCCTCAAAACTTCCACGAATATCAGTGTAAACACTAGATTTCTTGGATGTAATTTCTGGCTGAATGGCTTCGTCAATAAGCAAAATATGCAATCCACACGTATTCCATGAGTCACCATTGCATCCCGAAAAAATTACGGCTTGGTGCGGTTTATGGGTTTATTTTTGTCCCGAATTGTATGTTATATGGACAATATGTGGTTCCAACAGGAACCACAAGCCACACAGCGAATGTCACAATCGATTTATTGAATACCAAGTTTGGTGAACGTGGCCGCCTCGGGCGTACGATTTGACGCCGTTAGACTATGGTTTATGCCATCAAGCCAGCGATGATTGATGAACTTGGTACGAATATCGAACGTGATATTGCAGCAATATCGGCCGATTTATGCTTGGAAACCGTCGCAAATTGGGTTCAGCGATTGGACTTCAGCAAGCATGCCCGTGGTGGCAATGCAATAAATAGATGGCATCGAATGTACTTTCACAGGAATAAAGAATTTCATTGATATCCCAAACCGTTTTTTGTTCTATTTAAAAACATTTTTAGCGCTCTCATTGAAAAACCCTTTATGTATATAAGTAAGCTAAAGTCAACGGTCTCGCGATCGTTGGCTGCAATATGACACCAGCCGCAGTTAGTGACTAAGTACTGGAACGGATGTCATTGCATAACCGACAAACACAGTACTTTTAATCGTATCCTTAGAGATTAGTTTATATTAGTTTTACGATTCAACTGATGCACAACTGAACAGATCGGGAATTAATATTCACTACTAAAAAGTCTTACTTAAATTATTTTTTTTGTTTAGAATCCGCTTAACAAGGAATAAAATTTAAAGTATAAAAAAACCTTCGGTAAAGGACTAATTTATATATTCACTGCTTCACTACTTAGGAATGATTGCCTTAAAAATTGTATTTGCTGCAATCGCGACAAGTAATAACACTTCACAACGCTCGGCTAGTATTTTTGAATTGAGGATACAGGGGGTCAAGGTGGGATCTTCAGAATTTAAGTATAGCATTTGTCATATACGTTACACTGGAAAAAAGACAATAGGACTCACTAGTAGGGATGGTCATTAAAAAAACATCGATGTAATATTCGATATGATTAGGGATGCAAACGATGTGTCGATGTTTTTGAAACATCGATGTTTTCGTCAAAAAGCATCGATTTTAGCCATCGATGTCTCGAATCTAAAATCGTCGATGCATCGATGTCACTTTCAACGATGTTTTATGTCGAGGTTTTATATAAAAATTTTACTTCACACCTTCACTCTTCTCACACCCTCTATTTGTATACGCTTTATTACATTGGAATTAGATTTTTGTAAAATACGGAGAATTCGTTAAGGGAATGTCCGCTTGGACAATACTGCAGTTACTTTTATGATTTTTTTATACAATTTAATTCTGGCGTAGGCTACTGCGTTAGATCAGAGATTCAAATTACTGCATTTTAAAGATGCTATGGCTAAAAGAAATACTTTCTTTTGTTTCATAAAAAATTCAAAGAATAGCGCTGATACAACAGAATCTTCGGATGAGTGTGAAACAGAATACTCGTTTGATATTTGGAACCAGAATAAACATTTGGTCCACCAAAAGGTGAAATTTGTCTACAATTACAGGGACGGAAGGTTGAAGAGAAATTGTATCTCGGCTGTTGCCCCTACCAATCAGATGCCAATAGAGTTTGGGTTGACATGAATACTGTGTTTCCGGAGTTGTATAAATAGGCTTATTAATATTCAGTAAACGACCGTTTTCTAAACCCAGGGCAACTATCACGCAGAAGTAAAATCAAAAAGAAATGACAATGAAAAAACTTTCCATGTCGTTGTTTTGAAATTCTGTTTTTTATTGAGAAAAAACTTTAACAGACATATAATGCTAAGTGAAATAAAATGTATCAACTTAAGTCGTACTACATTTCATTTATTTATGCTTCTGTTTCTTATTCCTTTGCTTTTCACACTAAATTTAAAATAAGTTAAAAAAGTTCAAAAATATATCGATGTTTCAATGTATCGATGTTTTAATGGCCGCTGTTTTTGATTTCGATGGGTTTTGAAGAAACATCGAACTATCGATGTTTCATTTCACGATGTTTGCATCCCTAGATATGATGCATCGAAATTTGACATCGATGTTACGCGATGCATCGAATAAAAACATCGATCCATCGAAAGTATAAAAAAATATATAAAACGTTTCTTTAAAAACTTAAAAACTGCAAATTAAGTTACATTTTTTTGCTAAATAAATTGGAGTGTAACAGTTTTGTACTAGCCTTCCAACTTGAGTGAGCAAATGTATAAGGATAGCTCGTCTAACATATCTAACAAATTATTTGTGTTTATCTTCCAATTTATTTGGACTAATTCAAGATGATCAGTCCAAATACTAAAGAATGGCATATTTTTGCAAAAGCTTTATCATATTAGTAGCATTAAAAGTAACAAATGCTGATATTTAGTTTCATTAATATCCCAATCTTCGCATGTCTTCAAAATTTGCTCGCTTGAACTAGTTCAAATATACCAATAGTTAAAGATTTGTGTTTCGACAATTTTTAATAACTTGCGTTTATCACTTTAAAGCAAGTTCCTAGCGAGACAAGCCCAACAAAAACATTGATGCATCGAAATTAACCGATTTAGCATATTAAAAAAAATCCATGTTTCGTACATCGGTGCATATCAGCCATTACTACTCACTAGCGTGTGACTTCTTTAAACTATTGCTGGAGCAAATAATACGAGCTGCTGAAAAGTAAACTCCTCTCTAGACGAACTAAAACCAAACTCTAAAAGTTGCTCATTATTTCTGTCCTGATTTATGGTGCTGCAGCGTGGACGATGTCGACATCCGATGAGACGGCACAAAGACTTTTCGAGAGTAAGGTTTTGCGGAAGATTTATGGTCGTTTGAACATTGGCTTCGGCGAATACCGCATTTGACGATGGGCTGTACGAGTTGTACGCCATATTGACATAGTCCAGCGAATAAAAAAACTGCGGCTACGCTATGTATTGTCCGAATGGATAAAAGCGCTCTAGGTTTGAAAGTATTCCATGCAGTACCCGCCGGGGGAAACAAAGGAAGAGGAAGACTTCCACTCCGTTGGAAGGATCAGGTGGAGAGCGACCTAGTTTTACTTGACTTTTCGTGGACATTGCTCATACATTTACTTTACATAATATAAGTAAGCTTGATTTCTGATTCTTGATTTTCTGGTAGTTCACTTTTTTACTAATAGTTCACTTTTTTTTACAGAAAGAAGTCGATTTTGGTAAAAATAAATAATCCAGTATAGTACAAATGGATCAACTACCGGCGCCTAAAAGAGTTGGTAACAGTGATATAGTCTACCAGAGGGGCATTTTTTTAGTTAATAAAAATAAATATGGAAATATCTCTGTTTCAGTTATATGCTAGTTTCTTTATTTGAAATGATTTGGAAATCTAATCAACAAAAAATATGTTAGAAAATTTAAATAAAAACCAAAAGTAAATCGTACTTTTTATACTCTCAACATGTTGAAAGAGGAGCCATGAATAGTTATAATCCGATATCGCAAATTTTTAAATGAGCGAAGTGTTACTCAAATGCAGTAATCGTGTAAAGTTTGGTTTTTGATGAATATATTTTAAAGAGCACGAATCAAATGGAATTCAAAATTGTGTTATATGTATGAGAAGTAGGCATGATTGTGAACCGATTTCGTCCATTTTCAACCCGTAACATCAGAGTGTCAAGAAAATATTTTGTAACAAATTATGAAATTGGTCAAGCAGTTCCTGAGATATGGTTTTTGACCCAAAAAGTTGCGACGCCACTCCCTTTCTGCGCCCCTTTCTAGTGTTATCCTTAGCACCTAGTGTTATCCTCACCTTTATAGCTTTATTTAAGGCTTAGTTACATCACTTTATAACTTTTCGGTAATCGCCATTTTGTGTACCAAATTTCATTAAAATATCTCAACATTTACTTAATTTATCGCTTGCAAGGACGATTAAACAGGCAGACAAATGGACGAACGGACGGGTTTCAGCTCCACTTATCATTCTGACCATTTTGGTAGATATATCCCTATATCTAACTCGTTTAGTTTTATACTTTGTTCAGACCGACATTGAAAACATGTTTTCGTAGAAAAATTGGGTTTCGTTCTAAAACTTGTGTTTTCATCCAAGCAAAATCTGTCAAACGAAATCACAATGAAAACCAGTCCTCGCTGAAAACTACTTGAAAACTTACATTCCACTCATTATAATCGGTGCCTGCTCTAGTTTAGTCGATATTATTGGAAGACAGCTCTAAATTGTCATTTGATATTGTAAACAAATTCCACTACATTTTCAAAATAATGGAGAAACAGAAATAAAAACAAGTAAGGAAGGGTTAAGTTCGGGTGTAACCGAACATTTTATACTCTCGCAATTTATTTATTTAACTTTATTTATATTAATAATACACAAATACTCACATGTTCGTCATATATAGTGCATAAAGTCCATTGAAAGTTGGAAACCATAATATTAGGTTAGAAGCACCGAGGCCCTCATGTTCGATATATGGGGCCTTAAAAATCCATGGTCCGATTTCGGCGATTTTTAGAATGGGGCTGCCACACTATAAACATAGTATTTGTGCAAAGTTCTGCACCGATATCTTCACTAGTGCTTACTTTATATATTGTAAAGTAAATGATTTAGATCGTCTTCAAAGTTCTGGTATATAGGAAGTAGGCGTGGTTGTGAAGCGATTGGGCCTATTTTCACAACATATCATTGTGATGTAAGGAAACTAACTATTACAAATCAAGTTTCATTGAAATCGGTGAAGTAGCTCCTGAGATATGGTTTTTGACATATAAGTGGGCGACGCCACGCCCATTTTTCATTTAGACGTTGCGAGAGAATAAAAATGCTCAAATGTATACAAACAAATAAATTTGTGAATTGTCAATGAAAATGCATCGAAAACACAGAATGCTGGTCAGAACGACTTTGGTTCCACAATTCACAAATTGTGTTTTCAAGATGTTTTCAATGTCGGACCAAATGTAGTATTGGTACACAAACAACCGTTATGTGAATAAAAATAGTTAATATTAGCCGTAATGATACAACATCAAAAATCAGATGTCATGTGAACATGTGACATTGTTTTCACTGACTTATTTAAAGATTCTTAATATGCAGACACGAATACTAATTCAAGTTTTTCAAAAGTTTCTTTGGATATTTCGTTTTATTTGCTATGTTAAGTTACGGTTAATATGGCTACTTCATTTTTAGAGGAGTAGTCTCATCTAATAATCACCGCCGCATGCACATATGTATGATACATAGGGCATTGTTTTCTCTACAACTAGGTCTAATAGTATAGTTCATAATTGGGTAATTATCTCGTTCCTATCATTTAATGAGTCATTAACATTTTATAATTAATACTAAGCACGCAATTTACAAATAAAAACAAACACGATTCTGCACGTCTCCTTTGCAGCTGCTAACACTTGTGATTCATGCTCATTTAATGACGGAAAGTGGTTGCCCAATTTGCATGAAAATGGTCAAAACGTCAAAATATAACCATACTCTAGTAAATGTGTGCGTGTACTTATGAACCTAGCACGGTGAATAATTAAAATGCATTTGTCGTAATGCTCATGGCTTGGGAGCCGTGCTTGGGATATTCTGGATGTGTGAGTGTTTTAGCAATTAGTTAACCATTTTGACCATTAACTTTATTGCTGTTATTATTGAGCATTACATATACATTGAAAGTTCAGTTTGTCGATCGCCTCAACTATGTAGTACTAACTTTCGAGGGTATTTCGATCACTTTTGCAGAAGTAATGTGCTCCCCTCACTATTACCCGTTGAATTGAAAGTATTAGGATTTAGAAAATATGGTTGAAAAAATGTATTTGAAATACCTGAAAATTACATATAACTAATAAGTAACAAAAGCCTTTAGTAACTTACGAGTGTAACCGAACAATTTATACTCTCAGTCATTATCTTTGCATTATTTTCTATTGTTTTGAGTTTTGTTACAGCGTTTCAAGTGGATAAACTAAATAAAATATTTGAAAATTTCTAATTAAATTGAATTTCTAATTGAAACGAGGAACATTGTTTTTTGTTGAAAAACATTTTTGTCTAACAGAAACAAAGTTTTCCTTCATAAAAAAGAGGTACTGTAGGGGCTTAGCCTCTTGTACACTATTTCGTGCAAATATTTCTGAAGTCATGTGTACTGTGTGTGTTAATAATGCTGCCAACACACAGCGAGAAATTGTGTAAAAATTTTCCTCGCAAATATGAAATTTAACTTTCTAGAAATGTGTATACAATATTTTACAGCAATTTACAAAACATCACCGAATTCGATGACTACACCTCTACCTCTGTAAGACATCAAAGAATTCTGTTTAAGGCGACTGTATTGGAAATTTTGTCAAGATATATATGTATACCAAATTAAGGCACATCTAAATCAAATTCTCAATAGAGGGTTAAGGAGCGGCACCTCAATGAAATTAAGTTTCTAAAGTATATAATACTCTTATAACTATATTTGGGTCTGAGTTGTATCACTTTATTGCATTTCAGTTAACGGAATTATATGGGTGTCGGAATGCATTGCAATGGTTCTATTTTACCCATCAGAGTATCAAATAACATGTGTACCAAGTTACAGAACGGTACCTTAGTTTTTACTCAAGTTAGTAAGTTGTTGACCACAGTGGGAATTCCTCATCAAAAACATATGTACATATAAATATGTATTATTTATTATCCATTTTTAAGTTCCCTACTTTTATAAAGAAAAACACACAGAAAATTCAAATTTAATGGGGAATGTTTATTACATTCGAAAGAACATTCTTTGACATTTATTTTTTAAAGATTATCTCGCGGCTACGTCTCAGATGGTCCATCCATTGAGTCCAATTTTCGATGCCTCGTTCGAGTAGTTCAAGGTCTGAATAGAAGCGGGATTATTCGCATAGACTTTAGGCTTTACATATCCTCACAGGAAAAAGTCTAACGGTGTGATCACACGATCTTGGTGGCCAATCGACCGCCCCAAAACGTGGAATTATCTGCTCACGGAAGTGTTCTCTCAATAAATCCATTGATTGATGCGATGTGTGGGAATGGGGCGTCTTGTTCAAACCCAATGTCGCCGAGATCACGAGCTTCAATTTCAGGCATCAAATAGTCTGTTATCATGGCGCTATATCGGTCCCCATTGACGGTTACCTTCTTACCGGCATCATTTTTGAAAAAAATTTGGTGATGATTTCATCGGCCCACAAACCATACCAAATTGTTGTTCTTTCTGGATAAAATAGCTGCATTCGGGACGAAGAGCAACCTGAAGAGATTCAAGACTCTTGGTATTGCAGAAATTTGCTTGTTTACATACCCATTGAGTCAGTGTTTCCATGATGAAATACCAAACAATACTGCACAAAAATAACATTACAGCTTGACAATACTCACGCGTGATCTTCAAAAAAAAGGATTGAAAAAAGTGCCTCTACCTGGATCACCCGAAAGGAATAAATCCTGATAAGCATGTGTGGAATGTGGATTTCTACCTGACCCAAATATTAAGTAGTCACGGGTGCTTTAGAACTTACCTATACAAATTTCGTCATGACGTTAGTCCGTATTGTCCGGTGTGTGCAGAGTCTGTTCAAGACCCTATTGCCCTCGATTTTTAAATATAGGGGAAAAGTTGAAAACAACCATGGTTGGTAGCTTGACGGTGGAAAATTTGACTGCAATTATGTGTCAGTCCTCCGATAATTGGAAAGCGGTTAGCGAAGCGGCAGCCATAATAATGACGGAACTGAGACATCTACAACAGGCCAGCCTGCGCTATAGAGGAGACTTAAAATGTCTTAACACTCCCATGAAGTAATACTTAACCGGTGGTTCCGTAGGAGTGTTTTGAATTGGGAGTAGGTTAGGATAAGCAGAATAAAGTTCCGCACTTCAGCTTTGGATGTTTTCCCCCACTACAAAAATATCTCAATTATAGTTTCTCTTGCTCTCCAATGACGTTTGGTAATATACATCTTCAGACAAAGTTTATCTAACACAACCGTCGGGAGAATAAGCATATTATAGCGATTTACGGTTCGCCAAGCGTTGGAGAGTAGTCAATCGAACAAACTACACGTATACCATATTTTTAAATAAAGGGGCAGTTTTTGCTAACATGTCCTCCGACGCATGCGCAATAGTGTGCAAAACAAAACTTGGTAGCATCGAATTCAAGCCAAGAACTTGTTGTAGCTTTTACATACGAGATAGCGAGCAGAGAAATGGCGAATCGAAGATCGATATAAGCTATATCAGAATTATATCAGAGAATTTCACGTTCTATTCTACAAGAGTGTACAGCTCCTGGCGTACGCCGATGATATTGATATCATCGGAAGCAACAACCGCGCCGTTTGTTCTGCTTTTTCCCGCATGGATAAGGAGGCGAAGCGAATGGGTCTGGAGGTGAATGAGGACAAGACGAAATATCTCCTGTCATCAAGCAAACAGTCGGCGCATTCGCGTCTTGGCTCCCACGTCACTGTTGACAGTCATAACTTCGAGGTCGTAGATAATTTCGTATACCTGGGAACCAGCATCAACAACACGAACAATGTCAGCCTCGAAATCCAGCGCAGAATAACTCTTGCCAACAGGTGCTACTTTGGACTGAGTAGGCAATTGAACAGTAAAGTCCTCTCTCGACGAACCAAAATCAAGCTCTACAAGTCGCATATCATTCCCGTCCTGCTCTACGGTGCAGAAGCTTGGACGATGTCAACATCAGATGAGACGACACTAGGAGTTTTCGAGAGGAAAATTTTGCGCAAGATTTATGGTCCTCAGAACATTGGCAACGGCGAATACCGCAGACGATGGAACGATGAGCTGTACGAGTTATACGACGACATTGACATAGTTCAGCGAATAAAAAGACAGCGGCTACGCTGGCTAGGTCATGTTGTCCGAATGGACGAAAACACTCCAGCACTGAAAGTGTTCGATGCAGTACCCGCCGGAGGAAGCCGAGGAAGGGGAAGGCCTCCACTCCGTTGGAGGGACCAGGTGGAGAGCGACCTGGTTAAACTTGGGATCTCCAACTGGCGCCGAACTGCGAAGGAGAGAGAGAGGTGGCGCACTATCGTCGATTCGGCTATAACCGGCTAAACGGTTGCAACGCCAATCACATACATACATTATTAGAGATGCTGCAGCCCACATAAGACACACGTTGTTATTTAAAAGATCATCATAATTTTCTGGGAATGATTAACTCTAATCTCGCAGTGCCATTTGCAATCGCACTTTCTATTGGCATCAGCTTGTAATTATTGTATAAAAAACGAAAGTTGTCCAAACCCTTGATATGCCCTGCGGTACTCACAAAGCTATGTACTGACTATGTGTGTATTTATGTACCTACTTGGCACAATATACCACAATTCCGGCAATATACTGACCAGCTCTTGCAAAATAAGCGTTCCACGCTTACACCGTCACGTCGTAACTTCAAATTTTCTTCCGCCCACAGCTCCTTCTGAACACACAATTTATTAATCTAAAATCTTGGCCTGTAAATCGTGTCGCCGACGTAGATTTGTACAGCACGGGCGGCATAACGAAAAGCTAGTTGCCCACTAAATATTTTCTTCCCTAAATACACCGTCGAAAATAGTTAAAAGCGAAAAGTTATAGTAAATATTTGGAGTTAATTCTTATAACATCAAAAACTTATTATTAATTATAAATAATATATACATGGCAATATAATACGGTACATATTCACTTTATGTTTAAAGAAATGGAAATCCAGTTAAATGAAACTGCTTATGGCACTAAAATACGATATTGCCATTAAAATATTATAATATAATATCTTCACTAAATATTTTTTATTAAATATGTTAAGTAATAATTCTTAAGAATATAAATTAAATTGTTTAAGAAAACTGAGAAAACCAAGTGTGTCTTGTTTCGTAAACAACGTTAGTTCACTTCTCTAAATAATAGTTGTCAGGAAGTCTTACTCTAAGTTTAGGCATAGAAGAAAGGTAAATTATATTTATAAGTGTAACGACTCACAAGTTTACTGGCAATAAAATGAAAGTAAGGCAAATGATCTTCTGCAAACTACTGACTGTGCTAACAAACGTATGAATGTGAAAATACTGTATTATATCTTGTTTGTCGTTAAAATATATTTTCCGTATACCTTTTTTTGACCTGTTTTGTTGTCGTTATCCTTAGCGCAATAACTTGTGTGCTTTAACATATGCATGTACATACATACATATCTCAGCGGTTTACGCAAGTTGATGTTGTTATTGTTACATGTAACAAGATTTAATTTCGCAAAAAGTCTCTGACATAAATTTATGGGAAATATAGCAACAGCGAACTGTATACATATATTGCGTTTTTGGTTGTATTTTCGTTCTCATGCGTTTCTTATTTGTGTGCTTTCAGATAAAGTGAGACCAAAACTGGATTTATCAGGCAATGAATAACAACACGTATGCACGCGCCATACTAACCAAAATACCAAAGCCAAAGAGCGGCTACATTCATTCGTATAGGCGTAAGTAAGTGCACGTGCAGTATATATGTTCAAAATTCGTATATTTTGATTCGGAATAGCACAATGTCATCCATTTCAAAACAAATACATTTGTTTTAAACAGTAATATTTTTCCAGATAAAATAATAAAATGTCTAATATATATGTACATACGAGTATATGTATATAACTCTAGACTCCATCCTTAAATTACTATACTTTGAATTAGTTTTATGAACTCAGCTTCTTATTGTCTCAACACTACATTGTTGTACAATATATATGAAAGTCTTTTATATATATGATGAGGTAGTAATATTTTCAACTTGTAAAGATCTCACTAATAATAAAAAAACAAAAGGTGAAAATTCCGTCTGATAAGAAACGGTGAAATTGTCAAAGCCCCAGCTCAAAAAAGCGTATTCCCCACCACACCGAGAAAAGTCTTCAAAATCAATTGAAATACAGTACCAAATTAATACGAATTAACTACGTAGAACAATACAAACCGCCAACTGAAATGTATTTAAAGGATTTGGAATATATTTTCTAATATTTTTTAGAAAATTTAAAATGATAAATATACCGCTGACACCATTAAGCTTAATCCTATAAGACGTTGGAAGTATATGCAAAAAATTCGTGTTCTGTCCAAATTCATAATCCAGCTGGAATATAGTATATTGCTGTTATAGTTTGGAAACGATAGAAATTTTTTTAAATATTGAGGTCATGTGTGACCCAGTCTGAATCTCTCAGACCTTGACATAGCAATATTTATTTATGACAGGTGAAAACTGCATGTAAGAAAACACTTAATGATAGAAAATTTCAATGGAGAAAGCAATTCTACTCATAGCACAGCTGTACGGTGTCCAAGGTGTCAGGAAAATTCTGCACCTTGCTAGTTACAATTAGGTCAACCGAATAAATCATAAAAATACAAATTGCTAAAAAAATAGTTATGAATCGAGGTCAGACATGCAAGGTTGTGGTTTTTGCAATATTTTTTGGCTTAAAGTATACGACAAACACCACCTGATGATGGACTACTATTTTTTAATTGCCTTGCGGCCGCCTCATAAGGACAATAGCTGTGTTACATTGATCGTGCAGCATGTTTAGTATGTTCGGCGTGCCTTAGCTTGTGTTTTGTTGTTGAGACAGCAACCAGAAAGGTAGCGACACGGCTTCTGCTCAATTAAGAGAATCAACAATTCTGTTCTGGTGTTTTTTAAACTGTGGCGGGCGACTGTTCAGTCCGCGATTTGCGTCTGATACCTGATGCCAGACTACAGGACATTTACACTCAGGCACAAAATACTTGACCTTGAAAGTAAATTTTGCTTCGTAGGTTAGAAACCATTTTTTAATACAGTTGAACAATGGCGATCCATGTGTATCTTCTTTTGCCTATATGACGGGAGTATGTTTTTTGGTGCTATTTTTTATTAATTTCGCAAAAAAACGTGAAAAAAATACTGAACATTGTGCATACGTTTGTTGCGCTGTTATGTGGCCTTTATATTATGCGTTGGGTATTTTTTTTAGAAAAATTTAATCTACGGCGACCCTTTCGATAACATATGGTTTTTTGCGATGAAGAAAAATGTATGTTGTGTTATGATGTTTGAAATATTTTGCTATAAAAGCATTTTGCTTCCAACACATGTGGCTGTTGTTTTGAAAACACTCAGTTGGAATTCTTCATCGCGATGACTTGGACGTAAACCGTGTAAGAGTTAATATATATATAGATATAGAATGTTTAATACGTTGTGAAAAAGTTGTGGCTATCTACGGGTCAAATCGTTTAACAGGCATATGTGTCAAACAGCGGAAATAATCATCAGACATGTTAGTACAAACACTTATAAAGAAAGGAAGTTAGCATACTGAAATCGGTAGATACAATATCGCGTTTCAACATAACAATAACGGTTATATTTTTTATGTTGAACAAAATCATTGTATTAACAACTGATCGTTATACAATTACTTGACTTTATTTTCATTCGGAGGACCAAATTAAAGGCACATTTTCCATTGAAAATTAATAATTAAAATAAACAAATCGTAAGATCAAATTAAACTTTGGTACAAAAATCTCAGAGGTTCGTGAAATGTTGATTCATTCAAAATGTTTACTAAAATTTATTTTCGCACCACCTTGTTAGAATTCTTATGTTTTCGTTCAGTCGCCCACTTTTGCCCATATAATTTAGTGAATTTTATCGGTCATAAAAATGCGCCATAAAAGGTCTACACCGCAACCGCAATACAACAACGAGCAACGCTTTAATAGACCGACACGTTGCTGAGATAATTTTTACGACGTGTAAATTTAAAACGTTGTCTAACAACTCGTTCAACACTTTCGGGACCACTGGAGGCGCTAGACCACCATTGAAAATCAACCACCAACATCACCGATGTTATTGCAAGTGCTGCTGCAGGACTCATACCATATAACAATGAAAGATGGGCGATTTTCCATGGCTTGCAGTCCCGTGCCATCCCACGAAACGACTACTCCCGGTGGCGTCAGCGACTGACGTCGTAAAAATCGCCTTTTACTACTTAAGTGAGCAGTAAAAGTGCACATAAAAAAAACATGCGCCTCCCTCACGCTAATCCATACCTTTATCATTCTTTGGCGGGCTGTATACGCTTCATGCACAAGTACTTTATATCAAATTCAGCAATTGAACTTTTGTCTATTTAGTTGCACTTTTCTTAGCAGAGGTTCGATGTTGGTATACGAGAAGTTGGGGTCGACAGCAGAGTTGTTGAGACATTTTTATACTCTCGCAACATGTTGCACAGAGTATAATGGTTTTGTTTTACAAACGGTTGTTTGAAAGTCCTAAATCTAAACGAGTTAGATATATGGTTTTTCTGATTATACGCCATAACCCAAATTAATGAAATCGGATAATAACCACGCCCACCCCAAACAAGGGTTATGTTGAAAGCAATAAAAGTGCGTTAACTCACGAACAGAAACGTCGAAAACAAGAAATTTTATATAAATGATATGGCAGAGAAAGAAAATCAGAGAACTGCACTCAGATTGATATAAAAATGCAAAATGGGTGTGGCGTTGCCCATTTTTGGTAAAAAAAACGCATATCAAGAACTCTCGACCGATTTCAATGAAATTTGGCAATAATATTTTATTATGCCGAAATTTTATGAAATCGGGTCATAACTTCCCCTAGCTCCCACATACCTAATGTTAGTGTTTTCAAACATCCGGTGGACTTTATACCATATATATCAGTATATACGCGAGATTAAGTGAGTATTAACTCTAATGTAGCTTGGTGGTGAGTATTAGTAAAAGCGGTCCAAGAATTATCTCAACCTCATATATTATACATATATATGGATTCTTGTTATTCTGGTGGGAATTATGTCTAATATCAAATTGTGTGTTCTCATAAATTGCGAGAGTATAAAATGTTCGGTTGTACCCGAACTTAGCCCTTCCTTTCTCGTTTGTTTTGGTTTTAATCAGGTGAAAAATGGTATTGCGGCTTTAGCTAACACATTTATATTTAATGTTTATTGTTATGCTGTGTTCCCTTTGCAGTTGTTTGCTAATAATTTCGTTTGCCCCAGCAGTCTCCACGTGGTATTGGACGTTTGGTATTTGGTGCACATAGAATCCACAGCAAAATCTATTTACACAGCTAAGTGTGAGACTAGTAAATTAGTAGCGCCATTTGAACTACATATTGTACTTTGATCATCTGAGTTATTGAACTTTCCTTAATGACTTGTAATGTTCATCAAAATGTGGTGTCGATATTCAACTAGATTATATATTCTGAAATATTACATAAACAAAACGTATTAATTCTTTGTGTATATTGAAGTATGTTTATACTCGTTGAGTAAGTTCTGACTGAACTAAGTAGCAGCCGAAGAACTATCTTCTGAAAAATTTACCAATAATCTATACTTCTATACTAATATTATAAAGAGGAAAAGTTTGATTTTTGTTTGTCTCGAATAGGCTCCGAAACTACTGAACCGATTTGAAAAATTCTTTCACCGTTGGAAAGCTATACTATTCCTGAGTGACATAGGCTATATTTAGTTTAAAAAAATAGGGTTCCTTACCAAAACTCCGATAATGTAACAAAAAATACCAAAAAACTTATTTTAATCGCGAATGATGCGAAAACGATTGAAGATATAACAACGTGATGTACTACAATTTTGTAGAACTTATCATCTACAAAAAACGTCCGACATCATATCTCTAACTATTATAGTTTTGTCACAATAAGCGATTTTATATCAAAAAAAAAATTAAAATATCACTACTTGAAAAGGCTCTTTATTTATACCTTAGTATTAATCCTTATCGAAATAAATGATTTATTATTTAAGATCCTTAAAACCTTTATATAACTTTTTGAATTATTAGATTCTGACATTCCATTCAAAAGATATCACGAGTTAAAAATTTTGAAAAAAATCCGCTCCGCTATGCGTTGTAGAGTTGTAGGCGTCACTCGGGCACGGAGGTACGGGAGGGGGATTAAGATCACTCGCGCGGTCGGATCCTTACTGAATGGTCGTATGCGGAATTAAAAAAATTGTCGCTTGATAATACATAATATAATATAAAAATGAATTGCTGTTCGTTTGTGCCGCAAAAAAACGAGAACGGCCAAACCGATCTGGCTAATTTTAGTCTTGAAATATTCGTGGAAGGCCAGAAAAATATTAGAAATTGAGTAAATATGAAAAAATTGCGAGGAAGATAATAATAAGAGAATTTTATTCGAGTTGACAAGAAAAATATAAAAAGAGAAAACAAAAAAAATAATATTTTGAAGGTTATCATTGTTGCTTTGTTAAAATATTTTTGTTATAGTTCAATTATATAAGGTTGTGTCGATAGCCCAAAACAATTTGTAACAAATAAGGAAAGGCTAAGTTCGGTTCCAACCGAACATTTTATACTCTCGCAATTTATTGATGTAATTTTATTAAGATAACACACAATTTGACCTATATATTCGATATAAAGTCAATATTCAAGAAGTCGCTGGAGGTACTGCACAGGACTTTAAAAGATCTTGATTGTCGATGAACGTTTTTGGTGGAGCCAGGATTCTGTTAGCAGGTGATTTACGCCAGACTCTTCAATTATTTCTGGATCAACTGTTACTGACGGGCTAATCGCATGCCTAAAATCATTTAATTTGTGGCGACACATAAAGAATCGCCAATTAACAACTAACATATGAGTGTTTTTGCAACAATATCAAATTGCGATTGTTGAAGTAGTTGGCAGTGGACACCTCGATGGATTGATAACATTTCCAACAGATTTCTGTCACTTCATTGACTCGAAAGAGAAGTTTTCCTGACATCAAACCTCAATATGATAACCATAAATGACTGATTGAATGACCTATATTGGTGGTAAAAAAAAGATATCGATGATCTTAATCCGACAATTTAGAATTTCGGTCCAAGAGAGTTGACACAGCTACAAACCAGGATAACGTAGTAAATTATCCCAAACTATTTAAAATTAACTGTACTTTGCAATTAAAAGTAGTGTGAGTTGTAATCATGCTGCGTAACATAAATCAACCTCGAGTAATCAATATCGTCGCCGAAGCCAAGATTGGACCAACTTAATTTAATGTATGTATACCTTAGCCACAAAAACGTGTGGCCGGGTCTGCTAGTTGTTATATAATTAGTTATGACAAATTAGTCATGAAATGGTTTGATTACATCGACTTCAGTGATAATTCCTAATGTATTCTTTACCAATTACTGTAGATCAGAAACATGTTGGTTATTTTAGGTTAACTATCTTATTGGAGAGAGTCAGTTCGTTTTTTTGAAACAAAGTTCAAAGTACAGTAGGAGAAATATGCTATACTGTATAAAAAGTGAAGTGTATTTCTAATCTAAATTTCTTTATTAAAGTAGTATGTCTTTAAAGCATGCAGGTGTCAAGGTGCTCATAAGCGAATATAAGAATGTAATACTTGTGTTTACATCCAAACACTCGTAAATGGGGGATTTATTTGCTTTTAATCGTTTATTTTGGTCTGAAGTGAAAATGTCGTAAACGTAATTGTTATGAATTGCTGGGAGTCAAAAGAACATAAAATCAACATAAAAACTGAAATAACGTACATTTTTATGGCAGTATAATAGCGATTTCGAAGATGGGTGCTTCTGGCGGCACGCCGGAATACCAGCGCCAGTATTTGTCAATCACTTGAAAAATCTGAACCTTTTTTATTTCCTGTCTTGTCTCAATGGTGGGTTTATTGAAAATTTATGGCTTTGGTGGCATTTTAACAGATCATGAGCGAAACATGAACTAGTGCTCTGATAATCTGGCATATAAACATAATTAAATTCAAGCACTTAGAAAGCAATAAACTTGTGGGCAAATATAAATTCGCTACTTGTGCGTAATACATTAGGAGGAGGAGGCTCTCTTATTTTTACGATATGTGTAATGTCTTGCCATAACAATTCGTAGCTAACAGGATAGAATTTGCACAGTTTGCAGTTTAGGCAAATAAAAAATAGCATCCAATAACATATCAATGATAGGTTGTCAGTTGGTAATTGTGTCACCGAAGATTTTAAGCTCTCCAAATTTGTAAGAATCGAAGTCGGACTAGTAATATGTGTCCAAAATCCGGTACTCTCCTGTTTATAAGAATCATAGACGACGAAATATTATAGATTGTGCCCAATTTTAAATAAAACACGCAAGAAATTATTAAGTTTGAGAGCAGTCAGCATTTTAGAAGATTTTCATAAACATTTGTTATCACACATTTTGGTATATGGGGTCAGATATAATTCACGATCCGATTTTATTCACTTTCGATACTGAATCATGATATATCCAAGATAAAACATTCACTGTATTATCCATACGGTTCCATTTAACCCTTTATTTGGCCGTGTAACAGTATGGTACAAACCGTATTATTGACTCATTTTCTGTATTACGGTTAATATAATTCCAATTGGATATTTTTACTGTTCTTCGTATAATGCACATGCGGTATAGTGAAATTCAAAATTTTGCTTTACAAAATTAACTGAGCGGGGTGAAATTTAGTGAGAAGTGGTAAAATTTACTTATTGAAAAAGGTTTATTGCGATTAATCGAATATATTTTTTCCTTTTAGAAGTGTTTAGTTTATATTTAGTGTATTTTTAACACGTGAGCTTTTTATACTCTCGCAACAAAACTTGCTAAGAGAGTAATATAGTTTTGTCCACATAACGGTTGTTTGTAAGTCCTAAAACTAAACGAGTTAGATATAAGGTTATATATACCAAAGTGATCAGGGTGACGAGTAAAGTCCAAATCCGGATGTCTGTCTGCCCGTCCGTCCGGGCAAGCTGTAACTTGAGTAAAAATTGAGATATCTTAATGAAACTTGGAACACGTGTTCCTTAGCACCATAAGAAGGTTAAGTTCGAAGATGGGCGGATTCGGACCACTGCCACGCCCACAAAATAACAATAACCAAAAACACATAAAGAGCTATAACTAAGCCATAAATAAAGTTATGAAAATAAAATTTGGAACATAGGATCGCATTAGGGAGATGCACAATTGAATGTAAGTTTTTTGGAAAAGTGGGCGTGACCCCGCCCCCAAATAGGTTTTTTGTATATATCTTGCAAACCAATAAAGCTATATAAACCAAACTTTCTGCAGTCCTTTCTTTTAGCCGTTTCCTTATACAGTCCAAAAATGAAAAAAATCGGATAATAACCACGCCCACCTCCCATATAAAGGTTAGGTTGAAAATGACTAAAAGTGCGTTAACTCACTAACGAGAAACGTCAGAAACACCAAATTTTACATAAGAAATGGCAGAAGTTGCACTGAGTTTTTTTTACAAAATGGAAAATGGGCGTGGAGTCGCCCACTTATGAGTCAAAAACCATATCTCAAGAACTACTCAACAGATTTCAATGAAATTCGGTATATAATATTTTCTTGACACCCTGATGACACTGGTGGAATATGGGCGAAATCGGTTTACAACTACGCCTACTTCCCATATAACTCAATTTTGAATCCTTCTGATTCGTTCACTTTATATTGTATACATAAGGAACCGATAAAGACAGCGAAATAAAACTTTACACAAATACTGTATTTGAGCTGAGACATCACTTGTGGAAAAATTGTCAAAATCGAACCTTGACTTTTCAAGGCCCCTGATATCAAACATGAAGAACTCAGTGCCTAAGGGTAATTTTTCACCGAAAATATAGGTAGATCTCTAAATAAATTGAGAGAGTACAAAATGTTCGGTTGCACCCGAACTTAGCCTTTCCTTACTTGTTAATTTTATTTTTCTTCGCTCTTTGGGCAATGTAAGATTTATGTAGCAAAGGATATTTTTTGGAATAAAGTTTAGTAGATTTGACCCTTTATATAGAATGTATTTGTGTAAGATAGGCGCTTTAATATTAGCAGTTTGTGAGAAATGTACATCAGGCCTATTAGGGCTCTATTTTCAAGTTTTTAAGCAAACATCCTGCACTCTTTTTTTACAGTTGTTCGATATCATGGCAATATCCTCACACACCAAAGAATACGACTAGCCCATTGCATTAAGATATTGACAGTTTTAAACAACTTATCGCTTACTTGTACATACGAACATATGCACTGAAGAACAGAGAAACATCCGCAACCTGAAGTTACAAGTTTTAATCTTCATCCTGGTAATTTGAATATATTAGGGTTTTTTAAACAACCTTTAGGCGCACAAAATTATTATATTGTATGATAGGTAACATGTTGTGGGAGAATAAAAAATGTTCGATATTAAATCAATATTCGATCTATATAGAGTTAGATAAATAAAAATTTTCAGTATGTCAAGACGAATCGATTTCTCATCGTCTGTTTATCCACATATCTGTTCATTCAATTACTTTAGGAAAACGTTAGATGAGTTAATAAACTTGCACAAGCTTCTTTTATTTGATACCAACACTTAAGAGAAATCTGATTACTCTATACATACATATTTTCCTATGGCTGGCATTACCTAAATGTATTGTAAATTGGAAATACCTTACTGAAATAATATTATTTTATACTCTCGCAACATAATGCACAGAGAATAAGAGTTTTGTTCACATAAAAGTTCTTTGTAACACCTAGAACTATAGTTATATATATAACAAGTAAGGGAAGGCTAAGTTCGGGTGCAAGCGTACATTTTATACTCTCGCAATTTATTGAAAAAATTTAACCAATACATATATGTATGCGAATAAAGCTCACCGTATTTTTGAAAAACCTATAATTAGGTATATGGGAGCTAGGAGAAGATACTTTTGAAAAACCTACAATGAGGTATATGGAAATGTTATGACCCGATTTTAATAATTTTTGAAACAAAGACACACTATTAGAATAAAACAATTTCCTCTGAATTAAATTGAGATATCTGATAGATTTACCCATATTTTCGGTAAAAATTTATCCTTAGGCGCTGAGTTCAACATGTTCGATATCTGGGGCCTTGAAAAGTTATTGTCCGTTTTCGACAATTTTTTCACAAGTGAAGCCAGAGTTGATATGCACTAATTGTGTAAAGTTTTAATCCGCTATCTTCATTGGTTCCTTATGTTTACATTATAAAGTGAAGGAATAAGATGGATTTCAAAATTGAGTTATAAGGAAAGTAGTAGTGGTTTTGAACCGATTTCGCCAATTTTTTGTCCGTGTTATCAGGGTGTCAAGAAAATATTATATACCGAATTTCATTCGTATCGGTCGAGTAGTTCCTACGATATGGTTTTTGACCCATAATTGGGCGATGCCACACCCATTTTCATTTTGTAAAAAAATCTGAGTACAGCTCCCTCCTGCTATTTCTTCTGCAAAATTTAGTCTTTCTGACGTTTTTCGTTAGTTAGTTAACCCACTTTTAGTAATTTTCAACCTAACCTTTGTATGGGAGGTGGGCGTGGTTATTATCCGATTTCCGTGGTTATTTTCCGGTTTATACAGCTTTATTAGTTTGCGAGTTAAATACAAATAACCGATTTGTGGGCGGGGCCACGCCCACTTCCCCACAAAAATTACATCCAAATATGCCCCCTCCTAGTGCGATCCTTTATTCCAAATTTTACTTTTATATCTTCATTTATGGCTTAGTTATGACACTTTATGTGTTTTTGGTTTTCGCCATTTTGTGGGCGTGGCAATGGTCCGATTCTGCCCATTTTCGAACTTGATCTTCTTATGGTGCCAAGGAATATTTGCGCCAAGTTTCGTCAAGATATCTTAATTTTTACTCAAGTTACAGCTTGCACAGACGGACAGACGGACAGACGGACAGACGGACGGACGGACAGACATCCGGATTTCAAATCTACTCGTCACCCTGATGACTTTGGTATATATGACTCTATATCTAACTCTTTTAGTTTTAGGTGTTACAAACAACCGTTATGTGAACAAAACTATAATACTCTCTTTAGCAACTTTTGTTGCGAGAGTATAAAAATTATTAGGATGACGAAAAGAGTTGAAATTCGATTGTTTCACTGCCCGTTCGTATGTAAACAAGGGTAGCTGTTGCAAATGAGCGAAATCCCACTATTGCCACGCCCACAAAATGGTGTTAACCGCAAAACTATAAAGTTATGTAACTAAGCCTTACATAATGCTATAAAATTTGAATATTGGGTACAGAGGATCCCTATTAGGAGAGACTTATTTGAATAAAATTATTTGTTGAAAGTTGTTGTTACCGATATCTTTCCGATATTAATTTATCGTAAAAATCGAAGGCTACTCCTGAAACAAATCATTGTAGTAATAAAGTTTTTAGCAGAACGAGGTCTTGCGTTTCGGGTAGTAATGAAGCGTTGGTTCCACGTTTACACGATTACAAATACTACTCAGTTTCATTGGATTTTGGACCAGATGTATCGCATCTAGACCAACTGACTCTGGTAGTGCACTCTGTTCTACCATCTGGACGAGTGGAAAGATTCATTAAGTTCTTGTACAAGGAAGGTCATACTGCTGAACAACTCGCTCAAATTTAATAGATTTCTTAAGTGAATGTGACATTTCTATCAAAGATTGTCGTGGACAAAGCTATGATAATGCATACAACATGAGTAGGAAATACAAGCACGAATCAAAGCAATAAATAAGTACGCATAATATATTCCCTGTCTTGCACATTCTTTAAATTTGGCTACTAAGTGGAGTGTAGACCGCCGTACAAAGCATTACTTTTCTTCGATTTCGTTAAAAATCTCTATACATTTTTTTCGGTTTATACCTATCGATGGGGTGTTCCTACGAAAGCATTGAAAGATTCTACTTCAAAAATTCCGATTTTGGGAAGGTTATCGGACACTAGGTGGTCAGCTCGATTGATTGCTACGAAGGCTCTTTTATATTGTTTTATCACTGTTAAGTAAGTTTTGGAAGACATTTTCAATAACGTGAAACAAACAGCAGAGTGTCGTAATAAAGCATACGGACTAGTTTCAACAATGAATAAGTTGTAAATGTTGATAATTACAATTTCATGGAACAAAATTTTAAAACGTTTGCAAGCGTCTAGTGCTTTGCTGCAGTCGTCTGATCAAGACCTTAATATAGGATACGCCTTTATCAATCATTACATGATAACGTCCAAACAATGCGATTCACATTTTCAGATATTGAGTCAAAAGCCAAAGATTTGACCGGCTGTGAAGATTATCAGCTACAAACTTCAAGGCAAAGTAAGCGGAATACAAAGATCGACAATTTCACCGGCTCTTCTACACTCGACGACAGAAAGTTTGGTTTATATAGCTATTGCGAGATATGTACAAAAAACCTATTTGGGGGCGGGGCCACGCCCACTTCCCCAAAAAAATTACATCCAAATATGCCCCTTCATAGTGCGATGCTTCATACCAAATTTTATTTCCATAGCTTAATTTGTGTCTTAGTTATGGCACTTTATGTGTTTTCGGTTTTCTCCATTTTGTGGGCGTGGCAGTGGTCCGATTTTGCTAATTTTCGAAAGCAACCTTCCTATGGTAAGTTTCATCAAGATATCTTAATTTTTACTCAAGTTACAGCTTGCACAGACGGACGGACGGACGGACAGACAGACATTCGGATTTGAACTCCACTCTTCACCCTGATCACTTTGGTATATATAACCCTATATCTAACGCCTTTAGTTTTGGGTGTCACAAACAACCGTTATGTGAACAAAACTATAATACTCTCTTTATCATCTCACTTTGATGAATATAGTCTTTGATTTGCTTAAGGGAATCGATATTGAAAGTGTTATCTCTAAATTTTGTCCATATTAAATTCAGAAAAGTTTATTTGTTTTATTTAATAAGCTTAACTTGAGAACCTATAGTAAACCAAGGGCCGCTGGACAGTATTTGCTACAGGCGCCGCCCTGCCTTAATCTTTTCCTCTAATAATGTGCCACTGTGCCAAAAGTGGGTAAAATCGTGTCAAAATTTCCCCTAGCACCCATATACCTTGTATTAGGTTTTTGCGGTATTATAGAGAATTTCTTGACAACAATTTTATTTACCATCGAAAATTGATGGAATTTGACATTCAATATTACTCCAGAATCTATTGATCCAGAAATCATCAAACAACAGTTGGTGATTAATATGTAATTGTTGAATGAAATAATAACTTAAAATTGAGCATGAAAAGTTCATTTTTTTATTAAAAGGCAATTGCTTATGGTACGTACAGAATTCGAAGCAAGGCAATTTCTTAATATATACAATTGTAATAGGGAGCAGAAGTAAAGGGAATAGGGTGTGTCAAAGTGGCACTTATGCCTAAACGGTTTATACTCTGCCCAATGGCCTCAATTGGCTTTTATAGCAGTTAAGAGAGTGCATACCTGTAATTTACCCTCAAGCATTTTGAAGTTTCCTCATTTTTGTGTCTACGCAAATTGCATGATTCTCGATTTGGTGCTGCAAATTGAGCACTGCAAATTACTATGCTGCACAATGCAGTCCTTGTACACCTCACATCATCTTTCATGATTGCCTTTAAAATCTTATCAACTTCGGCGTCAACATATTAAATTGGCTGCATCATTTAGTGAACTGTTACGTAATGTGAATGGGCCGGCAGAGTGCTTAGACAAGCAACTACCGATTGCTGTTACGTGCATTAAAATCACAATTCATCTGAAATTATTTATTAATTGGCCTTGCCTATGGCTATTACTATGACCACTTACTATCCTTTACATTGTTAACATCTGTTCACAATTTACTTTTATTATAATCACTTTAAGCTTTAGTTAGTTTAATTCAGCTTTTTAATGTGACTTATTAACTACAGTTGGTTTCAGTCCATCTATCAAGAAATGATCTTCGCCTCACATTTTATGACATATGCTAGACAAGTCTGTCACCTACAATGTAATACGCTTTCTATTTTTTGAGCTGAATTTCAGGATTGATATGAATATATCTCATTTGAAACTAATAAAAAATATATAGAAATATATATAAAACGATCTGGATGATGAAACGACTTAAATTCCCGATTTCTCTCTGTGCATACAGGCGATAACTTGAGTGCACATTATACATCTTGATAGATCTTAGTAAAAATATTTCATAGAGCTTTGGAAAGATTGATATTGAAATTGCGTAAAAGAGCCCCATTTCCACGCTTGCAAGTACTAACGTTCACTATTTGAGGTATTTTGTTGTGAATAAGTGAGCAAGTTACTTTAGCTTGATCGAAACATTTCTTTCTAGTTTCTGATCTCCCCCAAAGGTTAAGTGAAAAAAGAGACAATAGGCGTGACACCGTTAGCTTCTGGTAAAAAACCATATCACAGGAACTACTCGACCAACTTCAATCATATTTGAACTGAAAATATCGGTAAATAAGAGACACATTTTAATGAAATCCAAAGAGCGTATTTTCTTGATAATACTGTGCCCTGGTGCTGAAAATAATAAAATCGGGACAACACTTTCTCTGGTTAGATTTTCAAATTTACTTTCTTTTTACGCTATATATCGATAAATATGTAATATATCTTAGTAAAATTAAATGAAGATATACTCTCGTTCGGTGGCGACAATGAATGAAATTGATATAAGATTGGCAGCAGCCCACATTCCATATAACTCCAATCCGCAAAATTTGCTTTTCTTTAGGTATTGGACAAAGGAAATTTCTTCGGGAGATTAAGTTATATGTAACAAGTAAGGAAAGGCTAAGTTCGGGTGTATGTAAAATGTATATGAGGGCTGAGGTAATTCCTGAACCGATTTCATTCATTTTCACCAGGATGTAGTGTACCTTCTATATCCAAGACTATACGCTCACTTAATTTTGCTAAGATATCTCACATATTAACCAATACATATACGCGGAATGAAGCCCACCGTATTTTTGGAAAACCTATAATTAGGTATATGGAGATGTTATGATCCGATTTTAATAATTTTTAGACAGAGACACACTATTAGAAGAAAACAATTTCCTCTGAATTACATTAAATTATCTGAGAGTTTTACCCGTATTTTAGGATAAAATTTATCCTTAGGCGCTGAGTTTAACATGTTCGATATCTGGGGCCTTGAAAAGTTATAGTCCGTTTTCGACATTTTTTTCACAACTGAAGCCAGAGATGATGTGTACTATTTGTGTAAAGTTTTATTCCGCTATCTTCATTGGTTCCTTATGTTTACATTATAAAGTGAAGGAATCAGATGGAATTCAAAATTGAGTTATAAGGAGAGTAGTCGTGGTTGTGAATCGCTTTTTATCCGTGCTATCAGGGTGTCAAGAAAATATTATATACCAAATTTCCTTCGAATTGGTCGAGTAGTTCCTGAGATATGGTTTTTGACCCATAAGTGGGCGATGCCACGCCCATTTTCAATTTTGTAAAAAAAACTGAGTGCAGCTCCCTTCTGCAATTTCTTCTGTAAAATTTAGTGTTTCTGACGTTTTTCGTTAGTGAGTTAACCCACGTTTAGTAATTTTCAACCTAACCTTTGTATGGGAGGTGGGCGTGGTTATGATCCGATTTCGAATATTTTCTTGGTGTGTGGTGGGGTACATAAGAGAACCGACAGCAGAAAGTTTGGTTTATATAGCTTTATTGGTTTACGAGTTAAATACAAATAACAGATTTGTGGGCGGGGTAAACATCCAAATATGCCCCTCCCTATTGCGATCCTTTATTCCAAATTTTACTTTTATAACTTCATTTATGGCATAGTTATGACACTTTATGTGTCCATTTTGTGGGCGTGACAATGGTCCGATTCCGCCCATTTTCGAAAGCAACCCTCTCACGGTCCCAACGAATATTTGTGCCAAGTTTCGTCAAGATATCTTAATTTTTACTCAAGTTACAGCTTGCGCAGATGGACAGACGGACAGACATTCAGATTTCAAATCTACTCGTCACCCTGATCACTTTGGTATATGTATATGACTCTATATCTAACTCTTTTAGTTTTAGGTGTTACAAACAACCGTTATGTGAACAAAACTATAATACTCTTTTAGCAACTTTTTTGCGAGAGTATAAAAAGTTAAAATCTTCGGTCATTTTTATATGTCAGATACTATAAGGCATCAAAATCAAACCTTCTAAAATATATAAATTAGAAAAAATCAGTTTCAAAAAATAATGGCCTGATTTGAAGAGCATTTAAAGTAAACATTTATGCAACAGATTGTTTCGACTTCTTACCTGATCTGATTCAGAGGTAATTTGATGTCTTATTTAGTAATTATAGAAAATTTGGTATAACTAAACAATTATATAAATACAGATACTAAAAGAAGTTATCTACTTTGACCTCTTGTAATATCTGTCATATAAGCTTGACCAAACATTGAAATTAAATTATTAATGGTAGAGCATATCTATTGTTTTGATTTCCTGGTATCTACATTCCGTAATTACTAATAACGTTTTTCAATAAGCCTTGTTTAGAAATAAGAAGCAACTATTTCGATTTTTTAAATAAAAGAAATTAATTAATAAAATTTCACGGAAATATGCGATTCTCTCTGTATAGAAGTTATCGCAATATAATTAAATGAGATATGCCATTAAATGACCAGTTTTGTTATTTATCATATGTTTTGTTATCAATTTATCATAATCAAACTATTAAGTGGAAACATAAATTTAAAAAATATATTTATATAAATATATATATTCACTAAAATCCCATCATTCGTTTTAAACTGACCTTTTACACCATTTGGATATATGTAATTACATGATAGAATTTATATATATTTGTATAAGTATTCAATACTCAGTTCTATTAAATAGCGAATTCTCAAAATATAATTACTATATAAGGGTTTGCATTTGATTTTTATCCCGCATTTGTTATTCCATTTGTTATCCAACACACTTTCCGGACTTTGTATCTTAACTAAATTATGGTTTGTTCATTATTAAGTTGTTGCTACGATTTGTACGTGAACACCCTCACATGTCATAAATCGCATCATTCTCATTTGTTAGTTGCCTCATTTACTAGTTTAAAGTTTCGTCGGCGACACTTTTGTTTACCTCGAATAGGTGTGTGTATGTACATGAACTTTTCTATGTAAGTCCATGTTCTTCACTTCTTTCACACGTAGGCGCAAGTATTCTTGCAACAAGTTATTTTTAGTTGTTAGTAAGCGGTACGCGACAAAAATTATGGCTGCTTGGAATTATAAATATACGGCCCTTTCCTTGTTTTACCTAGCTTTCTATTACCTACACATTTACGAATAAAAATATACAGTTTTTAGAAGGGCTTCATATGTGATTCATATATATGTAATGCTCTAAAATTATTATAAGCAAACTCTTGTTATACACTCGCAACAAAGTTGCTAAGAGAGTATAATAGTTTTGTTCACATAAAGGTAAAAGAGTTAGATATAGGGTTATATATACCAAAGTGATCAGGGTGAGGAGTGGAGTTCAAATCCGGATGTCTGTCTGTCCGTCCGTCCGTCCGTCTGTGCAAGCTTTAACTTGAGTAAAAATTAAGATATCTTGATGAAACTTGGTACACTTGTTTCTTAACAACATAGGAAGGTTGCTTAGGAAGTTTCGAAGATGGGCAAAATCAGCCCACTGCTTAGATATAGGGTTATGTATACCAAACTGATCAGGGTGACGAGTACATTTGACACTCGGATGTCTGTCCGTCCGTCTATGCAAGCGATGACTTGAGTAAAAATTGAGATATCTTAATGTAACTTGTTACACATATTCCTGGGCACCATGAGACGGTTGGTATTGAAAATGGGTGAAATCGGACCACTGCCACGCCCACAAAATGGCGAAAACCAAAAACATATACAGTACCATAACTAAGTCATAAATAAAGCTATTAAAGTAAAATTTGGCACAAGGGATTGCACTAGGAAGGATGGATGTAATTTTTTTGGGGAAGTGGGCGGGCGGCATTTTTTTGTAAAAATATAATTCAGCAGTCGTTTCGCTTACGTACCTCATCACACACCCTGCAAATAGTTGAAATCGGATAATAACCACGCCCACCTCCCATACAAAGGTTATGTTGAAAATTACTAAAAGTGCGTTAACTCACTAACGGAAAACACCCCACTTATAGGTCAAAAACAATATCTCAGAAACTACTCTACCGATTTTAATGAAATTGGGTACATAATATTTTCTTAATATCATGATTTTTATTTTTTTTTATTGAAACGTAATTAGATATATTTTTACATTTCATATCATGATGCAACGAACGGAATACAGTCGAAATCGGTTCACAATCACGCCTACTTAACCTATAACTCAATACTGGTGCTTAACTTATATATCTTAAATAAACAATTCAGATGGACTTCAAAATTATGGTATATGGGGAAACAGGCATTTATGTTAACCGACCTCGCCCATTTTCAAACTATACTATCGGGAAGCTCAGGAAATGTCAGGAACCGCATTTCCTTTGAAATTGTATACCAACCATTTTATACCATCTTTTACCACCAATTATGGTATTTTTGAGTGTCTGGTGTTTTTCCATATTGAAATAAAGCACTTTTATGAAATTATGGTATATGGGGAAACAGGCATGGATGTTAACCGACCTCGCCCATTTTCAAACTATACTATCGGGAAGCTCAGGAAATGTCAGGAACCGCATTTCCTTTGTGGTATATGGGGAAACAGGCATGGATGTTAACCGACCTCGCCCATTTTCAAACTATACTATCGGGAAGCTCAGGAAATGTCAGGAACCGCATTTCCTTTTAAATTGTATACCAACCATTTATACCATCTTTTACCACCAATTATGGTATTTTTGAGTGTCTATTGTTTTTCCATATTGAAATAAAGCACTTTTATGAAATTATGGTATATGGGGAAACAGGCATGGATGTTAACCGACCTCGCCCATTTTCAAACTATACTATCGGGAAGCTCAGGAAATGTCAGGAACCGCATTTCCTTTGAAATTGTATACCAACCATTTTATACCATCTTTTACCACCAATTATGGTATTTTTGAGTGTCTGGTGTTTTTCCATATTGAAATAAAGCACTTTTATGAAATTATGGTATATGGGGAAACAGGCATGGATGTTAACCGACCTCGCCCATTTTCAACCTATACTATCGGGAAGCTCAGGAAATGTCAGGAACCGCATTTCCTTTGAAATTGTATACCAACCATTTTATACCATCCTTTACCACCAATTATGGTATTTTTGAGTGTCTGGTGTTTTTCCATATTGAAATAAAGCACTTTTACTAATTTTTAATAACCTTTATAAATGAGGTATGCGTGGTTTTAATCCGATTTTATCCATTATCATGCTGCATATTGAAGCCTAAAGTAAATACCTACAGATAGTTTGATTTGCCCATTTCAAATATGATCCTCTGTACCTTAGTTCTAACTCTTTATTGGTTTTAGGTTATCGCCTTTTTATAGGCGTGGCAATGGGCCGATTTCGCCCAATACCAGTACCAATCCTCTCATGGTACTAAGGAAGACGTGCACCAAGTTTCATCAATATACCTCAATTTTTAGTCAAGTTATCGCTATACGGGAACGGACAATTTCAGCTCTGCTCGTAATTCTGATCATTTTGATATAATGTATATATAACAACATATCAAACTCTTTAAGTTCTAGGTGACACAAACAACCGTTAGGTGAACAAAACTATTATACCCTTTGCAACATGTTGCGAGAGTACAAAAATCGCTTACATTTCAGATTCTCATTATTTGTTAGGGCATAGTGGCCTAACTATAGTTAAATATTTCATAAATACATTGGTTTGACACAGAAATTATTGTAGATGATCAACATACACTGTAATCTTACTATTGTTTATTTTTTAATTGTAAACTTTCCGATGTCCGGTAAATTACAGCAATTGTCATTTAGAAGAGACTTGATAATAAAATAGCAAAGAACATATTTATGAGTCGCATTTATTATTAATAAGCTTATCGTCAGCTTAATAAATTAGATTAAATAATTAATAATGTATATACACATATCTCAAGAGCTAAGAAATTCCAATCTAAGATAACATTTCAAATTCATATTAAATATATTGTGTTTATAGAATTTTAATAGTTGTTGCAACAATCTAATAACAATTCGTATAACTATCACAACAGT
The DNA here is from genome assembly GCF_028554725.1 of Zeugodacus cucurbitae. Classification (NCBI taxonomy): domain Eukaryota; kingdom Metazoa; phylum Arthropoda; class Insecta; order Diptera; family Tephritidae; genus Zeugodacus; species Zeugodacus cucurbitae. The sequence goes on from NC_071667.1 coordinate 42,679,895, forward strand.
CATAACATGGAGGGCATTCAAGTAACCAAAACGTTTATGCCGCCGCTGAATGCCTTTCAATAAAAACTCGTTTTCTTGCATTCACGCCACAAAACGTAGGTAATACAAACTTATAATGCAAAAGCAGCAACGTTGAATAACTGTCTCAATGATCCATAAAATGGGCAATAAAATTTTGTAGGACTACTGTGAGATGACTGAAAACGCCACGTAAGTGAAAGCGAACCAGAAAATATAGAAGACCACGCCTTCGCTGCAGCAACATCAGCAATAATAATGAAAACGCGAGCGCTAATGGCTGTTTTCAATGCGCCGTCTCTTACGCTGTCGCACATACGGAAGCCATGATTGCAAACCTAAATTGCTAATAATTCAAATGGACCATCAAAGATAGCATTAAAAGAAATGAGGCCAAAGGTGCGAAAGAGACACCAATAGTGCAACCGCCTTTAGCCCAGAGCAGCAGCCGGTGTCTGAGCAACCATAGCATTGAAGGGAGAGTGCATGATATGTATTGTTCGCTCGCACAGTGCATGGATAGTTATGTAAACTGTAGTATTCGGCGCTCTCGTGTTTGACTTTTCAGTATATACGGTGAAATTTTGCGAAATCGTGTTTATGCTTGGAGTATGCGCGCTGATGAAACGCTCAGATTTTTTAGCACATAATATTTGCACCGCAATTCGTTATGACCAGGGTAACAACGCACACGCGACCGATAGAAAGTTTTAAGAGCAATTGAGTATGAACATAATCACTTTTTATTATTACCTCACATAGTTGGCGCGAGTGTGAGAATTTCTCTCAGCGAAAATGCTAGCTAGCTACTACAATAAAAACAACAGCAATAACAATAACAACAAACAATTTCCTTCTCAACAAAACGGGATCATAACTACGGTCTTTCACGACCTTTTTAAGGCGACTACATCCGCATAAACGTTTTGTTAACTTTCGTCAATTTGCCGTTGTCAGTTATTGTTTAATGTCATACTATAATTTAATTTTTAATATTAATTTTTTATTTGTAAAGGAAATATACCTTTCCAATCGAAATCTGGGGCCTACGTAACTACTAATACTTAATGTTTGGTTTTCCAGAAAATAACATATAAATACAATATTCTGCATATGCCCTTATATTCTCTGAAAACACTCTCTCTGCTGATTCGGGTGCAAGCTTTTTACTCCTTTTGGTGAACATTTTTTTGTTGTGTACATACTTCTCTCCACTATTTCCAGAAATAATTTCGCTATATGCTCTGAACAAGTCCCTCTCGTCTCGACATTATTTACGTACTGCTTCTATGTGTCACCAGCGTTATACTGCACAGCTCTGAGCGGAAAAGTATTCTCTTCAAATGTAGCTAAGTGTCAGAATGGGACATAAAATGAACAGTTAAAATGGAGATTTAAGTAAGTGGAAACGAGATCGTTACGTTAACGCATAAAAATAAAAATCATTGCACTGATTGAATAGAACATTGGCAATGCTGAAAAAAATGCTGAGCTATAAAGTGACTGTAACGCGCAATGGCAGTGTAGAAACGTCAGCTAAACAAATACTGAGCATTTCGGAATTTCGAGAAAGGTGTCCAACTAGCTAAATGCGTGGAATCCGCTCACTGAAATCAATAAGCTTACCCTAACACCCACCGACAAACCACTATATCAACAGCTTACTTCAGCATGATGTGTTCGTTTCAATTCGCTGCCACGTTTCCGACATTGTAATATGGGTGCACCTTTTTGGAATAAAAACACATTTGGCTTCATACTCGGTTTCAGCCTCTCCCATTTAATTTCGTCATATTCCCATAATATTTATATTCGAATTCATTTCTTGATTTTCTCGTTTCATTATGAGTTGGCTGGCTTTCGATTCAATTGCCATAATCGTATTTTGTTTTATTTGTAGATGATGAGCTCTTCAACAATTCTTTCCGTTTTCAAATTTTATAGTTTTTATGCGGCATTTATGGACTTTATGTGTTTCAAAGTGAGCCCAAAAGTGTTTCAATTGAATTGTTGGTCGAACCATAAAAACGTTCATACCTCATCAGTACGCTCAATCACCCTTTTTCTCGTTTGCACGAAATGGAATTTGTTAATTCGGTTAATTTTTATATACTTTAGCAGTGAAAACGCTAGTACCGGCGGCAAATTAAATCAACATGATAACGATATGGTATTGAAAATGCCTTCTTATAGAAATATAAAATACCATATCAAATATAATGAATTACACAAATGATAAATATGTACATACATAATGCCAAGTATATAGATTAACATTGATACATATTTGGAAATTGGTATTCATAAGTATTATTATATAAGCGAAACTTCTAGTTATAAATAAAGAATTAAAATAGATATTCGTGTTTTCTTAATACTAACAAAGTTGTACATTCAGGTTTATACACTTTACACTGACAAATGACGAAACATTAATAGAAAAAATGAAATCTATTTTAACAACGTTTTTTTTTTTCAATTTATTCAAGATTAAACAATAACTAAGTTATTAAGATATGATACAGCAACGAGAAAAAGAGAATAGGGATATTGTTGTCAGGAGATGAAATTAAATATATTTCGCTCGAATTTTATTTAGATCGAATTTTAAAAATTATTTAAATAATTATAGTTTGATAATTATCTTATGGTAAATCCCTATATGACTGAACTTGTATAAAAAACGGAAAGAGAGAGATTTATATATGCTGATGTGTTACTAGACTCTTAAATCCCATATATTTAATGGCAAACTTTAATTGTAAATTGGAAATCTATTTACTTCGTAATTATAAATCCTAATATGATTTTAATATAATGTTTGTAGTATGTGTGTGGATTGGAAGATCTATATTACGTATGTATATACATACATACATGTCAAGCTGCCTCGCAAAGAGATAGATAACACAGAAAATGTGTTTTGGCTAGGTTGAATAGATATTAATTTATATTTCCAGAAAGGGATATCTGACAGCGCGAGGCTCGAAAAAAAAATATATCGGTTCGTTGCAATAAGACCTTCTCCATTGCGAATTTACTGACAAATGATACAAACGGACATCTCAAATATTTTTGAAATATACGGTAGTTTTCAGAAATAATGAATATTTGTTTTAACGTAAACCGCTTCGAACAATCGAACTATTAATTTCTTTACATTGAGTACCTTAAATAACGAACATCGGGGACTTGTAAATACTCGGTTCAATGAACATCATGAAGTAGATATACATATGTAGAAAAAGTTAAAAATCGTGGTAAAACCAGTATTAAAAACAAGAAATTGAAAAAAATTCAAAAAAAATGTGGTAATTGCAAAATATTGAATTTAATAGAAAAGCTTAAAATTATTTGTCAGCAGCAAATAGAAGTTTAAGTCGGAATTGGGTAAAAACAAAATAATAAACCTTTCGAAAAATGAGCTGCTGTTACAAAATGAAGGCGCCAGGGAGAAAATTTCCAGGGAAGGAGTGGTTAAGAGCAGCAAAGAAGAACAATATTAATTTTGCAAAAGTTATTCTGTTGATTGAATTTCACCAAGGAGCCTTCAAATATAATCATCGTATTCCAACGAAGCGAACTACAATTAATAAAGCTATAGAAATGTACGAGTACTACTAATGAAAAGATATTTTAACCTCGTATAATGTGAATTTGCTTTTTAAGAATACACTTCTGAATGGTTTTTCTTTTTTGAACAAATAATTTAATAAAATAATTTATTTTTGGATATTTAATTAATTTCTATTGAAAAACATACCTCTAAGTGAGTACTCGAATTAACGAAAAATTTGATGTAACGAAAAAGCCTGACAATTAATGTTTCGTTATTTCGGAAAACTACTGTATATTGCATATGAAACATATTAAACTTTAAAAAAAAGAAAAAATATATTGACTGTTTGCGTTATTAATAATTTGTGTGATATTGTTGTACATACATACATATATTTTATGTATATAGTACATATGCACACCTATCTACAAATGTTCAATTGCCATGCATGTGTTGAGACTTTCGACACCAAAATAGTATTTGTGTACCAATAAATGTTTATGGTTAGAACAGCGACACGAATATCAAAACTCAAGCAGAAGCAATAGTTAGTACAACATGCAGTGTGGTCGGCAAAGTTAAGGTGGCACCACCTATAACATGCGTATAAAACGAAAAGTGGTAACAGTAACGCCAGTACATGTGCTTTGACAACTGTCGTGACTGCAAGTAAAAAAGTAAAATATTTTGCTTCTTTATAGCACACTTTACCTTAAAATCGACCCTGACTGGTAATATATATGTATTTATTTTTATTAATATGGGCGATATGTTGTTAGTTATTTAACTATATCCTAAACACTGTTAAAACACATTATTGTTCCAGAAGACCAGAGAAAGAAGTAGTATGGAGTTGTAGAAGTAGGTCTGCACCCTAATTGGTTAAATTTACATATGTATATCTCTAGTAATTGCTAGTACTACATCAGCCAAACTTTGTGAAACTATATACATATACATATGTTCCCTCCCCCAAAATTTGATTTAGTTGATTGACTTTGAAATGAAATTAATTTATAAAAAAATCCTTAAAAATACATTTTAAGTTAAAAATTAAAAAATAATTATACATTAAAATTCTGCTGATAAAATTGACATACAAATCAAAAAGTAATGTTAATTTGTTTGTCGATTTCAACAAATAATACTCAATTTAAGAAAAGTTTTCAATAATAGGCCATACAATATTTCCAAATGGAATGACTTTGTGGACGTCTGTACAATTAAACAATTTATTCCATTAATTGATCCAAAAATTATATATGTATGTATATTAAATGTTATCGGTAGCTTATAGTTTTAAATATGTTGCAATATCAAAATTATCAAAAGGAATATATTCACAGTAATTTCGTGTGAAAATATAATTAGAAAGATTGTCGTCTGACAAATCAGTTACCTTTTTCTTATGCCATGCATCTGCGAGTCCAGCTGGATGCATTACTTTGGTATGCTTGCTTTAAAGGGCTAAAATTTATTAAATGTCACAGAATTGCACACATTCATACACACATAGGTAATGAACAGTAACATATATTCTTTTCTCTTAAAAACTAAAATATTGAAGAGTAATAAAACTTGCAGCAAGAAGAAGTATAAAAGAAATATATCGACAAGGAAATAAACATTGTCACAGCATGCTGTCCAGCATTGCTGTCGCTCTAGTCTACGGCACTTTCATACATGTATTTCACTTCATATTCACCTTCTGTCCACTTCTTTCTGTTATGCGCTGTTGGTACGCGTTCAGTGTTCAGCGTTCTTTCCACTCTTTTTTACGTTCAACTAGCTTCAAGTAATTTTTTACCCATTTCAGAGTTTTTCCGCTTCACGTCAAATGTTCTTTTAATGCACTATAGCTTAACAATAGAACTATGTATGTGTCCATGTGTCTTATACGTGTTTTTGTGTATACATCACATACGACGGCTTATGCCAACTCCAAACTCTTTGTCGCCATTCCCTCTACCTAAGCCATTCAATTGTGCGCCACATGAAGCGCTGAAAAACAATTAAGGAACATTCAGAGTGCATGCTGGTGGTTCTCTGAATGGTGAACGGATTTTCGAAGTAGCTTATTATATTACGAATGTCGAAAGTATTAGGTTTTCATTAGTAACGGTTAAAATGTAGTATATATACTTAACTAAACAAACTTTTATTTTTATTTAATATAAATTAAGCTACTATATTTAAATCTATTGTGATTTTTGTCCTTAGAGATAACTGATGTACCGATATTGATTTAGGTATTCACTACATAATAACTTTTACACACAATTAAGTTTATTTTAAAACAAATAATCAATAACACAAAGAAAAATATTGATGGATCTTTCCTGATTTTCGAGCTTTTTTGTAAATAAACCTGACATATTCCGTTCGATATCTAAGTAGAATACGCTTGAAATAAGAAATAAATATATTTAAGCTAAGTTCGGTTGGAGCCAAAAATTCGCAATCGCAATTTATTGATGTAATTTTAACAAGATAACACACAATTTGACCCATATATTCGGCCTAGAATCCACTAAACTTGGGTAATTCCTGAACCAATTTCACTCATTTTCACCACCAAAGTACATTATATCCAAGTTTATACGCTCACTTAATTTTGTTAAGATAACTCGCTCTGAAGTACATTAAAGTATCTAAGAGACTTAACAATATTTTCTGTAAACATTTACCCTTAGGCACTGAGTTCTTCATGTTCTTCATGTTCTATATCCGGTCCCTGGAAAAGTTATTGTCCGATTTTGGTTCTTAATGTATACATTATAAAGTGAAGGAATCAGATGTAATTCTAAATTGAGTTATTTAGGAAGTTGGCGTGGTCCATCTGTGTCATCAGAGTATTACAAAAGTATTACGAATTTCATCGGTTTTTGACCCACAAGCGGGCGACGACACGCCCATTTCCGATTTTTGTTTTAACTCTGAGTGCAGCTTCCTTCTATCATTCTTCAGTAAAATTTTGTATTTCTGATGTTTTCCATTTGGGATTTAACGCACTTTTAGTAATTTTCAACATAACCTTTGTATGGGAGGTGGGCGTGGTTATTACCTAATTTTAAATATTTTTATGTTGTGTAATGAAGAACGTAAGGGAAACGACTGAAGAAAGTTTGGTTCATGTAGCTTTATTGGTTTGCAAGATATATACAAAAAACCTATTTGGAGACGGGGCCACACACACTTCTCAAAATATGTTACATCCAAATATGCGCCTCCCTAGTGTTATCATCTGTACCAAATACTATTTTCATAACTTTATACATGGTTTAGCTATGGCAATTTAGAGGTTTTCGGTTATCGCCATTTTGTGGGCGTGTCAATGGGCCGATTATACAATACCAACCTCCTCAGGGTGCCAAGGAACACATGTACCAAGTTTCATCAAGATACCTTAAATGGACAGACAGACGGACAGACATCCGGATATCAAATCCACTACTACTACTACGACATCCTGATCACTTTGGTATATATAACCCTATATCTAACTCTTTTAGTTCTTGGTGACACAAACAACCGTTAGGTGAAAATAAACTTTGTTGCGAGAGTATAAAAACAAATATATATGAGAAAACGTAAGATACTAAATCACTTAAGCTTTAAAACAATGAAAATCGAATTTAAACTTTTCAATTATACATGTATATACGAAAAAGAATATAAACACTAAAAAACTCCATTTTGATAGGTTTCAATAAAGTAAAATATCTTTAACCAATAATGCTTAATGATGACATTTATCCACAAATATTCCCATTTTGCTGGTCACTTTATTAATTTTTTAAATCCATAATATGCAAATACTGAAAAATCGAACAAAAATATTTTATTTCACGAATGGAATACATAAGAGGAACAATAAATTTCTACCCATCCCGTTAAACCGGCTCATGTGCAATTCCAATCTATTTATGTAAATTTTATGTGACATGAAGGTATCGAAAAATAAACAAAAATATAATAAAAACAAGTAAGGAAAGGCTAAGTTCGGGTGCAACCGAACATTTTATACTCTCGCAATTTATTGAAGAAATTTAACCAATACATATATGCGGAATAAAGCTCACCGTATTTTTGAAAAACCTATAATTAGGTATATGGGAGCTAGGAGAAGATACTTTTGAAAAACCTACAATGAGGTATATGGAAATGTTATGACCCGATTTTAATAATTTTTTGAACAGAACAATTTCCCCTGAATTAAATTGAAATACCTGAGAGATTTACCCATATTTTCGGTTAAAATTTATCCTTAGGCGCTGAGTTCAACATGTTCGATATCTGGGGCCTTGAAAAGTTATGGTCCGTTTTTGACAATTTTTTCACAAGTGAAGCCAGAGATGATAATCACTAATTGTGTAAAGTTTTATTCCATTATCTTCATTGGTTCCTTATGTTTACATTATAAAGTGAAGGAATAAGATGGATTTCAAAATTAAGTTATAAGGAAAGTAGTAGTGGTTGTGAACCGATTTCGCCAATTTTTTGTCCGTGTTCTTTTTTTTTTTGTCCCTTCTGCTATTTCTTCTGCAAAATTTAGTGTTTCTGACGTTTTTCGTTAGTTAGTTAACCCACTTTTAGTAATTTTCAACCTAATCTTTGTATGGGAGGTGGGCGTGGTTATTATCCGATTTCAACTATTTTCATGGTGTGTGGTGGGGTATGTAAGAGACCCGACTGCAGAATGTTTGGTTTATATAGCTTTATAACTTTGTGAGTTAAATACAAATAACCGATTTGTGGGCGGGGCCACGCCCACTTCCCCAAAAAAATTACATCCAAATATGCCCCCTCCTAGTGCGATCCTTTATTCCAAATTTTACTTTCATATCTTCATTTATGGCTTAGTTATGACACTTTATGTGTTTTTGGTTTTCGCCATTTTGTGGGCGTGGCAATGCTTCGATTTTACCCATTTTCGAACTTGATCTTTTTATGGTGCCAAGGAATATTTGTGCCAAGTTTCGTCAAGATATCTTAATTTTTACTCAAGTTACAGCTTGCACAGACGGACAGACGGACAGGCATCCAGATTTCAAATCTACTCGTCATCCTGATCACTTTGGTATATATGAATCTATATCTAACTCTTTTAGTTTTAGGTGTTACAAACAACCGTTATGTGAACAAAACTATAATACTCTCGTAGCAACTTTTGTTGCGAGAGTATAAAAATAACTCGCACATGATTTTGTATATGATTTTATAAATAAAGCTTACAACACTAATAGTTCTGCTAAATTAATATGAATATAAACTACTTTTTTAAGCATAGTTATTTATATAACACTTTGAAGAATCAATAGGATAGCAAAAATTTGGAAAAATTTAAAAATTTTATAGATATGTATTAATATTATTGCTATTATTCAACAGTGAGGTTAAATTTTATCTAATTTGACATTTTTTTATCATCCAAACTATGCTACGTCTTGATCTATTAAACAAATAATATTTTTTTCTATATAATTGTATTATGTTAATCAGAAAACAAAATAAATATTATTTAGCATGATGTTGTTTATTTTAATAAATCGGACCTCTACATTATGTAAAATTTTTTTAAAGTTGTAATGAAATCAATGAAAATGAGCAACATATCGAAAAATTCGAGTTTATGCGTGTCAATCAATTTGCGGTAAAATGCCTCCACAATTGAAATTTTTTCCTTATGCAATTGAAACAGATATTAATTATATTATATATATCATATTAACAATAATACAACAGTACATCAAAAACTTTGGCAAAATTTTTAAATATACACTTGTATACTTATGTGTATGTATGTGATTGGCGTTCAACCGCTTAGCTTAGCCGAATCGATGAGAGCGCGCAACTCCTCTCTTTCCTTCGCAGTTCGGCGCCAGTTGGAGATTCTAAGTGTAACTAGGTCGCTCTCCACTTGGTCCTTCCAACGGAGTGGAGGCCTTCCCCTTCCTCGGCTTCCTCCGGCGGGTACTGCATCGAACACTTTCAGAGCTGGAGTGTTTTCGTCCATTCGGACAACATGATCTAGCCAGCGTAGCCGCTGTCTTTTTATTCGCTGAACTATGTCAATGTCGTCGTATAACTCGTACAGCTCATCGTTCCATCGTCTGCGGTATTCGCCGTTGCCAATGTTCTGAGGACCATAAATCTTGCGCAAAATTTTCCTCTCGAAAACTCCTAGTGTCGTCTCATCTGATGTTGACATCGTCCAAGCTTCTGCACCATAAAGCAGGACGGGAATGATATGCGACTTGTAGAGTTTGATTTTGGTTCGTCGAGAGAGGACTTTACTGTTCAATTGCCTACTCAGTCCAAAGTAGCACCTGTTGGCAAGAGTGATTCTGCGCTGGATTTCGAGGCTGACATTGTTGGTGTTGTTGATACTGGTTCCCAGTTATACGAAATTATCTACAGCTTCGAAGTTATGACTGTCAACAGTGACGTGGGAGCCAAGACGTGAGTACGCCGACTGTTTGCTTGATGACAGGAGATATTTCGTTTTGTCCTAAAAAAGTCGCACGATAGTGAGTTACCTTGTCTGAAACCTCGTTTGGTATCGAACGGCTCGGAGAGGTCCTTCCCAATCATGACGGAGCTTTTGGTGTTGCTCAACGTCAACTTACACAGCCGTAATAATTTTGCGGGGATACCAAATTCAGACATCGCGGCATAAAGGCAGCTCCTTTTCGTGCTGTCGAAAGCAGCTTTAAAATCGATATAAAGGTGGTGTGTGTCGATCCTCTTTTCACGGGTCTTCTCCAAGATTTGGCGCATGGTGAATATCTGGTCCATGGTGGACTTTCCAAGTCTAAAGCCACACTGATAAGGTCCAATCAGTTTGTTGACGGTGGGCTTAAGTCTTTCACACAGTACGCTCGATAGAACCTTATAGGCGATATTTAGGAGGCTTATCCCACGGTAATTGGCACAGTTTTTGAGAACTCCTTTTTTATGAATAGGGCAGAGCACACTGAGATTCCAATCGTCAGGCATGCTTTCTTCCGACCATATTTTGCAAAGAAGCTGATGCATGCACCTTATCAGTTCTTCGCCGCCGTATTTGAATAGCTCAGCCGGTAATCTATTTCATCGTCATCGATTGGGGAATCGGGTTCGCCAACTCCTGGTGTTGTAATTTCACTGCCATTCAGCAGGTCAGAGAAGTGTTCCCTCCATAAACCCATTATGCCCTGGACATCGGTTACCAGATTATCACCGTGGTATCTTCATGAGGATGCTCCCTTGAAACCTTCGTTAAGTCGCTTAATTTTTCCATAAAATTTTCGAGCATTCCAGATAATGGTCCGAGTCTATATTTGGCCCTCGGGTTAGCGTACGCACGTCTAAAACACTGGAGACATGTCTTCCGTCTATCACAACGTGATCGATTTGGTTACGAGTGTTTCGATCAGGAGGCAGCCAAGTAGCTTGATGTACTTTCTTATGCTGGAATCTGGTACAACAGACGACCATATTTCGGGCCCCAGCGAAGTCGATCAGCCTCAGGCCGTTTGGCGATGTTTCGTCATGGAGGCTGAATTTTCCGACTGTTGTGCCAAAGACACCTTCTTTACCCACCCTGGCGTTAAAATCGCCAAGCACGATTTTGATATCGTGGTGGGGGCAGCGCTCATAGGTGCGTTCTAGGCGCTCATAGAAAGCATCTTTGGTCATATCGTATACTTAGACAATGCATTAAATGTTACAGAATAGAATTTGTTTCAGTTTCCAATATGATAAATTTTCGTTTTATACATGGACATGTATGTACATACATATACCTGTAGACGATATTCGAGTATAGCCGTAAAGAGTGTAGAGTGCAGGGAGTAAAAGCGTAAATGAATAATTCATACATACACGTACATAAATTTTACTTATGGTAATAAACATCTACAAACCAAATATGCATAGGTTTCGCTAACACAATTCCTTTGAATAAGCTCAGAAAATTTACATAAAACCAAACGTAGACGTGTTAGAACGCATAACACACACCGGCTGGTCAACGACTGGATTGACCGAGCAAATGTCCATTCGAAAACTGGGCGTACACCAATTGAAACCAAAAGTGAAATGGAATATGTCCCGTTGACCAAAAACTCATTTGCATATTTTGAAGGTCCAGTGGCCAACTGATCAAATGCCCATCTGGTAATGTTGACCCATTTAAATTAAGGGAAAGTTTTTTACATTATAACCACGAAAATGTGTAGATATACAACATTTGAATATGCATAGTATTTTTGTAAGCAATTTAGGTATGTTTTTTGACAAAGTACATATTTTTGAGGTTTAGTGACTCACTTTAAATGTTTTGTTAATTAACGACCTCACCGCATGCTTTAATTAAATTTTCATAACTTATTTCGCATTCATAATTTTAATTATATCAAATACAAATTGTTAATGCAATTAAATTTAAATAATCAAAAGTGAAATATACACTCATTAATATATGTTTGTATATACATACTCCTACGTTTGTAGGAGTATTTGAGTATAGTCATATAATATCATGAGCATTCAAATTTATTTTTAAAATACCAAGTATGAAAAACTGATAAATGAATATTAAATAACGTTATCTGAACCCACTTCAAATCGGAAAATATTTGCTGAATTTGAATAAAATATTGCCGTTTACTGTGGCCCGATTTAAAAAATTGCACAGTTGCTAGTAATTTCATGATATCAGTACTCAAGCTTTCCACCACTAAGTGAAAATTTCTTTGTACTTAAGCATGTGCGTTCGCCTATATAAAACCCGAATAAGATATAAATCTTATTAAAGAATTTATGTGCCCGTCGTATTTCAGCGCAGCCATACATGGTAGACCTTCATTAATTACAAATGACCCATCACAAACACATGCTTTCATATACATACATATATGTAAATAATTCATGTTCATGTATATCTATCACATATTGCCAAGAGTATATCGCATAAATTATCTTTCCGCCGACTATGCAAGCTATAAGCTTTAAAAGGCTTTAAATATGCGAAGTGTTTACGAAAATACATTAAGCTCAATCTTACATAAATAATTCTTTAATAATATAATCATATATGTATTTATTTATATACTAAAAACGTGTAAATGTAGTCTATAGATGCAACAAATTTAGTAATGCCAAATATAGTTCCACTTAGCTGGGGCAATATTCAAATTACCTATAAAGGACTATAATTACATATGTTGATATAAAAATATGTGGATACATTGAAAATATAACAACTTTGTTTTCCCTTAACCCGAATTAACTATAAAACTTCAAACTACGCTGGTTTTTTGCATTTTTCGGAAAATTTATTTATTGAATATAATGAATCGCAAAATAAAATTAATTTTCGTGCTCAGGATGTCAAAATACATAGGTGTATTTCATTTCAGAAAACTCTGAAACGTAAAAAGTTCTGGGCAGTACCGGGTTAAAATACATTATTCCCTGTAGTCACTTCTATGGTTCAACCATGTTTTATGTCCATTTTTACGCAATTTTATTAAGATATCTCACAATTTGAACCATATGTTCGTCGCAAAGACCACTAGAATAACAAAGATTATTATAGGTAGTAAATGGGGCAGGGATAATTCATGGACCTAGTCAACCCATTATTGGCTCCAAAAAACAGTATATTCAAGATTTTACATTCACATAATTTTGAGATTTTTATAGAGTCTAGGGGAAATTTGGCCCGGCTTTATTAATTCTCAGCATCAGATCACATTAGCGTTAGGAAAAGACGTCCTCTCTCGCAACATGTTGCACAAAATATATGTAATATTTTTGTTCCCCGCCCGTCTGTCCGACTTAAGTAAAAATTGTGATATGTTGATGAAGCTTGGTACATACATACGTTTCGTGGCACCATATTAATTATTGGTATTGCAGATGGGCGAAATCGGACTATTGCCAAGCCCACAAAACGGCGTTAACCGAAAAGCTATAAAGCAAAACTTGGTACAGATGATAACACTAAGTATGTACAGATTTCAATGTACATTTTTGGGAAAGTGGGCGTCGTTCCATCCCTTAATATGATTTTTATACATAATTCGTAAACCACTTAAGCTATATAGGCCAAATTTACCATACCCTTTTTCCTGCCCATTATGTTGTATGAAAATGGCAAAAATCGTATTATAAATCATGATGATATGTTGAAAACTGCTAAGAGTGTTTTAACTCACTAACGAAACACACCAGAAACCCCAAGATTCACGGTAAAGATGGTATAGAAGGGCTGCTCTCAGACTGATATGTCACGAACTACTGGCTTAATTTCAATGTAATTTGGTATGCAATATTTCTTTGACATTCTAATGTTACGGATAGCAAATTGGCGAAAGCGGTGTATAACCACGCCGACTTTCCATATTTCACTTTACAATATATAAATTGAGTACCAGGGAAGATATTGGAACAAAATTTGCGCAAATCGGCGAAGTCGGCCTATAACATTTTAATGCCCCAGATGTCGAATATGAGGACCTCAGTTCTTGTAACAAACTTTTTATACCCGAACTTAGCAATTCATTACTTGTAAAAATTATATTATAAGGAGTAAAAGCGGTTGTGAATCGATTCGGTTGAAACTGATTGGAAAGTTGTTGAGGTATGGGATTTGAGTGCAGCTCTCTGTACCCTCCTTACTGAATATTTTAATGCTTCTGGCGTTTTCCATTAATTAAAGCTCTTTTAATTATAGTTATTTAAAGCACTTTTGGAGTTTTCAAAATAACTTTTCTTTTGAGAGTACTCATAGTTATTATTCGAACCTCTTCACAGAGATCCTTTTTGTAAAATTCAAAGTTCAAGCTTGATTTGTGGCTAGTTAATTATTATTTGAATTTTGCCATCTACAATACCGACCTCCTTAGAACTTCAAGAAACACTTCACATCAAGAAACACGACCACAATTGTAGACATCGGAATTATTGTAAATGTTCAAAGTTGGGACATTATTGTATAGCGACCAAAGGTCGAACATGCTCTTCATTTGATCATTACACAAATAAGACGATATGCTCAATTATTATCGACGTGGTCAACATATACCAACCCAACGGCGACCCATTTAATATACCCTACCTTTAACATAACAATTAGCTTTCATAGAATGTACATAGGTAGATTGTTATATTTAAAGGAACGATTTTCAAAAAATTTATTTCTAACTACCATTTTGCATAAAAAAATAGTCCATACAGACTTTGTAATATCAATACCCACTCCAACATTTTACCTTGACTACCGAGGGACATCACTATTAAGGATCACGACTTATTCGTTGATTCATGTTATATTTTAAATTAAGATCCCCATATAAGCACATGGATTTAACACAGTTTTAGTAAAATATTGTTTTAATCAAACCTCTGTTTTACCGTTTTGAAAAACCCTGTATTTAAAAAAATCACTCTCAACGGCAGATGCTTATGTGAAGGTTTGTGGTATTTTGTTGACCACTTGACATGAGAGCACTTCGCGGATATTATGCATGTAGCACTTAGAATATTTATGAGTTTGTAAACTCTACGTATTACATTTAGACTTGGTTGCATACAGATTATTCACATAGCAAAATGAAATTGCGTACTCTACACCACTGTGAAATATTTTGATTTTCATAGGTGTGTCTAAAGAGTTTTTAAGTATTTTATTATTTTTGCAATAATATAAATTCCAACATTACTCCCAATAGGGCCAAACAACTTCGACATCATTTCTAAGGGCTTCCTATTTATGCCTGAGCACGATCCAAATTATTTACTGAAAGTTTTCTATAGTGTGCAAGAAGGAAAAAGAAGAAAGATTTAAAATCATTGCGTCCACTTGATATACTGCAACCAAAACTTCAACTATAAACCTAAATTTAACTAGTTACATTTTCTTATAGTTAATTAAATTAAATTTTAATTAAACTTAATATTCAATCAATAATCAAAAAGCGACGATGTGAAACAATTTAAAAAGTGTAAAATTCACTTATATTAAAAATAATATTTTTTCCATTAGAAATACAGTATACTCTCGAAAAGTAAATTCTCAGAAAGTAAATAATCGCGGAAAAGTTAATCACCTTTAAGATTACACATGCACCTCGAAAAAGTAAATTTTTTAATTTACTTTTCAGAGAGTGTGATAAAAAATTCGAAACGAAGCAAGCAGCGTTTTTTACGATGTTGCAAAAACACTTACTCTCTTGTTTATCGCGTCTTTTTAGTAAATAAACTCTCCTACTTGATCCACTGGTTTAAAAATGAAAACGATGCAAATCAGGTGTCAGACTTTTTGAATTGTCGTACAAAAATGGTCAGAAAATATATTGCAAAAGAAAAAAAACAAAAGAATTTTTCATGTAAATCCATATGTTTTATTGAAGCAAATAAATGAATGAATTTTTTAAGTTTAAAAATGCATTTAATATTATAAAAACAGATAATTTATGTATATATTTGGAAAAGTAAATTACTCGAAAAAGTAAATTACCCAAAATACCAATCGATTTACTTTTCGAGAGTATACTGTATATGTGCGTAAGAAATCCATTGTTGATTCGGTTTTATACTTGTAGGACATTATATTTTTAGGATAACATAAATAAAGAAGAGGTAAAGTGCAAATGAAAATTAAAAACTAAAAAATAAATGCATTAATTGTTACGAGCCACCATAAATTTTTGGTAAAATTAAATAAGACATTTATAGTATAAACATCCCGCGTCTTTCCTCTTTTTATTTTGATTTATTTTTTAAAGATATACCTTTGTTTCAAATTAATAATTAATAACTTCTGACATAACTAACACATTTAATACCACGTTTTTATAAGCGCTCATGCTACATCACATGCAGTTTATCGAATTTCTACAAAAAGTTGTTCATTACTTAATTTACACTGAAAATTTAATTTCTTAATATTTACAAATACTTATCTCTCTAGTTACAGCATATTTTGGTTGAGATTAAATAGTAAATTACCTAACTATATGTACAAAATTTAAATGGTTATTATTTTATAGAACACAGCAAAACTATGTATTTGTAAAAATAAAAAAATTACAAGAAAAATGTTGAACAATGAATATCTGAGTGAGTGAAAAAACATGAAAGACTTCTATTCCTAAATACATTGTAAACAAATTAGCAATAAAATTAAAAGTCTCTGACGATGACAATGGACAGGCTTTAACAGTATCCCCTTGTTGGTGCAAAAAGCGATGAGAAAATGGCAAAAAATGAACGAATTATGATTATGAGGTGATGATTATCGCCCTCCACGACAGCAAAAAGAATCAGCCACCATCATATTCTTAGACCCACCACAACGGTGTCTCTAATGTATTCGCGTTGGCCTGAAAATCCTTTTTAAGACTCTGACTGATGGCTTCATCGTTCCACAATGAATTTTGCGGGTTCAATCATCTCAGCGGTGGCATTGCTGGCACACTACAGGGACATATGCAATGAGGCTTACAAATATATCTTAGTGGCGTTTTCCGTGCGATAATTCAAAAGATTTTCATCTGTCAACATCGCAGTCGTTGCGAGCCTTTGGCTCTGTTGATCCCAGTCAGTTCATCAACATTGTTACTACCCAGCACACTACCAAACACACTTCTATATATTTATTTATACGCTTGACGTTGTATTTATTTACATCTTGATATTTGAGCATTCGTATTAGGGGTGAAAATGCACATCTATCCTTGAAAGATAATATTTTAAAAGTCTTATTCGCTTTGTCCGCCTATTGTTGTTTCAGCCACCCGTCATCTTGTCCATGGCAACTCGTCTTTTTTTCACTTTTAATTTAAAATGGCTGCACTCGTAACTCATTTTTATGTTCATGCACTTTTCCTAATTTTCCTACCCTCCCTCGATTTCAAACTTGTTTTATGTTATATTTTGAGGATTCATGCACATCCTTATTTGTGTATGCAGTTGAGTTACAGGGGTTGTTTTTTCATATTCGTTTGATATAAATTTTTTCGTTTAGATCTTATAAGCCGCGTCTCATTTATCATTTTTATGTCTACTTATATTTACGCAAGTGTGTGAATGTAAATAATGATGCAAGTGTGTTTTCTGTACTTGGGTATGATTTCCATCAGTACTCTATAGGCATGGCCTTATTGGCGTTTGTTACGTTAGTGGGATATTATTATAATAATACAAATTTCTTTGTACCGAATATTTTCAAAATATTTTCTCCTATGACAAACTGACTATACATAAGTAGCATACATACATTTGTATGTATTAGAATTAGTAATATATGATGCCATTTTGTGGGAAGAAAATGGAAAAGAACAAAATACAATGCACACAGAAACAATAAACTACTATTATAAATTACATTTTAATATACATACATATGTATGTTTGTATGTTTATATATGGGATGTAGTTTATTTGTCTAATGAACAGAAAATACAGAAAGTACTAAGTACTTATTATATATTTGTTGAAAACTTGTCCGTTACATTTTTAGGCATTACGACTTTTTTTTATAGAAATTTGGATTTTTCAACTCAGTACCCCGATGAAACGTTAACCCATTATATAATTAATTTATCAAATTCTATTACATATAACCCTTTTCGAGAACTCGAGAGCAAAAGAAAATATGTGTGCTCAGCAGAGACAGAACTAATGTTATAATACGAAAATAGCAACCTGAAACATACAGATTCTTTTATTGCGAATTTATGACATATTTATGTCATCACTGTTCGTAGTTTTAGTTCGGCCCCCAAGAGCGACTAATTGTAGATAACCTGCGAATATTTTGTACATCTTATCCTTAACAAATCTATGCCAACATGCTTTTAAATAATTTATTTACCAAGTTTTAGAGGAAATATTGGCCGAAGTCACATACTAGTATGGGAATGGGGTATGGGATGGGAAGACGTTCCCGACTAAAACAAAATATAGAAAGAATAAAGGGGAATTATGACTGAGAAAAGTGTGAAATCTAATTAATCCATGCTAAATCATTACACTGATGATTTCATTACTCCTGAAACACTAAAGCATTCACTTAACGTTCACCTTCATATTCATAACGCGCAGGAATCGCACTGGGTATCATTAGAGTCATTGTTACACCTCATTCATCCCTGGATCTAAAAAAACCTAACAGTTGCCAGTTCTACTTGTATATATGTATATACATATGTACATAAATGGATATATGAAATTCATACATCAGTCGGTTCATAGTATGGCCGTTGCATGTTTTATAAAGCATCTTGCTATTGAAAATTAAATTATCCTCATTTTGCGTTCATTGGCGGGAAGCATTCGACCGTTTCTAATTGTAAATGCACACATACACACTTTAGTATTTGTACATTAATTATTTCTCCTCAATTTCCCTAGTAATATTAAGGGGTTCATTTACTCACATTCACTCACATTAATAAACCATTGTTGTTGTGTAGAATTTTCGAAATGATTACATCTCTTCATATTTTAATTCAATTAAGTTGTCTTAAGGAGCGCGTACCGCATTTTCGTTCACCCCGTCATATGACAGTATTTATATAAAATAACTATTGATTATGTGTGTAACAACCTGACATGGCCCATCATCAAACACATAAATAATAGTTAGCAGCGACAGATGTAAACGGCTCCTAATAATTCGTTTTCATAAAATTTTAGCCTTGTTGAGCTGAAAGGTCAGTCCAGCTGAACTAGACGTCAGCTTTCCACTGTACATGTTCATATAATATAATTGCTAAGATATGGGAAATATTATTTTCTATATTCAATTGTTTTCAGTGACGCGATAATCCACCAAACTTCATTTGTTTTAAGTTTTACAATTTTCATCTTAGTTAAACAATATTTGATGGAAAGCAAGTTTGAACATCTGTCGTTAAATTACATAGGTAGAGCTGTGTTGATTATAGAAGAGCCATTCATTACATTCCGTCTCTCTTTTTATTAAACCTCTGAGCATCCAGACGCATAGATCGTAATATCTTCAAGTGCCTCACACACGATTTTTATTATTTATTTCAAGTTTTGTTCTTATCACATTTTTGTGTTTATTATTGCTACATCAGTTTGAAAGGCCTCCACTATGTGTGTTAGCATTATGCTGATTGGTCAAGCACTTGAATAATCGTTCAATTGCGATGTATATTGATTTTTGACAAGGTATCTCTAGCGATTCCATGCCGTTTCTAACAAAGGGTTATCCATTCGAAAGAACATGTTGGCATTTATTTTTAAAGATTATCTCTTTCAAATGTTGGTCGCGGCTACGTTTCAGATGGTTCATCTGTTGAGTCCAATTTTCGATGACTAGTTCGAGTATTTCGACAAGAAACTGGCGAATGATACGTGTGATGTTTTGCAGAGGAAAAAGTATAACGGTGTGATATCACACGACATTGGTGGGCAATCGACCGGCCCAAAACGATGTGTTGGAAGTAGCGACGTCTTGTTGAAACCAAATGTCGCCCAGATCACTAGCTTCAATTTCAGGCATCAAAAAGTTGGTTATCATAACTCGATAACGGTCGCCATGTATGCTATAGTAATAAGTGATCTAAGCTAATAAGCTAATAAGATACTAAGAAATTATTAAATATTTACCTAGAAATTGGTGTATAACTCAAACGAAATATTTTGTATAATAAACGTTTACAGACACATGAAAATATTTCGCACGAATTACGGAACTCCAATTTAACTCTTCCACTGATTTAAGTTTGTTTCCATTCATACAATTTTCTCAACTGATTTCATCTCTAAATCTCTTTGATGTATATTAAAAATATATATCGTATTTATGAGCTTTTTACCCTCAGCTACATTGTGTTGCCTTCTTTTTTATACTCTCGCAACAAAAGTTGCTAAAGAGAGTATTATAGTTTTGTTCACATAACGGTTGTTTGTAAGTCCCAGAACTAAACGAGTTAGATATAGGGTTATATATACCAAAGTGATAAGGGTAACGAGTAAAGTTCAAATCCGGATGTCTGTCTGTCCGTCCGTCCGTCCGTCCGTCCGTCTGTCCGTCCGTGCAAGCTGTAACTTTCTGCAGTCGTTTTTTTAGCCGTTTCCTTATACAGTCCAAAAATGAAAGAAATCGGATAATAACCACGCCCACCTTCCATACAAAGGTTAGGTTGAAAATGACTAAAAGTGCGTTAACTCACTAACGAGAAACGTCAGAAACACTAAATTTCACAGAAATGATAGCAGAAGGAAGCTGCACTCATATCTTTGTACAAAATGGAAAATGGGCGTGGCATCGCCCACTTATGGGTCAAAAACCATATCTCAGGAACTACTCGACAGATTCCAATGAAATTCGGTATATAATATTTTATTGACACCCTGATGACACGTGTGGAAAATGGACGAATTCGGTTCACAACCACGACAACTTCCCATATAACTCATTTTCGAATTTTATCTTATTCCTTCTCTTTATAATATATACATTAGGAACCAATGATGATAGCGAAATAAAACTTTACACAAATACAGTATATTATCTGTGGCATCACTTGTGAAAAAATTGTCAAAAACGGACTATAACTTTTCAAGGCCCCAGATATCGAACATGTTGAACTCAGCGCCTAAGGTTAAATTTTAACCGAAAATATGGGTAAATCTCTCAGCTAATTTAATGTAATTCAGAGGAAATTGTTTTCTTCCAATAGTCTGTCTCTGTTCCAAAAATTATTAAAATCGGGTCACAACATCTCCTAGCTCCCATCTACATAATTATAGGTTTTTCAAAAATATCATCCCCTAGCTCCCATATATGTACCTAATTATAGGTTTTTCAAAAATTCGTTGGGCTTTATTACGCATATATGTATTGGTTAATATGTGATATATCTTATCAAAATTAAGTGAGCATTTAGTCTTGGATATAGTGTACCTTGGTGATGAAAATGAGTGAAATCGGTTCAGGAATTACCTCAGCCCTCATATCTATATATGACGATTTTCGTTATTCTATTAAACTTTATGCCGAATTTATGGGTAAATTTGTGCGTTATCTTAATAAAATTTCTTCAATAAATTGCGAGAGTATAAAATGTTCGGTTGCAACCGAACTTAGCCTTTCCTTACTTGTTATCCCAGTGTTCATTCTATTCTCGTCTTTTTTAACTTCGCTGTTGAATGTAAATATATGTACAAAATGTACGAGTATATAATCGCACTGAATACTGATTTGAAGTGTATTTTACATATTAAATATTGTCTAAAAACCTGAAAACGGCAATCAACAAGTAGTTATCTGAAATAGTCATTAGAAATTTGGTAATCATTTGTCTCTTAGTTCAAAGGTATTTGAAGAATCAAGTCGGCTCAGTATTTAGCTAGACGTATTTATATAATTGGCGTAGAAACCGTTTAGCCGGTTATAGCCGAATCGACAACAGCGCGTCATTCCTCTCTTTCCTTCGCAATTCGGCACCAGTTGGAAATACCAAGTGTGACCACGTCGCTCTCCACCTGGTTTTTCCAACCGAGTGGAGGCCTTCCTCTCCCGCGACTTACACCAGCGGGCACTGCAACAAACACGTTCAAAGCAGGGGTGTTTTCGTCCATGTGAACAACATGACCTCGCCGTAGCCGCTGCCTTTTTATTCGCTAAACTATGTGAATGTCGTCGAATAACTCATACAGCTCATCGTTCCATTGTCTGCGGTATTCGCCGTTGCCAAAGTTCTGAGGACCATAAATCTTGCGCAAAATTTTCCTCTCGAAAACTCCTAGTGTCGTCTCATCAGATGTCCTAGTGTCCTAGTGTCGTCTCATCAGATGTCGTCCACGCTTCTGCACAATAAAGAAGGACGAGAATGAAAAGCGACTTGTTGAGTTTGATTTTGGTTCTTCGAGAGAGGACTTTACTTTTCAATTGCCTACTCAGTCCAAAGTAGCATCTGTTGGAAAGAGTTATTCTGTGTTGGATTTCGAGGCTGACATTGTTGGTGTTGTTGATGCTGGTTACCAGGTATACAAATTTAACTGCAACTTCAAAGTTATGACAGGAGATATTTCGTCTTGTCCTCATTCACCCCCAGACCCATTCGCTTCGCTTCCTTATCCATGCGGGAAAAAGCAGAACAAACGGCGCGGTTGTTGCTTCCGATAATATCAATATCAACGGCGTACGCCAGAAGCTGTACACTCTTATAGAAGATTGTACCTTCTCTATTTAGCTATGCAGTTCGTATAATTTTTTCCAGCATCAAGTTAAAGATGTCACACGATAGTGAGTCACCAGTCTGAAATCTTATTTGGTATCGAACAGCTCGGGGAAGTCCTTCCCGATCCTGACGGAGCTTTTGTTGTTGCTCAACGTCAACCTACACAGCCGTATTAGTTTTGCGGGGATACCAAATTCAGACATAGCGGCATAAAGGCAGCTCCTTTTCGTGCTGTCGAAAGCGGGTTTAAAATCGATGAAAAGGTGGTGTGTGTCGATCCTATTTTCACGGGTCTTTTCCAAGATTTGGCGCATGGTGAATATCTGGTCAGTTGTTGATTTTCCAGGTCTAAAGCCATACTGATAAGGTCCAATCAGTTTGTTGACGGTGGGCTTTCGTCTTTCAGACAGTACGCTCGATAGAACCTTATAGGCGATATTTAGGAATCCCACGGTAATTGGCACAGATTATGGGATCTCCCTTTTTATGGATTGGGCAGAGCACACTGAGATTCCAAACGTCAGGCATGCTTTCTTCTGGCCATATTCTGCAAAGAAGCTGATGCAAGCACCTTATCAGCTTTTCGCCGCCTTATTTGAAAAGCTCGGCCGGCAATCTATCGGCCCTCGCCGACTTGTTGTTCTTCAAGCGGGTAATTGCTATTCGAATTTCTTCACGGCCGGGCAATGGAACATCTTCTCCATCGTCGTCGATTGGGGAATCGGGTTCGGCATCTCCTGGTGTTGTACTTTCATTCAGCAGGCTGGAAAAGTCTTCCCTCCTCAAACTCAGTATACTCTGGTCATCAACAACTAGATCACCTCTGTGGGTCCTACAGGAGTGTGCTCGGGTCTTGAAACCTTCAGTTAGTCGCCGGATCTTTTCGTAGAATTTTCGAGCATTATCCCTGTCGGCCAGCTTGTCAATCTCTTCATACTCACGCATTTTGGCCTCTTTCTTTTTTTTGTATGCAAATGCGTCTCGCTTCCCTCTTCAGCTCTCAGTATCTATCCCATCCCGCACGTGTTGTGGTCGTTCCCTTATACCGGGATACTGACGAGTGTTTTCAGAGAGCAGGAGTGCAAGTTGAGTAGAAAATTTCTTGGTTGTCTGTTGCGATTGCAACTTTTCGACGTCGATTGTGTTTGTTGACGGGCGTTCTTTGCTGCACCGAGGCGGGTGCGTATCTTCGCTGCTACCAAGTAATGGTCGGAGTCTATATTTGGTCCTCGGAGCGTACGCACGTCTAAAACACTGAAGACGTGTTTTCTGTCTATCACAACACGATCGATTTGGTTACGCGTGTTTCGATCAGGAGACAGCCATATTGCTTGATGAATTTTCTTGTGCTGTAATCTGGTACTACAGACGACATATTTCGGACCCCAGCGAAGTCGATCAGCCAACGTCTGTTTGTTGGCTACCAAAAGGATAATTGGTCTGAAGCCAGAAGTCGTGAGCTGTTTAAACCATGTGGAGAAGAATCGTTTCTGACCACTCCCAGCTAGATGTGAATACTAAATCTAAGGATTTATATGATTTAGTTTTTTCATAATATTCTAAAAGAATTGTATTCATTTAAAGTTCGCATAAATGAAAACTTACGACGTATTTTCAACATTAGATCGTCGATTTAGCATAGTCAACATACACTTGAATAATCGGAACGGAATATGTTCGAAACGACTTTTAGCAATTGGTATTACAGGTATGTGGTATACAGGAGTCAACAATCATGGATTTGATCCACAAATACTCACTTCGCCTATAACTACACGATTTTTTGTCTTCCCATTAACTTCATCCAACACACAAGTAACCTTCGTAACATATATGCAAATTTGAGATAAATAGTAAGATGAAGAATTCGATCACACCCACAGAAAACGATTAACGTGTATACTATCTATATACATATATAAAAATGAAACCCGTTTTCCGTTGTCACGACATAGCATGAAAACGGCTTGACCTAGGCTGATTTTTTTTGTAGTTTTCTAATACTCTGTACAATGTTCTTACGGAAAAAATATTAAGAAAATCTCTCGGAAAGATTGAAAAATATACATTTAATCTTTATCTTTATATATATAAATTTTCTCTGGAAATTTTAGTCTGGAAATATTCGAGCATGGTTTAGAAAGTAAGTAAATATAGAAAAATTGCGCAGAAGATTACAATAACAGAACTTTATATTATATTTTTTACTTCATCTCTTTTTATTTCCAAATATATTTCGGTAATTACACAAATTATATATGCCAATTCTACGGTGAGTGATCAGCACCAACTTTGAGGAGTTAGGAGCTTAATTTCAATACTAAAGCCTGTTGTAATAAATATTAGTTGAATTATAATCACAAAATTCATTATTAAAATGATTGATTTTGGTTAATTTAAAATAAATAACTTAAAATATTACTAAGTATCATATATTCTAAATAATAATGAAAGTAATAGTAATTCAGCAAAAGCCTTACATGACTTTACTTTTGTAGTTATGTATTTACAAAATTGATTCTTATTTTTATTCAATAAAAAATGCCAAAAACTAATTTTGTATTAAATGAAAAGGATAATATTAATTTTAAATATGCATACATACAGTTACAAGTTTGTATGCATACGAGGAAAAGAGAGCAACTATATGCGAACTTTCCAACCACACCACTCATGCAATGAAGCGTAAACTGGCCGGCAAACCAGAAAAAAAAATTGGAGAACCGATGTTATGAAGTGAGTAGCTCATTGGAATTTGATGAATCCACCAAACACAAAGCAAAATACAAACAGTAGTATGTAAGATATAATCACCACGCAACCCTCGACTCCGAGAGCGAGCGGGAGTACTTTCATTTCTCACCCAAATCCATTTCGTGTGTATCCCTCGAATAATGTTTATTTGTATTGTGCAGTCTTTTGATGAAGTGTTGAATGTCTACATTTCTTTCATGTTCATAAATACAAACGTACATATGTACATACATACAATTGTATATATACATATATATGTATAACTTTTCATGTGACCGTTCGCAGTGAGATGCCGCTCCCTCATCCGTCATTCGCTCACTAGGTGCTTTGGGTTTTTTCAGGCGCAGTTCGTTTGCGACCATTACAAGTTGAGCCTCGTAGCGGCACAGACAAACTTCTCGTAAAACAAACAGCAAACTTAGGCGCCAAGCAACAGCAGACGACATTTAATTCCAGTTAAATTATTTGCAAAACAAAAAGAATCTGTATCAGAGTGACTTACAAATTGTTGAAATAAAAGTATTACCTAAAAACTTCAACAAAGAAAAATTCCTTTTCCACAATTGAAAATATATGTGTATATTCAAAGTGACAATGTATATTCAGATAATTACATATTTGTTGAAACTCGATTTACAAACATGAAAATTAATATCATATATTAGTTAACTTATGTACATGTATGTGCATATATTATTCAATCCACACTTTAGTTACGTGCTTTATCAAACTAAATTGTGTTTTCGTGGTTTTCAAAAATTTCCCTTTTTCAATCCATGTCAGAAACTGCAGAACAGTTTGTTCCGTAAATGGAAAAATTAGTTTAAACTCGAAGAAATGTCACTGCTTTCGAAATCGTTTGACATTGACTTTCCAATATACACGTCATTGGTTGTCTAACACAGATTCCATAGGACTTAAGTTCCACTTACAAATGCATTTACCTTATACGCTGCAGTTTGAGAGCCGCTGCACTAACTGCGGAAGGTTTGGAACTTCGCTATGGTACCGACGGGATTACATTTCGCCTTGCAGTAAGCGTGGCGCATAGTTTATAGTTTGAGCGTCATAAAAGCAAACCCGGAATGAACACTACACTAGTATATGAATGTGTGCATATATAAATATTATAGCAACCAACCACTTCTTTCAGATATGACCTTATTTTGACTATGTCCAGGAAAAAATTGTTTATTTTTCTTAATATTGTTAAAACACGATATTGAATTCATGTATCTTAAGAACAAGTATTGTTGCATGAAGCGTTTGTGGATGGTATTTTATGAAGATTTGTTAAGATTTTGTTAATATCTTTACTACAAATTTTTGTTTCATCTCCAATAATTGTTGTAGTATTAAATTCACGGACTCAGGATTACCAATTAAATGTACTCGGTAATAAGTTAAGAGTTCTTCTCTGTTCCATATGTATAGCCCTGCTCACTTGTCAAGATATGTACATACATATATGTAAAAGCAACAAATTTGTCCAATTGAATTCAATACAAAAGGGCATGTAGGTAACTTATTGTAGTTAGGATATACTTACTTACTATTCCACTTATGTTTGATTATACCAGTTATTTGGATTTATACCAGTTTTTAGTTCGATTTGTTACATTGCAAGAAGAGCCACTTCGAACACATGTTAATACACAAATATATTTAAAATCGTAAATTAAGGCAAATGACAGGATCTTCTTTTACAGTTTTCCCATTCACACCTATATTGTGTCATCGCAGCGAATGGCTTTCAGCAAACCTACGTATGGATATTTTTAATATGATTTTCCTTATTCCATCGAAACATAATTTTCTCATTAAACTAAACAAGTTAGATATAGGGTTATATACAGTAAAATCAACGCCCACGAAATTGTGGCTAAAGCTAAAACTAAGCCCCAAATAAAGCAATATAAACTAAACTAACTAGTCACATATCCTTTAATATCCAATCATAATCACGCCCACCTCCCATAGAAAGGTTGTGTTGCAAATTTCTAAAACTGCGTTAACTCACTAACGAAAAACATTTTATCTTACGCTTCCCTCCTTTTGGCAGTTTGGCGCCAAATGGTAATACCAAGTGAAGCCTGGCTCTTCTCCACCTGGTCCTTCCATCGGAGTGGAGGTCTCCCTCTTCCTCGGGTTCCACCAGCGGGTGCTGGATCGAACACTTTCAGAGCTGGAGCACTTTCGTCCATTCAAACGATATGACTTTTTATTCGCTGAACTATGTCTATGTCGTCGAATAACAATACAGCTCATCATTCCATCGTCTGCGGTATTCGCCGTTGCCAATGTTCAAAGGACCATAAATCTTCCGCAAAACCTGTCTCTCGAAAACTTCTAGTGTCGTCTCATCGGATGTTAAGTCCATAGTAGCACCTGTTGGCAAGAGTGATTCTGCGTTGGATTTCAAGGCTGACATTATTATTGGTGTTAATGCTGGTGCCTAGGTATAAGAAATTATCTACAACTTCAAAGTTATGACTGTCAACAGTAACGTGGGAGCCAAGATGCGAATCACTGACTGTTTGTTTGAAGACAGGAGATATTTCATCTTGTCCTCCTTCACCACCAGACCCATCCGCGTCCGTTCCTTATCCAGTCTGGAAAAAGCAGAACTAACGGCGCGGGTGTTGTTTCCAATGATATCGATATCATCGGCGTACGCCAGCCAGCCAGGAAAGGTCCTTCCCGATCCTGACGAAGCTTTTAGTGTTGCTCAACATCAGCTTAAATAGCCGTATTAGTTTTGTAGATTAAATAGATGGTGTGTGTCGATTCTCTTTTCACGAGTTTTGTCCAAGTTTTGGCGCATGATGAAGATCTGGTCAGATGTTATTCTTCAATTCTTCTTCGATTCGGTACATAGTATTTGTTTGACATCCTGATATTACCGATGGAAAATGGGCGAAATCTGTTCACAACTTCATAATAAATAAATCCATAACTAATAAAGATAGCGGAATAATAGCTTAAGATCGGGTTATAACTTCCCCTAAAAGATGCCTGCCGTACTTTTATGGTTTAACTTTAGCACTTTATAGTTTTTCGCTTAATTAATACCAACCTTCTCATTGTACTGTATGTTAAAGATACCTCAAATTTACTCAAGCTATCGCTTGCACAGACAAATAGTTTCACAGATAACCCGAATTTAACGTATCTCGCTAACCAGATCACTTTTGTCTAACTTTATACTTATCTCGATTAGTTTTAGGGTATAAAGAGAAAGAGTTTAACTATTACACTCTGTGCAACATATTGTGATAGTATAAATATAAATAATTTAAGGGGTTATATACAGTTAGACGGCCGAAAAAAGGTGAATTTTCCAGAATTTTTTCTGAGAAAACTTTTTAATTTATTGATCCAAAAATTTATACACATATTATGGTATCTTTTAACTGTATTTTAAGACTTAGTACTAGTAAAAATATTTATTTGAAAAAGAGCTACAACTGATCTCCAGGAGCTCCTCTCAAAAAAGACGTTTTGCGGTGACCACTATATCCCGGAACTGGATCATTTGAAATTAAAAAACCAAACAGATTTCGTTAAAATAATGTCAAATCTAGTAATTAATCGAAGGAATAAGCAAAATAAAATTTTTTGACAAAATGGCGGTTTCTCAAAAAAAAAAAATCGATTCTTCACCGAAATTTCGGCCTTAAATTGTTTATAAAAAAAAATATTTATCGGAGCGAAAAAATCTTCGATTAATTACTAAAAAATATATTTAAGAAGGTCGTGTTAAAATTTGAGACTAATCGGTCTAGCCGTTTTCGAGTAATGTTGGTCACCGACTTTGAAAACACCATTTTGAGAAAAAGGCGCTGCCGCTCGGACCTTGTACTTCCAAGCACTCTAAAACGCCTTTTCAAATTTGCTTGTAACTTTGAAAATATTCACCGGAACGATATGAAATTTTCTGTGTGTATTCTTAAATATATGTACATTAAGAAAATGAAATAAAAAACAAGTAAGGAAGAGCTAAGTTCGGGTGTAACCGAACATTTTATACTCTCGCAATTTATTTAACTTTATTAATATAATACACAATTTGACCCACATATTCGGCATATATATTGTATAAAGTCCATTGAAAGTTGGAAACCCTAATATTAGGTTAGAAGCACCGTGGTCCTAATGTTCGAGGTCCTTGAAAACCTATGGTCCGATTTCGGCGATTTTTAGAATGGGGCTGCCACACTATAAACGTAATATTTGTGCAAAGTTCTGCATCGATATCTACACTAGTGCTTACTTTATATATTGTAAAGTAAACGATTCAGATCTTCTTCAAAGTTCTTGTATATAGGAAGTAGGCGTGGTTGTGAAGCCATTTCGCCTATTTTAACAACATAATGTATGTATAATGATGTAAGGAAACTATTACAAACCAAGTTTCATTGAAAGCGGTCGAGTAGTTCCTGAGATATGGTTTTTGACCCATAAGTGGGCGATGCCACGCCCATTTCCCATTTTGTAAAAAAATCTGAGTGTAGCTTCCATCTGCCATTTCTTATGTGAAATTTAGTGTTTCTGGCGTTTTTCGTTAGTGAGTTAACCCACTTTTGGTAGTTTTCAACCTAACCTTTGTATGGGAGGTGGGCGTGGTTACAATCCGATTTCCTCCATTTTTGGCTGTATAAGGTAGTACCTAAAATAAACGACTCTAGAAAGTTTCCTTGATATAGCTTTAGTAGTTTGCGAGATATGTACAATAAACTTAGTAGGGGGCGGGACACGCCCACTTTGCCAAAAAAAATTACATCCACATATGCCCCTTCATAGTGCAATCCTTCATACCAAATTTTACTTCCATAGCTTTGTTTATAGTTTAGTTATGGCACTTTAAGTGTTTTCGGTTTTCGCCATTTTGTGGGCGTGGCAGTGGTCCGATTACACCCATTTTCGAACGTAACCTTCTTATACTGCCAAGAAATACGTCTTCCAATTTTCATCAAGATATCTCAATTTTTACTCAAGTTACAGCTTGCACGAACGGACGGACAGACAGACATCCGGATTTGAACTTTTCTCGTCACCCTGATCATTTTGATATATATAACCCTACATCTAACTCGTTTAGTTTTAGGACTTACAACCAACCGTTATGTGGACAAAACTATAACACTCTCGTAGCAACTTTGTTGCGAGAGTATAAAAATGGATTTTTTGAAAATTCTAACTGTATATAACCCCTTAATGTATCCAAAAAGAAAAGTATTACGCTTATTGGCAACCAAAGATTTAGATTATTTATTAGCTACATAAATATAATTTATGTTTTGACAATCAGCCGTTTATTTTTAGTCGTCTGAGATTCTGCGGGTAGAATAAATTATACCGTACGACTAACTTTATTCTGTAAATGATCAATTCGTTATATAATAATTTATGATTATCCATTTATTTCTTATTTACGTATGTGATACTTTACCGTTTATATTATTTCGATAATTGAAGTGGCGGTAATGCTTCTATTTTGTTCATATCATAGTTTTGATGCATTTACATTGTTTATTTTACAGTTTGACTTTTGATAAATTTGTATAGTTTATTATTTTAAAAGCTACATATGTCGTTTAAATGTTACAGTGATCAATTGAACAAAAAATATATATATATATATTATTGTATATAAATAATTAAATCGGGGAAGAGTGTCATAAGACGACGAGGTTTTCTAATCGATTGATTAATTGAACGATTTATGCATACAAAAAAATAATGTTTCAATATTACGGTCTTTTGAATAAATTTATGGAGTATTAATTCATAATTTAAACTATTTATGTGTTCAATCAGTGTGTATGTTGATGGTCTATAAGAAATACGTAAATGCACTTGCATATTTTTGCTATGTACTGGGTCATAAGTTCTACTCTTATAATTTGCCCATGATTAAATTTATTTCGGTTTATTTAGTTTGACAAACAGTTCAGAATATTATGCGGCATACACCTTTCCGAATTGGCCCAACACCAAAGACATTCGCTACCTACTCAATACGAAATATGTACATACATAAATGAACTTTCAATTCACATACAAATGTTCTTCAAACCATAAGCGTAACAGCCAAAACTTGCTGTTAGCGCCTCACGCACCCCACAACTGACTGCGGTTTCAGTGCCTTGCAACTACTAGTTTTCGTGTTGGCCCCTTTTGTTTTGTTGTTGAAGTCGTTAGCTATCCTTGTTTTTGTGCAATGTACATGTTGTTGAAACTGTTCTCGTCATTGCCGCATGTTGCTTATAGTGGCAGCAAGCGAACTTGTCGTTTTCGTTCACCGACATCTCACGACGCCTTATGTACACCCAGCTCGATGCGAATTCTTCGTAACCTTTTCAGCATATTTGATGGCTTAGAGGCGCAATGTTGTTGGTTTGTGCTCTCCGCCGCTTGCTGCCTGCTGTTGATTCTACACCCGATACGATTCAGTAAATTACACTTTTGATTTTTAGTGCCCGTAAAATAATCGTAAATGTCGCCGTTATTGCGACCGAAAGTGCCCATTTACTTTATTCTCGCTCACATTTTTCCTCAGTGCATCTCGCTACTTGTTCGCTGCACTTGCCATCATTTGCTCCCCTCATCATCATTTTATCCCCGCACACGACGCTTCCCGATGCCGAAGCAAGTTTAACTGGATGTGGTGACTACCGTTGATTGCACCCCTCTGTTGCACTTGTTCTACACTTTATGTGTTAGTTAATAAGTTCCTATCCTTAGTGTTTTGCTTGCTTTCCTTTCTTTCATTCTTCATTTTTTATTTAACATCGATTGAGTTGAACGCCAATGCTTTTATTTTCCCCTCATGCTTTGTTGACGTCTTTTGCTTGCAATACGTTGGTAACACTGGCTTGGGCTTCATTAAGTGAACAAGTTGATGCAAGCACTACTCGAGGTTGTTTTTTTTGTATTTTGGTAGCTACATGTTGCTGCTGATGTTGTGGTCGATGGTAATGGAAATGGCGTCGCACAGTTTCAAGTTATCGCAACTTAACTCTCATTGTAGTTCACAGCATCAGCACGATGAATTGAGTTTTTGGCGATTTTCTTAAATGTTTTTATTTCATTGCCGGACACAGTTCTTCCCATATTTAGCTGGCAACTTGTTCTGGTTTGCGGAATGCAACTGGTTGCAGATTGTTTGTTTCTTTTCTTTTGTTCCATTCGTGTGTTCTGAGCGAATCATTTCAGCATTACCTTTATAATGCTTATAAGTGCAGAGTATATTTTGCAAATATTTTCAAAACGAATACATTTAAAAGACAGTGGCCTGTTAAGATATCTGAAATTTCGAGAAAGAAAGTTGATTATAATTAAAATTTTAGGATAAATGATTATAACTTTTTCTAAGAAACTGTGAACAATGGCTAAGCACAGACAAACACATAAAGCTCTATTTACCTTAATGGTATTTGCGATTTAAAATTGATATTTTACCTCCGATGATAAACTCTTCCTTCATTTTTGCATCAGGTCCATATGGAGAACAATCCAATACAACAATCCTGACGACTGATACGTTTGAAAGCAATGATAGTGCTAAATGAGATGGTGATCATATGCATCACTCATAAAACAAAAATCTTAAAATTAGTTTGAAAGCCATTATTATTTTGACCGGTGGCGCCACACCATCGTATTTATAATAAATCATTTTAAATGAACAATCAAAGGTGAACGATTAGAAAAATATAAAGTTTTAACCGAAGAGTATATGTACGTATGTAATTTGGCGATAGATTTTCAGTTCCTATCCCTTGTTATCGCTTATTTGTCCACATGTCAGGTACCCTACCAGTTGGATAACACGATCGAGACAAACAGTTGCCATAACAGTAACGCCCTGTTGATAAAAAACATTAATAACAACAACATGAAAGATGATGTTTTGCGGCAGTGAAATTACACAATTCTAATTCTATACTATTCTATTATTCCACATTGTTGTAGTCAAGCAGACAAAATCTCATTTCGACGCCCAAACAATTTCGGCACTCCACCGTGTAATGAGCAAATTCAGTGTGGCCGTCGCCTCGCATTGACTGCGGAAACAATCGGTGGGACTTGCTTTGAACAGGCTCGTTAAATATTTTTATGATTTATTACTGTGGCAAAACAATATGCATGCGTGCACGTAGATAGGTATGTATGTACATGCACACATGTATGATGCATTTCTGATCATAATTTGCCCTTCAAACGAACACTATAAAAGTAATTTTGAATTGTGGACAAAAACATGCGCCAACAGATTACAAGCCTCACAGTTCCGGCACTATAATGAGGTATATTGTAAGTTATGCGTTCAAGGATTTGAACAAATTATTCTTATTTTTAGACGCGAAGAAAATTTATTTTTTATGACACATATTTATGAGTTATGAATTATTTAGAGGTTTTGTAATGTTTTCTTTTTTATTACAAAAGCAGATCTATATGAATATGTACCTACATATACCTAGTCAAATAAAAATCAAAGAAACTCATGTCATCTCTTATGACCTTCTACAAATTGGACAGAACCACCAAGCATTAGCTCCTTTGTTGAAAATGGCTCTGGTTTTGCTCTCCTTCAATGCTCACTTTGAACCCAGCAAATGCTTGTAAAGGCAAGAACACAACTTAATTTTATTATATTTGTTAGATATTATATTTTTAATCTTCTGGCAATATTTAATATAACTAAACGTTACCTACAGTTCCAACAAAATTATTGAGTTATCACATTTATAAAAATAGTTTTTCTGTGGTATACATTTTGTAAATTGATACTCTTTTCTTTCCTAGAAAATATTTTTGTTGCATTACACATATCTATTTTAAAACTATAGAATACACTCATTTGTTGCACATGTTTATTATTCATTCAACTATTAGGTACTTATTCTCTGGAGTTCATAAGAGTGAGTTGCGGCAACTGCCATTTGCGTCATATCATAATATAAGAAGCCACCATTTTTAAAAACCGTTCCACTTGAAGTTCTGTCTGGATCGATTTGAATTATAACTTAATACACTGCATCTTAAAATGTATAAATCTTTTTCCTTCTTAAGATTTAAGAAGAAATACCAAGGATACAGATGTTCTAAAACTGAAGTCCCATTTGCTTGCTATTTGTATTCGGTACAAACAAATGCCCCATATAAATACATATGTATATATCTATGTATATATATACTTGCTAATTCGAAATAATTTACCACATAATGTATTAATATTTCCATCAATACGTCCATTTTACTTATTTTTTGTTAGCCTAAAGAAAACGGATATGAAAATATTATTAGGATCTCATTTAAATTTATTTACTCTATTTTATACATACATTATATACATCTTACATACATTATACATACATTATACATCTTTATATTCCGAATTATCATTAAAGTGCTATACACTTTAATTTTTTGTCCTTTATTGTCACTAATACATATATACATATGTATTTGAAACGATTTTCCCACACTTTTTCAGATATGTTAACAATCCACTTTATGAGCCAATTAACAACTTTAAACACTTATTGCCCACACACGCTAAATGACTTTGACGCTAAAAAGGCTATAAATGGCGATGGTAAAACCTTTGAATAAAACAAATCTTCCAGTCAAAACAAATCATTAAATTGACATAAAAAACAAGATATAATAAAAATAAATAAAATGTTACGCTACTGTTGGTGGCGATGATTGCGGTGAAGTACAAATAATCATACTCTTTATTTTTCCTCCCTTCTCTTTATAGTGACAAACGCACGGACACCAGTCTAACAACCGGCAGCTATTAACAAACCATCAAGAAGTCATCAACGTCATCATGTACTATTTCAATAGCAATGGAAATCGACAACGTCGTAACCATCATGAATATCAACAACAAAAAAACTATAAGATAGGAAGCTACAGTAATGGCTGTAACAGGTCATAAAATTACATAACAACATCATCTTATGGCAACAATTGCAATGAAGATGAAAAGCAACAAGAACGCTGAATCCTTGGTATAGAAAATGCATACGTCACGGAAGCTAAATGCCATATATTTTATATGGCAATTTTTATACGAATTCAACATTGCACTGTAGTACTGGTGATGATCGTAAAAAGGTCGTAAAATCTATGAAATGGGACCGACCTCACAAAACACACACACATTCACGTAAAGTAATAAACACAACTACGAAGCCGACAGAGAGCAGAAGGCAAAAAATTTTGTTGCCAGTGATTTGCTGCTGTGGTGTACATTTTACTCACTCATGGTTCGAGGACATAAAACGATCTCTACTCAATCAATATAAACTCTCAACTTCGCCAATGAGTGCGACGAAGTTGTTTCATTATGAGTGCGTGTAAGTGATGAGAAGCAGAGGAGAGTGGTTGTAATGTTTGATCAGCGTCTGTGGAAGAAAACAATTTCAGTTTGAGCGGATTTGTTGGCTTGGTGGAAATGAGGGAGATGCGACCTGTTGGCATTTACTGATTTTGTGGTTTAACGCTAAGTGGCGTTAAGTCGTAAAAATGCTATAAAATTCAGATATACTTCTGTCTATGGCGTTTACCAAGTATTGCTGGGATTGTAAGCACTTGTAGTCAGATTAATTGTTTGTTGACATAAAATAGTCATAAATTCTAAGCGCCTTTTATGTATAATAACCTTAAAATTCATGTATCAATATGTAGCAATCAGTGCTTCACTAGTTGCATTAGTAGCTCGCATGTGACATTTTTATGTATTTTAAAGGTGCTAATTATTAAATAAATTTTATAGACGAGCAAACTCATGTCATTATTATTGTTTTATTTAAGCTGGAATACTGAATATTTTCTGAACAATATAAGAAATTGAGGTATTTATTTATATAAATGTGGACATACACTGTTTCAATTCAATGGGTTTACTATTATTGAACT
Organism: Zeugodacus cucurbitae; assembly: GCF_028554725.1. Classification (NCBI taxonomy): domain Eukaryota; kingdom Metazoa; phylum Arthropoda; class Insecta; order Diptera; family Tephritidae; genus Zeugodacus; species Zeugodacus cucurbitae. Next base: position 42,716,378 of record NC_071667.1, read on the forward strand.
GGCTTCTCGGCTTTTAGCCAACCAGACGAAATCAATGATCTTTGGTTAATTAACAGTTTATAGAGTTAAATGAGAGTAAGTAGTAGTTCCGAGTAAAAAATCATTAAATTGATTGTCTAATTCAGAGCATTAGCATATTGCAGTTTTTGGAGACATTTGTGTCCGATGTACAAATATCTTCTTTATGCATAATTCGAAGTTCGGCTCTTGCATTTCAGCTATCACAGACATTGACACGTCAACTATTTCGATCAATATAATTTCACGGTCAACCAAAAACATATTGTGGATTTTTTTCAGTATTACATTTTGCAAACCACTCTAGTGTGGCTTTTCCCGATGCAAAGCTCAGATAATATTTATCAAGTCAACTTTCCTGCTTTCAAAAATAAGTATTTTTTCTTAGTTCAACATACCACCCCTCCCCTCCTCTATTTGATTGGAATTCACATATCACGAGAATGGACGTTCGTTCTAAAATAAGCGCCAATTTAAATAGAGCTATGCTTGATCTACTCAATCTACGTAATTGAAAAAGCGAGTAGAATAAGGCATACGACTCACATAGACAGCCAATTCCCGTAGTAGGGTGGAAGGAAGGAAATCGTTTGAAGGCGTCATAATTGGTACTTTCATAACAGCAGTACAGCAGTGCCCACATTTGGCATGCAACTGTTTGATTGCTGAACCGATTGAAAAATAAAAAACGTTTTAGTTACAATACTTATAACTGAAGAACGGCTGAACCGATTTGACTTAAATTTGGTTTGGAGGGAGCTTAGGACCGGGGGCAGTAAGTAGAATACTTTTTATTATATTACCGTGACTATAACTGTGAAACAAAAAACGCAACTGACATTCCTTATAAAATAGAAATGTATTATTCAAAACATAAGAGTAGGCGTTCACTTCATAGAAATGAAAACAAACAAAAATGATAGCAAAACAAAAAAGTCAGAATATTTTTATTTTATTTAAAATTCAACAGACAAAAAAATAATGTTGCCTATGGTTGAATATTTGAAATTTTGAATTTAACCCTTTACGTGACCCTGTGATAGTTATGTTACAAATCGTTTTATTGGATCAATTTCTGTATTACTGTTATAATAATTTCAATTACATATCTTAAGTGGTAAAATTTACTTATCGAGAAAGGTTTTAATATCACAATAATCGAATATGTTTGTCTTTTAGTATATTTAGTGTTTATATTTAGATTTTTTTCACCAAGTTTGTTTATCAATTTTTTTTTTCGCTCTTCGGATATATCATGGGATAGGATATAATATAAACGAGAAAGTGAATGTGATCACCAGAAATTAAATTTAGTATTGAAATGTATGTACCCCTATTTAATACCCAACAAAACTAAGTTTATGATACACTAATTCAGAAAGGAAATGGTGGTTTATATTTCCTGGATGTACCTGGTAGAACTGAAAAGACATTCCTCATGTCATTAGTTCGTGCGAGATCCAACATTGTAGTTGCTTCTTCTGGAATAGCAGCCACATTGTTAGAAGGATTGCGTACGGCTCATTCAAGACTAAAATTACCATTAAAACTTCAAACTGTTGAATAATCAACATGAAATATTGCAAAACAATGCAAAATGGCGCATAAAAGTTCATTGGAACCACTTAAGGGGGGGGGTAAGGTTTGTTTCGTCGAAAAAAGACCTTTTTTCATGAATTTTTGTAGAAAAAATTATTGCTGTTGGTATATTTTACTTATTATTATATGAAAATACAACATTTGAAGGATACTTAAAAAAAGTTTTATCGAAAAATAGCGAGGAATTACGGATTTATCGTCGATCTCTGCAGGCACCTCGAAAAAAAGTGTTTGTGCGGTGACCAGCCGGTACAGCATCACTGGATCATCCGAAACCAAAAAATCAAAATGCTTTCTTTAGTTTATTAGTTTATCTTTCAATTGACGTCGAGTTTTTTTTAATCTTTCAATTTTTCAATTTTTGGTACCATTTTCAAGCCAAAATGACGATTTTAGACGAAAAAATCGACCTATTTGTTATTGTAAAATTGTTAGTAATTAAAATTTTTGGAAAAACTCGACGTCATTCGAGAGCTATATATATGTAGAATATTTGTTCAAAATTTCAAAACGTTCGATGCAGTAGTTTTTTCTGTAGGCTGGTCACCGACTTTTAAAATGACATATTTGGGAAAATCGATTCAAAATTTTGTACACTCAGCGCAGGTAGCTGGAGGTACCGTTATTCAACCTGCTGTAACTTCGTTACTTTTTCTCCGAATGACTTAAAATTTTAACACAATATTCTTGAGATGTTGATGGTTCAGGAAAAAAATAAAAAAATAATGGAAAAAAAAGTTGTCAAACCTTACCCCCCCCCTTAACGGAATATTAAAAGATCTATACAATGACTGGATATGCCATAAAAGACCAACTGCTACCAACGAAATTAACGTTTGCCTCAAATAATCAAATCTATGACGTTATGTGAAAAAAACTTCAGCTGATGACAGACAGTTACTGAACGATTCGTCTGTTGAAGATATATCTGAGCAATTGCTGACTATTGGTAATCGTCGAGTAACTCTTGACGAACCAAACGGATTTCGAATTTCTGTAGCTTTGTCTTATGGAATGACGATCACATCAACGAGGTATTCCCATTCACAAATATAATAAATGGTTCAGTGGGCGAGCAATTTAAAGATAAAGATGTGGATGACTTAAACTACATAATTCAGAATGAGAGCATTGGAACACTTCATTCATTCAAATCTATTTACTGTGTAATAAATGAAGATGAAGCCACCAACTATTCAATTGAATTTTTAAACTCCTTGGATGTGTTTGGCTTGCCACCGCACAATTTACGACTAAAGATTGACTCCGTAGTAATCATGCTTCGAAACTTAAACAGACTAAAACTGTGAACCGAACGCGTTTGATGGTGAAAAAAGAAGACGCTCTCATTTCGAAGATCTCGATGATCCCTACCAATATACCGTTTGAGTTTAAACGACTTTAATTTCCGATTCGCCTTCCATTCGCTATAAATATTATCAAATGACAAGGCCAATCCTTGAAAGTTGATTATGAAACGAAAAATGTCGTCTATCACAAAGTGCATGACTGGAGAGTGCAACCCATGCTCAAAAATAAATAACAGATAAATAAAGAATAATTAAAATAGTTAATATCCTCATTTATTGCCTCTAAGGCGCAAGAAACTTCTCCGCTGTGTCAACTAGAATTATTATATTTTTAAAATTATTATCAGCAAATTTTATTTCTCCCTACTTGCAGTAAAGTAAATTTCCTAAAGGGTAGGCATGTACTTACCAACTACTCATATATGTATGGTGGCATATGTACATTTACTGAGGAAGTCAATGTGCAACAATCAACATGAAATCGTGGCTTGAACTCCGTTGCAACAACTCTAAGACCTTACATTCGTATTTCTGGTTACTGTTCTATCATTGTTGGTGTGGCATGGTGTGCCTTGAAATTGCACGTTTTGGCATAATGAGGCAAGCGTAAAATAAATATTGCATAAAATAACCAGTAACGAAGTTGTGATGGTGCAAACCAATGTGTGTTAAAGACAAAGGCATTAGTAAAGTCTAAGGTGGTAGAGGCGAAGTCACAAAAGTGCATCTCGCATTTGTGATTACCTTTTGAATTTGAAGATATGTTTACGACTCGCAAACGTCAACGGTGTCATTTTCGACTCGTAGCATGGTGTTGAAGTGGAACAGCACACTCGCACGCGAATATCGTCAATCATCCTACATTGTGGCGTGGCGCTATATCTGTGAATGTTATGCATTTTTAATTGGCTTTATGTAAACAAAAGAGTGGAGACATGCCACGACAGTAATAAGTTAAACTTAGTTACATGTATTCCGATACCCCTCGGATCAATTATATTCCTTCATTCAATACAACCTATTGAAATATCTTGGTATCGAATTATTGATCCATAATATTTGGATTTGTGGGGACAGTAATCGATATCCGTGGTCAACTTACAAAAACTTAAATCAATAGACGGTTAGTAATTCTTTGGAGATCCTGTAGGTTTTCATTGCAATCAACGTCAATCGCTATGCGGCGCAACGTTTGCTTTTCATTTTATGTTTTTTTGTTGGAACAGTGAAACACGTGACGCTGCTCCTTTAGCTAACTATTCATTAATCAACCAACACGTTGGTATTTTTTACTGCTACAAGTGTATTATACTACTGCAGCATACATATGTACATACATATATGCATGGATGTATATATGTATGTGTATTTTTGCATATACATACACTACTGAGCCAATATGTATAAGCAAGGTTTTAGCACGATTTGAAGTGCACATAACCACCTTCGTCTGGAACGGCAATTATTTTTCATTGCTTTAGCCTCTGCACCATTAGCCTAACTGAGTCCTCTCTTCCGCACTTTCTACGTCACATTGCCAAGTGCTTCTCTGGCAACTCTGCTATTTTTCCTATTATCTGACTCTGTTGGTGGCACAAACGTTGAAAGCCCCATATGAATTGGTCTGCACGCGCCGTCGGCTGTATACGCTGAGCATTTAACAAATGGTACGCCCAATTGTTGCACGTACAACGACAATCGGTGGCACGTCAACTTATTCATCAATCCGTCAAATATACGGCAATCCATGAAGTACTATATACATACATATGTATATACGAATGCAGTTATGAGTACTTAAATATTTACATGAATAAGAATTCATTTTGTTCGCAACCCACAACGAACACATAACAGAGCAGTTGGCTGTAGTTGACGCTTCGCGACGGTTGGATTTTTGTCATTTATCAGATGAAGTTACGATTTATTTGTCATTTGCAATTCTTGATATTCCTTCCGCTATTGTCACAGTCTCTGGTAATTTTGGCGCTCTTTGTTTTTCTTATTTTTACTTTTAGTTAATGGTCACTGCTGCCGTTGTCGGTTGCTAATTGGTGCCCAGCGGCTAGTGAGTTCGCCCGCGACACTCCACATTACGTTGACTCGATCATGATACCTGCATAAAATAATCGTTAGAAAACGTGCTCATTTAATTGATGAATCCACCGCACAGTGTGGAGATGTTTAGATGAATAGAGTAATTCCTCCAGGATTTGCATGTTATGTCAGTTGTTACAAGTAAACAAGTTGGTTTTCTTAAATCTACGAATTTATCTACCAACTTTTAACTTAATGATTTTCTACTTTCTAAACCAAGATTTTAATATTGATTAATCAAGTTTGTAAGTTAAAGTTGATAAACTGTTTAAAGTATAAATGCATTAATGATTAACTAAAAAATAAATAATATGTAGTTCTTTGTTAGATATCAAAGGGAAAAATCTCCATGTTCTCAACGGTCTCCCAACTACTCTAAGATTTTCGGAAAATTATTCATTCGCTTTATACTTTGAGCACCGTAACAACCTTAGAGAACCGTGGGGTCATGTGGACTATTGCGATATGCACAGTTCAAGGCACGTAAAACAAGAAAACTCATTGCACGTTGGCATCAAATTATGATTCAGTATTAAAAGGTGTTAAAAATTACTCAAGCTGTCTGTTACTATATTAAATATTACAAACTCAATTTATTATTTATATTTGAAATATTTCCATTAAACAAAAGTTAGTTACCAAACAAACTTCAGACAGGCAGCCATTATTTTCATTTAATTTGGAGTATACCATATTCAAATTTTATTTATCTTACATGACACAATCCTTTTCGATTATTTTGGACATACCTCATCGAACTTCTGGTGATATAATGTCTTTAATTCTTAAGCTATAATGATTTAGGACAGAAATGCGCTCAAAAGATTCTCCGTGGCGGTTTATGGGCGACCGGTATTAAAAACAAACCTGGGGCAGAATCCAATTTCCGCGTGTGACAGAGCCTAATTTTAACGACTACTACACCTAAAAATATTGAAGGGTTTTATATTCCCCAACGTAGTATAAAAAATTCCATGCTTCCGAAATTTTGAAAATGAAAAGGATCAACAAAAATAAAAACATTCAAGGGCCATATCATTGCTTTATTGTGCATGAGGTTTTGGGAACCGCAAGGAAAGCTCTATATAAACTAAATTTTAAACTATGTATATATACTAACCAATTTGGCTCTCATATACAAATGTATTTTGTTTATAATATTTGCACAACTTCTGTACTCTAACCAACATTTGTTAACCTTGTGCCAACGCAGTACCATGTATGCGCCATCCACCGAGCAAGAAATCGGTTAACTAATACAACACTAACAAAAGCATGAAGAGCAATAACAAAAACAACAAAAATAGTAACCAACTAAATGTGTTGAAATATTGACGGCGGGCAGGGGCGTTGCGGTAGCGACAGACAAAATAGTCTCATAACCGTTTCAGAGTCATTCGATGGTGCATAAAAGGATCACAACAATCGCCGAAATGAGCCATAATGAGCTCGTAAAAATTTTGTTACCTAATACACTCAGCAACTTCATGTCACACAACACAAAATCTTTGAAGCTACGGTTGATGGTATCTTCTTTGGATTTCTTACAAATACGATAGGGATGCGATGCTTGAGAATTGAGCCACAATGCGTAAAGTTTGTTGGTAAGGTAAGGAGATGATAACAGAAGCAAACGAGGGTGCGCTGACAGTAGTTACATAAAGTTCAGTGAAGAAGCAAATGGTAAGTGATTTTGTAACTGTAACTTAAGCTGTTATGTGGAATGAATGTCGTATATGAATGGAGAATTAAACGATTGCGGAAAATGAGTGTGCATCGTTTGAGGAAATCTAAACAAGTGCTTATTAGGTAGTAAACATTCCAACAAATTTATGAATATTATAAACAGAAATTCGAACATAATACATATTTGATTGACTAAAAGGAAATTTTGATTTGGTTGATGTCCAATGAACTTAAGTTTGCTTTTGACTAAGAACAAAACATTTCTAAATCAAATGATTAAATATATAAAAAAAAAGAAAATCATCAAAACTTGATGGAAAATGGCGCATCCAACTGTTAAAGTATTTTTTCAGAAATTGTGTGGAGCCCATCTCACTGAGTGCGTGATTACAAATAGGTAATTACAAAAATAAAAATTATATTTGTTGCTTTGGTATATATATTTATTTATAAAGCCCACCGTATTTTTGTAAAACCTATGATTATGTATATGGGATCTAGAGGAAGTTATGACCCGATTTTAACCATTTTTGGTACAGAGACAAACTATTATAAGAAAAATATTCCCTCTGAATTTTCTTAAAATATTTATTCTCCATTTTGCAAAAAAAAATCTGAGTGTAGCTTCTTTCTGTCATTTCTTCTGTAAAATTAGTGTTTCTGACGGTTTTCGTTAGTGAGTTAACTCACTTTTAGTAATTTTAAACATAACCTTTGTATGGGATGTGGGCATGGTTATTATCCGATTTCATTTTTTCATTTCATTTTTGGACTGTATAAGGAAGTGTCTAAAACAACGACTGCGGAAAGTTTGGTTTATATAGATTTATTGGTTTGCGAGCTATATACAAAAAACCTACTTGGGGGCGTGGCCGCGCCCACTTAAAAGAATTACAACCAAATGTGCCCCTCCCTAATGCACCAAATTTTACTTTCATAACTTTATTTATGCCTTAGATATGACACTTTATAGGTTTTCGGTTTTCGCCATATTGGTCCGATTCCGCTTATTTCATATTTCAAAGTTTCATTAAGATATCTAAATTTTTACTCAAGTCATCGCTTGCACGGACAAATGGATAGACAGACGGAGGGACAGACCGATTTTCAACTTCACTCGGCATCCTGGAGCTCCGATCTCTCGATAGCGTTGGATACTCGAGCGCTGATCCACATATGAACTCGGTAAGTGCTGTTTAATCACCAACATTTGCGAGTTTATACATAAGCATTTCCAATGACAATCAGCAACAACAGGCAGTTTACCATTGTCCAATTATTCAATTATCAAATGTGTATACTCAACTCAACGAACTAACGAACGTGGCAATTGACAATTTCATTATCGAGGTGTGCATTATCCGAATAGGCGCGAATTCCAGAAGAGCAGACTGGTACTTCTAATAAGTACACACTCATGTATTCGTTGAATGAAATTCCAACATACAATGTTAAAGGACGAAGAGAAATTTTTCAATTGATTGTAAGCATTCAATCAATAATTGAAAATTGCTCTGGGTTAGCAGACATCAATGCAAATTCAATCCCAAAAATAGTCGGTTGACAATTTACAACTAATTTCATTGTCAAATTATTTTTGTTGTAGGGAAAACAAAGATGACAAAATCTATAATACAAATGATAAAGTTGTAATATTTTGCATTTAAAAGTGCACAATTTATACCAAATATTCTTTTAAAATCCTACAAAATGTTTTTATGTGCAAACATAGCATTCATATAGAACATTAGTTTACAAATATCCAAAAATATTTTTCTAATTGCGGGAGACAATAGTAATCTTCCGAGCACATTTTAACTATTAAGAACACCGTAAAAGCTAGTTTGGTAAGCTTGGATAATAAAGAACCCATTCGGATATATTCCATTGTCAATATATTCATGTATATATATATATATTTGTATTATAAGTTATAAACTATATTGCTTAAGTATAGCTTAAATTGTATGACAAATGGTGAATAGATCGGACGATAAATAGATAAATAATAAAAAGCGCGAATAGTCGCAAAATATTCATTTTCCGGTGGGGTATTTTACTGCTTTATTAAGTGTTTTATGACTTTGGGTTGCAAAATGATTGCAAATCAAAACCCCACAAAAAAATTTACACAAATGTATACATATAGTTATGCATGCGCAACATTTTGTAGTAAAAACTGTGGCGCCTTACCAGTTCTTTCTCGCTTTCTACCCTGAAATAAAGTGTGAGACCATTTCAAATGTCAGATATGACACCAACCGCCATAGTTCCTGTGCCAATCGAGCGTCAACTATTTGTCATTCCATGAGTAACCCGCTGCCGCTTTATTATTTTCCATATGCATAGTCTTATGTAGATGTATTTGTACTTAGCTCTTAGTACATTTGGTGCAGCACTTTTGCATGCCGAGTGCTATGATCAATGCTTTGAATTATGATGAGCATTTATTATTGTGCGGCAACGTTTGCTATCGTACAAAATTGACAAGAGTCAACAACTCTGCACTGCAGTAGCCAAGTACAATTCATTTCCACATTCATACCATACTCGTACATATATGTATATGCAAAATGGTGAGCAGTATGCGCGCAAAGGCATATGTCATATACATGTATTTACCGAGTAACTAAACAAAACCACCAGCGCTATCTACGTCGAGAACGGCATCAGTAGAAGCTCATCGCCACCTCTTTTCATGATTTATGGAGTGTTAATGCATGGAGTGTCTTGCATTGTTCATTTAGCATTTTCGCGAAAGTTTTCAACTCGTTTTTGTACTTTTTGTTAATATTGTGAACGTTATTGTGTCATTACTATATTTTCCATTATGTTCGGAAAGTGGAAAAGGCAACACCACTCAATTCATTGATTGGCTGTCCAGAGCGAGTACATATACAGATGTGCATTTTACAGTAAATGCAAATACTATGTATGTGTGTTTAAATGTGGAGAATTTCATGCGAATACTCGTACATTGGTATGGAAGTCGGCGTGCCTGTTCTCTTATCTGTAGTCACTCAGTTGTTGATTTCGCATACACCACAGAGGCCATAAAGCCATTTTCATAATAAAATTGCGCGAAGTTGCAAATTAAAATTGCATTGTAATTGGTTAATCCAAGCGCATATTATCAGCGACAAGTGACAATCGCTTCGGATGCGCGTAGGTGCGGGTGATTTTTTTTAGGTTGGGGACAAAATATTTAAATAAAATATGTGCTCTTAAATTTAGTTAAATATTAAAATTGTGATTGAAATTGTTATTGAGCAGGAGTCGATAGTGAATACAAATAAAAGTTTTGATAATATTTCGTAAACAAATATATTAGATATTTAGAGTTAGCCCAAGCGTATGAATATGCAATGGAATATTGTATGTGATTGGCGTTGCAACCGTTTAGCCGGTTATAGCCGAATCGACGATAGTGCGCCACCTGTCTCTCTCCTTCGCAGTTCGGCGCCAGTTGGAGATCCCAAGTGTAACCAGGTCGCTCTCCACCTGGTCCCTCCAACGGAGTGGAGGCCTTCCCCTTCCTCGGCTTCCTCCGGCGGGTACTGCATCGAACACTTTCAGGGCTGGAGTGTTTTCGTCCATTCGGACAACATGACCTAGCCAGCGTAGCCGCTGTCTTTTTATTCGCTGAACTATGCCAATGTCGTCGTATAACTCGTACAGCTCATCGTTCCATCGTCTGCGGTATTCGCCGTTGCCAATGTTCTGAGGACCATAAATCTTGCGCAAAATTTTCCTTTCGAAAACTCCTAGTGTCGTCTCATCTGATGTTGACATCGTCCAAGCTTCTGCACCGTAAAGCAGGACGGGAATGATAAGCGACTTGTAGAGCTTGATTTTGGTTCGTCGAGAGAGGACTTTACTGTTCAATTGCCTACTCAGTCCAAAGTAGCACCTGTTGGCAAGAGTTATTCTGCGCTGGATTTCGAGGCTGACATTGTTCGTGTTGTTGATGCTGGTTCCCAGGTATACGAAATTATCTACGACCTCGAAGTTATGACTGTCAACAGTGACGTGGGAGCCAAGACGCGAATGCGCCGACTGTTTGTTTGATGACAGGAGATATTTCGTCTTGTCCTCATTCACCTCCAGACCCATTCGCTTCGCCTCCTTATCCATGCGGGAAAAAGCAGAACAAACGGCGCGGTTGTTGCTTCCGATGATATCAATATCATCGGCGTACGCCAGGAGCTGTACACTCTTGTAGAAGATTGTACCTTCTCGGTTTAGCTCTGCAGCTCTTATAATTTTTTCCAGCATCAGGTTAAAGAAGTCGCACGATAGCGAGTCACCTTGTCTGAAACCTCGTTTGGTATCGAACGGCTCGGAGAGGTCCTTCCCAATCATGACGGAGCTTTTGGTGTTGCTCAACGTCAATTTACACAGCCGTATTAGTTTTGCGGGGATACCAAATTCAGACATCGCGGCGTAAAGGCAACTCCTTTTCGTGCTGTCGAAAGCAGCTTTAAAATCGACAAAAAGGTGGTGTGTGTCGATCCTCTTTTCTCGGGTCTTTTCCAAGATTTGCCGCATGGTGAATATCTGGTCAGTTGTCGATTTTCCAGGTCTAAAGCCACACTGATAAGGTCCAATCAGTTTGTTGACGGTGGGCTTTAGTCTTTCACACAATACGCTCGATAGAACCTTGTATGCGATATTTAGGAGGCTGATCCCACGGTAATTGGCGCAGATTGTGGGATCTCCCTTTTTATGGATTGGGCAGAGCACACTGAGATTCCAATCGTCAGGCATGCTTTCTTCCGACCATATTCTGCAAAGAAGCTGATGCATGCACCTTATCAGTTCTTCGCCGCCGTATTTGAATAGTTCTGCCGGTAATTTATCGGCCCCCGCTGCTTTGTTGTTCTTCAAGCGGGTAATTGCTATTCGAATTTCTTCATGGTCGGGTAATGGAACATCTGTTCCATCGTCATCGATTGGGGGATCGGGTTCGCCATCTCCTGGTGTTGTACTCTCACTGCCATTCAGCAGGTCGGAGAAGTGTTCCCTCCATAATCCCAGTATGCCCTGGACATCGGTTACCAGATTACCACCTTGGTCTCTACATGAGGATGCTCCGGTCTTGAAACCTTCGTTAAGTCGCTTCATTTTTTCATAAAATGTTCGAGCATTCCCTCTGTCTGCCAGCTTCTCAAGCTCTTCGTACTCACGCATTTCGGCCTCTTTCTTTTTTTGTCTGCAAATGCGTCTCGCTTCCCTCTTCAGCTCTCGGTATCTATCCCATCCCGCACGTGTTGTGGTCGTTTGCAATGTTGCGAGGTAGGCAGTCTGTTTTCTCTCCGCTGCGAGACGGCACTCCTCATCGTACCAGCTTGTTTTTTGTCGTTGCCGAAAACCAATTGTTTCGGCTGCAGCGGTACGCAGTGAGTTTGAGATGCCGTTCCACAGTTCCCTTATACCGAGATGCTGATGAGTGCTCTCAAAGAGCAGGAGTGCAAGTCGAGTAGAGTATTTCGTGGCTGTCTGTTGCGATTGCAGCTTTTCGACGTCGAACCTTCCTTGTGTTTGTTGACGGGCATTCTTTGCTGCACAGAGGCGGGTGCGTATCTTCGCTGCGACCAGATAATGGTCCGAGTCTATATTTGGTCCTCGGAGCGTACGCACGTCTAAAACACAGGAGACATGTCTTCCGTCTATCACAACGTGATCGATTTGGTTCCGCGTGTTTCGATCAGGAGACAGCCAAGTAGCTTGATGTATTTTCTTATGCTGGAATCTGGTACTACAGACGACCATATTTCGGGCCCCAGCGAAGTCGATCAGCCTCAGGCCGTTTGGCGATGTTTCGTCATGGAGGCTGAATTTTCCGACTGTTGTGCCAAAGACACCTTCTTTACCCACCCTGGCGTTAAAATCACCAAGCACGACTTTTACATCGTGGCGGGGGCAGCGCTCATAGGTGCGTTCTAGGCGCTCATAGAAAGCATCTTTGGTCACATCGTCCTTCTCTTCCGTTGGGGCGTGGGCGCAAATCAGCGATATGTTGAAGAACCTCGCTTTGATGCGGATTGTGGCTAGACGTTCATCCACCGGGGTGAATGCCAGGACTCTGCGACGGAGTCTCTCTCCCACCACAAATCCAACACCAAATTTGCGCTCCTTTATATGGCCGCTGTAGTAGATGTCACAAGGACCCACCTTCTTCCGTCCTTGTCCCGTCCATCGCACTTCTTGGATGGCGGTGATGTCAGCCTTAAGTCGTATGAGGACATCAACCAGCTGGGCAGAGGCACCTTCCCAATTAAGGGTCCGGACATTCCAGGTGCATGCCCTTATATCATTATCCTTAAAACGTTTGCAGGGGTCGTCATCAAAAGGGGGGTGTCTCATCCGAGGCTTTCGTAGATTTTTCATTGGGGGGTGTTTTTATGTGGTGGGTCCCAAACCCTACGCACAACCGCATAAGCGGGCTTCGCCTTCTCACTTTAGCTCGCCTTCAAACGGATGTCTGTTGGCTACCCAGAGGATACTTGGTCTAAAACCGGAAGTCGTGAGCTGCTTGAACCATGTGGAGAAGAATCGTTTCTGGCCACTCCCAAGTGAGTGACAATCAAAAACTTTCCTCACTTGCGTGAACTTCTACACATGATCCCATCCTCCAAGCATAAATAATTAAAAATATTTTAATTAGAGAAAAACTGTGTTAATTAGAAAAGGAACTTTATTGGACCGATGTATTATTTTGCATTCACATTATAATGACTTTGGAGTTATAAAATATATGCAATGAAGTATTTCGATGAAGAAGGAATACATATTTATGGATATATTTATAAATATATAAAAATCAAATATTCTAAATGAAACTATCCCTAAATACGATAATACTCACACAATTTAAACATTGCCGCATTGTATATTTTAAAGGCTCGAAGAAGGAACTTAAGCAGAAACGGAAAAGAGGCGTCACCATTTTTTATATCAAATAAGGAGCTTTTGGTTGGATATTTTTATTAAATATATATGATTACGTTGTGGAAACGATTTGTGTGGACCAATAAAAATAGAAACAAACATAACATTTCAATTAAAATTTCAATATCGAATAAATATTGTTTTCTTTTTCAAATACAATAAAACCAAATTGATGAAAAAAATTTCTATAACATTTGAAATGAATTCAAAATTATCTTTTATCAATGAAAACAAATAAATTAAATAAAAACAAAACTTTCAATATCATCCATATCTAAGTCTCTTTTAATTTTATAAGATGCCTTATCCCCGAGGTACCTCATGTATTTGTTAGAAGAAAGAAATCAGAATGACTTGCAACATATCATTTAACCGATAACTAAATACCTCAATATCTTAAGAGAGACTTTTTTAAATTGGAAGTGGTAAAGCTGCCGTCTTAATAAACTAATAAAACTTAATAAGTGTAACAGAATTAAGTGAACCTACGTTGTCATCTGATTATATGATTATTCTACCCATATTAATAATGATTTTAATATAAGAAAAGCATGCAGTGACAAATTGAGTTAAGTAGAGATTGGAATTTTATTTTTTTTTTAATTTTTTACAGATCAACTGTAGAAAATCGTGCGACATCCAAGTTCAAGTGCCGTAGGTACTCTCGCTACAGTGGGTAAACATTAGTATCTTATTCTTATTCTACTTATTCAGAAATCTCACACATCACAACATTTAAACAGCACTTCTCACATTTTCTGAATAAATCTAATTAGACTCAATTCAATTGCCACTCCCACTGTTTAATTAGCCATTAGCAACAGTTTACATTTACCCATATTATTTGCGGCTGCAACAAATCGAATTTCGACACTTGCCAAGCTAATAAAGCATCAGTTGATGGCCGACCGCCCGACAAGCATAGATATATATGTACGTACACTCATTCCTGCCTCTTGATTACGTCGCGACGCTTCCATAATAAACATCAAAGGCTGCGCGAGAGTAGACGCTTAACCCAGAAATACAAACAGAAAACAGCCGACCGCGCACAATAAACGAAAAAGATCAAAAGCCACTTCAACAGTGGGTGCCGTAGTGCCGTCGCCACGCCAGCCCAAAGAATATATTTTCACATATACATATATGTATACATATAATTATGTATATGCATACTTCATGCTAGAAAATTTCAGTAGCCAAAAGCCTACAGTTAACAAACAATTAATAGAATTTATTCGATCCGTATTTATAGTATTATTTAGAAGAATAAAAACACTTAAAATTGGCAGTGGCGTTGCTGTTGTATTTTGATTTTACTACTTTTTTTACTTGCAAGCATTCATGGTTTCTAATTGTTTGTTTGAACAACAATGTGTATAATTAACGGGCACCTGTTTGATTAAATTATTCCAACTTTACAATAGAGTATACTGTCTAATTTGATGAAGTGTTGATTTGTTCCTGAGGGGATATGTGGCTGAAATTGCAGTGATGGCTGCTTAAATAGGTATAGATAAAATGTATTTTAAAAAGTCTGAAATACAGAAACGCGCGTAATCTCTTTATGTCTTTTCGAGTATATGACTATTTCTTGGGGAATAATCGATAATAATGAAATCAGAAAGTGAAAAGTAATGGAAATAAGTGAGAAAGTTTTTTAAGTTACTTATTATCCGAGATATTGGCTATACTATTAATAATACTATATATGGAGTTCAGTCAGAAGCGTGAACCAATTTTGAACATAATTTTATCTTCATATCATAGAATCCCTCATACTAAAATTGGAGCAGAATGGACTTTTAACAAATTAGTTTGAGAAGTTCACAAGAGCGACTACTACGTTATATAACCGATCTCATAAACTAAGTAATATAATACCTAATACTCTACTTTAATCGTTTTTAATAACTCAATAACTAATCGAAATAGTTATAAGTTTGTATATATTAAATGATTAGAATGGCGAACCGGATGATCGATTTGTAAGGTTTAACTTACGTACAAATTAGATTTTACGTAGATCTTACTTACTTGTTTGTGGTTGTCAGGTTTATGTTATAGGTTTCAAGACCGGAACACACTCTTGTAGGACCCCCAGAGATGATCTAGTGGTTGTTGCCCAGAGTACACTGAGTTTGTGGAGGGCACACTTCTCTGACCTGCTGAATGGCAGTGAAAGTACAACACCAGGAGATGGCGAACCCGATTCCCCAATCGATGACGATGGAACAGATGTTCCATTACCCGACCATGAAGAAAATCGAGTAGCAATTACCCGCTTGAAGAACAACAAAGCGGCCAACCGTGGGGTAAGCTTCCCTGGCATCGCTTATAAGATTCTATTGAGCGTACAGTGTGAAAGACTAAAGCCAAATCTTGGAGAAGACCCGTGAAAAGAGGATCGACACACACCAGGAGCTGCCTTTATGCCGCGGTGTCTGAATTTAGTATCCCCGCAAATCTAATACGGCTGTGTAAGCTGACGTTGAGCAACACCAAAAGCTCCGTCAGGATCGGTAAGGACCTCTCCGAGCCGTTCGATACCACACGAGGTTTCAAACAAGGTGACTCTCTGACTTCGTGTGACTTCTTTAACCTGATGCTGGAAAAAATAGTGCGAGCCGCAGAGCTAAACAGAGAAGGTATAATCTTCTATAAGAGTGTACAGCTACTGGCGTAGGCCGATGATATTGATATCTTTGGAAGCAACACCCGCACCGTTAGTTCTGCTTTTTCCCGCCTGGATAAGGAAGCGAAGCGAATGGGTCTGGTGGTGAACGAGGACAAGACGAAATATCTCCTGTCATCAAACAAACAGTCAGCGCGTTTTCGTCTTGGCTCCCAAGTCACTGTTGACAGTCATAACTTTGAAGTTGTAGATAATTTCGCCTATTTGGGAACCAGCATTAACAGCAATAACAATGTCAGCCTGGAAATCCAACGCAGAAACACTATTGCCAACAGTTGTTACTTTGGACTGAGTAGGCAATTGAAAAGTAAAGTCCTCTCACGACGAACAAAAACTAAACTCTACAAGTCCCTCATCATTCCCGTCCTACTTTATCGTGCCGAAGCGTGGACGATCTCAACATCAGATGAGGCGACACTAGAAGTTTTCGAGAGAAAGGTTTTGCGGAAGATTTATGGTCCCTTAAACATTGGCAACGGTGAATACCGCAGACGATGGAACGATGAGCTGTACGAGTTATACGACTACATTGACGTAGTTCAGCGAACAAAAAGACAGCGGCTACGCTGGCTGGGTCATGTTGTTCGAATGGACGAAAATGCTCCAGCTCTGAAACTGTTCGATGCAGTACCGCTGGTGGAAGCCGAGGAATGACCAGGTGGAGAAGGACCTGACTTCACTTGGTGTTACCAATTGGCGTCAAACTGCCAAAAGGAGAGATGCGTGACGCGCTGTTGTCGGCTATAACCGCGTAAGCGGTGTCTACGTCATTCAAGTAGAATATTGTTATATTATTCTTTCTTTCATGGATGCGGCAACACTGACTTTTTTGCAAAAACGTTTTGTTTAATTAAAACTGAAGACAGTACCACAAAATTCCCCTTTGAATATCATTAACTTGTTTGTTTTTGCAATATATAACTTTATCGACAAGATATTTGGCAACATTGTTAAATATGAGCGGAACGATTTATATATTACCCAATTACTCAGATACTGAATATAATGAGTTTTATACGTCTTGTAGAATTGAACAATGTATTAAATAATTTAATAAAGATAGTATGCATTCCTAATAATTGTAATTGTGGAAATATTTTCGTACGTACATATGTCATTCCTTTACTGATAACTATGTTTTCCTTTTCAACAATTATATTTTTTATCTATTGACTATATACTTCTATAACTCAAAGATCTCCATAACTCGAATTCTTGAATTGACAATAGCGTTTAGAAGTCAAATTCCATACAAATTTCTGCCCATAATTTTAAGGCGAACAAAAAATATGATTTGGATATGGATATTATGGATTGTATATATATGTAACAAAGGCATGGAATACAGACGTCAAGAGTCAAACAATAGGAAACAGCAACAAACAAAATCATAGAATGCATGTTTTAACGTATGTACATACAACTTTATGCGAAGTAAATAATTAAAACTTTGCATAAATCTATATTTCACAGAATTTTGAAAAAATGTAAGTTTTCATGAAAACTTCTATAACTCGAAGTTTTTTGTGGGTTATGGTTATTCGAGTTAGGGAAGCTCAACTGTATATATTACTTATAAACATAGTACTACAGCCACCAAATGATTTAAAGATTAAAATTGTGTAACAAAATAACTGTGTATTTACATTTACACATTTACGTTCTTCATTAAAATAGTTGGCAGATGTGCTCAAACAGATTGTATTTAAAGTAGCATATTCCACTCGAACACATTGAGGAACGAACGTGTTCGTTTCGAACACATGCCATGACTCAAACAAATCAAACAGTGATACACTGTACGTTCATTCGTCGTTGAGTAAAATGAGTGCAAATATAACTCAAAATGTATGCGAAGGAGGCGGCCACTAATAGTTACACAACAACAAATTCAATGCCACCAGTTTGAATGACGGCCTTTTAGGTTCGCGTTTTCACTCAAGAATTCATCGAGCGAGCCTAATAGCTGCGGCACTCGAACTTGTATTAGAATTTATGCTTTGCCAGAAAATTACGACATTTCGACTATTTCACTCAACTGTGAGCATTCGCTTTATGGGTTTGTGGGCGCTTATAGCTTGCGTAGTTCGCATTGCGTACATTTGCACTTGATTCATTCGGACATTCATTGTTCGAGTACTAATAACATATTGGAAATATTAAATAAATAAAAAAAATTTTTCATATTTATTTTAAAAAAGTTTGAATGTAATACAAGTCCAAGTCCAAGTTATAATTTATTAAACTTTCTTACAGAATCTTACGCAACTCTCAACGTTCTTATCAACAGCCAAACTAAAATCAACTGATAACATACTGTATTAAACACAACGAAGTATCACAGCTCAGTGTTTCAGATAGAAATGGTGGTTCATTCCAGGCATGCTCTTCTATATATAAATTGCCCCTGCTCTCATCTACCCTTTGCGTTCAACCCTGCACTTACTCGATTCCACTCCCAGCTACAAATTTCTTCGATCTGATCCTCTCAGCGCTCTGTTTAGATACATATGTTTGCTCCCATACTTACAGTTGTAGCGGTGGTGAGGAACTGATATATATTTATCTCTGCGATGGTGGTGGCGGTGGCAGTGTGTTGCCTTTCTTTTCCTCATTAATATTTCGTTGGTGGAGCGAAAACAGAGCGACCACAACAGAGCGGCAGAATAGCTCAACAACAGCACAACAGAGTGCAAGTTTCTCGCTGTTTCTCTCACCGTCGTCGACGTCATCATCGTCGCTGTGGCAATTGTCGTTATGGTTTAGGCCGTTTCATCGCTTTCGTCGCGTTAGTCGTTGTTGGGTATATTGTGAACGTAATCGACGTCAGTCAAAATACAACAAACTGGCATTTTGATGGCGCATTCGTTCGATGGCAACGGTTCGGATTGGAGCAGCAGGCGAGCGCATTGTTTTATTATCCACTTTATCACCATTTATTGTTATTGCCATTGTGGTCTTTTAACGCTCGATTCTCTGTTTGGTACTATTCAGTATAGCTAATGCCATCATACTCAAACAGTTCTAGTTGGTAAAATATGAAACTACTGAAACAACAAAAACAGCAGTGATAGTGACAGCGCCAAAAACATCAACAACGACGGCAGCATTTTAGTGCCATTGACAGCGGTTTGATTCGGTGAAAATACTCGCTATCGGACTGCTATCAAAACGCTATCGTAAGCCAGCAACACATATCAAAGCGCTGCGGCGTTCAGTGTGGTGCAGTGCAGTAGTGTCAAATTAGAGTAATATAGAATCGCGGCAGTGACGAATAAAAGTCATCAAAGCAAACGAAAACGCAAACGCAAACGACGGTAGTAGTAACAGCAACAGTCGTCTGGCAGTCAGGCAGTGAGTTAGACAATTGTTCAGTGCAGCGGCAGCGTTCGTAACGAAATCTCGGTTTGGTGGCTTTGACGCTAATAAATTTGATTATTATTATTATTGTCGCTATTACTATTATTTTAACGATTATTGTGTTGATTGTGGTTGTTGTTCGTATTATTATGCTGATGTCGTTTCTATGAGCCGGGTTGGCCAATTGTTTTCGACAAAGTATACATTGTGAATAAAACAAATTATTTGTAAACTGGAGAAAAGATATTTAAACAAGCTTACGATAGCAAAGAAAATAAATTATGTAATAGTGATTATGTGAAAAAACATTAAAAATAAATTATTGGTGATAGTAATTTTTTTTGTGACGATAACAACAATTTAATAAAATTAATAAAAAGGCCAGTGTTTATATAAAGTAACTACAATAACAGTTCTTTTGCAAAAAATATGAAGTAATTGTGCTTGTGAACATTAGCCGTGGTATAACATTTGTGTGCAATTATTATATATTCGTTTACATTAAACCATTTGGTTCAATTGGAATCAAAGATCGTTAAAGATCCTTAAAAAAATAAGTAAATAAAATTGGTAAAGTATATTAAAACAAATGGAAACTCAAAGTGATTATGTAAATTTGTGAAAGGACTAATTTTAATCAATGAACAAAACCGAAAAAGAGTTTACTTTCAATTCAAGTGGATCCAAATTTACTATCTCGCAAAGCTTTAAAAATCTATAAATATAAAACACTAAACGAAATAGCCGCTCACCAGCTCACCAAATAACCTGTCGTGGCAAGTTACTCCTACCAAAGCTAGAGCCTAATAAGGTTTAGTTTTCCCTTGAGACAGCATTACAACCGTCAAAATTCTTACCGCTAGCAATATGAATTCCTACTTTGAACAAGCTTCGGCTGGATTTTACGGACACCCGCATCAGACATCCGGTATGACAATGGGCACTGGAGGTCATCATGATCAGACAGCAACAGCAGCTGCAGCCGCTTATCGTGGATTTCCGCTCTCTTTGGGCATGTCGCCTTATGCCAACCATCACTTACAACGCACCACACAGGACTCCCCCTACGACGCAAGTATCACAGCGGCTTGTAACAAAATCTACAGTGATGGTGCCTACAAACAGGACTGTCTCAATATCAAGGCCGACTCCGTGGTCAATGGTTACAAAGATATCTGGAATACTAGCGGGAATGGTACGGGTGGTGGTGGCGGTTCTGGAGGGGGTGGTGGTTCAGGTGGTGGTTCTAACGGTTCCAATAATAATGGACAGAACAATCCTGCTGGTGGTATGCCAGTGCGTCCATCCGCTTGCACTCCAGACTCCCGTGTTGGTGGGTACTTGGACACTTCAGGTGGCAGCCCGGTAAGCCATCGAGGTGGTAGTGGTGGAGGAAGTGGTGGAACTGGTGGTGGAGTTGTCGGTGCCAGTCAAGGAGGCGCTGGCGGTGTTGGAAATGTAGGTGGTGTTGGTGTTGCCGGTGGTGTTGGTGTTGGCGGAGCAGGAACCGCATGGAATGCAAATTGTACAATTTCTGGAGCGGCAGCGGCTCAGAGCGCTAGCAGCTTACATCAAGCCACCAATCATACTTTCTATCCGTGGATGGCTATCGCAGGTAAGATACATTAAATATTATTAAACAAACCTTGGTTTCCATTAGAGATATAAATATACATAAAAACGGTGAGAATATTATTATTTATTAAAAGTATCAGAAATTTTACTTCGAA
Source organism: Zeugodacus cucurbitae (assembly GCF_028554725.1). Taxonomy (NCBI): domain Eukaryota; kingdom Metazoa; phylum Arthropoda; class Insecta; order Diptera; family Tephritidae; genus Zeugodacus; species Zeugodacus cucurbitae. The sequence continues at coordinate 42,737,824 of NC_071667.1, forward strand.
CTGATAAATGAATAACTTAATTTCAATACTATCTACTACTACTACTACTAAAACGAAGATGTAGTAAACGATTTAAAATAAGTTTATTCTTCGAATAAAAGCTCCTTGATGCAATTAGCTACCAGATTACATAAACATCTCTATAAAAATTTATATATTTAAACTAAAATTACTGCTATTTAGTGTCGAATATATTTGTTTTTTATTTACAAACCAAGCTGGAACAATCGCATTTTTTTTAAATAGCAGATACTATTTTTTAAACATAAACAAAAAATCTATACTTGCTCCCACTTGCACATAATTAATTTTTATTTATTTTTGAATCGCAACTATTTTTAAAAGATTTCAAATTAGCGAATAATTCATAAAAAAATGTATTAAATAAAATATGTTTTAAAAGGTTGTGGTTCATCTTTCACTCTCCACCATAAAAAAATCTTTATACGAAAATGTAATTCAGGAATGTTATTTTCTATTCCTATAAATTTTGAGGAACTCGACGTGTGCCTTTGATATTAAAATCAATGCTTCACTTTGCAGCTTTCTTTTTTTTTAATAAACAAAGTTTTATTAATATTTCCCCAATATATTTTTATAATCAGAATCATGCAAAAGCATCATTATTTACTGATAGTAAATTTTTTAACAGTGTACTAGCGCGCTAGAAATATCTATAAAAACAATTGTAGATATCACCGCAACTACTTAGTAATCAAAAATAAAATATTACCCTCAGTTAAGTGCACACTATTCTAGCAGTGTTGGCAATAGAATTGGGAATTTTGATAACTGCAACGTTGTGCTCAACCGTCGGCTCTGCGGTCCGCGAGTGACCAATATGATTCAAAGTGTCACCTTAACTTGTGAACCAGATATGGTTTTAATGTAACTATGTATTTTAGCTAACTACTCAGCCGCTGGTGAATATTAGCTGAGTATTTCACCATGCCTGAGTATATATTCTTATAAAACTTTTAACATTTACAATAATATATATAGCAAAAGTAATAAGCCTTGTAAAGAATAAGTGCTTGACCATTCCTTTGAAGAATGCGTTGAATTTAGTCTAAGTTTAGTCCATGTGCCCTCTGATTGTTGCGCCATAAAGACTCGTACGCTATTTAAATTTCTGCCGGAATTAATTTTTTTGTGAATGAACTTCTTATCTTTGGCGGTATTTTTTAATACTTACCTTTTTAATTATGCTATGTTTTGCAGCATTTGTTATCAGACAATATCTTCAAAGACGAATCTCAAAATATGTATAAAGATTGTCTAAGATAGATCAAAGGGCAAAGAAACCTGTATGTATGTACTGATACATTTATTGCCGTAGTATTGTAGTGCTGATAATGAAAATATGGGGAAAATATTAATTTACTAATAATTTCAAGAGCGTTCTGAAACAGTTCAACGCAATTCAGTGGTAATAGAGTTTATTATAATTAATATGAACAAATAAATATAAATTATATTTGTTTTATATAAACATAAAGAAAAATTATTCATTTCATATAATCGTTTTTTTCACACAGTATAAAAACGTTTACTTATTTCATATCAATCTAAGCATTTGTTGAAAAATATACATATATTTTATTAAGACTGTCATTTGTGTAATATGTTGTAAGAATGAAAAGATAATTATAATTTCTCATTTTTTTTAATTTATTTAGAAATTTTCCTGACACTCCAATCGATTTGCTCCAATACAAAGAATCTATAAATAAATTTTTCTGTAAGCTTTATAATAACATTTTTCCTATTTGTGAATCGAGGTCTAACTGTTCGAAAAGAGGGCTCATAAAAAAACATAGTTTCTTTATTTGAAGTTGAATACAATTCATGTTGTAATTCAAAGGCATGATGGATCGATATAATTAAATTTCCCCTTTTGACATTTGAATGTACGCATAAAATATCATCTTATCCTATCTGATAGTGGAGACGATCTTAATAAAATTTATAAACTGCTAACCAATATGCATATGCATATTTACAAATATAAATATAATATACACAAATCATAATATGGTCATCGTCACAAACATACCACATATCAGATGAATCAAAGCGTGCATTGTTGATTGATTTCTCACATCGCCAGTGAGCCAGCTTCCTCACAGTGGTGAGTAACCGCTATAAACCGATAGATTTATTTAAAAACAAATATTTGATACTAACAGCCGGTTTCACGAAAGTTTCTAATTGAAAATTAAGTTCCATTTAATTTTAATTTTAATTTTTATTAAACTTTGCACTTAAATTTCCTGCGTTTCACCATTATTGACATTTGGCATCAAAAAAATTAAAAGGCAGGGATGTTAGTAAGAATAACAGCTGATTTATATAAACAAATAAGTTGTATTTCTTTGTCAAAATGGTAAACAAATGGGAATTCAGCTGATAGAAAAGCGTAACCATGGTTACATACGACAGTATTTAAATAATATTTAAATGGCAAAGCGTGACCATTTAAATAAAAATTAAGTCAAATGGTGGAACTGAAATTAATTATTTTTCACTTAAATTTGTTTCGTGAAACCGGCTGTAAGTGAGAGAGAAGAACTCAAAAAGGTTTAGAAGAGAAATAGAAAACTTATCTTTTTACGATAATATTTCTTCTAAATATTTATCTGCTAGAGAGTAGTTTTTACGATATGAAATCAAGTTCCAATCAGTCTCACAAATACGGCAGAAAGCTAAAGGAGGCATGTGCATAAATCACTTCATTGGTCTAATTAGAATGATATCTTACCTGTGCTCAGCACATGATGATCAAATATTTTCACCACGAACTTGATTTTAGAACTAAACGTTCTGTTAATTATTATGTAGAAAAGAATACAGTACCTGCTGGAACAAATTTTAGGAAATTATGAATTTTTATGAAGCTATTTGTTTAGTATTTAAAAGTAAGTGCTTCTTCCTTACGTTGTCTTTTCGATTTCCGCTTTGTATTAGGTACCGATCATTATATTATTATCCACTTTTTTGATTTTTAGAGTTACGAATTATCGCCCTCCCTAAAACTGTACACATATTATTACTTCATTGAAAACTTGGCCCGTATGAATGTGTTTCCTTTGCGTTAAATTCAGAAATATCTGTGGATGCGTAATCAACGTCCAACGTGTTGTGTGAAGTGTCTAGCATATTATGGCATGTTTTGACACGGCTCAGGCGCACACAAGACGTCACAATATTTCCATTCACCTCGTTCACTCCGTTCGTAAGCTGCACGTATGCTTTTGGCTTTGTTCGATCGAATATGGTTGAAGTGTGACTATTGATACCAAAGTTTCAATGGTTTCGACCACCCGACCAGTCTTTCTGACGTGTGTATGGCATTCCCTTTGGTTGCTCTTCAATTACAACTTCAGTATATGTAGTTTCTGTTGCTACGGTTAATATTACCATCCCGCATCTTCGAATCCAGACCAGTTTAGTGAAATTCTCATATAAATTAAAAATGTATACGCATTTTATTTCCATTATAGTTTTTGTGAATGTTTGGTAGATTTCTTATATTTCTTTCTTCTCTTTCGGTTTGGGGGTCCGTAAAAATACAATACTCCACAAATGTTGATCAGTTTGACAATATCTAACAATATCTAATTAAAATCTCAATGTTGAAATAGAAACTAATAAATTTTAAAATTCTCACATAAATAATAAAGTTAAATCCATAATCATTTCAAAATTAGTAGAGCGGACAACAACCAACAACCAGGCACCACTGTGTAGGTAAACCACCTATTGGTCAGGTTATTAATTATGTACATCTGCTTACACAATGAATAATTAGTTATTATAATTATAATTTGCATAGCATTCACCTCCGTAGTTAACTTATCATAGGGAAATCAATTGATTTTTATTTGAAGTCGGACGCACAGTTACACACACTAAGAAACTTTCTTCTTAAATAGAAATATTGAATTAATAAAAATATGCCCCTCAATTTTGTATATTGTTGGTCAAAATTCGTATATTTAAACAATCATATAAATAAATATTCTGTATGGAGTAAAAAAAGCATCATTGTATTGAAAAAAAATGTGCTAAAACTATAATCCATTAACATTAATGGTTGTTAAAATAAAGGGGGACACTGTAAAACTAAAACGATAGGGACGCCAAAGGACGCCATGTATTTCCCGCTCTTTTGACATTTCTTACGTAGCGATGAGCTAATTTCAGGCTGAATTGCTTCATCAATAACCAAAATATGCGTTATTGGTCAGACAGCAACCAACACGTACTCCAATAGTCACCATTGCATTCCGAAAAAATTACGGTTTGGTGAGGTTTATGGGCCAGCGGCGTACTTGGGTACTACTTCTTCGGTGACAACAAGACCGGCAAGTTACTGTAATTGGGAATCGCTACCGCTCAATGATAACCGAATATTTTTGGTCCGAATTGGATGATATGGCGATTTATTGAAAGCCAAGTTTAGTGAACGTGCTATCTCACGCGATTTGATGGCGTTAGAATATTTTCTGTGGGGCTACGTGAAGTGGTCTATGCCATCAAGCCAGCGACTGTAAAAGAAATTGAGTTCCATATATAATGGAATCGAATGTTCTTTCACAGGAATCCATAATTTCATTGATATGCCAAATCGTTGTAGTGCTCTTATTGAGAATCCATTTAATTATAATAAGGAATGTAAAGCAATATCTTATTATTATGTTATTATGCATTCATTATGTTATTTGTGCATTCATTCACTATAAAAACTTTGATTTCCGATTCTTGAATGGATTATATGTATTCTCCCAAACAAGAACTGACCAATCATAGTGCTTAATTGGTTTTTTAAGGTATATCGGTTTAAATGAGGACATTTCATAAATTGTACATAGTCGAATGTAATAAATGAATTTAAAAATTTAAATTTAATTGTTGTAAGTAATATACAAATAATCTTCAAACAAATAGTGCCACCTCAATATGATTATGATATTTTCGTCTAAATACAATATAATAAGAGCAGAAGAATCATATGAGAATAATGGTTAAAATCATTTTTACTTAATTTATAATCAAAACAAAATTGAATTCGATACCAGATAGTTTGAACAAAACAATTGCTCTTACGTCAGATGAGTTTGCGCAAGGTTGCAATGTGCTGGTAGTATGTTAGAACAAATGATATAGTTTGTTAGATTTACTACTCTCTAACTCTGTAAAAGCCGAAGACAGCTTCACTTCATTAAGGGGGGGGGGGGGTCTTTTTTCATATTTTTTTAGAAAAAATTATTGCTGTAGGTTTATTTTACTTATTATTATATGAAAGTACAACATTTGAAGGATACTTAAACAAAGTTTTATCGAAAAATAACGAGGAATATCGGATTTATCGTCGATCTCTGCAGGCACCTCGAAAAGAAGTTGTTGTGCGGTGACCAGCCTACAGCATCACTGGATCATCCGAAACCAAAAAATCAAAATGCTTTCTTTAGTTTATTAGTTTATCTTGCAATTGACGTCGAGTTTTTTTTTAATTTTTAAATTTTTCAATTTTTGGTATCATTTTCAAGCCAAAATGACGATTTTTCTCCGAATGACCATGTGGATGGTTCAGAAACAAAAAATGAAAAAAAAAGTTGTCAAACCTTACCCCCCCCCCCCCCCCCTTAACATAAACGGCTATATAAGAGAATTACTTATTACATCATAAAATGTGCGGTTCGACACGGTTTACATATAATTTTATATTCAACCGAATGATGTAGAAGCAATATACAGAGACGACAATATTTATACTCAGACAGAGTATTATAGTTTTGTTCACATAACGGTTGTTTGTGTCACCAAGAAATAAAAGAGTTAGATATGGGGTCATATATATATAAATGATCAGGATGACGAGTGGAGTTGAAATCCGGATGTCTGTCCGTCCGTCTGTCCGTCTGTCCGTCTGTCCGTGCAAGCGATAACTTGAGTAAAAATTAAGATATCTTAATGAAAGTTGGAAGACATATTCCTTGGCACCTTGAGGAGGTTGCTTTCGAAGATGGGCTAAATCGGTCCCCTGCCACGCCCACAAAATGGCGAAATCTGCAGTCGTTTCTTTTAGCCGTTTCCTTATACAGTCCAAAAATTAAAAAAATCAGATAATAACCACGCCCACCTCCCATACAAAGGTTAGGTTGAAAATTACTAAAAGTGAGTTAACTCACTAACGAGAAACACCAAATTACACAAATTACACAAGAAATGGCAGAAGTAAGCTGCACTGAGATTTTTTTACACAATGGAAAATGGGCGTAGCGTCGCCCCCTTATAGGTTAAAAACCATATATCAAGAACTACTCGACCGATTTCAATGAAATTCAGTATATAACACTTTCTTGACACCCTCATGTCATGGATGGAATATGGGCAAAATCGGTTCACAACAACGCCCACTTCCCATATAACTCAATTTTTAATACTTCTGATTCATTCACTTTGTAATACATATATGCATTAGGGACAAATGAAGATAGCGGAATAAAACTTTACACAAATATTGTATTTGAGCTGTGACATCAGTTGTGGAAAAATTGTCAAAATCGGACCATACTTTTCAAGGCCCCTGATATAAAACATGAAGAACTCAGTGCCTATGGGTAATTTTTCACCGAAAATATAGGTAAATCCCTCAGATATTTTAATGTAATTCATTCCCTCTGAATTTTTTTCTTATAACAGTTTCTCTCTGTACCTGAAATGGTAAAAATCGGGTCATAACTTCGCCCAGATCCCATATATCTAATTATAAGTAACATTAAATTAAGTGAGCGTATAGTCTTCGATACATTGTATCTTGGTGGTGAAAACGAGTGAAATCGGTTTAGGAATTACCTCAGTCCCCATATACTATTTATGATGATTTTCGTTATTCTATTGAACTTTATGCCGAATATATGGGTCGAATTGTGTTATCTTTATAAAATTACATCAATAAATTGCGAGAGTATAAAATGTTCGGTTGCACCCGAACTTAGCCTTTCCTTACTTGTTATGAAATTGAATTTAATATTCCTTTTCGCCTTTACAAATATTTAGAAATAAATTATCCATTGCACTAGCCAGTGTACGCCTATATATTTTGTTAAAATTTAATATCATGCAAGTTAGGATAATTTTTTAACCAATAATGCTGCAAAACAGGTAAAATGTGTAGGATTTTGATGTCAGTGTTTTAAAATGTTTCATATAATCGGTATAACCACATAAGTACTCAGGTAACCATTCAAAAACTAATTTTGACCTTGATTTATAAATGCCATAGATTGTTTTGTATGTACCTTCGTGCACGTAAAACATATTACGTCATAAATATGTAACAATAGCAATTTTCTCAAACCAATATTTAGATTGTAACGCCTCAATTGTGGTAAGCACGTATATATTGACTTGAAATTCGGCTATTAACTAAATAATAGTGGTATTTCTACAACGAAATTTGTTCAGAATATGTCTCTGACCATTCGATTTTGTTCAAGGCTATTTAAGTAAAAATGTGTATATCCATACGTACATAAGACACAATTACTAAATTGCAGTTCTATGAAGTGAACAATAATTGTAACGCATCCCTCGAGAGATGTCCGATGACAAGTGCATGGTATGTAAGATTGGGTAAGAGATAGTGTCAGTGGGATCCACGGCTGTTCAAACCCTGAAATTTGTTTACTTAAATAATTAGTTAAAAGCATAGTTAAAGTAGTTTCTATAATAAATTATATATATTTTCCTTTATCAAAATTAACTAGACTTTTTGAGTTTTACGAAACACGTTGAATTGGATGAGTTAACTAATTCATGCATTCGCTTCTAGGGAATTAGGAAATCTGGATATTAAGAGCAATGTTTCACTATATTTCTTGTTAAAAATATTTCTAGTATTGTAATTGCTATTATTGTAGGAAGAAGATTAATGAAATTAAATTATTCGGGTCAAACACTAAAAATTCAGTTTCTTTCATTATTTCTTATATCATGAAAAATGTATAGTTAATTGATAATTAATATTATTACAAAATAACAGAGTCAATATATTTTTGGAGTAATGTAGATACTTATCTCAAGTAAAAATTGTCCGAAGCTGGTAAATTTATTTCTATGGTGGTATAAAATTCTTGAAGCTACCCAAACAAATGGAATGCTCTGCTCGTTTACGCTGATACAATTTTGGATTATATGTATTCTCCCAAACAAGAACTGACCAATCATAGTGCTCAATCGGTTTTTTAAGTTAAATCGGTTTAAACGAGGAAATTTCATAAATTGTACATAGTCGAATGTAATAAAATTATAAATTATATTATTGGGATCAATTCGAAGTATATGTAACACTCGCGTTTAACGTGGTAAGAAGTTGCAAGGAGTTATGACAAGATAACGTATAAATACTGTCGCAAATTACGCTATACATCTTTATATACATCGAACAATTGATCTACTGAACTTATAAAAAGCACTGTACTCCTATATGACCCTCTACCCTGAGAACGGTGTCATTAAAGAATCATCAATTTGACACTAATATAGTGTAGACTGCGTAGTGAGGAGTCTGCGTATTTGAATACTTTCAGTCGTTCGTTAAATGAAAGTTTATTACGAGGCAGAAATAAGTAATTTAACATACATACATATAATATGGCAGGCTTCATAATCCCTAAGTCTGAGCAACGGAAAAAGCGAAATATAAAACAAGTAAGGAAGGGCTAAGTTCGGGTGTAACCGAACATTTTATACTCTCGCAGTTTATTTATTTCATATACTATTTGGCCCATATATTCGTTATATATATAGTATAAAGTCCATTGAAAGTTGGAAGCCATAGTATTAGGTATATGGGAGTTAGGTGAAGTTATGACCAGCTTTTACGTATTTTATATACGGAGACAGATTATTAAAAAGAAAGAAAGATATTCACTCTGAATTTCTTCGAAATATCTGAGACTTATCTATATTTTCGGTAAAAAAAAATTAGAAGTACTAAGGTCCTCATGTTCGATATTTTGACGATGTTTAGTGCGTAGTAGTGGTCCAATTTGCCCATCTTCAAAAGCAAACTTCCTATGGTGTCAAGACAGCTTGCACAGGCAGACGGGCGGACAGACAGACATCCGGGTTTGAATTCCACTCTTCACCCTGATCACTTTGTTATATATAACTATATACATATCTAACTCGTTTATTTTTGGGTGTTACAAACAACCGTTATTTGAAAAAAACTATTATACTGTCTTAGCAACTTTGTTGTGAGAGTATAATTATACACCGCAATTTTTCTGAAGCCATGTAGTGTTAAATTTTCAAGTATATTCCAAATTGAAAAGACTTTTTGTGATAGGTTCGGAAGTGACGTAAATGGAAAGAATCTTTATTTTTTTCAAGTATTTTAAAATAAAGAGGAAGATAATGGTAATAGTAAAATAAATGTATATATATATATTCTATAATAATATGTATATAAAAATATGTTATTCTGAGTAAACTGCTATATATATTTATTTATATGTATAACACAGCAGTAATTTATGAAAGCATCGGTGCCCTACTGACCAAAGGACGACCTCGATGCTCTTACATTTCCTTTATTTTCTACGTTTTTCAACCAGTAGTCATATAAAAGACATGCATCGCATATTTCACCGAAGGGGTGCAAAATAATAATAATAAGGCAATCGTGCATAAGCGGAATTGGTATGCATTCATAAATGAAGAAGAAATGGGCGATCAATTACTAAGTTAGCAGTGGATGAATGTACTGATTTGCGTTTCTTTGACTCAAGATGACTTAAATGAAATATTATTATTGATAATATTCAGTTTTTCTGTATTAATTTTTATGCAAATATGTTTTTTAGATTTTGTCAGTATTTTGAGTTCCAGCAAGATATCTCAGTGTATAACGATTCCATTACGTTCTATGATCCAAGAAATGTCAAAAGAATTCTACTAAACGCTATATAATTTGAATGGGTCTCTGATCAAACTTTTAGTCTTTTTGGGTAGCAAAAGCTTAATAAAATTAAAATCATCCTTATTTTAAATCTGATGGTACATCGCGTTGTCATCGCCTTAACAAACCCGCGACAATTACACTTACATATCTGTTGTTTACGTAAGTGTGCAATTCCCATTAAAAATCATTTTTATAACACACTTGGAATCCACAGCATACGCTTGTGGCATGCCACTCACCTTCACACCTTATGTTGCACATCCTATATCCATTTATGTGCATACATACATATACATATACATATGAAAACAGTACAAGTCATGTACAGTAGTGCCGCTTGGGTGAGTGAGGAAAAACGCAAGTAAAACAAGCTAACAAGATCAAATATAATTTAAAAGATTTACTACATTCGGGTTGCAGTTTATGAAGGTGCGTTGTTGTTGCTGACTTTGCTGTTTTGGTGGCTTTTGTAGATACAGATGGAGTCAGCTGTCTACTGTGGTTTTTTAATGTATTTCGTTCTCGTTCTTTTACTTCGCCGCCCTTCTTTTCTTTTTGTGAAAAGCTCAATTTTTATTGCTCATCAAATTTAGTTGATATAAATCTTAATTGCCGACCCAAACAAATACACAATGTGTATCTGCAAGCTGCAGGCTACGTCTGGCCACATTTCACTGACGCCAGTGCGCTTTCCTCATTGCAAAGTAGCGTGGAGAATATATGAATATATGTATATATGTAATTTTGATTGCTTAGGTCTGTGCGTTTTGCTCGGCTATTTTATTTTGCTTATGAGAAATGTTAACACTTATCAAAAAGAAATAGTGCTAATGAACCCAATGCAAATAAGAAAAGGCTAAAAAAACATTTTTTTCTTTGTAAAAAATAAATGATTCAACTAAAAACAGTAGCCTAAATATACAATATATGTTTTTGTCGCCGAACTACTTGTAGGAAATATGTATGTATGTGAACTGAAAACTTTTAAAGTTTTCATCTATAAATAAGCACATACATATGTATGTATATACATTCCACATTGTATGTATGTATATATGTATGTATTCACTAGTGTAAACCAAAAACTAACATACATATTTAGCGCGAAACCGGCAGCTTTGTTATGAACGTTTTTAAATTTATTGAAGAACCACAAATCATTAGTGAGACGTAATCAATGGGGCAACTCTCACATGTGTATACATATATTTGTACGTGCAAGCGGTATGCAAACAACAATGGTAATCTATCTCATCGATTTAAAGAATCAACAACAACAATAAAAACTTAATAAAATATGCATATATGTACATTGGGTGAAACTTGGACTTTAATAATGATTTATTTATTATAATATTATTCGGTGGTGCGCTCAACAAACTAAAATTATTCATTGTTGAAATCATTAGCATTGATTATTAGGAATATTTACTCTTTGTCTTCTTTATTAGTTTAAAGATAAATCCCTTTTATTAAATATATATTTATTTTAGTTAGATTTATATGTAAAATTAATAGCCATTCGTCGTTGAGTGAAGAATTTGCGGAAAACTGACAATACTTTACTTTATCTGTACTTGTAATTAAGCATATATTTCATAAACTAATAATTTATAAAACAGTGTTTATTGAAAAAAAATGTTATCACAACATGTAGTTTTATAGACAAACACTTGTTATTGCTTATGTATGTAAATATATAATTTAGATTTTGTATTGTTGACGTGAGGAAACAGGCGGCGAACGGATGCGGTGCTCAAAGCGTCAGACACGACCTAGCATATTTAAATGCACACGTGGTCTATCACAGGCATTAAATCAACTTCTTACACTCTCGCTCCGCATTGTTTCAACATAACACGGCACATCACCACAGACAACATTTAACTTTTTTGGAGTGCTGAGCAATGCACTCATAATGGCTGACAGTTCACTGTTTACATTTTGCACTTTTACGATGTAAACATAAAATCCGGAGCATACAAATTTGGGGGACAAAAAAATGAGCATTATACAAACACCCTTTCTACTCGTAAAAAATAATTTGCCTTACCTTTATTAAAGTTTTACCACATTTCATTTCAACATTTTATTACATCTTTACTTCAGTTGGTTATTATTATACAATATTTTAATATTTGTTCATATTTTTGTAAGTAAGTGTAAGCAAATTAATTCATAATCTTCCATTACTATTGTTTCATTTCAGGTAAGATAAGATCAGATTTAACACAATACGGCGGAATATCAACAGACATGGGTAAGAATTTTTCTTTATTTTTGTTTAGTATTTTTATTTTTATTATTATTGTTATTATTTTTAATTTTTTACGAACTTTGAACATTCTTAAATTGGTTTGGTATTTTTATACATGAAGTAAAAATATTTTGCAAACAGATTAATGATGTTAGCCAATTTATCTATTGACAATGCCTCAGAAATCGCGAAATCTGTTAAAACAGTACTTTGGCTGGCTAGTAACTGAGACGAGAAACCTTCTGTGGTGGTCGCGCATGCGCACAATGTTTGAGTGTGATAATTTTTAACGCTTGTAAGTAGCTACTGAAGTTTTTAATTTACTGCCGTTTCTACAGTTTAGTACAGCGCCAATCGTTTATCCGCATGCTAGCTTGTGACTATTAACCCAGGTTTGTTACTTGGGTTTTCGATGCGAGCGCTAAAAAAGCATATGTACAATGTACATATTAGCCAGTATTCGAAGCTCCTAATATGTTGATTGTTACAATGGAATGTGTTATATGCGAACACACATAAGGACGTACCTATTACGAACACATACAACCTTACACACTTCAAACAACACTGTTAATACAGAGCTTTTTAGAACAGTATCTGTGTCAACGAAATTTAAGTATATGGGTCTGTGCATATGAATTAATAAAATCATACTATAATGTTGGAAAATTTGTTCTAAATGCATGTATCTGCGTGCTACACAAGCAACCACACCGCGTGCTTCAAAAGATAATGCGATTCATAATTTGCAGTGTATTTATGTCAAATTCTTTTGTTGTATTGGATATTCGAAAATAAAAACTGCACTTAAAAAGTATGACTACACCAGAAAGGGTGGAGTATTGAAAGAAATGGTAGCAAAAGTGAATGATCAAATAAAGAGTTATTGATAAAAATGTCGAGTTATCTACTCGTTGAGCACTCTTCTTAAGTATACATATGAACAATTTTTACACTCTCATAACAAAGATGCTAAAGAGAGTATTATAGTTTTGTTCACATAACGGTTGCCCAGAAATAAAATAGCTAGATATGGGGTTATATATATATAAATGATCGGGATGACGTGTGGAGTTGAAATCCGGATGTCTGTCCGTTGTTAAGATATCTTAATCAAACTTGGTACACTTATTCCTTGGCACCCTGAGGAGGTTGGTATTAAAATCGGACAAATGCCACGCCCACAAAATAGCCATAAATAAAGCTAGAAAAGTACAATTTGGTATAAAAGATCGCACTAAGTAGCATGTATGTATGTAATTTTTTTAAGTGGACGTGGTCCCGCCCCTATTAAGTTTCATGTACATATCTCGTAATCTACTAAATTTATATCAACCAAACTCTCTAGAGACGCTTATTTTAGCAACTTCCTTATACAGTCCAAAAATGAAAGAAATTGGATTATAACCACGCCCACCTCCCATACAAAGGTTATGTTGAAAACTACTAAAACAGCTTTAATTGAGTAAGGAAAAAACCAGAAACCTTAAATTTCATGGTAAAGATAGTACAAAAGAGCTCCACTCATATTGGTATACCAAATTTTAAATGGAAATGAAATTCGGTTCATAACATTTTCCTGACATCCCAATGATATCGACTATGAAGTCGATCTGAATCGTTTACTTTAAAATATATAAAGTAAGCACTAGTGAAGATATCGAAATACCTAATCCCCAATACCTAATATTTTGGGTTTCAAACTTTTATTGGACTTTATACCATATTATCGGATAATATAAGATATATCAGCAAAATTTAGTTAGCATATAATCTTGGGTAGAACATAGCTAGGTGGCAAAAATAGTTGAAATCAGTCCATGAATTACCCAGCCCCCATATACTATAGATACAGATTTTTGTTTTTTATTAAACTTTATGCCGCATATATATGCGCCACATTGTGTGTTATCTGAATAAAATTACATCAATAAATTGCGAGAGTATGAAATGTTCGGTTACACCCGAACTTGGCCCTTCCTTATACTTGTTTTCTCAGCTGGTCAACCTATCCAAAAATAATCGACTCACAAGGGTTACAGCTGATGCATGCAATCCCAAGAACTTTATCACAATACTGCTTAGATATATTAACCATACATACGAGTAGTTATATCTTATGATCAATATTTAAATTTTTAATAGAGGCCGTGTCCCCGCCTTCCAGAAATTTTATCATACGTATTGCTTAAGTTGTTACAGGTATATTAAAATGCGATGACAACATTATTAAATTAAAATTTAAATGTTTTAATGAAGAGTCAGATTGAGCCTTAACATAATGTATCGCATCATCAATCAATCAATCACACCTTTAAACTATTATATAGATTATAACAAATAGATAAATTTTCAACTTACCGTCCGTCAATAAATTCGTAACGACGTCAACTACTTTAATACTCGTCGTTTCAACAAATAATATTCAATTAGCAGTTTGAATATGAATTATTACCTTGGACAGCGAAAAATAAATACCCCAAGAAACAACATATGTTCATCACCACTGCCAAGTTATCCTCCATCTGCAAGATAAAAACATGCACATGCCACCACACCATACAAGCTAAAGCCGTCTGGTCAACTCGAACCCGTAGCGTATTGCACCTCACCACGGCTTGTACAGTGTCATGTAGCTTACATAGCTGCAATGCGGATAAAACAACCGCATTTCGGCAATAAAGAGCGATTCCAGTGGCATAATATTCAACTTGTTTACATCGCAGACTGGACGACATATGTATAATAAAAGTAACAATAATAACTAACCCTCTAAGAAGACTTGACTTGCACATGCAAAAATTGTGTGCTTTTGTATTATCGAGAAGATACTTGACATATATTCTTAGGTTGTTTTAGTATGATACATATGAATGTATGGTATAAGCACTCGTACGCGTCACAACTGGAATTTGAACCAGCAATCAACACAGAGTAGCCACGCATCGTCTCGTCAGCAGTGGCAACTACATAATAAATTAAAAAAATAATAACTAAATGTGGATAACTCTACATAAACTGAATTCTTTTCACACCAGTCTTGCATTCAAAATGTGCGTACGCCCTTGTCCTCTGTCGTTTCTTATGTTCTACTACGGTACTAGTATTAATGCATCATTTGGTCTACTCCATGACTAAAAATATAATAATAAACACACGTGCTAACAAAATTTTTTCTTATCCTAAATAATTACATAAACCATGAGGCATATATTTTGAAAACTCGATACACAAAGCAATCGCTTCATAATAGTGCATATTATTAAAGCAATATTGTCATATCAACGAAAACATCAATAAAATTCGTCGTACCACTTCTATATTCATGCATTCATAATTTAGAATGTCCTGTGAAACTAAAATATGAGCAATGTTGTCTTTTAAGTGTGTATATAAACGGAATCACCAATAGTCATGCAATGTGTGTATGTAAGGCACTTTCATCTTTTAGTTTGAGAGTGTGCACGGTAACTGAGGGAGCCGGGGTAAAGTGCTAACGAAAAAAGAACCAAAAGTAGAGTACCGCGTGTAACATTTTTCGCAAGTAAACAGGTGATGCTATAAAAACCAACAATTAATCATTTTTAGTAGCTTAACAACTCGCGTTGCTGTGGAAAGAAGCGACGCTTAATGTTTAACAAGCACAAAACGCCTGTTAATTATCACCTGAAAAGATTAATGCTCACTTAATGTGAGTTAGTTACAAAACAAAAAATACAAAAAGCAACTGCATGTCGTTGCAGTTTCCGAGTAACTTGCTCATTTTGCGTATCCACAGCTGCAAACCATACTAAACTACAATACAGTTGCATCCACGTGTCTGTTAGTATTCCGTTAGTGCGAGATGAAGTGGAGGTTGGGAGTGTTCGGACGTTGTTCAGATGCCCCATGCCAGTTGCTGTCCATCGTTTCAGTATTCATAGTTTGTTTAAATCTCACATATTAGCTGAGCATGCTGCATTTGTATATTATAAACGAGAGTATAAAAATACGTAATTTTACCCCAAAGTATTATGACTGTGCGCCGTATGTGAAGATGAATTTGTTCTGCTACATAAATACATATCGGGGCAATAAAAAGTGTTACTTCTTATAATTGCTTTACTTTGCATTGAATACTTCAATATGGTCATCCAGTTTGCGCGGTTCATCCATATTCGCTCGCTTCTGACACTTTCACTTATTTGCTGTTCTCCTCTGTCCGTTTAACTTGTTCCCAAAATTCTCTGACTCCGGCGGTACATGTTCATTCCCTACAATGTGTCAATATTCATTTTGAAAATTTATTAACTGCCAAACGACAGCAGCGAAAGCAAAACAAAGCACTACACCACTAACAAATTAGTGGCTGATAATAGCAATAAAGTCAAGCAAACGTGAAAAAAATTTCGATTAAGGTGAGGTAGAGTGCGTCTGGCTCACATCGCCGGCGGTAAACTCGTTTGTTTTCAATCTCCTTCGTAAAAGCGAACAGGAGCCGTTTTTTGACTTTGTTCGTGCGAATATTTCTTCACATAAATATATGCATATATATGAATATTAGGGCAAACCTTTTTTGTTAACATATTGAATATCAATTTCTCCTGTTTTGCAAAGATTAGACACACGTCCACAAATACAAGATATTTTGAAATCCACCTTTACAGAATTATATGTAAATATTTTAAAATTTCTTTTCAATTCAAATATCTTAATCAAGTGGTAACAAAGTGTCGAAGTATAAAAATGTTAAACTTATGCAACTTAGCTTTTGTATTTAAAAGTATAAAAGGAATACAAATAAATAAAAGTAAACGCTTGTATACTATGTTATAACTAAACCACTGAAAAGGAATTTAAATTATTTTAATTATTTATTGTGCCATAGATACAGAGTATAATTCAGTTTATATGGGATTAAAATTAAAATTTTAGTGATTTCAACAATAACTTGCAAAGTTTTGTTTTTCTAAATTTGATATCTTGAAACATTCAACACCAATAATTTTAACTACATGTTTATGAAGCTGTAAACGTTGCATTTTTAAACTTGTCGAAATATATGTATATTTATTTATAAAACTAAATAGCTAAACTGCAAGCACTTTATATGGAGAAAGATTTGGAGATTTCACTTTGACATATCTACCTCATACATATTTCTTGTTTGGATACATACGTACTATTCAAGACAGCGTATACATTTTCTGAAAACAAAAAAAAAAAACAATTATATATGTATCAAAAATTGTGCACTATGAATATAATGAATTTGTAAATAATCAAGCAAACAACGTTAGCTTATTATAAACATTTAAAAGCAAATTAAGAAAAATATTTTCGGCTACATACATATTGTACATTAGAGACAACCACCACCTATTGTTTTTCATTATTTTCTTTAGATAACTGTATGTGTGTCCATGAAAGTGTGTCTGTCACACATTAAAAAAAAAACACGCCGCACTCTTCCAATGATTAATAACCGCCAAAACGAAATAGCAAAGAAAAACCTGATTGTTCATTGAATGACTCTCCAGCTAACGAAGGCGGCCATCATGGCCTCCGGTGCATACAACGAACAGCTGATCACAAGTTTAAACTTAGCATCGTCTTAACGCGCGCGACCTTAACTTCACATCTTTCCAGTAGACTGTCTACGCAACGAATGAATCTAAATGTATCACTCGCAAGAAAAAACCCACATATACATTGTTGTTGTCAATGTGTGCGTATTTAGAGCAGCCGATCTGCTTGTTATTCCGTTGCTGTCTTATGTTGTTGATCCCATTTTGTAACAAATTTTGACAGGTAAACATGTGCGTCCTAACCGAAGCTGGCAAGCAAGTACGATACGAATAGAAAGGAAGCCAGTTAGTGATAATATGCGGTTATAAATGAAAGAGCGTAATAACGACGAGAGTGTAGACTGCAATGACGATATTCGTGATCACGCTTGTGATTAATGTATTGTATGGTGTTGATATGTTAGAGGGCATTCAAGCTAGAGCTGATGTATGGTATAAAGAAACATGTAATATTGACAGGCGTACATAACTCTGAGGTATTTCATTAACATTTTTCTGTTAATTAGCAATAACAGTGGCTGCTCTCTCAGGTATTTGGTGTTGACGTTCTCTGATATCACTTTTTGTGGTAGCAGCGTGAGCAATCTTGATACTCACCTTAATTCTTACCTGAATTTTGTGAATTCATATTAGAATAATTACAAACACTTTAAATATTGCCAGTTCCGCTTCATTGTTATTCAAATAAGAATATTTATTCAAAATGAATAGATAAATAATTGAATTCTTATAAGTAATGAAAATTTTCACTGAGCAATAGTTATTTTACGAGAACAAGATTCAAACGAATACAATTAGAAGTAAATAGCATAAATACGATTCCTAGAATTTTGGAAATAAAATATTTTTATAATATTTTTGGTCTACAACTTTGCTTCCGCCGTTTTTTTTTTGTAAATTTAAGTTTTTTTTTTTGTATAAAAACAGTTACAAATGTCGATGAGCCTCATCCGAACTTTTCTTGGAATTAAAAAAGAAAAGCAAAATTTCCCCCCAATTTCGAGAATTCGACTCAAAGAGTGACATTTTCAGTTGAGTTTGGAAGGCAAACAGATCTCTACAAATATTTTGTTGGGTTAATGCTGATACAAATGTCCAAGATCGTATAAAACGATTTAATTGACCAGTGCTTGACACTAGAGCCATCTATTGGAAAACGGCGGAAGCAAAGTAGTGTAGACCTAATAACTAATTTGTAAGCCGTCTTATTAAGTGAGCTTCATCAGACCTGCTAAAAAAATATTTAAAACATATACAAACATATGTATACATTGATCCCATAAATGAAATATGGAAACTAAAGGAATGTGAAAATAAGCCAAAGCATGCTTGGAATAATCGCACGCCTGTTGTTCAGTTTAGAGGAATAAACGCGCGAACACGGGCGATGCGAAAAACGAAAAATTTTAGTATCTCCATAAGGGCAATTTTACATACATATTTAATGTAAATAAATTAACTTAGTTAGAATTTTGTGTAACACGCAGATTTACATGCAACTATACCTTAGTGAGTTACAAGAGAAGTATCAGAAAAGTCGGTCGATAATCCTGTGTTCAATACAATTAATATCATAGTACCATATATACCTTTACTGGAAAACTGAACTGTATTATTTGTATAGAAGAAATGTGAAATATTTTATACTCTACCGCGTTCCTATTAGTGACTGGTGTTATAATACAATTGAACTAAGGTAAAAGGCAACTGTTAATACAACTATATACATATATGTACATACATACATACATATGTACATACATATCGTATGTAGATATTTGTTCGGCCGGAACGTAATGCATTCGGTTACGACAATAAATAGTATTGGTATTTTGAGAAGGGACAAATTCGAAAGTGTTACCTAAAAGAGATAATCGATTTAAACAATTTAAACCTTAATTCTTGATAACGTGAATGTCAAAATCACATTTTTTATTTAAAACGTTCAGTTTATTCATTTGTGTTGCATGTATTCATATTTAACACTGCGTTCATTACCACTTGTACGACAATTTTCTACAATACATTCCTTATTTTATCCGAACTGTCAAAAGTGTCATGTTTCGAGGATTTATGGCAATCGACTTGATCACCGCAGTTTACCGTCGACTGCCCTGCTCTGAGATGTCTTTTGGCCAATGTTACTGAGGAGAAAAATACCTCACACACACTTACATTGTGACAATAATGAAACGCTTGTGCACGCCCAAAATACAAATATAACAACTGTTTGAATAAGAAAGAATTTGAAATCCGTGAAGGGTTTATGAATTTGGTTTTGAATAAAATAAATTTATTTTACACAATATTCTGAAACCATAATTTGGAAGCATGTTAACCTTCCTTCATTTATTAAACAAGTTAAAGATATTAAGCTAATATTTATATATACATACATTTTTGTACTCTCGCAACAAAAGTTGCTAAAGAGAGTATTATAGTTTTGTTCACATAACGGTTGGTTGTAAGTCCTAAAACTTGGAAGACGTATTTCTTGGCACTATAAGAATGTTAAGTTCGAAGATGGACGTAATGAGACCACCGACGCCCACAAAATGGCGATAACCGAAAACACATAAAGTGCCATAATAAAGCTATGGAAGTAAAATTTAAAAAAAAAATACAAAGGATGGTACTATGAAGGGCATATTTGGATATAATTTTTTTGGGGGGAAGTGAGCGTGGCCCGCCCCCTACAATATTTATTGTACATATCTCGTAAACTACTAAAGCTGTATCAAGGAAACCTTCTAGAGTCGTTTCGTTTCAGCACTACCTTATACAATCCAAAAATGAAGAAAATCTAAACCACCAGAAACCTTAAATCTCATTATAAAGATGGTAGAGAAGAGTTGAACTCAAAATGTTATACAAAATTTTAAATGGGCCTGGTTGCGCCCAGTTATGGGTCAAAAACCATATCTCAGGAACTACTGGACCAATTTCAATGAATGTTTTATAATATTTTCCTAGCTTCCCAATGATATGTTGTGAAAAAAAATCCAAATCGGTTCACAGCCGGGCCTACTTCCCACATACCAGATCTTTGAATTCGATCTGAATCGTTTACTTTACAATATATACAGTAAGCACTAGTGAAGATATCGGAACAGAACTTTGCAAACATACTGCATTTAAAGCGTGGCATCGTCCTTCTAAAAATCGTGGAAATCGGTCCATAAGTTTTCAAGACCCTATATATCGAATATGAGGACCTCAGTGCAGATTTTTACCGAAAATATAGGTAAGTCTCTCAGATATTTAGAAGAAGTTCAGAGGGAATATGTTTCTTCTAATAATATGTCTCCGTGCGAAAAATGAGTGAAATCGGGTAATAACTTCCCCTATCTCCCATATATTTAATATTCGAGTTTTCAAACTTTCGGATGGACTTTATACCATATATATGCCGAATATGTGGGCCAAGTTGTTTGTTATATTAATAAAATTAAATAAATAAATTTCGAGAGTATAAAATTTTCGGTGACTCCCGAACTTAGCCTTCCTTACTTGTTTAGTTTTTTTTTATATTCTACCATAATACAACATTGTTAAAGAAATGTTTGCCTCCTTAACGTTCTTTAATTGTAATCGAATTTCCAGCTAAAAGAACAATCCGTCAAGTGGCAAGTACAAATGTCCTGAAGATGAGATAAGTGTTGATATTCGATTTCATAGTTTTTTGCTTTCAATATGTAGTGTCAATATTGAAAAGTATTTATGGGTGACCGCATCTATAAGGTTTCTTTTTCTCGGTGTGTAAGTGTGGATATGATTAGGCAATAGTCCCGCATCCCCCTTGAAAACGCAACTTGTCAATATAAATTTATTTGCATTTTAAATTAAGAATATTATAGATATTTCTAAACTAATTTTTTGTTTTTTAGTTGTACTCGAGAATTAGTAAATCATAATAACGAAAAAATTTGCTAAAAGGAAACGTAATGAAAAAGAATTAATAGCCATTAATGTACGAGTAGACATAAACTACCCTCATTAACTTTCTTTAAGATTCAAGAAAAAACGCTGTACCATCTATTAGTCGACTCATATATATAACATACTTACATATTTCGGTAATTATTATAATTGAAACGCTTTTAGTTCATTCGAATCGTTAGAGTATCTAAGGTTCGTCTGTGTCAGAACTTAACATTTACTTTTTAAATAATAAACAAGTCATCGCTAGTTGTGGAATATTTACTGACAATTTTATATGTGTGTTGTTGTTGTTACTTAGCATGTTTCGCTGACGCCATCGCTATGGGCAACGTGGGTAAAATGTCAACGAAAGTGACATGAACGCGGATTTGTAACAGCCACACGAAGTGTCGCATTGAGTTGAGCAGAGTGTCATTCCAAGTCGTACGCGTAAAAATTTCATAAATATTTCTGTTAACCTGAGCCCGAGTTGACTTTTCTACCTTATGCGCCTTATTTGCTGCTGCTATTCTACAATCACTTGTTTACTTAATCAAGCGTTGAGATGTCGTCTAGGTCAACGAAGTACTTGTATAGATGTAGGTGATAGGAAACTATCGTAGGTACTGTGAGCAATTACTGAACTTTGTAAATTCAAATTATGGTGAAAGCTTAGGATAGGAGAAAAAGTAATATTAAAACGATGTTGAAAACTACAATTTATTAGAATGGAGCCATTCAGAGCCATTTAACTGCCTTCTCTATATAATAGCGAGAGCGGCAAATGATTGTCAAACAAGTAAGGAAAGGCTAAGTTCGGGTGCAACCGAACATTTTATACTCTCGCAATTTATTGCTATAGCTGTATTAAGAAAACACCAATTTGACCCATATATTCGGCATAAATGTATTTCGCATATTAACCGATTTATAAGCTATTAAGCTCATCATATTTTTGAAAATCCTATAATTAGGTATTCTCATATACATATTCATATATAAGAGAAGTTATGACTCGATTTAAACCTTTTCAGGTACAGAGACACACTATTAGAAGAAAAATATTTCCTCTGAATTAAATTAAGATACCTGAGAGATTTACCGAAATTTTCGGTGAAAAGTTACCTTGGGGCACTGAGTTCTTCATATTCGATATCCGGGGCATTGAAAAGTTATAGTTCGATTTCGACAATTTTTTCACAAGTGATGCTAAAGTTTTATTTCGCTATCTTCATTGGTTCCTTATGTATATATTATAAAGTAACGTGTCATCAGGGTGTCAAGAAAATATTATATACCGAATTTCATTCGAATCGGTCGAGTAGTTCCTGAGATATGGTTTTTGACCCATAAGTGGGCGAGCCACGCCCATTTTCCATTTTGTAAAAAATGTCAGTGCAGCTTCCTTCTGCTATTATTTCTGTGAAATTTAGTGTTGCTGACGTTTTTCGTTAGTGAGTTAACTCACTTTTAGTAATTTTCAACCTAACCTTTGTATGGGAGGTGGGCGTAATTATTATCCGATTTCAAATATTTTCATGGTGTGTGGTGGGGTACATAGGAGAACCGACTGCAGAAAGTTTGGTTTATATAACTGTTTTGGTTTGCGAGACATATACAAATAACCGATTTGGGGGCGGGCCACTCCCACTTCCCCAAAAAAAATTACATCCAAATATGCCCCTTCCTAGTGCGATCCTTTATTCCAAATTTTACTTTTATAACTTTATTTATGGCTTAGTTATGACACTTTATATGTTTTTGGTTTTCGCCATTTTGTGGGCGTGGCAATGGTCCGATTTTGCCCATTTTCGAAAGCAACCTCCTCAGGGTGCCAAAGAATACGTGTTCCAAGTTTCGTTAAGATATCTCAATTTTTACTCAAGTTATCCGTTGCACGTTGGACAGACGGACGGACGGACAGACAGACATCATTTCAACTCGTCTCGTCATCCTGATCATTTTGATATATATAACCCTATATATAACTCGTTTAGTTTTATGACTTACAAACAGCCGTTATGTGAACAAAACTATAATACTCTCTTAGCAACTTTTGTTGCGAGAGTATAAAAATCCTCATGCCCATAAAATGTGTATGGCGCATAACGAAATAACGCGACGGCGACGCTGAGCGGTTGGTAAATTCTATTTTGACAGAGCGTTAAGAGGTAAAGTTGGCTGCCAAAAACTAAATTTCTCTGTTCAATAAAATTTCACAACAACAATTCAAGTAAACATTTTGATATTTAGGGATGTCGCATCGTTAACGCTGAGCGGTAAAAAACGTTCCGCCAACGCTTTTATTTAGAGAAGGCAGTAAGTTATATAGCTTCACGGCTGATACCTTTTTTATGTTTTTTTATTATAAAATAATAATTAATATATTTTCTGATACATTTAAAATATAACCATCTTACCATACCACGAATATTATGAAGAAGATGCAAATAATAAAAATTAAGAAAAAACTCTAATTTTGTATAAATATTTTAGAGTAATGTTTATCCTAATTTCAAATGGAAAGCTTTCAAATTCAGCAATATGCCTTTTGTAAATCGTAAAAGTTTCAAAATGTGAGAGAGTGATCGTTTATTTCTAGTTGATTATTCCGTGTTTAAATATTATTTTAATTTATGAATGTTACTTAGTTGTTCATTAAAGTGAAGCGCCGTGTGAGAAAAAAAAAGTTCATTATGCAAGAACACTCAGAAAAGAGTACACACTTAGATTGAGTTACGGCTGAATATAAGCCAAAGTAACTTGTTTGAATATAGTTGGTTGATATGAAAGTTTTTATATGGGTGAGTGAAGGGGCACTAAATTTGCTTGCTTTTATTCTGGCTGTCCGAGTTTTGTTGAGATTATAATACTCGTAGTTGTTGTTGATATCACGTATATGATTTGCGGCAAAAAGTCTCAAATGTCACTTTGACAGCGTAAAATGAACAAGGTGGATTAATCAAGCCTGCTCGGTAGGCAAGCCAGCAGACAATTCGCTATTTTGCATGGGTGCATATGCAGGTAGATTGTCAAAATGACCAATGCGACACAACGCAAACCTATGGTATTGTTATATGCGTTTACCAACAAGTCTCGCTGCGCACCACTCATTGTTACTTCGGAATATTGAAAAGCCATGTTTAGCATAAGGTAGCATAATATGTTGAAGAAGAGTTCATAATACACTTTGTATTTTATTTGTAATTATAATATTTTTGTTTCAGTTGGAAATCTACTTATTAGAACTCGTTATACATCCATATATGTACGTATTATTAATGAATATTAGCTGCTGTGTTTTAATATTGTTTATCTTTATGTCAGTCCTTACTTTGAGTGTTCCCATTACCAATATCGTTTACTAAAGATTTGTGTAATAAATCTGCTATAGCGCGTTGCAGTTTTATGCTCTTTAATTTATTTAAAAAATTAAGAAAAATTATAATGTGCTTTTTTGAGAAATTTTTTATTTGTTATTTACAGAAAGTTTGTAAGGAGAAATTCGTGTTCATAATTATTGTGCCAAAAAATATGTCACAATTCCTCATTTAGAATATTACTTTTTCATGTAATAAAACGTTTGCTTTTTTACTTAAATAAATTACTCTCAGAATTTATAAAATATTTTACTACTACATACATATTTTATTTAAATCGTATTTTCACCTGACTGGCCCATTTTTTTCAGTCTTTTTAGGTAAAACTTAATTCCAAAACACGCCGTATTTGGATCATGTGATCTTTGTTGTATCCAATTGTAATCTACAGTATGATTTTTTTTCACTTGCACTTCTCTACAATGATACTAGGTAGACTAGTCTGAAAGAATGGTGAAAGTATTGAAAACTGAACAAGCATAGAATTTGAGTGGCAAGAGAGGTACATAGACTGAAAGAGATAGCAAGGAAATAGTATTGCAACCCTTAAAATATGAATGAGGATTGTGTCGAAAGTGGGATGTGGCTTAATGGCCGCAATAATAGCGATCGTATTTGCGTGCACTAGTGAATAGAAATTTCCTTATGTGAAATATGCTTGTAACAGAGTTATACACATACTTAACACAGAGTTATATTGCGAAAACTTGTCAATTAACTAGGTTCACCGACGTACGGCGGCTTATGTGAGTATAGACTTGTTAATTAATTATTGATGAGCAAAACAAAATTTTGCGAATAAATAACAATGAGGATCATTAAATCTTGTGAATATCCCATCTCTGTAAAGTTTATATAGACACATTAATTCATATAGAATATACATATATATATCATGTATATCATGTTTTATCTAGTGCAGAATTTAATTACATTTTATTAGCATTCCCAATTAACAGTTGAAGTCGTATCAATCAGCAATTATTATTGATAATCACAAATTAAATCAATGAATTTATTAAAAAAAAAAATCGTTTTTTGAATACGGCATTTTTGAGTAAAAGTAGAATTTAGTATGAAACTATAAAATGAGATAAACATTCTCCAAAAATTTTCACCACCTTTATATACACACAGCAATTAAGAACTATATATAAATGTCTGTAACTCTCTGATCTCTCTCACTCTGTCTTCAATGAATATGTAGCAAATATACATGCATATATACTCATAATATAATACCATCACTTGTTTAGGAACAAACAAACTGCTACCAAACTAACATCAAACCCTGTAGTCATATTTCACGTCGAATGTGTAAATTTATTGATATTGAAATACAATTGCAAAATTAACTCTCAATATGATATTGTTCTTGTATATGCGTGTTTCAATGTTTACTTTGTATGTACAAACCACATATAGAAGTACATATGTATGTTCTTACATATGTAGTATTTGTTAGCTTGTGGTCGTGGATATCACGGTTTATTTGGTCAACAGTTGCAGTTGTTATTTAATATGGCCTAAATTTATTGCTAGAGTTGTTATTCCAATATATACTATTTAAATATGCTACAAATACACAAGAAATCTTTAGTTAAAGCCGGTCAAAGTACAAAAAAAATTATCCTTCACACATATCATATAAATTCGATAATTACATTTCTGGATTGAATTCTCGTATGATCTTGTCTAATATGCTATTCAACTTTCACTCCATATAGCAGATTTTAATTTTCTACATACATTAATGCTTTATTGACGGTGTGAATATGAACAGCTACGGTCTAAACTCTAGAAAAAAGCAACATTCCATAAAAATTTAATATTCTATTTTTTTTCGTCGATTTCTAAATTTTCACTTTGTTTTCTCGTTACAAACATTCACTAAAATTAGTTACTGTATTAGTTCAAACCTGAAACTAAAGATCTAGTAAAAATGAAACTCTCACAGCAACGAGTTATGACTTTAACATTAAATATCTCTTAAAACATAAATATTAATCAAAAGTAAATAAACACCAATTTTATTGTTTTTATAACAGTAAATGTATTTTTTTTAAATAAAAATGCATGTTAGTAACAAAAACTTCATAAAAACGGAAACTTCTCGTAATTCGGGGGCAAAAAAAACTTGTACACTATCCTTTCATTCAAAATAATACATTGTATAACAATTAATCTATAATATTAGAATTTTGTATGACCACCCTTGGCATCCACGACAGCTTGTAGTCTTCTTCTCATAGAATGAACTAAGTTTTGTTCTTGTATCTAGCGATATGTTCTCCCATATACCCTGAAGTGCGGCTTTAACCTCATTTATGCCTCTTACGCTTAGCCTTCGTAATTGAACCACCATGTATGCCCTCAAGTGGTCGATAGGGTTAAGGTCAGGGTTCTGGGGAGGATGTGGCAGTACTTTTTAACGTGATATAATAGACATTACCCAACTATCAACGCTGAATGTTTTGCACAAGGCAATAAAGTAAATATTTAATTTGATAGTTGATTGGGCCAAATTATTTTTTTATATACATAAATAATCAATTTTGTTCATTACGCCATCGAGGAAAAAAGATTTCTGAGGCCTTTTGTACCCATTGCACGCCACACCATAACGCTCCCACCTCCCTGCTTCACTGTGATGTTTTTTATTCAAAGCCTGACACTCTTTCCACCACACAAACCGACGTCCGTCAGACCCAAATAAATTAAATTTTGACTCATCAGTAAAGATTACGGTATTCCAAAAGTCGTTCTGGTGGTACATATAGTCTTTTGAATATTTTAGTGAATGCAAAATATTTCTCACAGTTTTAGGATGGACATCGGCAATAGAAGTTTAGTCCCTTGCCAATGATTACTGCCGAAGTTTTTGGGTTCTCGATGAAGCATCGCGCAATTTTCCTTAAAACATTATAAAAACTTACCCACTTTGTAATAAAATACGCACAATAAAATTAGAGTTAGTTAGTTTTGATTCGATTGCGAATGTCACAGTACACCAACTATGAACCGCATTCTCACCCCTACCTATGTATCCTGTTTATATATGTATGTATGTATGTATGTATGTTCGGAGACTTGGATTGATGGCAGTCGCATATGTGCATAAATATACGCAAAGTACACATGTGTACAATTGTGGCACCGCACCAACGTAGATATACAGTGGAACTTCTTTATAGTGAACTTCCCTACAATGAAGCTCTCCCTATAATGAAGTCATTTTGAAGACACAGCTTTTTGGTTCTACTTTCGGTGCATTTTTGTCTCCTTATAATGAATTTCTATATAGTGAAGTTTTCTATATAATGAACAAATTTTACTGCTTGAAAATCAAGCTTCATACGTTTTTGTCTCCGTATAGTGAATTTTGTTAAATATGTTTTCGGTTACACTCAATTATTTGTAACTGCGTATTCTCAGAAATAAACGAAATGTAGAAATGTAATACGGGGAATCTCAAAATGAAAATACATACATATGTACATTGTAGTATGAGTTCAGTTGTGTTATGAAATTGAAGTAAAAATGACGCATCGAAGCACCATTTCATTTGAAAAAAAGCTATTAATTATTAACAAAATTAAAGAAGGGAAGGTACGAAAAAAAGATATTGCTAATCAGTTTGAAATACTTCCCAGCACTTTATCAAATATTCTAAAAAATAAGGAAATGATTTTGAAAAATGTAGAATGTAAATGGAAGAATGTAATTCAAACCAAACTTACTGATTATTTTAAATAAAATTACAAAAGAAAAAAAATGAATTTCTATATAATGAAGTCTCCATATAGTGAAGCGATTTTCAGGTCCCCTTTTCACTATAAGGAAGTTCCACTGTACGTACAAAGATATGTATTTATATACGTAGGTATGTGCGATTTATATAAATGAAATCAGTTGTATGTTTGTAAATAAGTATTAGTATTGTTAAGTGTGAGTATAACTTTGCATTTTCGCCCCATTTATATGCAAATAAATCACCGCAACGCATCAGATCGCATTGCGGCGCCTTCTACACCCGCCCACCGGTTGAAGCTCGTGGCAACACGTTTATATCAAAGCACACACACCCACCCATCGTATGTATGTCCACATGCGAGCATGCGTGTCTTTTATCTCAGCACACTATTTGTCATTGCTTTTAAGTTCGTTTTTCCGCTGCCGCAGCTTTTTGCACTTGCTTTATTTCATTTGGCTTTTTTTTTGTTTTGAGTAGCGTTTTTTTTATTTTAGTTTATTCCGCATGCCATATTGCCATGTGATATTTTAAAATGAAAATCCAGCCACGATTAATACGCTCATACGTATGTATACGTACAACGCATAAAAATGTGTATGCTCACTTATACACAGCATGAACGATTGCATGTATGTATACAAAGACATATTCAGTCTATGCCAAAATGCACAATTTTCACATTCGACTAAATTTATTCGACACTGGGATTCGAAATGCATAAATTCACCAATGAAACGCTAATAAATAAATTAAACGCATGGCTACCGGGCAAAGAGGGTGGTTAGATATTGAAGCTGGAAGGGATTGTGTAAATGAAAGCACAGTAAACTTTTGTGTATATACCTAGTTTAGTAACTTCAAATGAGTATTTTATGACTTAAACATCAAATATTTTCAAATACTATCTTAAAGGCGTTGTTTAATTATCAACTTCAATGAACCAGCAGTTAGATATTCATATTTATGTATATTTGTCAAATACATGCGTTAAATTTTTAACAACAGCTGTACTAATCATATATTAAAGTTAAGGAAACTAGCAAATTCGAAATATGCAACGTCCTACAGGGACGTATGTCTCATGTACTTACTTACATGTTTATGTACATTCGGACAAGCTAGTTATTGAAAATAAGCGGACGAGTGTTATTACTCGTGTCAACGAAAATCACTATTAGTTACATACATATGTATGTACTCGTATATATTCACACCAGAGATCTGCATTGAGTAATAATGAAATTAGTGCACAAACTCATGAGCCAAACAAATTGGTGTAAATGAGTACTAATACAAATATCAAAAATGACAAAGACTCATTTCCACCAAACCAAAAAAAACTCATAGTATTTCTACACTTATATGTGCCGTCAATTTATGACTCAAACGAGCGTATATTAAAAATTTCATTTTACTCACTTGTTCATTGGTCACGATGAAAATAAACTTGAATGAGCTCGCTACACTGATCGGCATGAGTGGAATTGTGACTTCGTAGCTGAGCACGAAAGTAAAGATACCCAGTAGGAACTTTGTCACATTACATGTTTCATTATTTCATTGAACATGCATTTTCGTGTGTCTTTATTTATTTTCAATACATTACTATTAAAAGAAATATATTAGAACCTAAAAGTATTAACTTTACTGTCATTAATTAACTTAAAACATTAAATGTAATACACGACATCAAAGAACAAAACACATCCTTAGTCATTTCCCGCAGGGCACTTTTGCCTAGCGGCGGCACAGCCTTCGTCAGTTTTACTTTGATCCTATTCGTATCACTTTATTTATTTAGCTATACTATTGGTGTTATTTTGGTGGTATGGCTCATTTTTGTTTAACTTGACTGAATTATTGGCTCATGAGACAATTGAGCACTTCAACGATTCGTATGAAGAGAAACTTACTCATTTTTCATGTTCTCGCTTTGTGTGCTGTGCGTAAATGTGTTTTAGTGGATCTTTGTGTTTGATGATTTTTGACTTATATGAACTAATACTACTTTTTATGTTACTCAACCAATGACTCAAAAAAGGGAATAATTGCAGTTCTCTGATTCACACACCCAATTCCAACTTTAGGCAGCAGCAAACAGTGCTCGCTATCGATATCGATACTTCAGCAGTCCAATTGAAACGAGTAGCGAGCCGCTGAACCACTTAAGTGTGTAATTGCATATTTATCTGTATTATTTAATAAACGATCGTCTACGACATTATATCGGAAGTTCTTCATGTGAAAAGACAGATGCTATAATTGTCACTAAACGGATTTTCTATATACACAATTACGTACAGGATATTTGATTAATATTTGCGAACTAGAACATAAACTATTGTTGAAATAATGTTTAAAAATGATGCAACATAAGGTGAATTTAAGATATTAGTATTTGATGTCAAGAATGCAACAAAAATCGAATAATCATATACTCGTTACTTTTGAATATTATGTTATAATAAATGCTGTATTATGTATACTTATTTGTATACTCTTATATCTAATATATAAAAAGAAATGCCACTTTTCGTAGTAATTTTATAACTTAAGAACGGGTTCACCGATTTAAACCAAATGTTTAGGCTTTGTTCGGACTATTCAGAAGATGGTTTATGTGAAGTTTCCAAAAAATCGTTGGACCGGTTCTTCATTTATCTATGTATGTATATATGTATATAAAAATGAATTGCTGTTCATTAGTCTCGCTAAAACTCGAGAACGGCTGAACTGGTTTGGCTAATTTTAGTCTGGAAAAGTTTGTGGAAATCTAGGAAAGGTGAGAAAATTTCGAATAATTGCCGGGAAAAGCCTAAGAACAGCCCTTTCATTTTTCCCATACATTCATATGCCAGCGCCAAATCGTCAAATCAGAAATGTACTGAACCGTATATTGGAAAAACGTTCCTGATATCATTGATATTGGCAACAATACGATCTCAAAATGGCGTTGCGTTGGCTATCAAATCTACTGGATGTCACTATGTTTTGTTGAGCAAGCATCAGTTATTAATCGGACCACGACTTTTCGGAATAAAAAAGTGTGTTAAAAACAGTTTGGAATTGCTTCTAGAAGTTGGAAGAACGGCATATTCGGATCCAGACTGATTGTGACGCAGCTATCGAATGTTATAGTGCTAGCTTGCTAATGTAATAGTGGCAAGAATTTTGAAAGAAAGACAAGGGGCAGAATGCTTGATTCCAGAATTCCTTTGAGTTCCAACGATTTGCCATTTCAGTGCAAAAGTATTCAGATCAGTTCAGGAACAGAAAACAAAAAATGGTGTTTATCAAGCTGCGTTACATTGGAAAAAAATTATATATTATATTATTATAGTTCACTTTTTCACTATCCTGACAAAGAGTTCCATCTTTGGTACTGTGAATACTTCACATATTGTGCCAAATAAGAAGTACAAAACATGTTGATAATTTATTTAATTTCACTCTGCCATACTCCATTCAGTAAATCTAATAGAGAACATATTGCCCATGTACTTACGTTCACATATACATAAATTCGTCCTCGTATGGATATATACAAGTGCCACTCGTATATTCTTCCGTTATCGAATCGAACTAATACAATATAGATAAACCGAATGTAAAGTTGCGCATATTTTGGTGTCATTGTGTATGTGAATGCAAATAAAGCACAACTGGAGGTGGCTAAGACTTATGTTGACAGAGGCAGAATTAGAAGAGCCTTTGTTGCCGTCGAAGTTAGTGTGCCTCCTTCTGATTTACAATTAGTACAGTAGCTACATGACATTTACTTTGGTGTTGGTGGTGCAGGTATTCGTTTTATTATGTACATAAATATATGTTTTACTCTGTTATTTTACGAAAACAGTATTGAATAGTAAGGAAGGGCAAAGTTCAACTGCTGCCCAAAGACGTGCGAGATATTTCAAGTTGTTAATGTTTTAAAAAGTGAATCGATTAAGCATTTGTTATTTAACAGTATTATAATAAACTTATATATTTTAAATCAAGTTGATTGATTAGTGGCGTGGTTATTGTATAAATTTCGAACTTCATCATCATAATGCTATCATGAACCCAATTTTGTTAAAATCATTCAAGGTGTTTATGAAATAGGAAAGTTCCGCAATAACTATGTGAGCAAACTAGTGCACATGCGGTCTTATTGTATTATCTTTGTAGTTAATTTAATGAGGAAAGGAAATGCAAATTGTCACTAAGTTTATTTGACCCAGCATCAGTTATTAATCGGACCACGACTTTTCAGAATAAACAAGTAAGGAAAGGCTAAGTTCGGGCGTAACCGAACATTTTATACTCTCGCAATTTATTGAAGAAATTTTATTAAGATAACGCACAAATTTATCCATAAATTCGGCATAAAGTTTAATAGAATAACGAAAATCGTCATATATAGATATGAGGGCTGAGGTAATTCCTGAACCGATTTCATTCAATTTCACCAGCAAGGTACACTATATCCAATACTATACGCTCACTTAATTTTGCTAAGATATAGCACATATTAACCAATACATATATGCGTAATAAAGCCCAACGATTTTTTGAAAAACCTATAATGAGGTATATGGGAGCTAGGGGATGATATTTTTGGAAAACCTATAATTATGTATATGGGAGCTAGGAGATGTTGTGACCCGATTTTAATAATTTTTGGAACAGAGACAGACTATTGGAAGAAAACAATTTCCTCTGAATTACATTAAATTAGCTGAGAGATTTACCCATATTTTCGGTTAAAATTTAACCTTAGGCGCTGAGTTCAACATGTTCGATATCTGGGGCCTTGACAAATTATAGTCCGTTTTCGACAATTTTTTCACAAGTGATGCCATAGATCATATACTGTATTTGTGTAAAGTTTTATTTCGCTATCATCATTGGTTGCTAATGTATATATTATAAAGTGAAGGATTCAGATGGAATTCAAAATTGAGTTATAAAGAAAGTAGTCGTGGTTGTTAACCGATTTCATCCATTTTCCACACATGTCATCAGGGTGTTAATAAAATATTATATACCGAATTTCATTGAAATCTGTCGAGTAGTTCCTGAGATATGGTTTTTGACCCATAAGTGGGCGATGCCACGCCCATTTTCCATTTTGTAAAAAGATCTGAGTGCAGCTTCCTTCTGCTATAATTTCTGTGAAATTTTGTGTTTCTGACGTTTCTCGTTAGTGAGTTAACGCACTTTTAGTTATTTTCAACTTAACCTTTGTATGGGAGGTGGGCATGGTTATTATCCGATTTCTTTCATTTTTGGACTGTATAGAAAGTTTGGTTTATATAGCTTTATTGGTTTGCAAGATATATACAAAAAACATATTAGGGGACGGGGTCACGCCCACTTTTCCAAAAAAATTACATTCAAATGTGCCCCTCCCTAATGCGATTCTGTGTTCCAAATTTTATTTTCATAACTTTAGTTATGGCTTAGTTATAGCTCTTTATATGTTTTTGGTTAACTTAACCTTCTTATGGTGCCAAGGAAACGTGTTCCAAGTTTCATTAAGATATCTCAATTTTTACTCAAGTTACAGCTTGCACGGACGGACAGACAGACATCCGGATTTGAACTTTACTCGTCACCCTGAACACTTTGGTATATATAACCCTATATCTAACTCGTTTAGTTTTAGGACTTACAAACAACCGTTATGTGGACGAAACTATAATACTCTCTTTAGCAACTTTTGTTGCAAGAGTATAAAAAGTGTGTTTGTCGAAGATCAATTCACATAAACCCAGATCTACCATCCTTTGAAAACAGATTTTTTATTTGTGCTGCGAGAGTATGGACATAATTTGCAATACCAAATATCGTGACATGTCACACAATAATCCAACATTACTTAATGTTCATCTTTCTTTTCATTCAGACAATGATGACTGGGATAAAACTAAAATAAGTTAATTTCTTTTGAATTTTGTTAAATTGATTTTTATAAACCGATACCGCCATTCAAAATATGTGCGCATGGAGTAATAAAGAAGCGTTAGGTTTAAAACTTAAAACATCTCTTAACCTCTGCACAGCATATTTGTTGTGCCTTTGGATTCCGTAGACTTAGTGGCGCCAAGTTGTATTTACTTAGAATTTATGCAAATGTCTAAATGTCATATAAAAAACAAGAAAGCATTTAGTGTCAGTAAAGTGAGTGTTCGGACTATAGAAGATACAGTGTGACGGTAATTCGAGCTAAAAATACATAGTTTCAAATATATATCGTTACATTTTTACTTGTGTAAATCGGCTTGTTTGACTTAATTTACTTTTAATATGCACACCTGACGCATAACACGCGCTTTCAAAATTCTACGAGCAAGCGAGGTGCTCACCGAGACGAACATTATTTATGCGTATACAAAGATATATATAAATTAAGATTACTTGGCTGTAAGATATAGGTGGCTGCTGCAAGATAATAGATTAGAATTTCGCTGCCATAGTATGTTTGCAACTCCACTCATTCCACTCTCATGCCGGGGTCTCTTGCTTCATGCGCTCCAAGTTCTATTTGAGTCGTGAAGAAATTGTGTTGGGACTTGTGGCACAAAAATACACCTCGCAGTTTGTATATTATGTTGATTTAATGCTGTTGGCTGACAATATGGCGCGACTTCCCCGTCTTTTTATTAATATTTGCTTTATTACCTCACACTTCCATTCTAAACATATTCCTGTATATAATTCTACATATAATAGTAGCCATGTAAATACACATGCATAAATGTAACGAATGTAAATGCATAGGCCAATGCGATGGTGCCTTAGTCATGCGAAGTATGATGTGTCAGATGCGTTTTATAGCCACCAGCCAAGACACTACGATAGCTAAGGTGGAGTAAATGTCATTTACCTGCGCTGGCTTGGTTAATGTTTCATTTAAAAGCAGACATGCTTTAATTTATTTATGTTTATATATATGTATATATATCAAAACTTAAACTTTTATTATAATTTTATTTATATAATTATAATTACGTTTTATATTTTTGAAAGAATGTACCAAAAAAAAATAAAAAATCATCTTAAAACAATGTTAGGTTTCTCAAGATTACTCTTTCAAAATATGTTGTTTTGATATTTTTAACTACATTTTCTCTTCTTTTCAGGTAAGAGATACTCAGAATCTCTTGCGGGCTCACTTCTTCCGGATTGGCTAGGTAAGTACCATTATTAATAATTTAAAACTGACCACAAATTTTTGATTTTTACAAATCCCCTTTTAACATTGTTTTGTATTAATTATATTTTGCAAGTCATATTTACATATACATATACGATAATAATGCAAAGTTGAAGCATATTTTTGTTCTAAAATTATTGGTATTAAGGTCGTTGGCTTAGTGAGCAAACTTTGAAAGAACCTTTTTGGTTAAAGAAACCGGCTCATATTTGTAAATAAAAAAACAAGACCTGCTCGGTACTAATTGATCTGAACTTTTCAACGGTATTGCATCTAAATTGGTCAATGTTATTCTATAAAATAATTTTAATAAAATTTCGCACGTGTTTATATATTTTACTGAAATTGTTTGCATATATCAAATTTTCCCAAAAAACTGCATTTTCACGTAAAACTCACGTTAATGCAGCTTTTGAGTTCTGCTATTTTACTAAATTATTAACTTTTTTATAAAAATTAGGCGTTTGCACTCTCAGCCAACGACATTCATATCTACACATGGATAACGCTTTTTTAAGGAAAATTTTGTACACTCTGAAAATGTCGCCTTTTTTGATTTTTGGAAGTAGATTTGTACAAATCTTATCCGATTTTATTATTAATTAAATAGGTTAAGCAACTGTGAAATTGGCTTGATAAACGTTATTATGTGCAACTAATTGAGTAAACTATATTTGATCCCCTCCCACAATAATTTGCTGATGCTTTTATACACTTACACCTCCACCAGTATTGTCTTTTTTTTAAACCAAAAGCATACTTTTCAAAAAATGAATGAAAATAAAATCTACAAACATACACAAAACCACTACACACACGCTTTTTACTGTTCTAAAACTTAAAAATCAAGGAAAAGTATTTACTTACATTAGGGAGTACATTATAACAGCTTTTTGAATTTTGTGTTATTTATTGATTGCGTGTTTAGTTCTCCTCTCCAAAGTGAATATTAATTTTTGAAAAGAAAAGTCAAGTTCAATGCCGAAGAAGCGATGATGTGCAAGTCGACTGGGCATCGAAAACCGAAGGTAACATATTCAAATGATTATAAAATTCTAAATGTTGTACTTTTAAATGTTTCTGAAAACACTAGCCAATTATTAATTATATTCGAAAATTTCTCTCTGAAAACATCACAATGTATTAATACAGATAAGATCGTAATGACTTGCATGCGCATGGGAGAATTAGTTATATATATTAATGTCACAAAATTAGTAAGAGTTTAAAATGTAGTGAATATAGGAAAACATTATGCAGCAATTTGTTGCACATTAAATTGTTTATTTGATAATTTAATAAAACTATTACATGCATTTGTCAAACAGTTTAGCACAACAAAAGTACTAATTTGATTGCATGATGCGGTTTAATGAATATTTCAAATGTCTTATGGTCACGCACCTATGAACATATGTATATATAAAAACATAATATTAAAGCAAAAATGAAAATATGAATTTTAGGTCCCAACACTTTCTAACGATTCGAGATTTTCAATCTAAGCCATAAAAAGAAAAAAAATACAGGTAAATAGTCTGATTTATAATTAGGTTTCTTGCATTATTTGATGGAAAGCTATCGCAAAGTGCTAGAGAACAATTCTTATATTATATTATAGCTAAAAAATATAATAATCAATCCTATATACATGAGAGTATGTGAATACCTGTTTATATATTGTACATACCTATATACATGCCAATGACTAATGACACGTAGATATTTTTATATATATAGCCAATTTCAGGGGCATATTTGTCAATTGCTTGTGAAATAAAATATTCTATCACTATTCCCCTTCTATTGACTACACACGCTTGCGTAGACACATTAAATAAATGGATAAAAAACATATTATCCTAGACTGTGGTACGAAAGAAAGAGAGAAACGTAAAATCCATTAGAAAATTAATAAAGGAAATACATGAATGCGGTTTACAAAGCAAAACTCAAACTCCTACATTAGTGTAATACTCTTTAATATGTACATACAAAGATGAAACCCTATTATATATTGGTAACAATGTATTTATTTACGTTCATCGAACAGGCGAATTGATTCAGCAACAACAAAAGATACTAAGTGCCCATAAAGCACTCAGCTAACAAAATCGAAATAAGGAAAGGGGAGACTTTTCAAATTACTTTCATTAATGTAATGTATTGAATAGCTAATGCGTAAAAGTGGATTTGATTTATATTTTTTCTTAACTTTTTAGTGATACAAATTTCGAAAAATATCGCAAATAGTGGCATAAAAATATTGTATGTACTATAAGTATGTAATTATATGTTATTGAAAAAGTGTATGAATACGCTACTATTATCGTAAGGGACTAACGCTTCGTTTCTATCGCCTAACATTCGTTAACTGCTCATCGTTAACTGCCTAATTTCATACTAAAAGGCGTGCCGTTGTTCGTAGGAGCCAAAACTACTTTAAAACAGCAATTAACGAATTAGTATGGTTTAGGCTGACACCAAAAGTAGACATATCTACACCGCACCAATAGGAAAAGCTATGGTTTAGTACAGCATTTAATGTGAATGGGTTTATGTGAGCATGGCCGGTAGTTCCGTTTCCGACTCACATACTGCACCGGACAATTCAGCAACTCGCTCAACCCCAGTTAATTTAATCATACTTTTGGGCTCGTGGCGTGTTTGCAAAATTTATAGGTGTATTATAGCCTACATGCCTAAATGAGATGCAGAACTCCTGAAATCCTCAGCCTTCACTGGGAGAACTTGGACATTATTAGTAATATGGTTTTTGCACGGGGTTGGAAAACATGTATATTTTTTGTTATTTGTTTGCTTAAGTATATGAACGTACCTGCCCACATATGAAGCGTCACCTCGCCAGTTATCCAATTGTTTACCGTGTGAGTTTGTAGTGCAGTCGAGCATTATACTACTGCCGCCAACGTAGTTTAATTGCTCTATTGAGATACAGCAATTTAGTTAAATGGCAGCAAGTAGCAAACAGCTCGCTTTTGTATTTGTTCTTTTGCAACAGATATAGATACGAGTTTGTTGTCAAATGTTGGATTTTCTGTATTTCACACAGACCTAGGGCAAAAAATAAGTATGTCAATTTTGATGATAGTAACTTATCAATATAGCTCCACTTGCTTGCTTTCTTTTATTGTAAAATAAAAGTTCATCGTTGTGTATAATAATGAATCTATTGGAATGTATTGGAAACGAACAAGCAAAATAACAAAACAAAAAAACTTTTAATTTGCTTATCACTTGCTTTTGGAGTGAACCTGTTTGTACCATCTTTTGGACATTTTTAGTTATTTTCTTATTTTCTGCTATGCTGGCTACAAGTTTTTAAATTATATGCCATTTTATTTGTCATAGGGTATTTGCATAATTATAATTTATTCCTGTCACAATATTTCTTACCCTCTAGCAGCACTCTCATCTATACGCACGCTGGTTTATTTTATCTTTTAAACGCCAACACATGCCATATCATGTGTAAAAGCTGCACAAACCCTGAAGAGAAACAAAATATTCACAACTTTAGAGAAAGAAACAGGCGTTTGTTCTTGAGAAATTGTATATTTAACATGGTATTCTTGATGAAATTATCTAAATTTATTCCCATGTTAGATGAAATCCGCTTTTTCTTATTTTTGTTTTGCAATATCGTAAGCCCTTTTTTGGACGCATATTTGATTGGCATTCAAATCATTATGTAAGACAGAATTCGTAGTTTGAACATATGTCCTAAGATCTACAATTATTTATAAACAAGATGGCTAGATTATAATTCAATAATAATAAATGAGCGTAGTTCAAATATAAATTATATGTTTATAGGCTTTCTTTAATACTATACATATTTTTTCAAAGTTCATAAATTATTTTGGACCTGCTTTCCCTACAGGGTATGTGTGCAATATTGTGTGCAATATCAATTCTGCTTCTACCAGATGTAATGATTAATGGCTTTAAACGACTAAATTAGCAATTGTTATATGTGCATTAGAGTACACTTTATACACATATATTAATGATGATAGGTATTATCCTCCCTAACTGTAGGTATTTGTTTAAAAATCAAGTTTCGTTAATTTTTGTACAAGTCTATACAAAAAATTGATATACAGTAGAAACTCGATTAACCGGACTAATTGTTGTCGATAGGCATTCGGATAATCGAATGTATGAAGAAAAACAAATAGATATCAACGAAAATCAATGTTTATTAAGAAATGAACACTTACTTATGTATGTATGCGCATATTTTCTTATATTACATTACATACATAATACTAAACTGCAGCATTAATCATGAAATAAAATATTTAGGAACGTATGTACGAATAATTATTTTACAATATGTATTTGGTAATTTGGATTTGGTAATCATGAAATAAGTAGGTAGGAAATAAGTAGGTTTAATTTGGTTTAAAATATTTGGTAATTGTCATTTGACGTAAGCAACTTTTTCTCTTCATTGCTGCTATATCACGAATTCATTTCAGTTGTAGTAAACTCACAGCATAACTCTCTGTTTGTTTTTCAAACCACTTGAGAGCTGTTTCCAGGGCATGAAATGCTACATAATGAGATGGTCCTGTATAATTTTCCACTTCTATGTTTTCCTCTGTTTCATCTTCATGCATTTCCTGAAGACATAATCTGAAAGCCTTGATCATTACTGTCACAAGTGACCCACTCTTTCATATCATCATCATCACAATCCTGACATATTTGAAGCTTTGACATTACCTCATTCATATCCTGCAAAATAGAATCATCCGTATTGGTTATTGAATTATCATTCGCACGATTAAGTACTCTATTCCAAGCCTTGCTTAAAGTCTTCCTTTCAATCAAATCCCATGCATCTACAACCATGTAACAACACTCCTTTAAATTCATGTCCTTAAAAAATGATAAAACGACTCCTGCATTATCTTCTTCAACATATAACAATCTACGTAGAAGTTGTTTTCTATAAAGTCGTTTCAATGTTTCAATAGCACTTTGATCCATTGGTTGTAGCAAGGATGTCACATTAGGAGGCAAAAATTTTACTTTAAACTTTCCTTTTTCCCTCTCTAACAATTCAGCTGAAGGATTGACCACACATATAAGTGTAGAAATACTATGATTATTTTTGGTTTGGTGGAAATGAGTCTTATGACCGGTTTCACAGTCAGTGCTTAGGTTGTGCTTAAGATAAAACAGAAATATTGCGTTTTACAGTTCATACTTAAGTTCTGCTTAAGTACTGAAAATGGGAGACTTAAGCAGTGCTTAAGTAACAGCTGATTTTTGTTTTGAATATTGACTTATTTGTCAAAAAATAAAATAAAAATTATTTGCTGAAAAAAATTTTGGAATTTGTTGCATTCAATGACGGTTATATGCTTTCCTGCGAGTTGCAATAGGTGCCCCCACTCGCTTGCGGTGAAATTCGGTGTCCTTTTATTGTTTCCATCCATTTCCCAGATTCTAAATTTATTTATTCGTCGCAAACTTATTTTTCATCAACAATAATTTCAATTTGTCAGATGGTATTTGTAAACAAATGTTTTTCATTGTGCTGCCATATATCATAATAGAATTTTATAGAAAATAAGCATCGACTGTGAAACGCAAATGACTACTCAGTCAACAACAATGCTTAGCTAAGATTTTATTTGGGCACAACTTAAGTACGAACTGTGAAACCGGGCATTAGTCATTTTTGATATTAGTATTAGTACTCATTTGCAATAATTTGTTTGGCTCATGAGTTAGTCATTAGTACTCAATGCAGATCTCTAGTTTATACTGTAATGTTGTTTATGTAACCACGAAATTACTGAAAAGATCATAAGAATGTTAACGATATCAAATAAATATAATTATAATTATTTTTCATGAGGGCGGTAAAGTGTTTGTGCAACTCATATCATTAATGTTCTAATATGAAGCATTGAAAAACTCATTCTTGTTTTTACAGTTCTTTTCACTGAACGAAATTACCGTTACATTATTGCTCCATTTTCAAAGCCTTTTCGGTAGTTCTGCTTTCTTTCTAGTCTTTCAATCCACCTTTTACGCATTCATTATTTACATATACAGTCACCAATACAGCACATAATATAATTTATTTTTGATTTATTCACCATCCTCTTTCTGGGTGCAATACCCGCATTTATTTGGCACGTTGAGATAAGCAGATATTTAGTTAAGTATTAGCTCATAGTTATGGGGTGAAGTCTACACAAATGTTCTTATATACATATATAAGGTGTATATACACTTGTACATACATATGAATATGTATACACTTGTCTCTATGTTTGCCCATTTTCATTTCAGAACTTGGTATTTTGCTGATTCTCGCTTCCCCGCAACGCCAGCAAAAGCATATTTCATTTAAAGCAAATTTCGTCGGGCTGAAAAACTCGAAGCGAGAAAAATCGTAATGTTTTCCGTAATAATAAGCTCCCATCCATACAACGGTGTGCAAGTTTACGTAATAAGAAGTTTTTTGTTTGTCTAAAATATAGGAATGTAAATGCCCATCTGTACGCTAAAATCTGCCTTTTTGCTTTCGTTACGCTTGAGTGCTGCCTTCTGGTATGTTGCTAGGTTACATAATAATTCATGTTATCCCTTTTTGGCACATAATATAACATCCCTATGTGCTTTTAACGAAATTTAAGGTTAGATTTGTGCGTGTTAGTAGGGTGGTAGAATAAATTTTTTCCTATATTGTACGAATCACCATTCGTGATTTCTCATAGTAAAAATATGTCGAGATTATTTTAATCAAATACATTCTTCCAATTATACAAATATATTTTTTGTAAATATTCGCTAAGTTTTTCATTATATCATTGAACTTTCCGAAAATATTTGTATATACTATCATACACCAATGCTTAGTGTTTTTAATTTTTTCATAATTTTTTTTCTTTAACTTTGTTTATGATTGCACTTCTTAATACTAATATACTACTACTACTAATTTTTAAATTTAATTGCGCATTTTTGTTAACTGGGGTATCAAAAATTAACCAAGTGGAGTCTTTAATTTGATGTAA
The DNA here is from genome assembly GCF_028554725.1 of Zeugodacus cucurbitae. Taxonomy (NCBI): domain Eukaryota; kingdom Metazoa; phylum Arthropoda; class Insecta; order Diptera; family Tephritidae; genus Zeugodacus; species Zeugodacus cucurbitae. Next base: position 42,780,944 of record NC_071667.1, read on the forward strand.
ACTTTATTCTCTACGAATCTTTCCGTTCTCGTATTTTTTCTCATTTGCCTATTGGCTTTCTTCGTTACAAAATCTGGGTTATTTATTCACCCAAATTTGTTGCCATTTATCATCTATTGTCATTTACACACATAGATACATATAAGCTTATTTAGGGTGGACACATAGATATATATATACGATATCTTTGTGTATGTTGGAAACCCATATGGTAGCGTTGAAATTCATGCATTTGTAAAATACACTTTGATAGCTATTATGAAACATGCCTTGTTTTCTGTTATAGATACACAGAAATTTACTATATGAAAAAAACGAGTGAATTATTATGATACTCATGCAAAGTTCAGGAATAATAACGTTTCAACATCTATGTGCTTTGACGATATATTTCGCAATAACAAATTTTTGAACTTTAAACCTTTTATCACTATATTATTTTTAGTCGTTATTGTTTTTTATTGTTAATGTTCACTTTATACATTTTTTGTACCTGCCTGCATAAATGCTTCAAATACTCATGAATATTTTTATGTGAATACATTTATTTTCTCCTGCTGTTCTGGTTGGCAGCAAAATAAGGCGCGTCTAATGTGGTGTACTTGCCAGGCTCTCACTGAATCACCATTCATACAGTGAAATGTTTCCTTTGTTATTCTACTTTGGTTTTTTTAAGAACTTATATCAATTCTGACAACGACGCAAAGTGCCAACAGCAGGTACATTCTCAAGAAAGTATTCCGGTTGCTTTGAAAAAAATATTTTCACAGTTAATGAGCGTGAATCAATGAATCTAAATGCAAACGCTTGTTACTTATTATAATATCTGTATAAAATGTCAAATGACAATGGAAACATATATGAAATGAGAAAAATATACATACATTCTGTCTCAAATTTCAATCAGTAAATCATTAAAACATTTTTTTATGATGCTCAACTCTATTCAAGCAATATTTTTAATTTGATTATATGAATTTATACTTATATATAAAAATATACATATATAATTTTGATTTTTAATGTTCAGTTCTTAAAAAAATGATCAAAGTAACCAACCAAAATAGCGCTATCAACTGATTTAGCGAGAACTGCCTGCAAGATGGGGAATTTGCATGGTGTTCTGTAGTCATTAATATAGTGTGGTGAAAGTAAATTACCAAGAATATAAATGAGTAAATCTGTCTCAAATTTGAGCAAGATTTAATTAGTTTTCATAGTAATAAACTGAATAGTGATTTTTTGTGTTATTTTGTTGTTAACATTATGGATATTAAAAGACTTGTTGACTTAATTTAACTTAATTTTTCTATGTAAAATTTTATGTTTGGACTTATTACAATAAATAAAGGAATATAATATGAAACACATTCCACTGATAACATATATTTTCCACGTACTACTGTATGTACGTTATTCTATTAAGCTTCACAGATCAAATACATAGTCAGATAAAATAAACATTAAACGCTCGCTTTTAGACAAGAATATAAAAATTAGAAAACATCTATATAACAATATATAAAGCCATTTAATTTGATTTGATTGATTCTTCCCCAAAGAAGTACACTTACGCATTTATATATAGCATAAGTTCCATGCTCCCCAACATTTTTTAGCGTAACTTGAAGCTATATGCACAGCTAATCTGAAACTAAAAACGCCGGCGAACTACTACTTTGCGGTAACTACAGTATACTCTCGAAAAGTAAATCGATTGGTATTTTGGGTAATTTACTTTTTCGAATAATTTACTTTTCCAAATATATACATAAATTATCTGTTTTTATAATATTAAATGCATTTTTTTTTTTTTTTTTTTTTTTCAATATTTCCTTATTTATTGAATCTGCTTGTTTTTAAGCCTAACAACAAGTTATAAAATCTTAAATCTATTTAAAAGCTAGACAAGCTCAACCAAGTGATTGAGCTGTATTGGTGAAACGTTGCTCTTTAGTACGCAGGCATATCCCTTCTTTTTAGGCGTGTTTGATCGCAGGAATGTACTAAAGCATTAGCCAATGGGTTTGGGTGATCTCGGAGTTTAGATATATATTTCAATCTGCTGTCCTCTACTTCTTTCTTTACCATAGGGATACCAAGATCTTTATGGATATTTTCATTGCGCATGTACCATGGTGAGCACGTGATTGATCTAAGCATTTTCGATTGGAACCTTTGTATTATATCAATATTAGTTGCACAGGTCGTACCCCACAGTTGAATGCCATACATCCAAATCGGCTTTATAACCGCATTGTATAAAAGCACTTTGTTGTCTAAGCTAAGTTTAGAGTTTTTATTTAAAAGCCAATTTAAATTTGCAGCTCTTATCTTCATGCACGTTATTTTACTAGATATATGTTTTCTCCACGTAAGCCTTCTATCTAGGTGAATACCAAGATAGGTAACTTCATTCGCTTGGGGCACCAAAATATTGTTCATTTTTACTGCCGGACACATTTTTGGTCTTAGAGAAAATGTAACGTGCTTGCACTTTTGTTCATTCACATTTATACGCCAGTTTGCTAGCCATTCTTCGACAGAACTTAAGTGGTTCGCCAATATTCTTGATGCTATAATGGGGCATTTGTTACGACTCACTAAAGCTGTGTCATCCGCAAAAGTTGATGTCAAAACATTATTAGCAGTTGGAAGATCAGCTGTATATATGATGTATAGAGTTGGGCCTAAAACACTGCCCTGTGGTACTCCAGCCCTTATTGAACGTTCATTAGATATAAAATCACCTACTTTTACAGCAAATTTTCTATTTTTTAAATAGGACTCCAAGGTTTTATGCAATTGGAAAGGTAAAATTTTTTTAATCTTATACAAAAGTCCTTCATGCCACACTTTATCAAAGGCCTGAGCCACATCTAGAAATATAGCAGAACAGTACTCTCTATGTTCGAATGCCTTCCTAATTTCGTTAGTTATTCTATTTACTTGCTCTACAGTGCCATGTTGTGCACGAAAACCGAATTGGTGCGTTGGTATTACCCTATTTTCATGAAGGAAAGGAGACATCTTTGATAGTAACACTTTTTCAAATATTTTAGAAAGACAGGGTAGAAGACTGATTGGTCTGTATGAAGACGGCTGTGTCAGGTCTTTTCCCGGTTTATCTATCATGATTATCTGCGACTTTTTCCATGAAATAGGATAGTATCCGAAACTAAAAATTGCATTAAAGAGCAAGGAGAGCACTGTTGAAGCAATATTTGGTAACTCAATTAGCATTTTTGGAGTAATATTATCGTAGCCTGACGATTTTTTTGGATTAAGCTCTTTTATGATACTAACAATTTCAGTAGTTGAAGTCTTAATAGACCCAAGTGATTCGTTTGTGGTATTGTGGATGATTGGCAACTTAAAATTGTTCTTTGGGCAATTTGATTGAAATACCTTTTCTAGGTGATTTGCAAAACAATTTGCCTTATCTTCGTCACTTCGTGCCCAATTACCATTTGACTGTCTTATAGGCATGTTGGAATCTACCGGTGGCTTAAAAGACTTTTGGGCTTTCCAAAGAGAGTTTTGCTTGGTAGAATTTGGACACAGTTTCTTTATATAATTTTGAGTGCTGTATTCTTCCTCGCGTTTAAGCGCTTTTTTTAACTTACGTACAGCAGATTTCAGTTGAAGCTGAGTAGAAGGAGAGCTATGTATCTGCCATTCGCGTCTAGCTCGCCTTTTTTCGTTCACAAGCTTTTCTATTTCATTATTAGTCATGTTTCTAAAAACCTTAATTTTTCTTTTTGGTGTTGCCAAGACAGCTGCATTAGTTACTACATCATTAAATTCTTCTATACTGTTATCAATATCTCTTCCTGTATTTATTTTTAAATCTATGTTAATGTGGCTACTGATATATTTTCTATATTTCAACCAGTTTGTTTTATGAGTTGTTAGAGAAACTTTCGGCTCAACTATCATGGGCTGTTCGCATAACTTTATTAGTACAGGAGAATGATCAGAAGATAAGTCAGTACATGTATCTACTGTTATTAGCGATCTATCTATGTTTTTGACTACAGCAAAATCTATTAAGTCTGGTATTTTGTTTCTATCACTGGGCCAGTATGTCGGCTTACCAGGAGATATTATGTCAAGGTTATTGTGCTTATTTATAATAGTGTAGTACAGCTGCCGTCCTTTCGGATTAATAAGACGTGAGCCCCAGTACATGTGTTTTGCATTGTAATCTCCACCTGCTAGAAATCTTGGACCTAGCGTTCCAAAAAAGTCTTTAAATTCGCAATCTGTAATTTTAAAGCGAGGTGGAAACTTTTTAAACTTAAAAAATTCATTCATTTATTTGCTTCAATAAAACATATGGATTTACATGAAAAACATATTTACATTTACATACATACATATGTTTACTATGAAGAGAAAAAATCTTGAATATTCTTTTGTTTTTTTTCTTTTGCAATATATTTTCTGACCATTTTTGTACGACAATTCAAAAAGTCTGACACCTGATTTGCATCGTTTTCATTTTTGAACCAGTGGATCAAGTAGGAGAGTTTATTTACTAAAAAGACGCGATAAACAAGAGAGTAAGTGTTTTTGCAAAATCGTAAAAAACGCTGCTTGCTTCGTTTCGAATTTTTTATCACACTCTCTGAAAAGTAAATTAAAAAATTTACTTTTTCGAGGTGCATGCGTAATCTTAAAGGTGATTAACTTTTCCGCGATTATTTACTTTCAGAGAATTTACTTTTCGAGAGTATACTGTATATTCACAAACGCACACATTAACATTGGTTGGCCCTTCTCTTTTTTGTTGTTCTTCACCATATTGGAGTAAAATTTTAGTTATGCAAATCACATATGGCTGATCGTGGAATCGATGACTTCATTATTATTCTCAAACAATTTAAAAAGGTTTCGCTTTTCAAAGCCGCCAGTCGTGACTTGAGCCGAGCGTAAAGCACAAGACATTCGAGTGCAACCATAACATCAGCTATAACTTATAAAGATTGCGTTTAAAACTGAAATGGGTATTCGATTTGGATGAGGGGCACTAAAAGGGACACGCACATAAGAATTCATGGCCAATCAAGCCACTCAAATGTACTCGTATAAGTGTCATTAAGATATAAAGGATCATTATAAAAAAACCTGCAAACGTAAGCTACATGAATGTTATTTATGCACTGTTTAAGCGAGTAAATGCAATAAGGCATTTGGACATGCACGCCTCACTCTATGGCAGTAGAAACAACAGTTAAACAAACAGTCACAAACAGCGAAATTTGACATTGAAATTTGAGTTGTGTGTATACGCGTAACTTTATATTGGTAAAAACATGTAACAACTTAACCAACAACTTAACCAATTGACATTGGCAGGGTTTAAGGTAATTATGAATGTAGCAGTTGATATCATGAGTAAGATAATATCAATTCCTGAGTTTTCCTTTAGAAAATATCATATACAATAAAGTTAAAACTCAAAAACTTTTAAATATAAAGCGAATACGAATGAAAAATATTCAAAAATGGTAAATGAATATATTTCCCGATTATAAGCAATGGTTAGAGACCGAGATGATTTTTATTTGGTTACTCCAGGTCATAAGGTATTAGCGCCTGTCTTAGTTGTTAGCAGCTTTGTGCCACTTGCTTTTGTATTCCCATTGGAATGACCCACATATACTAACACCCACATACTCTACAAGGACTCTTTCACTTTGGCTTGGTTTTTGTAGGTGGTGGCAATTAAGGCAATTCTGAGCGCATATAATGCTCCGGTCTGTATGTGTACGCTCCAAAATTCAATATACTCCACAAATCTCCCAATGCAAATACAATCGGCAAAAGAAAATTTTATACTCATCATATAATAGTGTTAGAATACTTATTTCACTTTTGGACAAAAATAATATAGTGATATATTATATTTAATGTAAAATATATTCAATCGAACACCGTATTTGAAATCACAAAAAGATATATTAACTTTTGTATGTATAAAAGCAATTGTATAACTCCCAAATCTCATTGGAACAGCGGTAACGGAGAATTTCCTATTTACGCTATTTTTCTCTGAATTCTCCACTCTGTTATAGTAGTATATTTTTCATTCAAATTTATTGCCCTTAATAGTAAAGTGAGCGAAGAGCAGAATTTGGCTATTTGGTTGAGTGGCGAATGCCTTGAATTAAGTTCTTCAACAACAAAATATGTGAACCGAGCTGTGTCTAACAGAGTTGCCAAAAGCCAAAAATATAAACTTTTGGTGCGTTAAAATCGACTTCGCTCAAAATATATTATAATATAATGGAAGGAATAGTAATAGCACAAAATTGCTTGTATTATGAAAATTTTATATATACAAAATTATTGTCAAAATATAAGGCAGAGTCTGCCTGCGTATTTCTTTTTTAACGCTTTTCAATACAAATCGTTTCAGAATTCTATTCAACATGCATCAAAAAGACCAATAATATCAATCCGCAATAGAAATAAATTTATTAAATTTTTTTTATTATTATTGATAGTTCATCTATCTATAACATTTTCAGCGGTATCCTAGTGATTCTTATTAGTGTCAATTGTTAAACTTGCTACAAATCGATTTGGGCTTTTCATTTGCTACTCAACTAAAAAACTTGCTTCAAAGCAATTAATTGTTCACACATCTTCGGAAGACGGGACTATTTTTTCATCACAAATCACATATATTTTGTAAGTTATTTCGAGGATTTAAACGGTGATATAATTATTTGTTTGTATAATTTACAATTAATAAAAGACTTAATCACTTAAAGCCCGCCGCCTTCGCTATAGTAGACGCTCGACACGAATTATTGTCATTGTGTATATATTCGCCACTCTGTCGAGTGTAATTTTGCCAGCTAAGCACAGCATACGTACTTTCGTCTCTCCAAAGGTATGATGAATGCGGCGAATATTGTCTCAACATGGTTGTCAGATCTATGTGAGGGAGCGTGTTAACGACAAATATGGCGTCGCACATAAATTCGCCGTTGTTAACACTAAAGCAAATAAATATATTTACAGCGATGTAGGCATAAACACACGAAGCAACGAAGGGTAATTCATCTTCAGTGGACACGTTCATCGCAAGTCAAGTGAGTGATTCTGCCCATGAGTGAATTTTGCCTTTGAATGAGTTAATACCAAACGAGTTTGGATTTATATTAGTGTTGTGTACTTGAGTGAGTTATATACATTGGAGTGGAACAAACAAAATATTGTTGCTGCAACATGTTGCAAAATAATTTTAAGCAAATAAGATGAGGCGTAGGTTCATATACTAGGTATGAATACGTACAAACATACATTTCATTTAAAAAAGTTTATATGGAAATAGTTTGAACAACAGATTTTGAATTTTAACATTTTAATTGTAAGTGTTTTTATAAAATAAAAGTAATATTTTTATAAATCGATATCGATACTTATGCTCTGCATTATATACCTCAAATCGTTAAACGAAGGCAACATGTTTCTAATATACTAACCTTAATACTACATTAACTAAAAATACGCTTTCAAATGTTAGTTGTTGGTGTTGCCCTTAGTTAATATCGTAAATAAATTAAAATAAAATACAATAAGATAACAAGTAAATAGAAAACCAAAACAAACTTAATTGATGATATTTAAATGAACTCCAAAAATAAATTTAAGAATTATTCTTTGAGATGTATTAGCACTTAATTGCATGTTTTTGTAATCATATATTGTATACACATTATATCAGCGAAGTTAGCTAATAATACTCATATATGTACATATGTACGCTATGGACACTTGTGTTCCCACTCAAAACACTGCTAACATTTCTCAACAAAACCATACACAAAATTTATTTGCCATTTGTTAGAGTGAAACCTTAACGATACGTCAGACATAGATATATCTTCGTAGGAAATCACTCACCTAACAACAAAGCGGGCCATTGCGAGGGACAGAGCGAGACAGAAACTAACGAAATAGCTGTATACGGTTGTGAGGAACGAAGAGGCTGGGTTTCTCGTCTTCTATAAACCGCCATTATTCATTTATGTTACTCTCTGTTTGACCGAAGTAGCCACCCGTTTAGTGAAATGCTCAACATCTCTCCATAGTGCAAATATAACTCTCAATTGTACATTCCAAATGTCTCTCGTATCAACAGCTGTTAGCAAGTAGGAGAGCAAACACTCAATATATGCACCCATGCAAGCAATAAATGGTAGTTGTTACTTTTGTTTATTGGAAAGATAATGGTGGTGATATCATGCAGTGAGCTTCCTTTAAACATTACCGTTTTGTTTTGCTTGCGCTCATTCATTTCCAATGCGTCGTTGGTGACATTTTAATGGCCGTTCTGAAGTGTTTATCGTTCACGTACCAATAGAAATACCAAACTATTGGAGTCGCGCGCAAATAAAACCAAATAATTAATTCAAGTACAGTATAATTGATACATTAATACTTCCCAAAATACCAAAACTAATATTGTCAGTAATGTGGATTCTGAGGTAAGGTGCACTAACAGCTGTTAAGAAGCGGTCATCATTTTATTTGTAAAGTAGAGGTCGGGTGGTAGATATTGACTGTTTTCATACATTTTTTGAATGCTGTTATCGAGATCATTATGCACACATAAATTAGCCCCCTTGATATGACATTTTATACTAATTTTTGGTATTTTATAAAACTAAACAAAGTTAAGAACAAAATATTAATGTTGAGAACGATTTTGATGTTAATTACAACAGTTTTCAATATTGTACGATTTCTTTATATATCTACTTAAATTCCTAAGTTGTGTATAAAAATTATCTAGTCAAAAATAGTTGCCGTTGCTTGTGAATCTATTTTTACATCTTATTTAACTTTGGAATATTAATATACCTTTTCGACTTATTGATGACATTGGCACTGCTTCGATTTCGACATCTATTTCCATGTTTCTTTTTTTTTCGGTTTACATGCTCGCTTTTTTATTTGAATTTAGATGTGTATGTTTCTCTAATTCTTGTTAGACGTACACTTATTGTAGCCGCTTTGACTTGATTAATGGATTTATTAACTGAAAAATTTCCATTTTGTGTTTCTTGTATTTATACTTTATTATTGTTCTTCCCTCTAATGAAGTCAATTTGGTTAATGATATTTATATTATCCGAAAACTTTGGACGGAATGTGAAGTTGGAGTGTATATTTCTATACAAATTTAGGGAAGATCAATGAAATAGAAATATGTATGAATATGTAATAAACAAATTAAATACGCTTCTTCTTCTTGATTGGCGTATATAGGCTTCTACCGATACTAATTAAATAAAGTAGTGGTCTACAAAGAAATCAGTAAAAAAAGTAATTTGTAAGATCTAAGTAGTTAAGTTAAGTTAGGTTTTGTGATAGAATCTGTAATACTAGCTAGTGGTGACCTTTATATTTTTGGAGTAGTAAGTGCATCTTTTAAAATTGTTTTTAATTGTTTTTATACGAATTTAATTCAATTTACTTACTAGTATAATTTTTGGTAGGTAGCCTATTGCAGTGCAACAAGTTGATATTTTCTTCAAAGTGCCTTAACTTTCGTACAGTCAAAAAAATAACTTAAATTGAGACAAAAAGGTCAGTAGCATGCAGTTAATTCCACGAATTGGTAAAAAATATTTCAACATGTTGACTTGCTAATGTAGCGAGTATTTTTTACCTCATTTCTCTTTTACTTATTGCTTCGATACTGCAAGCAGCTGCCGACCGTCGAATGACTTCTACTTCCTTCTTTGTTGTCAGTGTATTGTAAATAGTTCCTTGCTATTTTTTCGTGTTCAGGAATGAGCAAATAAATAAAAGATCGAATCATGACAATTTTTCCATGTAGAATTGCCGTCGCTTTACCAGCGCATTTTCCTACTTTCTGTCTAAGGTCGTGGCTATTGGTGTAGATTTTTTTGTTATTATTGTCGTCGGAATGAGATATGAATGCCCTGGCACGATATTTCGTTGTTCACTGTTCGTTTCAACAGGAAAATGTTGTAAATTCCCGCCGTGCACGAAGCATAAGTCGAGTTCTGAACTCATACAAACCGCGGCGGCTTGCCTCATCGCAACTATTAACTCGACTCGAGTCGCTATAAAGAAACAACCTGCCTCCAGAGGTGAATTGCTTTCATACTAGCCAATGTGTGAAGTTGTGGAGTTTCTGATGGTCGCGAAGAGTTGAGGGGTGGCGGTAGGAACAAGCCTAAATACCAACTGTTGCCTCCACTTCAGCGATTATTAGTGAAATGCCGATAGGCGGTAGAGTGGCACGATACTCTTTAAAAAGGCGAAGCGTTAGACAAGAAAAAAAATGTAACAATCACAAAAAATCAGTGGTATTTAATGATTTCACATGGTTTTATCCTTGAACCCTATATTTCAACTTATTCAATATTTTAATTGCCACATAAACAAAGACGGTCAGTACGGTGATTTAATTTTACAGAGTTGAAAAAATGTCTAACATATGTTGGCGCACATGCTGGTAAAAAATAAGGCACAGAAAATCGGTATTTGTGTTTTTTACATTGTTTTAAAGTCCTTTAGTCCCATATGTTAAGGACATTTTTTACTAGACACGCAGACCACTTTTTAAGTTAGTATTGCAAATTGTTTCTATCGCCTTCAAGGTTGCTCTTTATTTGATTTGAAGAGAAAATTCAAGGCTATTTCATGGAACGGTATAAGGCATTTATATATATACATATGTGGTATAATGCTGTAAAGATTTATTAAACACATATGTTTGGTCAATAATGAGCCTTGGTTATCCTCTGTCCAGTGTTTTACAAACTTCCTCTCCTATCAATAGTATGCTTATTTCTATTATCTTATAAATACAGTGAAGAGTTTGAATTGCCCCTGAGTATGTATGCATGTATTTCTTGTTTTTTTGTCCTTATTTTCTTCCATTAGGGCTGATATCTTCTACAAACCACCATATACTTTTGAATGGGTTTAATAACTGATACTGATAGCAGATACATCAAAGACATTAGTAATTAATTAGTAAAAATATAAAAAAACGAATTACTAGCAAAAAGACAATGTCATTCCTGATAATAAATTAAATAAAAAAGTAGACAATATATTATGTTTTCTACCGTTTAAATCAATCAGTTTGTTTCTTGCTCTAATTTTATTTAAAACTTAATTCAACAACTGTCGAAATTCCTACAAATGTTTGCAGGACAATACACCAAAATACTAAATAATTCAATACTCGATAGATGTAGCTCGTGTATAAGTTATTTAAATGTAAATATTCGATTGCGGACTTATTAGTATTCAATGGATTCACACGATTCTTGCTCGCTGACAAGATTTTTATTATTTTCCTTGTCGATTACGAACTTTATTTTCAGATTAAACATTGTCAAACTTCTCCCATCCATAAGAGATAAACTTATTTAAAAATTTGTTAACTTTGTACGTACAAGAACACATATTTTTCCTCAAATAGTAATACATTTCACCTATACTCGTAGAATAAGTAAAGAATTAAATCTGAGGGCTTGTAAATAACACTATGTTTTTATGATACGGGCCCCAACAAATTGACGTATTGGTTGGCAAATGAAAGATTGTAACAAGAATAACCACCCCATTGTGAATTATAGATTAATACACAAAGGCAAGGGATATACATATGTATATCCTAGATCTATAAAATACCCAAGTGTTTAATGCATATTAGCGAATAAAAGAGTCCACATACTCGCAAATACCTGGAAAAATTACAATTGTGCGAATCAAGCTAACTAAGTAACAGACAAACTGTTCAGGAATAACCTGTGTATGCTAAAATTGTCGAATCACAAAACCTTCAAATTGGGACGGTGAAAGAAACTCGTTGCATTTAAATTTCAAAGTTGCTATCATTCTATCCACATCTCTACAATTGGTGCCACCGTATAAGAACACTTATTTGCAATACGTTTGCACGCTGTCTAGTACCAAACATAAGCAAATACATATAATATTTTCGACATATTTTCTATGCTTACGTTCCTGCAGACGAAGTCACCATTTAAAAAGAAGAAAATTAAACAAAAAATCGCATATGCAAGTTGGTATACCGTCAATATACTTCTATAACGGCAATTGCGAAATAAAAAAACTTGACACGACTTTAAATGTCTAACGTGGGCAATATGTGGTGCCCGCAACGACGGTGAAGGTTCAGCGAATGAAAGCCTAACAAGCCCACTAATACACATGCATATATGTTTTACTTTAATGGGAGTTTTTGTCAATCACATTGTCTATCAGTCTGCTTTGGTGGTGGCCGCTTTTACAGTGGTGCCTAGTCGATTGTCCTGTCCTGGCTTTTGTTTTTGGACCTCTTCGACGTTTTGCCATTGTTTGCATAATCAGCCGGCAATAAAGCCGGCATAACTAACGGTAAAATCCATTCGTCCAGACCCCACTCTTTGATAGCTTTCGCGACAGAGATATGGCTTCAAACTGTATACATTAATGCAAAATGCTAAGCGAATGAGCAAATGTGATAAATATGTACTGATGCATGTGAAATCGCTCTAAGAGAGTCACATCAGTTACCTCAAATATAAATGATGAAATAGTTTTATTTTTTACCTTATTCAAGCAGTGGAAATGTGAAATCACCGTCATGTACCTGTACTATTTATATAACTGATTATTTCAGACAAACATTTGGGCAACTTCGAAATGCTACCAGCAAGTCATCAAAAGCCAGCGGAGACTTGCCATGGTTGTAGCTTTTAATTATCAACAAAAAGGTGTTCTCTGGGATTGGCTTTATGTTAATTAGATTGAACATTAAAATAATTGGAAATTACAAAAAAATCCACTGTACACAGCTTTTACGGTTGTTTAAAATGATGTGCAATTTGCAGACTGTGTTAAAATTTATAGCTTCAGTATTCATCAAACACTCCACAACCTAGCGATGTTGAAATAACTCAATGAGTTGGTTTAAAATGGAATACAGTAAAAGGTTCTTAACAATATTTGGAGGTGAAATTAAAGTCAAACTACTGTTTACAAACCAACTGGTTTCGAACTAAAATTCGAAAACGATTTTTCCTATAAACGTTACTTAATTTCGACTACAACTAAATTTAATTTTGGGTTTCTGGTTTCCAACTAAAATTCGAAAACGATTTTTCCTATAAACGTTACTTAATTTCGACTACAACTAAATTTAATTTTGGGTATGATGTGAAATAGATGTCTTAATTTGTAAATATTATGTAGTTTTTTATTGTATTTAAATGTATATTTGGTCAAAGTATAAATATATATATTTGGTCAAAGTATAAATAGTAAAATTGTCTCATTTCTAATTTTATAATGCCACGATTTCTTTATTTTTTTATGTATTAGAAACATATGCAAATAAATTTTCGCTTAGAAGCTCCCCATATGTTCTATAAGAATTATCCTCTGCAACAACTAGTATGAGCAAATACATACACTTGTAGCTTTACTATCACTTCAAATATGAACATACATATGAAATAAAACATTTGTGAAAACTTTTATAAATTATCCTTGAGAGAATCCTTATTTATAGTTCGTGCGCAAATTTTCATTTTATCGCAGTTGACGCAACAAAGTTAAAACCCACTACCCTCTACGTTTTACAACTCTTGCGGCAACTACAATTAAGCTAGGCTGCTTGACACGTCCCATTTCAACATGAAAACGGTTTCAAGTCGCTAACTAAGGCTATGGAAGAGTTGGAATACTCGTAGTGCATATATTTCTCTTGCGCAAGGCTGAATGTCTTGATTCTGTGTTTAGGTTCTATAATTTCTCCGGCGGCATCTTCTACATCCTCCTTAAACTCGTCTTAACGTGTATGTGTCGCTAAATTCCATCTATCCTTAGGCACTCACACTCACCAACATATGCTCACATGACTGAGTATTGTGCGCTCAAATGCAAAATTTTATTTCATTCCCATTCTTCTTCAGTTAACTTTCTTCTGCTGCAACTCCAGGCCTTTTGGCGTCGCTTTCTATTATCTATACTATGACTGGAACACAACTGCTGGAGTAAGACCCTGTATATTCCGCCAACCGGAAGTGGCAAAGTGCGATATGGCGAGTGAAGTTTAAGAGACTTAAGTCAAATTTTCATTCTTATAGTTTTCTTTCGTCTTACTTCGTCCTTTCCCGTCGCCATCACCGTGTCGAAACTACGTTGTCTCGCTCCTTCCCTTGGCACAAATATTGTTGCTTTAATCTTATTATTGGCGTTGTCGAAAGTGTTTTGTGTGTAAAAGTTTTATTGGCAAAATCTGTTTATGGCTTTGAATTTTAATTAGTTTGAATTACATGAATGAAAAGCAGTTATGTATGCGGCGGATGCACAGTGGCAATTGTGGCGCTCAGACTCAGCACCTTGCAGTACAACGACATTCATTTATGCTGCAAACGGAATTAGTAACTGCTGTTATTTGTCTGTTCTGAGCCGATGCGCTCAACCGCTATGAGTGCTACATACTCGTATAAGTGCCTCCTTAAGGGAATATAGCACCAAGCTCTGCATCAGCTCGTGGTGTTTGTTTCGGTCTAGATATTTGTATGAAATATAATATGCATTATCATCCGCACATAGAATTCATGCATTCGCATGTTTCAACTTTTTTGTTTATTTTTCAAATTACAAAGTATTAGCTCAAAGCTGTCTTAGAGTGCACATTGGAATATGACTTGAATGCAAGCCGAACGTAACTGCATACAAAATTTAATTAGTGAAATAAAATATTTCCATGGGATGACAGAACGCCCATTACCAACTATGCTACGACGACAAGCTATGGAATTTATGCCTATTCAATTGAAATAATGCCAATTTATGCCAAATCATAAAAATTGTAATGACGCGAAAGCCCGCTTAAACGTATGCCTGTGCATACACAAAAGGACAAGTGCACTGACTGGTCGTAAATGCCGTTGCCACAAATACCAAACGTGGTGAGACATTAAAACGAATGCCAAAAGTGGCAAGACAGCAGAGCGAATGACAGTTGCTTTGGGTATCTTAAACACGGCTGACAATCTTTTAGGTGCATAGTTCGTTTGCTATGCAACACAACATTTTTGCACTCGTTTGGTGGATTCGGTGTATCGTGTTTTCCTTCGTTGTTTGCTCTTTTTAAATAAATTAAATGAAATTTATTTGTCATCATTTTGATAGCCATAAATCAAGTAATCACAAAAATGCTGTCAACATTCAGAGATATGCGTGTAGTGCAGACCAGCAGCAAAGGAAACTGCCGCAGTAAAAACGACAATGCGATAGCAAGCAATAACAATAACAGAAAAAATCGTATACAATTATTTATGAAAAGGGGAAACCAAAGCAAAACGAGTTAAGTGCATTCTTTTTGTCGCAGTTTAGCAAACAAGTAAATATTGGTTGAATAAGAAAAACCAAGAGACTAGAAAAACTTTTAAAGCAACCGTTAAAACTTTATAGACATGTAACCTGTTTCTTTAATTGCCCATTTGCAACAAGCTGCAACCAAACGGAATATTAGTTACAAATAGTGTAACAACACAAATGTTTCCAACCACAAAAGCAATGAGTAGCACAACAAATAAATATTTAACAACGTATCAATACTTCAAATCAAGAACTCGGTAATGGCAAACAACTTGGATAAGAAACGTATGATTGAAATGTTCATAATGCTATGACTGTATTGCAAAATGTGACCAATCTACAACTTAAAAATACTTAAATTTTCATGTTTTTACCGGTTTACATCTAAGTAACTGTTGCTGACCGGAATTTCGTGAATTCGTTCTCAGAATAATAATAATAACCTTTAATCTGTTTTTTTTTTAATAAAAGCTCAAACATTTTTAAATAAAGGAAATGTGGCCCAAACATCGTATTTGAAATCAGTTCGAATTTGATTTAAACCATTCGTTGTATAAAAACAGTTGTCTTATAAGTATACACCACTCCAATTAAAACACCGTTACTATTAAAGCGAAATATTGTGAAATTGTTTGTTATAATACAGTTTAATCAAATTTATCAAGCTTATCAAAAAATGAAATGTATATGCAAAATGTCAGGAATTCAACAGTATTTCCTTCTTGCTTCTCCTTTGATACCCGTGGTATTGACAATGGATATTGCGGCTTTTGTTTCTGATTGCGCGTGCAGTATCAATTTCAAAATGATGATGATGATGATGATACCTACGATGTATTTTATTTGTCGTTGACCACACAAACTACACACTCTGCATTGGTTAGTATCCATAAAGGCCTCCCAATGGTCTACTTTATTTATAATGCACTTTGCAGTCAGCAGTCCACAATTAAAACAACGGCAGCTAGTTTACGAGGTTAAGCTTATAAACAATATCTGCAGCTCTGCAGCACATTCTTTGTCTTTCATTTTGTTATTGTTTATTAACAAACGCTTCAATGGATATTTGTGTGATATAACCGGGTAAAACACAAAACAAAGAATATTATATATTGCTAGGCAGATTTAATGGCATATCAAAGGCGATATTAAAAAAAAATATTGTGAACTGGTGGAGGTTTTCTATAAAACAGATAAAAAATTATAACTTTGTATAAAATGAACATTATTTTCTATCACAAGTGAATTAATTAAAATTGTGTTGAGGATTTTTAATAATCATTGGAGGCTTAGTAATGATTTTATCGCGAACCCTGCGCTCATTACGTGGAAATATTAATGAACGATATTCCATATAAATCAAAAAATCAGCAATGAAAAAATTCATTATTTTGCTTTTGGAAATGCAATCTGTTCCCTCAATATCTTTGACTTTACATAAATAACTTTTGTGTGTACTCAGAAACACCAAAGATATTTGTATGGATGTGTTGAACTTATTTTCCCGTTGCATACACTTTACCGCTGTCTATCTGGTCGTTTCACACCTTTAACCTTGTAGTGTCTGACTTTCATCTTTAATATTGACTTTCAAGCGATGCTAAATGAAAAATAGTTGGTTAAGGATGTAACCATGATTGTATAAGTCGATGAGATATTTTTAATACATTGTTAAATTATGAGTGAGTCATATATATATGCACAATGTCAGTCTCTTTACGATGCTTTGTCTCTTGGATACAATAAACCAGTGAATGAAGTTCGCTCACAGAAGTGTGCATTCTGAGTCATGTATTATAGTATGTATTACAATTAGTTATGCAAATCACTAAAGTTGTTGACAGCTCATAAACACTCCATGCAAAAATTAGATATGAAATATGCCAGAGAAATTAACAAGAAGTAGCAAGTGTCTGCCCGACATTTCCGTTTCCGATTTTCTCACCATCTTCTTTATGATTTACAACTATAGTTTGAGTGAGAATAACTTTTGCGCAAACAAAACATATGTAATTGGTTGCGAATTATCGAAAGCCTGGTCAGAGTTCACTTAACCACGAGGACAAATTCACTCAAAAAAATAGGAACTGGAATAGTAAAACCTGGTATGTATGGAAAAATTCTTTGTGTTTAAAGAAGCATTACAAAGACATTGTATACAACTACATACCAGCCTCCTTCCATAACATGTAACATATAATTAATAATATTCTTATTATATATTTGCCAGCGAAATGTCTAAGTTGAAAACATATGTATAGTGCTTGGGGCAGATGTTGCATCTTCCCGGTTTCGAGAATGTACGAGTGTTCATAAATTTTCTTAAATCGCACAACAGTGGTTGTTTTTTCGTCCGATGTTGTTTATTACACGTGCGTACACATTTCCATGTGCTTCACTTCGTTACACATCGGCATTGTGGTAGCCATATTATATGCCATTTTAGTATGTTTTCCAGCCATTAAATGCCATTTTGTATAAATCAAGCATATCACGGTGTTGAATTTCGTGACACTGTGCGGCTGTCAAAGTGTAATTCGAACACATGGTGACATGGTGGACTAACTTTCCCTTCTATAACCAGCCTTACATATGTACCATAAGTATTGTATTCTGCTTGACACTAATTCATGTGAAACTTCGCATCATTTTTTATCATGTAAAACACGACGCCCGCCAAAATAAAAAATGTTTGAGTAAAAAATAAAATAAGTACTAAAATATATAAATCATATATGAGTATAATGGTTTCAAGTGGGTTTTCAAAAATTCCAATTTTTTTATCATTAAACAAGATAATATAAGTTAGCCGAATTTTCAGGATTTTGCTGTAAAGAACTACTATCCCGCTATTTATGTAATACCAAAATATATGTATCAGTGAATAGCAGACTTCAATGCCTGTGTTCAAACATAGTTTAGAGTAATACATAAATTATAATTGACTGTCTAAACGGTTTTAGCAAAATATATTAATATCTTTGAAAGGCTTTACATATCTCTCGATAGAAGTTTTGGAATTAAATTTTAAAACAGAAAGTAAACCAACACTAATATTATTTTGAATTTTATGGATTCAACCTTAAAACTAAAACTACCGAAAACATTAAATTCTCTGTACTTAATTTCAGAAAAATTTAAAAGTATTGCAGCTTATTTGCACTTGCTTGCGTGTTGGGGTAGCTCGAATAGTTTTTTCATATTACATAATCAAAACAATATCCAGAAATTCATTGTAACTTTTTTAAGTTATCCTTTATATGCATACATAGTTTTCAAATAGTACGGTACATACTCTAGTATGTGGTTGTAATGAATGGTGTCTGCTGGTTGTTGGCTAGTCGCAGTCACTTCTGTGGCGCATTTGCATATGCAATGAAGTGGTAAGAATTGTCAACACGCCCCATAGAACTGTCAACTTGATATGGCAATTTGAACTGAAAGCAACCAAAAAAAAAGTAAGGAAGGGCTAAGTTCGGGTGTAACCGAACATTTTATACTCTCGCAATTTATTGATGTAATTTTATAAAGACAACACAATTCGACCCATATATTCGGCATAAAGTTCAATAGAATAACGAAAACCATTATAAATAGTATATGGGGACTGAGGTAATTCCTAAACCGATTTGACTCGTTTTCACCACCAAGATACAATGTATCGAAGACTATACGATCACTTAATTTAATATTACTTATAATTAGGTATATAGGATCTGGGGGAAATTATGACCCGATTTTTACCATTTCAGGTACAGAGAGAAACTGTTATAAGAAAAAAATTCAGAGGGAATGAATTACATTAAAATATCTGAGGGATTTACCGATATTTTCGGTGAAAAATTAACCTTAGGCACTGAGTTCTTCATGCTTGATATCAGGGGCCTTGAAAAGTCATGGTCCGATTTTGACAATTTTTCCACAAGTGATGTCACAGCTCAAATACAGTATTTGTGTAAAGTTTTATTCCGCTAGCTTCATTGGTTCCTTATGAATACATTATAAAGTGAACGAATCAGATGGAATTCAAAATTGGGTTATATGGGAAGTAGACGTAGTTGTGAACCGATTTCGCCCATATTCCACCCGTGTCATCAGGGTGTCAAGAAAGTGTTATATACCGAATTTCATTGAAATCGGTCGAATAGTTCTTGAGATATGGGTTTTGACCCATAAGTGGGCGACGCCACGCCCATTTTCCATTTTGTAAAAAAATCTCAGTGCAGTTTTCTTCTGCCATTTCTTATGTAAAATTTGGTGTTTCTGACGTTATTCGTTAGGGAGTTAACCCACTTTTAGTAATTTTCAACCTAACCTTTGTATGGGAGGTGGGCGTGGTTATTATCCGATTTCTTTCATTTTTGGACTGTATAAGGAAATGGCTAAAAAAAACGACTGCAGAAAGTTTGGCTTATATAGCTTTATTGGTTTGCGAGTTATATACAAAAAACTTATTTGAGGGCGGGGTCACGCCCACTTTTCCAAAAAAATTACATCCAAATGTGCCCCTCCCTAATGGGATCCTATGTTCCAAATTTCATTTTCATAACTTTATTTATGACTTAGTTATGACACTGTATAGGTTTTCGGTTTCCTCCATTTTGTGGGCGTGGCAGTGGACCGATTTTGCCCATTTTCGAAAGCAACCTCCTCAGGATGCCAAGGAACATGTGTTCCAACTTTCATTAAGATATCTTAATTTGTACTCAAGTTATCGCTTGCACGGACAGACGGACAGACGGACAGACGGACGGACAGACATCCGGATTTCAAATCTACTCGTCATCCTGATCATTTATGTATATATAACCCCATATCTAACTCTTATATTTCTTGGTGACACAAACAACCGTTATGTGAACAAAACTATGATACTCTGTGCAACAGGTTGCGAGAGTATAATAAAATGAATCTTCATGAAACACAAACTGAAATTTCGTTCTCGAAGGAAAATTGGAATGGTATAGCAATAGGCGATGAATAGCGACTGATGGTGTGAGGGAATCTTTTATGATATGAAACGGCTGATGGATTTATGCATATCACATATTCGCGCTTAAGGGAGTAATAAAATGGAATACATGGAATGTTGGAGAGGTAAACAGAGCTGAATTTTGTGTTACTAGTTTTTTGGCTGGCAAAAGACAACGCGCATGTCAGTCAATTGAAGACTATGCGAATTTAAAATTCAATTCTATTTACGGCTCCCTCTGATGTGGTGTTGGCAGACATTTTGTCATTTCGAATAAAGAAATTTAAAATATAGTGGTGATGAAAAAATGAACAGCTTGAATGTTGTCTGTACGAATAAAGCTAAAGCAAAGGTAACATGAAATAGCATTGCAGAAGCACAAGTTGAGTCATAATGGATAAATATGTATGCTAGAAAAAACTTGAATATGTTCATAAAAAAGTGTTTATGAATTAATTTCAACATGACATTGAAAATTATTATTGCCACCTCTGTCAGCATGAAACTATGAAGAACCTTATTCGCCATTAATTATATGTACCATATGTGCACAATTTTCTTGAACCAACCTTGTCATAGCGACTCCCGTAGCAAACAAACCCTTACTACCATTTGATGTTTCGTTGGTTTAAAATGTGGCAAAGGTCAAGCATATTTTTGTTAGTTTTTTAGTTTTAGCTTCATGTAGATAGAGCATGTCAGAAATTATAGTATTTTGGAACAAACATGCACACTTACAATATTCATAATTCGTTTTCAAAATACTGAGCAAAGCTAAGTCAAGTCATACATGTCGATAATTATCTATGGTTTATCAAATAAAATGTATAATATTCATTATATTTGTAGGTTTAAGAATCTGGAGCGTCCTCTCCACATATCAATATATAATAAATTAAATATTTCGATTTTGCCTTTAGACTTTAGTAGACTGAATCCACACGATTTAGTACGTTTTAATCGTTGAAGTTTTAACAAGCCAAGTGCTTGGCCAATTTCAAGGTGTAATTATGCTGCTTGTAAATAAGCTTTACTTAAATACAGAACGATTAGCTTTTTACCTTATGTTGCTTTTTACCTTAAATATTGCAATTGTGAAAGCTCTATATTTGAAACCTCATTTATCTTAGTCTTAATTTCCAGATATTAAATAGATGCCAACACTAGTTTGAGGTACTTCGCAGCCAAATTAACGGTAACCAACAAATTTGTGTATAATTTGAACCCATAAATAGCTTGAACATGTGTACGTTTAAAAACATTTGGCTCACGTCTGAGTGTCATTTCATACTTATATGTATCTATATGGTTTTATATATATGTATTTATATCTACATATAGAATAAACAAATATATTTGATTTTGAACAACGAACCTAACACTTTTGAAGGTAGATCAGGTGAAAATTTACTCTAAGGTACCAAAAAACGACATAAATATGTTATGTTCTTTATTTTCGCTCAACAACATTTTATGCGTATATCCGAAATATGCAGTGTACACATACATATGTGGTGCTCGAATTCCGTTCCAGTTGCGTTTACTATTACAATTAAAATTTGCTATAAATTTCGGTCACATATAAAATCATGGCAACCAGGCGACTTTGCAACAACTATACAAGTGGAAGCAGCAAAACTAACTTGCTTTTCCTTCCAAGTAAATAATACAAAATTCAGACAAAGTACAGTTGAGTTATTACACATTTTCTTTGGAGAAGCAAAAATATTCGTTGGTATTAGATGAAATTTCCTTCTCTTCCTTTGAAATAATTTTGGAATGTACAGGCGCATTTGACCAAACTCTCGCTGCTATGCAACTCTTCGGGGATATATTGTGTGAATACAGAGTTCTCTTGCAACAAGTAAGTTTTTGTTACATGCAGCGGGAACTAAGATGTAGTAGGTGTATAGTGTGTATGAAAAGCGTGATTAATATATACAGCACTGCACGGAAAACAAAAGTAATTTTTCTTCAAGAACTTAAAAACGCATAAATCGGACTAAATACTGCCGCCTCTTCTCTTTGCTACTCATACAGGTGCAGTCCTTCTAGCTGACATTCAAACGCGCACCATGCCGGTCTGTACGTTCCCCTTTATAACAAACGAATATGCAAAATAGCTCCACTATCACTGTTTGTGTGCGGTAGATATGTGAAATGACATGGTCTTTTCGTGAGCGAGTATTGCACTGTTGATGTGGCATGGACAGTAGTGCATAGTTTTCTTTGCGGAAGATTGTCGTTTCACAATTTCTTTTATTTACACTTATTGTTCGTGAGGAAGACAACAATCGGCACTTAAATACATACATGTGAAGAACGTTGTGTTTGATGTCTCGTTCTTTTGCAGTTTGCTTCCTTATATTTTGGAATATAACTCTGGAGTTGAAATATCTTTATCAACAAAAACTTTTCGCGTTTTTACAGCATGTCCGTACTTGCACACCCTTATTTTGATGTAGTGTCGAAGTCAGTATGGAGATACCTTATACAAGACTCCATTGTATTAATTGTTTTTAACCAAAATTAAAACTAAACCATAATTAAACCAAAATCCGAAAAAGTGCAAGGCTCTTTGAGCTATTTTCTGTTGAATTTTATGCAGACAGCGACGTCATCTCATCATACGGAGAGTTCGATGACATTTGCAGCATCTGGATACAAAAACAATGGACATAAAGCCGGCAACAAATGCTTCCATTGTATAGATCTACGTGTTTATAAATACATGCTTACACTGAGAGAAATAAATGCCGTAAAATCAAAGAAAAACAAGTGAGGAAAGGCTAAGTTCTAAGTGCAACCAAACATTTTATACTCTCTCAATTTATCGATATAGTTTTATTAAGATAACACACAATTTGAACCATATATTCGGTATAATGTGAAATAAAATAACGAAAATCATCATTTATAGTGAATGAGGACTGAAGTAATTCCTGAAACGATTTCACTAATTTTCACAACCAACATACACTATATCCAAGATTATATGCTCACTTAATTTGGCTAAGATATATCTTATAAGGTGAACGAATCAGATGGAATTCAGAATTGTATTATATGGGAAGTAGTCGTGGTTGTGAACCGATTTCGCACATTTTCCACGCGTGTCATCAGGGTGTTAAGAAATTATAATATAAACCAAATTTCATTGAAGTATATTCCATATCGAGTAGTTTCTGAGATATGGTTTTTGACCCATAAGTGGGCGACTCCACGCCCATTTTCCATTTTGTAAAAAATCTGAATGCAGAATTGGCATTCTTCTGTAAAATGTAGTGTTTCTGATGTTTTTCGTTAGTAAGTTAACGCACTTTTAGTAATTTTCAATATAACCTTTGTATGTGAGATTTTTCATGGAGTGCGTAAGGGAAGCGACTGCAGAAAGTATATACAAAAAAACTATTAATTTTTACTCAAGTTACAGCTTGCGCAGACCGACAGATATCCGAATTTCAAATCTACTCGTTACCCTGATCACTTTGGTATATGGGTGATTCTACGATAAGAGATAACTTGTTCAGCAATCAGCTTAAAGTATTGTTTTTGTCCTTTATGTTGGTATTATTTAAATGAATCACATCATATTAATGGAGTGTATTAAATAACATTACAATTTACTCCATAATTAGAACGATTTTTTCTGAAATTCCTTACAAAGTCTAAAAAAGTCTCTCCCCTGGCTTGTCCCCTTGCTACATTTTATTTAACTTTCGGACAGTACATACATTTTTTGTATGGGATGCTAAACTAAGTTCAATCGGAAGTAAAATAATTAAAATTAAGTATTGTTAAATAAAAAACAAAATTATTTTGTTTAATTCATATAATTTTTTATTATAAATTAACTTATGTCCCGATATTTTTTGTGTATCTACCCTGCCAAATTTTGTTCCGTTTATACGACATAAATTTAAAGATGGTCGTATTGAAAAAAGTGCTCAAGATCATATCTCAGCTTGAAGTTAATAATACTAATCAATCAAACGGAGTCAATTCTCCTCTCTGTTTGGAGCCGATTGGAAACACCAATAAAAACCTGGTCACTTTTTACCTTTCATCGGCTCGGAGAGGTTCTTTCCGTTCCTGACGGAGCAGTCGTATTACTTTTGCAGAGATACCAAATTGAGACATAGAGGCAACTCCTTTTCGTGTTGTCGAAGGCAGCTTTAAAATCGACAAAGAGATGGTTTGTGTCGATCCTATTTTCACGGGTCTTTTCCAAGATTTGGCGCATATTGAATATCTGATCAGATGTAGATCTTTACATAGTAAGTAAATATTCACTATATTGTTTCTATAAAAATAGCGCTTTTGGGTATTCGTAAACATTAAATTAAAAGCAGAAGACTGTTATTTTTAAGCAATCCCGTGGTTGGTTTCTTAGTTACCTTTCATTATCACAAAGTAGTATTTTTATGGTCACATTATATTTTAGTAGACATTTTTTCCCAATGTATATTGAATTCGAGACATTGCTTAAGATTTAAATGCCAAACTAGTCCCTTATTCATCTTCAATGACGGACCAACTCCTTACTGCTGCGAGCTCGCACACATGCAATATTGTAGACGAGACTAACCAAAACTAGAATGCCCAATTTCTTCACAACCGATATGACCCGGAGGCCCGCAGCTTGAATGCGGTGATGCAAAGAGATTATGGAACAAGCGCAGCTACTATTTGAATTAGCTAGCAACAGTGCAACATGCTCATATAAGCGCAACGTCTCATATGTAGTGCAACCAACCATTGCCACATACCCGCATTCGGTTGCACATTAATCGTATCGATTGCGTCGCCGTTAACATAATAGCCAATACCCATAGACCTTGTTTATTTTTTGTTGGGACTTTAGAAATTTATTTACATGTGATTTTCTATGCCATAAATGAACATTGCACCGTCGTTGATTTTTACAACGCCCCGGCTTGTTGCTGTCTGTATTGTATTTTCGCGGCACATGCTGTTAGTCGCCATTTTTACTCGTGTTGCATGTCCCATGCCACAACATGTTAAACGTGCGCTTGGGATGCAAATCGCCAGATTGTTGTAACCTCCCACTTTATGCTGCTCTCCCCTTCTTTTTACTCAAAGCAAAATATTTACATTTTCGCCCAACATTTTTTTGTTGCTTAGCCAAAGTATTATCCATAGGTTGTCTTATTTCCTATTTTTATTATTTTATTTACTTGTATCAGTTCGACCAGCACGACTATTTCGTGCTTACCTCATTCCAGTTTCTGCACTCATTTTATTTTACACTTTTCTGCCTACATCTTAGAACACACTCTTTCAATACATTGAAAATTTGTGTTAGTAATTATTTTTTCAATTTTGAAAGAATATCAAATTTTAATTAAAACTATCAATATTTCGCTACATAAAAAAGAAAAAAAATACAATATACAATATATTATAATATAATACATATAATTTAATAATTAAAAAGACGCGCTACGGCAATTTAAGAAATAAATCTCCTAACTTCATATATATTATTTTATCATTTTTCTTTTAGTAGTTTGTAAAAGGTCATACAAAGTTGCTCCAAATCGAATCTCCAAATAAATTTATAGTGTGCTAATCCATGATCCTAAAAACATACTGAAACAAGTACTAAATATTATTAAATATAATAATGATGGTGTGGAGGGAGAGACGAGTTCATCTAGTTTATCGTAGAATTCGCACATGCTGTTAAAACTTCGTTTTCTTAGCCATAGTTTCCTAGTATTTCTTAATACAACTTTTAAAGTCCTTCAAACTTTGTTTAGTTCCAGACCGCATCGTAGCCATTGCAATTTCAAACATACATAGCTCGATAGCCGTGGATTCGTAACGATGTCGGCATCGTCTTCGCGATGCCATTAGCTGTTCGTTTGATGGGGCTTTTTCTAAACAATTTTTTTATACACACGCATATTTACCAACCAGCTTGATTACCCAAGGAACTTTATTTATTTTGTTTGTCTTTTCGCATTGCTTTTTACGGTAAAAACTGTCAGTTTTACTCTTGTTGTTGTTTTGTCCGCATTTAATGATTTAAAATTCCATTTTAAGAATTTCATACTTAATGATGTGTTTTGGCTCCGCCAGCCCATTCGCCGTTCCACAGTGGCAACGATGCAAAGACTTCTTTTGCGCCAGCAACGCGGAACTTGTTGCAGTTTTGTGCATGTCAGTCACTTGTGGCGATTGTTGCTCCTTGCTCCATGTGCTATGTGCTTTTTTACTCTTTTGATTTAGCTTTGTTATTGCTGACCACTTTTATATGTGCGTTTGATGTATATGCTGCGCCTTTGCCATTTTAAATTGGTTTCTGCTGTTTTCCGTACTGTTGCAGCTTTATGTCGTCATAGCCGTCAGCATTGTCCCTTCGTGGTTAATGCTGCATTTATATGTTATTTGCTTTTCTTTTCTCGGCTTATGTGTATTAAAAGCGACTGCATGTCATATGAATTGGGTGAGACTTTTTGTGTAGAGTCGGGAACATTTTTGCGGTGAGAATGTTGACCAATTCGAGTAATGTGCGGAACAATTTCAACCAATTTAAAGTGATGTATAGAACCCAAAAGAAACAAAATAAAAAAACAATGAAAGAGCCAAACAGGACTCAAACATAGCCGTAAAAGGAGACCGTAAATGTCAAGTGGTTGCTGGGGAATGGTTTGATATTCTTACAATACAGATTTCTAAGGTAGAACGCAAACATATTACGTATGTATATGTAATAAATATCAAAAATCACTAAAAATTATTCATCTTAACTCTAAAAATACAAGAAATCGATTAGATATTTGCAAAAATTATTTTAAGAATGGAGGAAAAGCTAAACTTTAAAATTCGCTAAGATGCATTGAAAAAGTTTTTTATGAATAAAGATAAGAATTCTCCTTTAATTTGTTTTCATTTTGTTTAGAAAATTCGTAATGTTAAAAACATTTGTAATATTTCTCAACAACATAAGGCTTTAGTCACGCTTAGCATAGAGATACACAGTAGTCAGCGTGAAATTGTGCCACCAAAATAAACAGTCTGCTCTCATGTGTTTTTCGAAAATTTGCGATAAATTTGATTTATGACGAGGTGGTACATTTGATGCCTACCTGTAAGACATCCGCTAAAACTCAAAGTGAAACAGTATTTTAGATGCGCCACAGGTGCTTCATTATTTCACCAGATATTTTCTCTCTTTTGGAATTCCACTTTTATGATTTATTATATAATATGCATTTCTACAACTTTCACCGCACCTTTTTTGCTTGACATTCATCGCTGCGTTACACAATTCTGTAACAAACACGAAAAAACGGCTAAACGTTAACCTGCATATTGCTTGGAAAGACCACGTAAACATCGAAAAAATCTTTGTCTTCACAAACGATATACGTTGCATGCAAAATAGTTGTGGTTTCCCTGCTGAGATTTTACCTGTCCGACAGTGAAAGAAACACAGCGCAGCTGGTCGCATATTTTATAAGATGACAAAACAGAAGCTACACATTTGTATTTTTTAAAGCAATAAAATGAAAAGAAAATATATAATTTTCTCGCTAAGAATATCAATTGTAAATTTGTGAAAGGTCGAAAAATTCAGCAGATAGGTACAAGGCAGCCCGACAGTAAACTAGTTCAATCGATTTAACAATTGTAACGACATGCCTCATGTCCATTGCAAAAATATTTGAATTTAGTGCTCATCATTTCGCAGATAACGCAGATTCGTATTTTTCCACATATTCAATTTAAATTCAATTATTGTGCGTAACACCAATTGCCGTCAGTCATCATCATAGTCAATAAAATTAAAAATAAAAATAGTATCAACAGGTTCTTTTAGTATCTGCCGATAGTCCAACGAACTAACTGCGTATTAATACCCTATATACTCAGGTATTGCACTCGCAAGGACATAAAGGTACTTATATCTTTTTCATTGGCGAACTCCCAGTATTATGACACTTTTGTATTGGGAAGGGAAAATGTTCACATTGTTATTCAAAAAAGCAAGTATAAAAGGATGATGCAATGACCGCTGTTTGGGAAGTTGCAAATTTACATTTATTTGCTTATATGTATGTATATGAATATGGCTGCATAATAACCGCTTTTCTAATTGCTGTATATGAATTGAAAATTACTGACACTCTTCTCATTTTCTTATTTTATTGTATTTTTCCAATATTTACAGGTAAGTTGCATAAAACCAGGGTGAAACTCTATCAAAATTAGTGATGACCAACAAGATATGACAACAAAATTAGGTAGTTCTGTAAGAGAAGCAATTTGTAAGTACTAAACCATTTTCATAAAGATGCTGATAAAGTGATGAAGAAAATATTATATTTTCAAGTTATTTGATACGTCTGACCTTAAGAGTTTTACAATTTATAAATATGTATATATAGTTTATGTATTAAAACTCATTAATTCAGAATATTAGTTTGTTAGATATCTAAACAAATATCAGTTCTTATGTATTCTTAAAATAACTGCGTTACAATTTAGGAGAGTATATAAGAGAGAATCAGATCTAACCGTACAAGACTTATCGTACTAATTGAGCTAGAAAATATTGACGTAAACTACAATAGAATTAACTGTGTAGCTTGAAAAAAGTTGGACTAGTTGGTATGATGACATATTCAAAATATAAATAAATATAACACAGTACAAATTTAAGGAATTGTCAATTTGAAATTTTTTTATAATATAACAGTTGTTCATCATAACATTGATGATTGCTAACTTCTTTCACAAATACCCGAAATCCGTCCATACCTTCGAGTAACTTTCTAATACCGAAAATTGTTTAAGCCTTTCGTTTGATTTTAAAATAAGTTCTCACACCATATTCAATTAATTATTTTTATGAAGAAAATTACCAAAAGTTGTCAAAAAAGAAAAATCTGGCAAAGCTCCGCAGATTTAAAAGAAAAATTGTTTTAAAGAATTTCATTGAATACGTTTTACGTTTACGTTATAACACTTGTATTAACAAAAAAAAACTAGAAAAAGAATTTATAAAACCCACTTTTTGTCAACAGACAATTTATAATAAAATTACATTTAATTAATTAATGTCTTTAATAAATTCATGATAGACTCTGCAAAAATGTGTTCTCCGTTTTTACTTTCGGTTCCTCAGTTAGAGTAGATTGCCCACCCTCATATTTCGGTTTAGCTTTCATCGCCCTTCAATCTATTGTAAGATACGTATACTTTGCATGCGGAATTTTTTGCAACTTAAATAAATATATTCGCCTATGTGGTTCACGCTACTTCACATCACATTCCACCAACACACAAACGCTATGAGTTTACTTCCCCTTATTTGGATGTAATAAATATGTATGCGTATGTACTCGCTTTTATATTATCGATGCGGCAAAGTGTACTTGTTCGCTTATCTGCATATCATTGAGATAAATTCTTTCCAATCAAATGTAGCTTTTTCCACTCAACTTCGACAGCTACAGGAAGCAGAAAAAACGCAGCGAAATACGCTAACGAATGAATTAAAGATGAGGAACTTTATATGTTTTTATGTATGGCAGTTCTAAAGGGTCTATGTTAAGTTAAACAGAAAAAAGTGCGCTCATTTGCATAAGAAAGTGATTTAATGAACGAGATATTCTCAACCACTTCTCTGCAAAAATATCAGCACTTTGCTTTCTATCACAGAGTAATGATACTTTTTGCAGTTCAAACATTTTAAGAGATTTTATATTTTATTTCATTCCAAAGAATTGGTCTAAAGAATTTAGTGATCCGTATATTACTAAAATTCTTTTTACAACATTGGTAAGGCCTATATTGGAGTATGGTTCTGTGGTATGGAATCCTTGCTATCAATCCCATTCTGATAAGCTTGAGTCCGTTCAAAAAGAATTTCTATTTAGGCCACTTACATTGGGATTCAAGATTGAATGTTCCCCCGGATACTAGTCGTTTAAAACTTATAAATCTTCCCACACTCACTAGTCGCAGAGAAATGCTAGGTACGAGTATAATATTCCTAGTAAAACTTCTGAATGTTTTAGTTTGTAGTTCATTCCTTTTGTCTAATATTAAGTTTAATGTCCAATTTCGTTCATCTAGGCAGTTTAGACCATTACTTCTAAAATCTTCTAGAACAAATTTTGAGTTAAATGCACCATTCCGCCGAATATGTCAGGATTTTAATTCTCATTCCAGCACATTTGATCCATCTGACTCAATATTTAGTATCAAAAAACTATTTTGTCTTCTCTTAATAAGTAATATTCAGAAATTTTTAACTTTTTGTTTTTATAAATTTTTAAATCTCAGCTGTTGAAATGTTTCTTTCTGTTGCTGGGCAGTTTGAGAACCGGACGCTTATAAATTTCTTTTGCCTTTCTAGACTCGTCAAATTTCACTCGTATGCGGACTGCGCCCCACGCGTCGATTGGGCGGGAGCAGGGTAATCGTTTGGGTTTATTATTTTTAAAAAGAGGTTGCACTCGTATATTCATGGCTTTTAGACGAGATAAGAAATATGTTCAAGTAAAAATACTAACAAATAATCGAAGATAGAAAGTGGTAAAAATAGTCTTCATTAGCTACTTAAATAGCTAAAGATCGTCCGCTTTTGAATTTGTGGTACAGTCTTTTATAACTGCATTTTAGTATATCGCTTAAATTCTTTTCACAATCAGCTGCCAAAAACCGACAGTAAAATGCAATATTAAAATGATAAACTTTGCGGAAATATAAAATTGAATTATTACAGAAATTTTTAAGCAAATAAAACTGAAACTGCAATACAAATACTGCATAGTCTCAACGATTATACTTTTGGCGAACTTGTGGCAGCATGGCAAAGGAGTTTTAATGGTCATTATTACAGAATGGCGTCGCGCCACTGTAAAAACAACACTGAATGCCAAATTTGTCAAATTAATGGCGGCTTTTTGTTTCAGATAGATCTTAACCCATACCACACAAAATGAGTGCACGAAGTAATCGAGGCGTAGATAACTACAATCGACCGCCCGGACTCTGCGAAACGTTAATGTCCTTGGCGCATTTTTTTACTAACTGCCACTTGAATTGCAGATTCAATCTCCAACCGCCCGGTATCTAATATATGACCACACGAGAAACCACTTACTAAACAGTTAGGCGTAAGACCATTCGCCACTCATATAAGTATTGTAGGCATTCAGCCACTACAATTGCCTTAATACCTAAAATGCACTTCTCTAAGTAATCATTTAGCGAGTGATATATCTATATAAATAAGAAAATATTTAGCTTGATCTTATGCGATGTTTATAACAACTTGTTTGGAGCCTTTTGGAAAAAAGTGGAATATTTGTAAATGTAGGTGAAATAAGAAATATACTTAAAACTGCAGAACTAGTTTAGTTGTCAGCGCTTAGGGTACATACTTCTTTTTACATCAACAATGAAGAAATTTATGCATTTGCTAATGGAGGCGCCATTAGAATTCATTCATAGTATAGCTTTAGCAGTTTGGCTTGACAGCTGAAAATTTTATGTTCTACAGTTTGGAATTCCAACATGGTCATTCTATACCATAAAAATGCCACAGAATATTGGTTGGTTGGTTTAGTTGGCCCTAGTCGAATATGTGACTCATTTAAACTTAATCGAGGATAGTTTTAAATTTATCAACGGCAATCTTGGGTTAGGTGGGTTTCTAAATCTTAAAATTGTTTGTCTTGTTAAATAGTACATTAGTACAATATGGTATATTATCCAAAAATATCAAATCGATCCGAGTAAAATTCGAAGAGATAGACCCTTTAGAAGTTCTACCCATCACGACACATTTGAATGTGAAACTTTAAGCGCGTTTATCTCAAAATTATCATGTAGTTAATGTACGATGGATTTCTTTAAATTTTTATTACAACTATTTTTTCGACAATTTGCCCCAAAATGTAAGGTTTTTTTTAATTTTGTCAAAGTTTTAATATTTTCTTTTTTGTTTCGCTCATTAATTAGATTTATCCATGTACTATCGAAATATGTTTGGTTTATTGATTATTGAATTAACCAATAATAAGTTATGCTGTCCACGGCAAATATCTAAATTTTTGGACACGTCATGGGAGATGAGGTACCAACGGCAAAACAAAACAAAAAATGTTTAAATATGAATATTTTATATAATATGTTGAAATGTTTAAATGAAATATATGATTATATATAAAAAACAAGTAAGGAAGGGCTAAGTTCGGGTGTAACCGAACATTTTATACTCTCGCAATTTATTTATTTAACTTAATTTATATTATATAATACACAATTTGACCCACATATTCGTCATATATATTGTATAAAGACCATTGAAAGTTGGAAACCATAATTAGGTTAGAAGCACCGAGGTCCTCATGTTCGATATATGGGGCCTTGAAAACCTATGCTCCGATTTTGGAGATTTTTAGAATGGGGCTGCGACACTATAAATATAGTATTTGTGCAAAGTTCTGCACCGATAACTTCACTAGTGCTTACTTTATATATTGTAATGTTAACGATTCAGATCGTCTTCAAAGTTCTGGTATATAGGAAGTAGGCGTGGTTGTGAAGCGATTTAGCCTATTTTCAGAACATATCATTGGGATGTAAGGAAACTATTACAAACCAAGTTTCATTGAAATGTAGAGTAGTTCCTGAGGTATGGTTTTGGACTCATAAGTGGGCGACGCCATGCCCATTTTCCATTTTGTAAAAAAATCTGAGTGCAGCTTCCATCTGCTATTTCTTATGTGAAATTCAGTGTTTCTGACATTTTTCGTTAGTGAGTTAACCCACTTTTAGTAATTTTCAACCTAACCTTTGTATGGGAGGTGGGCGTGGTTATTATCCGATTTCTTTCATTTTTGGACTGTATTAGGAAGTGGCTAAAAAAACGACTGCAGAAAGTTTGGTTTATATAGCTCTATTGGTTTCCGAGATATGTAGAAAAAACATATTTGGGGGCGGGGCCACACCCACCTCCCCAAAAAAATTACATCCAAATATGCCCCTTCATAGTGCGATCCTTCATACCAAATTTTCCATAGCTTTATTTATGGCTTAGTTATGGCACTTTATGTGTTTTCGGTTTTCGCCATTTTGTGGGCGTGGCAGTGGTCCGATTTTGCTCATTTTCGAAAGCATCCTTCCTATGGTGCCAAGAAATAAGTGTGCCAAGTTTCATAACGATATCTTAATTTTTACTCAAGTTACAGCTTGCACAGACGAACGGACGGACGGACAGACAGACCTTCGGATTTGAACTCCACTCTTCACCCTGATCACTTTGGTATATATAACCATATATCTAACTCGTTTAGTTTTGGGTGTTACAAACAACCGTTATGTTGCTAGCAACTTTGTTGCGAGAGTATAAAAAGATTTCAACCTCTGAAACCCACCTAACCCCTTAAGCGTACAAATATTATCAAACTCCATGTCGACTATCGGCATACAAATATGTTATAAAGGAAATGTGAAACACTATTTTTTCTATGAATTCCCATACCTCAATAATTCCCTAAATTTAATAAACATTTAATAAAAGCATTTTAGTATTCAAAAACTACGTCTGGTCTTAAGAATTTATTCAAATCAAATTTTTTGAATCTGGTCATAATCATAACTATTAATCTCAGTGTTGAAATTTTTTTCTGTTTCTGTTGTGTACAGTTTTATATGCCGATGGTTAAAAAATCGTTTCCTTTTAGTTTTTGAAATTGAAAATCACTAGTTTATTATTATATATTAATATATTATATGCTACATATATATTATTATCACTTTTGAATTGTTCAGTCTTTGTTTACTTAATAAACAGATATCTGTATGAGTGACACCCTAATATTAACAATATGAATGTGCTAAAATAGGTTTATATAGATGACCATAAAACAGTTGACAAGGCAATTTTCTGTAAGGTTTCTGTGCCACTGGCACGTTTGGTTACCAAAAATGTTAACGCCCATTGCTAAGGGTCAGCAACTTGCCTCTTCCATTGTGGCATTCATCAGCTATAGAAAAAAATTATGATTCCATAAATAAAAAACTTACAACCTAGCAAAACAAAAACCAAAGAGAACAAGTATTATGGAGGTTCTGAATTCGTCTACCAAATCTCAACGCTCATAGAGCTGACTAAACAACAATTTTTTTATTATCTCATATTTTGCTGCAACTTTTTCAATGTACATAAGCTGTGGTTTCGTCCTGCCGACCGTTATGCTTGCTTAAACGTTGGATTGAGGCTAGAAAACGTTTTTCAACAATACTTGTCGCAATCTGCCCAATAAAAAGGTAACAAGTGAGTATGTAATAACTGCCTAACTTAGTTAACCATGCGATACTTGACATTGTCGGTCAGTTAACAGCAAATATGGCAAAAAATGTGCATCCGTCTGTTGCCCTAGGCACATGAAATGATGGTTGGACTGGGAGAAATATATGAATATGAAAACAAATAAGGAATTATCAAGTTCTTGTGCAACCGATAGCAATGAGTTTTTATTTTAGTATTAGACATTTCTTATATGAAAACTTTATGAACCTGTATTTGTTATATACTCATCAAAGTCCTTTACGATATTCAATTGCATAATTTCCATATATAGCTTGATTTTAACTATTTATTTACTCTCAATAACCTGTCCAGAGTGAAACGATTTTATTAAACAATATTAAATAGTAATATATTTTTTAGTATATAAAGTAAACGTATATAATATTCAGTTCTTCACAACCGTTTAATGAATCGAGACTACTTTTAAGAAATCGCTCCAAACACAGTTTTTTTTAATGTCGAACGCTATTTGTTCACCATACTATCTACATACAAGGTTTTTTTTATTTATGCTGTATACATATGTATATAAAAACGACAAAGTAACTTTGTGTGAGAAACATAATAGAATCAAATGGTGAGCATGCTACGCTTTGAACTCTGGAAAAGCGGTAGTCAATTTGCTCGAATGAGGCAAACGGTAATGTTTAAGGGTAATGGAGGTAATGCTGACGGCGTTAATAGCAAAGTGGCCGAAAATATTGAAATGATACATTGGCCGTTTGTTTAGTTTGCTTGGCAGTAGATTACTATGCCTGCAGCAAAAAGATAACGGACAAAACTGTTTCAGTCTTCCACCAGTGCGCAGTAGGGCAAGCCAATTGCAAAAATTGGTCTGAGCAAATAATAGCAGAACAATCTCAAAATTGTATTAATAAAATATATATTTAATTCAAAAACCGAAAATTGAATATAGATGTTTTTAACAAACAAAATATATATAACTCCATATATATTCAAGATATGAGTGTGTTTCTTAGTGTAATCACTATGACAACCATTAAAAATCAATTAAAACCAACGAAAAACTAATAATAATCCACCATGCCAATTTTATACGCATTCATATACATATTTGAATGTGCAGTGGCATGTTAAATGCCATCAAATAGCGAAAATTAACTTTTTACACCAGGCTGAGGGACTGTTCATCCTTTGCATATAACACTGCGGTGTTAATCTGCTGTGGATAGCATAACAAACATCCACATTCACATCAATATAAACATACATATATATTTTTATATTAGCTCAAGAGGTGGCATACGGATAGGCAATGTACATACAAGTACGACGAGCTCATACCATACTCAACAAAACCACAGTATACACAAATATACACATGGCCGCGGGTTTGATGGTATGCAAACCAGCTTTTATTCATTTATTTAACAATATAAAGTTATGTCACATTGCAAGCTTAAATTTTAAAATCACTATGTGTCTGAGTTTTTGAAAGTTGATTACTGCATATGAAGAAGCCATATAAAATTTGAACCGAATATCAAAGAGTCTAAAGTACTAAATAAACTCTTGGAGTCACTTGGAAAGGGTTTCGGCTTGTTTTATGTATTTAAGAACCAATTTTACTTGGTGTTATATATTTAATTATACTTGATATTTGAATCTTGAATTACCGATCAATATTAGAAGGATTTCTACAAATAATCGAGTGCTTTCGTAACACAAAAATATATCACAGGCTCTGTCAACTGCACAAAGTAAATTTCATATCTGTTAAATCTCTATATTTGTTAGCAATACACATTAAAGCATGAAAAGCCAAGCAAATATTTACTTGTAGGTAAGGTGACCTTAATTACATTCTTACAAATAACCTTTGGCACAACTTTGCATAGTTTTCGTATTCACCAATTTACACTTGGGCTTTCGTGCAATTGAAAACAGATAACAAATATTTTCTGGACTTAGTTAGAAGTGAATTCAGCAGGAAACAATGTGCCCTCTAATTAAGAAACCAAAAGTCCGTCTATTACAAATTGAACTTACAGTCAGCAGTTGCGGCGGCCGAGATATATGAGGATGAGACTTATCAAACTTTCAAAGTTTCAAGGATTATAAATAGCAGACACAAATGCATAAAAATTATTAAAAAATGTTTGCAATTCAAAAATAATTTGTAATAAAAAATTGTTTGGTCATTTTCTAAAATATATGATTAAAAACAAGTCTAACTAAAGTAGTAAATAATGTTCAAATTATGTTTTAATATTTTATAGAAGATTCAGTACAGTAATAACAGCAGAACTAAACAATAATTTATATCGCAATAATTATATTTTTTTTATTTAAGAGTTTAAGAAATTTTTCGCGAGACGTTTTAAACTTTTCAGATACGTAGGTCCACAATATGCATTGCATGTTTAGATTTATTTCTTATATAGTTTCATCTACAACTATTAAAATAGTATAATGTACGGTTTCTGGTATTAACTCCGTAGGTTGTAACAAATCTTGAATTAATAAGCGATAAGAAATATTATCGTTCGATATAGGCATTTTCGTACACTCTACATCCCATTATTTATACGATGCGAATTTCCCTATTTGAGAATATCACACAACTCGCCTCAAAAATTGTTAGTTAAAAGAGTTTACATATTCCAATAAAACGGATTTCACGGCACATTTATTACAATTTAAAAGTGCAATGGATTTGTTAGATAAGTTAAATGACGAGACAAAGTCTTTTATTGCGATTTTATTACGTTAAGGAGCAGTAAACAGGTTAAAGAATTCAAGCACTACGAGTAGTGGGGTAATCAACAATGCGAAGCGAAATAGCTAACCGCAACGCTGCAGCATTATTTATTCCAGGAGGATACATACATCTGTACGTTTAATGCATTAACGCAATAAAAGACAAAACAGCAACCAACACCACTGTCATAGGTTCAAAAGCCGCAATGTGGGCGTGAGTAAATATGTATTTATATAAGATGGTTGGAGAAAAAATAGAAATATGAAGCGTAAAAGTACCAAGCTGACATTATTTTATGAAAAATGGATTTTTCGGCACTCATATAATTTCTATGATGCCCTTAAATGAAAGCAGCAGTGTGCGCATACATAAATTATGGTACTCAAATAACGTCCTAATATACAATTTTTTATTCAAAATATCTGATAAAGATGTTGCGCAATTTTTGTTTTCATAGAAATTGCAAATCATTAAATATTAAAATTTTAAATTTATAATAATATCAGCATATCACAACTCAAAGCCTAACTATTTTTATTTGCTTTACAGGACATTTAAAAAAAAAAAATTGTCTGATACAAAATTATATGAAACCCAATTTTATTTCCTTTATCCGCTTAAAATATTCACTCCAAATATTTAGTCCTGCAATCGGCAAATAAAAACAGTTGCAGTTCTGTTCAAAGCCCTCGGGGTGGAAACCAGTGAATTATGACAATTTCATTTTTAAATTAAACCGAAGCTGTAAAATATCAAAACTTATTCAACTTAATTGTATACATTACGGCGATGACTCATAGTGATGGCAAACCGCCAATACTGCATCGAATTAATCAAATCACTCGTTTCATACGCCAATTGATTGGCTGAAGACTTGAACTATCCATCGTTTGACCGGCGGAATAAAATGCAATTTCGATAAAATTATAGCAATTTTTTATTTTAGTAATAACGACACGAGGTTTAGTGCTATTACCAACGTGTAAGCTGTGCCTAGGCATTTTGGCTTCGTCACAAATCGTTTATAGTAAACTTGTTCATCTTGAACGTCTGCAACCGCTGCATTCCTCTTTCGTTGATCCTCCTGGCTATTTGCAATTACTTTTATTATTCATATGCTCACCGTCCTCTGCGGACCGACTATGGCAACGATGCACTTATGCATGCCAGCTCTATTTTGTGTGGGTCAACTTCTATAAACCCAGACTGATTGATAGTTTTCTATGAAAATTTTAATGTATAGATGAGAATTTGTAAAATGTACATATACATACATTCCATCTTTCTCCACCCCACTGCTTTGATTGCTCTGCCATTAAATGTATGAAAGTTAATAATTTCAAACGTTTAGCAATGGATACTTGTGCCGTGATTAAATTACATGTTGATATTGCGTGTCGGATTCGAAATGTATTATTATAGGTATTTACACCAAATGGAAGGGAGATATTTAAAGAAAAGCTTTGGGATGTATGCAGGTGCCCACCATCTGAAACTATGAGGAATATTTTTTTCCTTGCACTTTGGCGACGTACAACAATAACTAACTATAACAAAATATGTATGTATAAGTACATACATATATACTGATACAAAAGTCAAAAAAAGTTACTATGGTTCTAAATAACCATACTAATAATGGTATTAATTACAATTTTACTTTTTTCATTTACCATTCACATTTCTTGAGTCCGCAACGTGTAATTACTCAATTGTATTAGGTGCACATACATATATAAATCAAATTAATTCTAAATACATACAAACATACATGGCAACAATTGGTTTAACAAAACCAATGAATTCCATAGCACTAAAAACCAAATATATAATT
The DNA here is from genome assembly GCF_028554725.1 of Zeugodacus cucurbitae. Taxonomy (NCBI): domain Eukaryota; kingdom Metazoa; phylum Arthropoda; class Insecta; order Diptera; family Tephritidae; genus Zeugodacus; species Zeugodacus cucurbitae. Next base: position 42,820,233 of record NC_071667.1, read on the forward strand.
AAATGTTAACGGCTAAATGCATCTAAAGATCTTTATATCACAAGTAAGGAAAGGCTATGCTCGGATGCAACCGAACATTTTATTGATGTAATTTTATTAAGATAACACACAGTTTGGCTCATATAGAATAACGAAAATAATCATATATGGTATATGAGGACGGAGGTAATTACTGGACCGATTTCACTTATATTTCCTTATGTATACATTATAATGTGAAGTAATTAAATGGAATTCAACATTGAGTTATACATATGGAAAGTAGTCGTGGTTGTAAACCGATTTCGCCCATTTTCTATCATTCGGTCGACTAGTTTCTGAGATATGGTTTTTGACCCAAATGTGGGCGATTCCACACCCATTTTTAATATTTTTTTAATCTGAGTGTAGCTTTTTTGTTTCTAATATGAAAAAATCATTAGGCATCTTAAAATAACACCTTCATTTTTTAGCTTATAAATAATTTTTGCGGTCAAGTAGATTTTTAAATGGTTGTGTGCATCGTCAGCTCGAAGTGCAATGATGGCATTATTCTCCTCTAACTCATAATGCATACCTACATATGTATATACAACAACAATACCAAAATAAACAAGTCATATAGCTTCAATACAATGGACGACGTTTATTGGTTCCGTCGACCATTCATTAAACTCTCTGATCGTTTCGGAAGCCATTAAAGTCACCACCATAACTGGCTGGCCACAATAACATCGTGTGTAGAAGCTGAGGCTACGCCGGCAGCCATACAAAGATTATTTGAAGCAGTCATGAAGTACGTGGTAGTTTAATTTAGTCTAGCTATATAGCAGCTGCTGCATGAGAAACCGGTTGTGATTGCTTTGCGCGCAAGCGCATCTACGATCGCCATGGCAACCACACTGATGGAGCATCGGCTGTGTAGGCGGCCGATTATATTAGAACAAAACAACAGGATCCAAACGACAATAGTTTTTGCCGCGTAATGTTGTATTAACTAAGGGCTCACAAAATATCACATCTTATATTAGCTTAGAAAAGAATTGTCACTGGCCCACATTTCATAATGGGTTTTAAAACTCGTTCATCGTCGGTACAAAGTTTTTATATAATTTCATTTTATTTTGTATTGATTTTTAATCATTATTAGTGAATGTGAAATTTATAAATTTTAGTAATAAGCCACCACGCGTTCAGTACAAATATTTGAATTCAGTAAGAATGCAGTACTATTTTTTAGAATCATTCATATTAATTTACTTCATTTTTATTCAGTCGGCTAAAATTGTACTTTATCAAAACACAGGCCCAGGATTCAATCCCCATCAAAACCGTTTTCTCAATAATGATCGCCTATTGACAAACTTCTGATCGAATGTTCGATTCGAAGAAACTTCCATTAGTCGTTTTATTTGACTTCTCTAAAACGTTTGATTTATATGAGGTGTTGACCACAGCTTTCCGTGTGGTCTTTAAAAGAACTTGCGCAATTTTCAAGTAAAGCCTTATGTTACGCGCAAGTGCGTCCCCTGAACATATTCATTTGGATAATGGGCAGTTTGCGAACATTTTACATTCATTCTTATTTTTTTTTTTTTCAAATAATTAGTAGCTGTTGGCTTCAATATCCAGTGGCTATAAGGGCGTTTTCCGAGTTTGTTACAAACATGTAAAAAAAACTGATTTAATTAACTAACTACATTAAGAAAAATATGAAAAAAACCACGTTGAATCAGTTGTGGAATAACATTTTGCTGCAATTTGGTAAGCTAATGTATGTAATGCATTTAATACATAGAGTATAATTATCATATTAGTTATATTTATTTTACTGAAAATATAAATACTAATATAGTGTAAGGTGTTGCACAGTAAGTTTACGTTTCTTAGTCGCCTAGAATATACACTGGAATATAATTATCTACACATATTTATCAGTTAACATAATTGAAGTAAGAGTAAATACACTTTTCTTTGAAAGTATTTATATAAATTGTCATGATATTTTTTAAGTTTAATTCTTAAACTAAGGCAATAAACCATTATCAAATGGTTATAAAAATAGTTTACTAAACTAGCAATTGTATACATTTAGCAATCTTTATTTTCATGTACAGAGAATATCTATATACGTTAAGAAAATTATGTGTCTACTGTCCCTACTTTTATAAAACTCAAACTTGAGACGTTGAACGCTTAATACTGACCGACTATTAAGTGACTTGTTGAACTAGAGCAAGGAAGAGTCGTTAGGGCTATTACTTAGGGAAATAAGAAGTACTTAAAATCAATTTACTTAATAACAGACATCAAACACTTCGAGGGTGCGCGTAACCACTTCCATTGCGAACTCATCCGCCCTTGCCATAAAATGAAACAAGAAAATATAATAACACCAAACATGACAACGACAGCTGTAATAGCCATGTCAGTAACAGCCGTGATAGAGCTTAAACACATTTTAAGAAATTGAAAAGTCAAAGTAAACTGTAAAGTAAGCTAATACGACCGCAGAAGTCTGAGCGCAACTTGTTACTCTGTATTTAATTAATAATAACAGTCGATTGAAATACCCTTTTTCTTTCTTCACAATTATAGGATGCTGAATTGATAAAAATGGTTGAAACAGTAGCATAGGAAAGGTTGCAATTTCGAAATAAGAATTTGTCAAGCCTTTACAAGTAGCATTCCAATGCTTACTCTACTCTCATCAACCTCGCGCTCATCTGATGATGGTAGTGTTTTAAATAATTTAATTATAAAAAGTTGTATACTTTATTTTCATATAGAATTTACATCCAAAATAACAAAAAAATTAAATATTCAATATACAACCAATAGCCGACACATATGGATCCTAATTTTATAAGTATGGAAAACCATTTATATGACCTTCAACTTATTTAATTAAATATATTTTAATTTTAATTAAAAAATATAATTAATTTTAATTAAAATATATTTAATTAATCTAAAGTTCTGGCTGTATTCTGAATATATTAATTTAGTGTAGATACAAATTGCACTATTAAGAATTTTTGCGATTTACTTCCTGCTTTTACTAATTACGACTATGATTTCATTTTTTTTTTCTATACGGTACATTTCTTAAATATTTAATAAATTTCTCAATAAGTAAAAAAATTTAATTCAACTATGCCCTCGCTTCGTTTATTTAATATGTACGAATAAATTCATGCATGTATTTTGTTTTTCATGATTTGTAACGATTTTGTCTTTTATTATATATATATATATATATATTTGGCGTAAGAACCGCTTTAAGCGATTATAGCCGAATCCTCGAGAGCGCCACTCATTCATCCTTTTTGTTTTTTGGCGCCAACTGAAAACACCAAGTGAAGCCAGGTCACTTTCCACTTGGTCTTTTCAACGGAGTGGAGGTCATCCTCTTCCGCGGATTTCTCCAGCGGGTACTGCATCGAACACTTTCAGAGCTGGAGTGTTTTCATCCATTCGTACAACATGACCTAGCCAGAGTAGCCGCTGTCTTTTTATTCGCTGAACCATGTATGTCAATGTCGTCGTATAAATCGTACAGCTCATTGTTCCATCGTCTTCGGTATTCGCCGTTGCCAATGTTCAGAGGATCATAAATCTTCCGCAAAACCTTTCTCTTAAAAAACCTAAGAGTCGCCTCATCGGATGTTGTCATCGGCCACGCTTCAGCGCCATACATCAGGATGGGAATAATAAGCGACTTGTACAGTTTGATTTTGGTTCGTCGAGAGAGAACTTTACTTTTCAATTACCTACACAGTCGAAAAAAGCACCTGTTGGCAAGAGTGATTCTGCGTTGGATTTCGAGGCTGACATTGTTGTTGTTGTTAATGCTGGTTCCCACGTAGACGAAACTATCTACGACTTCAAAGTTATGACTGTCAACAGTGACGTGGGAGCCAAGACGCGAGTGCGCTGACTGTTTGTTTGATGACAGGAGATATTTCGTCTTGTCCGCATTCACCACCAGACCCATACACTTCGCTTCCTTATCCAGCCTGGAAAAAGCAGAACAAACGGCGCGGTTGTTGCTTCCGATGATATCAATATCATCGGCATACGCCAACAGCTGTACACTCTTATAGACGATTGTTTGTACCTTCTCTATTTAGCTCTGTAGCTCGTATTATTTTTTCCAACAATATATTGAAGAAGTCGCACGATAGTGAGTCACCCTGGCTGTAGCCTCGTTTGGTATCGAACGTCTCGGAGCGGTCCTTCCCGATTTTGACGGAACTTTTGGTGTTGCTCAACGTCAGTTTACATAGCCGTATTAGTTTTGCAGGGATACCAAATTCAGACATCGCGGCATAAAAGCAGCTTCATTTCGTGCCATCGAATGCAGATTTAAATTCGATGAAAAGGTGGTGAGTGTCGACCCTATTTTCACGGGTCTTCTCCAAGATTTGGCGCATGGTGAATATCTGGTCCATGGTGGATTTTCCAGGTCTAAAGCCACACTCCCACGTCACTGTTGACAGTCATAACTTCGAAGTCGTAGATAATTTCGTATACCTGGGAACCAGTATCAACAACACCAACAATGTCAGCCTCGAAATCCAGCGCAGAATCACTCTTGCCAACAGGTGCTACTTTGGACTGAGTAGGCAATTGAACAGTAAAGTCATCTTTCGAAGAACCAAAATCAAACTCAACAAGTCACTTATCATTCCCGTCCTGCTTTATGGTGCAGAAGCTTGGGCGATGTCAACATCAGATGAGACGACACTAGGAGTTTTCGAGGGGAAAATTTTGCGCAAGATTTATGGTCCTCAGAACATTGGCAACGGCGAATACCGCAGACGATGGAACGATGAGCTGTACGAGTTATACGACGACATTGACATAGTTCAGCGAATAAAAAGACAGCGGCTACGCTGGCTTGGTCATGTTGTCCGAATGGACGAAAACACTCCAGCCCTGAAAGTGTTCGATGCAGTACCCGCCGGAGGAAGCCGAGGAAGGGGAAGGCCTCCACTCCGTTGGAGGGACCAGGTGGAGAGCGACCTGGTTACACTTGGAATCTCCAACTGGAGCCGAACTGCGAAGGAAAGAGAAGAGTGGCGCGCTCTCATCGATTCGGCTATATCCGGCTAAACGGTTGAACGCCAATAACATACATACAAAGCCACACTGATCCAATCAGTTGTCCAATTAGTTCGTTGACGGTGGGCTTTAATTTTTAACACAATACGATCGACAGGACCTTATATGCTATATTGAGGAGAGTTATACCACGGTAATTGGCTTAGTTTGTGGGGTCTCCCTTTTTTAATTTACGCGACGGATTATTATATAATGCTATTTTAACCATCTGACATCTGTTATAACAAAATATTGTAGTGAAATTAGCCCGACTCTAATAAAACCAAAAGGATCGCAGTCTTTAAAATCATATTTTTTTAAATTTTTTAATATACGTATGCTGAAGCTTTAATTTGGAAATGTTCACTTGTATGCAACAATCAACAATCGTATTTTTATAAATTTACACGGTAAATTCTAACGGAAATCCCTAAGCCGTTTATTTGGTTAACAAAGAGCGATCTTAAATCCTAGGATAGACGGCTTTTGTGGCATCTATGCGACACTAATGCGTTTGTGAATTTATATTCGCTGCTAATATAATTCAGCCAAAAGCAGCGATAACAGCTATGTAAACTACAACAATATCTGGAACAACAACAAGCAACACAAAAATGCAAGCAAAACGAATTGCGCGTAAATTGCAACTGCTTATAAATTACGGAGTGCGTTCATTTTCACGTTGTTATGTAACAAAATATTCATTTTCAATTGTAGTGGTTATTTATATATACATTGCCGTGGAAATATCACTCCACTAAGCACAAAAACGTTTATAAAGGGGCAATGATGAAAGTAAATGAAATCGTCTACAGCGCGCCATAGCATGCGTAACGGGAACACTATGTGGTCAAGTGATAGTGGCTTATGCTCCAGCCTAACAACACTTTATTCATTTTATTTCAATCGTTTCATTACTTCGAAAACTGCCGGCATTATCTATATATTCATATGTAGATATGTATACACATATTTCAAATATTTTTGATCATTTAAGTACGATGAGAACCCATAATCACCAAATGTCGAAATAGTACAAAGTATTTCATGGTGGTTTTATCTTGTCATTTTCAACTGCAGTGGGCAAATATGATAAAAAATTTCTTCAATGGAAAAAACATACCCAACGTTTTCTGTGAAATATGTAAAAAAATGACAAATATTACCTAAATATAGATTTCTTCTTCGCAATAAAATCAAATTTTATACAATCCAATGTCCAACTCGGATTCAAAATGTTTAAATTAAAATTGAAAGAAAATAAAAATCACATTTCCACAAAAATAGGATTTTGAAATTCTCTTTACAAAGTACTTATAATTTCTAGATGGTTTAAACTTCAAAGTACATTATTGAAACCGAACTTCTTCTTTTAGTCATATTATACATGTTTTATGTATACAAACGATCATATCACAAGCTGACACTCTCTTGCGGGCCACAATATGATTAAAAATGCGATATTAAAGCTTAATAATATAAGAAATATGAATCTTATACACTCGAATGTGCGCCAAGCAACACATCGAAATTATAGGGGCTGAATCAGTGGCATATTCAAACGCGCAAATAAATATATAGACACTGACAAACATAGCAATGTGCATTCACTATGTGCAAGTGCCGCTAAGACTCTGTATGATACCTCCTTCAGCCGACTGCTTGAATACTTGATTGTCTGACTTTATTGGTCGGCGTTGACTTCATGCATGGCTTGTTGGATGCTTTGCTTGGTCCCAATGCATCATCTCTGTCATTTATTTAAGCATTGGCCCGGTGCATAGCGTGGTATATCTGAACTTAGATCATTTTTATTTTTGGTCTTGCCGGCCAAACAAAGCTTGTTCCTTTCCACATTGAAGAAACGAAATTGCAAATACTAAAGCTAAATTTTTGTTGTTTCGGCAGCCGTGTCTGTAAGATTTATACAGTTCATATTCACATATTCTGAACAACATTGTCCACCTTGCCTTCACCCGACATTGTTACTACATTTTCCTATTCACAAAATATATTTGCCTTCATGTAGTATATGAACGCGTGTGTGGAATATCTAGTTGCCTTTGTTATATTTGGAAGTTGCCAAATTTGCCCATATGAAGCTGGCACCCGTGCTTCTCTATCAACTGCACCACATCCTTGATGAGTAGACGTTGGCTTTGTGACCAGTTAGCCGATTGGTCGGCTTGGCCACCTTAACACACGGCCGACGCAGATAGCTATGTACTATATATACATACATATGTATAGTGTGGAGGACGTACCCTGCAGAATTACTCAAACATGTGGTACTTTTGTAGTACATTGGAGTACTTACAAAAATACTACTTTACAGTAGTGGACTAACTCATATCTCCGTACCCGCTTGTTATCCGATAATTTCGATGGTGTTTGAATAATGGTATTCGTGTTAAAATCAACGCGCAGATGAGAAGCGAATTTAGTGAAGCCCACACAAATTTTCAATTTTCATTTTTAATATAATTCCATTTAAAAGAGTGTTTAAATAAGGTGTTTGTTTTAATATTTATTTATTATAAAGACTTGTATGAAACAGCAAGGGTTTGTAAAAGTAATATTCCATAAAGATATTATGATTTTAGAGTACATCCAAACGTGATATCGCAGAAGTAGTCCATCTAGTATTCCAATGTCATTAATTTCGGAATACCATCGAATCCATATAGAGTACATATTTTATGCGTGCTTGCAGTACTCGCGTTTATTTGCAGGATACTCCAATGTAGGATTGTGTTCGTACAACAACACTGTGCTGAATATTAAGTTATTGTATATTAGGTGTTAAATCAGATAAATTTCCGCATAATACCGCCGCATACAGTCACTCGGATTCTCGAAGATTAACGAACATGCCCATCACCGAACCTGTCACCCTTGCTACCTCAGCCCTCTCTAGTTCATCCAATGACTGTTGTAGTTGTCTATTCAACCTTTCATGCATTCATACCATACATGCCGCACGCTCAGAATTAGTGTGCAAGTGTAAACTATTTTCCACGAATGCTAGAGTCTGACTATGAATTTTGGCATTGCAGTATTTGTGCATTACATTCAGTGTGGCACAACATGTAATGTACTTACGCAGTTCAATACGTACATATGTACATACATATATGTTGGCTGGATGTGTTTGATGGCGGCGCTTGGCCTGCTTTCAGTCCTTCACTGCATTGCTTTTATTGCCACTTGTATGTTTGGTTTTGTTGCAGACGTTGAATCTTTTACTGCTCGTTCATAACATTTTTGCAGTTTATTTACACTTGCGCTGCAGTACCATAGCACAGAACAAAAACAAAAATACCATCAATGAATTCTCATATCGTTGCGGATGCTAAATAGTTCTCCTTGTTGTTGTATTCGTATTTTTATTTATTGGAGCAACTTGAATTTTACTTGTTTCATGTTTGGCATTTTGTTATCAAGCCCTAGAGGGTCTTTTGCGATTTGATGCTACTTCGGCGTCTGGCATATCGTATCAACATTTAATTTTATCGATTTATTGAAAGCAAATCGCAGTAAAGCCCTTTGAATTTTAAGCTCATTTTTCATTTTGGTCAGTCGAGAACTTTGGCTTGCATATACAATTATGAGTGCGGATTGAAATTCATAGAGGTCGAAAGAAAATTATTTTTTCAGTGGATTTTTTAAAGAACTATGTTTTGAATAACTCATTGCCTAACTCACTATCTCCCAACACAAGATACTTTTGTCTTAGTATTGGAAATTTGACTTTTCATTTAGTTAGTAATAGTATTTTGAGTTCTATTAAATGTAGAGCATATCCATTATAGCAATTTTAAGGTTATTTTGAACAGCTGATATAAATATTTTGTTTAAAATACAACTTACAACATGCGAGATATTCAAGCCAATCAAAAGTTACTTCGTTACCATTGTTTCAAAGACATTTCAAATTTTTTAGCGATTATGCCATTTATAAAAAATATGGTGTGTTTTTAAATTTTTATGAAAAAAAAATTATCTCATATTTACGCTGCCATATATATAATTTATTGCTATCAGTTTTAATTACTACTTAAATTATTAGATTTTCATTCATTCGTTTCGAATTCTGCAACCTCGCACTCTGTTAAAGTTCGATGTTTTCGAAAATACATCTATATATGTATATAAGTAAATAAGCTAAAAAGTGAGTACATAGACGTATAATAGAACGTATGCGTTTTCATCCATATAAAATCCATTGTTTTTGTTGAATTGCACATAAATACTGGTCTGCCGAGTAAATTTATTATGACAAGTTGCTCTGTGGCACTTTTATCTGCATGCACACAAATTTCCTCCTTCCGTAACTGGAAAATTATTGTACAAACAGTTATTTTGGATCTGAGTACATACACCTATACCTATACTACGGCTGCAAGTGCGCGTGACAGAGCAAAAACCTTCGCCAAATAAAATCACCAAAAGCCAACTGTTGGCATTAAAAATTGTTCGTGGTCTATGGCCAGTGGGTTATATGGTGACTAGCAGGTTCGAATTCCAGCTCATTTAATCAGCCAACAAAGGCAAATAACATACATACATAGATACATATACATAAACAGTACAATAAGCATGCTCAAACAAGTAAGGAAAGGCTAAGTTCGGGTCTAACCGAATATTTTATACTCTCGCAATTTATTGAAGAAATTTTATTTACATAACACACAAATTTACCCATAAATTTCGGCATAAAGTTGAATAGAATAACGAAAATCGTCATATATAGTATATGAGGGCTGAGGTAATTTCTGAACCGATTTCACTCATTTTCACCAGCAAGGTGCACTATATCCAAGTGAGCGTATACTTAATTTTGCTAAGATATATCACATTTTAACCAATACATATATGCGGAATAAAGCCCAACGAATTTTTGAGAAACCTATAATTATATATATGAGAGCTAGGAGATGTTATGACCCGATTTAAATAATTTTTGGAACAGAGACACACTATTGGAAGAAAACAATTTCCTCTGAATTACAATAAATTTACCCATATTTTCGGTTAAAATTTAACCTTAGGCCTTGCGTTCAACATGTTCGATATCTGGGGCCTTGAAAAGTTATAGTCCGTTTTCGACAATTTTTTCACAAGTGATGACACAGATCATATACAGTATTTATGTAAAGTTTTATTTCGCTATCTTCATTGGTTCCTAATGTATATATTATAAAGTGAAGGATTCAGATGGAAATAAAAATTGAATTATAAGGAAAGTAGTCGTGGTTGTGAACCGATTTCGTTCATTTTTTAACCGTGCTGTCAGGGTGTCAAGAAAATATTATATACCGATTTTCATTGAAATCTGTCGAGTAGTTCCTTCCTGAGATATGGTTTTTGACCCATAAGTGAGCGATGCCACGCCCATTTTTCATTTTGCAAAAAAATCTGAGTGAAGCTTCCATCTGCCATTTCTTATGTGAAATTTAGTGTTTCTGAAGTTTTTCGTTAGTGAGTTAACCCACTTTTAGTAATTTTCAACGTAACCTTTGTATGGGAGGTGGACGTGGTTATTATCCGATTTCTTTCATTTTTGGACTGTATAAGGAAATTGCTAAAAGAAACGACTGCAGAAAGTTTGGTTTATATAGCTTTATTGGTTTGCGAGTTATATACAAAAAACCTATTCAAAAACAATTACATCCAAATGTACCCCTCCTTAATGCGATCCTATGTTCCAATTTTTATTTTCATAACTTTATTTATGGCTTAGTTATGACACTGTATAGGTTTTCGGTTTCCGCCATTTTGTGGCCGTGCCAGTGGACCGATTTTGCCCATTTTCAACCTCCTTAGGGTGCCAAGGAATATGTGTTCCAAGTTTCATTAAGATATCTTAATTTTTACTCAAGTTATCGCTTGCACGGACGGACAGACATCCGGATTTCAAATCCACTCGTCATCCTGATCATTTATATATATATATATTTTTATATAAAACCCCATATCTAGCTCTTTTATTTCTTGGTGAGACAAACAACCGTTATGTGAACAAAACTATTATACTCTGTGCAACATGTTGCGAGAGTATAAAAATCAACAAAAGGACATGTTCAAAAATTTGGTGGATATTTTCGATAAATTCAATTAACTACTCATTTCTGCCATTTAATATAAATTATTAATAATTGAATCAGATTTCATAATTTGTGTATGTATATACTGAAAATAGGCATTTTATTAATTTTTTTTTATGGAATCATCTGCTATTAGTTTGTTAGTTTTTATTCTGATATGTTATATAAGAAATTATAATTATGTGGCATAAAACATAATAATATATTCGGCGCTAAAGTTTCCAAAAGTAACGTTACAATTTTGCTGTTGTTGAAGTTATCTAGTCTGTTTTTTTTTAAACATAATCATTATGATTATGAATTTGTTCATAAACCGAATAAATCGTCTACAATTAATTTATCTTGAGATAACAGTATTAATAGGGAAACTTGTGTGGCCAATCGATAACTTTAATTTGGTACCGTTCATCTAATTCATGGAAAAAGTGACTTTGAACGATTTTATTATTATACAATTATGCTTTTCGCACGCAAAAATATGTTGCAATTTTCGAAAAACAGTAGTTTTCCAAAATAACGAATATTCGTTTTAACGAAAACCGCTTATAACGAATGAGCAAATTGTTTACATTGAGTACCTTAAATAACGAACATCGGGGATTTGTAAGTACTCGGTTTAACGAACAAAATGAAGAAAGAGAAAAAATCAAATAACATCAAACCAGAATTAAAAATATAACTTAAAAAAATTCAAAAGAAAGGTGCAAATTGAAAAATTTTGAATTTTATAAAAAAACTTGAAATTATTGATCAGCGTCAAATAGAAGTACAAGTGTCAGAATTGGGTAATTTTAGAAGAATTAAGCAGATTTGAATTGTTTTGTTATGGTTTTTAATTTTTTACAAATAATTAATAAAACAATTTATTAAACCACAATTTACCGATATTTAACTAATTTTTATTGAAAAACATACCTCTAAGTGAGTACTCGAATTAACGAAAAATTCGATGTAACGAACAGGCAATTAACACAATTAATGTGTTCGTTATATCGGAAAGCTACTGTAATTTGAAAACTAAAAGGAATGTAATTTTTTGTACCAAGAACAGAGCATGACCAAGTAGGTGTCGTTATCCTATCGTCGACGCTCCATCTTCTATAAACCTCGAGTGGCCACAGCGAAAGTAACTGTATCTGAGCACAGACTAAATATTCAGAAAATCTTTACAACGGATATCTTGTATCGATCGAGCGATATACTCCTCCGGTGTGCTGCATTACTGACGATTTGAACTTAGGCATTGTCGTGTGTTCTAGTGATGAGCGATATTTTACTACCGGTGATTTTTTCACTGTGATTGAAAAATCACATATAACAACTGTGATCAATTTTTGTAAATATCAGTGATTTACAATCGCAATTTCAGTTCAGTAATTTGAGATCGATCATAGTAGCTATAGAGAAGTTCAGTGCTTTTGTTCAATCACATTACATATAAGAGTTCAGTAATTCTAATTCGATTACTGTAGCAATAACAGTTCAGTAATTCTAATTCGATCATTGTAGGAATATCGTTCAGTGATTCTAATTCGAGCACTGTAACAATAGCAGTTCGAAAGTATCAATCACTGTTCAGTACCAATATCAGTTCGAAAGGAGCAATCACTGTTTAGTAACAATATCAGTTCGAAAGTAGCAATCACTGTTTAGTAACAATATCAGTTCGAAAGTAGCAATCACTGTTCAGTAATCACAGTAGATATTTCAGTTGTGATTTTGATAATTTTGGATACGGTGATTACACAAGCAGTTAAATGTACCCAAAATTTATTAATTAGTTAATAGTGATTACAAAAGCAGGTAAATTTTGGATATTGTTAAAATTAATAAAAATGTAAATGTAAAAAATGAAAAAAAAAAAATGTGGAGTATAAATTCTCATAAATTCGTTTTTTTTTGTTGTGATTACAATAGCAATATAAAATCACATTGATTTAAAAATAGCAATCACTGAAATCACAGTGATTCAAAAAAGCAATATCGCTCATCACTAGTGTGTTCACTAACTTGTGTTTGGCTGTCATAATGTACTTAATACTCCCTTATAATTAACTGGTGATTTATTAGTTTAACTTTTTAAATTACTTTCGAAACATGTACATTAAACAAAGAAAGCGCGTGCGCTTGCAATCACTTCTATCACCCAGACAAAGCGTTCGTTGCACGCTCTGCCGCCTCGATGATACTTCTTCTTTTGCAAACTAAATTCGCCACATTCTGCAACCAGGATACCACGGGCTTTCGGTGAAAGTTTGCAATGTATCATATAGCTATAGCGGCTGCTGCTGAATGCGATGTTGATGTTGTTGGTGTATACTTCAACTCCTCCCTTTGTTCCGTTTTCACGCTTGCTGCAACCGGTGAGCTTATTTGTTCAACGCCCCTTTTTCCAATATTTGAAACGTAATCTTGCAAGTAAGCAAAACTAATTTATATGTCGACTTGAGCACTTGCGGCTTCGTGCAGTGCGTTCACGTTGAACTGGTTTGCGTTGGCCTTTTGTATTCTTGTTCGACTATGGTTGCCGCATGCCATCTCCCACCTTTAATATTAAATGTTTCTCGAGAGACACATTTCGATGAAATATTTCATGAAAACTGTCTAGGTAAATCGCACTCAGCCTTGTAAATTAACTAACACCGGTGGGTGCAAAGTGTTTCCAAAAAGTACATTGGTTGAAACAATTAAAATTGTATTATTAAACTATGCCTTAAGTTTTTTAATAAGTATTTACTACTTAGAGCTCTTCTTCTTTGTTGGTAAAGGCATGTTTATAGGGATCAGTCAATGTGTGAAAATTTTCGAGAGGAGTATCCAAGTTGGCAAAAATAAACACCGACAATAACAACTGAAACGGAAATTTCGGTGGCGAAAAAAGAAAAACAACTACAACTACTACAAAAAATATATATGTAACAGATACGTGTATGGAGAAGGAAATGCACAAATAAAAAGTAGCTGAAGTCGAAGAAGAAGAATTATTGCAAGAAAAATAAGCAATAATTCTCGAGGGATGAATGTGCTTTGGTGCGTGTTTTATTTTATTTCGTTGAATTACAATCTCTGCCAACCCGCCGGCAAGGGCCTGCCAATGTACTCTGCATTCACGCTACATTATTAGGGGCGACTGACTGAACTTACCCATACATTTCTACTGATTCTTCAGCGGCTGAGTAAGTATGCAATATTTCATTGCCTACCGTTTGGCAGGCTGTGCGCATTCCACCCCCACCATCGTCGTCAAACAGTGGACTTTACCAAAAGGCACCCACTCAACCCCCAGCACTATACCAGGCAATTTCTTTATACGAGCACCTCCCCCAAACAGCTGCTGTTCAAATACGAAGATTTTTTCTTATTTTTGCTGATAGTAGATTGTTCTTATTTCTTCGGTGCAACTGGCTGCCTATGTTCGGCAGCAAATGTCGACATGGCAAAATGTTAAGAAAACCTGTGAGCATTAAAATTAGGCAATAAATCATCGTGCAGCGAAAGTGTTATTTATAATGGCCTCGAATTTGTTTTCCCAATTTATTGGCTTTCCCCCAAACAAGCATAGAAGCCAATGTGGTGCTGTAGGTGGATGTTTTTGCGCTCTAGCAGGAATTGGAATGGCTGCCGGCTGCCATGCTGTTCGCAATTGACTGTATTTTTGACACTCTTTTTCATTTTGTTTTATTCGTTTGTTCACTTGCTTTATTAAATTGTATTTTGTCAGATACCATGGATGTGCAGAAGAGAAAGAGATTCAATGGAAAGCATTTACAAGCAATATAAGCCAATGGCTTATGTAATTCTAATTAATTTCTATAGGTTTTCTTTACTAGCAGCAGTAACATCAACAATATGTAGCATAAATGATTTTGTGTGAGTGCATTAAGAGTTTAATAAATCGAAATGTCTGTTGTGCTAATAAGTACTTTTGGAATGCAAACATATTGAGTTTTCATGCCTGGGACTTGAAAGATTTCCAACTTATTTACAATACATTATTAGTAACTTATTATTTTATGACAAAATGTAATATAAATAAATAAGTTGAATGAAAATCATCATTAAAATGTATGTGAATAATATTAAATTACCTCATTATTCAAATGTCAAATATAAATATCTCTATAGTCATATTATATATATGTATATATATAGTATATAAAATATTTAAATCAACTACGTTTAAGGCAAAAAGTTTTCATAATAATATATAGAAATATTTAATATATAGTTAAAAGGGAAGCGATACGTGGACCATGAAACTACCAGCTCCGACATAGGTGTGTAATGCTAATCAGTGGCCAATACTTCATTGCTTTGACTGCCATGGCGCTCTGGTTACACTTGAGAAACAAAATCTACTGCAAATAATTTTTGAAAGGGTTAAATAACATCGGCAAATGAAGCAAGTGCGTAATGCTTAAAGGTATAATATACTCGTTGCAGCATATTGGTGGTTGTGAATGTATGTGTTCACTGGTGAACCCAGTAAAGGACATTGATGTTTGTAGTAATGTTGCTTAGGGATGATGTGGCTTTGTTTCACGCACAGCAACGCATAATTACTTTACAAGTTCATTATAAATACTCATAAATCTTATAAAAGCGCCCCAGTCAATGGTTGCAATAATACATACATACATACCATATAAGTACATATGCTCGCAATATATACATGTAGAAGCAATTAAAATCGGTGAACTACAAATCGCTGCGACAATATGGAAATATGGCCAACAAGCTTATGGTACATAGATCAAGATGTTTTAAAAAAGTGTGAGAAACAATACAATGGCATTTTGTTGGTAAATTTTAAACCAACATAGTGGACTGATAGACGAAACTATAATTTGTCGTGTGCGTAAAATCAAGAATTATCTCTGCTTCTGGTAAAATGTTAAAAATATCAGTTTACATGTAAAAAGGTCTCTGGTAAATCAAAAGTTGCGTCAGAATTAAAAACTAGTTTGTTTACTATATACTCTTATAAAACAATTAACTAACTTATAGCAACAATTAACAAATAATTATATTCAAAAATATCCTCCGAGCTTCTCTGCATCTGCAAACAATTTATTTTTCCCAAACAATCTGCACAATATTATCAACTCTATAAAAGTGAGCTTAATTCAGCATACTTTGATTTGATCTCCTTAACCGCTTCTTATCCGTATTTGTACACCTTCTACTTCAGTTCAAGCAATAAATCTCCTCCAGCAACAGAAGCATGTTTCGAGTATTAGACGAATATTTTAGGTTGTAGACAATGGTTTGGGCATACATTTCTTATATCGTATTTGGAGGTTAGTAGTATCTTTGTTTTTCTTTTTGCTGGAAACAGAGATATAACGCCATATAAAGAGGTTGAAAAGTGGTGAGTTGGAAAATTGCTTTAATTTCGCGCAAAAGTGTCCACCAACACTTGTATGGTATATACATATAATGGTTTTGGTTTTCACAAGCGAACTTCAACACATGTGTCCTTTCGACTTTTCTTCAATACACGACATTCTCCACTTCATCCCAAACGCTTCGAATATCACCGTTCAAGTTGAGCTTTTCACCCAACTTTAATCTCTTATTCTCTTTCTCTTCTTTATTCTTTACTTTACAAGATTTCACTATTCGTTATCAAATAACAACAACTTTTACATTTAACAAAATTCCTTTATTCTATGGCATTTCATGGATTATTGTTCTTGCCTAGTTTTCGGCAAATTTTAAGCTCTAACAGTTTCTCTTTGACCTTTTTGTATATTTGGTCCAAGTGTAACTTTTGTTTTTCGTTTATAAATATTTGAAGGGTGTTTATGTGTGTATTAAATATTAAGTTCGCTGCGGTAATTGTCAATTACGTAGAAAATGTGAAACTTGAATGTGTGTATATGTAGGAAAGGCTAAGCTCTCGTGCTTATATCATACGATATGACAACACACATTAGTACCCTGCCTTTATGTACAGATAATTAAGTTCTGGAAAAATTTTCAATTATTTCTGAAAATTATGTCACCTTTATACTTGTAACTGAGGAGTGTGCTTGTCTAATATAAACACATGCTCATATGCAAGAGCAAATGAAGAAAGGATAAAGTGAATGTGTAATATCCTTAACCTGCATAAAAATTCATTATTAAGCTTTAAGGATAAGGTTTCACAATTAAGCCGAATTTATAAATAAAAAGTGACTCCTTAAAAATGATTAAGTCTAGTATAGTCTAGTCATATATTATAAATATTACGAAAATAACATTTGATCGCCAGGCTCTTTAATTAAATGAATTAATCAATACTTAATTTCACAGCTATTTAAAATACAAATTAATGCTCAAAGTTTGTATTTAATATTAAAATTAATCTAAAAAGTTAAACTATATAATCAATCAATTAAAGAATCTTTAGCTATAAATATAATATCTTCTGGTTTTTAATACTTTAGTGTAGTAAATATAGCAGTAAATTCACAAGTTTAACATTAAAAACGTGTTTATATGTATTTCGAACATAGTACATATGTACACATATAGAATTTAAGAGTCTATTATCTTTGTCAAGATTCAATTATACCTGTTTTGAGGGATAAGTTTAGATATGTTCTTACAATTAAATATGAAAGTATAAGCGTTTTTGCACTTGCAATGTAAATTCGTGAATATTCCTTCGGTACATTGTGCCTATGCCCTCTACCACACCGACTGCCTATTCGTTATTCATTACTTAATCCGCACTTGAAAATCTACATCCACCACTCTAGCTACCAGTCCACCACCACCAGCCAAAATCAAGCCAAGCCAAATCCCAAAATTTATTTCGTAGGCGGACCGAATATTTTCGTAGCTTATTTTATGGCGTTCTCCAGCTATCGCCTTCGTTCGCTTGCTACAGCCTGTTACCACAATAAAGATAAAATACATATTTTTTAATTCGATTTTAATTACAATGCGATCAGGGGATTGAGCAGTAGCAACAGCAGTGAAATTTCATTTTAATTGCTTTTATATAGCGTTGAAGAAAAATCCAAGCTGTACATAGAGAACAGAAAAAATTAAGCTAGATCGAGACGCAATTGAAAAGATGTATGTGATAAATACATACATATATACAAACAAAACTGTATACTGAAAACCGGCGTTCTGTAAAATCAGCAGCGAGAAGTGCGAGGATAATGAGTTACCATTGGCTAAACCATTCCGATTGAAATTTGCGGCGGAACCAGATTTTTTGCCTTGCGGCAAGGCGGCCACAAAACGAATAAATGGCGAATGAACTGAATCACAGTGCTCGGGAAAGCAAAACTGTTGCCGGTATAGTATGTTTATAGGGAAGCCAATTAATGCTATGACATAAATTCCACTGCATGACTTGTACTGGGTGTTTTCGCTTGCGGCCCACATTTGGGAAAGCAAAAGGGAAAAATGATAGCAACAAAATGAAACAGTATAACGAAATAGTAAATAAGGGAAGGGAAAAGTTCGGGTGCAGACGATTTTAGATGTGTTCGCAAGTCAAAAGAAATGAAAACCTTTAATACAAAAATGTTGCAAAGAAATTTCGCTAACTTTTGAACCCACTGCACTATGGAAAACCACAAATTTTTGTATTCTGAATATATTTATGTAGCTACATATATTTATATAAAACAGAGAGAGAATTAATACTCAGCATATGACAAATAGTATTTTAATGTATCTTATTCAATTTCAATTATTATCTATTTGAAGAACTTATCAATACCAAATTAATCAAGAACTATTGCCTTCAATGTCTGCCCAAGTTATGTAACAAAAATTACCAAAGTCTTGGCTCTTTTATAGATGAGCAGCTATGCATATGAACAGAAAAATAACACAATTTTGATGAAGAAAAAAGTAGCGGTAAAATTATGAGCAGCTTTATCAGCAATAGCTGTAACGACCGTGCTGGTGATGGCGATGATGGAGATGTTGATTATTTTAATGACCCAAAGGCGTTTTTATTTCACTCCACTTCGTTTGCTACAACATGGCCCGCCTTAAAAATACTGTCATACCCACATTAACGAACGTCCAAATCGCGTGTTAAGCAAAATTTTGAATATCTTCTTTTCAATCTAACTTCGACGAAGAATGGAACTAGTTATTTTCCAAATATTGTCTGCTATAAAGTTTTGTGAGTGTGAGCGAAAGCGCCTTTTAGAGATGTATGTTATGTATTTCTGTGCATACTTATGTAGACAAGTATGTCTACTGCTGCGGCTTTTGATTGAGACATTATGAAATATTTGAATTTGTGTGGGTCATTTGGTCAGTATAGAAACAGAAAATAATGGTTTTGCATGGAGTTGTTACTACCTATCTTAAATATTGATGATATCATTTGTAAACGTGCTGTTTAAATTAAAACATTGGGAAAGGAACATATTTGAAGATATAACTGGTGTTTTAATTATGAAATTGTTAATATTTTATTGTGAAATTTTGTTCTGTGGTATAAAAGTATGCTTCTCTACTCTATTTGTTTTTTTTTTTGCGTATTATATTTAAATGATCAAGATACCACAATTATTTGACAAAATCTCTCTATTTTGGAAAAAGCTTATTCCTTTTGTGGAATCTGTGGTCATTTCTATGCTCCAATAAATTTTATATTAAATAAATGTGAGTTATTTCGAAATTCATTCTTCTACGAAATAAAATTATTCGTGCCAATACGTTACTTTAGTTAACAGTGAATGTTTAACCTCTGCGGCATGCTACATGAACTTATATTATTTCAAGAAATGGTCAACAACAGAGAAGAACTCGAATATTATTTTCACCTACTGATAAGATCAACGCCATAAAACTGGTTTCAAAAGTGAAATTAACAAAGACCTAAAAAACAGAAAAATGAGTAAAGTGGAACACTTTTAATATAATAACCAAGCCGATAAAGTTTCGTCAATAACCCAATAGAATGTATGTGAACACGTAGGCATCTGAAAGCATACAATATCAACAGAGTTCATTTAGCATAATGAAATGCTTATGACGCGTCATGATGGTAATTTCATGATTGCGTGTACGCGCAAGTGCAGCAGTCATGATGCAGATGATCATGGAGCATATTTATGGCAAAGCGCAGGTACGCACTGCGCATATTTCGCACTCACGTGTGCACCTATCAGATGCACGACCCAATCTTTTACATACATCTATACATATCTATACATATATATACATATATATATGTACGTACATATGCATATGTGTATATCAACTATTACGCATATATGTAGGTATATTAAAATGTTTATAGTATATGAAAGTGTAACAGATATGCGTTGTTATTGGTGAGGCTTAGGTTCGGAGTGTTTTTAACAATAACAATATTGAATGGTAATTGGAGTAAAATACTCAATCTCGAATTCTTATAAGATGGAGAATATAATGCTTATTGAAAGCTCATGCCATCATTTTGAACATAACAGTATTAAAACCAACTATTAACGCACATAAAAACATTATTTTTATTATTTCATTCCCAAACAAAAGCGAATCTTCAAGGGCTACAATAATTTACATTTCACTCCTCAAATACTGGTTTTGAAACATTTACCAACTAATTATAAAATGGTTTTACTTTCTAAAACACTACTTTCAACTACTGAACTACATCTTAAAAGGAAGTTAGAGTTTTCGATTTGTTTTTAAATTGCGGTTTACTTTTCGTGTCTCTTTTCGTCACAACCTGTTGTAAACTAAAATAAAGATACCCAGTCGTTTGTCGGTAAACAATCAAATAAGTCCGTGCATGGTTCTGCTGTTCCTCAAACTACTACAATACCTACAGGCAGAGGTTTTCCTTCGCAAAAAAGATGTTGTATTCAAAATATGTTTCGTTTTCAAAAACGGCGTATACGCCGGATTTACATTTTATACACACATATATACAATTTTTGTTACCTTTATATTTGTAGAAACGTACTTACTGCCGATGGTGAATAGTTATTGTGAGCCGTATATGTAAAGGGAGATTTTTTAAGAGCTTGATAACTTTTTAAAAAAAAAAAACGCATAAAATTTAAAATCTCATCGGTTCTTTATTTGAAACGTTAGATTGGTTCATGACATTTACTTTTTGAAGATAATTTCATTTAAATGTTGACCGCGGCTGCGTCTTAGGTGGTCCATTCGGAAAGTCCAATTTTGGGCAACTTTTTCGAGCATTTCGGCCGGAATAGCCCGAATTTCTTCGGAAATGTTGTCTTCCAAAGCTGGAATAGTTGCTGGCTTATTTCTGTAGACTTTAGACTTGACGTAGCCCCACAAAAAATAGTCTAAAGGCGTTAAATCGCATGATCTTGGTGGCCAACTTACGGGTCCATTTCTTGAGATGAATTGTTCTCCGAAGTTTTCCCTCAAAATGGCCATAGAATCGCGAGCTGTGTGGCATGTAGCGCCATCTTGTTGAAACCACATGTCAACCAAGTTCAGTTCTTCCATTTTTGGCAACAAAAAGTTTGTTAGCATCGAACGATAGCGATCGCCATTCACCGTAACGTTGCGTCCAACAGCATCTTTGAAAAAATACGGTCCAATGATTCCACCAGCGTACAAACCACACCAAACAGTGCATTTTTCGGGATGCATGGGCAGTTCTTGAACGGCTTCTGGTTGCTCTTCACCCCAAATGCGGCAATTTTGCTTATTTACGTAGCCATTCAACCAGAAATGAGCCTCATCGCTGAACAAAATTTGTCGATAAACACATTTCGAACCGAACACTGATTTTGGTAATAAAATTCAATGATTTGCAAGCGTTGCTCGTTAGTAAGTCTATTCATGATGAAATGTCAAAGCATACTGAGCATCTTTCTCTTTGACACCATGTCTGAAATCCCACGTGATCTGTCAAATACTAATGCATGAAAATCCTAACCTCAAAAAAATCACCCGTTATAAATGCGACGAGGACAACGAGTAGCTAGTCACACTTACCGCATAAAAGTAATTAAAATATGTTTTCATGATTGCAATGAGGTAACAGTGAAGATTAAGACCGAACCATCGCTAGTGCAAATTAAAATTCTAAGTCATTGCCAAAGCAACGTAGAAGCGGCAACAAATACACGTTTCTGGAAGTCAATATACTGTGTTCAATTATACACGATTGTTTCCTAAACGGACATGCACATTCACATACATACTTACATTGTTCTGTTCCACACCAATCTCATGTTACACGTCAAAGATGGGCGAATTTGTGGGCAGGTGCTGTCGAACATTGCAACCAAATATTACGCTTGCACACTGCAAGCCGAAACCACAACTGCTAAATTTTCTGTGTAATACACACATATGTATATCTATATGGAGTGCTGTTGTCCGTCAGACATTAACTGTAAGGTACCACCAAATCTGTTTATCTAATAATGAAAATTGTTTTCGGAATCTGCTCTGCAACATTTACCACAGCTGCCATTTATTTTACGATTGTCAATATAACACCATTTCTATTTCGCATACGTACGAATTTGTGTTTCTTTTTCGCTAAGCCTGCATACTTCGTCAAAAGCTGCAATGCCCTTTAATTATTAACTCCAAGCAGTCGAAGCACGTATGGATGCCCTCCCTGTGGACAATTTAATTGACGGATTTAGTGTTTTTCAATTGTCAATGTGTAAAATTAGTTTCTCGTTGTTCTAAGAATTGTTATCAGCAAAAAGCTGTTTCATCGATTTTCAGTTTGTAAATTAGAAGATCGCCGGATATTCATAAAGATAGTTGTTTCAGGATCCTTTATTAAATAAATTTTACAGCTTCTGAGCGATATTATAGGAGCTGTGCTCCTGATCTAGTTTAAGCACTTTGGTAACAAAATTCGCTGTGTTCCAATTCACGCTATTTTCGAACATACCATATATGTAGATACATACATGTATGTGTATGCAACATGGCCGCACTGGGATGTAATATATATATAGAATCAGTATATCAGTGAACGTTGAAATATGTTCACGAATAATCAGAAAACTGTGCTCAGTACGTGTTTATCTCCATGTCAATTACAATGTAGGGGTAAAACTATAAATTTATGTTTTCATAGAACAATAAACTCTATATATAATAAAAACTTATATTAGATCTATAAAAAATTCATTGATGGCAAGTATAAATCTGCGGTATGTATCGATTGATATTCAACCTGCTTTTTAAGTATATCATATTATGCAATCACTTATACACTTATAATAACTTATTTTATTATCTCATTCAATTTCTGTTGGCAAAATACGACGCCTGTTCCTAAAAAAAACAAGGCGACAGATTCAATGTGAAAGAATACAAAGCTATATTATGAAACATTGACAAATTTATTGAAACAGCTAAGATATATGTATAAGACGTTTAGTCATACAACAAAATTCATAAAAATGGCCGAAAAATATAAAGGAATACCCAACCAGCGCCAAAAGTTTAAATCCCCTATGAATTTTCGAAACAGAAGAAAAACGCAATAAAAATAGAAGATACTGGCTGCTGTTATGTTCTCTTAATAAAGCTACACAGTGGCGTTGCAAGAACGATATATGTAACAGTAATAAAAAAATTTAGTAAGCGAAAGCATTGGTTTATGTCTATTCTAAAACACCACCAAAAATTTGTTAGTAAAAAGTTTAGAAAACAAAATTTAGTTACCGTTTCTTATATCGTTCCTTCAAGTATCGGTCTTCAAGTTTCTAACGCTCTGAGCAGAGGGCCTAATTTCCCATCATACCTACACTTGGTGAAACAGAACTTTTAAATTTCTTTGTGACGCTGTCGCTACGGCAGCCATTTCGCGTTGAATTATCTAAAGTTTGCCTGTGATGCTAAGTTAAACCATTTAAATTACATACTTGGAATACAACAATAGCACAGTGTGTTAGAAACGTGTGCTCGTAGATCTGCATCGAAAGAGGAGGCATTGGTACGATGAAGTGCGTGCCATGGTGAAGAGCGGTTAGTCACATATACCATACATACATACGTACCCAGACATGGGCTTAAACGGAAAAATGAATTTCGCACTTTTTCGCATAATAAATTTAAAGTTCTGCGCAACAGCGAAAAAATGGTAATGGAAGAAAAATAATAAAATAAAAGTTTTACAAAAACACAAAAAAAAAAAATTTTGCATATACTAAAAAATCAGGCAGCAACATTGCATGCAGGGCATTGTTACCATCTCCCCGATAATTCCTTCCCGCAGCAACCGGTATAGTGACAAATTCCATTTAAAATTTGTGAGGAAAACATACGCACACGTACACTTTTTAACACTGGCTACGTCGTGATAAAGGGATGTAAGAACGTAGGTATGAGCGTGTTTGAACAAGTGCAAAGTGGAATGGGTGGTATAGGAAGCAGATGCGTACTGCAGGCACGTAGCAACTTTATAAAGCGACTGAGATGGGAAATCTTCAATTTTTTTATATTGTTCTAAAATAAATAAAATGAAAGTTTTTAAAGCTCAGCGTGATGTATCCGGGCCTGTATACATATATAACATATAACTTTTTACTTGAAATGGTTTTAATATAAATACAAATAAATGTGTATTTACAGTATATACAGTATATTTTAATTGAAAAAAAGAGATGGCAAGCTGTTTTGACGAGGTGTCAAGTGGACTGAGTATAGCATACGCTAAGGCGCATACTCTGCTATGCTATACAACACCCGTACATACTTTAGATATTTCATGGTATAAACATAGCATTTCAAATGCGTGTTATATGTCCTTTAATGTTGGCGTTAATTACGTCAAGGTGCCAACAGTTAGCCAACTGCGACCACTAACTTCCCTTGACCAACCAGTGCTTGCGACGGTTTAACCTTTTTAGCAGCAAAGCAATCTACATAGCATTCACCACTTCCAGACTTGGAAAGCTAATATTTTTTACTTTCATAGTTTAGTTGGGGTTGTGGTTGACGCAACCGTCTTCTTGCATAAATTAAGTTTCGTTTGTATATTTTTTGTTGTGTAGTCTTTTTGGTCCTTATAGTCTTTGCTAGCGCATAATTCCTTCAGTTTTCTTTTTACTGCCTATCCTTTGTATTTGACGTTTCTCTCTTTTCGACATTGCTGATTTTATACACACATTTTCAGCATTAATTTTCATTCCTTAACTTTTGTTCTGCTGCGGACTTGTGAAAGAATAACTGTGGGACTTTAGGTTCTATAGGAAAGAGTAGCGCAGTGCAACGTACACGGCTTGTCGGTGTAGACTTAGAGTAACGCAATCAATTCAGCCGCTGACCAAGGAGTTGATGCATTTATTGAGTTTATTTTTTACATTTCTTGTCCTGTTTATCTTTTTATGCCTTTTATTTATTCATGTTTTTTCATCGCATTTATTCAACGAGTTGTTTGCATTGCAAATATTTAAAATGCCTTGATGATCTGAATTCGTTTGCAATTTTACTGATATTTTTTTAGTAGTGTTATGCTTATATGTACACATAAGCTATTGCTTTGATGGTGTATTCAAAAATTAAGAGCTAATAAGAAATAGATTCATGCAAATATTATGCTTTTATAATTAAAACAGCGCCTTTTCAATGACGTAGGAAGGTTTAGTGTTTTCATTGTTTGATGAGCAAGCCTAGTTTTTTTCGCTATATGGGAGCTATTTTATATATACATTATAAATATTTATACCTATCAGTTTCCCTCTTATTTTTATTCCTGCTTTCCAACAATAATAACTGATATTTCTCTAACATTACTTATAAACTCCAAAGGTAGTGCGAATTTCATTATTCCCAAAAAACTTTGCATTTTAGCGCACTTGCTTATGCTTACCATACATTTTACAATAATTTATTAAACGCCATTTAAATACCATAAAAATGAAAAATAATCTACAAGCAAGCAAATGGCAAATGTTCGGCCAACCAAAACCGGCAGCCAGTCAAACTTGCAATTCATGTTGGCGTAAACTTGTTAATGCCTTCAGGGCCCGTTTATAATGCACGCATAATGAATGCGTTCACAAACACCGCAACACCAGTCAACACGCATACATAAATATGGGAAGCTTTTTGTGCGTACGTGTATGTGTTTGTGCATACGTGAGTTGAGTTGAATGTTACTGGTACAGCATATACACAACAGAGTGCACAAAGATACGTGAATCCTCGTCACAACATGTCGTTGAGCTGCAGTATGGATGCATATGTATTTATGTACATATATATGTATGTATATAATATCACACGAGTAAATGAACGAGATAAGTTTGAGTAAGGTTGCAAGGTAGCCATGGCGTTGAGTAAATGCGTGTGCTTGAACAATTTTATTATTATGTTAAATGCTTTTATGTACTACAACAACATCTGTATATATATTTATATGTGTATTCATGTGGATGGTGGCAAGAGCAATATACAGTAGAGTATGCCTTACGTTGATGACTACGACGATTTATGAAATTGAGTTATTGCACTTGAGGCAAATTAAATCTCATAAATATTTAAAATCAGAGATTAACTGCCAAAGATGCATTGCGATGCAGATAGAAAACCGGGAGCTGTACTGACTAACGGTAATCAGGGACGGAAGAGTAATCATGTGCGTTGGTTGCATAATGAGTGACGGAATCATACCACAATGATGCAAATAAAATAAGCGAATTTCGGTGGTTTAAAATATTATAATGAGACCTGATTATACCTGGTGCTGGAATAACTTAAGGACACATTCCTCTAGTTTTAGTTAAATATCTGACAAAGATGTTTGCTCTATAGATAATATTTCATCCCTCTATATAATACGACATTTTCATATTGTTCCACTTTGACTTGATCGGAATTTCGAAAACAAAAAATTCAAAACTATCAGATATATGACAATTTCCGGGCAAGGTGACAATGTGCATCAAGAATTCACTATTCGTTTTAACTAGCCTTATTTAGGAATTATTTGCGCTATGATGCTTTTTAATATACGAATATTTATTTGTTTATACATATTTTTTTATACTTAGTACCACTCTATAATCAACATCTTCCACAGTTATATAATAGTCAATCACAATTGAATAAAGAGGCTGGTATTTTCGACTTAAGTATCTTGATTTTAGATAAATACATTTTCAAAACTATTATCACAAATTCCCAAAACCACGTGCTGACATTCCAGTTAGGCATATTTAATAAAAGTAAAAATAATAATTTCAATTTCTCTATAACAATTAACAGTGTGGGCCCCCATTATATTACATACTATTTTTTTTACTTGAAAATTCATATATAGGAAAGTATGTATTTACAGTATTTCAGTGCTGTGCTTCTCTTTGTTACAGAAATTTATTTAGCTGTTTTCGTCATCATTACTTTTTAATTTGTTACTTGATTCTCTTTCTTATGCCTCACATATTAAACCAATGAAATTTTTCTTTGTAATTTTCCCTTTTCAGGAACAAATGGCCTCCGAAGACGTGGTCGACAAACTTATACCCGCTATCAGACGCTCGAATTAGAGAAAGAATTCCACACCAATCATTATCTGACCCGCCGACGAAGAATCGAAATGGCGCATGCACTCTGCCTCACCGAACGACAGATAAAAATCTGGTTCCAAAATCGACGAATGAAGTTGAAAAAGGAAATCCAGGCTATCAAAGAACTCAACGAACAAGAGAAACAAGCGCAAGCGCAGAAGGCGGCAGCACAAGCGGCGGCGGCAGCGGCGGCGCAAGCGCAACACATAGGAGATCAAAACTAGGAAAAAACCACTACAAATTATTCATATTACAAAATTAATAATAATAACAATAACCCTAATGCTAATAATATTTTTAACAATAACTTTACATCTAATACAATATCAACAACTGGAAGAAGAAGCCTGGCAACAACAACACCGTCGTACTCCCATAAAACAACGGCAACCATTTGCAATAGCATAATGTCAACATCATCGCCAACATTAATACCAATGTCGATGTCGTTGCATTCGTCAGCGTCGTCATTGTCCTCATCTCCGTCACCCGCATATCACGCACACTCCCACACACCAACAAATGCAAATGCGAATCATTTTATCGATAGTTTAAGCAATGCTAATATTAAGTATAATCGATTGAATTTTATTTTAAACCGAAATATTTACGAGTATTCAGCGATGAGTAGTGGGCACAAGCTTTATTGAATTTCAATATTTTAGCGCGGAGAAGCGGATCCAGACTACTTAAATTGTTGCAATCATGTTAAGTTTATTGCCTAATTTTTTATTGTTATTTTCACAAATCGGAAAAATTCTATAACTTTATAAGATCTAGAAAATCGTATACATGAGGTGACCAGCTATATTTATGTTTCCAACATTATTTTGTGTTAGAAATGCTTTTCTACGTATTCTTATTAAATATTTATTATGAAGTAGCTTCCATGTACAATCAATGTTTGTAATTTCTTAAATTTAATTTCCGCTTGCTAACAATGTATTGCAAATATTGCTATAGTAAATGTGGGTACAAAAATATGAATGTTTGTTACGTATTCTGTTGATGTGAATTTTAAATTATTATTGCCATTACTCATGTAAGCAAAATAAAATATTTGTGTATAATTTCGCTCTTATACTTATTATATCGTATATATAGTATAGTATAGTACCTTTTAGATACTCTCGAATTGAAATCGGAAATCACAGTCTTTTGTAAGTGTTAGTTGCTTCTATTAGTTATTTGGTGTTAAAAAAATAGAGTTACTTAAATAAATTTCTTAGCGAAAAAATGTGTTTCAGTTTTCTTTAGCGAATTTGCTTTTTTCGGAACTATCTTAGAAGAGTATATAATTATTGACGAATACCTTAGCCATATAAACTATTCGTGAGAAACTATATCCCTATTCCTAATAAAATAGAAGGCTTCACTATCTGTAGAAGCTGAATTTTCAGCAAAACAAAAATTCAATATTTTGTCAGTTTATGTGTGATCTCGTATTTTTATTTTTTTAATGTATAACTTACTTTAGTATTTTTGCTGTACACCAGTAACCATAAAACCTTTGTACTAAAATATACTACCGCAATATGAAGATACAAGTACTCGTACATAATTTACGGTTGATAATTTCGTGTAATTCTTTGATGCTTCTTATTTAGAAAATATGAATATGAAAATTTAAAATTAAAATATACACATTTGTGGGAGGGGCGTCTATATTGCCGTTCCATGCAGAAAATTCACTAATTTTAAGTGCAATATTTTAATAGTAGCGTATGGAGATAATAATACTTTTAACTAAGGAAATAACTGCAAAACTAAAAAGACAAATAAAATATTAACGAACAAAATATTTTATGAGATACTTGATATTGGTTTGTGACATGAATATTATGTGTACTTCTAATTTTCACTATTTCCATACAGATGAATGAATGTCAAAATTAGTAATTGTGCTCATAACTTATATTAGGAATATTTATGTATATGTGTATTTGCACATAAGTATTGACATTTGAAAATCATAAGAATCATTTTAACTAACGAAACAACATAATTTCAAACCATAAGGCACAATAATAACACGAAAAAATAACCATCGAGAACGCCCAATTCCAAATCCAATATAAATTATGTTCATATCTTTATAAATCGATTTATTGTGGAAACTTATGTGTCATTTAAGCAATTACATAAATTAAACACGTTTTGAATTCAAGAACTCAGCCAATAATATTTCAAGGAAGCTTCGTCGAAAATGTAGGTTTATGTAATATATAAATGGAATACATTGAAAGTATACTATAGTACTTAAAAATGTTATTTAAGAAATTTAACTCACACAGTAACTAAGTTATTTTGTAAAAACAAAAACTTTGGGAAACTCGAAGAGAGCCAACTTTTCTTCATCAGTGCAACAGAATCCTTCTACAAAATGTATACGTAACTAGTGAGTAAGTGCAAATAATAATATTGGAAATAATAAAAAATTTTGATTATTATACATTAAAATTATATTATTCATAAAAAAATTAAATAAATAAACTATAAAACCAGATACGTAAAAAAATCAAATTTTCACAAAAACATTTACTAAACATACATATAAAAAAATATATGTATATATTAATAGATTCACGAATCTCAAAGGAGGATACGTTTATTGTGCAGTTAAATATTTATTGTATTTTATTAAATGAATAAAAGTAAGTAGTAATAACAAAAGGACAAATATACGTAATTTGAAAGTAACTGATTGTGAGGCATAAACAAAATGAAAATATTTATGAATAGTTAAGAAAAGTATAAATATAAGAGCGCTTTGCAAATATTTATATATGTGTGTATGTATTAAAGTCTCCAGCGTGAGCCCCTTTGAGTCCATTGCGCGAGTCGAGTTTTTGAAGAAATACTATATTAATAAACTATATTCCCATTAACATAGTTTTTTTTTATAAATTCACAAATTTTTAATATCTTTTCCCAAAAATGCTCTAAAATACTGAAGCAATAGAATAGTCTTATAATTAGCCGTCTAAATTATTGTTTTACAAAAAAATACCGAAAACTAGTGATCTTAAATTAAGCATTCAGACCCAGTAAAGAACAAATAAGAATTAATTAAAATGGCTGCGAGCCAAAAAAAAAAATATATATATATATTTATAGCGGCTCGAACAAAATAATGCGCTGTATGAGAGGTATACGTAATTTATACAAATAGTTAAATGTGGAGAAAGCTCCTTAAAACAATAAAACTTCGTGCATACTACATTTTACAAAATACATGATTGGAACTAATCAAACATTTAAAATACGTAAATACAAATAATAAATATTGCAATTTACATTATTACGATTACTACATTACGATTACATTTATATTTATCGATTACTGTATTATTAAAATAAACAAACATACATAAATTAAAAAATTGAAACAAAAAATTAAACTAAAAGTAAATAAATGCTGAACGTTGAGTGGATAGTTTAATTTTTATGTACTATAAGTTGTAAATTATAAATACAATAACTAAATACTTTAAACGTAATTTAATGAAATGATGAGGATGAAATAAAATTTATACCACATGAAATGGTAAATATGAGAAATTAAAAAATCTCTTTTATTTATTAATTAATCCAAAAGAATTTCAATACAGAGAATTTGTGACATAGGTAAGTATATATGATTTAGATGTTCGCAGTGACTTGATTCATAGACAGAAAACGAATGACCACTATGAGCATAATTTCATTATTGATTTGATCCCCACACCAAAAATATTTATTGAAATAGAAACTAAACTTTGAAATGTAATACTGATTTATAACAATCGAATTTATATTCACTCGCTGCTGCATAAATTATGGAAATGGACGAAAATCATTATAGGAAAGTAGGCAAATATGGACCACCAATCTTTTCTGGTATATAGTTCACCAAATACAAGCAATAATACAATCAAATTCTTTTGATTAACTTAAAAAAAACAATTAGTTTTTATTTTTTTTAACAATAACTCCAAGCGCAAAATATATTATAAACTGAAAAAACATAAACATATCCAAAAAAATATCCAGAAGGACGAAAAAAAATATGGGAGGGTAATATGGACTAGGTAGTTGTAGGGCTCCCAATCTGCCTTTTACCCTTCCTTGACAATAATTGTTTCATCAACGTTAAAAACATTGTTGGTTGATATATTAAAATAGTTCACCGTTTTCCCAATTTTAAGAAATTTCATATCAAAGGCTGAGATCTTACAATTTTTTGGCAATTTTCCTTGGAGAAAGTCCGGACACGTAATATAGCCTTAATTTTTCCTTTTCCCTCAGCTGACAATAATTTTTCCCGAGGCATTTTTACTGCAGTTCTAGAATTTTTAAAAATATTTAATTTTATTTAGATTTAATCCAATATGTCGGTTTTGCTGTCCCTAATTTGATGATGATCGAAATAACAGTACCTGCCGCATAAAATCTATTGTGTAATCCTATGGGATCTTTCTTGGTACAAAACACTAAAAACTCTTTGACAGTGAAAAAGCACTGATTTTGTACAAATTTTATAATGATTAATAATATTACCATTACCTTTCAATTTTTAATTAAGAGTTATTGGCAGCAATTCTGTAAATACTTCCTCACTCATCCGAGATAAACTTGAGCGATTATTCGATTCAAAAGTATTGCGTTAAAAATAAATAAATCGTCAAAATACCTTTGAAACATCACTGAACCGTAAAAATAATTTGACACCATTGCATGCAGTTCTGTTTTCAACGTGAGATAGAAGCCTGGGGGAAAACAACTAAGATTATTATATTTATTTTCATAAAATGTATGACACAAATAATAATACATTTATATTTTGTTTCTTTAATCCCTTTGTGACAAGTTGCATCCGATTTTAAGAGTACATGGATTGTGCTAGAAGATCTTGAAGACATAAATTACCATTGGATTTATAAAGTAATCTGAACACGTTCGATGATCAATCAAATTTAATCAAAGCTTAAATTAATGTTTTACAAATACATATAGCTTTCGATGAGCAATGATTTAAGTTTAATAGTTTGGAAAGTTATCTGCCGCAGGTACTCCATTATATACATATTTTGATGTCTTAAAGTCTGTCCTAAAAGTGACTACGCACAATATGGAAAATAACTTTTAAATTTGGAGTTTTTCCCTCAAAAGTTGTTTGCAATGCTTTATTGAATCTTGGAAATAGTGAAAAAAAAAAATAAATATTAAAACAATGATTATAAGAAAGCAATTTGGATTTCATAATTGTCCCTCATAAAACCCAATATAAATTCGAATTTTAATATTTTCATTATATTCTCAAGAGCCAAAATTAATTTTAACTGCGGTATGAACAATACTGACAGCCCTAGTACGCAAATAATGTATAACTGTTATACGTATAAAAGAATTATGTTATAGCTATGTCCCGCTAGGTGGCGCTATAATATACCACAGAATAATACCAACTGAAATGTTCTTTGTGTATATCAATAATGTCGCAAAGATATACATTTTTTAATATACATATAAATAAAAAGTTCATACACTTTATATTTCAATATATAACTTGGATACGTAAAATGCAAATGAAACCATTTGTACTGTTTAGTTGTCGGTATTATTTTGTAAGCTCATACAAAAAAATTAAAATACAAATACATCCATAACTCGAACTTCTATAACTCGAAGAACGCCATAACTTAAACTTTTGAATTGACAATATCGTTTAGAAATCAAATTTCATATTAATTTCCTTCCGTAACTTAAACTTCCCTAACTCGGAACTTCCCTAAGTTCCCCATAACTCGAACTCTTGAATTGGCAATAGAAGTCATATTTCATACTAATTTTCTTCCATAAATCGAACTTTTTGACCAGGGCATAATAAAAAATTTAAAATTTTTCTATCGAGGATTTTTTAAAAGAGTCCCTCTGTATCGTATGGAGGCGAACAAAAACTATGAATCACACTTATGGATTGTATAAATGTAACAAAGGCATGGTATACAAATTTCAAGATCCAAACAATAGCAAACTGCAACAAACAAAATTAAAGAAAAACAAGTAAGGATGGGCTAAGTTCGAGTGTAACCGAACATTTTATACTCTCGCAATTTATTTATTTAACTTTATTTATCTATTTATATAAAAGAAAGTGACGTTAGTTACTACGCTTATAACTGGAGAACGCCTGAACCGATTTCGGTGATTACCACCAATTCGGACAGGTCTCCCCACAAACAAGAAGAATACTTAAGAAAATTCTGGAAAATTTTCCGAAAAAAAAATTATGAAGAAAATAAATTTTCAAATACGATTTTAAAAAGGAAATAAAAACGAACAGATGATGGCGCTGTGTGCATCAACTTGAGAATTTTATATGAGTTGACAAGAAAAATATAAAAAGAGAAAACAAAAAAATAATATTTTGAAGGTTGTCATTGTTGCTTTGTTAAAATATTTTTGAACTATATTGTATAAGGTTGTGTCGATAGCCCAAAATAATTTGTAACAAATAAGGAAAGGCTAAGTTCGGGTCCAACCGAACATTTTATACTCTCGCAATTTATTGACGTAATTTTATTAAGATAACACACAATTTGACCTATATATTCGGCATAAAGTCCAATAGAATAACGAAAATCATCATATATAGTATATGAGGGCTGATGTAATTCCAGAACATATTTCACACATTTTCATCACCAAAGTTAACGGGAATAGGGGCAACTTGGCACCTGTTAGTAGACAAACAAACGGCACATTCGGCCGTGAAATTACTCCTAAATTGCAATGAACGACACACCAGTCGCCAAAATCGTCAAAAATAGCGCTATAACGAAGATTTTCCAAATATTCAAGAAGTCGCTGGAGGTACTGCACAGGACTTTAAAAGATCTTGATTGTCGATGATCGTTTTTGGTGGAGCCATGATTCTGTTGATGAGGTGATTTACGCCAGACTATTCCAATTATTCCTGGATCAACTGTTACTGACGGGCTAATCGCATGCCTAAAATCATTTAATTTGTGGCGACACATAAAGAATCGCCAATTAACAACTAACATATGAGTGTTTTTGCAACAATATCAAATTGCGATTGTAGAAGCAGTTGGCAGTTGACATATCGATGGATTAATAGCATTTCCAACAGATTTCTGTCACTTCATCGACTCGAAAGAGAAGTTTTCCTGACATGAAACCTCAATATGATAACCATAAATGACTGATTGAATGGCCTATATTGGTGGTAAAAAAAATATATCGATGATCTTAATGCGACAATTTAGAATTTCGGTCCAAGAGAGTTGACACAACTACAAACCAGGATGACGTAGTCAATTATCCCAAACTATTTAAAATTGCCTGTACTATCACCACTCACTTTGCAATTAAAAGTAGTGTGAGTTGTCATCATGCTGCGTAACATAAATCAACCTCGAGTAATCAATATCGTCGCCGAAGCCAAGATTGGACCAACTTAATTTAATGTGTACCTTAGCCACAAAAACGTGTGGCCGGGTCTGCTAGTATTATATAATACACAATTTGACCCACATATTCGTCATATATATTGTATAAAGTCCATTGAAAGTTGGAAACAATAATATTAGGTTAGAGCACCGAGGTCCTCGTGTTCGATATATGGGGCCTTAAAAACCTGTGGTCCGATTTCGGCGATTTTCAGAATGGGGCTACCACACTATTAACGTAGTATTTGTGCAAAGTTCTGCACCGATATCTTCACTAGTGCTTACTTTATATATTGTAATGTTAACGATTCAGATCGTCTTCAAAGCTCTGGGATATAGGAAGTAGGCGTGGTTGTGAAGCGATTTGGCCTATTTTCACAACATATCATTGGGATGTAAGGAAACTATTACAAACCAAGTTTCTTTGAAATCGGTCGAGTAGTTCCTGAGGTATGGTTTTTGACTCATAAGTGGGCCACGCCACGCCCATTTTGTAAAAAATCTGAGTGTAGCTTTCATCTGCCATTTCTTACGTGAAATTTAGTGTTTCTGACATTTTTCGTTAGTGAGTTAACCCACTTTTAGTAATTTTCAACCTAACCTTTGTATGGGAGGTGGGCGTGGTTATTATCCGATTTCTTTCATTTTTGAACTGTATTAGGAAGTGACTAAAAAAATTACTGCGGAAAGTTTGGTTTATATACAGTATGTCAAGAAACAGTTTACACATAGAAAATAAATACACTTTTTCACTTTCCGCAGCCAAATTTTTTACTTTTTACTTCAGTTCAACATATTTTTTGAATCAGGGATGGTTACTTACAGTATTTCAAGAGATGTGATGCAAAAAAAAAATGCGAAAGCAATGCAAAAACCAACCAAGAACAATAAAAAACAAAACTTATTCAATTTTGTTAGTGTCAAGAAAAACTTTACACACTTCGATTATTTGACTTGTTAAGCACGTGTTATACAGTTAACCGTACTTCACCGTTATCTATTCTTCACAAAGGCTTTTACAATGAATTTGTCAATAAGTTGGTGATTAATTTTTGCTTTTTTTCATATCTGAATTACCCATTATTGTCTTTTTAATATTCCATGCAAAGGGTTTAGTTTGAAGAGGTCCAACTATTGCCCCATAATCCCCAATGGGGTAAAAACGTTTGAGATCTAACGGCAATGGCTTCTTTAACCCTTTAAATAGTGTATAATGGCTAAAATTGATCGGAAAATATGGAAATACAAGAACCAAAGCCAGAAAAAGGCCCTAAATTATAAATAAGTGGACATGTACAATGCTTAATGTTTCGAAAACTTGACAAAATTCCAAAAATTTCGATCAGTGTTCTTACGAAAGAGTTCTAGGAAGAGTGCAACATTCAGATTTCTCATGAAACTGCGCGACAAAACATGCTACGACATGAACATCCACGAAGATCTGCCAAAAAAAAAATGCTGTATGCACCAAATGTAGAGAAACGTTTTTTGTTTGCTATTATTAAGTATATTTCTGAACCTGGGAACTACTGGGATATTGTCATATAATGGGTCGAGAACAAGAAGATGTTATATTTCAACAATTGGCTAACTAGAGTACGACACAAGGCATTATTTTCATTAGAAAGACACAACATCATTTCGATTATTTTTTATAGCACATCTTGATACATATGTATTCATGTCGTAGCATGTTTTGTCGCGCAGTTTCATGAGAAATCTGAATGTTGCACTCTTCCTAGAACTCTTTCGTAAGAACACTGATCGAAATTTTTGGAATTTGGTCAAGTTTTCGAAACATTAAGCATTGTACATGTCCACTTATTTATAATTTAGGGCCTTTTTCTGGCTTTGGTTCTTGTATTTCCATATTTTCCGATCAATTTTAGCCATTATACACTATTTAAAGGGTTAAAGAAGCCATTGCCGTTAGATCTCAAACGTTTTTACCCCATTGGGGATTATGGGGCAATAGTTGGACCTCTTCAAACTAAACACATGGAATATTAAAAAGACAATAACGGGTAATTCAGATATGAAAAAAAGCAAAAATTAATCACCAACTAATTGACAAATTCATTGTAAATGCCTTTACGAAGAATAGGTAACGGTGAAGTACT